>NW_024870766.1:14035000-15535000 GCF_019054845.1 Dipodomys spectabilis
ATACTTGGGAAACTCATTGAAAAGAACTGTAAAATCAGTTTGATGGAATGCAACAACACTAGATAAGTGTTTTCTTATTCGAAGTTTAACCTATGTGGCTCCCAGTCACAAAATGTGGACTAAACGCAATTACTTTCTGCAGTAATATTACAAGAAGAGTAAATGTGTTCTACATTTTTATATTATATTTTTTGTCTTGGGCCAGCACAAAATTCAGATATAAAGTAAGTGGTTTAGACAAAATAACATGAAACACATACTCATGATATGCAAAACATTTTTCATAAAACATCTAACGATGTTTGCTAAATACATGAAAAGCTATGTGATGGCAAATTTCCCCAGGAATTATGAAACACCATCAGACTATTATTTAGAAAACTAGTAACCATGATAGAAGTCACCAACAATAGTAATTTATGTGTATTATCTATGTGCAAATATAAAATAAGAGTGAAACTTTGAATAAATGGAGTCTTTTGAAGAGAGAATTTCCACTGTCACTCTATCACTGTTTTGCATAGTTCTTTTTGAAAGGATGATATAGAAAGAAGGTGAAATCTTTTGGAAATAATAAAATCATGCTGATTTTATTTTATATATGTAATTATTATATGTAATTAATACATGTATCTTTAAAAATAATGTTTGTGCCAGGTGCTGGTGGCTCACACCTATAAACCTAGCTATTCAGGAGATCTGAGTCACAAGCCAAAGCCAGCCTAGGCAAGAAAATCTATATGACTCTTATCTCTAACTAATCATCAGAAAACTGGTAATGGAACTGTGGCTCAAAGTGATAGAGTGCTAGCCTTGAGCACAAAAAGGTTCAAGGACAGCTCCCATGCCCTGAGTTTAAGCCCCAAAACCACCACCAATAATAATAATATAATATTTGTTTTTAAAATTCATAAAATACAGTCAATAATCCCTATTATTTTTGTTCCTGAACCTGCAAAAGTACTTAAAACCTTAACATCCACATACAGTTTGTGTAATTGTTGACTCCCAAAACTTTTGCTGGTTTTTAGAGAAAATGGAAGAAAGGAAAGGAGTGTTTAATTACCAAAGTTTCTTGTTAATAAAAGAAAGTACTTCGACAAGACAGAAGCTGGTGGCTCATGCCTGTAATCCTAGCTACGGAGGAGGCTGAGATCTGAGGATCGCAGTTCAAAGCCAGCCCGGGCAGAAAAGTCCATGAGACTCTTATCTCCAATTAACCACCAGAAAACTGGAAGTGGTGCTGTGGCTCAAGCAGTAGAGCATTTGCCTTGAGCTGAAGAGCGCAGGGATAGTGCCCAAGCCCAGAGTTCAAGCCCCACTACCGACCAAAAAAAAAAAAAAAAGGGCTGAATTCTGAGGATAGCAATTCAAAGCTAGCCTAAGCAGGAAAAAATCTGTGATACTTTTACCTCCAATTAAACAACAAAAAAGCCAGAAGTGAAGCTGTGAATCAAGTTGTAGATCACTAGCCTTGAACATAAAATCTTAGTGACAGTGCCAGACCCTGAATTCAGGCCCCAGGACTAGCATAAAAATGTTAAAAAGAGGGACTGGGAAGGTGGCTCAGGGGTAGAGCGCTTGCTTTGCATGCATGAGGCCCTGGGTTCGATTCCTCAGCACCACATAAGCAAAAAGATAAAAAGCCAGAAGTGGTGCTGTAGCTCAAGTGGTAGAGCGCTAACCTTGAGCTGAAGAGCTAAGGGACAGAACCCAGGCCCAGAGTTCAGGCCCCATGACTGGACCCAAAACAACAACAACAACAAATGTTAAAAAGAAAAAAATAAGGAAAAAAATACTTCCCTATCTTCATGTAATAGTGGAAATGTGGCTTTCATCCAGCTGGCAATATAAAAGGAGAATGGAAAAAAGATAAAGAAGCAAGGAAGGGAAGATGAAAGGAAAGGGAGAAAGGAAAATGTGACTTAAACTGTAAGCAACCCCTCTGTATATCACCTTGACAATAATAAAAAGAAAAAACTTAGAATTGAAATGGGTCTCTCTGAGGACCTAACTATGTACACCTAAGAAACAAAAAAGGAGTTTGCATCCTAACTAGGAAATCTGAGTGTGAGAAAATAGGAGGGAGAGAGAGAATGGCATGAACTATAGGTAAGTTCTTTTTGACTTTTAATCCTAATATTCTACCCATTGATAGACATTTTTATGAACTTAAATATCTTTTTTCCTGATGGTACTGGCATTGAACCCAATGATTCCTGTCCACTGGGCAAATACTTTGCCGCTGAACAAAATCCCTAGCCTTGATTTAATTTCACACACACACATACACACACACACACACACACACACACACACAGCCTTTAGTAGATTCTAAGTCCTGATATTCATGTATAAATTATATAAAATCAGGGTTTTTTATATGTTTTTTATTTAAAAAATATTGCACAGAGGGGTTACAGTTACATGAGCAAGGTAATGAGTACATTTCCTATCCAGCATTGTTGCCTCCTCCTTTGTTTTTCCCCTACCATCCTTTCCCCCACATCCACAACTACACTCCCCCCACCACCACCACCTCACCTCCCCTGCCTAAATTGTAAAGTTCGTTTTTCAACATAGTGTCTTGTGCATCTCATTGTTACAATGGGTCAACCTATATCCCTATTTAAACATTTTGTTTTTTCCCTTCCCTTCCCCAAATTAGAGAAGTGTATATACAAGATGAAGGGCACCTACATCAAATACAGTGAAAACAGGGGTTATACCATGGGAAGCAACATACAAAGAAACTAAAAAATCACGTGGTACATTATAAATACCTTAGAAACAATAGCAAGAAAGAAAAAGCCACTTGTATCCCTATCTTTGGGTTCATTTTGCTTAACATAATCTTTTTTTTTGGGGGGGGTTACAATTACAGGAGCAAGGTAATGAGTACATTTCTTATGAAGCATTGTTGCCTCTTCCTTTGTTTCCCCTTACCATCCCTTTCTATACCTCCCATCCCCCACCCCAACCAAAGTAGTAAAGTTCATTTTTCAACATAAAGTCTCATACATCTCATTGTTGCAATTGGTCCACCTGTATCCCTGTTTAAACAATTTGTTTTTTCCCTTCCCCTCCACAAATTATACCAACATCAAATACAGTGAAAGCAGGGGTTAAACCGTGGGGGAGGGACATACAAAGCAACAAAGAAATCATCTGTTAGAAACAGTAGCAAGAAAGAAAAAAACATTTGCATACTAATCTTGGGGTTCATTTCACCTAACATCAACTTATCTGACCTTTTCTGCTTGTCTCAGACATATATTAGTAATTGCAAATAAGGGAAACCATGGGACCTGTGTTTCTTTGGGCCTGGCTTACTTCACTTAATATAATTTTTTCCAAGTCTTTCCATTTCCTAACAAATGGGGCAATGTCATTCTTTCTGATGGAAGCATACATTTACTTGATCCATTCATCTACTGAGGGGCATCTGGGTTGGTTCCATATCTTAGCTATGGTAAATAATGCTGTGATAAACATAGTAGTACTGGTAGCTTTAGTGTGATCTTGTTTGTGATCATTTGGGTAAATGCCCAAAAGTGGGATTGCTGGGTCATAGGGGAGCTTTATGTGGAGTCTTTTGAGGAACCTCTATAATGCTTTCCAAAGTGGTTGAACAAGTTTACACTCCCACCAACAATGCAGTAAAGTTCCCTTCTGTCCACATCCCCTCCAGCATCTGTTGTTAGATTTCTTGATTATAGCCATTCTAACTGGGGTGAGATGGAATCTCAATGTTGTTTTGATTTGCATTTCTTTTATGGCTAGAAAGGTTGAGCATTTCTTCATGTGTCTATTGGCCATTGTTATTTCCTCTTTAGAGAAGTTTCTTGTTAAGCCTTTAGCCCACTTTTTAATGGGCAGTTGTTTCTTTGAGGATTTGTTGTTGGGGGATCCAATTTTTTGAGTTCCAGGTATATTTTATATATGAGACCCTTGTCCGTTGTATGGCTAGTGAAGATCTTCTCCCAATCTTTGGGCTTTCTATTGATCTTGCTAGCTATGTCCTTTGCCATGCAGAAGCTCTGCAACTTCATGCAATCCCATTTGTCCAACTTTTTGTTGATTTGCTCTGTTTCTGGGTCTCTATTAAGATAATTTCAGCCTGTGTCAAGGAGACCTAGGGTTTCTCCTATTCCTTCCTGTAATGTTTTCAGGGTGTCTGCTTTGACTCTGAGGTCTTTGATCCATTTGGAGTAAATTCTGTTTTTTTAAAAAAAAAAAACTTTAGAAAATATCCAGATTTGAATGAAATAATGTGGATTCAGAGATGATTTGAATAAGAAACATAAGTTGATAAGGACAATTTTTTTTCATTAGTATTATTAATACCTTCTCCATCACAACCCAGTATCATTTCCATGAACATGCAAGTTAATAGAATACTAAGTTCTTGACACTCAACACTTCCAAGGGAAGAATTATTACCACTATCTCACAGAAGACAAGGATTCTTCTGACTGACTGGTGGGAACCTAGACTAGATCCTTAGATGCTTCCTGAGGGAAGGAAATTAAACAGTTCTACATGAAAACCAGTGCTAGGTTCCATGTGGCTCTCAGTTCAGACCAGAAGAACCTTAGGTTTGGCATTCAGTTCGATCTGTTCACCAGCTTTTCCATGTTCATGGACTAACTTCATAACCTTAGGCATGTTGCCCAGTTGCTTCCAGTCTTCCTTTGTCTGTCTGTAAAATGGAGCTAACAATACTGAGCCACAAAGGTTCTTTAGCTTTAAAGATGTGACATGTGTGTTCCTGACAGAGCAGACACTCCAGATGTGTGAGAGGTGGTAGCAATTTGCAGGGGGAACTGTATGAGCAGTAGCTTTCCCTAATGACATAAAGCATGCTTCATGTGAGGAGAATGATTTCTCAATGTTAATATTTAACCTTCTGCTATTGTCAATTTGGCGAAGGTCAAGCTTATAAAATGTATAGAGATTTCTGATTCATGACAGTTCAGTCTAAGCATATCTTCAAGGCCATCCTGATAGGACTTTAAACTAAATTTCAGACTAGAAGGAAATATAAGTTCAAGTTTATCCTAGTCCTCTACAAAGTCTGAGGATCTACTTTTACATCAGGGAGGATTTTGAATAAACTTAGACAATAAACTATTTGCTTTGTAGGTCATTTTTAATGAATGTCATTTAAAAATGATACTGACTGAACTTAAACATCTATTGACTCTAGCAACAAAAAATTTAAATGAGAAAGTTAAAGCCAGCCTCACTCTTGTAGAATATCAAATCATCAAAATTAAAACAAACGTTGCCAGGTGCAGGTACCCAGATGGCTAAGATCTGAGGATTCAGGTTCAAAGCCAGGGCCAGCAGGAAAATCTCTGAGACTCTTATCACCAATTAAGCAACAAAAAGCTAGAAGTGGAGCTGTAGACTAAGTGGCAGAGCTCCCTACGCTGTTCTAACAGCACACAGGATATCATTTCAAGTCCAAGGACACACACACACACACACACACACACACACACACACACACACACACACAGAGAGAGAGAAATCTATTGACTGTTCTTAACATTTAGCTGTACCCATAATAATATGTAAAACAGTGAATTATTAGGATACAAAGTTACTAGAAAATACATATTCCACCCCTTAGCTAAGGTTCCCTTGCAAATGTAGCCTGCATATGTATATCTCCGTTAAATGACTTAAATTGCAAGTTAAGATTAGTAAGCATGAGCATTTCCTGATCATATCATTTGTGGGTGTACACAGCCTGTGAAGATACAGAAAAATGAGGTGCATCTGAATCTGCTGTAGTGTGGAAGTGAAAAGAAATCATTTCCTCAAAATTTGAGGGTGTGTACAGACGAAAAAAATCAATCAATGATTCCATTTTAGATGTACTTTCCTGCCCAGCATTTAATCCTGTTTTCAAGTGGAATTATTAAGGTTTAAAAATACATAATTTAAGGGAAGTGCAAAAGCTATTTAGTCTGTTGTCTTCCAAATGCATTAAAAATATCCCTTTTGTAAGGCGTCTTGGAGGAGCATGCAAATTACAAGGCTGGTGAGAACCAGTATTGAAAAATACTGTGCTGTGTCTTCATGTGATGTTTAAGACAATTACTGGAGGGAACTACTACCCACATTTACTTTCAGAATCATTTCTGGAGAACAGCTAAAAATGCTGTTAAATATAAGAGACGTGATCTGTCAAAATGTATTAAAATGACACAGTGCTAATGTGAGTTCAACCTAAAAAAAATTCATTCTCTAATGAAATGCTTTATATAAACTCAGGAAGGCTAAGAAGCACAGTTCTCTGCTAAATTAGCTAGTATTAGAGACCCATGGTGGTGTGGTATAGAAATGGTAATTTGACTCCCTGCAGTGGCATACTAATGTCCTTTAATATATAACCATAAGTATATTTGCTTTTCTGAATAAATCTAAAGGGACTAGAAATTACTTTCCTTCCAAAAAAGAGAGGGGAAGGATTTGGAGGAAGCAGGTGTGGCAAAAAGAAGAGACATTTATTTCCCCCTTCCCACCTCCTCATATTTTCCCTTATAGAAACATGTACATTGACACACATGTTCATGCACACACGCTAAGTGTGGACATACTGAACACTTCAAGTGTTTTCTCCCCTTCTTTCTCTAAAATGAGAGTGGCAAGTATGGAATCCAGGCTTCCTATCCCCTCATTTAGAATAGTGAGACTCTCCATCCATCATGCAATGATGGATGAATGGATAAATGAAGACTACCTAGTCTTCATTTAAGAAAAGGCAAGCTTACATTGACATCACAGAAAGGAGGGCTAGGAGCAGATCAGAATCCAAAATATTTTATATCCTCCAAAAACTTGGTAATGAAGTACCAAAAGACTTCACAGGGGTCAAACTGGAGAAAATGAAAAGCTGGCATGCTCTCCTGATGATTTATTATTTGCTCAGATTCACAGACTTTATCTGATTCAATTATTAGGGCCCTGTTCAGAGGTACCTGTCAGAGAGGAACTCATAAAGGTGAAGAAAGTTATGGTGAATATTTTCTCCTTGTCCCACATGAAAGGCAGAAATAAAAGAGGGAATCTTCCTCAATCGTAGGGATTTCATAACCCCCACACAGGTCTCAAAGTCTCCATTTTCAAGATAAAGTTGGTGCTGCTCGTGGCAGATTGGATAATCATCCAGAAAATGTTGTGTGAAGAGGAATTTACCACCTTAGATTGAGTAGGTTTGTTTTCCATGGTCTAGCTGGGCCACATCGTCTTCATTTCTAGTTTGGAACTCCCTCATTAAGGGGGATTTAGTCACTTCAAGTATTCTATAAGCTATAGAGCTCTGGAGCGGTTTTCTTTCGGACTGTTGAATCAAATTACAAAGCTAGTATTTTTGGTTCTGATGTCTCAAATATAGTTAATTGCCATCAAGGAATGGGAAGCTGTGAAATTACATCATCATTAACAGGTTGACCTCTTTTTCACCTTGTTCCAGGCTCTCTGATGATCAGGGCCAATTTTTTTGCTTCCAACCTATTTTACCTTCTTCCCTGCCTTGCCCCATTCATTGATTGTCCTTCTGAATTTTCTTTGTAGAAACCTTACATATTACCATACTGTGAGTTTTTTTACCTATTCTTCCCAGTGCTCTCCCAAATGTATTCTTGGTAATGTGTCCCTAAAGTGGACATGGTCCCAAGGTATAGCATCAGGTTGTTAGGGATTATAAGGTGCCCATAAATCACCTGGATTGCTTGACAGTGATGAATATTCTAATTTTGTTGTTCTGTTGTTCTGTGCATTACTCGCCAGACCATCAGATGATTCCAGTGCAGGTGCTGCTGGGACCACTTTCAGAAACACATCTATGCCTGGGCTGTGGGCATTCATACCTGTGTGAAATCCTAGCTACTCAGGAGGCTGAGATTTGAGGAATGTGGTTCCAAGCCAGCCCTCACAGGAAAGTCTGTACGACTCTTATCCCTTATTCACTACTAAAAATAAGGCTAGAAATAGAGTTGTGGCTCAAGTAGTAGAGGACTAGACTTAAGTAAAATTAGCTCAGGGCCAGTGCCTAGGCCTTGAGTTCAAGCCCTAGGACCAGTATAAAACAAATAAAACAAACAAAAAAAAGGAAATGATAAAGAAAAAGAAAAGAGACACAGCCCAGAGAACATTTCTTTAGCTTGTTAGCTTTCTAGCAATAGACTCACATGAAATTTTTTTCAGAACAACAACAAAAAAAAGTGTTGGTGTTTTTTTTTTTTTTCATTAATTCCTAGAAATGCCATCCCAGAAACATTAGAATCTAGACATTTTTTTTTATTCTCTTCCTTCCTGGCTGGTTGAACATATACAGGGGAAAGAGAGCTTAATGTGAGTTAATGAAATTGCTATTAATCACTTCTGGGGGAAATGTAGGAATTCTAAGAACATGTTATAATTCGCTTCACTTCCGTACTGCCTCTGCCAGCTCCGTAGTTAAAAACAACAACAATTGTTTATGAAAAGGGCAGGTTCAGGAGCAAAATAATGCTTTTGCAAAACTCAGGAAACAGTATCAGAGTCTGTAGACTGTGCTCTTCCAACTGGAGAATCCTGTATTTGTAATAAATTCCTTTTGCTCTGGATGAGTTCTGCATTTTCAATGAGGTTAACTTGGCAACATCCTAGTTGATTTTAATAAAAATAGCTGCTTTGAGGACAGGGAGCTGAGGTTGCCAAATTTACAGCTGCCTTGCACAATTACTCTTACACCTCCTTCAGGGCTACTTAGAACCAGTAAGCAAATTAAGTGTATCGATTGCAATTTTGTTGGACTAACCCCGTTTATTTTTTTTTCTTCAGGAATACACTTGATTCGTTTTAGTATGTGTCTGTTCAGAGTGGTCTCTTTTCTTTTCAGCCATAACACAAAGACAACATCATGGCTGGATCCACGACTTGCGAAAAAGGCTAAACCTCCAGAAGAGTGCAAAGAAAATGGTAGGTTATTAAGTTTTTATGTGGTTTCAGCAATGCACTTTGAAAATGTGTGTGTGTGTGTGTGTGTGTGTGTGTCTCATCCAGAGACTCACCAAAAAAACAATCTTGTGGAAGCAGTTTTCTAACTGTAATATTTAATGCTCAGATAGGAGAGAAAATTAACTCAGCATTTTAGCAGGGCCATGTGGGTTTGCTTTTCTTCCCTGAATATCACGTCTCTGTCGTCTCCGTGGGTTCTGTTTGACTCCTGGCCTGACTTTCCACCACCTCCTAAGGACTTTTTGTTTGCAATATGTCTCTATGAGCACTCTGATCTTTCCACTGGAGTCAGATAGGATGCGAAGACAAATAGTGTGGTGGAATTACAAATAATATCTGATTTTGTGTTCAAAGGAAATGCATTCTGCCAGTTATTGAACCAATATTTATATATATACAGATATATATACACACACACGTCCTGTTTTTCTTTTAAATACATAAATAAAATAACCAGTTGCATGATGTCTTAGATTAACCTTGCTATTTTCCAGTTCTCAGTGTAAATATTACAGACTTGTTTTAAAATAGATTGTTTATGTGCATGTGAAGAATTTTTAAAAAGTAACTTAGATTAGTAGATGAACAAAAATCCCTGATTTTTCTCATAAAGGATATAGATAAATTCTGTCATTGATGATACATGTATGCTTTTTAAGATATTGAATTTAATGTTAACAGAATACTTAGAATCTAGCTAAAATGATAGTGTGTTCTGCTGATAGTTTAATTGCCCATATTCATAGTCTTTAGCTTATCAAACTACTGGAGCCCTGTTTAGAGGTACCTGTCATTGAAGAGCTATTAAGGGGGGGAAAAAGTGACTGAATATTTGAACTTTTAGAAAAGTTTTTATAAAGTCAACTTTTAAAAGACCTATAATGTTGAAAGTCTATTCATTTTAACGGCAATTCTAGCTTTCTCAAATATTGTCATGCATTCCTCTTATAAGACAACTCTTCAAAGTTTAGACATAGTACTTAGCTAAATTAAAAATGACAAAATGCTGTTTTGTGTATATATAAATGTATAAATATCAGTATCATATTTAATTTCATATTCATATCCATAATTCTTTCCCTCCTATATCTTAGTATAACTCTGTGTGATTGAATTAAATAAAATTATTACATGATCTGAACTCTTGTGCACAATTAGGTTACATTTCATTGACACCAATAAGAACTCACTGGGAATTGTGATAGGTTATAAATTAAAATGACCTGATTTGTTATTCCTGAGCGTTACAATTTTACTTATGCCACAGATGTAGACTCCTTAGTACATACTAATTAAAATGAATTGAATATTTTTGCAGTTCTGTGACATATGAACTTCTCAGCTGCCTTGCTTCTTTCAGTTGTTCTTTTTATTTAAAAAAAAAGCTATTAGCCAAAATTTTAAATCTTGCAGGAGATGGATGTGTATCATTTTGTATCATTATAATATTTCAATGTGATCAGTTTTTAGTAAATCTGAATTTGTCTGTCTTCTCAGGGTGGTAAATGCTTAAAATCCAATGCCAATGACCTATGAGCTACATTTAACTGAAATATGACTGCAGAAAGCCAAGCAAGGTGGCTTATATCTGTAAGTCCAGATATTTAGGAGGCAGAGATCTGGAGGACTGAAGTTCGAGTCCAACCCAGACCAAAAGTATACATTAGTAAGCCCCTCTAGTCCTAGCTACTGGCTAGGTGGATCTCAGTTTGAAGCCAGCCCAGGCAGGAGAGTCTGTGAGCTTATCTTTAATTAACCAACAGAACACCAGAAGTAAAGTGTGACTCAGGTGATAGATTCCTACTTTGATGAAAATAGCTAGGCTCCCTGAGCACACGTGCATGAACAAAAGCCAGCCTGAACAAAAGCAAGAACCTATATGAAAAATAACCTAATAACAAAAAAGATCTAGAGGAGTGGTTCAAGTGGTCAAGCACTTTGTTAGTAGGCCCAAGGCCCTGCATTTACACAATATTGAAAAAAGGAAGGAAGGAAGGAAGGAAGAGAGGGAGGGAGGGAAGGAGAGAGGGAGGGAGGTGAGGGAGGGAGAGAGAGAGAGAGAAAGAAAGAAAGAACAAAAGAGAAAGAAAGAACGTCATAGAAAAGAGTTTATCAGGAATATTTACAGCTGTTCAATTACTATTTGTTTTCATTTTCTACAAAATAAATAATTCATAGGCTTGAGTCCACATATTATTGGAATGTTACATAATGGAAACTACATCTAACTAATTGTAATGATTTTATTCTATACATACAGTTTCTTGCCAAGAAAGATGGATTTAGGTAACATTATCACTATGCTTTTTTTTTTCTTTTTGTTTAAATTGTGTTGGCTGCCGTTGTTTGTTTAAAATGTTCAATGTTAAGAGAGTGCTCTTCAGCCTGCTAATCAAATCAGTAGTAACTCGCACATTAGCTCAGGCATACAAAGTTAGTGGAGCAGTCTTGTGAATGTTGGAATTAGGGTAAAATGTGTTATTAAAAAATGTAACTGAGCTTGGAACCAGTGGCTCACCCTGTAATCCTAGCTACTCAGGAGATTGAGATCTGAGCATCATGGTTCAAAGCCAGCCTGGGCAGTTAAATCTGTGAGACTCTTATCTCCAGCTAAACACCAAAAAAGCCAGAAGTGGAGCTGTGGCTCAAGTGGTAGAGTACTAGACTTGAGTAAAAGAAAAGAAGCTAAAGGACAGCATACAGGCCCTGAGTTTAAGCCCCAGCATCGGCACCAAAAAATAAAAATAAATTGTAACTGTTGCAAATGATGACATTTTTCTCTAGCTAGGAAGTCTGATTCTTCTGGTGGACAGATAGAGGGAATGCTGATTACCTTCATCCAATCAGAATCAAGCTAGCAGTGTGGCGGAGTGGGTTCTGCTAAGATTACTCAGTCATCTTTAGTTTCCCATTCCTGGTTGCATTTGTGTGCCAGAGTTTTTACCCAGCAGACTAGTGCAGGTTGGCAAGCACTGTCTAAACAGGGCCAGGTAGTAAATATTTTAGGCTTCGGGAATCATCTCATCTCTTGGCAATTACTTATTGTGAGAAAACAGCCAAAGTCAATATATAAAGGGCAGGGATCTGTACCAATAAATCTTCATTTATGAACATAGAAAGTTCAACCTTCTGTACTTTCATATACCAAAATATTAGATTTCTTTTGACTTTTACCTTAACCATTTAGAAATGTATAAACTGTTCACTTAGGGACTGGACTTAATCTACAGAAACATATCAGCATCCTATGTTTATGTGAAGGCTTTCCTTTGATAGTTTTGAAACTAATATTTTAAGTACTTTGCTCTCAGAAGGCTGAGATCTGAGGATCTCAGTTTGACGCCAGCCCAGGCAGGAGAGTCTGTGAGCTTATCTTTAATTGACCAACAGAACACCAGACGTAAAGTGTGACTCAGGTGGTAGATTCCTACTTTGATGAAAATAGCTAGGCTCCCTGAGCGCGCGCGTGCACGGCACACACACACACACACACACACACACACACACACACACACACACATACACACAGAGAGAGAGACAAGACAGAAAGAAAATTTAAAGTGCTTTTTGAAAGTTTTATTTTTCCATGGAGACCCTGAGGCTTCAGAATTTGACCAATGTCAGGGGATAATTGGCCCCATTGCTAAAATCTCTCAGGCTTACATTTTGTCACTCAAATCTCTGAAGTTTACTCAGTTCTGCATGGTCCTCTAACTTCCATCAGAAGCCTTTTCCCCAGGCCAAGTCTTATATCCACAGAGGTAACTCCTGCACCTCACCAAGTCCTCTTCTCTTGAGCCTTAGATCGTAGATCTTGTTGCTTCTGCAGTTTTGGGATCCCTGAAGCTACTTATTGTTAACATTTTAACTCGAATTACTATTTTGGTATCAGTTCAAGTTCTTCATTCCATCCTTCCTAGAAGGGAAAACTGTAGTGAAGTAGTTTTGAAATTGCATATCTTGGATGTTACTGATCATAATATCATTTTTATTTTAAGTGATTATGGCATACATACTGCAAATGTAACTGTAAGCATGGGTATATGAGAATTCAGATTATGGGCACTTCATCAGATGAGTTACACAAGTGCACATAATTTCTTGTCAGTCACAATGAGAGGAAGCTAAGTGAAAGATCAGCGGAGAGACATATCAACTCATTTAGGATATCCTTTAGCAGAACTGAAGGTATGGTAGACGGCAATCTTCGAATAAGGGAAGCTAATCAAATCAAGAATGAAAGGCCTTGAGTCCAAAGCCTGGTACCAGAACAAAAGAATGTTTATTATCTTTAGGATAGAGGGAAAAAAATACTCAAGTATTTTCTCCACCATATCAATGGATTAATATGGGCGGCTCTCTTCAAGTGAAAAAATGCATCTCAAAAAATACTTATTCTGTTAAGGTTAATCATTTTACCTTTTTATTCGAAGGATAATTCTGCTGCTAAACAAAAAAAAATATGTTTCTTTCTCCCAAAATACAGTGGAAAATGCCAAAGTCATCGTGATCAGAGCATTCGTCATAGGTCTGTGCATTTCTGGCATGTTAGCTTCGGTCTACAGGGCAGAAAAGAAGTCTCCACCTACTACTGGATTCTAATAATAGGATTTGGGGGTGTGCTGTTTAGCAAGCCAGGGTAGCCTTATTTAAAACCCATAGAAATAGCAGTTAACTGTTAAAAAATTCTTATACAAAGTGAGTTCAATGTGTATGAACTACCACCATATTTCTTCCTTCAGAATCAGCAGTGTGGAATTTCTTGAGACCTTTTCAGTCATAGACATTGTGACACACACAAGTTAGAGAAAACATCAGCAGCAAAGGAAGCATTATGGATTTCTTTTTTCCCTTGAAGTTGAAGTGTGATTCAATTTAGTAGAACCAACCAGTTATTGGTGGCACACACCTGTAATCCTAGCTACTCAGGAAGCTGAGATCTGAGGATGGTGGTTCAAAACCAACCCAGGCAGAAAAGTCCATGAGATTGTTTATCTCCAATTAAACAGCAAAAAGCCAGAAGTGGAGCTATGGCTCACACCATCGTTTGTTGAAAGTCTAGCCTTCCTCCAATGAACTGCATGTATTTCTTTGTTATATGTAATTGGGTTCCGTTCATCTGTGTGTCTGTCCCCTCTCCAGTACCATATAGTACCATATTGTCTTCATTACTGTAGCTGTGTGGCAAGCCTTCATTTGGTACAGTGATCTTGCCTACTTTATTCTTGATCAAAATTGTGTTTCACTGTTTTTAGTCCTTTGCTTCTCGACATAAAATTTTAGACTAAGCTTGTCTGTGACTGTAAACATTTTGCTGGGACTCAGCTACGACTCGCACGAAGCTCATAATTAAGTTTGAAAACAATATCTTTAATAATTTGAGTGCTTTCATCCATGAATGTAAGTCTTCCAATTGTTTGACTTCTTTGAAGTCTTCCATTAATATTTTGTGATATTCAGAGAAAGTATATCAATTGCGCTTTTTAGTGGACACATCAACATATCAGGCTTCAGCAATGTAAAGGTTACTGTATATTTAATCTCAGTTTAACAGTGTTCATTTTTATTATCTTTAAGTAGTTGACAGAGATTTTAATTCAACATGTCAGTTTATGATGAAAATATATCTTGATCATTATCATTACTTCTATCATTCCCTCCCATCTCTCCAAACCCCACCCATCTCTTCACATTTCCTGGTTCCACTTTCTCGTATGTACATTGAATATTATGACTTTATTCACCCACTCTTCCTCTCTCCATTGATCTGCCCTCTCTTCCTTTAGCTTCCTCTACCCCATTCAATAATACATGCTTCATTTTCCAGATATTCCTGGTATTTGGCTACATTCTCAGTTAGTTGCTCAAAGGAGTTACATCATTTCAATCTTCCCCTTTTTCTAAAGATACAGAAACGTAATTGATTTTTATCATGTTTTTATTGAATCCCATAATCTGGCTGAACTCATTCATGATTCATAGGCATTTTTTTTTCTTACATGCCTTATGATTTCTACCTAAAAAGTTATTTTCCATTTATATAGTCATAAGATGTTTCTTATTTAGTCCATTGATATGATATAGTTATATGAAATGATTTTTAAAATCGTGAACAAGCTTTCATACTGAAGATGAGTCTCACTTAGTGTGTAATTCTTTTGATATATTTCATTATTCAACATGCTAATATGAGACTGAAGATTTTTATCTCTACATTTTTGAGCAGCATTGGTTTGCAGTTTTCCTTTTATGTATACATTTTTGGGTATCAAAATAAGGTTGATATGCACTCTTACCTCTTCTGTTTTCTGGGAGAAATTGTATAAAATTGGTGTGATTTTTTTCTTTAAATTTTTCGCAAAAAATCTGTGAAACTACCTGACTTTGAGGTTTATCTCAAGGGAATTGTAATTATGAATTCAGTTGCTTTGATAGTGATAGAATTATTCCACTCATGTTCTTCATCTTATTTTAATTTTGGCTACTTGTGGTTTCATAGAAACTGGTTCATTTCTTCCAAGTTGATGGATAAGAAAAGTTATCATTTTTTTCCTAAGCTTTTGAGATTGTTAAACAAATTTTATGCATGCCTCTTTAATTCCACTGCTCTAGCATTGTTGCAGCAGGATTTTAATTTATATTATTTGATTTTCTATTGATAAATTCAATTTGGTGCTTTTTAATGCTGCCTGGCTTAAAAATCCTTGTATCAATATTCAGCATTTTTATTTATATTAGTGCCAGTTGATTGTATCTTCTCATCCAATTTGTGATTGTTCTGGTTCTTAGAAATGAGGAGTTACAGTTGAGTTTACCCCAGATATTTTCGAGAGAGTCTTTGAAAAACATGGGCATGTCTGAAATCTTTTATTTTAGTAGACAATGTTCCTGTTTGGGTTTGGTGCGTAGGTTCTGGCCTATTTTTTAGGCTGTAGTTCCAGGTGCAATTTAATTTTTGAAGCCCTTGCAACGCTATTTAGGTCTGCTGAGTTCTGCCTTGTGAGCTTCTAGTCCATCCCTTCTGGTGGAGAAGTGGTTGCAGAAGATGCTTCTCTAGGTCATCCATTGTCACTAGTACGGACATGAGATGCTGAGTCTGAGTGGTGTAAAGTGTAACTTTAACGTTGCATCCTACCCATGTGGTCCTGGCAGAGGTAGGACAAGGAAAGTTGCCTACATGGAATCTGCAGCTGTCACCAAGTCAGGACCATCAAGCTGCCACTGCTCATGAAGAGTGTGCCAGCCTCTGTAGGCACTATTAATGCTGCCACAATAGGAGAAAAGACCCTACCACTGGAATTAGGGAGGGGTCAGACATGAGGCTGCCCCTGTCTCTCTGATCCTTTTTTCTGTCTATGTTCCTCGAGACATGTTCCCCATTTGATTTCTTCCTCCATTTGAACATATGCCTGCCCTCTATTCCAAGCTAAAATCTCCTGATGCCTCGTCTAACACAGATGAGACTATAGAAAATAGAAGCGCACTGTGGCATCATTCCTTAACTCATAAGGCCCCTAGACAATCTATCTACTGTCTTTCAGACTTTTTTTTAATGATTGTCCATTGAATTATTTCCAGAAGTTTTAGTTGCATTGAAAGGGAGAAAAAGAAAATGAAAATTAAGTCTACACAATCTTACTCAAGACTCAGTGTCTAAATGTGGCATTTTTGAACCAAATGATAATGGCATTTAAAGGTTTAGAAGCATTTTTGCATACATTCACTCTATTGGAAATACCAACAGTGTGACATACGTCCAAGTTTTTAATTCCCATTTATCAGATAATGATGCTGTTAGACTTCAAGGTCCTCCTTCAACAAGTATAAATAGAAAAGAATAAAATCCAGGACATTGAGTTTAAGATCAGAATTGGTGTTATATCCATTGAGTAGACCATATGATGCCACACTGCAGCCAAAAAGATTAAATTGAAAGAACTGGTTAAAAATAATCCCATTGGTTGGGTGCAGGTGGCTCACGCCAAATCAGGAGGCTGAGATCTAAGGATCGCGGTTTACAGCCAGCCCAGACAGAAAAATTCATTAGACTCTTATTTCCAATAAACTACTCAGAAAAAATCTGAAAATGGTGCTACAGCTCAAAGTGGTAGAGCACTGTCCTTGAGCACAAAAAGCCTCAGGGACAGCACCCAAGCCTTGAGTTTAAGCCCCAGGACTGGGGGGGAGGAAGCTTTCACCTTAAAATTTTGCATTTAAACTGAAAAGAAAGCTTTTGAATGCATTCTCAGGGTTTTCTCTGGGCCATCACATCCATAAGAATAGACAGATCATTGTAATTAGAATCTAAGTATTTCAAATGTCATATGATTTGTATTCTTAAACTAACAAGGTAAATTTAGTTTTCTGAAAGGTGCTTTAAAATATTGAATTGTATTTTATGTTCCTCTTTTTATTTTCTTTTGCAAAAGATGGGCTTCTTGTTTCCTATACTTTTCAAAGTATTTGCTACAGTGCACATTATATTGGAACAATCTCTGTAAAAGCTAAATCTGGGTCTCTGTCAATCGTACTGCTAGGCATGGCACTGTGTCCCTCAGTTAAAGATCTCAGAGGTGCAGAGAACAAAACAGAAAGATGAAGCGTGATGTGAATATTATAGATAAGTTCTTGCAGAAATGGGAGAAAACGATCCAGATCATCAACACAAAGCCATCATTGAACATTAACGATGACTTGTAGTTGGCAGGAGGTGGGGGGGGGGGGGGGGGAGAAGAGGTTTAATTTCAGCTACTGATTCCCCTCTCAGTTCATATAATTTCAAGGTTTTCTAAATGCTACTCATAATAAAACAGTGCTTTCCAAAACTGCTATTAAAATAAAACACAACACTTTATTATTAGTTAGGGTGAAGAATGAAGACATGATATAATTCAGTGTGTGATTATGGGCTAACCATTACAAATCTAAAATATCTAGTTTAATGTATTTTTAAGAGGTCACTCATATAGCCACCCATGTTTCTATGAATGGGAAGAAGGAAGGGAGGAAGAAAGGGAAGGAGAATCAGAGGGAGGGAGGGAGGCAGGAAAGAAGGAAGAAAAAGGGAATATAGGAAGGAAAGAATAAAGGAAGGAAAAGGAAAGGAAGGAAAAGGAAAGGAATTGTTGCTCTAGGTCTATGAATGATGGTGCAGGCCTGGTCTCTAAGCATTAGGGAGCTGAGGCAGCAGAGTTATCAATTCATGACCAGTCTGGACTATATAGTGAGACTTTGTCTCAAAAAGGAAAAAATTGAAAAGAATAGAAACATCTTAATCTCTTTCCCATTACATTTTCCCATTACATTTTCTTTCTTTAAGGCTGATTTACCCCCGCATTGCCTTCCCAATATGCTTCAAGGCTACCAAAAAAAAGTCCCTTCTAGCACTCATGGCATATAGTGTCAGAAGTTCACTTATTCCCTTATTACAATTTATCTAACTGCAAACAAAGCAAGTTGATCTATTCTTCCATATTTGGAGACTCAGTGTGCTTGTAGAATGGAAGTATTAGTTGTGAAATAATGCAAATAAAAACAACTGCTGATCCCTGTTTTTGAAGAGCAATATGGTTGAGAAGACAATATATAAGTAGTGAATGATCAATCATGTGAGAAACTGTTACCATTTACCACGTAACAGAAAAAATAACACCCAATTGACTAGGAATTGAATGCTAAGAGAAGAGTGGATGAAAGGTGGTGTTTGAGCACATTCTATGGATAGATGGCTTTTGAAGCATTCGTAATGTTCAGGCCCCACTGGATAGTTCAGTGTGGTAAGCTTGTCTTTACCCATTCCCCCCAGTTATGCTTCCCATTCCCATGGATTTGCCTTATGTCTACATGCTAATGAGTGAATTTTTTCTTAAAACTCTGATTACTTCTGTCTGCTATTATACATCCATACAAGTCCTATAATACCCAATGCTCACATCTTCATTAGAGTTTCTTTCTTTTTTTTATTATTGTGAAAATACTGTACACAGGGGTTACAATTACATGGGCAAGATAATGAGTACATTTCTTATCAAGCATTGTAGCCTCCTCCTTTGTTTCCCCTTCCCATCCCTTCCCATCCTCCCCCTGTCCCCCCACCCAATCCTCCCTGCTTCCCCCACCCCAAAGTTGTAAAGTTCGTTTCGACATAATGACTTGTACATCATATTGTTGCAATGGGTCCACCTGTATCCCTATTTAAACGATTTGTTTTCCCCTTCCCCTCCACAAATTATACCAACATCAAATACAGTGAAAGCAGGGGTTATACCGGGGGGGGGGGGGAGGGACATACAAAGTAACAAAGAAATAATCTTATAAATGTGTTAGAAACAATCGCATGAAAGAAAAAAAACATTTGAATATATATCTTAGGGTTCATTTCCCTAACATCACCTTATCTGACCTTTTCTGCTTGACTCAAACATATACTAGATATTGCAAATATTATATCATTATTGCTAGGTAATTGTATACTGCCTTCCCCTACCACATCTATGTTTATTATGTTAACTTTCAAGTCATCCATTAAAATCCATTAAGTGAGTTATGAACCTTGTCCTTTTCATTACTAAACTATTAGTTTTACATTTTTATCCTAATCTTTATTCAATATTTTAATCTACAAAGGGCCTCATAGAGGAAAACAATTCTTCGTCTTTATCTTCTTCTGTCTCTCAGTTGTTGGGGCTGAACTCTGGGCCTGGGTGCTGACCCTGAGCTCTTCAGCTCAAGGCTAATGCTCTACCACTTGAGCCATAGTGCCACTTCCAGCTTTTTCTGCTTATGTGGTGCTAAGGAATCGAACCGGGGTATCATGCACACAGAGCAAGTGCTCTACCATTGAGCTACCTTCCCAGCCCCAAACTATACCTTATGATTCCTTCCTTCCTTCCTTCCTTCCTTCCTTCCTTCCTTCCTTCCTTCCTTCCTTCCTTCCTTCCTTCCTTCCTTCCTTCCTTCCTTCCTTTCCTTCCTTCCTTTCCTTCCTTCTTTCTTTCTTTCCTTCTTTCTTTCTTCCTTCCTTCCTTCCTTCCTTCCTTCCTTCCTTTCTTCCTTCCTTCTTTCTGTCTGTCTTTTACATTTTTTTATTATAAAAATGCTGTACAGAGGGCTTACAGTTACATGAGCAAGGTAATGAGTACATTTAATATTGAGCATTGTTGCCTCCTCCTTTGTTTTCCCCCTACCATCCCATCCCTCCCCACTTCCACAACTACCCCCCCCCCCAGAAGTTGTAAAGTTCAACATAGTGGTTTGTACATTTCATTGTTACAATGGGGCAAACTGTATCCTTATTTAAGCATTTTGTTTTTCCCTTCCCCTCCCTGAATTAGAGAAGTGTATATACAAAATGCAGGGCACCAACATCAAATACAGTTATTCGGTGGGGGAGGAACATACAATGAAACAAAAAAAAATCACATGGTACGTTATAAATATAAATGGCCAATAAACACATGAAGAAATGCTCAACCTCTCTAGCCATAAAAGAAATGCAAATCAAAACAACATTGAAATTCCACCTCACCACGGTTAAAATGGTTATAATCAAGAACTCTAATAACAACAGATGCTGGAGGGGATGTGGACAGAAGGGAACCCTACTGCATTGTTGGTGGGAGTGTAGACTTGTTCACCCACTTTGGAAAGTAGTATGGAGGTTCCTCAAAAGACTTCACATAGAGCTCCCCTATAACCCAGAAATCCCACTTTTGGGCATTTACCCAAATGATCACAAACAAGACCATACTAAAGCTACCAGCACAACTATGTTTATTGCAGCATTATTTACCATAGCTGAGATATGGAACCAACCCAGATGCCCCTCAGTAAATGAATGGAAAATGTGAGATATCTATGTATGTATGTGTCTATGTATGTATGTATGTGCATACACACATACATACATAGATATCTCACATACATACATACATACATGCATACATACATACATACATACAAACAAACAAACAATAGAATTCTATGCCTCCATCAGAATGACATTGCCTCATTTGTTAGGAAATGGAAAGTCTTGGAAAAAATTATATTAAGTGAAGTAAGCCAGGCCCAAAGAAACACAGGTCCCATGGTTTCCCTTATTTTCAATACCTGAGCTCTTCAGCACAGGGCTAGCACTCTACCACTCTACCACTAGCCACAGCACCACACATTTCTTACACCACACGAGAGACCTGTTCTATTCCAAGTGTTCCTTTCAAATGATCATCCACTTCTGCTGCTCACACTTATGTACTATCCAGTGTTTCCTTTTCCTCCCATATTCATTGTAAATCCAGGTTTTATTTTGATGTTAAAGATTCTGCATGATTTGCCTGTCACTTTGCTTCTTTTCCTCAGGAGCCACATTAGCTGTTGCTTTTGTTTTCTTTATTCTACTTCCTAAAGATTCAGATTATAGGGCCCTTTGATCTTCCATATGGCTTAAGTTTTTAAAAATCCACTTACTATTTAGTATATCAAAATAATGTAGAGGAGCTCCTGGTAAAATTATGACTGACCAGATGGAAAGATGGGCATATAATTTAAAGCACTATGACTTGTATTTAATATTGCTTATTTTGCAACAAATAATTTATTTTTGCAGTCTCTAGATGTTTTTAACAAAAATACCAGAGTGTTCACCTTTAAACTAAGTTACCTTATGTTTGTGCAAGCACATTTTAAGTTTAACATTATATTCCTGTTTACTGGGAAAACAAATCTATCACATTTGTTTTTCACCTTCATGTGGAGAAATTGCTATCTATAGGTGGGAAGTGACTTCCTCTTTTTGTCTATATGACTGGATATTCCTCTAGTTTTCTTTGTCTCCTTGCCATTCAAATTCCATCGCACATCATAATTTCAATAGGTTGATTTATACAATCACTTTTTCTTTTTCTGAAGTAAATACAATTCTCACAATGTCATCACTGCATGGAATAGGATTTGAACTTCTATAAATCATGCACTTACAAGTGGACCTTGTGAGCATGGGAATGCAGTGCTTAAAATCTGATTTAATGCCAAGGATGACAGGCACTCTGATGGTGGTAGAAAACCAAACATGAACTAGTGGTAGCTATTTTTTCTTTTATATTATTTGCTCAATAAACTCACTTAGCACCTGTTTTCATTCCTTCCCTCACATCTCCTCTCCCAGTTCATGACTTTTTCATTTGGTTACCTTCTGACTTAGGATACTGTATTAGTGAGTTTGTTTGTAGTAAAGAAGTTTGAAGGTTTGTGTTTAGATCCTCAAAGCTCTGTCTCCATGCATAATTGCATAAGGCAATATAACCAATTTATATGGTATGTGTATGTGCATTATACATCACGGATACTGTGGAAAAGGATGGTAAATGTACCTGAACTGAGAAAGGATGGGCTTTTTCTAGAAGATATACTCTTATGTTACATTTTAAAAGAAAAAAAGAAATTGAGAGGGGGAGAGGGAGGGGGAGTGGAAGAGAGAGAAAGGAATCAGAGGGGAGAGGAAAGAAAGGAGAGGAGAGAAGAGAGACAGGAGGAGAAAGAATTGATAGGCATATGGATAACTTGAAGAAAATTATGGGCAGAAGATAACTAGCAATTTTTCTGAATTAAAGATGAGACTGAATCAAATGTAATCAAATACAAAATCAAAAATAGAATGGCTGCATTGAGTGAAATAAAAGTCAAAAAGGTTAAGGCATTATAGATGCTTAGAGGCAAGTATTTATATGCCATCCTACAGAAATCTAAAGATTAAGTTTATTACTCTATATATGATGGACTTAAATGGAGAAAATGTAGTCTTCAACCCCAACCAAGAAGCAGACAGGCTCTTTGATGAGTAGCTGGTAATGGGACCATTAGATGGGAGAAATCCAGATACACAAGTAAATTCCCAATACAGGCTCTTGTGATCTTATTTTTCAATTGTTTTGTATCTGTTGCATTTAAAAAGCATTTATTTTCTAAAGAATTTTCACAGACATCAGATTTGATCTTACTAATCATTCTATGAAATAATAAAAAAAAATGAATATTTAAGAGACCAGTTACTACCTTTCTATGCAATGATTTACTCAAATCAATTGTTAGTAGAGCTGCAATTCAAATCCATGTTTTAGAGTCCAGGGATTTTAGACAACTGTCAGGAGTCCCTGGAATTTCTAATACTCCCTAATTCTCTCTCCTAGAAAATACCAGGCAACTATCCTACTACAGGTATCATAAGAAGAAACCGAGCACAAGCTATTAACTCTGTTGAGAGAGAGTTAATAACTCTGATGCACTTAGCATTTTGATATCAGTTGGGAAATTGTGTTTAGAGTAACACTTGCATATTCTCCCTAACTTTTGGGTTTTTTTAGGATATTATTGAGTGGAATTGTATTATACTTATTATCTGCTAATATTCAGAATACATGGTACCTGACACTTTTGGAAAGACAGTGTTCTCTAAATAACAGCAAAGACTGCCATAATCATTTAATGTTTGGACTACTTCAAAGGAAAAATTCAGTGCTTAACCTAAAAATTAAGAAAAGTGAAGGAAGGGGTACGTTGTTGGGGGGCGTGAGAATGTTGAAAGGGGAGACATTGTTTAAGATGCACTGTTTTATTAAGCTGCTTTGTAGAATTACAACGCCTTGGTACAATTAGTTAAACATAATAAAAACTCAAATATATGTTGATGGCAGTAAAAAATTCTTTTTATTAAAATAGGTGTTTTTTGGTTCCTTCCCTGTTTTGGAGCAATAGATAGTGGTTTGTTAGGTCTAGTAACTGTCATCCTAGATTGTATTGTGGGCTGTTTTCATTCTGAGTCAATACAATCTTATATGCAAAACTAGCAATGCCATCACCATAAAATTTTAGGCTAAGTGTGAGGTAGTGTTTTTTGTTTGTTTGCTTGTTTGCTTGTTTTTGCCAGTAGGCCCTGAGCTCTGGGCCTGGGTGTTGTCCCTGAGCTCTTCAACTCAAGGCTTGCACTCTACCATTTGAGCCATAGTACCACTTCCTGCTTTTTCTGCTTATGTGGTACTGAGGAATCGAACCCAGGGCCTCATGCATGTAAGGCAAGCACTCTACCACTGAGCCACCTTCCTAGCCCCGAGGTAGTGGTTTTGAGATACGATAGATATAGGAACTAAAGTTTGTGATAAAAGGAAATTCATTGTGGTATCAAAATGGAGATGAATATTTGAAGAGGTAAAGAGGGATTCACTCTCAGACCTCTTTAATTTAATAAATTCATACTGCTCATGTAGCTCTTAGCCTAAGAAGAGGAAACTAAGGCATGGAACTTAGCAAAAACGTGACTCTATTTGGAGTTGCTCTCTTTGGTTTCAGATCCTCTTACCATTGCCATTAACTAAACACATGGCTGTATGACCTTGCTCTGTGATTATTTGCATTATTATTATGCAAAATACATAATTTTTGAACAGTCTTTCCTCAGATTCCAATGTGGAAGGACATATTTTGAAATATTCCTGAAACATATCAAATACTTTGAAATATTCTTGCCATAATTAAACCACACAGATTTGATGGTTGCTACTTCCTCACTTATTTGCTTACTTTTACTGTTAATAATCAGCACACATTGAGCAGTTAGTATACACCCACAACAGCCTGGGGAGATACATTATATCTTTACCTCCCTTCCACAGAAAAGAAAACTTGTGACCAATTGATTCTTCTAGGAAGATGACTTGACTCTAATAAAATGTCACTCCATTTATGTCAGACTTTTCTGCTCACTTTCCATCTTAACTGTTCAGTAACACTGAAATAGCACAATATAAAAGGCCAACAGACAGTGTCATCCTCAATCTGTTCTCGATGCAATAAAGTTGGGCAATATCATTCACTTTTTTAAAGAAAATATTTCACTTCCAATGCAACAGAATCAGAAAATTCACTCACTTTAAGCATGTGATGATTTTTAAACAATACAAATCTTCTAATCTTAGGCAAGAACAAGACATATGTGACCTGTAAAGAAATTGGGGTCAGCCACTAATATTTATCATTGCTGCTAATGGTACTTTAAAAACATATTAAAGTACATTTTAGGTGAATTTGCTTAGGCACCCTGAGCTTGCCAGTAAAGCTGATTCTGTTGTAGTTTAAGATCTTGCTGTCTCAGACAGACCAATGGCTATATAACAGGTGCTCTGTGGTCACCCAATAGATTGGCTTTTTCTTTCCAGGTTTGTTCTTACTAGCATTAGCTAATCATTCATCCTCTGGGGCTCTGTATCTACTCTATGGAGCAGTAATTTTAGTGTCTGGGTCAGATGCCTCACAAATTCATGTATATTTTGCAGCATTCGTTAAACAAAAGGAAAATTTCTATTGTTTTTTGATCATTGCATTTCTGAAATAATGTGTAGCACTGACTGCGTTCTATCAGAAGTAAATTATGGGGCTGGAAATGTAGCTCAGTGGTATGTATAAAGCCTAGTATGTGCAAGGTCCTAAGTTCAGCCCTCCACACCACGAAATACATGAGTTATGGGGAAATGGGTGACTTGTATTGACCAACTTTATTTCCTCAAGAAAAAAAAATGAGGGATCTTTATAACAACCCATACCACGAAGTCACAGAAAGACAGTGCATTAATATTAATATCTCCTAATTTCTTATCTTCATTTTTAAGTTAAATATTGATGGTTGAATATTGTTTCCATTGTTTCATGAGTAGCCTAGACAGGGATGATAAAATTCCACAAGGGTAATAAGTACCTTTGTCTCTTGACAAAGTACAAAATATAAAGTATTGCTTACAAAGGCAGTTACAGTATTTGTTTAGCAAACGTCAGGATGAGTCTGCTTCCTGCACCATACCAGAGGCAGTGCTGAAGGATTAGGCTTGAAAGATGAAAACAAAATGCTCCCAAGTTGGCTATACAAATGAATGTGAGGAACATAATATTTGGCGCTTTCTCAAAGCCAGTCTGGGAGCTAATTTCCACAGAGCATTTAGAACATGCAGACAAGGAAGAATAAAGGCATCCAGAGGACACACCTTTTATATTTCCCGAATAATAGTTTTATTACCTTGTTTTCCATTCATGTAATAAA
Source organism: Dipodomys spectabilis (assembly GCF_019054845.1). Classification (NCBI taxonomy): domain Eukaryota; kingdom Metazoa; phylum Chordata; class Mammalia; order Rodentia; family Heteromyidae; genus Dipodomys; species Dipodomys spectabilis. The sequence continues at coordinate 14,061,096 of NW_024870766.1, forward strand.
ATACTTGAGATAAGCACAGTAGTAAGAAGAAAGGTTTGCATTAGCTCCTAGTTGAGGAAGTTTCAGTTCATCATCAGCTGACTCCATTGCTTTGCTTTGTGCCTGACAAAACTATTTATGTCAAGCCAGGAAGCAAACAGGAAGAAAACAAGCAAAAGAGACTGAGACCTGCAGTCTCCTTTGAGTACATATCCTCAAGAATCTAAGACTTTCCACTGGCCTTAACCTCCTTTTATTTTTGTTTGTTTGTTTGTTTTTTTGTTTTGATTTTGATTTTGTTTGTTTGTTTTTGCTTGTACTAAGATTTGAACTCAGGACCATATATTCGCTTGTCTTGTTTGCTCACTGTTGGCCTACTACTTCAGCTTGGCTTTTTGCTGGTTATTTTTGAGATAAGGTCTCATAGACTTTTTTGCTGTTTTGAACCATAATCCTACAGGTCTGTCTCTCAAGTAGGTAGAATTACAAATGTGAGCTTTTAAAAGTTTCAGCACTTTCTAATAGTGCCATGTTGAGGACTGAGCTTTTCAACACATGGGCCTCTAGAAAACATTTCAGGTCTAAACTACAGCAGTATTTAATGCCTATTCCATGGTTTGAAATGACCATACCATGCACTTGGTGGACATAGAAGGAAAACATGCAAAAATTACAAAGGGACGTTGGGAGTATTTTTGAGTGGACTGAGCTGGATATTCTAAAGATTTGAAACTGCAGTGCTGAGAATCCCATCCCCGAAAGGAAGTCGATATAGAGGATTAATCTCGTAGAGGAACTAAACTGCTCAGCTCAATACTAACTATCCACAATAGCACATGAAAAGATCATCAGAAGAGCCCGAGTCAACTTTCTTAATGTGCAATCTAAATTTGTGAGAACTTCTGCATGTGATGTGGAATTTCTCTTTCACCATTCTGATCCCAAAGGGAGAGAAAAAACTATCACACCATTCATATAATCTTAGGATGGGCTTTAAAATTGGGCAGTTTGGGGTACATTTGCATAACAAATGATTTTTCAATTCTGTTTGTTGTTTGTTTTGCTCTGGGGATTTTTTTTTTCCTTTTTGGAGGAGTGATAGAACTAGAACTTGAACTCAGGGTCTTGGTACTTTTTTGCTTTTTTGGCTCAAGGTTGGCATTCTACCACTTAAGCCATAGCTCCTCTTCTGGCTTTTGCTGGTGAATTGGAGATGAGTGTTTCACAGACTTTCCTCCTCAGGTGGGCTTCAAAACATGATTCTCACACATCAGCCTTCTGAATAGCTAGGATTACAAATGTGTGCCACAGGGCCTGGCTTCCATGTTTTTTGTTTTGTTTTATATTTTTTTTGGTGGAGGGACAGGGGATCTAATAAAAAGCAATATAGAATTTATTTCACTTTGAGGATTTGTTGTTGGGGGATTTAATTTTTTGAGTCCTAAGTATATTTTAGATATGAGACCCTTATCCATTGTATGGCTAGTGAAGATCTTCTCCCAATCCACGGGCTTTCTATTGATCTTGCTAGCTATGTCCTCTGCCATGCAGAAGCTCTGCAGTTTCATACAATCCCATTTGTCCAACCTTTGTTTGATTTGTTGTGTTTCTGGGTCTCTATTAAGAAAATTTCAGGCTGTGCCAAGGAGACCTAGGGTTTCTCCTATTCCTTCCTGTAGTGTTTCAGGGTGTCTGGTTTAACTTCAAGGTCTTTGATCCATTGGGAGTTGATTTTAGTGCAAAGTGATACATGGAGATATAGCTTTAGTTTTCTACAGGTTCCTCAAAGAAGCAACGCCTGATTAATAAGTGGGCTAAAGACTTAAAGACTTCTCTGAAGAGGAAATAAGAATAGACACATGAAGAAATGCTCAACTTCTTTAGCCATAAAAGAAATGAAAATCAAAACAAAATTGTGATTATACCTCACCCCAGTTAGAATGGCTATAATCAAGAAATCTAGTAACAACAGATGCTGGAGGGGATGTAGTTAAAAGGGAACTCTACTGCATTGTTGGTGGGAATCTAAACTTGTTCAACCACTTTGGAAGTAGTATGGAGGGTCCTCAAAAAACTCCACATAGAGCTCCCCATAACCCAGCAATCCCACTTTTAGGCATTTATCCAGACAATCACAAACAAGGCCATACTAAATAACCAGCACAACTATGTTTATCACAGCATTATTCACTATAGCTAAGAAATGGAACCAACCCAGATGCCCCTCAGTAGATGAATGGATCAAGAAAATGTGGTATATATACACAATGGAATTCTATGCCTCCATCAGAAAGAATGACATCACCCCATTTGTTAGGTAATGGAAAGACTTGAAAAAAATTATATTAAGTGAAGTAAGCCAGGCCCAAAGAAGCATAGGTCCCATGGTTTCCCTTATCTTCAATAATTAGTATATGTCTAGGACAAACAGAAGAGGTCAAAAGCTATATACGTATGACCATATAACCTGATGTTAAAAAATGAACCCCAAGATAGGGACACAAGAGGTTTTGCTGTTCTTTTTAATGTACTTATAATGTACTATGTGAGTTTTTTTTTTGTTTCTTTGTATGTTCTTCCCCCATGGTACAACTCCTGATATCACTGTATTTGATTCAGGTGTCCTGCACCTTGTATATACATTTTTCTAATTTGGGGAGGGGAAAGGATATAACAAAATCCTGAAATAAGGGTACAGGATGGCCCATTGTAACAATGAGATGCACAAGACAGTATGTTGAAAACAAACTTTACAACTTTGGGGGCGTGGAGAGGGGAGGGAGGACTTTGGGAGGTGGGGAGGAAAGGGATGGTAGGGGAAAAATAAAGGAAGGTGTAACAATGCTCCATAGGAAATGGACTCATTACCTTACTCATGTAACTGTAACCTCTCTGTACCGTAGCTTTACAATGAAACATATATATTAAGAAAAAAAGCCATTTACCTTTCAAATAAGTCTCCAAAAGCCTCTTTACAAATAAAATATTCCCCAAACCACAAAATAAAGGTATTTCACATAGGACAAGACTGGGCACCTTATGTCAGCTTTGAGGTTCCTTCAACTGTCTAGTGTTTAGGAAGCTACCTGTATCACGTAAATAGTAAACAATGCTAAACAGTGTTGTAGTTCCCATATTATTTGTATTCCTAGTGGTCCTAGTTCTAGACTATTTCAAAACTATTAGTTATTTTAGTCCATATGAGTCTAAATTTATTTTTAGAGATTAATAAATGATAGGCCAAATTTCAGCCTATTTGTGTTTTGTTTAAAATAATAAATATATATATAAATATGCACACATACAAATATTACTTGTATCTATCTATGATCTATATAACTTTGTCTAAACCTGTTCCTTAAAATGTGCAGCTCACTGAAAGAACTGACAGTACCGATTAATTTATCTAGTAGTATATAGTTTAGTTCGCTATGTCTTAAAGCAGGAAAACAGTTTAAGCAGAAAAAAAATGGTGACTTCTTATTCCCTAAATGTGAACATGCTACCAAACCTGAAATTGTTCTCTTGTAACTCTTGATCATTATCCTGTCCACCCAAGTGTGATTTTTGCTATAATTAGTCTTTGCTTTGGATGCACTTGTATTACCTCTGTCTGACTTCTACCTCAGTACAATTGATTACATGCAGGTAGCAGTGTCCTATCCATCAATTCTGTGACAAAGAGTAACAGCTAAAATGTCATGGGCATCCTTCACTTTTTGCTTCCCAATTATGGCAATTAGTAGCTTCATATTTTCACACACACTTTGTTTTCCTATGCAGAAGCAAAGTAAATAATCTTAAGTAACTCAGAGAAAATTATGACTTAAGAGATCTATTTGAAAAAAATAACAGTATTTTAGTTGTGATAGTAAGATACATATACATATATTCAGATTTAGAACGGTTTGACACAGACATTCTGAAATAATTTTTCAGAATTCAGATCCCTATGTAAAAAATAAAAGACTAGAAGAAGGGCAACCAGGACACTTCGTTTACATATAGGGTCTTATGTACAATTTAAGTTTTGTATACACACAATAATTTGACTACTTTAAATTTGTTCTAGACACTACCACTCAATAGTCTCCTACATCCAACCTGTCCATCACCTATATTTATGTTAACTGGTTTCCATCTGCTGAGGAGGGATATGATAGGAAGAGATCTAGTGATTTCTCTCTCAGATTCAGAATATACACCAGAATAAACATCAGAACATTTTATAAATTTCCACATTTGAGACTCATAGAACTGTGAGTTAAGGATTATAACACCACTTTTTGGGTTAAAAAAAAACCTGAACCTCTACAAATTTAACAACTGGCCCAAAGTTACACTTAGTAGAAGTACTGAGATTTAAATGAAAATCCTTTTTGTTTTCCTTTGTATCTATAGTTTAATTGTTTGGAGAATGGGATTATGTTGCATGGCTCAAAATGGATGAACAATGAAAAACTATCCCCTGCTCTATACCTGTCTAGTACCCTTCCCAATAACTACCCAAATATTCTATTTTTTTTTGTATATTTTGGTAGAGCTATGCTTAATTTTCTTATACAAACAAGCAAAAGGACAGTATGCTATCTCAGTTTTCTATAGTACTTTCCTGTTTATGCCTTTACTTTGTTTTTATATAGTTCCACATTGTTTTTGTTAATTATTATTAAGTATTTGTACAAAGGAGTTGTCACTCAACAAAGAAGTTTAAGAATACAGTGTGCCTTGATCAATGTCACTCCCTACACCTCCCTTCAATATTCTCATCCATCCTCTGAACCTACCTCTTCCCTCACTTTTCTTAATTGTGTAGGATATACAGTGAATTTTATTTTAGTATTGATCTAGTATCACAAATTGTGCCTATTTTCAGTGCTCTGGTATTCACATTTTTCACTGCAATGCATAATCTACTCTATATGTCATTTCAAATTTATATGGTAATTCAACTTTTTTTCATTTGTCAACCTTCTTTGTCATCAGTACCATTTGTGCCTCATTACATTTCCTTTTGTAGCTTTTTTTTTTCTTTTTTTTCCCAAGGCTGAAGACCGAACCCAGGGCCTTGTGCATGCCAGGCAGGCGCCCTTCCGCTGGGCTAAACCCCCAGCCCCTACATTTCCTTTCTAACACACAATATTGCTTTTCTAATATACTGGATTTTACTTTGTGTTTGCAAATACTTTCTTCCCCCATTTGATAGTGTATCACACAAGTAATAACTCTCCTTAAATATATTCCTAGAGCTGTTTAGAAAGATATCTATTAATTTTGGTTCTGACTCACATTTCTCATCTCTGAATGGTTTCACACCCACTGTAGTGGATGATACTTTGTTTTAATTAAACTCTCTTTGGTGGTGAAACATCTGAAGCATATCAATTAGCCAATTAGTTCTGGTCAATGAGTTATCTTTCTGGCCATCTCTTAGGAAATCAAGACGAAAGCTGTTTTTCTGAATATTAAGAATGGGCAACAATGCTTGATAGGAAATGTACTCATTACCTTGTTCATGTAACTGTAACCCCTTTGTACAGTATTTTTACAACAAAAATGTATTAAAAAACAAATGTGATTCATTAGGGTTATTGTAAGAATTAAGTTAGACAGACTGAACGAGGCACTGGTGCTCACGCTTGTAATCCTAGCAACTCAAGAGCCTGAGATAAGTGGACTGTGACACTGTTACCTTCTTACAGTGTAAACTTTAACAGATTTCTTGACTTCTTTGTGTCTCAATTTCTTCAACTATAATATAGCAATACTGATAACAGGGCCTATGTGTCTGTCAGTGGCTTGTTCTGTCCTTTTGTGTGGATTTGGAAGTGCCATCTTTTGGATCTGGAATGTTCCCCAGAGCCCTTGTGTTAAAAATCTTATGTCCCAGCTTGGCACTATTGAAAAACAATGGAAGCTTTAAAGAGTGGACCTGGTAGGAACTGTTGTAGTCATGGGGTTGTGACCTTCATAGGGGTGGTAGGACCCAAGCTCCTCCATGTCCCCTTTCTTGGTTCCAGACTTGACATGAGTATTATTGACCTAACATGCCATTATTGCCATGATTTTCTTCCTCACCACAAGGCCACTAACTCGTTGCACTGACAGGCATCTCTGAAACCATAAACTAAAACAACCCTTTTCTCTTCTTTATGTTTCAATTTATTTTATTATCATATATGAATTGCACAAAGTGGTTTTATTGTGATACTTTCATACAGGTATATGATAAACTCTCATCAAATTCATACCTCCTATTTATTCTTACCCGTCCTCCTCCCTTCTTTTTTGTTTTTTTTTTTAATTGTTCTTTGAGATAAGTTCTATTTTTTGAATATTTTTTACTATGTTTAAGTAGTTGTACAAAGGAGTTGCCATGCACAAGGTGCATCTTGATCAATATCACCCCTTTCAGCATTCCCACACACCCCTCCCAACCCACCCCTTCCCTTGCTTTTCTTATTGCTTAGGATATAATTTTAGGAAGCCCAACAAGTGCCAGAAATGGGTACTTGAAAAAGGGGACAAACAGAAGCTGGGTAGAGTAGTGAAGGGGGAAAGGGAAGAATGGAATCAAGAATTCGTTGTATATACCACAAAATTAAGAAAAATAAAGGAGGGGTCAAAAGGTGGTGAAAATGTTGAAGGGCTGACACAGATCAAGATGCATTGTGTACATAAACTTTTTTGTTAAATGGCAAAACCCTTTTCTGTTTATAAGATGATGGTCTCTCTCACATTTCTAACAGTAATAGGAAACTGACCAATTTATTATGCCATCTGAATAGATGACCGTAGATTTTTACAACTTAAAGGTATGTTTTCATTAGGAAAGAAGAGCATTTTCTTACCCAGACCAGTGTATGGGCCAAGATGGGAGTGAAAACTAGATTTCAGTCTTTAACCTTACCCCATGTCAAGTCCCTTTGTGCAAACCCACTTACACAAACTTGTTTCTTGATCTTGTTAATACTGTAAGAATGTAGGGATGTTATGTGTGCTAAATGAGTTAATACTTGTAAAAAAAACAAGCACACAACAAAACCATTCCCACCCCATAGTATGGCCTCAGAAAATTCTAGCTATTTTCCTACCCTGTCCTTTGCAGTTTATTTTTCAGCCAGGGCTTCCTACAAGCTGACTACAGCACTGTGTGATTTTAAGGCCCCCTCAAAAGGCAAGCCAAGCCTTTTTCTAACATACTCTTCATTATAATCACCAGCAGTTTGAATTAGTTCTAAGATTGTCTATATCAGGTATAATCCAATAACTTAATTAAACTGGCATGTATAAGCACACAGACAGAGTCAGAGAGGCAGAGACTAAGACCAGGGGAAAGAGTGAAGATTTTTATTCATCAGGGGCAAGTTTGAATTGACCAACCATTAATAAGAAATATCACCTAGATTCTGATTGCCAGCTTGCACTCCCTCTTAGGCCCAACTGAAATGAAGCTGAATAGAACACAGAATCTGTCTTCTTGATTATAGCCATTCTAACTAGGGTAAGGTGGTATCTCAGTGTTGTTTTGATTTGCATTTCTTTGCGGGGGACTGTTTTTTTTGTGTGAAAATACTGTACAGAAGAGTTACAATTACATGGGCAAGGTAATGAGTACATTACTTATCAACCATTGTTGCCTCCTCCTTTGTTTCCCCTTCCTATCCTTCCCATCCCCCCTCCCCAAAGTTGTAAAGTTCATTTTTCAACATAACAACTTGTACATCTCATTGTTGCAATGGGTCCATCTGTATCCCTATTTAAACGATTTGTTTTTTCCCTTCCCCTCCACAAATTATACCAACATCAAATACAGTGAAAGCAGGGGTTATATCGTGGGGGAGGGACATACAAAGCAAGAAAGAAATCATCTTATAAATGTGTTAGAAACAATCACATGAAAGAAAAAAAATTTGAATACTTATCTTGGACTTCATTTTGCCTAACATCAACTTATCTGACCTTTTTTGCTTGTCTCAGACATATACTAGTTATTGCAAACAAGGGAAACCATGGGACCTATATTTCTTTGGGCCTAGCTTACTTCACTTAATATAATTTTTTCCAAGTCTTTCCATTTCCTAACAAATAGGGCAATGTCATTCTTTCTGATTGAGGCATAGAATTCCATTTTGTGTGTGTATGTGTGTGTGTGTGTGTGTGTGTGTGTGTGTGTGTGTGTGTATATATATACACATATGTATATATATACACATATGTATATATATATATGCCTCCATCAGAAAGAATGACATTGCCCTATTTGTTAGGAAATGGAAAGACTTGAAAAAAATTATATAAAGTGAAGTAAGCCAGGCCAAAGAAACATAAGTCCCATTGTTTCCCTTATTTGCAATAACTAGTATATGTCTGGGACAAGCAGAAAAGGTCAGATAAGTTGATATTAGGCAAAATGAACCCCAAGATAAGGACACAAGTGGTTTCTCTTTCTTGCTATTGTTTCTAACATATTTATAAGGTGATTTTTTTTTTGCTTTGTATGCCCCTCCCCATGGTATAACCCCTGTTTTCACTGTATTTGATGTTGGTATAATTTGTGGAGGGGAAAAGAAAAAATTGTTTAAATAGGAATGCAGGTGGACTCATTGCAACAATAAAATGTACAAGATGCTATGTCGAAAAAGGACCTTTACAACTTTGGGGAGGCAGTATAGTCGTACAGATTGGAGGTCAGGGATCGTAAGGGAAAAACAACAGAGAGGCAACAATGTCTGATAAGAAATGTACTCATTACCTTGCTCATTTAATTGTAACCCTCTGTATGGTATTTTCACAATAAAAAACTTACTAATACAAAAAGAATCTGTCTTCTTTCCTGAGAAATAAAATCATTGATTCCATCAAAGTAGCACACATTCTGACTTAAAGAAGAAAGGAAGGCAGGATTGGGCTGATTAATCCAGCAGGTCAGGAAAGATGTCCTCTGTGCATGATGCTGGGGTTGTCCACCAGGGTAAGGGGAAAACAATCCCAGAAAATGAAAGGCATGCAGATCACGGGCCTGTCAATGCTCACCAACTCCACTTCACTGGGATAGAGACTTCATGTAGAGGGAGGAGGTTAGGATTGAGTGGTTGGGGCCAGGAGGGGCCAGGATGAATATTGAAAATCTGAGACCACCAGTAGGGAAGTGCATTTAGTTTGTGCTCAAAGTTCATGTGGACCAAACTATAGAGTCTACTTTTATGGCTGAAGTGGACAAGCTAAGCTGGAGCCAAACAATAATGGCAGAGCTACTCAGGTTTCCCACAGATGAAAACCTAAGCAAAAAGTATTATGAACAGAAAGGTAGTTCGGTTTGAACATTTGAGTGAATGAAAATGAGGTTGGCTGGCATTTTAAACTCTGAAATCTAAGCAGGGATGTTATAACTGAAGGATGCCACACCATTTTCTTAGCTGTTTCTGTCTTATCTTCAGTTTCCTTTTAATAAAAACGTATTCAATTACCCTTTTAGAAAGTAAACAGGATTTCTCAAACTCTAGTGGTCTGGATACAACCTCATATTGTCTGAGTTCAAACAAAGCAACTTAGAGAAATACTTTTCTGCGTTCTTTTCATAATTATCTCCTGATCCATGCCATATGGGATACAGATAAATGTCTGAAACAGCAACTTCTCAGGAGAACAGCCTAAGGATTTCTCATAATGCAGTGCATCTGTTCACATCACATAACTTGATAAAACACATTGTACAAGTTGAACCTTGGACATGGCATTGCACAGCCCTTCATCCTCACATAGTCTACCTGTGCCCATTGTTGTCCTGTAATGCAAATGTCTGCACCTTAAGATTCACAGGCTAGGAGACCTTCCCAGCTTTCTAATGACTTTCAATGACCTATCTCCAGACACCTGCTCATGTCATTACAAATTGGGTTAGCTCACGAGTGCCATCTGTTTGTGCATGGGAAGCCTAGATTCATGTTAAGTTCATTGAATTAACATTGAGGACACTGAAAACATTTTTTTTTTTTGCTCAATAAATTCCTTGATTTTTTTCTCCCTGTTAATCATATTTAGAGTGTGTCATAATAACAGTGCTTTCCCCACTAATAATTTGAAAACCCAGTGTGAGGAAAACTGACTGCCCAAGTGAAGTTCTAATAAGTACTGTGAAAGTATTATACAAGATTACATGAGGGAACAGGTAACACTGTTCAAAAAGAAATGAAATCATTGCCTGACTTATGTAACTGTAACCCCTCTGTACATCACCTTGATACTTACAATAAAATTTTAAAAAATAATTTAGAAACATTCCTGAGAATTGATAGTAATTGAATGAAACCCTGTGTGCAACTTATAAATGCTAATAAAGAGCGTAAAACATATAGAATCCTCTTAGCAACCCACATTCTTGACTTAGCTCGTCATCAAGAGTTTCTTAAAAGTGTGCTAGCTAGTAATTGATTTGAAAAAGTTCAGGTACCATCCAGATGACCAACCTACCTTCTGAAAACATAGTTTATTTTCAGTGTTTTACTTCTGAAAAAGCAGATTTTTCTCTCCCTTTGGAAAAAATGTATTTGACCTACGATGGAAGAATAAACTACACAATCTATCTGGGCATTGCCACGCACCAAATAACTTTTTCTAGAATCTGACATGGGGATGCAGATACAACTCACTGTCAGAACACTCAGTATTTTTTTTTTAATTTAATTTTATTTTATTTGAGAACATACTGTACAGAGGGGTTACAATTACATGGGCAGGATAATGCATACATTTCTTACCAAGCATTGCAGCCTCCTCCTTTGTTTACCCTTCACATTCATTCCCAGCCTCCCCCCTCCCCCCCACCCAATCATACCCCCCTCCCCCCTCCACACCGACATTGTAAAGCTGGTTTTGACATGACATTTTGTACTTCTCATTGTTGCAACAGGTCCACCTGAATCCTTAAACGACTTGTTTGTCCCCGTCTCCTCCACATGTTATACTGACATCAAATATAGTGAAAGCGGGGGTTACACTGTGGGGGAGGGACATACAAAGCAACAAAGAAATAATCTTATAAATGCGTTAGAAACACATGCATGAAAGAAACAAAAACATTAAAATACATATTTGAGGGTTCGTTTTCCTAACATCACATTCTCTGACTTTTTCCGCTTGACTCATACATATACTAGATATTGCAAATAAGGGAAACCATGGGACCTATGTTTCTTTGGGCCTGGCTTACTTCACTTAATATAATTTTTTCCAAGCCTTTCCATTTCCTAACAAATGGGGAAATGTCATGCTTTCTGATGGAGGCATAGAATTCCATTGTGTATATATACCACATTTTCTTGATCCATTCATCTACTGAGGGGCATCTGGGTTGGTTCCATATCTTAGCTATGGTAAATAATGCTGCAATAAACATAGTTGTGCTGGTAGCTTTAGTGTGGTCTTTTTTGTAAACATTAGGGTAAATGCCCAAAAGTGGGATTGCTGGGTCATAGGGGAGTTCTATGTGAAGTCTTTTGAGGAACCTCCATACTGCTTTCCAAAGTGGTTGAACAAGTTTACATTCCCACCAACAATGAAGTAAGGTTCCTTTCTGTCCACATCCCCTCCAGCATCTGTTGTTGTTAGAGTTCTTGATTTTTGCTGTTCTAACTGGTGTGAGGTGATATCTCAATGTTGTTTTGATTTGCATTTCTTTTATGGCTAGGGATGTTGAACATTTCTTCATGTGTCTATTGGCCATCCTTCTTTCTTCTTCAGAGAAGCTTCTCTTTAAGTCTTTCGCCCACTTACTTATTGGGCAGTTGTTTCTTTGAGGATTTGTTGTTAGGTGGTTTAATTTTTTGAGTTCCAAGTATATTTTAGATATGAGACCCTTGTCCGTTGTATGGCTAGTAAAGATCTTCTCCCAATCCGTGGGCTTTCTATTGATCTTGCTAGCTATGTCATTTGCCCTGCAGAAGCTCTGCAACTTCTTGCAATCCCATTTGTCCAACCTTTCTTTGATTTGTTGTGTTTCCGGGTCTCTATTCAGAAAATTTCGGCCTGAGCCAAGGAGACCCAGGGTTTCTCCTATTCCATCCTGTAATGTTTTCAGAGTGTCTGCTTTGAGTTCAAGGTCTTTGATCCATTTGGAGTTGATTCTGGTGCAGGGTGATATATAAGGATCTAGCTTTAGTTTTCTACATGTAGTTAACCAGTTTTGCCAGCACCATTTACTGAAGAGGCTGTCTGTCTTCCATTCTATTGTTTTAGCTCCCTTATCGAAGATTAGATGGCTATAGGTCTGTAGGTTCATTTCTGGGTTTTCAATTCTATTCCATTGGTCCTGAGGTCTGTTCTTATGCCAATACCAAGCTGTTTTGATTACTATGGCTTTATAGTAGAGTTTGAAATTTGGTATTGATATTCCTCCAGCAGTGTTCTTTCCGTTGAGGAGCGTTTTTGCTATTCGGGGTCTTTTATTGTTCCATATGAATTTTTGGATTGCCTCTTCTATTTCCTTGAAGAATGAGGGTGGAATTTTGATAGGTATTGCGTTGAATTTGTAGATAGCCTTGGGAAGTATTGCCATTTTCACGATGTTAATCTTTCCAATCCAGGAGCATGGAGGTTTTGCCATTTTTTAAGTTCTGTGTTGATTTCCTTTTTCAAGTTCTGTGTTGATTTCCTTTTTCAAGATTTTAAAGTTTTCATCATAGAGGTCCTTCACTTCTTTAGTTAATTCCTAGGTATTTTATTTTTTGTGGGGCTATTACAAATGGAGTTGCTTTCCTAATTTCAGCCACACTTTTCTCATTGTTGGCACACAGAAAAGCCATTGATTTTGGGGGGTTAATTTTATAACCTGCTACTTTGCCAAAGTTTTGAATCAGCTTGAGTAATTTGGGAGTGGAGAGAACACTCAGTATTGATTAAGCCTGAGGTCCAATCCCCAGCACTAAAAATAAAAATCTGGCCTTTAAACAAATATTGGTTATTATCTCATTTTTCCCCTCTGATCTTGGAAAATAATCTGAGTCTCAAGCACATTTATAAATCTTTTTCTCTGATCATGGAGGAACTTCAACTCTCAGGTTGTGGAGCCCAATGAGAAACTCAGGAGTGGACAGTTAGTAATGGCAAATGCGCAGAGTACACACAGGCAGGAGCGTTAACATGTCTCAAAGTAAGAGTTCATCAATCATGGATATGCTACATTAGAAGTAAGTAAAATGGAAACTAAAAATTTTCCACTAAATTTTGCTAGAATGAGGTAATTGGTGAATTTGACAAATCAGAAATTTTAGAGAGGACTTCATCAAGAAAGATATATTAGTCTTGGCAAAATAGAACAGTTCAGGCACATCATTGTTCCAAATGATGGTGGTAGAAAAGATGATGAAGCTGCTGGTATTTAGTATGGTTTGAATACTATCATTACACCAGGTACTATGGTAAGCCATAGACATACAAGTATTATCTCTTCCCTTCACAACATTCTCATTGTACACATGCATTATTCACAATCAACTCATTCATATTCAACTCTTTCTGTCTCTCCCTTCCTTCTTTCTATGCTAACATCCCCAGTAAACATTTGTTTCGTTCCCTTTAGATTCTAGGACTTTTGCTATATTCAAGAAACGTAACATTGATTTTATTTTTATTGTAAAGGTGATGTACAAAGGGGTTACAGTTACAGAAATCAGGTAATGAGTAAATTTGTTTTTGTACAGTGTCACTTCTTTCCTCATTTTTCTCCTAGTTCTTTTCTCTCCCAGTCCACCTCCCCTATAAGTTGTATAGTTCATTTTCAACATAGTGTCTAGTGAGTATCACTGCTGCGTTAGTTCTCCCTTTGTCCCACCATTACTTTGCTCCCCCTTACCCTCCCCAAAACAGATACACTTACATACTAGACAAAAGATACAGAAATAAAAAACCAATGACAAAGGAGGGGAGAGTAACCAAAAAAAAGTTCTCATTTCCATTTCTTGGAGTTCATTTTGATAAACATCATTTCATATGATCATATGCACATAGCTATTGAGCCTTTGTGATCCTAAGGATAGCTTCCTTTTTCTCACTGTGTGGATGTTTAGAGTCATGTTTAATTTATCATGTCCAAGTGTAATTTTTATTGTCTTTTATCATCCATTTTTGTGTTTACTTGTAGATTTATAATCACATTCTAATTACTACAAATAAGGGAAACCATGCAACCTATGTTTCTTTGGGTCTGGCTTACTTCACTTATTGTAATTTTTTCCAAATCTTTCCATTTGTTTTTTTTGGGGGAGGGGGTCTGGTCATAGGGCCTGAACTCTGGGTCCGGGCGCTGTCCCTCAGCTCTTCAGCTCAAGACTAGCACTCTACCACTTGAGCCACAGCGCCACTTCCGGCTTTTTTTTTCTGCTTATATGGTGCTGAGGAATCGAACCCAGGGCCTCATGCACGCAAGGCAAGCACTCTACCACTGAGCCACCTTCCCAGCCCACCTTTCCATTTATGAATGGGCAATATCATTTTTTCTGATGGAAGCATAGCATTTTATTGTGTATATATACCACATTTCTCGATATAGTTGTCCACTGAGGGGCATCTGGATTGATTCCATATCTTAGCTATGGTAAACAATACTTCAGTGAACATGGTTGTGCTGGTAGTTTTAGTGTGGCCTTGTTTGTAATCTATTGGATAAATCCCAGGATAGAATTGCTGGTAAGCAATAGGGAAGCTCTGTGTTTAGTCTTCTGAGGATTCTCCATACTGCTTTCCAGAGTGATTGAGTAAGTTCACATTCCCACCAACAGTCTAGTAGTGTTCCTCCCCACCACCATATTCTTGTTAGTTTTCTTGATAATGACCATTCTAATTGGGGTGAGGCAGAATCTCAAACAACACTGATTTTAAAACTACTATATATATATATATATATATATGTATGTATATGTATGTATGACAGGCCTTTATTCTTGATTTTCTGAATGAAAACCTTTCCTTGTGTAGTCATACTTTCTCCAGCTTATCACTTTTTCCCCTATCATACCGCATTTAATAGACAGAGGAAGTTTCCCAGAATGCAAGTCTTGCTTTTTTGCTTTGCTTCTTAAGTGTCAGAATTTTACATAATAGCATCTGCCCCCACATGTTTAATTTTCAGTGAAGGCTCTGACACATATTTACATTACTCTTATAGTGTGCTGTATATATAAGGCCTATCAGAATATTTGCTATTAGAACAGGTCGAAGTTTGCCATTAGAACAGGTTCTACCTGGTAATATCATCTCATACCAGGGATTTCAAAAACTTCTATTTTAATTCATTCCTAACCCTCATCCTTGATCATGTATTTTACCTGTATTCATGCTTTTTCTCACGCAGACACAAGCATATAGCATAGTATTCCAAAAGCCTCTTTGTTCTGTCTTCCCTCTATCCTTAACCAGGTGTCTCAGCATATTTCTCTGTACATAGGCACTCCTACTCAGAACAAACCACAGCCTCAAGGCTCTCTATGTAAAATATACGAGGACCCTTTCTTTCTTTATAGCTTTAAGATCAGTTCTTGAAAACATTTTTATAAGCGACTATCTGACCCTAGCTATAGCCTTCTTAGCATTCTATACTCGAATGACTGCATTTCTGATTTTAAATCCACTTGTTTCTCAGTCTTAGAAACCTAGAAAGCTATAGGCAAGTATCATTTTTTTGAGTGCTGACAGCTATGACTGTGTTTGTGTTTGAAGTCTTGCCTGAGCACACCAGACTCCAGTTTCAGGAACCATGCTAGTTTGTCCAGGCAGGAGACCCTATCTCCCTTTTCTCTACATTCTGTGACTAAATATTCCTTCATGCCACAGTTTTACAGAGTTGTTTCTTTTTGCTTTTCTTGTTTTGTTTGGGTATTTTTTGTTTGTTGCAAATAATCAGGGATGATATGATTCTGCCTGTTTTAGAAAATATTAATCTTTTATTTGATATGCAAATTGGTGATAGTTCTTAAATACATTTTGAGAGAGAGTTTCTGCTAAAACCATGTCTATTGATTTGTTCCCATTAATCAGCTATTGCAATCAGAAGCATTTTCTTCAGACTTGATAAAGCTTCAGTAATTTCACCAGAGCTATGCCAGTTCTACTATATAGGGCAACATATTTTCAATATTAAAATAATTTGTGGTGTTTTTAAATTTTTCATTATTACTTCCAATACTGTACTTTAAAAATCTGATTCTCAGGTTTCCCTTGATTCAGAAAAGTCTGATTTATTTTAGAATAGTGTTCTATTCACACTGTCTACCCATAAGCCTTACTCCTGCAATTTGACTTCAGTATACTTTCCATCTCTTGACATTTTTTTTACTTACAATATCCATAACTTAATTTTTATACCAATTTTTGTCCTGAATTTATAGCAAAGAATATGTGGTAGGGTACAAGAGTAATATGTGAGAGAAGATACACTGCTCCATATAAATTGTGTAGACAGGAAGTGGCTCTGTAGCTCAAGTGGTAGAGCGCTCGCCTTGAGCTGAAGAGCTGAGGGACAGCGCCCAGGCCCAGAGTTCAAGCCCCACGACCGACAAAAAAAAAAATTGTGTAGACAAGGCACAACAATGTATGATCTATTCAAGTATTCTTCAAAAGTGCCACCACAAGTATTCCACCTACACTGTACCATAGAGTAGTTTACTGTTCATGTGATAT
Source organism: Dipodomys spectabilis (assembly GCF_019054845.1). Lineage (NCBI taxonomy): Eukaryota > Metazoa > Chordata > Mammalia > Rodentia > Heteromyidae > Dipodomys > Dipodomys spectabilis. Next base: position 14,077,749 of record NW_024870766.1, read on the forward strand.
CACCCACTTTATCCCCACAAACAAAAATCCTTTAGGCAAAATAAATTGACTATTCTGTGAAACATAAACCAAAAAGAATGTTGTCTTGAAAACCTTGAATCATAGGTGCTTGGAAATCAGGTTTAGACTCAATCTTACATTATAGCCATCTAATTTTACATTAGAATTATTTAGGTTTTCCCCCTATAATATGCTGCTTCTCTTCCATGAGATTTTGCTTGTTTGTTTTGATGCCAGTCCTGGGGCTTGAACTCAAGTCATGGGCACTGTCCTGAGCTTTTTGCTCAAGGCAACTGCTCTGAACTTGACTTACAGCTTCACTTCCAGATTTTGGGTGCTTAATTGGAGATAAGAGTTTCATAGACTGTTCTGTCTGGGCTGGCTTTGAACCGTGATCCTCAGATCTCAGCCTCCTTAGTAGCTAAGATTACAGATATGAACCACCAGTGCCCAGCTTTTCCATGAGATTTTGAAGACTTTAAATCCAAGATCAGGACTATCTATGTTTCAGGCTATACCAGCAGCATAAAATTATGACTCAAACCTGCTTAGTTCAGAAATTATAATTACACAAAATACTGAATAAACCTGAATCTTCCAAATAAGAGCATTAAATTCCCAATACATACAGTGACTAAAAACCCAAATCTTCTTTCTCTCTTTTGTTTTTTTCTTTTATTTTTAATGTCTCCTTATTCACTTATGCTCCACTCAACCAAATATAACCAAGTATACAAACAAACCCTCACATAGAGTCATTTTATTTACAAAAACCGTTTGAATGGTTAGAAATAGTTTTATGACCTAGAATACATGATGTGTTTGCCTCCTAGCAAAGAATATGTATGGCTCAAGTGTGTATGGAATGCAAAAAAGATAAATAGCTCAATGGACTGACAAATAGAATGACTATGAATGGAAAGAAAGATATGTAAAAGATTGGTAACGAGATAGAGAAAATGAAGCAGGAAAAGCAAAGCAAGAAGGATCAATGTAGAAATAAGCTTAGGAGAGATTTGTACCTTGTATGATAACAGTTTCGTGCTCAAAGGTATCATTAACAACATAAAAGAATTTCTGTAATTAGAATTTTCATCTGTCAATTTGGAATGATGGGTTTTTATCTGGATGAAATCAATATAAGTTAAATACAGAATTATTTACTAATTATTGAGAATAAGAAGGTTTGTAGCTTACAGGATCCTTGATAATGAATGTGTGTGACTGCTGTGAATTACCTTTCTCTGTTGATTCACACACTCAGGTATTTTTCCTGTATTATTACAGCAAATCTTATTGCTACTCAGACAAATCTCAGATGGCTATAAGATTTGCTTCTAGAAGTTTTGAAATCATTTGAAAGAATAAATATAATTCCTTGATACCAAAGGACCTGGTAGAGTAAAAGTCAGCTGCATCCAGAGCTTGAATATCAAATGCTTATTTTATGTCGTCTCTTTGGAAAACATTAAAGAACCTTATTAGGGAATATTAGATACCCTGGGGAGAAGCTTGGTGGGTATCCTTGGGCAAAACAAAAAGAATTTAAGGCTCTTGTGAAATCTGTAATAGCTATTATTTCTATGTTCACCAAGATGCCAGTGGCTATTCTACACAAAGATTTGGTTCACAAATGCTTTTTAAGTTTATCTTGTAAGCTTAAAGACATGTAAAATAATTCACCTTTTCAGAATCTAAAGGTCAACCTTGAATGCCAGAAGGATTGCAAGGGTACTGAACTGTCTTCACATCTTTGCCTGGTCTTCATGATATTAGCTTTGAAATAATTGTGTATGCTTTGGCTAGAAACATTTGAGTACTAGAAAATGCATACATGAAAATAAAGTATTCAATTAAGTTTTATGGGATTCATTACACACTTAATTAAGTAATCTTTATCTCTACTGCTCTCAGTGCTCATTCAGTAAGAAAATAGAGTAATATTAAATTTGTAGAATATGTCCCATATCAGTATATTTTCCAAAATGTGTAAGTATAAAATAATTGACAATAACTTTGCTCTTAAGATGTTTCGAATATCTGGCCACTGTATTTATAATTAATTTCAACACTCTGTCTGTAGGCTTCTCATAGATGTCACTTAGAAGGGAAATGAGCCAGAACTGTGTTTATACAAGTCTGTGCTCAGGACTGTCTGCTCACTGAAGTTTCTGCAGAACATCTAGGTAATGAGGAAAAGGCAGGATTCTACTTCTAAAGCTTTCTCCACCCCAAAGTATTGTGTAACACCTAATGAAATGTTTTGTGTTGATTGAGCTCAAAAATTGCCTTGCCCTATAAAGGATTTTAATTATCAGTCTGAGACACATTTTTGAAACATAGCAGTCTGAGGCAAGTAGAAAAGAAGTTTCTAAGATTATTGAAATATAAAATTAGTCTTAACTAAAATTTTACTGTTTAAAGATGCAAAAGAGCCTTGATGCTCTTTTATTGACCTGTCTATCTTTAGCCAATAGCTTCTAAGTGAAAGAAGGTTATCATGTTGATTGCTTTTACATTTGAATTTTTAGAGTTTTTTTCCTTTTGAGGACAAATGGGAAGAATAAGTCAGTGCCTTGCAGATTATTTTCCCACTTCTCAAATAAAAACCAATAACAACAACAACATCAAAACAAAACCAAAGAAACACAAACGGTTGCTTTAGATATAAATATGAATACAAATATCTATGTTCTGAGTAGAAAATTACCTACTTCTTTTTGTTACTCATATAATATAAAATATAATAGAGCAAATAGGAGAAGACTTTGTATATGTACAACTGTGTGTATATAAAAAACACATATAAAACACCTATACTTGAGAATTAAAAATAGCACTGATCAACTAATACCATTCAGTTAGCCAGTAGTTACCATTAGAAGTTTCACTTTGTGGTTGCCTTCAAGCCTGTTGTGTTGAATGCATTAACATTAGTACATCATGATTCTAACATGAACACATTTGATTCTATTCTGTTGTATTAATTTTTAAAGGCTATATATAGAATAAAAATATAACATTGCTGAAAGTGAAAATAGAACTTAAAATTGCTTTCTGGTCCTATTATTTAAGTCTTTGGAACTAATTGCTATATGTGCATAGCAATCTTTATTTCTCAAACTTAAATGTGGTGAAAAGAACATGTATGTTTTAGTGATCACAAAAATAGAATTTGGCCTTGGCTCTTAATCTGAATAGTCTGTGACCTAGGGTAATTTATATTCAGGCACCGTGTGTGTGTGTGTGTGTGTGTGTGTGTGTGTGTGTGTGTGTGTGTGTGTGTGTGTGTGTGTGTGTGTGTGTGTTTGCTGATACTGGGGTTTAAACTTGAGCATGGGCTTTCTCCCTTAGTTTTTGTGCTCGTAACTGGCACTCTACTACTTGAGGCATAGCTTCACAGCTTTATGGTGGTTATATGGAGATAAAAGGCTCACCATTTTCCTACTCAGGCTGGCTTTGAACCACAACTATCAGATCTTACCCTCCAGGGTAGCCAGGATTACAGGCGTGAGCCACAAGTGTCTGGCCATAGTCATCATCTTTAATACAGAAGTAAAAGTGATTATTCTTACTTTGATCTTTCCCCACAGGATTAAATAAGATATTTCATAAATTATTTTCTTTCTGCTTTTAGAGCATCTGTACAGGGACTGGTCTCTTCCTCTCCCCTTGTCCTCATTACTATTAAAGGAACATGGATAGGAAGGGTGTGTGACTCAATGGTATCCATCACACCTAGAAAAGGATGATGCCTGGGTTCAATTCCCAACACAATCTTCGCAAATAATAAATCTAAGAGAGCCTGGTGTGGTTCATCATCCTATAATCCAGGAGGCTGAGATCTGAGGATCATAGTTTGAAACCAGCCCAGGCAGGAAAGTCTGTGAGACTCTTATCTCCAATTAAATCACAGAAAAAGCCAGATGTGGTGCTGTGGCTCAGATGGTAGAGTGCTAGCCTTGAGCAAATGTAGTTCAGGGACAGAGCCCAGGCCCAAAGTTCAACCCTCAAGATTGGCAAATAAATAAATAAATACATCTAAGAGATATTTTTTTCCAAATTCAAAGATAATGAACAATGCTTAAAGAGGTGGAAAAATGTCTCACTTATGTGTCGATCGGCTTTGGTAAATGGGAAGAATCTTTGAATCTAGGAGATGCTGACTTCCTAACCTAATTTTCAAAAGGATTTCCAAAGTATTCTTGGTTCTGTGGTAAGCAAATGAAATAATGTAGAATCCTTCATGGGGCACAGCCTACAGGAGTTTGGGAGAAAGGCTTGTGATGTTATGAGTATCTATCATGAGTCGCTGCATCAGTTGCTCACTAGTTAGTTCTCACCAAAGAGGAATATGGCTACAAGGTTGAAAGAAGCTTTTCCACAGATCCCCAAACATAGTGAATAGAGCAAAAAGATCCAATACCCATTGTAGTTTGTAGGTATTCCCTGCCTTGCTCAGAAAAGCAATAACCTAACAATCTAATCTACTCTAGAAAACTTTTGCAGTGACTTGGGGGTTATTTCTAAATATATATCTCCTGAAGATATGATTGTGCTTTTATTGGTTGCTTATCTCTTATAAGAAAATATAGACCATTTCCTTTCTTACAAATACTACAAATGTGTCATTCAGAAGCAATATGGTCATCACTTAAACTTATTATAAAACATGAAAATTGTACATATTAGAGTAGTGTGTGTTTTCATAGGTTAAACATATCTAGCAACATATCTGTTCCCCCATTTATCATTTCTTTATGATGAAAATGTTCAACATCCTTTCATCCAGAATTTTGAAATGTTCAGTACATTGGTTACCTATAGGCCCCTACTATGTCATTACACTTTAGAACTTGTTTCTATTTAACTCTAATTTATTATCCAGTGGTCAGTCACTCCCCATCCTTTCTTCCTTCTGCTTACCAAGGCCTGTGGTACCCGCCATTCTTTTCTCAGCCTTTGTGATCTTACCTATGATTGGCATCATGGGTAATTTTTTTTCTGCTCCTAGTTTATTTACTTAGCATAATGATCTCTAGTTCTAAGTATGTTGTTCCAAATGACAAGATTTTATCTTTTTCAGGCTGAATAATGTTGTATATTATTTTCTTTATCTATTCATAGTTTGCATTTCACTCTCTGCTGGACCTTCTTTTCTTCTCCACTTCTTGTGAAGATATTTTGTCATGCTGGAAGAATTCCTAGCTTGTTCCCATCTCTACCTCCTCCTCCAAGACCTCTATATTTCTTCATCCACCCCATTGATGTAGTTATTGGAATTGATTTTCACAACTCAATTGACCTAGCACATAATAAATAATAGCACATAATAAATAAATGGAATATTTATTATATAGAGAATCATGGATAATAGAGTGATCCTTAGCAACCTTACCCTTATCTGTAGCTGTGTCTATGCTTAGCCTTTACCAATGATTAAGTGATGACTGTAAAAATCACTAAGAACTGTCTCATGGTTTCCGTTTATTAGAGAATGAAACATTCATTCTGAAACAGAAGCAGAGTTGCTATTAAGAAGGTTGTTCAAGGGAGATATGTCTCAGGATTTAGACAGTGGCACACATTAGTAAAAAGCCTCGAATTGCATCATGAGATGAATTGGCAATAAATGCTGTACTAGCAATAACAAAAGCCCTCTTTTGAGGAAAGAGATGCATCAGTACCTTAATGTTAAGCATTGAAAATGAGAGCAGAACTGTCAATCACTCCTGGCTTAGCCCTTCTAGAGAAAAAGCATGGAAAATGTCTATAATGTAGAAGAAACTGCAACTCCAAATAACTACAGGAATCTCCTAGCTTCACATTTCCAAAGACAGAGCTACTTGCTTTAAGAAAATACAAAGGAGGAGGTAACAATGCTCAATAGGAAATGTACTCATTACCTTACTCATGTCACTATAACCCCTCTGTACACTATTTTTACAATAAGAAACATTTAAAAATATTAATTCAATTATAATAGTTCAAATACCTCACCTGAGACTGGGGAAGTAATTGAAATGGGGAAGGAGATGTGGGGATATTATAGTTTACTAAAAAAATAATTGTGCCCAAAGACAAATAGGTAAGGAAAAAAAGCCAAATAAGAACTCACAAGCAGATTACGTTTGAGCATTTAGAAAAGAATGTGTTGATGGTTGACAGCTAAGATGTTATTGCTGAAAATCATGCAAAAATAACATTTTATGCCACAGCCATTAGATTATGGCCAAAGAATAGTATCAGCAGATGTCATGGAATAGATACCACAGCTATATCACAGGCAATGTGTCCAGAAAAATATATTTTTATTTTTATAGTACATTGCCATAACTTTTCAAGATATTCTTGGGGGGGGGGGCAGCTAAATGGCATCTAGCCTTAAAATTAGAAATTGTACCTAACGTGGTGTAATTGCCAAGAGTTAGATCCTCTTATACTAGCCACATTATCATACCATGGGAATATCAGAAGAGAAATGTGTGCATTATACTTGCAGTCATTCACCTAGAAATTGTAATCACTGACAGAATAAGATGGCACAACCAAACTTTCTTCATGAGTCAGGGTAAGAAAATATTTTAATGATAACTACACATTTCTAAATTTGAATGTAAAAACAGTTTTTTAAATGAATGGCTTCTGTTTTTTAGAACAGTTTTTGGTTCATAGAAAAATGGAGCAGAACAGCATTCCGTAGCCTAAGGCTCCCCTCCTGCCCCAGTTTCAGCTTTCATAACAGCCTACATTTGGTGGTGCATTTGTTATCATTTATAGAATGTTATCAACTACAATCTGTAATTTACCCTAGGGTTTCCTTGTATTTTGTGTGGTTATTATTGGTATGGACAAATATATATTCCATGCTTTCATCACAATGTGATACTAAAAAGTTTCTTGAGCTCCACCTGTTGATGCATTTTTCTTCTTGGAACACTAAGCAACTGCTGATCTTACTGTCTCTGTAGTTTTGTTTTTTCCCAGAAGGTCACATAGCCGGAGCCACACAGAGTGGAGCTGCTCAGACTTACTGCTTTCACTTGGAAGGGATCTTTAAGATTTTTCTCTTTTCATAACTTGATAGTTTTTAAAAACCAACTTGATAGTTCTCTAACTAATATCCTTTCTCTGGTGTAAGCACAGCTTGTTTTCTTACTTGTCAAAGGACCTTTTGATTCCTTCCAATTTTGACCATTATAAATAAAGTTGCTTTTAGTGTACAGATCTTTATGTGGACATGTTTTTAGCTCATTTGGATAAACACTTAGAAGCAAAATGGTGAGATCATATGATAAGAATCCATGTGGCTTGGTAAGAAATTGCAAGACTACTTTCGCTAGGATTTATACCATTTGTCTTCCCTTTGGCCATGAATGAGAGCTCCTGTTGTTCTACATCCTCTCCAGCATTTGTTGATGGTGGTATTTTTTATTTCTAACAGGTACATACTGATACTGAAGTCAAATTTTAAAGATGATTTTCAGGTATAGTGAAAGGAAAAGACCTCTTTAAGAAATTGTTCAAATGGAAGCATGTTCTTGGCTGATACTATAGATCTTAAACTCAACAAAATGATCTGTGCAAATCCTTTTTTTTCAGAAAACACTTTGCATGTTATTGACAAAAGTTAGTCATAATCAGTGCCTGCACCATTGAGATGATGTTCACACCATCAGCTGTTGAAAATAGTGTACAGCTCTGTGTGGGGTTCACATTCATCTAGATTTTGAGGATATAGATGTGACATCACTCAAATAGTGATTAAAGACAAGAACAGGACAAGAGGAAGTTCTGAAACCATCAAAATATTGGGGCAAATATTACATTTATATTTTCTTGTTGTTGATGATGATCATCATGGGACTTAGGGCTTGAACTCAGGGCCTGGGCTACATCCCTTAGCTTTTTCATCCAAGGCTAGTGTTTTGCCACTTTGAGCCACAGGGCCACATCGGGTTTTCTGGTAGTTAACTGGAGATAAGAGTCGACAAACTTGCCTGCCCAGGCTGGCTTCAAACTGTAATCCTCAGATCTCAAACCTTCTGAATAGCTAGAATTACAGGTGTTGGCCACTGGCACCTGGCACATTTATACTTTTTTGATTACACTTTTTCTTTTCAGATTATTAAAGGAAGATTCCCTGTCATCAAATATAAAAATGGAAATCATTTTAAGAATCTTCTAGGAGTTAGGGTAAAGATTATATGGGAAAATGTCTAGAAAAGGTTTAACATAGTCCCTAACTTTTTCAGTGTTTGGATACTCCCAGTGGAGTTCTGGAGGGCAGAAGGGAGGTCTTGGAAAGAAAACACATAAGTGATTTGAAGGGAAGTGACATTTGAGCAAGTGGATTGACTCACCTAGGGAGTGAAATAATGCAGGCCCAAGGTAGTTTCTGGAAAAACCATGAAAAAGAGAAACCAGCAAGACATGAGTGTAAGAAAGAAACAAAACTTTTGTGGTTCTGACAGGCAGCTGAAACCAAGGGCCTGAGGGCCCAGTGATTCTTTTATACAGATTTGCTCTGACTGCTTTCTCTCCTTATAACCCTGAAGAAAGAGGCCCTCTCCCCCTTAAAAGAGTTGATCATTAGTAAGATTATGTGATGTTAATGAAGTCTTTCATTTTCTCCATCTGTGTGTGTCTATTGCACCTGTCCCCTGAAGTACCTGGGTATCTTAACTGATATGCACATAGGGAAATAAGTCACAGGTGCTTCTTATGCGAAGGAAATCTGGCATAGTTGAGTCTGAATGTGGCAGCATCAGGAGAGCTGTGACATTGTGGTCTTACCCGTTCAAAACTAGAACTAACACTTCAGACAATCCAAACAATGCAAGAAGCCATTCACGTTTGGCTTAAGGTATCATCGTTGAATGTATGCACTACAAGTGAAAAATTAATTTTAGAAAAGTGTTTCCTTTTTCTTTGTTGTTGGTTGTGGGGCTTGAACTATGGGCCTGAGCACTGTCCCTCAACTCTTCAGCTCAAAGCTAGCGCTCAACCACTTGAGCTACAGCGCCACTTCCGGCTTTCTGGTGGTTTATTGGAGATAAGAGTCTCACGGACTTTCCTGCCTGGGCTGGCTTTGAATTACGATCCTCAGATCTCAGCCTCTTGAGTAGCCTCTTGATTACAAGCATGAGCCATCGGCACCCAGCTTAGTTTTGTTTCTTTAGTTTTGATTGAAAAGCAAATATGATTTTCTTTAGAACAACTCTAATCAGCTGTGGATATTTCTAGACTGTTTATCTAGTACTTTGATCATTGAATTTGTCTCTCTATTTCTTTAAGGATGGTTGTTTTTCATGTTCAACACACAGTTAAAATTTCCTGTACAATGTTTAGATACTCCTGACCAAAATCAAATTCTGTTTGCCTTTTTCTTGGGGAAAAAATGCCTTTTTATATTTTGGAACATTATACATTCCATACTTTTAAATTTTTTCAAAACTAGTTGTATGGATCAAGGATGTGTCTCAATGATTGACACCTACCTAGCATCCATGAGGTCCTGCATTCAATCCTAGGTGCTGCATACACAAATACACACACCAAAAATATTATAAAGGTAGTATATTATTTTAACCTTAAGATTAACCAAAATAATCATAAATGTAACTTTAACACTTTTAGCAATACTCTCTTCATATTGTGCTATATAATTTTAGTGTACATTTCCCTTCCCCTCTCAAGCAGGATTATCGCCAACAAAATCAGGGAGATAGCATTGATTTCTGCTTTGGCTCAAATGAAATTGCATCCATGTCCTGACACTTCAACTTGATTTGTGAGCTTGAACCAGTTACCTTACTTTCTATCAAATAGGGATAATTGCATCTTAGCACAGTTGTAGGGAATAAATGAGATAGTACCTGTGTACTGTTCACAGTGCCTGGCAGAGTGTCTGTAATCATCAGCACATCATGCTTCACAGGTACTACTCCACCAATGTCCTTCAAGATTTAATTGTATCTAGAATCTTGGAAATAAAGCTCACCTCACACTCCAGATTCTGTGATACAAGTGAATTTTTGTAACACTTATGGGAAATATTTTAAAAAACGCTATATTTCCCAAGCACTACAAATCCTATTATGATACTCTCCAGTGCTCATGGTGAAATAATGTGGAGGAACTGTGTAGCATGTCACCCTCCTACCAATATAATGTCTGTCAGTGCATCAAAACTCTTGACCAAAGAAAGAAATTTGACCACAGAAGGAAATTTGATCAGCTTCCCAAAGTGCCTGTTCATATAGTATTTACTCTGTAGTAAACTATTCTGAGTGCTTAACATAGTATCTGATTAAGTCCTCACAACAAATCTCTGAGGTGCTGTCATTGGATTGGTATCTATGATTCCCATTTTACAAGAGGAAACTGAGATCTGGGTAGGTTATAATATGTTCACCTTAGTACAGCTTTCTAAGAGATGAAGTCAGGCTTAGAATCCAGGCAGGCAGGCAGGCTCCTGCCTCAGCTCTCCTGCACATGCATTTTCATAGGAACCTGAGACAAACTACTTCTGTGCTCTGTGATCAGCTTTGCAAAGTACAAAATCCACTGGAGACTGATCCTGCCTTTTCTTAATATAGTCAAATGTTTAAGTTGTTCAAAACATGCTTCCTCATTTGTTTTCCTCTGCATTTTAAAAGTAAAGAAAAACCTCCTTGTTTCGATGTAATGTTAAAAACAGATATTCCTTATAGAAGTAAGTCCCATCCCCCTCCCCCTGCCACACACAATTCTGGTCACACACACTCAAATATAAAGAAGAGGAAAGCCATAAAAATCAATGCATACTCTGCACAAAATCAATACTTAACTAGAATACTTCCAAGCTGCCGGTTAGGGCTAAACTAATTGAGAGATGTCTGGCAAAGCAATGAGCTGACAGCTCTGGTCAGGCGGCCCTGTGACTTTGCATGGCTATGTAGTTCTGGAAATGACCTTGATGTCAAAAGTTTACTTCTGTTGCCATTAAAATAGTTACTCTAGCCCTTTTTTTTTTTTGCCGGGGGTGGGGGTGGGTGGGTCACACTTTTCTTATCGTACTTTCACATGAAAATCATTGTGTTGTAGTTCAATCATCAGAGCATGAAGAATTGAGCCTCTGTCCATCTTCACAGCAAAGAATGAGTGAATTAATAAGGGGGTGAATGAATGATTGCTCTTGGTAGAAAAAAAAGCAAATGGAGAATTAAGATGACGTGAGTTCAAGCCCTCGGTGCATCATTCATCACTTTTGTCACCTGTAGGAATTATTCCAAGATTATTTGTCATCTGTGCCAATAAATGTGACAACAAATGAAGAAGGAAAGAGAAGTGGAGAAAATGAGAAATATTCTTGCTATCTTCATATTGATAAAGATAGGTTTTAATCATGAAGACAATCTCCTTAAGAATGAATGCATCTTTTTAATCGCCTAGAGACCACCACCTCTTGTCTGGAAAACAACAGTGAGATTATACTGAGAAAAATTATACGCCGCATATTTGAGATGATTAAATTATTCCTAGATGGGGCAATTTCAAGATGGAAATAAGTTTCCATCTTTTATATTTGCAACTTGACTTACCTTTTTCCTTTATTCAGCCCTGAGGGTGTGTAAAGGCTATAAATACTTTAAAAGAATATTTGCAAAATATCTTAAATCTTAATGGATTGTCAAGATTGCGTTAGCAAAAGTAGTTAGTGTGGTTTAAATCTCTTGAATGTTGTATCTGATTATTTGGTATTGTTCATAGTAGCATACCCTTCATGCTAGTATGAGCATGTAAGATAAGAGGAAGAAATGATACTGTATTGTGGAGATCTTATGAAATAGAGGTGAAAAATGCCAGGGAAACTCTAAAGTAAGGGACAGTCTCCCACTTTTCCAAAGAAAAATTTCCGTTGACTTCTAGCAAGGGTATTTTCCTGATACATCAAGTATATTTATAACTCTTCAAGGAAAGTATAAAGGTTCATCTGTGTCAACTTCTATAGACACATCCTCTAAGTCAGTGTTATTCTAAGTATGGAAAATGTGCTATGAGAGATCATTTTAAGTGTAAAGTAAATACAGCTTTAGATACACAAAATCGCAAGTGATAAAGTAAATTTTCAATTCCCTTCTGGCAATCCACTTACAAATTTCAAGTCAGAAAATTTCTGTTTAACAGTGAGATGTCCTTCTGTCACCTTTTAAATATTTTCCACTGTCTTGTTTGCAAATGAACCCTTCATTCAAATCCAATATGGTATCTGTCCTCTAATAATAAGAAAGTAAGCTCCTGAAATCTCTAAAGGAAGTTACACACATGCAAATGTGAAGAATAGAAAGGCCATAAAAATATTCTTCACACATATACACTAAAATATTTAACATCAGAATACTTGTAAGTTATAGGGAGGGACTAAACCAATGGAGCAAAGTACATCTCAGAACTTCCTGCAGACAATAAGATCTAGTCAAAATTTAGTAAAAGTATGTTTTATTTCTCTCATACTCTGTATGATTGTCTTTGTTTGTGATAAAGGAATGCTTACCATCCTTTTCCCCCTTTCATGTAGTGGTACAAAATGTATACTTTGTAAGTTCAACCGTGTATTAATTTTTTACTGTTACATAAATAAAAAATGAATTACAGATTATAGATGTGATAAAACGCCTGACAGTGGAGCATAATGACAAAAGTTTGGGAATATTGCTTCTTCAGGACCAAACATAGTCTTCCTTATAACTTGTTCCTCTCACCATTCACTAGCTACTAATGCTCAGGTACCTACACATGTTTCTCTGGCACTCATCAGAATTGACAGCCACAGATAATGATGAGGTGGAAGACCAGACTGGCAGAATGAAGTCACAGAATTGAAGAAAGTTTGAAAGAACACTGTTTATGTTTAATATCTTCTAGTAATTGTAGATCAGATGTATTTGGGCCTGTACCCACACTTCCTGAACAACATTGAAAGAGCATGGCAAAAGGTTGCTCTCTATATAACAATGCATTATTTATACCTTGGGGGAATTGAGTCTTTTATATCTAGTTACTTGTCCCAATCTCTTCATGTTTAGTTTTAGTGTTGTATGTGATTAGCAGTTTGCTGACAGAGGTGAGGGTGGATGTCCATGTACATTTAGCAGATACACATAAGGAAACAGATAAATAGACATTTGCATGCTCATATTGAAGAATGGTTAAAAATCTGAAGCATAGGGCCAAATGGAAGTAGTCTCATTTTGCAGACCCATTTTTAATTTTTTTATTGTAAAGATACTGTACAGTTACATGAGTAAAGTAATGAGTACATTTCCTATTGAGCATTGTTACCCCTTCCTTTGGTTTTCCCCTACCATTCCTTCCTTCCCCGCCTTCCCAACTCCTCCCTCCCCTCTGCCCGAAGTTGTAAAGTTCATTTTCTTTTTTTTTTTATTGTGAAAATACTGTACAGAGGGGTTACAATTACATAGGCAAGATAATGAGTACATTTCTTATCAAGCATTGTAGCCTCCTCCTTTGTTTCCCCTTCCTATCCCTTCCCATCCTCCTCCCCCGCGCACCCCATCCAATCCTCCCTGCTCCCCCCCACCACCACCAAAGTTGTAAAGTTCATTTTCGACATAACGACTTGTACATCTCATTGTTGCAATGGGCCCACCTGTATCCCTATTTAAACCATTTGTTTTTCCCCTTCCCCTCCACAAATTACACCGACATCAAATACAGTGAAAGCAGGGGTTATACTGTGGGGGAGGGACATACAAAGCAACAAAGAAATAATCTTATAAATGTGTTAGAAACAATCACATGAAAGAAAAAAACATTTGAATACATAGCTTAGGGTTTTCCTACCTTTTCTGCTTGACTCAGACATATACTAGATATTGCAAATAAGGGAAACCATGAGACCTATGTTTCTTTGGGCCTGGCTTACTTCACTTAATATAATTTTTCCAAGTCTTTCCATTTCCTAACAAATGGGGCAATGTCATTCTTTCTGATGGAGGCATAGAATTCCATTGTGTATATATACCCATTTTCTTGATCCATTCATCTACTGAGGGGCATCTGGGTTGGTTCCATACCTTGCTATGGTAAATAGTGCTGCAATAAACATAGTCATGCTGGTAGCTTTAGTGTGGTCTTGTTTGTAAACATTTGGGTAAATGCCCAAAAGTAGGATTTTCAGCATAGTGTCTTGTACATCTCATTGTTACAATGGGTCATCCTGTATCCTTATTTCAGCATTTTGTTATCTCTCTTCCCCTCTCCAAATTAGGAAAATGTATATGCAAGATGCAGGGCACCAGAACCAAATACAGTGACAACAGGAGTTATACTGTAGGGGAAGAACATGCAAAAGAAACAAAAATATAATATAATACATTAAAAACAACAGCAACAAAGGAAAAAACCTCTTGTGCCCCATCTTGGGGTTCATTTCGCTTAGCATCATCTTATATGGTCATATGTGCTTTTGACCTTTTCTGCTAGTCTGGTAAGATTATCCTAGATGTATACTAGTTATTGCAAATAAAGGAAACCATGGGACCTATGTTTCTTTGAGTCTGGTTTACTTCACTTAATACAATTTCGGCGGGGGGGGGGGGGGCGGGGAAGGTAGGGAGAGGAAGTATAGTTGTGGAGGTGGGAGGGAAGGGATGGTAGGGGAAAAACAAAGGAGGAGGAAACAATGCTTGATAAAAAATGTACTCATTACTTTGCTCGTGTAACTGTAACCCTCTGTACAGTATTTTCACAATAAAAAAACATATATATATTTTTTCCAAGTCTTTTCATTTCCTAACAAATGGGGCACTGTCATTCTTTCTGATAACAACATAGAATTCCATTATATATATATATATATATATATATATATATATGTATATGTATATATATAAGTTCCATTATATATAAAATGATATATAATGATATATATATAATGCTATATATATAATGTGCTCTCGCTCTCTCTCTCTCTCTCTCTCTATATATATATATATGTGTATATATATACCAACTCAGATGCTCCTTAATAGATGAATGGATCAAGAAAAATGTGATCTTTATCCATTCATCTACTGAGGGGCATCTAGGTTGGTTCCATATCTTAACTGTGGTGAAAAATGTGCAGATCCATTTTTTGTGTGTGTGACAGAGAATGTTTTGAGGTGTCAACTTGTTTTTGATAGTGAGATCAAAGTATCTCAGGACCTATTTGAATGTATATTATCAGCTCATCTTATTAGGTTATTATATATTATATTGTATTATATATCTATAATATTAGCCCAGGGTTTAGAGTTGTTTACCAAGTTCAGATGTGACATGATCTTCTTCTTGTTTACTTATTCTCCAGATTTCTAATAGCCAGCCAGTTTTCTTGGTTGTTCTGCTCAAGAAGTCATGTATTCATTTTATTAACACCAAATACCATTCTGGACTTGACCACATAGAATATTCTCCTATGAAGTTTTACAGTCTTCTCAGAGTCATACTGGTGATGAATTTGTTGTAACTGATGGACTGTCATCCATCTAGAATAATCAACATGACTGATCTTTCTGAGAGATAGCCAACTGTGCTTCCTACAAATGAGCTGCAGTTGATTGCTTTGACCTGAAGTTAAGCATAATAGTCACAACCGAGATGGGTTTAGTAACTCTTCTGCTGAAAGCACAAGGTCACAGCCTGGTTGTTTCATGCTTATGAACATAATTGGGATGACTAAAATAAGAAGAAATTGCAAAAGCTTCATTTAAAGGCCAAAACCTTGGGGTGGAGAGGAGTTATTAGTGTTTCTAGTTCATGTGTGAGTCTATAATGAACCTTGTGTAGGTGACATTCTGTGGACTGCTGCATTCCGAGTTTGCCCACACTATACAGCAGAACTGGAATGAAGAAAACAGAAGCATTAGCTGAAGTATCCATTTGGCTGTCAGGGTCACTCATGATTATTTGCAGTAGTATTCTCTGGTATTTATGTCCAAGTCCTTTCATTTCTTTAGTCAGTTGAGACCCTTGGTACAGTTCAGGTTCACTACTTCCATCTGCTCATCCATGGTCACCTGTCACCTTTCAAAGGCAACCAGATAGATCGAGTAATCTTTTTATGTCACTTGAAGTAGATCCCTTCCCTTGCAGAAGACATTTTATTTTTTCCCTTCCATTGTGTGTGTGTGTGTGTGTGTGTTTACATATATTTAACTTTATCATAAAGATGCTGTACAGAGGGGTTACAGTTACATGCGTAAGGCAATAAGCACATTACTTGTCGATTATTGTTAAATGTTAAACATTAAGTCGAGAATATCTTTAAGGATATCATGGTAAAAAAATTAACTTCATTCTTCTCTGTCTCATTAAAAATTGGCATAAGCATACACAAAAGGAAGAAGTGGAAGAAATAAGTATAGCATTTATAGTTTAAAAAATCTAAAGAAATACCATTTTTCAAAATAAATCTTTAAAAAGTATATACCGGAATTCAAACAACTTCAAAGAGACAAGTTTATGTCTCTCTTGCTTCTTTTGAATAAGCTAGCAGAGTATAGTGGATTGGGGGAAAGAGAAGAGAAAAAAAGGCACTAAAGACATAAGATAAGCAAGGATCATAGCCAAACATCCATCTTAAAAATCAAGAAAAACAAATATATGAAAAAAACATGAAAAATTATAGAGAAGGTGATTTCTATGATAGAGGAATCACACCGTACAGGTACGCAATGGATATTTCCAAGAAAGAAAATGTATTTTTTAATGGAAAGAAATTCTCCTGAAATTGAATCAACTTTAAATTTACAAATGAAACAAAGAGCCCTGTATCTCCAACTCTGACGTAAATAAAAAAATCAGTATCAAGATAGATCTTATAAATTACTATAACTTTCTAAAGTACAAAATCTTATGTATATCTATGTATTTTAAGCAACTTAAAAATGACCAGGAATAGGGCTGGGAAGGTGGCTCAGTGGTAGAGTGCTTGCCTCGCATGCATGAGGCCCTGGGTTCGGTTCCTCAGCACCACATAAACAGAAAAAGCCAGAAGTGGCACTGTGGTAGAGCACCAGCCTTGAGCTGAAGAGCTGAGGGACAGCGCCCAGGCCCAGAGTTCAAACACCATAACCAACAGAAAAACAGGAAAAAAATGCCAGGTGAACCTTAGTCTTTTCAGACTTTTTCTGGGAGTGGGGGGGGTGGGGGTTTGGCTTGGGTAACAGCATTTAGTAGCAGACTACAGAATAAAATCTACTAAATATTAAAGTAATGTGACTCTAGAATTTTGCACTCACCTAAATTATTTCACAGGAACATTTGAAGCATATTTGTTAACCAACAGACCTTTTCTGGCAAGCAAGTGTGTAGCACCTGGATCTTTTCTTTAAAGGCCTTATTGAATGTCATAATCTAGCCATTGGAAAGTTGTAACAATATAAATGATTCCGGACACATATCCATGGTTGTACTAACTGAATAATTTTAACTATGTGGGAATTACAGAGAAACATCCTACAAACATAGTAACATAACATAACATAAAATTCCTGAAATTTTTAACTTCCAAAGAAAATCTAAAATGTATCTTGAGAGTGTAAATAGTCAGATGACATATTTGTTCAAAGCACTGACTAGGTTTTCATGGTCAGATCATGAATAAACATAACTGATGTGGAAGTTAGAGCCTTAAACAACAGTAAGATAACTCAGGGACTTTAAACTACAGTGAGAGATTTGGTAGTTCTCCTGTAGCATTGAGTAGCTGTTGTAAGGCTTTCAACTTGGGGTTTGGGGGAAAAATCAGGTAATAATTTTTACAAAAAGTAATTGGGAAAAGGGGAAATTTTGGAATTTAAGAAAGAAAACTTACTGGAGAAAGGAAAAAGGCAGAAAACTGGATCTGTGCTTCCAACCCAAGTCCTCTTTACTGTCTTGAGTACTTACTGGCTGCTAATGGCTCAGGATTATTATCTTCTAGGGAAGAAAAACTGCTTCGTTTTAAAGTTTAGCTTTGGTGCCCTCAATCCATCCTAAATACCTCATGAACGACACTGACCACAATCAGTGACTGACTGATTAGGCAGTTCAAAAAGCAAATACCAGTTGAGGAGGTGGGAGGGAAGGGATGGTAGGGGGAAAACAAAGGAGGAGGCAACAATGCTTGGTAAGAAATGTACTCATTACCTTGCTCATGTAACTGTAACCCCTCTGTACAGTATTTTCCCAATAAAAAACTTATTTAAAAAGAAAAAGAAAAAAAAAACAAATACAGAACATCCTAGAGGTGAGGCCAAGCCTCCTTTACAGCCATGGTCACATCTTTCCCTTATCCAATTTTCCTCACTCCCCTTTCCCTGAGGGCTCATTGTTAAAAGCTCCAGGGACAGAATTCCTGTCAAGAATAATTCTAGGGAATATATCCTAAGTCCAAGTCTTCAGGGCAGTTTAAAGAGCCAAGTTGGATGCTGTAAATTTATTATGGTTCATCTTTATTTATCAGTAGCCCAGAGGGAGATCTGAGATACAGACATTTAGAGGGATTCATAGAAGAAGATTTTTCAGGATCTAAGGTATGACCCAGGAATAACTCTAAGATAGAGAGCAGTTCATAGGGGCAGTCATCGATGGTAGCTGAAAAAGAAGAAAGAACACAGCATAAAACAAAAGATGAGAAGGAAAAGAGGACATAGGACTGGATTTGCTAACAAGTTTTTGTTTTTAAGTCTGTATTTTTCCAATATACATCTGTATACACAGTATTATATGAGTACACTAATTTGTTTATAAGCACATTGTATATATTGTGGTCCCTTAGTATCCATGGAGATTGGTTTCAGAAACCCTTGTGTAAACCAAAATCTTCAAGAGCTCAAGACCTATGTAAAACTAGATTTTGCTTCCAGATTCATAAATAGATAAGGGTGGAAGGCAAAAGTATACAAATCTATTAGCTGAAATGTGGCAGATTCAAGGGTGTGTTCAAACAGTGTAATTCCTTAGAAAGTCAAAAGTTCAGGAGAATTAAAAATAACACCAGGAAGTCGATACTCAAAGGGGTAGGGTGGAGTCAAGGAGATAAGAGTAGACAAATGAAGAAGAGAAGAGGGGGAGAATACAAACAAGAATTCAATGTATGTCCTACAAAATTAAGAAGAGTAAAAAAAAGAGGTGGGTAGGGGAGGGAAGAGTGGGAATGGTGAAAGGGGTGACATTGATCAAGATGTATTGCATTCGTAAATTGCTTTGAGAAAATGGTAACTCTCTTACTTAAAAATAATTTTTAAAGTGAAAGAAAGTGGCAGTTTTTACAGACAACCTTGGAACATTCTCAAATCATCTCCAGGTTGCTTATACTACTTAATATAAAGCAAATGCTATGTATGATTATGCTCTATATGATTTAGAGGATGCTGAAATAGTAAGAATCAGAAAGCCTGTACATATTAGTACAGACAGAATGTGCTTTCCAGAATATTTTGAAAAATATTCAGGTCAGTTGACTAAACATAGTCAGCACCTGAAAACATGGAGGGAAGACTGAATACGTGAGTAGTGTGAGAAAGAGAGAGGAAAACATAATAGTAGAACGTTTGCATTCAGAATTTCAAGATATAGGCACTACAAGTGCAGTAAACTGAATCAGAATTACAATGTGGAGCAATTCTTTTTTTTTAATTTCTCACTTAGCTAGCATTTATTTGAAGCAGCAGCTAAGCTCCCAATGGAATAATACTTATCAATATTTTCAATGAATCTAAATCCTTAAGCCAGTGAAGCATTTTTCTTAAGTGAGAATCTAATTAATTCCTTTCCAGAAAGAACAACAGGAAAAGATTGCTTTATATGCATTTGTAGCTCTTTCTGTCAAGTGGGAATTCTTCTAAAAAGCTGTCTCCAAGCCCACTGAAAAATTATGAGGGTCCTATTGATAGACAAAAATAAATTCATGTTGATAGGTTTTAGCTGGGTATAATGGTTCATGCTTGTAATCTAAGGTGGGTAGGATCAAGACTAGAGGACTGCACAGAGAAAAAGCAAGACCTTTCAAAAAAAATAATAAAATACAAAAGAAGTTGTAGAGCACCTGCCTAGTGAGAGGTCCTAAATTAAGATCATAATCCAACACCACTTTTAAAAAGAAATAAACAGCCACTGCTATTTCTCAGGTGGAGCTCAAAAGAACACAGCATTTCCACTCAATGGAAGGATTTGAAAACAAAGAAAATCTCCCAAGAATTTTCAGTCACCATTTTGCCTCTTAATGACATCACCTCCTGTGTCCTAAGAGGACACAGATTGTATTCTTCTGATTGAATTAAAGGCGCACATCTGATTTTAGGACTCCTTGATGTCTCCATTCCAAAGTCAAGGCAAATTAACTCAAATTACGTCTTGTCAACATTGTCCTGGTGGAAAGATATAATTACGAAGAAAATTGTTGGATGCTGTAGAATTCTCAGTGAGATTATTATAGTGGATTAATAGGAAAAATGTACTGAAATGGATAGCCATATACTATAACAAAAAGTAATATTAGAATGAATCAATTACTATTCATTCAATCCAGAAATATGTATGGAGTCTTGTATTTCAGGTACAATTTTAGAGCCTGTGAATAATATGTAGAGTGAAAAAATTAAAGTCTAATCTGGCACTGTGTAGAAGCAAAAACAAAGGAATGCAGCATGTATAATCTGGAAGCAAGTCTGAAATTTCAAAAATGGCTTGGAACTCCCATATGAGGCCCAATTCAGGATCTCTTTCTATAAGATGCAGATTTAACATAGGATGTGAATTATCGTATTCCTCCTGTGTGAGTTCTTCTGTCTCTCCAGACTTCAACATTGCCATTTTTTTCACAGCCAAATGTCATATATGCAAGTGGATTTTATAGCATGGATACTTTGATTTAGGTTTAGCTTAATGGCCTGCCTCTCCCCAACCCATTATGTTCAAATAAAAGTCACCACTACCTTGATTGTCTGTCATCATCAGCTCATAAGAGCTGGAACATTCAAAAATGTTTCTTTTTTCCAAATGCATTTACAGAACTAAAGTAATTAATCTACAAAGTGTATTTTTCATTAACATAGCCCAATATAGAAGCTTTCAGTCTGAACAGAAAAAGAATTTGTCAATAAGGAGAGAGCTACAAAGCCTCATCCTCACTGCACAATAACTGGAAAGAGGAAATTCAAGCTAACCGACAGGCCATATGTTGTCTATTTGGCTTGTATAAAAGGTGCTTTCAAATAAAAGAAGTGAAGCAAATTGTATTTCAAGTTACTTGCTGAATAAGGAAAGTACCCTTTCTAGTCTTCTATCTAGGAGACTAGATGGAATTGAAAACAGATTTGTATCAATAACTGTTCTGTTTGTTTAATATGTATGCTCAAAAACAGTGAGTATCAAATCAAATAGTTTTAGTGCTCAATTATGTTAAATAGCCCCCATTTGGATTTTTTTCCTCTGAAATAAATCTAAGTAAATATTGATAAACAGTACAAAGCATATTAATAATGTGTTGTCTGAGCTTGTGATTTGGGGGATTAAAATCACAGCCAAGAGAGCAAATAAATATTACAAGTTGCTCTGCATCCTATTTGCCAAACTTCCTAAATTATTAGCAAATCCACTGGGTAAAGGCAGCAGCAAAGCACAATCTGTTTCCCATGTAAATCTGAAATCCACTTACAAGGCACAAAACAGAAGTGTAGATGGGGTTTTAGATATATGATTACAGAAAGAGTTCTTGATTCACTGTTTTCATTTTCAAAAGAGAAAAAAAAGAAAGGTCATCGCAAGGATTATCTTTTAGGTTTGCCCAAAATAAAACAAAGGAAGTTGTGTCAGGGTTTTAATCAATTCCTTCCACAAGTATCAGATTCAGAAGTCAACTTAATCAATACAGACAAGACAATGATTGGCGTGAGCCACCTAGAACTCTATCAGAAAGAAGGTGGAGTCACGTAGCAGTGCAAGAACTACATGGTAGAGAATGTGTTTGGTGGAGGTTTACTTCCTGCACTAGAGGTTCACTTCCTGGAACTGTCTTAGGAGTCAGAAAGTAAATTCACAAGAGCCACAGAATAAACCGGGATCAAAAGAAGTAATGCAGCTAAAATGTCACACTTACCAATGAAGGATGCCCTTCCTTTGGCTGAGAATCTTGATGAAGTTATGAAGCAGAGCTAGGGGCTAGTGAAAGATGAATTGCTTTGCTGAAGGAATGGGAGGCTTAGGATTTGCAGCTGAAAGAATGAATGAAAGGAGAAGAAGGAAAAGATTTTTTTAAGCCCAAGATGTTCTGCAAAGGGCATATCTAACATGAAATGGGAAGTTCATCTTTGTATTAAAAGTCTTTTCCTCTTCCCAGATTCTGTATTTCCCTTCTTTCAAACACTGCCATGTGTGGGTGAGGGTTTTATATTGTGGCATTTTTGTTATGATTTGGTATGATTATTTTGTTTTCTTTCAGGTGAAAAAAGCAGGCTCACTGGGTTAACTAATTAAATACAGAGCCTTCATTAAAAGGAAGGAAAGCAGAGTTATACATTAATCAGATGGACCTCTAGTTGTAAACAGCTTAGGTAACCAGAATCCCTAATTGTAAATAAATCCAAAGTGACTACACACTGGTAATTTTTATTTTTATCTGCTAATGGCTGGCAGAGTTTATGTGTTTGTATCTGTGGAAACTGAAAGTTCTTTGTAAAGAATGTAATTCTGACCTATTACCACAAAATTTTGATGAATCTCTGGGAATCCCTTCAATTTCCACCTTTGATGACAAGATATTCCAAGTCTCTTTATTTCTATCTTCAAGTGAATAGAAACTGCAACTAATATCAAGGTTATGTATATAATACACCCTGACTAGAAGTCAATATGTGTTAGAAATAGAGAACTTGGAATACACCTAGGAACCAAGTTGTACAGAATCTTGAAGGGCCAAGAGAGGAATTAACTTCTATTTTACAGAGAAGGTTTGTAGTCACCTAAAAGGCAAGAAAAGGGAGGTAACAAGAAAGAATTGATATATCCAAACTAAATATTTTCCCCATACTTAACTTCTCTGTATCTAGCTACTTACTACTGGACATTTCCACTTGGATTTTCTCAGGATCCTTAATGTTAACTATTAAATTCATTATTTTCTCCTAAGCATATTTCTCTTCTGTGATTTCTGTTTTGTTTGTTAGTACCATTTTCTAGCCAAACCAAATTAATCAATTCAACCAGTTCATCAATTGAGAGGTACAGTCAATTCCTTCTTTCCTTTTCTAACCCAGCACCCCTCATTTAGTTCTCATACTTTCTCAGTTCTCTGATATTCTCTCTGCGACTAAATATGTATAATGAGCTGGGTGAGGATTCATCACCTGAGTTCAAATCCTACCTCATTCCTCATTTGTTGTGTGACTGTCAACTCCCACGTCCTCATTTGTGAAAAATGAAAGTAGCTACGGAAAGGACAAGAAAGAAATTATACAACCAAGGCTTACTTTCTAGAAATGAATATAGACAGAATTCAGAGATTGTCGTATCACATATCTACATCCTTCTACATATCTTCAAATCCAGTACTTAATCTGCCCTGTTTTTATTAAAGCTTTTCCAAACAGTTTGTGCTATTGATCTCTCCTGTTACATTCCCCTGTGTGCACATAAAATCATTACACAGTTAGGCATTTTTCTTCTGGTTTGACTAGAATCTCCCTGAAGTCTTTGGTAATTCTCTTCCCTAAAGACTCTGCTCAATCCATGATTCTCAAGGAATGACTAACTCAGACAATATGCAAGCTAATATTTCAGAGGAAGTCTAGAGATTGAAAAAACCTCAGAATACTGTTTCTTTGCTCACTGCTAATGGTCAAACAGCTTCCAGTTGCATGTAGGTGTGGGATATGTCAGGCTCAGAAATCATTTGTGACATGAATCAAGGAGGTAGGAAAGTCGTTTCTATCTCTAGCTATTCTTCAGGTTCATAAAGAATGAGGCATTGGAGGTGGTTACATTATAAACCTGGTCTTTCTCCTGGCATTTTTCAGTTAATTTATCTTTGAAAGAAGATGTTTTCATCACTGAGTAGTGAACAGGAAGAGATTAATTTTGAAAGGCGAGTAAAAGAGAAGAGCCTAAACAGCCTACTAATGATGCTGCTTTGCCCATTTCCTGCTCTTGATGTGTTGTGCATCCATGAATGATGGTCTGAACTACAGGCTCCAGAAATTCATGTTTTTGTTAAGGAAATCCATTTCTATGCCTTACAAAGCAGAAGTACAGGTGCAGCAAGCTAGTAAACAGCACCAGCTGCTCCTTGGCTGTCGTTTTTGAAAGAGAAATTAAAGACCAACTCCAGGTTTGGAGGGAGTACAGAATTACCTAGAGGGCAGCATGACTTTGGTCATGTTCTATTGTCTCCGCCATGCAACAGCATTCTCAGAAAGGATTGCAATACACTGAGCTTTGGAAGTAGTTGCTACTTATATTCTGGTGATGCTTTTCAGTGGTAATGTCCTGTAACTTACTTACAGCCACTGTAACTTACCCCGGAAATTCATACCAGATATTAGAGGTAGATTTGAGATCTGACATAGAGTTATGAAAAGTAAATACTAGTCATCAAAGGTAAATTCTCATAAGATTTGTTTTCTAAAGTCATATCTCTAGGATGTCTAATGATCATATTTTTTTGGTTATTTTATTAACAACTTGAATTCACATTTGGGAGATTAGTTTAAGATTTTAAAAAAGGATCCTTCCATCATCTATCAGGATACAGAATATAAATTTCTGAAAAATATAACTTCTTTTTACTTATACCATCAGTTCTTGTGTGTGTGTGTGTGTGTGTGTGTATGTGTGTGTGTGTGTGTGTGTGTGTGTGTGTGTGTGTGAATGTGACTCTGTGTGTGGTGTGGCGTTGGTAACAGGACTTGAACTCAATACCTGTACTTTGTCTCTTGGCTTTGTCACTCAAGGCTGATGCTGTACCACTTGAGCCATAGCTCCACTCCAGATTCAGTGGTTAATTGGAGATAAGAGTCTCACAGACTTTCTTGCCTGGGCTAGCTTAAAACTGCAATCCTCAGATTGAAGATTAAAGGCATGAGCCACCAGTACCAGACATCATGAATTCTTTTTGGGAGGAATGAGTCTATGCTTTTAGAAAATGATTGTTGTGCAGAATACAGGACATGTTATACATATCAGAGAGTCTGAAGAAGTTTTTAATAGTGACCTGCTTTGTTCTCATGAACTGACATTCCACTTCAGTCTCATAGCATCATGCGCATCCTGCCATCAACAATCAAGAGAATGAAGTATCATTGCATGTGACCTAAGTAGCAACTAGTAACAAAACTGTTGGTTTTGATACTGCTTCTGAGCCAATTTTTGATAATTTATTACATCATTTGGCATTCTGAAACATTTTTTAGGGAATTATGGGAATAAATTGTCATTAGATCCAGTTAGTGGGAAGGGAAGTAGTAGTCACAATTTGTAAAATTGGTGTTTAGAAAATGTTTCTCTACCTGTATATCAAATCACAAGCCTTCACAGCTGCTCTGTTTTTAACTGTCACAGGAATGCAGACCAAATGCTGAGAGATCACTCAGTGGGTATGTCATATTATTATCTCTTTAAAGTGTGTTGTCAGTGCTCTCAGCCATTTCTTACAGTACTATTTACTAGGATTCAGTTGGCTCCAGCATGGCCATCTTTGTGCTGGTATTGTTCCTTTGTACACCCATGGTTTCTGTCTTCTGTTAAGACTTGGACACAGAAGCCAAATGCAAAGGTGAATGGAATACACAGTTCTTGTGTGTGAATGGAACAAAATTTTATTTCCATGCTGTCTTTTCAGAACAGCCTTTGCCCTGTGTTGTACCATTGCTTTCTGTTTAGAATCTGTTGTGCCCTGAGAGAAGAAAACATTGCAGAGTCTGTATTCCTTTTGCATGACTTATTCCCTCAATTCCAGAATGCTTTTCTGGGTCAATTTGCAGGAAGTTGAAAGGGCAAGACCTTTTTTAAATTGAAAAGAAGGAGAAGTGCATTCAAAGGAGCCCTTACTCATCTGGAATCTGCTTATCTTTAACAGAGGTGGAAAAGAAACAAACTAAGAAGGAGCAAAAAGCAGCCATGTTCATTGTTTGCTCAACACACCATGAACATGAATATTCTCATTGGTGCAAAACAATCATGTTCCTGTTGCCACCAGGGGCAAAACAGGTGATTTCCTTTACAGTAGGGAACTCTTCTGTATCTCCAGCTCCTTCTTGTCTAAGCCTTTTCTAAAATTTCCTGTCATGTCACTGTAGCTCTTCTCTACCTTTGGTGTGGGTCATCCTTATAACAAACAACCAAAAAGCATACTTGCTTACTTCTGTTCTTCTGCTATGGGCAGAATAGTGTAATTACTTAGGTCCCATGAATGTCTCAAAACAAAATATTTGGATCTGAGCTCCAAGAAGCATCTGGTGGGGTCTTTAAAAAAAAAAAAAAGGCTAGCTTTCAGACATGACTGGGAAATAGGTGTGATTCATCAGGGGTATATAGTGGACTTACAGAGACATCAGCACTACAGAGGGTCTGCAGGTAGCCAAGAGGGTCTATGGCCAGGCAGGTACACTTGCCTGTTAGCTAGAACTACAAGGAAAAAAAATCACATCACATAAGCTGATGATGAACGCATGAGTGTGGCACACGGAAAAAACAAAAACAAAAAACTTTATTTTGTTGTTGTTTCTTTTACACTACTTTGCATTTTTTTACCTTTTGAAAATGACATTTATTCATTCAATATAGTTCTCTGGAACTTCATGCAAGTTACATGTATCCATTTTATATATTTTAATAATAATAACTGGTTCTTCTCAATGCTGGAGATTTAACACAGGGCCACCCAGAAAGCTGGGCAAGCACTTCACAACGTGAGTCACAGCCCCAAACTTTTTGTTTTGTTTTTGTTTTTGAGATTGGGTTGAACTTTGATTGGGCTGGCATCAAACTCAAGATCTTCCTGTTTACACTTCTTGAGAAACTGAGATTACAGGGGGATGACATCACATCTGCCTTGTAGTAAGTACAGCAAGTTGGATTTTGCCATTGTCTTGCCACCTTTGCAATTGATTCCTTGTTAGCCATAGTATGAAAGCCTAGTCTGAGTTTTCGTATAAAGAGCCCCTCATGCTTCAGATTTCAGAAGCCTCTCAGACTACTTTGCCTGGTGATAGCTTCAGGTACAGTGTGTGCAGCGGATCAAGGTCTATTCCAAGGACTTTCTCCTCATTAAAGTTTCCCTGCTCCTGGTTCTCTGTGACTGATTTGGCAGACTCAACCAAAAGCCATCCAAGTGGCTTTCACCTCATTGGTTCTCACTTCATTGCTCTTGGCTTCCCCAGCAATTGTTTAATGGGGTTACTATTGTCTCATTGGCAGGAACCTCCTAAAAAAAAGTATTCATTTCCAAAGTGGGGGTTTCCTCTCTAGCCCTGAGTGGCCTGATTAAGCAAATGGTTGACCAGCCAAACCCTTCATTATACACAAACAGCATTCTAGGCCAACAGGTTTACCTGCACCTATTTAAAAATAAGACACCTGCAGGACTAAAAAAGACTGATGAGTTTACTGCAGGATCTTTTCCTGAAAAACCTCCAGAGATCTACTTAAGTGAATGTCCTTGTTTAAAATGACATTTCCCTGCTTCCTGTTTCTCCTTGTCCTCTGCTTTGAGAGAGAGTGCAACTCCCTTGAGCAAAGTATGTTTACATCTCTCCGAAGGTCTTCCCCACTTGGCTGAATTGAGAGAAAGGGAGAAATAAGTGTTGTCCTAACAGCAGAGAGACAGGAAAGACTCCTCTATGTTATCAAAATCTGTTTATTTTGTCTTTAGCCAGGGCTGTTTGTTTTCAGGCTCTAGATTTCCAATCTGCCAGTTGAGACAAAAGCACACAATGTGTCTGTGAATGGATGCCAATGCTGGATGCTTTATGGCTGAAATAGAAAGGATTCATGGGGTTCTCTGACTTCAGGCACATCAGAATAAGACAGTATTCTCAGCATTAGAACCCACAGGCAAGTGGGTTCCAGTGGCCTTTGCCTGCGGTTCTCAGATTATGAGGCCACTTGAGTTTATGCTTTGGTTTTCTTGGCTTGTAAAGTTTGGAAAAGAGCACAGAATGTACCAGGGTAGGCTCAGCTGGAGATGACTCAAAAGAAACATTGGAGAACCTGGCAGAGAGCTGTCCACTGGTGAGAGGCAGACAGAGTGGAAGTTCTTAGGTTCCATGTAAAGGAAAACCCCTGCAGAGAAGAGAAGAGGGAGAGATTAACAGGTTGAAATTCCAACCAATTGTGTACACCACTGATATTTGAAAGAGAGCAACTTTTATAACATGTGTCTATTAAATGAAGAATTTAATAACATTATCTCACATTTATTGAGCACTTATTATCAGCCCCACAACTGTTCTAAGCCCTCTTAAGACATTATCTCATTTTAATCCTCACAACAGTCCATAAATGCTGAGTGCTTTAATTACCACATTTATAGATCAGAAAATGAAAGCAGAGAAAGGTTAAATACATTATCCAGCATCATGCAGGGAGCAAAGTGGCAGGACTGGGATAAAAACTTGAAGCCAACTTCTAGAGCTTTGGAAGGACTTGGAAGTATTTAGTGATTGAGGGAGATCTCAAGGATGTCCAAAATGGGGAAGCAGGAAGCAGAGCCTTGGAGGAACTGGTAAGAGGCAGAACCTCACTTTGACAAGACAGTGTGGGTTGCCAGTCACTTCTCTGTCATATTGTACTTTAATTATTTCCCTGCATCCTTTATCATTGTTCTTTCTTCCTTCTGTAAAAGTTGCTTTAGGTGTTCTTGTGCAATTTCTGAATTTATCTGTATTCCAAATATTTTAAGTCTCTACTGCTTTATATCCCACATCTTCTTTTTTCTTCCTCTCTTTTTCTCTTTCTGTTTGTTTTTTTTTTTAACAGTACTGGGATATGAACTCAGGATCTGTCAATTGCCAGCTATGTGCTCCAACCTTAAGCTCCATCCCTTAACCCTTTTCCCTTTAGGTGTTTTTCAGATAAGGTCTCTCTTGTTTGACTAGGTTGGCCTGAACAGTGATCCTCATGTTTACACTTTCTCACAGGCATATGCCACTATGCCTAGCTTTTATTGAGTTGAAATAAGATCTCATGAACCTTCTGCCCCAGCTGGCTTCAAACAATGAGCTTCCAAATCTCTAACTCCTAAATAGCTAGGATTACAGGAATGAGCCACAATACCCAACTTGTATCTCACACCTTTTCTTAATATTTGAGAATAATGCGTTCATTGCCAAAAGCCACTACCCAAGCCAGTCTCCTGTTTGCACATAGCTCTTTTTACCTATATAAAGGGCATCACAGCTGTCTCTCCTCTCTTTTTACCTATATAAAGGGCATCACAGCTGTCTCTCCTCTCTTCTCCAGAAACTAAATGTATCCTTTAACTCCCTGATGTCTGCAAAGACCTCTGTAGCCATGAGATTTTTTTTGTTAGATATGGTTCTATTTTTGCTCTGTAAGGCTTTTCATTGTGTTTTCCAGATTATGCATAGTATCACCACTTCTGATTAATTTCATCAAGACAATCTATTCCATGGGGCTAATTTAGTACCATTTCTACCAAAGAAGATTTACTGGATTCAACTAAATTTGCTAAAACTTTAAAGCACAAAGTAGTTGGGCTTTGGACTTAGTGTAGCCTAATCTGAATCTGCAGCTAGAAATCAAAAAAGTGAAGGAAACTGATATATTGTATCAGATAATGTATTCCTCCTATAACATGATAATCATTGGACCGTAGTATTTATCTCAGTGACACAGTGCAAATTATGGTCAAGCCATAATTACCTAAGTAAGTACTATAATACTTGATATGATAGAAACCTAAAGAACAGAAAATCCTTACATCTTATAGTATAGGAATAGCCATGTATGGTATCTAAGTCATTTGTATTCTGCATTTAAAATTGGTGGAAGAAAATCAAAGTCTTTTAAAATAAGATTCTGTGCTCTTCTCTTGCTTACTTTCCTGACTCTTAGCCCAGATGATGCTGAATAACTCATCATGGCTTGTCACATCCATCCAAAAAAGTATTGAACCATTTAGAAGAGACTTCCCCACAAAACCATGTGATGCAGGCACATAGACAGACCCCGTTTGTGACATTCTTATTGGAACACTCTTTGCTTGATTAAAGATAAATGGAGAAAATTAAGGGAGGAAAATGTCTTAAATTACCAAAGCAGATAAACAA
Source organism: Dipodomys spectabilis (assembly GCF_019054845.1). Taxonomy (NCBI): domain Eukaryota; kingdom Metazoa; phylum Chordata; class Mammalia; order Rodentia; family Heteromyidae; genus Dipodomys; species Dipodomys spectabilis. The sequence goes on from NW_024870766.1 coordinate 14,108,066, forward strand.
ATGAACAAGTACGTTGTTGACTAAAAAGAGCAAGCTGGACCTCTGAGATGGAAACGAAATGAAAAGCCATGACAGATATGTTTGAATTGAGAAAGTTTAGCCATCGGATCCTGGGAGAGAGCAATTAGAAATTGTCCTTTCATGCTTAGAAGGTGTATTTTATACCTGTAAGGCTTAGCAAACATATTTCATGTCAATTCATTCTCTTAAAAGCTGCCTGGTGCTACCTGTGCCAAATAAGAATACTTGGACAGTTGAGCTGAAATTGAAATATTAAAAAAGAAGGAAATACATATATGTGTGTGTGAGAGAGACTTTAATAGCAAGAAGAATAGGCTTGGGGCTGGGAAGGTGGCTCAGTGGTAGAGCTCTTGCCTTGCATGCATATGGCCCTGGGTTCAATTCCTCAGCACCACATAAGCAAAAGAAAAAAGCCGGAAATGGCGCTGTGGCTCAAGTGGTAGAACGCTAGCCTTGAGCTGAAGAGTTGAGGGACAGCGCCCAGGCCCAGAATTCAGGCCCCATGACCAGACCCCACCCCCCCAAAAAAAAGAATAGTTAAAAAAAAGAAGAATAGGCTTGATGTTTGTGAGAAACTTCTTTTTTATTTTTTAAAAATATACTTTTCATTGTAAAGATACTGTACAGAGGGGTTACAGTTACATGAGCAAGGTAATAAGTCCATTTCCTATTGAGCATTGTTACCCCCTCCTTTGTTTTTCCCATACCATCCCGCTCCTTCCCACCTCCACAAGTCCTCCCTCCCCCCACCCCACAAAGTTGTAAAGTTCATTTTCTTCTCTAATGGTCATGCTATGTTATGTTTCTAGATAACCACACTGAAAAGTTAACATGAGCAGTATAAGTGAATAAAATGCCAACTAAGTTATTTTATTGCATAATTAACTAGTTGTAGCTAGGAAAGTGTTAGAGGAGGAATTAAAGTTTCTCACTAAGATAAGATTTTTCACATTATCTGACATACAGGATTTTCATGTTTCGTTCATGCATGATTGCTTACTACCATTAATAATAGTGATGAGTAATTCATATAAACACATTAAATAGATTATTCATTCTTTTCATAATGTAAGTTAAATTTCCAGTCTATTTTATGATATGGTATTTTAAACCATAAGATATAGCACAATGAATATCTTAAAGAAACATTTGGAATCATTTGGAAGATTATTTTTATTTAGGTATCCAATCTTGAGAGATTTTTCATTAACTCAATTAAATTCAAAATGCTTGTATATAACAATGAAGAAATATTTGTTTCAAGATATTTGGGAAAATCACACACATCCAGGATTTTGAGAACCAAGTTAATGGTAAACTCTACTCTCAGCTCTCACGAGATACAAAATATTTTGGGAATTTGTTTACTGCATTAGAATCATAAAAATGTTTCCATTTTACAGGCTTGCAAATATATCTGAATAACAGAGGAACTCATCACATCCATTATTTTCTCAACTAATGTTTCTGTTTGTGTAAGGCCAAGTGTACATTTGTAGTAAGAAAAAGTTAATTTACCTAACATTATTTTGTCTGGACTGTACTGTTTTTGTTTCTGTTGTTGTTGTTTTACTAATACACAAAATATCAATTGTATTCAGTGAAGTTGTCAGCTAAAGAAAATGTAATATTATAGTAAATTAATCATTGAATATTTAAGCCTACTATATCACATGAGGTATAAATAATATGTTTCCTAGTGTTTAAACACAATTTTATCTTCTACTCCCTTTGAATTAGGACTGTAAAGACATGTGTTCTAATTTGATTTTTATGGTTCTTGAAAATAGGTCAAAGTCAGTGGAACATGTAAAAGTGCATTTAGATACCTATCTATTTTGTCTATTTAATATAGAAAGTCTTTTTGAGGGGGTAAATCTTTGGTAATTTCCTTGTAGTTTTTAGTTTTTACCTAAATCTGTTTTCTCTTCAAATATTTTCAACACATCTTCAAAGAGAAACATATTTCCTGCTGTTTAAGGATATGCACTTCAATCACCTGATTTACAATTCTGAAGTCATATTGTAAGAACACAATGTTTGCTGTAGTGACTAAAATTCAAGCTATATGGTTTCAGGATCTTTGCATCTGCATCTACCATATTTACCATCTACCTTGTGTATTTTTTTACTTCCAAGATGTTGTTTTTCTTGTTATTAGGTGAACAGTTGATAAGTACTTCAGGGATAGGCTCCTGATGAAACACTGCTAATGTGATTTGCAAAGCCAATAAAATACTTATAAATAATTAGAAACGTATTTGAGAAAGAGCAGCCTGCTTTCCATATTATAATCATATTGCGTTTTGAATCTGAGTTACCAACTACTGCTCTCCTTGCTCTCTCTAATTAGCAGTTATTAGCACCTAAACAAAATCCAAAGAAAACTGGCAAACTGTGATATGCCTTCTACCTTCCATCAGCCTCTGAAAGTCCTATCTGCAAGTGTCTCCAATAATTATGGAACCACTCATGCACATGTTCCCCCTAAATGAAGTTAGTAATCATGGAGACTAATCAAAAGTTCATTGAATCAGCAGGAAGTGTAAAACAGATATTCATAAACCAAATAGGTATTTTCTTTTGCTAAAAAGCAAAAACAAAAACACTGCATACCTGCGTGATTATAGTAGGGAAATTCAGCTCATAGTATAGCTGTGAATCTGTGAACTTGTTGGAATGAGCCAAGTGTGCTCATAGAAATCTGGGGAAAATTTGGAGTCAAGCACATTGAACTTGATGGAAAATTCTCAGGGATTTTTGCCTTTCCCTCTGCTCTATTTGAGAGAATTTAGTTAGTAATCCTGGTGGGAAAGTGTGTCTCTTTGAGCTATTAACTGAGAAAACCTTATTTGTATTTTAATAGGGGGTTCAGTGGCCTAAGCAACTGCAAGACCTGAAGGACCAGTGATTCCTTGGAGACAACCTTAGGGAAAAAAATTAAATTACAACCCTTTGTGAGTGAGAAGGGGCACATTCCTGCTCCACCTCAGACTTGCATCTTCAAAAATATTTCCAAACATTGCAAGATTCCTTTTTTCTCCATTTCTAGCCCTTTCTGTAAAATTCCTCCCTCTCTCCCCCCATGACTGATGATTGGCTAAGAAACTCTGTGTGTGGGGGAGAGGGGAGTACATGTGTGTGTGCATGCACACAAACACACAGGTACTTGCGTGCATGCACACATGCACACACATGTCCCAGACCTGGAGGTTGAACCAGGACCTCACACATTTCACTTTCACACTTGGCTTTTTTGGCTTAAGACTGGTACTCCACCACTTGAGCCACTTCTGGCTGGCTTTTTGCTGGTTTATTGGAGATAAGAGGATACTGAACTTGTCTTCCCTGCTTTTTCTGTTGTTGTTGTTGGTTGTGGGGCCTGAATTCTGGGCCTGCACACTGTCCCTCAGCAATTCAGCTCAAGGCTAGTGCTCTACCACTTGAGCCACAGTGCTACTTGCAGCTTTTCTCTGCCTATGTGGAATCAAACCCAGGGTCTCAGGCATGCAAAGCAAGCGCTCTACCCCTGAGCCACCTTCCCAGCCCTCCCTGCTTGGTTTTGAACATTAATCCTCCATTCTCAGCCTCCTGAGTAGTTAGGATTACAGGAATGAGCCAATGGCACCCACCTAGCTAAAAAATTGTAAGGACACCACTAATGTTACAATAGGAAAGGAAGTAAGCAACTGCTTCTAGTTTATCATAAAAAAGAATGGTTCTAAGTTAAACTCTAGAAAACTAAATATCTGAAGTGAATGAATTTTTTCTCTGTTTGAATAAATTTCCTGGAATGCCATTTAACTTTTAAAATTAGCTCGGTACTTAGACATCTAAAGTAGAATTAGGGACGTATCAGGCCAATTTGAAGTGAAACCCACTCTCTACAAGCTTTTAGCCATAAAATCAGGTGAGTCCACTTGCATGTATGATTGTAATATCGGTGTAGAATGAAATGCTTCTCCTCAATCCTCTGTTTAAAACAAATAATAAATGATAATGGACCTTTTTTGCATCAGACAGTAATGCATCTTCCGCATTATCACATTTATTCAAAGTATGGTTAGAGGACCAAAAATCACCTAGGAACTTGTTTAAATGCACAGTATCAGGTCTCATCCTAGATCTACGGATTCAGAACGTATACTTGAGTTTTAACAAAATTGCAAGAAGACTCTTGTGCAGGTTAAAGGTTGAGAACAGCTACAGTAGAATATGATTCAGAGAGGCCCTATGATGTGGTGATTGGGAAAACAGATTCCCCATTTCAAAAGGTCTGACTCGAATCCCTATTCTATGGCTTAGGAGCCACAGGTTCTTAGGTAAGTTTCTTGACCTCTTGGTGCCTGGATTTCTTAATCTGTAAGAAGAAAATATTTTCAGATCTACATCTCTGGATTATCACAAGGATAAAATCGATATGTACTTTCATACAGAAGTACTGTTACATACATACACTGTGCTAAGCATATGTAGTCACTTATTAAATATATTTTCTCTCTTTACATCATCTTTGTTGTTACTGTTGGCAGTGCCAAGAATTCAACTCAAGGCCTTCAAAGGCTTGCTAGGCTTGTTTGTATGGCGGGCACTGTACCACATAAGTCATAATAAGTCTATTACCCTTTTCTGCTTGTTAAGGAGATCAAGTCTCCCAGACTTACCTGCCTGGACTATATTTTGAACTATGATCCTCTGGATCAATACCATTAACTACAGCCTCCAAAGTTTTACAAAAACATCACTTTATAGAGTCCTAGGAGCAGTGAGAACACGCATGTGTTGCAGTTGACACACGTCTGAATCTTGTGTGGACTGGTCCCTGCTCCACTCTGGGCTCAAGGCTCTGTGCTTTGCAGCTAATACTGTAGACTTCTTTGAGGCATGGCTTCTTATGATGTCTTCTACTATGTTAGTGTTTTCCACTACAGTGACTTATAAGTCGAATGCTAAATTATAAGTCCACCTTTGAAGTACACATTGAAATTGACCCAACTTATTTCTTCCAACTCAATATCCTTTTGAACTTCCTCACTTAAAACATCTTGGCTTGACATTTTCATGCTGCCTAGAACTTAGGAAAATACATTAATTTCTACTTTAAATTTCCATGCAAAATCCATTTATGAGAGTGAGGCTGTTTCTCATACCCTGTCTAGCTTGCACCAAAGAAAAATATTGCTTATAAGCAGTCAGTGTTTTCTATCATTGTTAGCTTTCTCTGTGACAAGAAGGTTTCTGTCAACCTTATGCTAACACCAGTATATTTTGAAATGACTATTATAAAACAAAATTTTCAGAACCCTTCAAAAAGAAAAATAACTTTGGGCCCGAGTGATTCACACCTGTCATCCAAGCTACTCAGGAGTCTGATATCTGAATATTTCAGTTCAAAACAAGCCTGGACAGGAAAGTCTGTGAAACTCACCACCAAAAAGCTTCAAGTAGAGGTGTAGCTTAAGTAGTAGAGCACTAGCAGTAGCTAAGGGACAGTACCCAGGACCTGAGTTCAAGCCCCAGTATCGATACAAATGAAAAGAAAAATAATGTATCTACAATTGAGAACATACTTATCATTTATTATCTAAATTCAGAAAGGCCACAGTGGTTTGATTCCCCTTTACCAAATCTGCACAGCTGCTAGTAAGCTAATTCCATAAAGATATTCAATGACATTAATTCTGTATTCCTCCATCTTTTGGAAACCAATGTTGCAGATCTGTTTAGGCTTTTCCTTGGGACTATTTCTTATAGCTAGGAATCACATCAGCCATTGCCCTACAACTCTGACAATATGACAGCTTCCAATTGCAAACATATTTGGTCAATAGTTTAACCATTTCATCCTTGAGTTCCTTCAGAACTCTTGGGTAAATGCCATCTTGTCCCAGTGATATATTTATGTCCAATTGTCCACAAGACTGGGCATACTTTGTTTGCTCCTTGCCTTTTGACATCTTACCTGTATAATTCCAGCATCTCCTTTCTATTTTCTGAATATTTTTATTATGAAAAATGTCTTTATGCTGAAACAAGGCTTTCCATTTCATTTTTCAGATCACATGACTGGGCTAAGTACTTCATCTCTGTTATCCAGATTGCAAATGCCAGGTTATGAATAGAAGTTGTATATAATCTTTGTATGTGATCACTGGAATTGAGTCACTGCCTAAAAGGACGAGAAGGAAATAAATGGCCCCAGTTTGTCCTTATTTGATAACTAACCATTCCCAGAATATAGACACATAGGACTTTTGATCAAGATGATCTTTGTTAGAAAATGCAAAAAAGATCCTTTGTAGATTGAGTTACACCATACAGATGAGCAGGCAGTTTATTGCCTACCAGTGTAGTTTATGGGTTTCATTTTGAACAGTGTTTCTGAAAGAAGCTGTATCTATTCTTAAATCTTATTCACTTTTTATTTCTTAGGAGAACAGTTGTTTGTTGGGATGGTCCTCCTATTTGAGGAATTTACATATTTTCTATTTGAAGCACTCCTCAAATTTTTCACTTCATGGAGTAATTCTTTACTTCTTGTTCCTCACTTCCTGCCAAGAACCATTGGTGTGTACGGTTTGGTAATTGCCACTGTTAAGCCCTCAAAAGGGGCTTTATTCAAGTGTTAGATTTAGTGATTCAAGTTTCTGTTGTTCTGGTAGCAATAAAAAGGCAAATGATGAGCAAGCTTTCAACAAACAGTTCTTTATTGGTGCCAACACTACCCTGGACTAACTCTACCCTCAGTCATTGTGACTTGCAACTACAGAAACTCAAAAAGAGCTGAATAATAACAGGAACTCCAGAGCAACAAAACAGCTAGTGTACCCCTGTGTCCTCTGGCATCATTGTCCTATGAGGACAAACTAGGTCATTGAAATGCCTGCTTCTACCAAACTTCATCCAATCACTAGAACCCCATCCCCCTTGCTGAGTCTTCCCACAGGGCTTCTAAGATGCTATAATGGGTGTGAGCTGGAGCCATGAATCTTTATACAAGCTCATCCCAGTTCTTCCTTTGCTCCCCAAGTGACTATTTAGCTGTCAGTGTCCTCTACTCATGAAATTGGTTGTGGTGGCCATTATCATAGCTGTTTTGCCAGTGATCACCAGACTGCTAATATATGTGCTTAAGGGGCTGTCTTGCCCTGCCCCGAACCTGTCTCCTCCAGGTGTTGAAATGGACTTGGATTTTCTAAAGAAGCAGAAAATATGGCTTGCTTTTCTAGACCTACTTTCTCACAAAAGGATTGACCTCTTTCCTACAATCAGCCTCTTCTGCTTTTCTTCTTAACCCCTTTTGCCATGGTGCTTTAAATTGGTAGTTACAGAAGCCACAATATTGCCCCATTCAAGGTTTTATTAGTCTTGTCTGGCCTGTATTTACTTGCACATACACACACTCACACACATACACACACACATACACATACACATGCACATGTGCTCTCTCTAGCATATACAACTGTATGTACACATATGAACTAATAAACATATACCAATTAATTCCCAACAAGGTAACCCATCAGTTTAAAAGACACATTATTCCTTTGTGCTCAACAAGGATACTCCTTATTTATTGTATTTATTCATTGTTTCCAGTGGAAAATAAATCTTCTTTGTAGCTAATAAGAATCTGTTGTAATACACATCAAAACAACTTTGAGATTCTGACTCACCCCAGTTAGATTGTCCAATATCAAGAATTCAAACAACAAATGCTGGTGGGGAGTGAGCAAAAAGGAACTCTATTGCACTGTTGGTGGGAACGTAAATTTGTACAACCACTCTGACGGGTGGTTTGGAGAATCCTCAAAAAACTAAACATAGAACTGCCCTATGACCCAGCCATACTACTCCTGGGAATCTACCCAAATCATTAAAATGAGGATAAATAGCCAAGTTATAGAAACAACCCAGATGCCTGCAACAGATGAGTGGATCAATAAAACGTGGTATATGTAAAAAATGTAATTTTACTCATCCATTAAAAAACTGAGATCAAAACAGCTTGGTGCTGGCACAAGAACAGACCTCAGGACCAATGGAATAGAATTTAAAACCCAGAAATGAACCCACAGACCTATAGCCATCTAATCTTCGATAAGGGAGCTAAAAAAAATAGAATGGAAGAAAAACAGCCTCTTCAGTAAATGGTGCTGGCAAAATTGGTTAACTACTTGTAGAAAACTAAAGCTAGATCCTTATATATCACCCTGCACCAGAATCAACTCCAAATGGATCAAAGACCTCAGAGTCAAAGATGACACTCTGAAAACATTACAGGATGGAATAGGAGAAACCCTAGGTCTCCTTGGCACATGCTGAAATTTTCTTAATAGAGACCCAGAAACACAACAAATCAAAGAAAGGTTGGACAAATGGGATTGCATGAAATTGAAGAACATCTGCATGGCAAAGGGCATAGCTAGCAAGATCAATAGAAAGCCCACAGATTAGTAGAAGATTTTCTTAATAGAGAACCAGAAACACAACAAATCAAAGAAAGGTTGGACAAATGGGATTTCATGAAATTGCAGAACTTCTGCATGGCAAAGGACATAGGTAGCAAGATCAATAGAAAGCCCACAGATTGGTTGAAGGTCTCCACTAGTCACATATCTAAAATATACCTGGAACACAAAAAATTAAATCTCCCAACAACAAATCCTCAAAGAAACAACTGCCCAGTAAATAAGTGGGCTAAAGACTTAAAGAGAAACTTCTCTGAAGAGGAAAGAAAGATAGCCAATAGACACATGAAGAAATGCTCAACCTCCCTAGCCATAAAAGGAATGCAAATCAAAACAACATTGAGATACCACCTCACCCCAGTTACAATGGCTATAATCAAGAACTCTACTAACAACAGCTGCTGGAGGGGATGTGGACAGAAGGGAATCTTACTTCATTGTTGGTGGGAGTGTAAACTTGTTCAACCACTTTGGAAAGCAGTATGGAGGTTCCTCAAAAGACTTCACATAGAGCTCCCCTATGACCCAGCAATCCCACTTTTGGGCATTTACCCAAATGATCACAAGCAAGACCATACTAAAGCTACCAGCACAACTATGTTTATCACAGCATTATTTACCATAGCTAAGATATGGAACCAACCAAGATGCCCCTCAGTAGATGAACGGATCAAGAAAATGTGGTATATATACACAATGGAATTCTATGCCTCCATCAGAAAGAATGACATTGCCCCATTTGTTAGGAAATGGAAAGGCTTGGAAAAAATTATGTTAAGTGAAGTAAGCCAGGCCCAAAAAAACATAGGTCCCATGGTTTCCCTTATTTGCAATAACTAGTGTATGTCTGAGACAAACAGAAAAGGTCAGATAAGTTGATGTTAGGTGAAATGAACCCTAAGTATGCAAATGTTTTTTACTTTCATGCGATTGTTTCTAACATATTTATAAGATGCTTTCTTTGTTGCTTTGTATGTCCCTCCCCCACGGTATAACCCTTGCTTTCACTGTATTTGATGTTGGTATAATTTTTGTAGGGGAAGGGAAGAAACAAATTGTTTAAATAGAGATACAGGTGGACCCATTGCAACAATGAGGTGTACAAATCGTTATGTCAAAAAAAGAACTTTACAGCTTTGGCTGAGGTGGGGGGAATGGGAAGGGATAGAAAGGGGAAACAAAGGAGGAGGCAACAATGCTTGATAAGAAATGTACTCATTATCTTGCCCATGTAATTGTAACCCCTCTGTACAGTATTTTCACAATAAAAAAAGAAACAAAAAAAAACTAAGATTATATCTTCTGCAAGAAATGGATGGACTTAGAACAAATCATGCTAAGTGATCAAGCCCAGAGAGACAAATGGCACATGTTTTCTCTTGTATGTGGAAGCTAGATCTAAAATATAAGTGGACATGATGACCTATAGGGACTCTAGGGCTTCACATACAAACAGACTAAAGGAGGGGAGGAACAACCCAAAATGTAACTTCTCTAAACATTTAAAATACTACTTATCGAAATGAATTCCAGGGAGGTGGGAAGGAAGGGAAGAATTTACCTTGTCAGAATCCTCACAAATGCTAAGACTAATCTAGCATTAATTCTAATTCCTCTAGGAATTAGAAGATGGAGCTCAGAAATTAGAACTTGGATTTGCAAAATGCAGGGGCATATCTGGAAGCACTGAATATGCACTAATTTACTGTCTAGGAATCTCAAAGTGATCAGCATTTAGTGAGATCATGCATATCCTCATACATGTAATGAATCACCTAGGAAATTTTCCATCATTGGTCAGGGGAGGGGCAGTTCTTTTCTGCTCTACTATTTTTCACAGTAAAAACTTGAGTTGCTGTTTGTCAGCAAAGGACAAAAACAATAGAATTAATTATTACTACTCACACTGTCACTATTTCTTTGCTTCTTCTCATTTGCCATCTACCAAACTTTGTGTTAAACACCACACAGAGGGCATCTTGTTAAGGATTTCCACCAAATTTTGCAATCATTTATATTTGCCCTCTTCATATGAAGATACTGAAACTCACTATGCCATCAAACTTAATCATCATTAACATTTTGTACATCAGTTTGCACACCACCATCTATTTCTGTACTGTCCCATAGCCAGGTATATGTGACTACTTATACTTAATAACTGAAATGAAATTAATTTTCTTACAGAAACATGTTCATTAGCTACATGTGTTAGTAAATTCTGTATTGGATGACACAGGTTGCAGAGCATGCCCATCATTCTAGAAAGTTCTATCAAGCAGCATTGAGAAACACCTGTCACCCTTGCCATGAACCCATGGCATCTTTCCACTATAAGCATCAGTGACCTGACATTTCCTACCACATTTCTCTTTCCTGCATTTTAGTGCCGCTCCTCTGCTAACTGAGCCCATCAAGTGTTAACTCAGCTTTATCTATTGTGTTTCTTTGAAAAGTTCCATGCATGTGGTTATTGCTTAGGAAGAAAACATAGAACTCATGCCATTCCTCTACTTGTGAATTTTTACTTCACTAGTACTCTATTATGCTCTGCTCTGCTCTTCTATTTCCATCTTCTTATGCATTTGCAATAGATTTTATGTGATTCAATGTGAATCCTGGTGCAGTCTCGTAGGAGACATTTTAAACAGAGTAAGACTGATCATGTATATTACCAATCCTGCCCTTAATTCAATGGGAGAATAAATTACATGCAAAACCATGACCAGATCCTCAGACCGAAAAAAGTGAGAACCAAATCACAAGTGGAAGCTGAATGGAAATGATTAAAACTTGCCACTTGCCAGGCATGGTGAAATGCATCTATAACCCTAGCATTTGGGCAGCTAAGGCAGGAGAAACTTAAGTTCAAGGATGGCCTGGGTGACATCTTGTCGCAAAAAACCAAACAAACAAAAAACAAAACAAAACAAAAAACAATTGAAAGCCCAGGTGGCAGTGGCAGTAGCTCAGGCCTATAATCCTCACTATTCAGGAGGCTGAGATCTGAGATTCATGCTTCAAAGCTACCCCAGGCAGAAAAGTCCCCATGAAATTCCTATCTCCAATTAACCACTCAAAAGGAAATTATGCTGTGGTTCAAAGTACTTGGTAGAACACTATACTTGAGCAAATTGCTCAGGGACAGTGCCCAGGCCCTGAGTTCAAGCCCCTCAACAGACAAAGTTTAAGAAAAATAACTTTTTTGGCAAGAAATGTAGTTCTTCCTTTGTTTATGTGACTAGAACCCCTCTGTACATCACCTTTACAATAAAATAAAGTTAAAAAACAAAAAATAATAATTGAAACTTGTCACCAATGGTAAAAAAATATATCCCTGATTTCTGAACTTTCTAAATTTGAAGAGAAAACAATTCATCTGAGAATCAATGACATGCAGAACCAAATCATTGGCTCTAAACTCTACCACTGAAGTCTGTGTAACTGGAAATCATTATCCCACATATTCAAGCCTATTTTCTACTCAGTGAGTCCATGTGATCATGTAAGTAGAGACACAGTGAAGGATTTTATTAGGAATTTTTAAAAATGTATGAATTGCCCAGAACAAAAAAAATCAATTCATGAATCATACTTAGTCTGACTGAAGATAAAATAGTCTTTCAAGAGAGTATACATCTCCAGAAGTAGGGTATAGATAGCAAATCCCACATTGGCCTTCCTCCAAACCAACAATACTTAGTTACTTACCAGCAATAGTTGAGAATGGCTTTATACTTCTTGATTTTGTCATTAAATTTTGTTAGGATTTTAAAAAATTCCTGCAAGGAAAATAAGTGTACTGTTAGATTTTCATTGATTACCTGTCTTTGTTATTTTTGTGCTGCTATGACAAAATACTTTAATCTCGCTCATAGTTCTGGAGTCTGGGAAATCCAAGGCCAAGGCTCTGACAATTTGGTGCTGGCCAAAGATTCTTCCTCATAGATAATGTGTCCTTGCCTGACAGATAAGGTAAAAAGGCACCAAGGTTTTGTCTACATCAGCTGTGAAAAGTGAAGGGTTAGGAACCCCTTACATGAAGGCTTTAATTCCATTCACCTCAAGACATAATTGCTTCCCGAAAGGCCTGTCTCTCAACACCACACAATGAGGATTAAGTATCAATGTCCATTTTGTAGGGACAGGAGCGTTCAAACCAGAGCACTACCATTCAATTTTTTAAACCACCATGTCACTTAATTTTCACAGTTTTGAATTATTTTAGAGTCAAAACAACAACAACAAAAATATGTTTTAGGCCACATTGTGTTTGGAATGTTGTAACTCAAGAATCCTATAGAGGACAAAGTAGGCTTCTTGAACTTCCTAAGTCCTAGAATAAAATGATGTAGTATAAATAATCTATTGAAGGCTAAAACATTTTGTTTAGAATGTCACCGCATATTTTCTAACAGTTTGTGTAAGATAAATGATACATATGGGTATGTAAGTCTACATCAAATTACCTCTTTCATAATATCATACACTCTGCCCTCAGGCTCAGCCCTGGCTTGTCCTATCTGGGCCTCTCTTTCCTAGCCTGTAGCATCACCACACTCTACCACTGTCTGGGGGAATCTTTTGCATGCCTCCTTTAGAATTCCACTTGCTAATCATCATCCCAACATATTTGCTTCACTTCAGGCTACTAGGTACTTAGCCCAACAACTTCCTTGATAATGTGTCAGTCCTTTGCAATTTCTCATTGGCCAATTCAGGTGTCTAGCAATTGAAATCCATGCTCACTTTTATCCTGACATGTCAAGTCCACCTTTCCCATTCTATGAGTCACCCCCATTGGCTCTGCCTCCCAGAAATCCTGCATCATGGAATCTTGATGTTTTATCACCATACTAAGCCCCAGCTCCAAAGATGAAACATTGAAATTTGAAAGCTTGCAACATTTAAAATTGAAGGTGCTATTGTAAAAGTATGGCCTATATTCTAGGTCCTGCAGAATAGGTTAAATGCTTATAGACATTTGAAAGATGAGACTTCTGAATAGGTCCACTATACTGAATAATCTCACTAGCTTCTTGCCATTGTCTGCCATAGGGTTGGAAAATAGGAATAGAGAAGAATCTAAAAATAGTAGCTTCCTTCTATAGAACTGGTCTAACTAGGTACTCTTAGGATATTACAATCTCGTGTTATAATATCTGACACACACAGGCAGAAGCATGCTTTAAAACTCTTTGATTAATACATTCCATATCAAAAGTTCATAGCAATCTTTACTTAATAGCTTATAAACGTTTAAAAGTTTTTTTACATTTTAAGATTGTTCTTGACTCCTTCTCTACCACTTCAGTCTCTACCCAGCAGCACTGCTTAGGTTCATTTGATGAAATTAAAGCCAATGAGAATTTGTGTATCATTGTTCCCCACTTGGTACAGAATAAATTAATTATAGAGCTACAATTTAATCTTACTCATGTTTATTATTAGCCAAAAATAGAGAAAGGTAAGTCATAGGCTTTATATTAAGATTTGGAATAATTTGGGGATATGTGTGAATAAAGACTTTAAGGAATTCTTAAAGATTGGTAGATGCTTTCTTGATTAACTAAGTTAAATCTTACTAATTAAGACTTCTGTTTCCATATAGCTCAGTCCCTGTCTTGCTTAGGTTAAATCAGAGCACGTATTTTTCAGATAATAGAATCAGTGAAACCTCATTATTTAAATGTCTGAAATAATTATTAGTTGAGTTTTCTGAAGAGCTATCGTACCAACTCCTGGTATTTACCTATTCTGTATACTTTACATTCAAGTACTATTAAAAGCATGCTTAAACAACATGAGTTTAAACAATTGCCAAACCTACTTAGCCTTTTGTTCTGAAGCCAGATGAATATAGGTCACTTATCACCAAACCAGTGGGTGCAGGCTAGGTCTGCCAATATCCATGCACAGCAGATTGAATGTTACAGATGTCAGCCTCTTTCAAGCACAGTAAGTTGTGTGGGTGGGTGGGTGGGTGGGGAGGAGTGGGATTTTAAAAAATGGAACTTAGGTGGTATTTTTCTATTGCCATTTTCTTCCCGAGGTCTTGTGAGATAAATAGTTATTGGATTTTTCCCTACTAATAAAAGTAAGACATATTTTACACAAAATTTAGAAAACAAAACAGAAATAATCTAATTAAACCCAACCATTTAGAACAAACTAGACTTACATTTTAGTGTTTTGTTCCTATCTTTCCTCTCTTTGTGCAGTTACACACATATACATGCACTTACACACAAATACATATACATATAAACATGTCTGTTTTTTTTCTATTTTGTTAAAGAAAATTAGACAAATGTTATTCTGGATATAGCATTTACATTCTATTTTCTTCACATAATACATATATATATTATAACATACTCTTTTTCTACATGCCAACAAGTTTTTTGTACAATGTCAGTTATATTTTACTGCATTCAACTTTACCATCTCTTCATTTATGGTCATTTATGTAGTTTACATTTTCCTAAAACAATGCTTTGGTAAATACTTTTGGGCATATTTTCATGTATCAGTTGCCTTCCAAAGTGGAATACTGAGGGGGAAAATGACCAGTTTTGCACCGTCAAGAAGCATCTCATTACATAACACCTCTGATGTCCAGAATAAGTTCCCATTGATTTAAAGATATACTACATTTAAATCTACTATTTCTAATAGCTTTGGTGGTATCTATACACATACATAGATTCCAAGCCAAACTAAGTCCCTAGTCATCTTCTTCCTGCTTCCCAATGAGATTTTTTTATTCAGTTACCTCTCTTTTCCTATTTTAGCTCCTGTGTGTAAGATGAGAGACTTTTGAACCTGACCACACCCAGCAAGCTGGAGCTCCTACATACAGATCTCCTGATTTTTTTCCCCTACTGCAGAATGGTTTTGCCTTCTGCCAGTGGTTCAAACCCATGCTTACTTTTTTTTGTAGGACTACAAATTTCCCCCAGCCCCTGCAAGCACCCCCATTGCGCATTTACATTTCCAGAAAGTAATTCATTGTTTTGACCTTCAGAATAGCATTTTCAACTGCTTATTAAAGATTCCTGTGGCATATGTGTATCACTATATGGAAAGTTGAGCTTACTCTTTTCTGCATTCAACCTCTTATTTAATAGCCAAGTAACCATTTCTCATAATAGCCCAAATATAAATGAGTATGGCTATTTTCATACATCATTTCCTTCCACTTGGGCTGAATCTGTTCATTTCATTCCACTTGCATTGTGTCTTTTGTCATTTCCTTCTACTTTGGATTGAATTAATTACTTATGGTGAAATTTATATCATGCCAATGTTATTTGCTTAAACATATAAATTAGTCTTTGCATAGATTAGAGTTCTATAAGTTTAAGTGCTAAGTTTACAAAGGGAACAACCTGGATGGTAGGGGGAAAACAAAGGAGGAGGCAACAATGATCAATAGGAAATGTACTCATTACCCTACTCATGTAACTGTAACCCCTCTGTATAATATTTTTACAATAAAAAACATACAAAAAAGGGGGAGCAACTCTAAAACAATAGTCCAACTTTTCTCATCTCATGGATTGGGAAGTGAAGCCCAAAGAAGAAAATGAGTCTATCCGTCAGATTGGCACATCTATCTGAGAGAAGAGGTATGCCCCAACTCAAGGACAAAGACTTTCCTTCAAACTTTGCCCAACCCACTGTGTACAAAGTAAAAATATTGGACTATTAAGTGTTCTCACTAGGGATGAAGGCTTCCAGGCTCTGAAGCAAGAAAGAAAATGTAGCAGAGTTTGGGAAGTGTTTGTATCTTTTACATTGGAAGATTCAATAATTGGAAATCTGTGGATACTCAAGAGGAAAAAGTAGGCTGAAGTTTACATTTGCAGTTTAGGATTAACAGTGGGAAAAGAATATTTTCTCTCTGTTTGTCCTAAGTACTTTGGATGTGTTCTTTCCTACATCTATTACTTAGATGGCCCCTATTTGTTATCTGAATAAATCTAAGCTCTTAATCACATAGAAAACATCTCAAATACCCCCTTGGGTCTAATGTTCCAGTTCCAATCTCTGTCCTTTCACCCTAGTGGCCTCTTCTGAATTCCCTCAAATTTAATCACATACCACTGTTGCTCCTTAGGTTAACTTCTTCATTTTCAGTATCTTCTTTTACCTCCCTGACATCCAAATTCTGATATTTTAGCCCTTGCTTCCACAGTGAAGCTCCTGATGCACCAGGCAAAAGAAGTCCAACCTGCATGGCAGTCCCACTGAGTGCTCAGGTCAACTTTGTCAGAAATAATCCTGTACTCATCTGTCTCCTCTCTTTCCTTCTTTGGCCACAGGCTGCCAACCTCCTCAGGAGGAGATGCTGGATCTTATTTACTCCCATGGGTACAGTACCTATAGCCAAAGCTAACTCATAACCCTCCTTAAGTAATGGGTTGACCAGGCAATGTCAATATTGCTCTTTTCATTGATTATGTGGTTGGTATTTTTCAGTGCACTGGAAGAGGAACTGACTTTGATAATGTATGTTGTCAAGTTCTAATCATTCCATAAACTTAAAAGCGATAAATATTTTAATTTCATACAGTACCTTTATCTGCTTTAGTTACTTTTTTCATGCCATGACTGGGGCTTGACGTCAAGGTCCAGGCACTGTCTCTTAGCTTTATCACTCATGGCTAGTGCTCTACCACTTGAGTCACATGTCTATTTCTGGCTTTTGGGGGATACTTTTTGGTAGTTAACACAAATCTTTCTATCTTTTCTGCTTGGATGGTTCCAGCCTCTAATCCTCAGATCTCAGCCTCCTGAGCAGCTAGTATTACAGGTGTGAGCCCCCATTGCAGGGCACTTTATATTTTTAAAGTTTCACTTGACAATGAATGACCCATGTAACTTAATATTTTATTTTACTAAAAGAAATAGTTATAAGCTCGCAAAACCTTAGGACCACAATTATATTGTCATTTTAAAAACATAATGTTGTTGGGCTGGGAAAGTGGCTCAGTGGGTAGAGTGCTTGCCTTGCATGCATGAGGCCCTGAGTTCGAATCCTCAGCACCACATAAGCAAAAAGAAAAATGCCGGAAGTGGCGCTGTGGCTCAAGTGGTAGAGTGCTAGCCTTGAGCTGTAGAGCTGAGGGACAGCGCTCAGGCCCAGAGTTCAGGCCCCACGACCGGACCCAAAAAAAAAAAAAACAAAAAACATAATATTGTTAAGGTTGGGGGTGGTCAATGATATACAACTAGAATGATATACAACTAGAATAATGTAATTTCTAAATGTATATGAAGCCTGGTCTACTTTAGTAGATAGTCAATTGCCTGAGTAGAGTCTCAGGTAAGAGCTTTTAGGCCCTTTGTTGCTCTTCCATTATCATTCTTTGCCCTCTTCCTTACCAATATGAAGGTAAATTTGCCTGATGCCAGGGGCTCATTCCTGTAATCCTAACTTCTTAGGAAGCTAACATCTGAGGATCATAGTACAAAGCTAACCTGGGCAGAAAAGTCTATGAAACTCATCTCCAACTAATCACAGAAAAATCTGGAAGTGGAACTGTAGCTTAGTGATAGAGTTCTAACCTTGAGCAAAAGAAGCTAAGGGACAGCACCCAAGTCTTGCTAGTCCTAGCCCAGGACTAGCAAAAAACAAAAATGAAAAGAAGAAGATAAATTCATATATTTCTATTAGCTAATAGAAATATAGTCTGAGCTGCATGTATGATTTTAAATTTTTCAGTAGCTACATTTAAGAAAAGTAGAAAAATTGCCATAAAATACATTTTATAATGCATCTAATACTACATAATATAATTTACTAAGTCTATGAAATCCTATGTGTATTTTATACTTACTTCCACTCAGTTTGACTCAATTATGTTTTCGGTACTCAGCAGGCAAATGTAGTTAACAACTGCAAGTTGGATGGTGTTAAGTAGGCAGCCAGCATTTATTGTATCTTTAGTACCTAAGCCAGTATTACTTTCATCATTTTTCTCTTCTTTGTTGCCTGAGGCAGAGGGTATCAAAGATAAACCTTAAGCTGTAGGTTTTGCCCTGCCCTCCACACAACTATGTATAAAAGAAATGTACATGTGTTAAATTCTTGACAGTCACTGAGTAGATTTTATGTATTCTCACAACCAAAAAACCATGTTATATAAAGTAATGCATATCTTAATTAGCTCAATTTAGCAATTCCACAATGTATACATATTTTAAACCATGTTGTACATAATAAATATCTGTAATTTTTAATTAAATATTTTTTCCAGAAAAGGAGATGAAATGTACATGAAATGAGATGGGGTGGCTAGAGGAGGGGGCCACCAATTCCTAGAGATAACTGTAACATTTTACACCAAGCACTCAGAGCAGCCGTTATCATGGCCCTTCCATAACAAATTCTCTTCCGCAATCAAGAACATCTTTCTTAGCTTATGTCAGGCAAGGAAGTACAGTGTTCTCAGGAAGAACACATGACTCCAGGTACACCAGAGGATACCTGCTTCTGAGCTCATTTCATTAGCCTTAAAACAGAAATGTACCCCAATGAAAGACACCAGTGTCTTCAATTTTACTCTTTCACCGTGGCGAACAGACAGATTTAGAGAAAGAAGAGTTCCAACGCTCAACACGTTTCAGATCTTGTGAGGTTGAAGTACTGGCTGGCTGGCCAATTTCTGTCACCAGATGATGGATGAGAGGCTCTGTTATCCTCACAGTTTCCAAGCAAAATCATGGGTCATTGAGATCCACATGTTCAAAGCGTTTTAGGAAGTCTCACAGCAAGGAAAATCTCACAAAGTAAGAGTTGTAGCAAGAATTTAGTATAACAGGATAAAGTACAAAGAAAGGGAAAAGAGTGAAACACTTCTTGCTCTGTACCCAGGAAATAAGAAAAAAAATTAAAATTAAAGCAATGGTTCCTGTCTGTCACCATGATATATTCTGAGCTAGGCGGAAGTAACCTTCAGGACACCCTTCTGCTAGACTTGATTTCCATTCATCCTGTCTCTACCCATTCCTGGAAAGTTTGCAGCTTTTTACCAGTTTAAAGTAAAAGTCATAGAACCCCTGTTAATGTTCTGGATTCTTGTAACTTAACACCAAAAAGGGGATATTATGGGCACAGAACTTAACTATTTTTCAGTTTATTTCCTGGCTTTAATTTTGGAGTCTGGCCTTTCTATGTTTATCAAAAAATATAATTTCCATATCTTTTTTTATCTATCTAAACAAGTGTCAAGTGATGAAGAAAATTATTAACTTGTGAATTTAACTTTTTAAAAAAATATGGTGTAAAAAAGACTCACAACAATAAAGTCAAATCAAATTTTATTGGCCTATTTACCCACTTTTCATTACAGTAATGAAATACTGTGACTGAGTTCTGGTAAAGATAAGTTTATAGCTCAGAGTTCAATGGCATGACATCAGCTTTGGAGTCCCACAAGGATTATCTTAATTCCTTCCCAGGGCAGTTCCCACAAGTGATTTTAGGACTCTCCACTATGCCCTACTCTCTTAAATGTTCCAGCATCTCTTAACATGTCTACACTGTGAGCAAAGATTCCTATACATAAACTCTCCAGGGGAGCAAACCACATTCAAACCATAACAATAAATGATCTCTGAATACTATGACATTTTAAAACTTGCTTTTAATGATATTTTCTCATATATCACATATAAATCCCTTATATTACATGGCAATTTTTTACGGTTTTACATCCATACCATTATATGTGTATATGTCATAATATATTTACATAAATGATCTGTACTTAAATGTATGAGAAATCTGTTAATATGCATAACAATTAGTAATTCATTCTAGTTACTGCTATACACTTCTAATTATTTACTTGTTTGCAAGTTCATATGGCTAAGAGTTAACAATAGTTGATTGACTTGAAATTTAATCTGTGCTTTCAGATCTGTTTATCTGGCATTATCGCCTACATTAAAAGTCTAGGAAGAAGCCAATTCCTATGAAATACTAGACTTGCCAAATAAAACCAGTATTTTTGTGGATAAGACTATATAGCACAATTTAGGGGTGGAAACAGGAAGATCAAGGTTCACAGTCATCAGGACCAAAAGTTCAGGAGACCTTATCTCAAAAACAAGCTAGTGCTACAAGAGTAGAAGTAGTAGGTTATTGTTTGAAGTGTACCCAGGCATAGTTACATTAAGACTCTATCTGAAAAACAAGCTAAAAGTGATTCAAGTATTTCATTACAGTAGGAGAAATGGACTAACAGACTTAACCAAGCGAAGGACATGCCTCAAGTAATAGAGTACTTCCTAGTAAGAGCGATGTTCTGAGTTCATTTCCGAATATTAGATCAATTAGGTAACTATGTAGAAAACATGTTTGTAGATATTTCCAATAGCATAGAGGAAAGAATAGCTTATAAATTCATTCACATGTACACACACATGTATACTGACATACCTCTTGTTAAACACTTACTATAGACTTCTCAAGGAATGCACAGTAAGGAAAGAAAAGTAAACAACTCTAATACAAGTTTTGTAATAGGAATGTGCAGTCTTGAAGATGAATAGAACTCAGATAAAGCAGCAGTACATTAAAAACAGAAGTATGTAATCTGGTTATTTAGGAAGAAATGACAAAGGTAGATGGGGAACTAAATGTTAATTACTTTTATTCCACTTATACCTATTAGGTGTTATAATACTTATCTTAGGTCCTGAATATTAGGTTTTATTATCTCTAGTTTTACGGGTGATAAAATAGTCACGTGTCCCAAATTCTATTAAATTTGAAAGAAACTATTATTAACATTTGTAATTTGTATTAGTTTCTTCTGTTATAAATCTTGTTGAAAGAAGTAGAAGTAAATATAACTGTTAAAACTGTTGCAAGAAATATAAAAAGAGATTAAGATATATGTGTATATAATCTCAGAAAAGTTAATATAGAAAGAATATGAAAAAGATAAGAGCTCTAAGACAAATAGACCCAAAAAAGCATAACAGTTAATTCAAAAACAAAAAGAGGGAATAAAAAATTTAATTGTGCAATAAAAATATTAAAAATTTTAATGCAAGTTATAATAATGTGACTTGATTTTACATGTACGAAGAATTGAAAGTTACTATTTTTAATACCTTTGTGAAGGAAGAAATGGCAAATGTATATTCATTACTTTAACCAGTTGAATATTTACCCACTATTTTATTTTCTCCACACTATAGGTTCTTTTTTTTTTTTTTTTATTGTGAGAATATCGTACAGAGGAATTACAATTACATGGGCAAGATAACGAGTACATTTCTTATCAAGCATTGTTGCCTCCTCTTTGTTTCCCCTTGCCATCCCTTCCCATACTCCCCCCCACCCCAATCGGTCCTCCCCCCCACCCCCCACCAAAGTTGTGAAGTTCGTTTTCAACATAACGACTTGTACATCTCATTGTTGCAATGGGTCCACCTGTATCCCTAGTTAAACAATTTGTTTTTCCCCTTCCCCTCCACAAAGTATACCAACATCAAATATAGTGAAAGCAGGGTTTATAGCATGGGGGAGGGACATACAAAGCAACAAAGAAATCATCTTATAAATATGTTAGAAACAATTACATGAAAGGAAAAAAAAAACAAACAAAAAATTTGAATACTTATCTTGGGGTTCATTCCCCTAACACTATAGATTCTTAAAAACAAACTGGACTTGGTTGTTGTTTTCTAGTCCGTAAGGAATTTTGTTACTATTCCTTGAAGACACTAAAAGCACTCTCAAGCTACTTAAAAGGAGACGCTTGAGAATTGAAAAAGGTGTTCTTTCTTTAAATGAATGGAAATGAGAACATGGAGACTGGCTTGATGATTGTCATGGTGTAATTTATAAGATTAATTCAGAAAGAAACGAGAATATCATGGAAGGGATGAACTTGATCAAAGTATACTGCATGAGTGTATGGAATTATCACAAGGACCCTCCCTGTATTATTAGCATATGCTGTCAAAAAATAATACATAATTTTAAAAGATTGCAGTACAGTAAAAAGGAGTTTGCTTTTCTTTGTATCCTGCTATACTATGACAGTACTAAAGAAAAACCTCTGAAGAAGAACATTCTAGAATGATGTTCAACACTAGAATATCAAGGGAAATAATATACATGAACTTTAAGAAGTCTTATTTCCCTGAATCAGAGAAATACCCAAAAGACTATTTGAACATGAATTAGTACAAGTAATCATTTAGAAGCTGATGGGTATTACATACTTGTAATCCTACCACAGGGAGGAAAAGGCAGAATAAAGAGCTTGAAGCCACCCTGGACTACGTTGTCTCAAAACAAAGGAAAAGAAAATAGTTCTATCAAAATTTGTTTCTCCCAATTGTGTGTGGATGACATTATATATCATTATTATTATTATATATCATCCAAGCTAAAAATAGAATGGCAGACTCAGATCTCACTAGGTTAAATTTATCTCACATGAAAGCTACTTATCATCCAGTACTGCCCACAGAACTGTACTATAATGTGAGTGATTAAATTGAGCCACATCCATGAACCAAATTGTCTCTGGAGTGACTGTCTTTCATTGAGAAATTCTCGGGGAGAACTGGGGACTCATGCCTGTAATCCTAGCTTTTCAGAAGGCTGAGTTCAGGACAATTGCAGTTAAAATCCAGCCCAGACCATACAGAAGGATTCCCTCTCCACAATTAGCTGCAAAAAGCTGGGCAAGAAGCATAGTTGATGTGGAAGAGCACCAGACAGGCAAACAAGCCAAGTCATGCAGTGGATCTTAGTTCAAACCCCAGTAAGAAATTGTGACTAAACACATATGATCATATTGTACATTTAGCTTTATGTAAAATTCTGTTATACTTATTTTCATAGCCCTAATAACAAATGTTTTTTTAATCAAAATTTCACACAAAGGAACCAAATTTATCTTAATAAAGACTGGCAAGATATTATCTTCTGTCTTATAAGAGATGATTTGTGCTGAATTTAGGTGAAATAGCTTCAGTAAGTGGATAAGGGAGTATTTATCTTTGTTGGAAGAGAAATCCAGGATGCTGGGGCTTGCTGCTGCTGCTAAGTTGTAACTAGGAAGCCTCCAGTCACCACGGGCCATTATGTCTCTAATTGCCCTTATTAACAGAAGAAAAAGAAGGAAAACATTTTCTCTGGAGAATTTTAGACAACCTGTGGTTTCCAAACAAGCTAGAGAGCATTGGTCAGTACATTTGATACTTCAAGTTATGTTTTATCAAAATGATAGTGAGACAGAACATTAGCCAACCAAATGCCATCAAGATTTCCTTTTGAACAGTGAATGGCTATTAACAAAAGGTATCACTTCATGGTTTTCAAGCTGAATTTTTTCCTCTTGAGAGTTTTGGATCTTACCTCTACATAGCTGATAGAGAATGATCAAATGTATTTGTGTCTTGTCCACTCTAAATATTCTGTGTTAGTAAACTAGTAACTTCAATTACCCCTATTGAAACTAATAATGTTTTGCCAGAATGTCAATACTTAGCCACTGTAGAGGTGAAGTTCTGCATGGATCAAACAGGTTTTTATACTTTGAAGAAGGATTTTCCATTGTTCAACCTTGAGTATTGGGTTGCGGGGGGGGGGGGGGGGGGGGGAGTGGTTATTAGATTGCATAAGCCTCTTTCTAATCTCTCCTTATCTCTTTCTCTCTGTCTATCTCTCTGTCTCTGACTCTATTTCTCTCTGTCTTCTTATACTCTGTGTATGTGTTTATAGTCTCTGTGTCTTCTCATGGTAGTGAGACAAGGTAGAGAGTAGGAAAGTAGTTTTATATTGAATTATTCCTTAGGCTTATCTAATTGTCTACATTTTCATATTCTGCACTTGAATTTTTTTTTTTGCTCTTTATTGCATCTATTGTTCACTTACTCTGTCATGGGTATCCATTTTTAGTCACATTTATTTCCAAGTCTCATATTTTCAAGAAAAATATATTACTGATTTAAAAGAATCTGGAAAGTTTGGACTGGAATCAAACGGATAAAACATTTAGGAAGGTAAGAATGCAAATTGGTCTACTGCTGAAGAAAAAATGTAGCAAATGAGGTTAAAAATTAAACAGGAGAGAGAGACTCTAATCAAGACTATTGCAATGGGGAGACAGGTTGAATTTAATTCCCTTAAAACAAATTGCAGAAGGATTTTTAGGCCCTGAGGTGAACTGATGGAAAAGTACTAGAGGACTTTGAGTCAGCAGAGTGGATTGGGTCAATGAGATTAGCCATTTATATTTGCTAATTGACACTTAACAAAGTTAGTCTCCTACCTTGCCAGAGAAACATGGACATAGGGACCCTAACTTTCTTAATGATTATATTTCAAAGGAATGATTCCTAGGTCCTTTTCTCTATGTGAGAGAAAAGTTATATCCTAAAGGAACAAAGAGGCAATTTATTATTTGCAAGTTTTCTAAAGCAAAGAGAGATGGGGGTGTGGCTTACTTAGGTAGAAACCTGTTTAAAGTTTAGTCAAGCTAAGGAGAATAGTAAGATTCTCTTGGTCTTCAAATGATAGGTAAACTAATAGTTAAACAAGATATATTTATGACAAGAAATATTAGGAGGCACATACCGACAATAAAGTCGAGTTCAGATATATAAGTTACACTCATGCTATGGAAGGAAACATGAGATCTGTGTTCATCAAAGCAATTCCACTGTTCTGACTGTATTGGAATATATACTGCTCTGGAGGTTTCTGATTCTTCTTCCATCATCATTATTTGACCAAGTTTGACATTCCTTTAAACAGTATTCAACCTGATTACAGCATGTAGATAGTCAATTTATGTTTGGGGCTGTTTCTCACACAACACACACACTCTCCCATAAAATTGAGTTTTATTATGGGGTTACACTTTCCATGTCTCCAGTTTTATATATATATATATAGAGAGAGAGAGAGAGAGAGAGAATATATATATAAACAATATATATAGACAATAGTTTTTACTGTATAATACTGATGTACATACCAAAAGCAAATGCCAGTCCTTTATAAATTATAAATAATTCAGAAAAGAGACCAGAAAATACATAAAAATATAATATATTGCCCTCAAGACTTCTTAATATTTGGCAACTTTTCTGGAACTACATCTGCTCTGGTGACAGAAGTGAAGCCTTTGGCAGTCTTAAGCAGAAATGAAGCATATGACTTCATGATACTGGAGCTCTTTTCTTTTCAAGTGTTATGGCTTATCTTTTGAAATTCAGGAATGTCGCAAAAAAAAAATGGTTAGACTTGTTTATGTAGCTGAGCTACATGAAGGTAATCAAGGTTTCCATGAGTTCCTGAGGTACTACATTCTCTGTTATGCCCACCCAACTCTTGATCTTACACTCCATTTTCATGCTGTTTTCTTCTCCCCCAAAGGAAACTCAACTTTGATTTTTTTTCCTACAGCTCTCTCCCACAGGGCATTACCAGGTATAACAGTCAATGTCCTGCTGAGAAACAGAGACAATTGAATATGTGTATGTTATTAATTAGACTGGCTCCTTTATCACAGAAGCTGAAAAGCTCTATGGTAGCCATCTGCAAACTGAAGAGCCAAAGAACTTAGTAGCAAGGCTTAGTCCAAGAACCAAGGAGTCTGATGGTACAGCCCCAAGTCCAAGGCCAAAGGCCTAACGACCTCCAAAATGTCTCTGATACACAGGTGTCTAGTCCCAAGGCCCAAGAAGCTGGAGCCTGATGTCCTAGGGCAGCCACAGGAAAATATGTGCTCAAGTGAAAGAATCAAGGAGAGTGTTCCATTTTATAAGGTTTTCTTGTTCTATCTAGGCCCTAACCTACTGGATGGTACCTTTCACTTCCCCTCTTCTACTTACACACCCATGTTTCCAGAAACACCAAGAAGTAATGACTTTCTGATTCTTCAGACATCCTCCAATCCAGTCACGATGCTGCCCAGAATTAACTATCACTCCAGGCAATATGTTGAAAGAATTTATTAAAGCTGGGTGACAGTGGCTCACAGTTGTAATCCTGGCTACTCAGAAGGTTCAGATCTGAGGATCAATATTTGAATCAATATTTGAAGCCAGCCCATACTTTGACATACTTTGAGAGATTCTTAACTCCAATAGTTAACCAGCAAAAAACCAGAAGTAGACCTATGGCTCAAGTAGTAGAGTTTCAACCTTGAGCAAAAAAGGACCCAGGCCCTGAGTTCAAGACTGAACATATACACACACACACTCATGCACACAAAATTTATTATTGACTTGGACAATGTATAACTCTGTGTGTGTGTGTGTGTGTGTGTGTGTGTGTGTGTGTTCAAGTAGTTAAAATTTGATGATAAACACTTCCATTTGTATCTTCACTTTGACTCCATTGGCACCAGTATATATTTCTGGACTTCATCCTCCTCTGCCACTTCATTTCCTGTCTCCAAATTGACTTTATTGTTCCTGAGAAAAGTTGTAACTTGCTCTTTTTCATAGTCTCTTTTTAAAAGTAAGGCTTTTAGGATCTTACCTATTACTACCAAAGAGCACTATCAAAGTATTTTTCTGACTATAGACATTCTTACGAAAAATTCTATTGCTAGCTATTAAAAAAGCCATTTTCATCCTTCGCTACTATTTTATAGCTCTTTTTTATAGAGTTATCAAGGTCTGGGATATCAGGCTTAACACAAAATTAACTACATCCAGAAACTAAATGTCTAACTAGGAAGCTAAATGAAAATGAGCATCATTCATCCCGAGTACCTCTTTCTCCACTACCAAGCTAATAAACATACTAGTGAGAAATCTTCTAAAAATAAAATAGAACTTTAACCCTTGGCTGTTTTCTTTCCTGCTTTCTGTGTAGGGCACAATCCTTTCAGATATCACATCACCCTCTTCAAAATAGTTTTCATTTTATATTCCTTGCTTGTTAGTTTTGTTTCATTGTGATTTTGTTTTGCAGGGCTGAGGGCCTTGCACATGCAAAGTAAGTGTTTTTATCCTGAACTATATACTTCCAGGCCAATGTTTTCTGTATCTAACTTCTCACATTTATTCTTTGATTCAAAAAGGAATTATTTGCTCTGTGTGTAGGCACCCTGTCTCTCAAGTGGGCCTTAGAATACTATACCAAACCATGAATAATAAATTGTATATTCTAAAGAATGCCAATAAAATGAAATGCAGTCATCCCAAAGTATGGGAGAAATATAATGGCTGGGCAGAGTGGTGTTTGAGTGTGTGCCTGTCTTTTTGCAACAGAGAAAAGCACACATAGGAGGATCACAGTCCAGTACAGACTAGACCTAAAGTGACACCTATCTTGAAAATAACCAACACAATAAAGGACTGGTTGAAGAGTAGAGTGCTTACTTAACAAATACAATTACAAGTTCATAGCACAGAACCACAAAAAAAAACATGAAGGAAGGAAGGAAGGAAATGCTAATAAAATAAAGGAAGGTGTTAGAGGAAAGGGAATATATTCAAAAGTGGGCTGAATAATGAAATGTGAAATGTGAATGATGAGTGTGAAGCCATCTAAGGAAGAAGGTTCTAAGTACAGGACAGAGGTGAAAACTATACAGTAGATTTAGCATGACATATTAATAGAACAGAAAGAAAAAAGTGACAAAACTCGTGGCTGAAATGTAAAGAACAGAGAGAAGTAGAAGACAAGATGTTGAGTGATTGGCAGGAATAGAAGACCTTGTAAGGTCATATGGAGTTTCTATTTGTTCCTAGATCATATTGAGGGCTGATGTGATTTTTCTTATTTGACTTGTATTTTTCTACTCTCACTCTACTATCTGGAGATTGTATTTTATACTAGCTCCCTTAAAACTTGCTTAAGTCATCTTAAAACAATTGGTGTACTGTCTCCTGATTTTCCTATAGGTTAATTTGTTAATTTATAGCTGTGGAATCTTTACTATGTTCTTTGCATATCAATCATAGGACATCTATAACAAGAAACTGAGCTGCATAGATAGTTAATATTTTCCATATTTTCTGAATTTTTGTGAGAGTCAATATGACTTTCATGAAATTTTCTCTGAATCTTGAGTATCTATTTTTAGTTCCAGGCTACATTTCTCTATCCATTTCATACAAAAGAATTGTTTGCTATGTATCCAAAATTCATCATATTCTTGACATTCTTTTCAATTTCACCATAAGCCTTCTGAGTTCTTTTTAGCAAGAAAGCTGAATTCATAGTAGAGAAGAGAAAAAACAGTTCTTGAACAGTTTTTCTCTTAAAGTGGCATTCCAAGTCCATTCAAGATTTGAAAGGAATTAAGCAAGCAGGGGAAGTCTCTATAGTATTGAAGTTCAGAATGGATTTCCATATTGGCCCGTGCCTGCTACCTACCCACATGGAACTGCTGAGTGCAAAGGGCACATTTTCATTCTGATTGCCATTCACGCACTTGGGTACTTGTAGATGTGGGCTGACATTGATTCTCTGGGTGATGAACACAAAGGAATTCTATGAGCAGAATCCTGGGAAAGATACCCAAAACAGGAGAAATGTTCTGTTGAGATTGAATCTCAGTAAGCATAGGTAAGAGCTTTTGCTATACTTTTGAACATTTATCTTGTTCACTTCCAACTTTTCCCTTTCTTTTCATTGGACTCTAAAACCTTAAGATCTCTTCTCAATCTCTTATTCACATTATCTCCTTTCCTCTATGACCTTATCTGAACCTATTTTTCTGCCCCTCCTCCCAACTGTAACACATACATGTTCCATAATACTAAAAGTTTACATTAAACTAGAAGTTTACATTAAACAGGAGTCACTAAAGGCTCTTAAGAGAAACCTACTTTAATGTTGAAAATTTACTTTTCTCAACTTGCATTTCTCAGGAGACCAAGAATACTTCTTAAAAAAACGTTTTCCTTCCCATCCAATCCAAGCATTTGAGCCCTAATCATTTGGAACCAAAGCATGGTGTGCCTTAATGATCCAGCTTTTGTGGCTGAGGTGTTAGATAAGAGGAACAGCCCATATCTCCTCTCACTTTTGTGGAAATAACTGTTTCTTAACTAAACCTAGCTAAAGTGCAGTTGCAGGAATCTTTTAGGTGTCATAAGAAAGGTGCGCTCTTTTCATTCCTGTGCCTGCCTCTCAAAGGCTTCTTTGGGGTAAAGCCTAGATGCTGAGAATACAAAAGTTCACTAAGAAATAGCCTGCCACCCATGAACTATGTCATCCTGATTATCTTCCCTATCTAATAGTGAAGAAAAATTTGCAACTAAACCATTATTCTACAAGTGATAATATTGATAACATTTAAACCAAGGGTTATAAAAACATGGCAATGGCTACTTTGCTAAGAATGGTGGTCAAGTGACTATTTTAAGAGGGTTGACATTTATCCAAGCCATGAAGGACAGAGAGGCTGGTGAGAAGCAGGTTCTGGGCAGAGGAAGAAACATGAATGAAATCTAAGACTTAAGGGAATTTGATGCAGAGCTAAAGCATGAAAGGTTTGGAGTGGAAGGGAAGTATTCTCAGGAAGATCTGATCATGACAGATCCTATGCATCATTTGAAAGATGTTACATTTTGCCAGATACACTATGGAATCAGGATGATTAATCCTATGTATCTATTTGAATGGGCTATACAATTTCCAAATAGCTAGTAAACATTATTTCTGATTGTGTCTAAGAGTATGTCTCAGAAGAGCTTAGCACTAGAATCAGTATAAAGATTACACTTCCAATGTGAGGAGTCTAATGATTAGATATCTACATTAGTCTATAGATTAGACTCTAATCTGGGAGTTATATGATAAAAATACAATAGAAGAGTCAATTCTGTCTCCTACCCTAGGACATCACAG
Organism: Dipodomys spectabilis; assembly: GCF_019054845.1. NCBI lineage: Eukaryota > Metazoa > Chordata > Mammalia > Rodentia > Heteromyidae > Dipodomys > Dipodomys spectabilis. The sequence goes on from NW_024870766.1 coordinate 14,138,417, forward strand.
CTTGTGGTTTTCAGGGTTTGGTCCTCAGAATGACAGTTACATTGTTAGTTCCCTAGGTTCTCATGCCTTTAGACTGGGACTGAATTAAACCATCAGCTTTTCTAAGTTCTCTAGCCCTGTCCTTTCCATCTACAGAAACTTTTTTTTTTCAGGAGGGTTGGGGGCAGTCCTGGGACTTGAACTCAAGGCATAGGCACTGCCCCTGGACTTCTTTTACTCAAGGCTAACACTCTACCACTTGAGCCACAGCACCACTTCCAACTTTTTCTAAGCAGGTTTTATTGGAGATATAAGTCTCATGGACTTTCCTGCCTAGGCTGGCTTTGAGCTGTGATCCTCAGATCTCAGCCTCCTGAGTAGCTAGGATCACAGGTATGAGCCACCAGTGCCTAGCTTATAAAAAAATTGTCTTATTTTTTTAAAATCATCTATATTTACAACCAATTCCCCAGTTTAGTCTATCCTCAGAAGAAATGTCACACTTACAGGCATTATAATCATATGTTTCAGGAACACTTTATTATGAATCTGTTAGGGTATATACTTGCAAATAGTTTGTTTTTCTCTCTTTTTTTTTTAGCCTCAGGCAATGTCATGTGCACATTACTACAAACAGAATTGTGAAGCAAGAACAGGATAGCAATGTCTTGCTAGCTACCAAACTTGTCAATTCTTCCTTGTCAGAGTCTCTCATGTCTGCCTATTCCTTACTCTGTTCCCTGGCATTATTAGCCCCAAATGGGATGTTACTCTCTGCCTTGGAGACTCATCACAGTTCTTGGGTTTGAACAACAAAAATAGATTCTGTTTGATTTATGTAATAAAGGAAGTTGTTGAAAGGCCAATGGGTGGGTACCTTACAGAATCATAAGGAAAATCACAGAAACTATCTTTAACAATCACTACAGGGGAAAAAAATCCACCACAAAAGGTATTCACAGTGTTATAGCTTTACATCATGAACTCTGGATTGAAAACTTCAGCTTCTATGTTTGATTGCCTAAATCTTAGTCATCTGTCTTGGGTCTTTTTCTAAGGAGGACAAAAAGTATCAGGGTTTTCACCCTCTGTAGTGGGAAGCAACACCCATCTCACAATTTGGACCATGGAGAACTCTTCAAATAAAAAAATGAGGTCAGAATGGGGCAAAACATGCCTATGTTATAGCCACAGAGAAAGAATTCCTCTGAATAAGCAACTTAACCTCCAGGTTGTAATCATTCATCCTACTCATACCTGACATAATCAAGAACCCATCATATAAACAGCAAGAACACAAGTACTTGGGACGTGAATGTGTGACTCAGTGTTAGATCATGTGCTTAACATGTTCAAGGCTCAAAAAAAATGGCCACTTATGGAAATCAATCTAGCTGGTTGTTGTTCAAGACTAGTTTAGATCAAAAGTTAGTGAGAGCCTACTACAACAAAAAAGCTGGGTACAGTGAGACACAGCTGGATAATTACAGCTAGACAAGAGGCAAAAGTAGGAGGATTGCAAGGATTCAAGATTCTGTCTCAGATAAGATAAAACATGAAAAACATGAAGGGTTAGAGATATAGCCCAAGTGGCAAAGTACCTGTCTATCAAGCCTAAGACTCAGAGTTCAAACCCCTTTGTTGCAAATAAATAAATATGTAAAACAAAATAAAAGAATATAATCTGATTAACTATTCTCCAAATCATAGCTATTATGTTGTTGTGATCCCTTTAAAGATTTCCATTAATTGTTCTATATTACATACATACATGTTGTTTAAGGTGTTAAATTTTCTACTCCATTTGTATACATCATCATGCAGATCTCTACCAATCCATTCAAATTGCTATTTCTCTTCAGTTTTTTCTGAATTCATGTTTTTCCCTAATCAAGACCCAATTTATATCCCTTGTCTTCTTCATTAAAATGTCATAAAACTACCTTAATTGATAGATACTCTATTTGTGAAATTATATACTATTAATATATATGAATCATACCTTCATTCATCAATATACTCTTTCTATCTAGGTGCCGTGGTTCATACTTATAATCCTAGCTGTTTAGGAGATGTGAGGTCTGAGAATTGAGCTGAGATCTGAGGATTTGAGTTGAAAGCCAACCCAAGCAGACAAATCTGAAAAACTCTTATCTCCAATTAACCACTAGAAATCAAGCCAGAAGTAGAGGTAAGCTCCAGTGGTAGAGTGCAAGTCTTGAGCAGACATACCAAGTGAGAGTATGAGGCCCTAAGTTCAAGCTCCAGTACTGGCCCTACAGTGAAATGAAATAAAATGATACAAGACAAGATGAAATAAATACTCTTTCTAGATCCATTTCTACTTCTACTTGGATAATTTTTTAACTTCTTTATGGAGATGGTAGAAGCAAGGATTCTATGCTCTATTTTATCCAGGTAGCTTATCACACACAGAATCTACTTTGTGTGTGTGGATAGGTGAGCAACCATCTAACCAGTTTCAATCAGCACTAGATACTTATAAGGAATTGAGGTCTTCAAGCCACTTCTGAGGTTTTATTTGTTTTCTTCCAGAAGTTCTACAACTCAAGGTAAATCCTGTTTATCCTTTTATTTCACAAATCATGCCAACTTTGTAGCACAGTAGGAACTAATAAGCAATGAAAACTCAGCACTGAGGTTACCAGAAGTACCTAAAGCAAAGGTCTGTGAGAGATCAGTGGTCTCATCTTTATAAGGGAAAGAGGACATTATTATAACTTATTATAGGGGAAAGAAGGCATTATTTTAATAGAAAGATCAAATTTCTGAACTACACTATATAATCTTTTCATGCTTTGCAAAGTTAAAGCATAAATGAAATGACATTTTACCATTGCTGTTGAATTCGATATTAATTGGACGGTAAATTTGCACCATACCCCTATGAATACAACAAAATGTGACTTTTGTAGACTTAGCAAATACCAGACACCTATTTCTCACCTAAAATTCATTTCTGAAACTGTCAGAAGCAGTACTTTTGAGAGAGTGAGTTTAGGCAGATGGCACTCTGACTTAAATAAGATGAACTAGGCTTGCAAGTGCAGCCATATTTCCTTGTCAAGTGTGCTAGAGGAATTTCTGAAAGATCTGTATGTTTCTCTCTGACTGTCCTCATAAATAAAACTTCTGTTAATCCAGAAGTACTGAATTTTAGATTTTGACTGTTGCTAGCTAGAATACTCTATGTTTTGATCTTCCTAGATAATGGAAGCACGTATTGATGGTATCTGTTATACAGAGAGTTCAACATAAAAGAATTTGGAGCTGGGAACCAGTGACTCATGCCTGTAATCCTAGCTACTCAGGAGGCTGGGATCTAAGGGTCTCAGTTAGAAGCTAGAAAACTGAAAGTGGCACTGTGGGTCAAAGTGGTAGAGTAGTATACTTGAGCAACAGTGCTCACGCTCTGCCTGAATTCAAACTCCACAATTGACCAAAGGAAGAAAGAGAGAAGGAGAGAAAGAGAGAAAAAAGAAAGAGGGAGAGAGGGAGAGAGAAGGAAGGAAGGAAAGAAAAGAGTAGAAAAAAAGAAGTATTTGGAGATAGTGACTTAAGGTCCTGCTAGACAGAAACATGGATGCATTTCAGAGTTCTAGGGTCTTCTTCATACTCATGGGTATTTAGCAGCTACTGATCACTGATAGCCAAGTCTTCCCTTGCATGGAATGGGATTTTCCACATTTTCATATTTTTTTTAGACTATTAGGAATCCTAAGGAAAACAAAACACCTCGAAAGCTTATTTCAAAGTATCCAGCACTGTTACCTGCTCTCCTTGCCAAAACAGTAAAATAAAACTTAATCTATATTATTGGGCAAACAATCTGTCCTTTGTAATGTTGTTATAAGGATCAAATGAAGTAAGTCCTGGAAAGCCAGCATGAGTAACATTAGCACCTGGTGCACAGGATGGAGAAGTTATGTAAAACTGCAGCTAATTTTAGTACTTTTATGGTGCTAAATACCTGAGAGAAGGCAGTAAGGGACATAAAAACTTCAAAAGAAAAAATATTAGATGTATTGTCATAGGAGCAAAAATAGCTCTTATCAATGCTAAATGCTTTTTATTTTTTCCTGAAATACAAATTCCCTCAGTTAAAATTGTTGGATAAAAACAAACTTCTGTTTTATGGCTCCACTCCAGGACTGCTTCTGAACAAAGCCTCTACTGCCCATTTCAACCCCTACAGTAGATGGTCATACCTTCATCTGAGCACTGGACATATATTTTATCCTAGCCTGTCTCAACTTATCCAGTCTCTCTTGTTTTTTTTTTATTGTAAAAATACCATACAGACGGGTTACAACTACATGAGCAAGTTAATGAATACATTTCTTATCAAGCATGGTTGCCTCCTCCTTTGTTTCCCCTTCCCATCCCTCTAGCTGGGCTAGAGCAGACACAGGACAAGTAACTTTACAGCGTGAGACCAGAAGCAACTTTTTCTTCTCTCTCTCTCTACAACCCAGAATCTGAAGTATCTGAAATAGGGCATTCTTTCCAAAAGAATATCTAACTAGGGCTGGGAAGGTGGCTCAGTGGTAGAGTGCTTGCCTTGCATGCTCAAGGCCCTGGGTTCGATTCCTCAGTACCACATAAACAAAAAGAAAAAAGCCGGAAGTGGCTCTGTGGCTCAAGTGGTAGAGTGCTAGCCTTGAGCTGAAGAGCTGAGGGACAGCGCCCAGACCCAGAGTTCAGGCCCCACGACCGGGCCCCCCTCCCCCCAAAAAAAGAATATATAACTACAACTCATAATAAACAGAACCACTAAGGTATTAAGGTCATAGGAACCTCACATTCCTTGTGTGATCCAAATACCTGTCTGGAGACATTTTATCTTTTCTCAGAGCCACAGTAGACCCTTTCCTTTAACAAATGCCGGTGGTGCTGGATACACAAAGATAGGTAAGAATTGCTCCAGGCTTCCTAATCCTCACCAAGAGCAAGCCAGACAGCAGGTAGACAAAACATTTTTTACAGGACTCAGTCTTCTTTCTGCAATATGTTCCCCTTGTGTCCTTCACTTCCAAGTATCTACAGGAAGAAAGGAATTGGGAACCTCTTTCTGCTTGATCATTTTTTCCAGTCATTCTCCATACCAAGTTCTACTAGTTCTTTCCTATATTTCAAATAGGCCAAGGAAACTTTTTGCAATAATGATGGGGCAAACATACTGGTAAACTGGGATTCATTTTTAGTCTGTAGTAGGTAAAAAAATCTACCAGACTCTAAAAATGAATCCAATTTTGTTTATCAAGTGCCACTGGTGATGATGATGACAAAGCCATAGCAACAGTGTAGTAGTAGTATCACAGCCATGCCTAGGGGCTTCTGAGTACCTATCATGCGAGCCACTTTACATTTCTAGGCCTTGCAGCATCATAGAAAATGAAGAAGCTAAAGCTATTCAAGGACAACCAACATTCAAGTGAGATTTGTCTGACCCCAAAGCCTATGATATTTTGGCCAAGTATATTTCCCTTCACACTTTACTTTCATTTAAAGCTAATATATGGCAGGATTGCAATTTGTAAACTATAACTCAGATTTAGGAAGAGATTATTTTAATTTTCTGTCACTAATTTCATCTTGTGTTGGGGTCGTTACTGTTAGTGGAAGGTGAGGAAATGCTCTAACATGCCAATTAATGGTTTGTCGGTCCCTCTTACTTTAGAACAACATTAAGAGGAATGGAGTGTACAGTTCAGATTTCCATCAGGCATTTCCCCAATGGATAACTCCTCTTCCCCTCCCTCCACTATGGGGTCAAGGAACAAGAAGAAAGTGTGCCCATCCATATAGCAGTAAGGGTTTACCTGAACACGGCATATCAGCCTTTGCTCAAGGTCAAAGATCCCAGGCATTACAGCTAGAAGTTTGAGGCTTTGCCTTTTGCTTGTAGTTGTAATGACGCTAACAGCTTCCTTTCTCCTAGATTTTGCACTTAAAATACTTTCTTTTTTTTAAACTGCTATTTTATTTTTGTGCTACTACTAGAGATTTAACTAAGGGCCTCTGGTTCTTCCTCAGCTTGTTGGCTGAAGGCTGTTGCTCTATCACTTGATGCACAGCTCCACTTCTGGTTCTTTGATGGTTAATTGGACCTAAGAGTTTCACAGACTTTCCTGCCCAGGCTGGCTTTGAACTATGATCCTCACCCTCCTGAGTAGATAAGATTACAGTTATGAGTCACTAACCCCTCCAGATAGGTAAACAGATTGATTCCTTGAACTTGCTTTTCTTTTTCATTTACATCTCCACTTGATCACACATAAATATCCTAAAATAAGCTACTGCTTTAGTAATTTATTTGTGCTTACACACACACACACACACACACACAGTATGATAAAGAAAAGTATGGAGAGATGGGGAGAGAAGGGATGGGGATAGTAGGGAAAAACAAAGGAGGCAGTAACAATGCTCAATAGGAAATGGACTCATTACCTTACTCATGCAACTATAACCCCCTCTGTACAGTATTTTTACAATAAAAACATATAAAAAAGAAAAGTATGTTCATATCTAAAAACAATGTCACTATTAACAGTAAGCACATTGATCCAGATATCCTGTTTACATTATAGGAGTTTATCCCTTAAATATAAACTGAGAAGGATCTGAGATGAAATTTAAAATGGAGCCTAAAGTTTTATTCCAATAGTTATAGCAATTTAACCAGTGATGTTTTTGTACAAACTGATATTCTCAGTGTCCTTTGCTTCTAAAATCCCTGCCAGGTCTCATGCCATATGATTTCTTCTATTTAATCCTATGGCACTCTTTGAATTCTCCCTGAGCTTAGTTATATGAGCAGTTCCACTGCTGCTGAAGTTTGAATTTTGCATTAAGAGTCTTCCAAAGTTGCAAGGTCTTACATCACACCCCAGTGTCTCAGCTCAGTATGTTGTACACACAGTCCGGTTGTTACCACAGGTACAAATCACAGCTCCACTTGGCCCCTTAGCATTTCCTGAAGCCTGGCAAGCTCGTTAGACAAGCCTATAGGGAAGCCTAATTTGTGGGATTGGCTGGCAGCAGTTCTTTACATGCCAGGGAACCCAACTCATGCAGACTCTGACAGCTCTATATGGGTAATATTTTCTGCAGGATGAAGTATTCTCCATGAATTTTTCCAGTGTTTTTTAGCTTCTGGACACCTTGTAGACACAGCAGGCCTTGTGTTTTCTATTCCAGGTCCCTGTATATTTGGTGGATTTACTTGCAGTGGAGAACATTAGGAAATCTGCACCTGCAGTGTTTGTCAAGTTCTTTTTGTTTCTTTCTACCGTGCAGCCACACAGGAATGCTGTACATGCTGTTCATTCCACGTCCTCTCCTTTTCTTGCATTACTTGCTTCTATATTTCATAATTTCCTCAATAGGGAGTTTGTTTTATATTAGGAAAATATTATACTTCCCTATTCCTGATATCAGATCTAGTTTTGCTGTAAGAATACTGCAAAAGCTGGGCAGAACTGAAAAGGCCAGGATTCCCATCCACCACAGGGCCAGATCTCCAGTATAAATATTCTGCACTCTGTGCAAGGTGCTCACAATTGGAAATGACTGCTCTATTTCAGCATGGATCAGGAGCTTCGGGATTTGTAGTAGAACTGTAACCCCTCTGTCTTTGAGTAAAATACTGTATTTAAGTTAATGCTTATATTGGAAGACAGATGCTAGTGCAGTATGGGTCAGGAGATATTTTGTTGGTCTTTATCGATGTGATATGATGAGATTCAAGATAAGTATAGTAAAACTAAAGGTGTGCTTGTGATATTTCCAGTGTTCTCACTCTTCACATAGCAAAGGCTGACCATATGGCACATGTATATTCACTGTGCTACATTGACAAGATAAACAGAGTCCTGATCCTAGTACTTCCAAGCAGGGAACCAGCTTACATAATCTGGAAGGGAAATAATTTTGATAAAGAATGTTTGAACTACTCACCCCTCAACACACACACACATACACACACACATATGCACATACATATACACACTTCTGTATATATAAATATAATTGTTGAATTTTGGCATTATTACCATTAAATTTTAATAGGCTGCATTAGTGCTTTCGATTAATACCAAGTAGGGAATCAGGAATCCTATTACTACAATATCACACTAGTCAACCCCCTCTGTTCATGGAAAAGCAATTCCTTGTCCTATCTCACAAGAGTCATTACCTTGGATACTCTGATCTGTCTGTGACAAGTACTGCTGAAACCTACATGGTATCTCTACAAGTATACAACAAACAACTCTGAGCCTAGGCAGTTTGTTTGTGCTGCTTCTTGTCTAAAAGCATTGCACAGAACCCACTAAAAATACACAAGCCTACTTCTCTTCCTGTCACTACAAAGACAATGTTGACGATTAGTATTTTCTTGATTTTTCTTTTCAAGCATCCTTTTCAAAAAATTAATGACAGTACATGACTTTTTTCTGTTCTGACAGAAAATCACAGAGTTCAGTGATCAGACAAAGTAGGAAATATATGACAACCCCACAACAACCCAATTTAACAAATGCCCAGCCTGCTTATCTGGAAAGTATGCAATTCTCTTGGGAGCCATATGTTTCATGGCAAGAACAATGTGTTTACCACTGAGTGGCACACAGCATGGTCACATGCCTGCTTATCAGTCTTGTAGAAGATACTTCTGACAAACCATCATAAATTTTGCTAATTTTATCTGCAAAATTTAGTTAGTGCTCACTCTGATTTATTTCACTAGTCAGAGAGAAGGTTTGATAAAACAGTGCTCAAGGCTGCATATAAAATGGAAAATGAAATTAGGGCATATCCCCAAGTATAATACAGATCATAGAACGAAATAAATAGAGGTCAGTTTTAAATTTATTTTTTTCCAAGTCCTTACTATACTAATGTTGAATATGTATTTGTTTCTAAGCCATAGGATTTCTTTTATGTGTTCCAGTTTATTAAGTTCAAAGGGACTGCTCCACTAGAAAAATGATTTCCACTGGATGAACTCACCCAGAGTACCCAACTGAAAAGTGTGTTGCCGATGGTTGCATTGGAATTATTTCAATCAATTGTAATGGGTTTTACTCGGTGTAAGTCTATGATTCCAATCTCTTCAAAAATGAAGAAAGAAGTTAGGAGAATGATATGCTATGACACAGTAGGTTGAATATAGATGAGAGTATACTGTTTTTTTTAAAGTTCAAGAGAGGATATTTAATGTTGGCCTCATAAAGAAATGAGAAACATTTGAGGAGGCAGGCTTACATGAATGTGAACATGGCCCAATGTAACAAAACATCACAATATATCCCATGAATATGTACAACTTTTTTGGTTGCTCTTCTCTTCTCAAATTATTAGGTGCCAGTTCTTAGAATTTAAATCAGCATCCATTCTTAACTAGAAATTATAGCATTCTAAACAATATGTACAACTTTTATCAGGTATGCGTATAGTCCCAGGGAGGAGAGGCTCCATGGTAGAATGTCTTCAGTGTTGCCAATGCAAGACCCTGAATTCACACCCCAGTACTGCCAAAAAAATTAAAATTTGAACTCTGAAGATGTTCTTACAAAATCTCATAAGGGATATGTTAGACAATGCCATAGAATGCATTGCAGATTTCTCTTTGACTAACATGTCCTGGGACACTTTGAACCATAAAATCGCTCATGATCTTATGTAAAGTCACTTACTTGGGAGTTCTAAGAAGAAGATGGCTCTTAGCTGTTTCTCCTAAACCTGAAAATGCTTCTCTTAATAAGGCAAAGCAGAGAACTAAGTCAAAATTGTGATACTTTCCTTTCACGATCTATTCAGATCTTCATCTTGACTCATTGGAAACAATAGCCAAATGCCTGTAGCTTCACTATTTATCAGTTTTCACTTGAAGTCAGTAATTAAGCTATCAATGCAATTGCAGTTCGGAAGGGCATGTAATGAGGCTTTAGCTCCTAGTGTTTTCGTCCCTCTGATCTACTGACTGGTATTGCTTTATCTGCTCAGCAAGTCTGCAGAAGAGACTGACCTCCCAGCACAGGAAAACCTGATCTGAAAAGGAAGACGGCTTTGGGCATCAGCCTCCTACTTTGCACCTGATGTCTTCCCCAGACCTTCTGTTTTATAAACCTCCAGTCTCAGATTCACTACCTCATGCTTCTTCTGTAAACAAAGCCTGGAGGGGAGATGCCCACCCTGGCCCCTCAAAGGCCCGTATGCCCACAGATGCTCTGCACAAACAACTGTAGTCCCTGAACTGTGAAGGTCTCCCAACCCGTGAGCCATTTTCTGGATCTACAGTAGTTCTGGCATTCGGTTATGATGATGTGGTTTGGCTTTATATTCATAATGACTGGAATCAACCTTTGCAGCCTCCACAATGCCTACAGATCCTTCTCACAGAAACCTCAGAGACCCCTGCTCAGTGGCAGCAGCTGTCAGTTTAGGGGTCGGCAATGTTGTGCTCTCCAGAGACCTGTTCCTTCCCCACTGAAACATTGAAGTGTAGTCCAGCCTAAGGTCTTAAACACTAAATTTCATGTTTTCTCCACCCCAGCTTTCAAGCTTTATTCCTGCATCTATTTTGCATGAGGATCCTAAACGCTAGACCCACAGGGTTTTTCTCAGTACAGAAGCTATGAGAATTAGCATAAATTAACCCCAAGCTCTGAAACAGTATCCTGATGCTCACTATCAGGAAAGCATAACAAATTGTGCAGCTTATAAATGTGGTTTTTTCCTCTTTTGAATTTCCCTTATATTTTTTCCATATTTTTACCATCTGTCTCTGTACAATAAAAGAACTTCTAATTTCATCAGCATTTGGCTCAATTTTTTTTCAAGTAATCGAAACTTCTATATGCTCATTGGCTTTTGTTTTCATTCAATTTAAGGGTATTTTTTCCACTTTTTAATTTTAATTTACTTTTGAATGAGGGAATATGAACATGAATGTAGTGTATAGGAAGATGTAATATAAGAAGTCTTGTTTTTTTCTCCTACCTTCCATTTTTCTATTTCTATGGTTAAGCAGTTTTGTTTACCATCTAGCTTGTGTGTGTGTGTGTGTGTGTGTGTGTGTGTGTGTGTGTGTGTGTGTGTTTTAAAAAGCTCCTGAGTGTCCTTAGCAATATGTTCCTAACTCTAGATCTTTAGCAGATCCCAGATCCTCATGAATTCTACAAGGTACTAACCCTCTCTTCAAGGAGGCCAGCGACACTAGAATTTCCCTTCTTCCTTGTGGTCATATACTCTAATCTTTTCCTGGTTTTTCTAAGCTGGATGTAAAGAAATCTCTATTCTGCCTTATTTGATAGTAGATCATAAGACTTCCATTTCAAAATAGGCAGTGCCCCCTACTCTTGTAGGAAAGAATGCTGCAGAAACCAACAAGAATCTAAGCAGACAGGCCTTGCTAGGCCTTCCCTTTTATTAGTGTTAGATCATAACACTTTTGCCCAATGACATTTCTACATAATTATTCACATTTCCATCATGCTGTATGCAATGATATCCATATAAAATTTTGAAAGTACAGGGTTCTGAGAGCTTCTGGGCAACAAAACACATGCAGAAATTCCTGGAGGGCAGTGTACCAAAGACATCTCAAATTCTTCCTCTCTTGATCAATGTCCTTTGCAGAAATTTCTTTATTTCTTCTACTTCCTTACCTCCATCCGTCCCTCTCTCCCTCCCTCCCTTCCTCCCTCCCTTTCTCCCTTCCTCCCTCCCTTCCTCCCTCCCTTCCTTCCTTCCTTCCTTCCTTCTTTCGTTCCTTCCTTCTTCTTTCCTTCCTCCCTTACTTTCTTGCTTTCTTTGCACTAGTATTGGAGCGTGACATTGGGCAGTGTCTGGGCACTGTCTCAGCATTTGTCACTCAAGGCTAGCATTCTACCACTTGAAGCACAGCTCTGCTTTTGGCTTTTTAGTGGTTAATTGGATATGAAGACTCATATGGACTTTTCTGCCCAGGCTGGCTTTGACCCTTGATCTTCTTACCTCAGTCTCTTGAATAGCTAGAATTATTATAGGCAGAGGGCATTGTAATTTTATTTATTTATTTTTGTATATATTTTTATTGTAAAGATACTGTACAGAGGAGTTGCAGTTACATAAGTAAGGTAATGAGTCCATTTCCTATAGAGCATTGTTAACTCCTTTGTTTTTCCCTTACCATCCCTTCCCTCACCAACTCCTCTCTCCCCCACCACCCCGAAGTTGTAAAGTTCATTTTCAACATAATGTCTTGTACATCTCATTGTTACAATGGGTCAACCTGCCATTTCTTTTACAACGAACTGGTAAGTGTTTTCCTCCATTGTATAGCCTACTCTAGCAAACTAATCAAACCGAGGAGTAAGTTGTGAGACCTCTTTTTTAAAGCATGGGTAAAATAACCTGAGCCTTGTGTTTGGCATCTGAAGTTGGGAAGGCAGGCTTAGAGACTGAGCCTCTCCCCAGCCCCACTCCCAGCCCCGCCCCCAAATGGTGGGATCAGACAGTGTCTCCCAGGAGTGACAGGACAGAATTAAATTAGAAGATTCCTAGCTAGTATTCACTGCTACAGAATTGCCTTCTGGCCTGGCATGTGGGAAAATCCAAATACATCTGCTGTCAAAAGTGGGTGGGCTGTGTTGTGGGAGTCCAGTAGGAAAAAATGAGTTTGAGCTTTGATTTCTACTGTTACATCAGATTGAGCTTTACATATTTTTCCTTCAGTTTAAAAATGTTTACTAAGAATGTTAGCTCTTTATCCCTTTATCAGGGTGAAATATGCCTATATAAATGTCTAATTATTTGATATTTAATAAATATTTTCTCCAAGTCTGTCATTTATTTTTTAACTTTTATTACAGTATATATAGCTATAAAATAGATTGCTTTGTACTTTTGCAGTCGCATTTGCCAAGTTTGTATTGTGATTAAAAAAAAGTCTTCATACCCATGTTATAAAGAATTTTCCCCTAATGTTAATAAGGTTTTATGTCTTTTATACTTGGAATATCCTATGTATGGTAAATTGACTAAAAACCTATGTGTTTAAACAATCTCCGTTGTTCTTGTTGTGGGTTGAACTCAGGGCACTGCCTCTGACATGTTTTGCACAAGGCTAGTGCTCTACTACTTGAGTCACAGCTCCACTTCAGGTTTTATGTTAGTTAGAATTTCCTGCCTGGGCTTGCTTCAAACTATGATCCTTAGATCTCAGCCTCCTGAGCAGCTAGGATCACAGACATGAATCACTGGTGTCCAGTTTTTTGTTTTGTTTTGTTTTACCATTTTCTACCATAGGAATTTCTGCTAATGTCTTTCTCTCATGCCCTCCCTGCCCCTTCTACCCCCACCCCCACACCCCAGTCTCTCTTTCTGCATTGTGTGTTCCTGTTTGGCTGCCTTTGCTACATTTTTATAGCTGACAGGTAGTACATACAATAATCAGAACATGAAGTTTGAAGTACATAGGCATGGTGGAGTAGTTAAATCTAGCTAATCAACATATGCCATACCTCACATTATTTATCATTTTTTTGTGGTGAGAACACTCTTTTTACATAATTATAGCTCAATAAGAAAGAATAAATTTTAAGGGACCTATTGTACAACAAGGTTACAGGTTAATGATGATAAGTTTTATATTTATAGCTTTGTAAATTGGTAATTCACCCTTAATTATTTCCATTCTTCCATATAAATTTGCTGTAACATTTCCTCTCCTTTTCTGCATTGTCATTATTCAGTATTTTCATTCTTGCTTATAGAGAATCTACAATGTCAGTATATAGTTCTTCTCTGATGTGGTATTTAGAGTTGTTTAATTTCTAAGTAAAAGTTCTTTGTAGTTTTCTTACTACTCTTTATTATATTATAGCCAGAAATTATTATTTTAATTATTTCTGCTTGGAATGTAAGATTTATTATAATATGTAGACAATTTTGGAAACTATTTTCCTGAGTATACTTTCTCAGTGGATGGAAGCAAGAACCCATATATATTCCTAATTAACCATAATGATTAGTTCTTTTGTATCTGTAATTTTGCCACTTTGATTTATTCTTAAAAGCAAAATGCTTGTTGTTTGTGTATTTCTTGTAGCTTCTTCTGTAGTTATGTTTATAAAGGTGGCTTGTGTTCTTCAGTACACTGATATTTATAACTGTTCTACCTTCAGTATCAACAGGAACTTCTATTGTTATAAATTTCTTGTCATGTTTAATATTTTGACTTGAAGTCTTCAGCCTGATAGTGAGATTATAATCCTATTTTTAATTTTAATTTATTTTTATTTACTTCTATTTGTTTGGCATATGTTTGCCCAACCCTCTAAGTTTTGAATTTTCTGAATAACTTTATTCAATGTGTATTTTTTTTTTACCCTTCGTAAAAAATCTTTCCTATTTCCTGTCTTCTGCCATTAAATACATGTTTGAAGCCAGGGAATGAGAACAATCTAAAATTGATAAAGAGGAGTGAGACAGTATTTGTTCTATTGAAATAGGCAAACACGAAAGCACATAGAAAAGCAGAATAGCTTTTCTTTTCTTTTTCTCTTCTTCCTAGAAGTGAGCCTTTACAATAAAATATAGTTTTATTGTTTTCAAAAAATAAAAGCCACCCCAAGCAAGATCATGTATACCTATTTTATAGGTGTAAATATACTTTAAAATGAATTTTGACCCAAATTGTTTTGATGGATGCATATTTTGTCTCATTTCAGAATAAGAAAGTATTTACTAACATGCTAGAATTCTATGATCAATGGCCTTAGCATATCCTTCCACACTATCCTGTGATTTGAACTCAGGGACCAATTTTTAGTAGAACAGGTGCTCCACTATCTGAGTCTCACCTCTGTCTCAAATAAACTTTTTTTTTTTTTTTTGGTCAGTCATGGGGCCTGAACTCTGAGCCCGGGCGCTATCCCTCAGCTCTTCAGCTCAAGGCTAGCACTCTACTACTTGAGCCATATCACCACTTCCGGCCTTTTCTGCTTATGTGGTGTAAGGAATAGAACTCAGGGCCTCATGCATACAAGGCAATCACTCTACCACTGAGCCACTTTCCCAGCCTTCAAATGAACTATTTTTTAATAGCTAGGATTTGATTTAAAAAAACATATGGGTAATTATTTCCTTAATCTTCCCTTCCAATATGAACCACATGTTTGGCTGCAGAGATGCTGTATTCAGCTACAAAGTGCACCTCTCCCACCCCTGAGCCCCTGGTTCAGTCCTAAAAGCAATTATGCCATGTTACCATGTTAACATCCCCAAACCAGAGAAGTTCTGAATCCCTAAACCTATATATCCTCAAAGCTTTTGGATGAACGATGAATCTGCATTTAACAAAGTAGTACTGAAGAGCAAAGCCATTCACATGTTTCCTATGAGGCTTTACATTAATGCTCTTTTTTAAAGGAGAAGCTGGACGTCTGATAACATATATAAAAAAGTGGAAAAAGATGTAGACCCTGTAGTCCAAAATTCTTTGAGAATTTATCATTACTAAATTATTAGGAAAATAATAAAAGATTAATGCTATGTGTCTACAACAGGTGATACATATGGATAAAACTAGACAACCTCCAATGAATTTTTTGGAGGACTGTAGAATTATACAAACTTAGGAATAGCAGATTACCACTACAAGCTTAAACTGGTATGATGTGGTAACATCCATTTACATTGAAAGATATCCTTGATATTTTGTCAAGGAGACATATCAGGTTTAAAAATTAATATGCATCATCAGATGCATTTCTTTATAAGTTATTTGCATTAACATAGAAAATAATGGAAATACATTCACCAAAATGGTAATGTCTGGATGGTAGAACTAATTCTGATTTCCTTTTGATTACTATGATTCTTTTTTATACTAGCATGTCTAACTATTATATTAATGACACTGCTAAATATTACTGTACTATTTAAGCATGTCAATATCATGTCTTAGTTTTGAAATTATATATATATGAAATTGCTATCTATCAAAAGAAATATTACATTCTTCATCTTTATTAAAGTTACTTAGAAGAGGCTTCGTGCAGCTATTTGCTGGGATTTCACTCCTGTAATCCTAGCTAACAGGAGGCTGAGATCCAGAGGATTGCAGTTGGAAGCCAGCCTGGAAAGAAAAATCTGGAAAACTCAACCTCTATAATAAACAGCACAAAACTAGACTAGAGGTGTGTGACTCAAGTGGTAGAGCACCACTTGAGCAGGCAAGCCCAGCAAGCATGAGGTTTTTAAATTCAAACTCTAGTAGTGGCAAATATACAAAAATATAAAGGCTGGGTGTGTACAAAAATAGTATCAAGAGGCAAAGCATAGCTTTCAAATGACGTCTTCATGCCAATAGTACAATTTATAGTATTGTTGACGTTTTCAGTGTGTTTGCGTATTAAAATTAACCATGGAAAATTGGAGACATGAACCATATTGTTAAGGAAATCATGCTTAGAACTTCAGACTTTAAAATATGCCCAGTGAGTATAAACTGGCAACATTCAAATTCTGACCCACATGGAGTAAACAGCATGCTAACCAGCTCCAATAGTAGAGGATCAATTGGGAATTTATACTGTCTTTGTTTCAGTCATCTGAAACAATTTGCAATCCTCAGAAATATATTTTGAAAATGTGATTTTTATCCTGAAATGCTCCTTTAGCAAAACAAATAAGTAAGAGGGCCGTATGCACTTTTGGGAAAGCAATTTGCCTTCTGGGTTGCACAGAATGGTGATAACGTGATGATAAGCCACCCTACTGCTTGGCGTGGGTAAAATAGCTAGACCCAGCAGTCGATCTGCAGAGGAGACAGCTCGGCGTCTTAACTGCCAATTTTCAAATCACTGCTTCTTCCACTTCCTACAAGATGCATCTGAAATTTGGTGCTAACTCGGAATGTTTTATTCTGCCTTGGTAGACCATTTCTGCAATCCATGAACAATTAAATTATATTAGTTTTTTATGAGGAAATTGTGATATCTGTGCTTTATTTACTGAAAGAAATAACTCTTTTTATTTTGCAGAGCTTCCGTATGGCTGGGAAAAAATCGATGATCCCATATATGGCACTTATTATGTCGAGTAAGTCTCTAAGTGTGACATCCACTTGTTATTAAGATGTCATGAAATTGTGTTAGTATTTCATTCATTGAGCATGTGTGGCTAATGGCCCCTTTAATTCACTTTTCCTCCTACTTCGAAGTATCCACAGAGACTCCAGCCGGACTAGCTAGCAGTTTCTCAATTCTCCAGCTGGCTGATTTGTCATTCCTTCCCTTTCTAAACACCAACTGGAAAAGTGGGTTTCACACTGTCCTTTAAATGAGTAATAATTAAAGAAGCTGAAGTGAATACCTTTCATTTTGCAATCAAAATGTTAGGGGCTGATTGCTTGTGCAAAAGAGAAATTCCATTAAAACAGATTTCAAAGTCAATTAAATGAATCAGTCACACTTTCCAGTTGAATGATAAAATAAAATTCAGACATTTTTCTCTTTTAAGGATTTCATTTCAAATCAATAGTGTTCTTTCAGTAGATTGGATTTCATTCTATTACTTATTGGAAGAAGAATTGCATTAATATACCTTACAGTATGAACTACCCACATCTATGCATTCTTTAGAGTACAGAACAAGGAATGAACTATATATGCATATATTTATTAGGAAAATAAAATATTATTCATAATTTTCCAAAGTGGAATGTGAGTTGGGTGCTGGTGGTTCACTCATGTAATCCTAGTTACTTAGGAGGATGAGATCTGAGAATTGTAGTTCAAAACCAGCCTGGACAGAAAAGTCCTTGAGACTCTTATCTTCCATTAACCGGCAGAGAGCTCTATGTAGAACTGTCACTCAAGTCTTAGATCATCAGCCTTGAACAAAAAATAGCCAAAGTGTGAAGGTGTAGGTTCAAGTCTCCATACTAGCACCAAAAAAAAAGTTTAAAATGATTTATTTTTACAGAACTATCTTTTCTGATAGAGAATGTTCTACTATTATCTACTGTGTTTCTTTAGTTATTTGGCAAAATAACAAAGCCTACATATTCCTATGGGAAACACATTATCCAAAGAATGCTAAATTGTAAAATTAACGGCTTTTACCTCATTTGTCAAGATTTAACTCTGCTCTAAATACATTCTGTTTAAGAGTAATAATATAGGTGGTTAGGGGTTGTAGATTAGAGGCTATTTTTTTTCTTTCTTTCTTTTTTTTATTGTGAAAATACCATACAGAGGGGTTACAATTACATGGGCAAGATAATGAGTACATTTCTTATCAAGCATTGTTGCCTTCTCCTTTGTTTCCCCTTCCCATCTCTATCTCCCTCATCCCCCCACCCCCCTACCAAAGTTGTAAAGTTCATTTTTCCACATAACGATTTGTTCATCCCATTTTTTACTAAACTTTTTGCAACAATATCTAAACAGCTATTGACTTGTATTAGATGTCAAGCTCTTCTTTGCAGTGGAAATGTACAGTTCAGTTAGACCTACATACTCCCCACCCTTGAGCATCTCCTGAATGAGCAATCCTTTGACCTCCTGTGATCCTTTGACCTAATGCTTTCATTTGGGGAAGCATCAATTTTGCTCCCACAGTCCATCATTTCCAGATTCATTGTCAAGGTGACCTTGGCTCATTTGCCATATGCAACCTTCCAGCATATCATCCAGTCCTTCTTGTGAGGTGCATACTCCATAGGTACAAAAGATAAATATACAGATGTATCTCTAATTGCAAACATGAAGGAGAAGCAACTCTAAGGAGTTATAAATTCTTTGAGCCCCACTAAATTTCTAATCTATTAGGACCCCTGCATTTTAATTGATATAAATAAATTATGAGTATTATAAATACTCACGAATTTTAATCATAATGTACTTGTAATTCCCAAATAAATTTAACAGTCAATGCAATAATCCTAACATTCTTTCACCTTGAAGTGCTGGGTATCAAGCCCACGGCATTATACATGCCAGATAAACAATCCACCACTGAGCATGCCCCCACCTCTTCTTGCTTAACTGAATCACTTAATCACCTGTCTTATGCCTAAATCTAAGACACTGAGCCTAAGCTAATTGTATAAGACATTTCTGTACAAGAAAATAGAAGTGAGGTCTGTGGCATACCGGATGTCCTCTTCATACATGGCCTCTCAGAATAAGTGAATAAAAGCCTTTCCCTTCATCCAGATGTTGGCAAACTCCATAAAGATTCAAATGTTTTAGGCAGCCACAAGGCCTCTACTCAGCTCTATCTTTATAGTTTGAAATACGCCATGGGCAATACTTATCTGCATGGATAAGGCTAGTTTCTAAGAAGCCTTGTTTAGAAAAGCAGTCAGCTGACCAAATTTTGTCTGCAAGTCACACTGCTGATCCCTGTCCCGTTATAATTCTTCAGATTGTCATTTCATATCCTCAGCTCCTTTCTTTTTTTAATTTCATTTTATTGTCAAGGTGATATACAGAAAGTTAGAGTTACATATGTAAGTTAGTGAGTACATTTATTGTCAAACATATTATCCCCTCCCTCAGCTTCTTTCAAACTGAACTCCAAAGAAGCAGAAACTTTATTTAACTCAAACCTGTTTTCTCTGCACCCACACAACAGAAAATCTGAGTTCTGCTTGCTTCCGTCTTCAAGGACCTGTTACTGTAGACCTCAATCATGAATTATTGAATGGCACATTGACTAGCGCCCTAAAAGTACATTGTGTTTTTTATATTTGTATGTTGAATCATTGTCTTTGTATTTGTTTAAAATATACTTCTTTTTACACTTCTCCCCTTCATTTTTTAGGTAGCATAATCATTGTCAGAACAATTTTCAGAATTCAGTCATGTTCGTGTAATTAGATCAGAAGACTATATCTCATAGTTGTAGATTCGAGTGATTGTGAGGCCATATATACAAATTATTGAGAGTCAAAATAGTTTAACTCCCTTCTTGTTGTCTCTACTAATATCAATAATTAGATGTCTGAGCATAAGAGGGTGAGCAGAACAGTGAGATAAACACACTTATAACTCGATAATACAGATAAAATGTCAAGTAAAATCCTATCCTAGTATTACTCAGAAACATTTTTGATAAATTGTCAATGGAATTGATACTTGATTTATTCTATATAATGCATGCATCAATTTAATGAATATCTTCCACTAGAGCAAAGACAATTTGTCAAATATTTTAGTAAAAATACACTTACTGACCTAATTTCTTTCAGCTGTGCATGTCATATTCATTGTACCTATTATCTATTGGTTCTTTCTACTTGTTATCTATTGGTTCTGAATAGTAATTTTGTTTACAGAAGTTATATAAGTACAAGTATAATCAGGTAGTCATTATTTTTAGTCTATAGGCTGTTTGTTGGAGATAAAGGCTACTTAATTTTTTTTCTGATGCATTTGGTTGGGTTTCAACTTTTTTCCCCTAATTTCTAATAGATTGTTATACAGAAAAGATAGATTTCTGATCTAAGTTAAGTAAGTATAACAACTTTTCTATCAGAAATATAAGCTACACACTTCCTACCATAAGCTGTTAGGCATATCATCATGATAATGTTAATACCAACATCTTAAGAAGTCATATTTAAGATTTTAATATTACTAATTAATTTTAGCTGGGTGTTGATAGGTCACTCTTATGCTAGCTACTATGGAAACTGAGAGCAGAAGGACCATAATTTAAGGACAGCCTGAACAAAAACTTTGTGAGACCCTATCTTAAACTTAACTAGCAATACCAGGACTGGAGGCATAACTGACATGGTAGAGTTACAGTCTAGCAAGCTTAAGGTACTAAGTTCAAACCCCAATGCCACCATTTCATTTAAAAAGCAGGTCTATCTTTATTATATCTCTGCAGTCCAGAAAACATTGATTCACCAATGTTACTTGTGACAATAGTGACTTCTCTGTAAAACTGTCATTTTTATGTTTAATTATATACCCACTTATTCAATTAGAGATATCAGTAACAAACTATAAAAAAAAAATTCTACATTTCTTAGCAGTAGCAAAAACAACAGCAACAACAAAACTCCCTCAATGTATGGACACCACAGGGCCACTTAAGCAGTTAACCACTCTCCAACAGACAGAGCCCTCAGAGCAGAGTAAAACCAGTACTGTGCTTCAGACTCCTCAACCAGACATTTTCCTATCAGCCACACACAGGCAGATATGAATTCAAGTCATCAGTAGCAGAAGAGGTTGTTTACATAGCTGGAAACTGAGCAGATCTTGACCACAACAACTAACTTTATCTACTGTGCATCTATACTGTCCCCTCCAATATCACTTTTAAAATTGAAGGGATAATACATTCAAAACCAGAAAATATCATCATCATCATCATTAACCTCTACATACCCAAATAGTTGATATTTATTGATTGTTTAGGATGTATCATGGGTTAGGTTGAATATTCACTTGTCTTTGGGACATATATTATCCTCTACAGTGACAATAAAGTAAATCATCTTAAATTCACAGATGAGGAAATTCATGCTGCCCACACTGCCCTAGCAGATGAGCTCCTGGGCTAAGTATATGACCACAAGGTCCAGGCCCTCCACCGCAACGGCACTAGGCAATGCATTTGGGAGCAAGACCTGAAAGCAGAGACATTCTAATTGTGTGGCCCTTAGCAAGAGGACGTGAGCACCCTTTTGGAGCAGCTGATGCATCTCTACATACATAACCGCACTGCTCTGTGTTTTATAGGACCTCAAACCCCATTCATCAT
The DNA here is from genome assembly GCF_019054845.1 of Dipodomys spectabilis. NCBI lineage: Eukaryota > Metazoa > Chordata > Mammalia > Rodentia > Heteromyidae > Dipodomys > Dipodomys spectabilis. Next base: position 14,160,197 of record NW_024870766.1, read on the forward strand.
CCTTTTTTTTTTTCATTTCCTGTGAGAGCCAGTCATATAGAGTGAGGTTTACTTTATGTAGCAGCAGAACCAATTCAGTCCAATTTTTCTTGACAGACACCAAATCCATGCTTGGGTAGCAATTACCAGTGTATTAAGAAGTCCGAAAGCTACTAACTGGAAATGTAACTGTCACCGTTCTTAAAGAAAGGGAAAAAAATTAATGCAAAAATGTGCAAAATGTAGAGTTGAACAGCTGTGATTTTTGTACAAATGTGGCTTTTCTCTTCTCTTTTGTGAAATTATGTCTGCTGGGGTACATTTTGCTTTCAATGGCAGCTACACAATTTGCTTAACTAGCTAGTCCAGAAGACAATTTCCTGGGACAGGCTTCATGCTAAGCTGCCTCTTCTGGAACCGAAAGAGAAGTACAGTGTAAAACTATTGTCACAACCATAGTGGAGACTGGCAGATGTGATTTTCATGTAAGGGTTTTACAAGGTTTTTCACGTGGTATCACACAGCTGCTACTATAAAACATTACTGTGTGCGATTGTAGGAAGTATGGAAAATGCTGCATAATATCTTCAATGTAATATTTAGTGGCAAAAGCAAAATTGCATTCATTTCCTGGCTAATGGTGAGTATCTGTGATGATGTAGCAAGTTGGAAAGTGGTTAGAGAGAATTTTATCTCACATCCTGTCATAAGATTAGTTCTTCTTTCTTTCATGCTATTGAGTAGGTTTTTTTTTTGTTTTTTTTTTTTTAATTTTCAAAGGAATACAAACTTTCCTAACTTAAGAACTTTTTTGTGGTCGCACACATGCAAAACATCTCCAATTAGAACTACTTGTAAGAAGCCAGGAATGGTGTTACATACCTATAATTGCAGCTACTAAAGAGACAGAGGTAGGAGGATCACAGTCATGAATGACCCAACCAAAAGTGTGATACCCTGTAATAAAAACAAACTATAGCACAAAAGACTGTGATTTGGCTCAAATAGTAGGGTGCTTATCTAGAAAGTGACAGGGCTCTGAGTTCAGACTCCAATAATACCAATCAATAAACAAACAAACATAAGAATACCCTTTTTAAAATTTTATTTTATTGTAAAGATGCTGTACAGAGGGTTACAGCTACATGAGCATTGCTACCCCTCCCTTGCTGTTCTCCCACTATCCCTTCCCTCCCCCACCTCTCCCACATATACTAAAATAGGAACAATACAGAGAAGACTAGCAGGGCCCCTGCACAAGAATAAAACTTTTTAAAACTAGCTCTTTAGTTCTATGCTGCAATTTAATTTTTCAAAGGATGGAAGTTTCACTCTTTAAAAACCAGAATACTAGTCTGTGTTTTTAAACAGCACAGAGAAATCCTCTCTTCTACTGAAGCATGTACCTAACAGGAGATGCTAGTGAGTTACTCAGTGAATTTCTCTCTGACAAGAGTTCTATAGCTCACAGGCAGCATTTGGAAATATCAATTACTATTACTTAGTGAACTGAGCTGTGAGATCTTGGGGAGGCAGGTTATGGAGCAAGAAGAGGGGAAGGAAGCAAAAGAGGAGAAAACACTGGAATGGTGGGGAGAAGAGGAATGTTTTTCTTGTGCTTACTGCATGCCAATAATAATTCTAAGTGCCTTACACATTTCTAAATGAGGAACCCCTGTGGAGTCTGTATTAAAGAGAATCTTTAAAGAAGGAATTCCATTCTAGAACTAAGAAGCTGAGAAGCATGGCGCTGGTGGCTCACATCTGTAATCCTAGCTACTTAGGAGGCTGAGATCTGAGGCTAGGATTCAAAGCAAGCTTGGGCAGGCAGGAAAGTCTGTGAGACACTTACCTCCATTTAATCACAAGAAAAGCTGGAAGTGGTGCTGTAGGTCAAATATAGAGTGCAAACCTTTAGTAAAAGGAGCTTAAGGACAGTGCTCAGGCCCAGAGTTCAAGGCCCAGGACCAGCAAAAGAAGAAGGAGGAGGAGGAGGGGGGGGGGGGAGTGGGGGAGGAGGGGGAGGAGGGGGGGGAGGGGGAGGAGGGGGAAGGGGAGGGGGAGGGGGGAGGAGGGGGGAGGGGGAGGAGGAGGAGGGGGAGGAGGAGGGGGAGGAGAAGGGGGAGGGGAGGAGGAGGAGGAGAAGGAGGGGGAGAAGGAGGGGGAGGGGGAGGGGGAGGAGGAGGAGGAGGAGGAGCAGCAGCAGCAGCAGCAGCTGAGGTACTAAGTTTACAAGTACTAAATTATAGAGATAGAGTTGCAACCAGATATGAATAAGCAGCTTCAGATTATTACAAATTTGTATTTAATACCTAAGTCCAGTTTACAATAAGTGTTCAACAAAGGTTTTTTGTAGTCTTGTATTTCTCAGTACTTCCTTTTGTCATTACTTAGTCTTTCAGCTTTTTCATGATTACAGTGTACTCTAAATAATTCTAAGGCCAACTTTGACTTGGAGAGAAATATGTAGTATAATCTCCTGTCTAGAATGTACACCCTAACTAAGGATGGAGTTCATTAAGAATCACTGAGAATTTCATACACCATTGTATTGGGAGGAAGGATAGAAGAATTGTAAGATGGTTTGTGTGACTGTCAAATTGTTCAAGGTTCCAGGGTAATTGGTAAGGAGGTATATTGCCATGATCATGATGACATGTGTCATCATTATAGCTGGGATATGTACTCTGTGATAACAGTAGTGTAGCATTAGGTAAGTGCTGTTTCAGGCTTTTAATGTATTGCTACCTTCATTATCCCAGATGACAACTAGCACATTTACAAATAAGGAAAACAAATCTCTGGGGAGGAGCTCATTCTGTCCAGAAAGGCCAAAGCTATGCCTACACCATGTGGAACAACACAGGCTTCTCAAAAGTCAGCAGTGATTGCATGATGTAAGCTTGTTCAATTGTTATACTGTGCAAGGTATTTTCCTGAATGAACAAATCAATACACTTCAGTTTAGAGTTGAACAAAGGGGCAAGGATAGGAGACAAAGAGGACAATGTGGAATGGAGAGAAAAGAGGAGAAAGAGCCTTAACTAAAACTATAATCCTTCCTTTCTTCCTTCTCTCTTTTCTATCCTTCCTTCCTTTTCTTCTTCCATCCCTTTCTCCCTCCTTTCCTTTCTATCTCTCTCCCTCCTTCCCTTCTTTTTCACTAGCTACTTACTTACCTTTTTACTTCTCTCCAGCTGAATCATGCCAATTTTATTTCAACCTGAAGAAAGCTCCTGGGACAGGAGCCCCTAAAATACCCACAGTAAATTGGCGAGGATCTCATAATCCCACACACATTGTTTATACTCCATTGGCATTTCTGACCATATATAGTTGAGCCCGCTTCCATCTTCTGCACTGCCCATTTTTGTTGTGTAAATCTCAGCTGGCTATTGATTCACTTTCCTAATACTTCCTTTCAGCAGCAGATCAATTGAAAGGCTTATGTTTCCCTTGCAAGCCAGAGTCCCTCAAACATATTTATGCTATGATCTTTTAAAACAATATGAAATCTCCTATCCGATCTCAGAGCCATTACCATCCCATCATACTTGCAAGCCAGTCATCGACCCCTTATGTGAACTTGGTGATCACCTTTTATGGTATGAGATCTTCATCGCCTACTTGTTCTCACATGGTCAGCATTTGCTCTTTGTCTTGCCTCCCACCCCACTCCAAGCGTATTTTGAACTGAGGAGAAGAAAATTTGATTCTGTAATTAAATACAATTTTGTTAGCAAGTGTTTGATCTCACAAGCTACTTAACAAACCATCTGATTCCAAATAAAGAATGTTTTAGGCATCCAGAGGCTTAAATAGTTTAAACTGCAGAAAGACTTCATCAATAACAATGAATTGTTTTCCTTGATGTCAGAGTTACACAACAAATAGAATTTTCCACAAATACTATTCCTAATTCTAATAAATTGGATTTCATTATGAACTCACTAGTAAAAAGCAAAGAAATTCTCTTATGAGAATATGTTTATAAACAAAGATGATTAGAAAATAACCACTTTTTTGTGTTTTTTTCTTTTTTGTTTTTGTTCATTTGTTTGTCTTTAAGAATTTTAATGGGAGTAATAAGTTAAATCAAACCCTGGTTTAAACACTCGTAGAGAGAATAAGCATAGAAAAACAGCACCCTAGCAATGTGCCAACACTAAAGATATCTAGAGAGGGAAAACTGCTGAGGGCAGTAGTGTGTTATACAAAATCTCCCAGCTCTTGTCACCCCTGGGTTGGGATTGGCCACCATTGAAGACATCCTTATGTTGTGCAAATGGCTTGGTAAGGAAGATGGGGAGTCGATTTGGAAGCTGTTGCCCCAGGAAGCTTCAGGCCACCTATGGTTTGGTACTCCTGTGAAGTGGTACTCCTGTATACAGAGGTGTAAGAGGCCCACAGGGAACACTGTCCCTTCCCTAACCTAGGTAGTTTATAGCTAGGTGACCCCAGAAAGATGCCACCAGCATCTTTCTCTGAACAATAGGCCTCTCACCAAGGCAATGTTACATAATAATTCTATTATTTCTGTAAAACAGCTCTTCTAGCTCACTAACTCTCCCCTCTCCACATTCACAGAACTAAGTTTCTTGTGCATGAACTGCAGGTTGTCTTGGGCTAACAGTCTGTATGTATCATGACCTACTTTGGAGTCATTTCTTAGAGATTAAGTTCTAAAGTTAGCCCATGAAATGAAAATTGCACGTCGTCAAGTGTATCCTCAAATTCCACAGGATTTTCTTCAATAGTGTCAGAGACTCACATGCTGAAAAAAAACAGCACCTGTTTTTTTCTTTTTCCTTTGATGTTGGAAACACGCTTTTTGTGGAATTGAAGTTCTTGGCTAGTATTTGGGTCTCTTAGATCTCTCATAGATATGTAACTGGAAAGGCATTGTATGTAGAAAGAGGCCAACATTGTCAGGGCTTAAGGGACTTAGTAAAACCAAAGAAGCAGCATATTGATGTCGTGTCTAGAACAAGCTATAATTGAATAAAACAGATGCTGGTTTCACCCCTGCTACGTAAAGCATAATAACATCCACCCCACATGAAATCTATAATTTATCTCTCCCTTAATATGCCAATAATGTTTTTCAAAACTCCTTGTATGTGTCATAGATCATGATGTTGGAAATTGTCTTTTTGCATCTATGGTTTTGAATTTACAGGTTAGTACCAAGTTACATTTCACCTCCCTGGCTTTTGCCTAGTAAATGAGAGGTTTAAATTACTTGATTGCTAAGGCCTCTTGAAGTTCAAAGAATATTCACTGCACCTTGTGCTAACATGGATAAGCTTGTCCATTTTCCTATATTAATCCTTATTATTTTCTCATTACAGCTACTGATCAAAGAATATTTAAAACTCGAAAGCTGTTTGCTTTTACTTTCTACTTTTTTGCTACATATTCACATGCTACTATTCCTTTCCTTTAATGATTATTAACAATCCCATCATAAAAGCATCATAGAATGAACACCTCTCCAAATTGCAAGGCTGTTATAATAGAATCTTTCTGTCAGGCCATGAGTTGAAGGGCACAAAGGGCACAAAGATGATGAATGCATTTATAAACAAAAAGTCAGAGTTAAAACCATATTCATACTTATCAGAGAAGAATTTTTTTTTAATTTTTTATTATAAAGATACTATACAGAGGGTTACATTTACATGAGTAAGGTAATGAGTACACTTCCTATTGAGCATTGTTACCCCTTCCATTGTTTTCCCCCTACTATCCCTTCCCTCCCTACCTTCCCTGAGGTTCTTTTTTTTTTTTAATTGTGATTAAGTGATTACATAATTTCCCAAATTTCATAGTATTGTGGAATAATGATGCTCATTTAAAGTCACAAGCTCATTCTAACTTTCCTGGAGCAAATTGTCTATCACAGTCTATAACATATAACGGTGTACACATATATACCATACATGTGATCAGCAGCATGGGGATATTTAGTAGTGGTTCGACCAAATGAGTGGAAGTTCTTTGTTTCTTAAGTCCTGTTAATTTTGTCGTATCACCTAACATTTTGGATTTCATATCCACTTATCAGAGAGACCATGTACCGTTTGCAGAGAAGAATATTTTTGAAGGGAACATTATTTTCCATTTTTAACAATAAAATGTAGCATTGTTAAATATTATCTATTAGTTGTGATTAACAGATAACTTTATATTTAACTAGATAAAAATCATACTACAAGAGACTTATCTCATGGTATAATAAAAATGGATAAATTATAAATATTTATCATCAAATTTTATGTTCAGATGGACCTCAGAATTGTTAAGAAAAAAAATTCTGGGGGCTGGGAAGGTGGCTCACTAGTAGAGCACTTGCCTTGCATGCCTGAGGCCCTGGGTTCGATTCCCCAGCACCACATAAGCAAAAAGAAAAAAGCCAGACGTGGCGCTGTGGCTCAAGTTGCAGAGCGCTAGCCTTGATCTGAATCACTGAGGTACAGCGCCCAGGCCCAGAGTTCAAGCCCTACGACTGGACCCAAAAAATAAAAAATTCTGTTATGGGATTGTAAATACTAAAGGCTAAAGAATGGCTCTTACTGTGATAAAACAGTAGTTCACTAAATTTTGCATAGATTTAGTATAGAAACAGCTAATTTGATGTTTGATTTCAGAAAGTTTTTTAAAGCACTACTTGTTGCTATTGCCTCACAATCAAAGAACTCCATTCTAGTTTCCTTTAAGGAAATACATATAGAGGTTGACAAGTTCTCTCCAATCTATTCTTACTTTGTTTTCTCCAGATTTAGTGAGACATATCCAGACACTAAATATATTTCAGATAGACTAAACGATAGGATTTTTTTTCCTGTAGCATTGCTTAGTAATGTAGTTTGTGCATGGACTTCTATGGTAGTTATATCTTTAATGGACTCCTTCTTTGTAACTATTAGGCAACCCAGAGAAAAATAGTAAAGTTGGTATAGTAGTAGTAGTTGTTGTCATCGTTGTCATCGTCGTCATTGTCATCATCATTGTTAAGGACAGGATCTTGCTACGTCCCCAGGCTGGACTCATCATCTTTGTTAAGGACAGGATCTTGCTACGTCCCCAGGCTGGACTCATCATCTTTGTTAAGGACAGGATCTTGCTACGTCCCCAGGCTGGACTCAAACGTTTCATCCTTTTGCCTTCGCCTCCTGAGTGCTGAGTTTGCAGGACTGCAATACTGCCCTGAGCTAATAGTTACCATTTTGAATCATTTGGTATGTGTAGGGAATCTCGTAAGACTTATTTAATCATGATTATCATTCTTTCTGAGAAACACTGTAATATCTATTTATAAACAGAGGACTGGGAGCTCTTTTTTTATAGAAATGTACCATTTTATTACAAAAAGTCACAAAAATGAAAATAGTATCTCAAAAAGGAAGCTAGACTACCAACAGTCCATAATTAAGTTAGACTTAACTGCAGCCCCAAAGTATTCTAAATATACAAAAATCAGCTGAAGATAACAACATTAAACATTTTCATGTGTTTTACCTGTTTGTTTCTCTAAACAGTTCTATGAAGTGCACTTGTAATCCAAAGCTTCAGGGAAATCTCTAAAAGGTGGCAAGTGGTATTCTTCAGAGAAAACCTAATGATGCCTTACTCGATGGTTTATTCTTAAAAAGGAGAGAGAACTATGAGCCAGTGACTCATTCCTATAATCCTTGTACTTGGGAGATTGAGATATGAGGCTTGTGGTTCAAAGTCAGCCCAGGTAGGCAAATCCCTAAGACTTATATCTCCAATTAATCACCAGAAGCAGAGCTGTGGTTCAAGTGCTGGTGCATTGGCCTTGAGCAAAAAGAGCTCAGGGACACTTCAAATAATAACTAAGACTCTTAATCTGCTTCCACTTGGGTGAGACACAGGAAGTAAGCAAGATTGAGGATGATGCTGTGGTTCTCCTGCATCTTCATCATTCCTCACAGCCCAGGGCCTACTGGTGCGTGTAGCACATGTGGATGGGATGTCTGCCTCTCTATACATGGGAATGTTAGGAAGAGTTCTCATCAGTCCTCAAGCCTCCACCCCATTACTGTGCAAAGAATCCTGTGCTGAGTATGTGACATGTCCTCCTCATTGGGTCAACAGACCTCACCAAAACTGAACATTTAGCTGGGCACTGGTGGCTCACACCTATAATCTTAGCTACTCAGGAGGCTGAGATCTGAGGATCAAGGTTCAAAGCCAGCTAGGGCAGAAATGTCTGTGAGATTCTTATTTCCAATAAACTACCAGAAAACAGAAGTGGTGCTGTGACTCAAGTGGTAGAGTACTAGCCTTGAGCTGAAGAGTGGAGGGACAGTGCCCAGGCCCAAAGTTCAAGCCCCACAACCAACCAAAAAAAAAAAAAAATCTTTTAAAGACATAGCTCAGTTATTGTTTTCTACCCACAGTCTTCACATACAATGTACATCTTATTCAGAAAAGGACATGACAGAATAACTTTATATTAGCATTGCCAGAGATATGGTCCATACTCAACTTCTACAGTTGATAAGAACAAAGTTCAGGAAATTAATGCTATGACAAACTTTAGGAAAGGACTCAGAAGAGAACCTTCAGATTTGTGAAAAATGTCACCACCATTCATAGTCATTACCAAGCAGTATTCATGTTCTCTGATATATAAATATATATATATATATATACATATATATATATATATACATATATATGCATCATGGTTATCTCAATAGATGGAGAAAAAGCATTTGACAAGATCCAACACCCCTTAATGATGAAAGCTCTGGAAAAATTAGGAATCCAGGGAACATTCCTCAATACAATAAAGACTGTATGTGACAAACCTACAGCCAGCCTTATACTTAATGGTGAAAAACTAAAGCCATTTCCTCTTAGCTCAGGAATGAGACAAGGATGTCCACTCTCTTCACTTCTCTTCAATCTAGTATTAGAATGCCTAGCTACAGCAATAAGACAAGATGCAAATAAAAGGGGATCCTAATAGGGAAAGATGAAGTAAAACTCTCCCTCTTTGCAGATGACATGATCTTGTATTTAAAGAATCCCACAGACTCCACTCCCAAATTACTCAAGCTGATTAAAACTTTGGCGAAGTAGCAGGGTGAAAGCGTGGCTGAAACTAGGAAAGCAACTCCATTTTTAATAGCCCTACAAAAAATAAAATACCTAGGAATTAACTTAACCAAAGAAGTGAAGGACCACTATAAGGAAAAATTTAAAAACCTGAAAAAAGAAATCAAAACAGAACTTAGAAAGTGGCAAAACCTCCCATGCTTCAGGATTGGAAAGATCAACATCGTGACAATGGCAATACTTCCCAAGGCTATCTACAAATTCAGTACGATACCTATCAATATTCCAACCTCATTCTTCAAGGAAATAGAAGAGGCAATCCAAAACTTCATATGGAACAATAAAAGACCCCAAATAGCAAAAACGATCCTTAACAGAAAGAATGATGCTGAAGGAATATCAATACCAAATTTCAAACTCTACTACAAAGCCATAGTAATCAAAACAGCTTGGTACTGGCACAAAAAGAGACCTCAGGACCAATGGAATAGAAATGAAAACCCAGAAATGAACCCACGGACCTATAGCCATCTAATCTTCGAAAAGAGAGCTAAAAAAAATAGAATGGAAGAAAAATAGCCTCTTCAGTAAATGGTGCTAGCAAAATTGGTTAACTACTTGTAGAAAACTAAAGCTAGATCCTTATATATCACCCTGCACCAGAATCAACTCCAAATGGATCAAAGACCTCGAAGTTAAAACAGACACTCTGAAAACATTACAGGATGGAATAGGAGAAACCCTGTTTCAGCACAGGCTGAAATTTTCTTAATAGAGACCCAGAAACACAACAAATCAAAGAAAGGTTGGACAAAAAGGATTGCATGAAATTGCAGAGCTTCTGCATGGCAAAGGACATAGCTAGCAAGATCAATAGAAAGCCCACAGATTGGTAGAAGATCTTCACTAGCCAAACAACGGACAAGGGTCTCATATCTAAAATATACCTGGAACTCAAAAAATTAAATCCCTCAACAACAAATCCTCAAAGAAACAACTGCCCAATAAATAAGTGGGTTAAACAAATGTTCACAAACAAGACCACACTAAAGCTATCAGCACGACTATGTTTATTGCAGCCTTATTTACCATTGCTAAGATATGGAACCAACCCAGATGTCCCTCTGAGTTGAATGAATGGATCAAGAAAATGTGGTATATATACACAATGGAATTCTATGCCTCCATCAGAAAGAATGACATTGCCTCATTTGTTAAGAAATGCAAAGACTTGGAAAAAATTGTATTAAGTGAAATAAGCCAGGCCCAAAGAAACATAGGTCACATGGCTTCCCTTATTTGCAATAACTAGTATATGTCTGAGTCAAGCAGAAAAGGTCAGATAAGTTGATGTTAGGGAAATGAACCCTAAGATATGTATCCAAATGTTTTTTTTTCTTTCATACAATTGTTTCTAACACATTTATAAGATTATTTCTTTGTTGCTTTGGATGTCCCTCCCCCACGGTATAACCCCTGCTTTCACTGTATTTGATGTTGGTATACTTTGCGGAGGGGAGGGGAAAAACAAATCGTTTAAATAGGGATACAGGTGGACCCATTGCAACAATGAGATGTACAAGTCGTTATGTCGAAAACGAACTTTACAACTTTGGTGGGGGGAGGGGAGGTGGGTTGGGGGGAGGAACCAGGGGAGGATGGGATGGGAAGGGGAAACAAAGGAGGAGGCTACAATGCTTGATAAGAAATGTACTCATAAAAAAAAAAAAAAGAAAGAAATGTACTCATTATCTTGGTCATGTAATTGTAACCACTCTGTATGGTATTTTCACAATAAAAGAAAAAAGAAAAAAAAAGAAGTGGGCTAAAGACTTAAAGAGAAACTTTTCTGAAGAGGAGGGAAGGATGGCCATTAGACACATGAAGAAATGCTCAATCTCTCTACCCATAAAAGAAATGCAAATCAAAAAACATTGAGATACCACCTCACCCCAGTTAGAATGGCTATAATCAAGAACTCTAATAACAACAGACGCTGGAGGAGACTTGGACAGAAGGGAACCTTACTGCATTGTTGGTGGGAGTGTAAACTTGTTCAACCACTTTGGAAAGTAGTATGGAAGTTCCTCAAAAGACTCCACATAAAGCTTCCCTATGACCCAGCAATCCCACTTGTGGGCATTTACCCAAATGATCACACAAGACCATATACTAAAACTACCAGCACAACCATGTTTATTGCAGCATTATTTACCATTGCTAAGATAGGGAACCAATCCAGATGCCCCTCAGTAGATGAATGGATCAAGAAAATGTGGTATATATACACAATGGAATTCTATGCCTCCATCAAAAAAAAATGACATTGCCCCAATTGTTAGGAAATGGAAAGACTGAGAAAAAAATTATACTAAGTGAAGTAAGCCAGGCCCAAAGAAACATGGGCCCCATTGTTTCCCTTATTTGTAATAACTAGTGTATGTCTGAGACAAGCAGAAACAGTCAGATAAGTTGATGTTAGGTGAAATGAACCCCAAGATAAGTATTCAAATGTTTTGTTTCTTTCTTGCGATTGTTTCTAACATATTTAAAAGATGATTTCTTTGTTACTTTGTATGTCCCTCCCCCACAGTATAACCCCAGCTTTCACTTATTTGATGTTGGTATAATTTGTGGAGGGGAAGGGAAGAAACAAATCGTTTAAATAGGGATACAGGTGGATCCATTACAACAATGAGATGTATAAGATGTTATGTCAAAAAATGAACTTTACAACTTTGGCGCATGTGTGGAGGGGAGTGGTAAGGGGAAACAAAGGAGGAAGCAACAATGCCTGATAAGAAATGAACTCATTATCTTGCCCATGTAATTGTAACTCCTGTACGATATTTTCATAGTAAAAAATTTTTAAAAATAAATATATGTGCACATACGCACATAGTTTCCACTAAGGCATATTCACTCACTGCCTCTATCTATATAATGCCTAAGTTATTAAAAAGATAAAATTATTAAACATATCAAAATAATATCTTCAGAATACCAGCAGGTAATTCACAATATTGTTAAAGTTTCCAGTTTTATAATGAAAACTGATAAAAAAAAAAAAGAAATTGAGAATCACCTTAGCAAAATATATTGTAGATCACCCGATATAGCCTGTGCCTGCACATACATAAGTCATTTCACTTGAAAAAGTTAATGTATACTCGTAAAGGAATCACATAAATCAGTATCCCTTACTTTAGGCACTATACAGAGCTGGGCTTGATTCATGAGTTTACCCCTGGCTGTGAGTTCTCCTGAAAATCATTTACCCTCTCTGAGGAAAAGATAAATTAAAAGCAGGCAACTTGTTTAGTTCAGGGTTTGGCACAAAGTATTCCATAGACAAATTTTATCATTCATTCTTCTCTATCATCCCCCATTCTCCCTTTACGCTCCCTTATTTTACTAGGGTGGTGGCATTCATTCTTTAAAGAACTATTTCTTTCAGCCTATTATTGCATCTATTAAGCAAGAATTAAAATGGACAGAAGAGGAAGTACCAAAAAAGTACAAAAATGGGGAGTACTTTGGAAATATTCAACAGCATCCCTTTCATCTTTATGTAAATCTTCAGAATGAAATACCCAAGATAAGTTCGAGGTAGGGACATAAATTTGTATTTTGGAAGAGAACAAACAAGTTTCTTGGAAATATGTTTTCCATTATAGTTACATGAAAGCATCATCTGCTAAATATGAAACTTTGATCTTGCAGTAATGGTGCAATTTTAGACACTGGCTGTTAATTATGTAAAGTGTGGCTACAATACATCTCCCCAATAAGCAGTCTATTAAAAGCAACACTGAAGCAACTTCTTGCACCTCTCTTGTTCTATGTGCTGAGAAGCATTTAGCCTTTAGTCCCACCACCTGTCTCCACTCCTGCCCCGCCCCCCACACATGATTTTGTAATCTCCCCAGGGTCATTTCTTCCAGATCTATAGGTCCTGCCCATGTCCAGGCCTCACAGTCACTCATAGCAAGAATAATGAAAGATTTTACACAAACACCAGTTGCCTACAACTAGGCAATAGATATTTTTTCTCTCTCTAAAAACTCATCGAAAGTATCACATTCTAAATTATGAAAGGAAGAGGAATGTATGTGATTTCCCTCTGGTCTGTGCAGTGATTTAGAAAAACCCAGAAGTCAAGAACAATACTTTTTAAAAAAAAAAAAACAAAACTCTTTTTCTCATCTCTGAATATTGAACTTAGAAACCTGGGGACTTAGGATATTATATAGAATTGCAATACCTTCCAATGCCAATGTCCTGTTGACCTTCAGAACCTTCAATAGCCTTGTGCATCTCAGTTAAATAACATTCTTTTGTTGGTCCCTCCTCCTTAGAAAATTCCAGACAGCAATAATACAGCCTTCTTGATTTCCCATTATCGCTATATCCTTAGTAATTCACTGACTCTCCTTGAAGTCAAGCCTCCAAATGTTCCCCTTTTCACAATTGTATATGTCTATGATTATAAATGATTGCATATTGTATTTTTTAAAATTTTGGTGGACTTAAGCTATACTGCGACTCCACATTTTAACAATTCAAGTAACTTGCCAAAAAAAAATAACAATCCATTTCACCATAATGTACAATATGATTCCCACCATTTTTACCCACCCTGAAACACCAAAACAGTCATTTCCTTAGATGATGTGACTTTTCATCATCATGGAGTATCCACATACTATAGGGAAGAAGAGTATCTAGTATATTGGAGGTAGCCCAACAATGATGCTGAAATGCCTGACAATTCTACAGATCACCACAACTTAACTATTCAGTTAGCAGAGTGAAATTCAAATTAACTGTCCTGCAAGTTCAAAAGACAAGGCACATTCTCCAAGAGAGTGATTTTCAAACCCAGTCCATTAGACTAGAATCACAATAGAAATAAGATCCAAGACTTCATATCACAGCTTGGTACTACCTTCCCAGTCTAGTAGCTTTCATCTGTTTCCAAACACCTCCCCACCTCCCAACTCACAACGATCACAGTGTGTATGTGTGCATTAACCCCATGTTCTAGCTAGGTAAATTCAAACATGGCTGAATACCTTTGTGTCTACTCTTCTGCTGAATTGTCCCTTTCTCCCTCTGGCAAAATACATCTATCTTTGTGGAAGGTACTCAAGAATCCTTTCTTTCATGATAGTTTCCCTGAACCATCAGTTTGGACGTCTTTTCTAATATTCTCTTTATATGTACAAATGTTGTCACTTTTTACGCATTGTTTTCCTGGCCAATTGTACCATAATTAACTCAACTCTGTTTTCAAAGGATTGACCAAATTCCAAAACTAAAATTTTCATGCCTTGGGAAAATTATGCTTGCATCTCCAGTATCTATTAATTAATGAATTGGTATATGAAACTTAGGATTTAACCATTTAGTCAGAACTGGTAATCCCAGAAGGAACACAGTGTCATTTCTACACAGAGATCATGAACTAGTATAGGTTTTTTTTTTACTTTCTTTTAGATAAAACCTATCCTACCTTTAAGTTTATAACTCAATACTCTTTATCTTGAAGCAAAAGATTCAAAGTATCTTCGAAAATGGTGATGTTCTCCTGAATTATGGAGCAGGAGTTCAGAACAATAACATTTGAGATGTTTTATTGGAATGAGAAGGGTTGGAAAAAAACGTAATATATGTCTAATGGCTATAATTGGGGGAGGGGGGAGTTAGGGACTTTGTGGCATGATTAACAACACACGTGGTTATGTCTGCTGTGAGAAAAATACCGAGTAATATGTGAAACAAATATTGCCAGTCAATATTAAAGATCAAAGCATTACTACTATGAGAGGGAAAATAACTCATTTACATGAAAAATATATTTGGGTATACTCTGCCTTGTATGGAGTTCAGGATAGCCTTGGTTGTCAGTTTTAGTGCAATTATATGGGTGCTCTTCTCAATTGGCCATGATTCCAATCCTCTGTGGTCCCCTTCATGACCGGAAAGAGCAGAATAAAATAATATGTGAGTCACCCAAATCTTTTTACTTATATTCACAGAGCAAATTCACATTTGCCCAGGTACAGTCAGGAATAATGAATGGAAATTTATAGAAAGAAAATGATCACTTAAGTGTTCGAATTAGGAAGAAATCTTTCAAGAGGTAGTATTCAATTATTCTATTTTTTAAATGCTCCAAGTAAAATAGACTCAAATTTTCCATTCATCCAAACTCACATTTTAAAATAACTTACATGAAGGCATTAAGCATTCATCTAGTACTTTTAAATTTTAGCTTTATAAAGCACTGTAAGACATAGATTATATTATATAAGCCATTTTTTATCATTCTTTTTGTTCCTGTTTCCTTTCTCCTCCCATGCCATATGCCTGATTAATGCTTGTCCCTGCCCACAACCCTGACCCTCAGTGCCTAGCACAGAGAATCTGAGAAATCAATATTAGATGTATCATGATAGCATGTATTGAGGATATAACATTCAAGCACTGAGATTTACTCATTTTGACTTATTTCATGTATACAGCAATTCTGTGAGGGTGGTAATATTTTTATCCTTGATTTATAGATGTAAAATTCTAAAGCCCAAAGAGTACAAATGATGTCCCGAAGGTCATACATTGTGTAAGGGAAGGAGCTTGATACACACATGAGAACTATAACTACAGAGAACAAGTGCTTTTTTTCTTTTTTTTTTTTTTGTCAGTCATGGGGCGTGAACTCTGGGCTTGGGTGCTGCCCCTGAGTTCTTCAGCTCAAGGCGAGCACTCTACCACTTGAGCCATAGTGCCACTTCTGGTTTTCTAGTGGTTTATTGGAGATAAGAGTCTCACTGACTTTCCTGCCCGGGCTAGCTTTGAACCGAGATCCTCAGATCTCAGCCTCCTGAGTAGCTAGGATTATAGGCGTGAGCCACCCGCACCCGGCCAGAGAACAAGTTCTTAATGCACTCTGACTTCTCTGGCAAAGGCTGACACTCGAAGCCCCTTGTGGGGTTATTAGCCTCTCTTAGTTCCCAAAGCATGAAGTAAATTTGAGGATTTAAAGTCATTTTTATTCCATGTATCCAAGTTCAATAGGAATGAAAAACATCATGGAGTCTTCTTGAGGCCTAAATGAAAGTGGATGCAGGACAGACAAGGAGAGTGCAATGTATGTGTGGCCACCAGAGCAGTTACAGTCAGGCCTTCAAAAATGAGGCAGAAATAAGTGGGGGCTTGGAATTGGGGTAAGAAAGCTTAGGGAACTTTAAGCAACCAATGGGATAACATTGCCCTTTGTCATTAGAGTTTCTGCAAATATGCTTTGAAGGATTTTGTGGGTCTCTACTCAAATGCAGAATGGTCATAGCATATACGCCATCCTAAGTCTCTGACCAAGTTAAGCTGTCACAATGAATATTTCATGGGAGAGTGAACCAGAAACACAGTGAGATCCATCACCTTTCATGCATGCCCGATTCCATCTATACATTAGCTCAACGAATATTTTTGGAGCACTCACTGCCTCATGCCTTAGAGGAATGAATGCATCCACCTACACTATGTTGGCAACATTGACTTGTGGTGTCACCTCCAACTTGAACGCTCCTCTAATCCCTCTTTCACACTGGCATAAATATCTAATTTGAATCTGGGCACTGGTAGCTCACGCCTGTAATCCTAGCTACTCAGGAGGCTGAGATCTGAGGATCACAAGTTCAAAGGCAGCCTGGGCAGAAAGTCCTGGTGAGATTCCTATCTCCAGTAAACCACTCAAAATCCAGAAGTGATACTGTGGCTCAAATGATAGAAACTAGTTTTGAGCGCAAAGAGGCTGAGGGACAGCACTTAAGTCCTGAGTTCAAGCCCCAAAACTGACCCCTCCCAAAAAAATTTTCAGTTTGAAATGTTCAGCTGAAGTCAAGATGGTAGGACAGTGGTCAGTAACTACAAAAGTGTCACTTAGGATGATGCACGAAAAGTGTCCCTCTCCAAACTGCAGGAGCAGTAAGGCAGGGTATAAACTGGCTGGGAAAAAAAGGAGAAAACCCTAGCAGTAACAATCAGATCATGGCCTACAACAGCACCTTTGTCTATGCATACTGATGGATATGCATACATACTCAGAATGGTTGGCTTTCTTGTTCATTCCTGTGTTTCCAAGCTCAGTGAAGGAAGCTGATGGGACTACCTCTGAATATCTGGCCTGGGAATACTGTTAGCACCCCATGATCCAATCAGCCACAAATATTCTCCTCCCTTTGTGTATTTCTAAAGCTTCTGGAGACACAAGACCTTTTCTGTAGCCAAATATCCCTACCTAGAACTCCCTGAGACCCCCAAAAGAAGTATTTCCGCACAAGTCTTTCAGGCAAGCAACTCCCTGAGACCCCCCAAAAAAGTATTTCCGCACAAGTCTTTCAGCACGCAGTACTTTACCACGCTTTCTCAAGTTCAGGGAAATGAGACCCTGTCTGTATGTTAGAGTTACCCAGGAAGCTTCCATTTAAAAAAACAACAAAACAAACACAAGTACTTGCATTCAATTCTAGCTTGTGAGTCAATTGATTTTTAGAATGGGCCTAAATCATCTGTGTTTTTGTTTTTATTTTTGTGGGTTTTTTGCTCCTCAGGTGCATTTCAAAGCCCCTGAAATTTCAAAGTACTAACATATAGTAACTTAGTGTAAATTTCTATCCCACAGTGAAAGGGAGCAGTGAAGATAGGGCAAGGATAGAAGGTCTTAATGCCTTTGCCGTCCAACATGGAAGCATTTCATATATGGATGAGCTTCCCTTGGGAAAACAAAGCTGTTAGAATATGCTCACCTATTGGTCTTAGCTTTTAAAAATCTAGAGTCTCTGTAAAAATGAGACATCAGATTGGATATACTTAAAAAGTAAGAACTCTTGGCAGATTCATAGTTCCTTGTTTTGTATGGAAGCTAAATGAAGCAGCTAGAATTTATCTCAGAGGCCCAAAAGAGTGAGGAAGAGGATGACAATTTTCACTCCCTTTGCACTCATGGTTAGATTCTCAAATCCTTGCTGGAAAGACTTGAAAACTAGTCACTAGTGGCTCATACCTATAATCCTAAGTACTCAGGTAGCTGAAATCTAAAGATGGTGGTTCAAAACAGCCCCAAGCAGGAAAGTCCATGAGACTCTTGCCTGTAATTAACCTCCAGTAAGCTGGAAGTGGAGCTGTAGCTCCAGTGGTAGAGTGCTAGCTTTTAGCACAAAAAGCTCAGGGCAGAGCCTAGGCCCTGAGGTCAAGCACCAGGACTGGTACACACACACACACACACACACACACACACACACACACACACACACACACACACACACACAATAAACCTTGAAGTTATTTAGTCTGAACACATAAGGAAGACAACTCTTCTGTATTCAATTACCATACATTTCTTTGTAGTAATTTTTTATAGCTTTTGACTATTCTAGGTTTTAAAACAAAAGACTTTCTGACAAAGTGCGTGCGTGTGTGTGTGTGTGTGTGTGTGTGTGTGTGTGTGTGTGTGTGTGTGTATGTGTGTACTGGTAGTAGGGCTTAAACTGCAGATCTGCAAGCTCTTACTGGGCTGTCTTGTTCATGGCTCGTGTTCTACCATTTAAGACACACCTCCCATCTGGCATTTTTATGGTTAATTAAAGATAGTATCTATTGGACATTTTTGTCCTGTCTGGCTTCCAACTATGATCCTCAGAAATCAGCCTCTGAAATATCAAAGATTACAAGTATGAACCACTGGCACCAATCAAGGGAAATGGTCTATAGCGATCAGAAGAGGTTAACAAAACACATCCTTTTTCTACTCTCGGTAGGGTTCAAGGCAGGGCAAACTAGTTCCTTGGAGTTTTCATTCTCCAGATACTCACTTTGATGATAAGGAGAATCTTCTCAACACAGTGACCATAAAGCAAGGGGCTAATCATTGATTTTTCTAAAGGCAACATTATAGGTGGAGAGATGGAGGAACCCTATTATACATATGTCTATTCCAGAAAATTCTTATTATATATCTTTTTGAGATGAAGTTATGCAGATAATGAACAGTAACCTAGCCAATAGGAAATAAGAAAAGCTGATAATTCAATACATTTCAAAGATATACCTTGGTTTTTTGAAGTCTCTGACAAATATTTAAAAACAAGTTTTAGTGCATGCTCACCATTTAATTATAAAGCAAAAATATTTCTGTTCACTGTGCTAGATCCTTAGTATACAAAGGTGGATAATATATGGACCTATACATAGGATGGCTAATCTGGAGAAAGAAATAGACATGAACATTTTTATTAAAACTATGACAAGGGGTCTGGGAAGGTGGCTCAGTTGTAGAGTGCTTGCTTGCCTTGCATGCATGAGGACCTGAGTTCAATTCTTCTGCACCATGTAAGCAAACAAAGCTGGAAATGGTTCTGTGGCTCAAGGGGGGAGAGCACTAGCCTTGAGCTGAGGAACAGAGGGACAGTGCCCAGGCCCAGAGTTCAGGCCTCACGACCAACAAAAACAGAACAAAAACAAAAACTATGACAAGGTTGGTAGAGCCCATGAAATTTGCTATTATAAATTATAACATGCCTGGCACTGGTGGCTTATGCCTGTAATCCTAGCTACTCAGGAGGCTGAGATCTGAGGACCACGGTTCAAAGCCAGCCTGGGCAGGAAAGTCCATGAGACTCTTATCACTAAAAAACCAGAAGTGGTGCTGTGGCTCAAGTGGTAGAGTGCTCACCTTGAGCTGAAGAGCTGAGGGACAGCACCTAGGCCCAGAGTTCAAGCACCATGACCGACAAAAAAAAAAAAATTATAACATGCAATTCTACATTCTAGAAACCTTTATCCAAGGAATGGAACGAGAAACCTCATACGGAATACTTTGTCCTACTGGGTTTATCTTAAATATTGTAAATATTATAACTATTGCTCCCTTGTTAAATAAAGAATTTGAAAACTCTAAGCTAATTTGCAATGTAACCCTAGAATATAAATAGAACCCTGTATTCATTTTGTGTGTTTACTTTCCCATAGATGCATATAACTTTATCCTAATTTTGTTTACTTCTTTTTATTGTTATTCTTTGGATCCTCTTAATGATGAAGAAATATAGAAAAATAATTAAATAGACTGAAATAGGGTCTGTTCAAATTTTAATGAGCACCAGTGAGAGCAATGTAATGCAGGCTGAAAATGTGTCTGAGACAAGAAAGAGAAGAAGCTGAGAGCCAGATAGAAAACGTATTGTAATAGGAACAGCATCAGTGCTTATAATTATGATAATAAATAATAACTATACCTTAAAGATAATGTCAATACCTTATTGTTTAAGGGGTTTCCCCATGTATCTATGCTTTGTGAACATTTCACTTTTCCTTACAGCAATCTCATGAAGTAAATATTAATGTTTCCCACTTGATGGACAAAGACTGTGCTTGTCAGTTTTACATTACTCTAATGAAATATCTGAGTTAATCAACTTAGAAAGAGAAAAGGTTTATTTACTCTCTGTTATGGTTGTTTCAGACCAACTGGCTCCACAATTTTGAGCCTTTGGAAGTTCATGCTTTCAGACTTCAGACATTAAAAAAAAAAAACCATTTGTATCATGGTCAGAAACTGAAAGAACAACAAAGAGAGAGAGAAAGAGAGAGAGAGAGACAGAGACAGAGACAGAGACGAGAGGCAGAGGGAGGGAGGGAGGGAGGGAGGGAGGGAGGGAGGGAGGAAGGGAGGGAAGGAGGGAGACCAATGTCTCACAGTCACCCTTGAGAGCATCCCCCAATGTTCTAAAAGTTCTCACTAAGCCCCGCTCTTTAACAGTTCCTCCACTTTCCAATAATACCATGCTGAGAACCAATCCTCTAATACATGGACGACATTCAAGGTTCAAACTTTAGGAAAGATCATTCGGGTAAATGCCCAAAAGTGGGGTTGCTGGGTCATAGGGGAGCTCTATGTGGAGTCTTTTGAGGAACCTCCATACTGCTTTCTAAAGTGGTTGAATAAGTTTACACTCCCACCAACAATGCAGTAGGGTTCTCTTTTGGTCCTGCATCTGTTGTTATTAGAGTTCTTCTTTATAGCCATTCTAACTGGGATGAGGTGGTATCTCAGTGTTGTTTTGATTTGCATTTCTTTTATGGCTAGGTAGGTTGAGCATTTCTTCATGTGTCTATTAGCCATGAGATTGATGCTTAGAGAATTCAGAAAATTTCCTAAGATGCTGCCTTAAACCCAGCTCTCTTTCTTCAACAATTATGCCATTCAAATAGCAAATGAATCAAGAAAAGATTCAAATTCTGATAGGGAGTTACTTACCATAGCTACTCCAAATGTATTCAGAGATAAGGGCATTCATTGGTATGAGGCCAAAGGTGACACTACAGAAAAAGTAAAGGCAAAATCAGGAATAATATATCTTTAGGTAACAGAGATAATGGAGGATTTTACTAAATAGGGAAAAGCAAAGAGAGGCTCCAAACCCTAGCCCTTCTGACACAGAGTGGTGCCATTAGGTTTCCATGAAGAAACTGGAAAACTTATGTGCATGTTAAAAGTATGTATTTGCCAAGGTGAAATCATACATTGCAAAGAGAAAGTATATAAATAAGAAATCCATTGGTGAAATTGAAATGATAGCTAGATCCAGAATTTCCATCTACAATGTGCATGCTTTACAACAACTTATTCAGCCTCTTTGTGTCTCAGTGTCATCACCTTTAAAATTGGAATAATTAGTATCTAAGACTGTTATTCTGAAACTTACTGGAAGAAGAGTATATATAGTAACTGGCACAGAGTTAAATGATTTGCTTTGTGATTGTCAGTTCCTCTATCCCCTCTCTCCTCTTCATGGGTTCATGGCATAATATTGTTCGTATCAGGAGCCAAAATCAATTTATACACCAACCCCTTCCTGGGTATTTATGTCTTAGATAAAGTGATGTGGATGTCACCAGGCAAGATTGATGCTTCCTACGCTAAGACCCAACAAAGAACTCTGGATTTCAAGCAGCCTGATATGAAGAAATATATAGCTAAGTTTTCTGATACCTCCAGTTGCCTCCAGCTGTTCTGGGTTGATATCTCACTATACAGAATGTAAGCATTCTGCTTCAGATTGATTTCAGCATCAGTCGTCCTACATGGACCTTTTCTGTCTTTCTGATGTGTCCCTGGGAATCTTTCCCTGGACTCCTGTTCTTCAATCCAGGTCTGATTATAAACTGTATAAATATATACAGTGCTTGCTATACTATCCGTGAATTCACCTCATATTTACCTATTTGATTAAGGACTTTGAAGATAGATATTCTATTTCATTTTCCATTACTAGGGTTTGAACTTAGGATCTCATAGTTACATAGCTAAAGCTCCACCACTTGAGACATGCTTCCAGCCAAGCTTTCTGATGATTATTTTTTTTTGAAATGGGGTCTAGCAGTCATTTCTGTCCAGCTGGCCTCCATCTGTGATTCTCTGGATCTTAGCCTCCTCAGTAGCTAGGATAATAGGAGTGAGCCACCAGCACTTTGGCTAACTGTTATTTTTTTCCTGTTGACAAATCAGTATAAATTCATTTTTTTGACTATTTCTTTTTAAGGTGTCTAACTCATCTCAAACAAACCCAGTAGACCAGAAAACAAGTGTCTATTCTGATTTCTGTAGCTGAATTACGTCTAATGTAAATAAGTAACACAGAACAGATTTGCTGAGAACTCTGCACTTGTCACAGTATCGAACCTACGCCAGCCCAGTCAGAAGCCTGAGCAGGTGTGGGGTGAGGCATTTACTGGTGATTAGCTAAGGTGTACCTTAATTACTCACTCTACTTGAGCTGTAGATATGTGCTCCTCAATGATTTTGTCCCACTGTTTTCCTAATTTGAAATTTTCTTTTCTAGCCACATAAACAGAAGAACACAGTTTGAAAACCCTGTCCTGGAAGCAAAACGGAAGCTACAGCAGCATAACATGCCCCACCCGGAACTTGGAGCAAAGCCTCTGCAGGCCCCGGGGTTCCGAGGTACAGTACTATGTCAGCGCGGAGTAGCAAGGGGGTCATTACCTGACAAAACTGTCTGTGCTTCCAAATATACATATGCCTAAAACTGGGCCACCCTTAGAAGACTTGATGTGCTTCCCACAAACCCTTCTATTAGCTTCAGTGAAGTGTTTGCATTATTTCTAAACGAATGCATCTAGCCACAGCAACCAAGGGGAGAGCCCCAGGCGGCACCTACAGGACTGTGCAGCTAGCTGGAGATGGATGGGTTGTGACAGTGGTTCCATTGACAGCAGAGATTTAGAGCGGTGGGTGGGTTTGCCCTCTAAAGACCAATCATAAGAATGAGGTTTGTTCTCCTTTGTGACAGTAGACAGCTCTTCATCGACATTACCTAGGCCCAAATCCTTCTGTCCCCGCCCTGCCCCGGAGAGGTCACTCAGCGTGAATGACTTGTCATACTGTCGGCGCCACCACGGGGGTTGGCCATGGCCATTCGGTATGTCCAGGGCTGCTTGTCGACAGCATCTTCACCTGCCAGCCACGTAGTGGAATGAGTAGCTGCATAAACATTTCGCACCCTGTGGGCCTCTACTTATCAGGAAAAGCACAAATGAGGCTTTGGCACCTGAGCCTCCACTTGCCTGCGGCTAAGGCTCGCTTCACACCACTGTGCACAGCAACGTGAATGTAAAGGTCTCTGGGGGAGCGTGGCTCCGATTATAGGTACCATTCCTCTGACAAAAGTAGGTGAAAAGACTAGCTAGGATATCTATCATATATATTTTAAAGAAATGCTACATGTAATAAAGATATATAAGGTATCTAAGTAGATAAAAGGAGTAAAATAACAATAGAATGACTCAATGTTTGGCTGTATGTATATATCATCCTAATTGAAATAAAAGGCATAATTATCAGATCCAAGGTGTAATTCAGTGGCCAAGTCCATTTTGATTACTAGAGAAATCATAAATCACCCAAAATGTAACAGCTTAACCAAGTATTGTATGCAATACTTTTCTGAGATGAGCGTTAAAACAATGACTAGTTTAGTTTCCTAGTTTGATTATTACTTTTAAAGCATTTAATATAAGATTAGAAAAATGTCTTTATTATAGATCATAGTTGAGAAAGCAAACTGTATGGGTAGGTTCAAGTTCTATTCTGATTATTTAGGCATAAGAGTTGCGTGTATCAACATTGTTACCCAGCGTAGTACCTTTACATTCACAATTGTGTCTAGAAACACTGGCCTACCTTTTGATCACACATCTGTGATCAAACACTAAACACTAAACACTCTTTGACCGGTATAGATTTGTTTGTTCTGGTTATGTTTAGACCATCTCACAATATAGGGGTATAATTCAGTCCCACATCCAAGTAAAATGCTTTCTAAATTATTTGGACATTGGAGCACATGGTCACATACTGCTCTGTTGCTAATACTTCCTCCGGCTTAACTGCTGGGCTATTGTTCTCTTTGAAACCATTTTCAATGGCTATTTTGGTTTTCTATTTCTATGTCTCCAAGGTTCCGTGAAGGACCAGTCATTTACACATACCATGTGGTCATTTCCTTGTACCTGTCTCTTGAGAGGAAGGTACAAGAAGTATCTGGGTGGTTTGGGCTCGTTTTTTTATCTGAACCATGTAAGCCTATAGGACAAGAAGCTAAGTAATTGGAATGTTGACCTGTCTTCCCCCTCACCCCCCCAAAAAATCATTCTCTAAACCAAATATCCTTTAATCTTTCCTTAGATGCTGGGACAACCTCTGTATTTATAGGAAGTTCTAATAGCCTCATTCCTCTTTGCAGACACACCCTGCTTGCATTACTATATAAGATACCCACCTCTACCCCTGGGATTGCTGCTCCATGGCTGGCTTTCTTGTTGAGAACTTGCCTTAAACATACTTTTTCTTTTTTAACTTACCTTGACCGACATAGAAAAACCACTCTTCACCCGGGATGCATCCCAGTTGAAGGGAACATTTCTCAGCACCACCTTAAAAAAGAGCAACATGGGGTTTGGATTTACCATCATTGGTGGAGATGAGCCCGATGAGTTTCTGCAGGTGAAGAGCGTGATTCCGGATGGGCCTGCTGCACAGGATGGAAAAATGGAAACAGGTAAGCTCCTTGATGATGGAGAAAATTGTTTCACAACACTACTTTCCTATAAGCAAATATGCAGAGGCTCTTTTGAGCTTTTAATTGCAAAGTCAAAGGTCACTTCACTTTGGGGAAAAAAATGAAATTATATTTCTCCCAAGTTTAAGACTATCAAGTTGAAGTACTTTGGAAGCAACATTAAATATCATTTTGATCTCATTTTTCAAAACTGCTCCTTCTGTTTGCTGGGTCCAGTGGACACTTGAGACTGACACTTTTCTAATTTATCTCCCGAACTCCTATTTAGGGAGGTGATTAACAATTCATACCCTTCTAACTTATATTCAGCCATCGATATTTTAGGCTCTATATTAATCATGTAATATTCTAGTGCTAAATTGCCCAGGTTAGATATTTAAATATGCATGCTCATCTCAGAGAGAAAAAATTTGAAATGACTCTAGTCTTTATATGTCCTTATACAACGTTTTAATATATGGAGCTTTTCTAGTCCTTATAAATTAATTTTCACATGCAATTACTTGGAAGCCTATCTAAATTATCATTGAAATTAATTTCACATGAAATATAAGAGCAAATTGTTAAAGGCAGGAAAAGGTAAATGAAAAAAGTGCACAGAGCAAGAGTAATGAACTAAGTCTGATTGCATAGTTTGATTTTAAATTCTCTTACCTGGCTTGTGACCTTGAGTGAGTGCCATAACTTATAAATATTAATTTCCTTACCTGGAAAAAAATAAAGAAATTAAATCGACCTTGTATATTCAAAATGTTGGATTAAGAATCTTGTAGTGTAGCTTTAAAGAATATTAAAAGGATTGCAGTTATAGCTTCACAGAAACAGAAGCTGTCATGATTTTTTTTAATTTTTACATTGATTTAGTTTATGGTATCTGCTTTCTAAATTCATTGAATTCTAGCAGATGCACAAACTAGAGAATTACTTTGGGAAAAAGTTCTGTCATTGTTATATCTACCTATCTGTAAATTATTCTTCCCTGCACTCTAAAGGTATCTATGTATAGCCAAACAACATAAAATTGGGGTCTTGATACAACAGTAATTTTTAAAATCACAAATGCTTTATTATCTTTCATTCCTTAATTAGTTTCCATATGGGCAACTTTTTCCAGTAGTCCCTTGTGAGTATATCATACTGATTTAAAGATACTACACCTCTTTAAAGTTTAAGATGAACTTTCATAATGAACTCATTGTATTTTACAAACACTATTATCCTAAAAATCACATACACCGAATTGTTAGAGAAGGTTCCACACCACTTCTGTTGGCTGGTGGTTCACTATGCATACAAACTTGCACTCTGCCAAAACAAAATCACAAATGTTAAATAACTCAAAATCATGTTATTGCCTGCTAGGAGGAGAAACAGAAATTGTGGGATTAAAAACATTTTAGTAGAGAGTAGAAGGAGAAATTTCAAAAGGAGAAATTTCAAAAGAGAATTTATTAAAATATTTAACAAATCCATTTTTTAATTTATTTTTTGGAATTAGCATACATTCATAACACAAAGTAGATTTATTTGTAAACATTAGGGTAAATGCCCAAAAGTGGGATTGCTGGGTCATAGGGGAGCTCTATGTGGAGTCTTTTGAGGAACCTCCATACTGCTTTCCAAAGTGGTTGAACAAGTTTACATTCCCACCAACAATGAATTAAGGTTCCTTTCTGTCCACATCCCCTCCAGCATCTGTTGTTGTTAGAGTTCTTGATTTTTGCCGTTCTCACTGGAGTGAGGTGATATCTCAATGTTGTTTTGATTTGCATTTCTTTTATGGCTAGGGATGTTGAACATTTCTTCATGTGTCTATTGGCCATCCTTCTTTCTTCTTCAGAGAAGTTTCTCTTTAAGTCTTTCGCCCACTTATTTATTGGGCAGTTGTTTCTTTGAGGATTTGTTGTTGGGGGGTTTAATTTTTTGAGTTCCAAGTATATTTTAGATATGAGACCCTTGTCCGTTTTATGGCTAGTAAAGATCTTCTCCCAATCCGTGGGCTTTCTATTGATCTTGCTAGCTATGTCATTTGCCCTGCAGAAGCTCTGCAACTTTATGCAATCCCATTTGTCCAACCTTTCTTTGATTTGTTGTGTTTCCAGGTCTCTATTCAGAAAATTTCGGCCTGAGCCAAGGAGACCTAGGGTTTCTCCTATTCCATCCTGTAATGTTTTCAGAGTGTCTGCTTTGAGTTCAAGGTCTTTGATCCATTTGGAGTTGATTCTGGTGCAGGGTGATATATAAGGATCTAGCTTAAGTTTTCTACATGTAGTTAACCAATTTTGCCAGCACCATTTACTGAAGAGGTTGTCTTTCTTCCATTCTATTGTTTTAGCTCCCTTATCGAAGATTAGATGGCTATAGGTCTGTGGGTTCATTTCTGGGTTTTCAATTCTATTCCATTGGTCCTGAGGTCTGTTCTTATGCCAATACCAAGCTGTTTTGATTACTAGACCACACTAAAGCTACCAGCACAACTATGTTTATTGCAGCATTATTTACCATAGCTAAGATATGGAACCAACCCAGATGCCCCTCAGTAGATGAATGGATCAAGAAAATGTGGTATATATACACAATGGAATTCTATGCCTCCATCAGAAAGAATGACATTGCCCCATTTGTTAGGAAATGGAAAAACTTGGAAAAAATTATATTAAGTGAAGTAAGCCAGGCCCAAAGAAACGTAGGTCCCATGGTTTCCCTTATTTGTAATATCTAGTATATGTATGAGTCAAGCGGAAAAGGTCAGATAATGTGATGTCAGGAAAATGAACCCTTAGGTGTGTATTTTAATGTTTTTTTCTTTCATGCATGTGTTTCTAACACATTTATAAGATTATCTCTTTGTTTCTTTGTATGTCCCTCCCCCACAGTATAACCCTTGCTTTCACTATATTTGATGTCAGTATAACTTGTGGAGGAGATGGGGAAAAACCAGTTGTTTAAGGATACAGGTGGACCTGTTGCAACAATGAGAAGTACAAGTTGTCATGTCCAAAACGAACTTTACAATGTTGGTGGGGGGGGGGGGGCTGGGGGGAGGGAGGAAGGAGAAGGATTGGGATTAGGGGGGGAGGGGGGAGGCTGGGAAGGGATGTGAAGGATAAACAAAGGAGGAGGCTGCAATGCTTGGTAAGAAATGTACACATTATCCTGCCCATGTAACTGTAACTCCTCTGTACAGTATGTTCACAAATAAAATAAAATTAAATTAAAAAAAAAAAAAAAAAGTAGATTTATTGTGATAATTCTGTACATGCATATAGTGTTCTTGGAATATACTTATACTTCCAGTATAATGCAGTTCCTCTCTTCCCTCCTCCTCCCACTTACAGTGTTTTAGGGTTTTAATTGTGTATGTGTGTGTGTGTGTGTGTGTGTGTGTGTTTACAGGTGACTGGATTCAAGTGGTTACAAATCTATTTCTTTTCAATGATAAAGAGCCTCATTACTTTTTTTCTGACCCTGTGCGATGTATCCTCTTTCAAAACTAGAAAGGATTTCTTTAAAAGACAAAAAAATTCTCTTTAAACATTTTTTCCTTTCTCACTCATTTTAGTAATGTACAATATCTATATAATCTAAACATCAAAGTCAAAATCTTATTTTGAATTCATCAAATTTCCTTCTTTTAAGAAAATCACAACGCAGTTCCTAATGGGAAGAGAACCAAGCCTTTAAGTCTGCTCACCATCTCCTATTCTGTCCTCTCCTTATGTCCTTAACAAGTATTTGTTGCACACCTCCCTTTCCTAGTAATTTCAGGTAGCATGCAAAGATGACCAGCATGTGGCTGTCATCTGGGAGAGACTCTGACATGTGAAAAAGCATTTATGACACAATATGATAACTCTATAATACTCTGATGGTAACACAAAGTCAGGGTAGTGGGGAGTGAACAACAGTTCTTTTTAGAAAGGAAAGTGTGTTCATATGGAATTTTGTTAGGCTTTTATAGAGATAGTAGTTTTCCTCATTAGAAAATAGTTTAATAAAGCAAAATATAGTGCTTATTAAATATTCAAAAGTTTTAATGTTACATTTAATTCTGTAACATTCCATGAGTTGCTGAGGAGGAAATGGCTCTTATTTGGCCAAAATTGAGTAAATGTGTGTACATGCTGAACATGCTGATAATTAATAAGAAAGCAAATATGAAGAAACAAATGATTCTATCCCCAGAAGTTTGCAGAGTAGAAATAATGAGTGCTAGGTTAATGAGTTTTTATGCCAGTGTGATAGTAAAGTACATACTTAAGTGTAGAAATCACACAGCAGAAAGAAGAATCAATTTGTGGATAGATGCTAAGCGTACTCAGAAAAAATGACATAGGGCAGAATTTTGAATGACACACTGACATTTGCTAGGTAGACAACTGAGCAAGGTAAGCTATTGGTAGAGGCAAATGCAAGTGCAAAGGGACAGCAGTGGGAAAAAAAATAGAAAAGAAGTTTCTATGCTACCATGTATGGTAGCATTTTGCCTTCATTGAGTTGATGGTGAAGTATGTCCTAAAATGTTAAGTGAAGGTTAGCTATTGGGCTGCATAGCAACCATCACACAGTAGTATTTAGACATGTATGCTAAAATTCAAATCATCGTGAATACATAAAAATCTTTATGAAAACCATCCTCACATAGAGTTTCAACCAACTGCACATCCACCTTTACTCTAACTGATGTTTTGTAGAAGTATGAATCTCAAGAATCTAAGACAGTATTGGGTAAATGGCAGGTGCTCAGTAAGTTATTATATGAATATGTGGGTGAGATGAGAGATGGATAGATGGGGTAGCAGATAGATGGATGGATGGATGGATGGATGGATGGATGGATGTTCTTATATGTGAAGAAGGAATATTTGGATGGGCTGATTTCTGAATTTCTCTTTTCTGACACAGCTCAATCAGTAAGTGAATGGATAGGGTAGCTCACTCCTGAAGCAAAAACAAACTTGCTTTCTAGATTCTGGATGAAATTTAGAAAACAAGTACATGTTAGGAACAAAATTGGTTTCCTTATTTGTACTAACATCAGATGCACAATGAACTACAACAATTAACAAAAATAACAGGCTGTAAATATGAGTTAAAAAATTGATATTTCAGAAGTATACAGTCTCATTTGACATTGAAACATGCATGAACATACTTTAATTGCTGTTTCTAGCTTTAGGGAATCTCTGATTTGGGGTAAAGATGTCAATAGTTGTGTCAATGTACACAAATATATACAGAAAGTTGACCCAAGGTCCTGCAGCAGAGCAACAAGGGAAAGTAGGGAGTTCTTTCTTTACCAGACCTAACTCCTGGAAGAGGTAGAGAACAGGAAAAAATGAGGACACTGTGCCTCCAGCTGCTTTTTGACAGCTAATTGAGCCAATTCTCTGTGGTTCTGTAAAGTTCCAGAAGGTTTCTCTGGAGAAATTAGAGCCATGCTCAGATGTCATCTAACTTAGTTGTGAATTCTGCACATTCTACAGGTCAGTCATCAATGACACTGTTAACATTCTTGAACATATTTTGGAAATGAAGCTTGATGTAACGTGAGTCATGTAGAATCCAGAGACTGAAAGATGTTTATCTAATTCTGTTAAAAAGCTTTCCTCATTACACAATAGTTCATGTTTTTCTCCAGGCTAATCTTTGAACCAGGACTTGTGGATTTTCAATACGTGTGAGTGAGGAAGGTCTCTCACATACAGGAGTGGAATTATTGTCACACTCTGCTCATTTTTATTTCTCCTTTGAAAATGTTTATCCTCTAAGCCTCTGTCCCTAACCCCTCCCTGTGGGAGGGTGCTTCCTTCATATTTATTTTTGTTTTACTAAATGCCTTTGCTTAACTTCCAAAACATGAATTAAACTTCCAAAACATGAATTAAACAATTACCCATTTTATTTTTTTTGGCAATACTTTAATTCTTTGTTTAAAAAACTTTTTTATTGTGAAAATACTGTACAGAGGGGTTAGAATTACATGGGCAAGATAATGAGTACATTTCTTATCAAGCATTGTAGCCTCCTCCTTTGTTTCCCCTTCCCATCCTTCCCCCCCCACCCCCCCACCCAATCTTCCCGGGCCCCCCCCCCCCACCAAAGTTGTAAAGTTCGTTTTGGACATAAAGACTTGTTATGCAACATTGTTGCAACAGGTCCACCTGTATCCTTACTTTTTTTTATTTGCTCCCTTTATTTTTTTTAATTTTTATTTTTATTTTTTGTGAACATACTGTACAGAACTGCCCAATAAATAAGTGGGCTAAAGACTTGAAGAGAAACTTCTCTGAAGAAGAAAGAAGGATGGCCAATAGACACATGAAGAAATGCTCAACCTCCCTAGCCATAAAAGAAATGCAAATCAAAACAACATTGAGATACCACCTCACCCGTTAGAATGGCAAAAATCAAGAACTCTAACAACAGATGCTGGAGGGGATGTGGACAGAAGGGACCTTACTTCGTTGTTGGTGGGAATGTAAACTTGTTCCACCTGTATCCTTATTTAAACGGCTTGTTTTTCCCCTTCCCCTCCACAAATTATACCGACATAAAATACAGTGAAAACAGGGGTTATACTGTGGGAGAGGGACATACAAAGCAACAAAGAAATAATCTTAAAAATGCGTTAGAAACAATCGCATGAAAGGTAAAAAACATTTGAATACATATCTTAGGGTTCATTTCCCTAACATCACCTTATCTGACCTTTTCTGCTTGACTCATACATATACTAGATATTGCAAATAAGGGAAACCATGGGACCTCTGTTTCTTTGGACTTGGCTTACTTCACTTAATATAATTTTCTCCAAGCCTTTCCATTTCCTAACAAATGGGGCAATGTCATTCTTTCTGATGGAGGCACAGAATTCCATTGTTTATATATACCACATTTTCTTGATCCATTCATCTACTGAGGGGCATCTGGGTTGGTTCCATATCTTAGGTATCATATATAATATAGCAATAAACATAGTTGTGCTGGTAGCTTTAGTATGGCCTTGTTTGTGAACCTTTGGGTAAATGCCCTAAAGTAGGATTGCTGGGTCATAGGCGAGCTCTATATGGAGTCCTTTGAGGAACCTCCATACTGCTTTCCAAAGTGGCTGTACAAGTTTACACTCCCACCAGCAATGCAGTAAGGTTCCCTTCTGTCCACATCCTCTCCAGCATCTGTTGTTATTAGAGTTCTTGATTATAGCCATTCTAACTGGGGTGAGGTGGAATCTCAATGTTGTTTTGATTTTCATTTCTTTTATGGCTAGAGAGGTTGAGCATTTCTTCATCCTTCTTTCCTCTTCAGAGAAGTTTCAGGACCAATGGAATAGAATTGAAAAACCCAGAAATGAACCTACAGACCTATAGCCATCTAATCTTCAATAAGGGAGCTAAAAAAATAGAATGGAAGAAAGACAGCCTCTTCAGTAAATGGTGCTGGCAAAACTGGTTAACTACATGTAGAAAACTAAAGCTAGATCCTTATATATCACCCTGCACCAGAATCAACTCCAAATAAACCAAAGACCTCGGAGTCAAAACAGACACTCTGAAAACATTAAAGGATGGAATAGGAGAAACCCTAGGTCTCCTTGGCGCAGGCTGAAATTTTCTTAATAGAGACCCAGAAAGACAACAAATCAAAGAAAGGTTGGACAAATGGGATTGCATGAAGTTGCAGAGCTTCTGCATGGCAAAGGACATAGCTAGCAAGATCAATAGAAAGCCCACAGATTGGGAGAAGAGCTTCACTAGCCATACAACGGACAAGGGTCTAATATCTAAAATATACTTGGAACTCAAAAAATTAAATCCCCCAACAACAAATCCTCAAAGAAACAACTGTCCAATAAATAAGTGGGCTAAAGACTTAAAGAGAAACTACCCATTTTATTAATAGGATGACAGTAAGGTGCCCTGAAGGATGACATATTTAGCACTCTTTGGCCAATGGCATTTGTGAAGAGCCATTTTGCTGGTCTTGAAAAATCAAAAGTTAATGACTCACTGTCAGAATCATTTAGTAAACTTTGTTTCAAAAAAACATAAAATTTGGGCTGGAAAGGTGGCTCAGTGGTAGAGCGCTTGTCTTGCATGCATGAGGCCTTGGGTTTGATTCCTCAGCACTACATAAGCAAAAAGAAAAAAGCCAGAAGTGGCGCTGTGTCTCAAGTGGTAGAGTGCTAGCCTTGAGCTGAAGAGCTGAGGGACAGCACCCAGGCCCAGAGTACAGGCCCCACGACTGGACCCCCCCCCCAAAAAAAAAAAAAACATGCAGCCGGGCACCAGTGGCTCACACCTATAATCCTAGCTACTCAGGAGGCTGAGATCTGAGGAACATGGTTCAAAGTCAGCCCGGGCAGGAAAGTCCATGAGACTCTTATCTCCAATAAAACCACTAGAAAACCAGAAGTGGCACTGTGGCTCAAGCAGTAGAGCACTTGCCTTGAGCTAAAGAGCACAGGGACAGCGCCCAGGCCCAGAGTTCAAGCCCTACGACCAACAACAACAACAAAAAACATGTGATTACCGTGCCGGAGGCATACTGATAATGATTCTTGGAAATGTACAGTTACATACCTTTTTCTCAAAAAAAAAAAAACTCAAAGCAACACAGGCACACTGTTTTAAAAATAACATAAAGTATTTATCATGTATAAAATATTTCTTGCCCTGCCCTTCCCCTCCTTATGGCCCACATCCCACATGTAGATGATGAGTTGGAATCCTCTTAGATGGCTTTCTTTCTTTCTTTCTTTCTCGTTCTTTCCCTCTTTTTCTTTCTTTCTTTCTTAATGTATGTATGTATATATATGTATGTATGTATGTATATGCATGTGTATATGTATATATGTATATGTATGTGTGTGTATGTATGTATGGTCCAAACTCAGTATCTGACAGTTTCACTCATGGACTAACATTCAGCCTCCTGAGCCACACCTCCTGCCCCTAAATGGTTCTTGTGGTAGACATCTTCACACTTCTAATTAATATTATTAAAGGCGGTTGTCTAGACTTTACAGTTTAGACATGACCCTTTATTTTACTTTGTACCTCAACCCTTCTATAGTGTCTCAGGAGTATGACCACTAGATTTTTGTGAAGTTTTTGCCTGACAATGGTTTTTTGTTTCACTGAGCTCAACAATGTACTAAAATCTCTATTGCAATAGCTATCTTTAAATGATTCCCTGTTTTTCTTCCAAAGCTCCATCCTATATCATACTGTAGAAGATCTCCTTTTCCCCAAGATATTTTCTGTCCCAATCTTTCATGAGCTGGTTGTACATCTGACACCTCGGGACTTGCCTCCTTGTCTCTCCACAGCCCCTGGTGTCCCTGGCCACGTCCTCCCGCTGACCTCTCATTATTTCCCTGAAGCACAGCAAGATACACGAGTATCTTGGTATCCTAGATGATCCAGATTTAAAAGTGAAATCCTAAGATGTTATTTGGGAGTCCTGTGTTTATAGTAGATATTCAAATACTAGTAAAATTTTGGATTATAGGGCAGGAACAGAATGTGAAAGTCGCATCTACTTTCTTTTTTTTTAAACTTTTTTTCCTTTCTTTTAACATGTATATTTTTATTGGCTTTTAAAAAAAAGATACCCTCATTCTCTGACTTAGGGCACATGATGGAGGTTCTGGACACAGATATGGGACAAATAGATCTTCAGGGAACTCAAATTGGATGTTCCCCTAGCCTTTGTTCTTTGGAGAAATTAAGAGTCTTCCCCATTCATGTTACTACCTCCTCCAAGAACATACTAGAATAAGAAGCAGAAAACTCTATAATGATCCAAATAGTAAATATTTTCATCTTTGCAAGTCAAGGGCCTGTCACCACACTTCAACATTGCCACTATGAAAGCAGCATAGACAAAACATGAACAAAAATAGTTCATTCATGTGTCCACTGATATGACTGTATTCTAATAAAATGTTACTTACAAAATGCAGTTGACAGAGAGTTTTGCCAATCTGCTTTAGTATATACTTCCAAAAGCCACAGAACATCACCTCTCATACCTTGTACATTCTACAGCCCTTCATTCCCTTCGTTCCTGAGGAGTATTCCTTTTAAAGACTTCATTAAAGATGACAGCATGTACTTTTTAGTCTGCCATCTTCAGCTAGAATTCTGAGGTTGTTTTCTATGCCCACTGATGAATTATGAGAACCACAAAAACACTCTTCCTTCCTATTTTTATTTTTATAAGTTTTTTATTATGAAAATACTGTACAGAGGGGTTACAGTTACCTGAGCAAGGTAATGAGTACATTTCTTATCAAGCATTGTTACTTCCTCCTTTGTTTTTCCCCTACCATCCCTTCCCACCCACCTCCACAACTACACCACTCCCCTGACCCCCGCCTAAATTGTAAAGTTCATTTTTCAACATAGTGCCTTGTACATCTCATTGTTACAATGGGTCCACCTGTATCCCTATTTAAACATTTTGTTTTTTCCCTTCCCCTCCCCAAATTATACCGACATCAAATAGCTCACAAACATCTGCATCCTCTTCTCACCTTCTCTCTATATACTATATGTTCAGAATTGCTTTAAAAAGAGTTTATGAATATTTGGAGCCATTAACTTATGTAAATAAGGGTGTCTGAGCATCTGCCTAATAGGAAAAAAACCTAACTCAACTTTTGTCTTTCACATCAGTTACATACACCTGGCTTCTAGAAATCAGTTGAATGATTACAGAGTTCATGCTCTTTTTGAACTTTCAATGCCATTTGGGGATATTCCCTCTCACATTGCTGTCATCTATTAGCTGCCCCTTTCTTTGCCCTCTGGAGAGCAGGAGGACTGACCAGCGGCCGTGAGTATTATGTAGGACCCGTGGTGGTTGTTCTCAGTGGGCAGTCATAACCCTCTTCAGTAATGTCCACTCACTACTGACTTTCCAGTGTTTCCCTGCTTTGCCGTACTGACTGTTCTTTTACTATAGATTATGCTCTCTTCCTCTGCTAACAGTTCTTAGCTCCCCAGCAGTTTAATAAAATCCCGTAGCTGTTAATTGAGCATCCTCTGAGGAGCATTATGGGGAAGCCCAAGTTGTTACTTGAAAATGGTTTCTGTCTTATCCTCCCACCACCTCCTCAATGACAAATCCATGGCAGACTCCCTTTTCAATTCCAAGCACACTCTGCGGTAGTTTCTTCTCATCACTTCCCTCTTTCTGACTTTCTTAGAAAGATCTTAATCAGGCTGGGATTCGGGGAGATATGTTATTGCTGTGTTGTTTACTGTACTGGGGTTTGAACTCAGGATTTGCCACTTGCTATGCAAGTACACTACCATGTTAGTCATAGCTTCAGCCCGTCTTTTTTCAGATTGGGGCTCATACTTTGTACTGAGAGTAAGCCTCAGGCCACAATCTTCCTACCTATGCTTTCCAAGTAGCTGAGAGCTCAAGTGTATGCCAGCGTTGAGATGAAATCTCACTAGCTGTATATTTGAGCTGGCCCTGAACTGTGGTCCTCTTGATCTCTGCCCTCACACAACTGACTGCCACTACCTTTGACCTTAAAGATTCTTTTTTAATCTAGAAAAATGTTCAGACTCAGAACCAGGTTAGATTTTTTTTTTACAAAAGCCTTGTCCTTCTACCTGTTTTGACATGTATTAATGTTTTGTGTTACAAAAACATTTGGCCTCTATAAAAGCCAAAAAAGAGAACAGAATTTCCATCCAGTTGACCAATACTAATATCTCCCGTAGAGAAGAAATAAGCTGTGCTTATTTTGCCTATCAACATGTTTGCTTTTGATTCACTGTGTCTTTCAGATCAATAGCAGGACATCTCATAGTGACAGGAGCCACCTTGCAACTTTCCATCTGTTCTCCTCCTGAGGATGATGTATGAGACACAGGGCTGACAACTGACAAAGTACTTAATCCCAAAAACAAAACAAAACAAACCATTCAAGAATGTGTGTGTGTGTGTGTGTGTGTGTGTGTGTGTGTGTGTGTGAATATGCAATTCAGAGTCTAGTCTCTGTACCTGAGCTTTTTGCTCAAGACTTTTTTGCTCTACCACTTGAAACACAAGTCCACTTCTAACTTTTTGGTGGTTAGATGGAGCTAGCTTCGAACTCAGATCCTCAGATCTAGGTTTACAGGTATGACCCACTGACAGCTGGCTCATTCAAGAATTTTTAAATGTTTTATATTGCACCAATTCTTAAATAATTCTATACTTGCTCAACTCCTCATTTAGTTTTAAAAAGAGGCCATTGTAATCCACATGCTATTGTGCTTCTGATTGTCTTCATTTTTATCTCTTCTCTTCCTACCTCATACTGTGTTGCTTTTTCTTGCTTCATTTAAAATCACATTCTGGAAAAGAGCTCATTTGAAGCGGGACAACTATACCAGCTGTGTTCTGATTCTAATTTCTTCAGCAGGATCAAGAAATTCATTGCCATTGTAGTAGTAGTCTGCTACTCTGAAATTGTTGTTTTTATTTTCTGGTTTATGTATCCTTTAGATAAATTGTACAATGATTAAGATATGGTATTCATGACCATTTTCCCTGTTTGGATCATAAAGGCAATGCATTGAAATGTATTTTTATCTTTATGAAGTTATTCTGCACCAAAACTTTCTATTAATTTGTAGTGCAAATTCCCTGGCTCTCCTGGGAACAAAAGCAGAGAGGAGGCAGGGCCCTGATTCAGCCTAAGAGCACAGCAACAACTTGTGCTGGACATTTTAGCACCAGGGGTGTTATATTACAGACCCTTATAAAATTTCCACTTTAAAATGTGGAGCTTATTATTCAAACTTAATGGAAATTGCCTGGAGATTATTATCTTTTATACTTACTTCTTGAAGGACATGGTTGGCTGTGGGGATATTAATGAAAGATATTCATCTTAAGATACGCAAATGTGAAGTTAAAGGTATTCTCTAAATATGTTTAAGAAAATTTTCTCATTTCAGCTTTTTAGAGCACATGGTTTGAAATCATCAATTAAAATTGCTTATAAAGAAACTAAAACAATATAAATTGAAGCAAAGACTTACCAAATGTTGCTCACTGAGATAACCAAAGACTCACCAATTCTGCTATTGGCTATAGTTTGCTTCTAGCCAATGTGAAATTCATTCAGGTCCTACCATTTTTGTCCCCTTAACTAATGGAACTTAGCTTTTGCATCTTCATGAACAATCTGCTGCTTAGTTATCTCTCTCCTGCTCTCAGC
Source organism: Dipodomys spectabilis (assembly GCF_019054845.1). NCBI lineage: Eukaryota > Metazoa > Chordata > Mammalia > Rodentia > Heteromyidae > Dipodomys > Dipodomys spectabilis. Next base: position 14,198,660 of record NW_024870766.1, read on the forward strand.
TAGATTGTAGACCCTGGGTTGTTTCCACCGCTACACATCTCCTGAGTATAAGCTCCCTGCAGCAGAGACTCTGATTCAGTCATTAATAAATCCCCAAGGCTTAGGTCACTAACAAGTATATGATCAATATTCAATTTATTGGAGGAACAAATTAATGAGTTTTTCTGTACAGCACTGATTTCCTGCAACAGAGGTATGAGATTTTCCATAGATTGATATTTGTGCCTCTTGAAAGTATTATTTAAGATTTTTTAGTCCATTGTAACCAAATATCTCATCAGATGAGTTATTAGATGTTAAAAATAAAATAGAAAGGACATATCCTTAGAAAGAATGTAGTACATGGAATGTCTCAAAATGGGAGCCTATAAAGTTGTCTTCCAAAAAATGAAAGAAAACTGGAATTCTGGGAGTGATAGATATGTGAAAAGGTCTGTAAATACCTAGTGTGTTTATTCTTTGGATCTTGAAAATGAAATTATTTTGCACTGAATATTTTTATTGTAAAGATAATGTACAAAGGAGTTACAGTTACACAAGTAAGGTAATGAGTACATTTCCTATGAATATTGTTATCTCCTCCTTTGTTTTTCCCCTACCACCCCTTCCCTCCCCACCTCTCCAACTTCTCCCTACTCCCCCCATAAGTTATAAAGTTCATTTTCAACATAGTATCTTGTACATCTCTTGTATATCTCTTGTACATACGGGTTGACAATGGGTCAACCCGTATCCTTGTTTCAGCATTTTCTTATGTCTCTTCTCCTCCCCAAATTAGAAAAATGTATCTACAAGATTCAGGGCACCAAAAATAAAATACAGTGACCACTTGGGGAAGAACATACAAAAGAAACAAAAAAAAAATCATGTAGTACATTAAAAACAACAGCAACAAAGTAAAAAACCTCTGGGTCCATATCTTGGGGTTCATTTCACTTAGCATCATCTTATATGGTCATATGTACATAGCTTTTGACCTTTGCTGCTTGTCTGGTAAGATTGTCCTAGATATATACTAGTTATTACAAATAGGGAAAACCATTGGCCCTGTGTTCTTTGGGTCTGCCTTACTTCACTTAATATAATTTTTGAAGCAATCTTTTGTTTCTTTTCATTAGCTTAGATTTAAGAGAAGTTTCTGAAATTTTTCTGCATTGTGGAGGCATGCTGACAACGCTTATTCTGTTGACTGACTATCAACTCAAATAGGGGGGTTCGCACTTCCTTTGTGCATAGCCACTGACATTTGGGCTGGTTGACAATTAGGTATGTCATAAGGATTCTAATCCCATTTGCTAGACATGTTTTGGAGACGACAGAATCTTTCCTCTATTTGTTTACTATAGTTCCTCTTTTCTGAAATGATAACCCATTCCCAAAGGAAGCCAGTCTTGACTCATAGTAAACAGCAAGCCAAGAAAGGATAAAATGATTGGAAAACACAAGAGGCCAGGTCAATGCTTCAATTATAAGAATCAACACTCTCTGAATGAAATAGCTATGTACTATGTCAGTACATATTTCTACAGATGGCCACATGGGCCAGTAAGTGTTCAAGAATATTTTAATTATATAGATCAATGTGAAGATGGCTAGCACGTCAATATCCAGACAGGCACCATGCAAGGAAAGGGAAGGACCATGTCTTCCATTTTTTCAACTAAGTTTTAGATCTTAGTTCATAATTCTAAAGCTCTTAGTATTCTAAATGAGGAGATTTCATCGAAGTCAATAGGAGATAAATTGTCATGCAGACCTTTGTTTATCAATGTAATTCTGCTAGATTTTTGCAAGCTGCCAGTGAAATCAGAAGTAGAGTATGCCAGAGTCTGCAAATATCCAAACTACTGCAGCTGCAGCAACGTTATTCCTCTATCCAGTGTGATTAGTGTGCCTCTAGCATGCTCCAGCTGAAGATTTGCATGAACTGACAAGAACACACTTGGGAAATCTTAAGTGTCATCATCTAATTGAGTACTTTGTAGGAAAATCCAACTCTGGAAGGTAAAATTATGCAGTTCTCAATGGTGAGCCCTATTGTCAGAAAATAAAAAGTTCAACTATATGTATTAAATATTTTCAAAAGTTTTGTAAAGCTAAGATGAATAATTTAACAACCTTTCTCCTTCCTGGTATCTTGTTTGGAAATGTTGTCTCTAGACTTTATCACTCTTCTTCTGTGTGATTTGTGGAGGAGATAAACTTGGACACATTTTTTTCCCATTTCCTCATGAGAGAATGCAATATCCGGTATGAAACGATAACTTAAGATTCTCACATCTCTAAATTTAATCTGAAAACTTTATCTGAAGTATTCGATGTACTTTTAAGTGTGAAGGTAAGCAAAGTACGTAGCAACACTGATGTTGTTTTTAGAAAACGATCTCTCTCGGACATGTTAACAATTGTCATGCTGGATTGGAACATAAAGGTTTTGGAGTATTAAAGTAAGGAAGGAGGAAGTGGGAAAGAAAGAGTGGAAGGAGAGAGATTTGGATGGAATTAGAAGAAAAAAAACTCGAATGCAAGCATTCAACTTGTGTGCAGTGAACATTTCTGGAAAACAATTGCACCATATTTTGGTCATTGACATTTCCCCACAGGCTGTATCAGTGCTGACTACAGTAATCTCAGAATTCACAAAGTAGAACCTCAAGTACACAGTAGTAGACATGTGGTTGCTTTCAGGGTTTTCCTTCAAAGCCTGAGTGCTTCAGATGTGTATTTTTTATGTTTTTAACAAAATGCAAAGGTCATCTTTCCTTTTTATTTTAAAAAAAATAACCACCTGCCATTTCTTAGAGAAAAGGTGACATTTTTCTATGAAAAGAAGACATTTTGCCCAGCAGTGATGGAGGCAGTTTCTGGAATTGCCTGACAGTGAGTTTCCATAAGAACAGAACAAGATGCTGGGCCTCTGGCAGAAATGATATTTTTCTCCCTGTTCACTGCGGTAAATTCTAAAAAGTACGAAACTGATTTTCCATGGTAATTCTCCTGGTCTCTTATTGATGTGTGTAGTGGCATTGCTAATTAATGCCTTGCAGAGAAAAACAGAGGTTGTACAAGATGGCAAGCAAGGGCATTAGGTTCGAGTTAGAGGTCCGGGACTTCCATCTTGCTCTCTGTCAGTGACTAATCTTGTTCTGCTTTATAATTCACATAACTTTTCATGGTGTCACTAGTTACCATTCAAAACAGATGCCACCAGGCGCCCAGGCATTTACTTAGCAAGCCTCATCATTCTGAGCAGTATTTGTCATAAAATGGATTCTGAGGCCCATAACACAAACACCCCAGGATTACCATGGGACCATCTCATCCCATAACCACTCCACACTTCACTCCACACAGACAGAAGCTGCAAGGGAGAAAGAATCTTCAGGCTAGTTTCCTTGTGTGGGACACAGTGTTGGTGCTCATAGGTAATACAGCCATCCCATAAGAAAGGAGGCTCTTTTCTATTCTAGTCTCCATTCATACAAATGAAAACTGGCTCATTAACAGTGGAGTTGCCTTCAAAAGGAGCATATGCATTTGCTTTCCAACTTGGACAACTGTTCAGGCAGCAGTCATGCCAGGCAGGTTGGGAAAGAAGTGAACTGGGGAGAGATGGCAGGATAGAGAGAAGACATGGCACTGCAGCTCCGTATTTGGCATGACAAGGCTCTGTGAGTATTCTGTGGCTGAAGTGACCATAGAGAACAGAACCTGACTTGTGCCAGCTGTCTTCCATGCAATGCTCAAGAGAGCTGCCTGCTGGGCAAGGACAAACCTAGCCACAACAGTCTGGGCAGTGCCCCAAGATGGCAGGAGCTGGCAGAGGTGAAAGAGGTCAAGTGATCCAAATATGTCGTGGACTGAGGATGAATGCACAGATCCATCTACCAGAGAGTCAGCTACTGGACACCTGCCACTCTGATGGCCAGTCACCATTCACCAGACAAGCAGCCACAAGCAACATAAAATGAGTGTAATTCAGCCTGCTATATCAAAAGATACTTCCTTCTTTGCTTCTTCCAACACACTGGAAAACTAGGCCTCTAGACATATATATATGTATTATTTATATATATTATATAATATATGTAATATATATTAAATATATAATATATATTATGTAATATATAATATATATATATATTAAAGATACTGTGCAGAGGCGTTACAATTACATGAATAAGGTAAATGAGTCCATTTCTTATCAAGCATTGTTACACCCTCCTTTGTTTTTCCCCTACCATCCCTTCCCTCCCAACCTCCCCAACTAGGGAGTTGTTTTTATAAGTATAATAGCTAAGCCAGTAACCCATAGAATGGAAAGTCATCCTGAATATGTGCAAAAGAAGGGGAAAACTAAAAGAAATAGTTATTTGTGCAATACTGTATTTTTTTTTCTCGGTCATGGGACTTGAACTCTGGGCCTGGGCATTGTCCCTCAGCTCTTCAGCTCAAGGCTAGTGCTCTGCCACTTTAGCTACAGTGCCACTTCTGGGCTGGCTTTGAACTGAGATCCTCAGATCTCAGCCTCCTGAGTAGCTGGGATTACAGGTGTGAGCCACCGGTGCCTGGCATTCTGTTCATTTTTTAAGCTGACCATTTAAGCAGGAGGTAGGGGACTAGAATGTGTCATATCATTGCAAACAAGTGTAAAGCAAGTTATTAAAATGTGGAACTTTCATGAATCTCTCAAACATATTTGAAGAAGCTAATTCTGTACTCCTTGGAGAGTTCTGGGTGAAGCAAGAGCTGGAAATGTATTAATTTATACAATTTATAAGCCAAGAATAAGAACACTAGGAATCAAGCAAGGCTGATCATTTTGAGGCTAGACTGATCCTGATTTCCCCTTTGTTGTCTTTTCAGTTGATTAAGAATCAACAGGAATTTGGTACTTTGAGATTATAACTTAAATTCTACTCAAATTCATAATAGTTTTACATGTTCTTCATCTTTTTTCCATCCTTCTTGTCCTCCAACTAAATTTGGTATGGCTTCTCCTGGGTTTTATTTAATGTAATTGACAGTATCTATTGAAGTGAAGATGGAAAAAAAAGTATCCACTCCCAGGATAGGTGAGTCCTGTAAGAGTTCATTAATAGGCTAATATTGATCAAGATTCATTGCATTCATATACTACTTTGTGAAATTGCAACTCCTTTCTACAACTACTTAAAGATAAAAACAAAATTTAAAAAATGAGACTAGAAAATTATTTTAGCAATTCTTTTTTTATGGTAAAGGCTTACAAAGTTCTTTTCTGAGCCAGCTAAGTTAAAGCATCTTTTCTTAAAGTATTAATGCCACTCAGAGTTCATTTAGATACCAACTTTAGGGTCTAGAATGTTTTGCTAAACCTGTCTTATCTGAAGGAGAAGAAAGGGCAGGTAATTCTTTTCATTTGTGTAGACACTCATGCCATGTAAAAAATCAGTTCTCATTTCTTTACAAATCTAGTTTCATTATAGGGTTAAAACTTAGTCAAAGTGATAGAAACACATAAACCTTATTCATTACTGGTAGAGTGCTTTGAAAAATGTGATCAGAGATCCCTGTGAATCTGAAATTACTAGTAATCACTACAGGGATAAAGAGACACTTCTCAAGAAAAAAGGTAGCAATAGGTTAGAGATCATTCTTTGTCACATATAACATAAATGGACATCTCAGACATTATCCAGTGGATAACCTGGGACATATTTTTGAAAGTGCCCAAACCTGGAACTCCCAAAGTGACAAAAAAACCTTCTCTGACTGATTGAAGAAATACCAAAATCTTCTGTCATGTTAAGGTTTAAAAGAAGAGTATGGGGCTGGGAAGGTGGCTCAGTGGTAAGAGTGCTTGACTTGCATGCATGAGGCCCTGGGTTCGATTCCTCATTACCACATAAGTAGAAAAAGCTGTAAGTGGTGCTGTGGCTCAAGTGGTAGAGCACTAGCCCTAAGCTGAAAAACTGAGGGACAGCGCCCAGGCCCAGAGTTCAGCCCCTATGAGCCCCACCCAAAAAAAGCTATTTTGTGTATTTTTGTTGTAACTTACACTTATATACCCTTGATATAAAATATTTTGAATCTTATTAGAAATAAAGAGTAAAGCATGGGGCTGGGAAGGTGGCTCAATGGTAGAGTACTTGCCTTGCATGCATGAGGCCCTGGGTTCGATTCCTCAGCACTAGGTTTGATTCTTCAGCACCACATAAGCAGAAAAAACGAAAGTGGCACTGTGGCTCAAATGGTAAAACACTAGCCTTGAGCTGAATTGCTCAGGGACAATGCCCAGGCCCAGAGTCCAAGCCCCATGACCGACCAAAAAAAAAAAAAAAAAAAAAACAAGAAGAATATGTTTTAGAATAAGCCAAAAAAAAAAAAAAAAAGCATGGGAAATTGTTAAAGCAAGCAAAATCAATACTGAGAAAGGAGAGAATGAAAGCGTAGGAAGATAAATGATCACAACTTGTTTCAATAAATGGATAACATAAATGTTTACTACAGGCCAGCTCTATAGAGAGAAACTTTGTAAAATAAAATGACTCAAGACAGAAATGAGGTTGAATCAGAACAGACAAAAGCCAAATTGGAAAAGACTTAATTCTTTAGCCTCTTAGTACATGTATATTTAATCCTTATTTGAACAGTTTGCAATTCTGAATGTAATAGTCTGAACTAATAGGCTGGAATGATAATATCCTTTAAAATGAATTTGGGGCATAATATCCAGTCTTCTCTGAGACTATAATTACTGATGTGTGTATATGAGCAAGGAGCTATGTGATTTAGTTGATCTACATGATGAGGGCTAATACCCTGATCATTGTTTGAAGCCATCCAAGAAGCCAATATGAATGGCATTACTAAGTTCTATGGGCAGCAGTGATTGCAAGAAATAAAGAAATTACAGGATACATGAACTCTATCATCAACTTATTTCCAAGAAAAATGGCAAAACGTTCAACCCTTATGCCAGTTAGGGTGACTCATTTTAGACATGTGTTGATCCCTCTAACTCAGATATCTATTCAGTGTCCAAGTGATATTTTTTCACTGAATATAAGGTCATGTTACTTACAACTCCACCAAATTACATGAAATAAAATTGCAAATAATTTAAAGTGGAAAGCAATATGAGATATTCACTAGAGAACTTGGAAATTTGACTTCTTACTTATGGGCTCTCTACCCCCAAAATATGATGGCAAATTAGGTTTGAGGTTCACTCCAGCTCTAAAATTGTATAGAAGACCAGCTGTGAACAACAGAATGTAAGTGTTCATCTAACTAAAAACTGTGACCTAGGTATAGCACATACAATAAGCAAATCATCTATGTATATGTCCATCTACAATAAAGTATAGTCCAGTGTCTCATGACTATAATCCTAGCTACTCAAGAAGCTGAAAAGGAGAGGACTAAGATTCAAAGCCACTAGACTCACCTCCAATTAACCAGCAAAAAGCTAAGTTGGTTGCATGGTTCAATTGACAGAGCCATGAGTAAGAAAGTCAAGTGAATGTGAGGCCTAAGTTCCAGCCCAAGTATTTGCATAGAAAGATAGATAGATAGATAGATAGATAGATAGATAGATAGATAGATAGATAGATAGATAGATAGATAGATAGATAGATAGATAGATCTGACCAACAATTACCACTGGAGAACAGTGTTTTATCTCAAATAGGAACAATCACAATCACCAGAGTATAATCTAATAGTCAAATACAAGTGTCAACAAATCCATAGTCACTTTTATCATTTTATCATTTCTAATATATATATATATATTATTTATCATTTCTTACTTATATATCACCAACTACATAGCCAAAAAATAATAGCAGTATAAAAATGTAAGTATCTTGAGATATTACTTAAGTATGCTACATGTAATAATAGAAAAAATTATTGTACTAGCATAATATCAAATACACATGATTTTTCCTTCCTCTGAAAAGAAGTGTTACTTAGAATACTTATATTTAGCTTTAAGTACAGAAAAATAAATGAGCAAAATGACCTTGTAGCCATTACGCATAATAATCTACAATCCTGAATCTCCTTCTATTAACTTCTTGGGATATTTTTTTCACCAATAGCAAAACCTATCCAAAAAAGGTAATTTGTGTTCTTTTCTTCTATTCTTTTTTAAATTTTTTATTTTATTGTAATGAAGCTGTACAGAGGGGTTACAGTTACATGAGTAAGGCAATGAGTACATTACTTGTCAATCATTGTTACCCCTTCCCTTGTTATTCCACTATCCTTGCCCCTCAATCCTCCCTTCTCCTCCATCCCCACATCCAAAGTTATAAAGTTCGTTTCCATATATTGTCCTGTGATTATCACTGTTGCAATGGGTCATCCTGTATATTTGTTTCAGCGTTTTCTTATTTCCCTTTCCCTCCCCAGATTAGAAAAATGTATATTTAAGTTAATAATAGGGGATATACCATAGGGTAAAGAACATACAAAGGAAACAAAAAACATAGTAATTTAAAACAGTAAAAACAAGACAGACCTCTTGTGTCCATAACTTGGGGTTCATTTCACTTAGCATCATCTTATATAGACATGTGCACATAGCTTTTGAGCTTTTCAGCTCATCTGATAAGATTATCCTATATGTATACTAATTATTCCAAATAAGGAAAATCATGGGACCTAAATTTCTTTGGGACTGGCTTACTTCACATAATATGATTTTTGCCAAGTCTTATCATTTCCTAACAAATGGGGCAGTGTCATTATTTCTGATGGAAGCATAGAATTCATGTGTGTGTGTGTGTGTGTGTGTGTGTGTGTGTGTGTGTGTGTGTGTGTGTGTATGCATATATATCACATTTTCTTGATCCATTCATCTACTGAAGGACATCTGGGTTGGTTCCATATCTTAGGTATCATAAATAATACAGCAATAAACATAGTTGTGCTGGTAGCTTTAGTATGGCCTTGTTTGTGATTCTTTGGGTAAATGCCCAAACGTAGGATTGCTGGGTCATAGGGGAGCTCTATGTGGAGTCCTTTGAGGAACCTCCATACTGCTTTCCAAAGTGGCTGTACAAGTTTACACTCCCACCAACAATGCAGTAAGATTCCCTTCTGTCCACATCCCCTCCAGCATCTGTTGTTATTAGAGTTCTTGATTATAGCCATTCTAACTGGGGTGAGGTGGAATCTCAATGTTGTTTTGATTTTCATTTCTTTTATGGCTAGAGAGGTTGAGCATTTCTTCATGTGTCTATTGGCCATTCTTATTCTTCTCTTCAGAGAAGTTTCTCTTTAAGTCTTTAGCCCACTTATTTATTGGGCATTTGTTTCTTTGAGGATTTGTTGTTGGGGGATTTAGTTTTTTGAGTTCTAAGTATATTTTAGATATGAGACCCTTGTCTGTTGTATGGCTAGTGAAGATCTTCTCCTGATCCATGGGCTTTCTATTGATCTTGCTAGCTATATCCTTTGCCATGCAGAAGCTCTGCAGTTTCATGCAATCCCATTTGTCCAACCTTTCTTTGCTTTGTTGTGTTTCTGGGTCTTTATTAAGAAATTTCTGACCTGTTTCAAGGAGCCCTAGAATTCCTCCTATTCCTTCCTGTAACATTTTCAGAGTGTTTGCTTTTACTTCGAAGTCTTTAATCCATTTGGAGTTGATTCTGGTGCACGGTGATATATATATGTATTTTTTTTTCTACAGGTGTTTAACCAATTTTGCCAGCACCTTTTACTGAAGAGGTTGGCTTTTTTTTCCTTTTTTTAGCTCCTTTATCGAAGATTAGGTTGTTATAGGTCTGCAGGTTCATTTCTGGGTCTTCAGTTCTATCCATTGGTCTCCAGGTCTGTTCTTGTGCCAGTGCCAAGCTGTTTTGATTGTTATGGCTTTGTAGTCGAGTATGAAGTCTGGTATTGTTATTTCTCCAGCACAGTTCTTTCTGCTAAGGATTGTTTTTGTTATTCAGGGTCTTTCATTGTTCCATGTGAATTTTTGGGTTGCTTCTTCTATTTCATTGAAGAATGAGGGTGAGATATTGATGGGTAGCATTGAAATTGTAGATAGCCTTTGGCAGCATTGCTATTTTCATGATGTTAATCCTCCCAATCCAGGAGCGTGGATGTTTCCCACTTCCTTAGTTCTGCTTTAATTTCCTTTCTCAGGTTTTTAAAGTTTTCATCATAGAGGTACTCCAGTTCTTTAGTTAATTCTTAGTATTTTATTTTTTGTGGGGCTGTTACAAAAAAAGGGGTGCTTTCCTGATTTCAGCTGTGCTCTTGTCATTATTAGCATACAGGAAAGCCACTGATTTTTGAGAGTTAATTTTATACCCTGCTACTTTGCCAAAGTTTTTAATCAACTTGAGTAACTTGGTAGTGGAATCCATGGGGTTTCTTAAATATAAAATTATGTCATCTGCAAAGAGGGAAAGTTTTACTTCATCTTTCCCTATTTGGATTCCCCTTATGTTTGCATCTTGTCTTATTGCTCTAGGCATTCTATTATTAAATTGAAGAGGAGTGGAAAGAGTGGACATCCTTGTCTCATTCCTGAGTTTAGAGGAAATGGCTTAAGCTTTTTGTCATTAAGTATAATGCTGGCTGTAGGTTTGTGATACACAGCCTTTATTGTATTGAGAAATGTTCCCTGGATTCCTAGTATTTCCAGAGCTTTCATCATAAAGGGGTGTTGGATCTTGTCAAATGCTTTTTTTGCATTTATTGAGATAATCATGTGGTTCTTATCCTTGCTCTTGTTGATGTGATGTATTACCTTATTTGATTTCTGTATATTGAACCAGCTTTGAATCCCTGGAATGAATCCTGTTTGATCATGGTGTATGATCTTCTGATGACTTATTGAAGTTGATTGGACACAGTTTTGTTGAGAAGCTTTCCATCGATGTTTATCAAAGAAATGGTTCTATAGTACTGTTGGGTCTTTTCCTTCTTTGGATGGACGGGGTCCGAGGAAAGGCAAGTGTGGCCGCTAGCTAGCCCATTCCCCAGCCTCCCTTAGCCCCAGAGACAATCAGACGCAGCGGGGAGTCAAAACAAGCAGGAACTCGTTTATTAACATGGAGCATGTCCTTTTTAAAGCAAAAGACTGCATGGGAGGGGAGGAAATGGAACCAACCAATCACTGTAAAGGCCACACCTTATCATGCACCTAAGCTTCCATGAGTTGTTTATACACTGAACATAAACAATTCCCGCTCTGCCCACTCAACTTCCTCTCAGGGCCATCTTTGCTGCCTGTGTTCCCCACATAGTACTCTTTCTTTGGTGAGTCCCTGTTTGGTTTGGCAATGAGGGTTATGATCATGTCATAGAAGGAGTTTGGTAGTGAACTTTCCTTTTCAATTTCATTAGCGAGTTGAAGGAGTATTGATTTGACTTCTGCTTTGAAGATCTTGTAGAATTCAGCTGTAAATACATCCAATCCTGGGCTTTTCTTGGGTAGGAGGTTTCTTTTTTTTTAAAATAAATTTTTTATTGTGAAAATACCATACAGAGGGGTTACAATTATATGAGTAAGGTAATGAGTACATTTCTTATCAAGCATTGTTGCCTCCTTGCAGCTGTTTCTATTTCGATGCTTGATATGGGTCTGTTATGTTGGTTTAAATCATCTTGGTTTAGTTTAGGCATATCAATATTTGGAAAAATTCTTCCATTTCATCCAGATTCTCAAATCTATTAGCATAAATGTTTGAGAAGTATTCCCTTGTAATGTTCTGAATATTGGTTGTTTCTGTGGTGATGTTTACATTCTCATCTCTGAGTTTGTTTGTTTGGGTATGTTCTCTTCTTTTTCTGGTAAGATTGCAAAAAAAAGTCTGTCAATTTTATTAATTTTTTTGAAGAACCAACTCTTTGTTTGATGATTCTTTCTATAATTTTTCTTTTTTTTGGACTCTCATTTAATTTTGATTTAATTTTAATTATTTGTTTCCATCTACTGGATTGGGGTTTGGCTTGTTGCTCTTTTTCAAGGAATTTCAGGTGCCTCATTAAATTGTTGGTTTTAGATCTCTAAAATTTATTGATATAAGAACTCAGCTATGAATTTTCCTCTGACTACTGCTTTTGCTGTATCCCAGTAGAGCTGGAAATTTATATGTACATTTTTGTTAAATACCATGAACATTTGAATTTCCTTTCTAATCTCTTCCATGACCCACTGCTGGTTCAACAATGTGTTGTTCAGCCTCCATGGATCTTCTTTGGTGGCATTTGGTGTCAAATTCTAATTTTATTCCCTTGTGGTCTGAGAGAATACAGGGCATAACTTCAGTGCTTCTGTATTTGGACAAATTTGCTTTGTGACATAAAATGTGGTCTATTTTGGAGAATGTTCCATGTGCTGCTGAGAAGAATGTGTATTCTGTTGCTGATAGGTGAAATATTATATAGAGGTCTGTTAAGTATAGATGGCCTATGTAGTTGTTTAGATCTGCTGTTTCTCTGTTGAGTTTTTGCTGAGTTGATCTATCCAGTGGAGAAAGTGGTATGTTAAAGTCACCAACAATCACTGTCGTTGTATCTATGTGTGATTTCAGGGAAAGTAGTGTTTCTTGGATAAATTTGGGTGCTCCGGTATTTAGTGAATTCTTCTATTCTTTTTAACTGTTTTTGCACACATATTTAATTAGATTTTAGTATTTTGTGGAAGTATTCTTTTTAATGTTATTTTATTGTAAAAGTGATTTATAGAGAGATTACCGTTACATATGTAAGGTAGTAAGTACATTTCTGTCGAACTTGTTTCCCCTTCCCTCCTTTTTCCCCCACCTATTCTCATTTTTGTCATTTTTATATTGTAAATTCATGTTTCTTTTTAAAATTTACATTGATAGACTGAATTTTTTAATGTAAGTGAGATTTATTTCCATTTCCTTGTATATAACAAACCCTTCACTGACCAAAATCTTCCCCATTTATCCCCCATGGTTGAATCATTTTTATGGCACTTTTTAGTAGCTAAAATGTACAATTCATTTACACTCATTGAAGAATTAATGCTTTTTAGTATGAAATTAATTGAAGTTTCATGTTCATTTACAAAGATGCCTAAATTTTATTTTTTGAGAAATCAGCTAGTGTTTCTTTTCTTCCTTTTTGATTAGATTTTTATTTTCTTCAAGTAGTTGTACAAAGGGTTTACCTCAACAATTAGTTTAGAAGAACAATGCATCTTAATCAATGGCCTTAGCTTTTTATATTTAAAATAACTTTTGCCATATTTTAAATTAAATGTTAGAAAAAGCTGGAAACAAATTTTAACACCTTTTTTTGCATTAAAATTTTTCCCATACCACTTCTATTTCAAATTTACCTTGCCAATATATGATGCATATTTCATGTCAAATTGTGCTCGAGTTAGTATTCTCTTGTTTCTTTAATAAGAATATGAGAAAGTGATATGAGCCTCCATACTAACTTATTTCCATTAAAAAAGACAAAAACAAACTTTAAAACTTTCCTAGTAGATGAACACTTACAAAGATACACTATCTCTATTGATTTGGAATTATAATAAAAATGATGTGGATGCCTTCATCTCTCCTTTCTTATAAAACCATCTTCTTACACATCAGATGAAGTTATCTTTTTGCCCTTTAAACTATCTTTCTTTTGTTCTTTGCTTTGTTTATTTAAAAAAAAACTGTAAATTTATTTAGCCCAGAAAGTTTTTTTAAATTTTATTGTAAAGATGCTGTACAAATGGGTTCAGTTACATGAGTAAGGCAATGAGTACATTTCTTGTCAAACATTGTTACCCCTTCCCTTACTGTTCTCCCACTATCCCTTCCCTTCCCCACTTCCCTCACTCCTTTTCCCCCCAAAGTTGTAAAGTTCAGTTCCAATATACTGTTTTATTTTTATATTATCTTTAAGTAGTTGTACAGAGGCATTTCCCTTAAAAAATGTTCATGAATGCAATATATCTTGATCAATATCACCCCTGTCAACATTCTCATCCATCCCTCTCCTACCCATCCCTTCCCTCACTCTTCCTAATTTTGTAATATATACATTGAATTCTTTTTTTATTGTGAAAATACTGTACAGAGGGGTTACAATTACATAGGCAAGATAATGAGTACATTTCTTATCAAGCATTGTAGCCTCCTCCTTTGTTTACCCTTCCCATCCCTTCCCATTCTCCCCCCGACCCCCCACTCCACCCTCCCCCCCCCCCAAAGTTGTAAAGTTCATTTTCAACATGACAACTTGTACTTCTCATTGTTGCAACGGGTCCACCTGTATCCTTATTTAAATGACTTGTTTTTCCCCTTCCCCTCCACAAATTATACCGACATCAAATACAGTGAAAGCAGGGGTTATACTGTGGGGAAGGGACATACAAAGCAACAAAGAAATAATCTTATAAATGCATTAGAAACAATCACATGAAAGAAAAACAAACATTTGAATACATATCTTAGAGTTCATTTTCCTAACATCACCTTATCTGACGTTTTCTGCTTGACTCATACATATACTAGATATTGCAAATAAAGGAATTCTTGACTGCATCCTCCTCCACTTTTCCTCTTTATCTCACCTTTTCTCCTTGACCCTACCCCACACCTTTGGAGTACCCTCTTCCTGGTATTTTATATTGCTGAACTTTGACATTGCATTTCTAAGAAATTACACTATTTGAGTTCTCTCCTACTATCATTTTTTATGTGAAAATATCATTTGAAAATCTGAACCTGCTACTACCTTCTCTTTATCTCTATCTCCCTCATCCACTGTTGTATGGCTTCTAAAATTGTCAGTCTACCAAACACTTGTTTCATCAGTGCTGTCAAATCCATTGCATCATTGTCCTTGAACAAAACAAGTCACTTTATTCCTTTCCCAGTAGGGCTAATTATTTGAAATGTCCTCTTTACATTAAAACTTGATAACAGTATCTAACTTATAGCTCTTAACAAATGCTAAGCAAATTACTAAGTTGCTGTTATCAAGTAAATTGCTAATACAAATACAATTCAAAATTTTATAATGTAGCTGTATTTAAAGGGTATATAATATGAAGGAAACCTGGAAGCATTTTATAAATGCCTATGACTATTTCAATGTATTGACTTCTGAAAGAAAAATCCTAGTACTCTAAGCATAGATATACAGAAAGCACTAACCTCAAAAGACCCACAAGTCATAGAGTACCATATGGTACAGATGGGAACGTAAGGAAGATCGTTTGTGGGGTAAGAAAAATAGTTGAAATTATGATATAGAGATATTGCGTCATCCTTTTCAATAAAAAAAGAAGAAAGAAAATATATCTGGCTTCCCATTCCCATACCTTCTCTTTAAAC
Source organism: Dipodomys spectabilis (assembly GCF_019054845.1). Classification (NCBI taxonomy): domain Eukaryota; kingdom Metazoa; phylum Chordata; class Mammalia; order Rodentia; family Heteromyidae; genus Dipodomys; species Dipodomys spectabilis. The sequence continues at coordinate 14,213,977 of NW_024870766.1, forward strand.
ATTATCTGCTTCTTGCTTTTACAAACTGTTTTTGAGTCTGTTCATTCAACTGCTTAAATATGCAAAGAGAGAAATAGAGTACCACTAAATGAAAAGGAGATGTTCCACTCTAAATGTGTACGCTAGCAGTCTTGTTTTACATTGGTCTCTCTTGCTCTTATCTATCACTAATAATATTGCCATTATTAGGAGTCCTCAGGATTGCCAGAAGGGCTGAGAATCCACCTTGATCACACTGACACAGTTGAGATTCTGCCTTGCCAAGAGCACATTCCCTTGTATCTATCCCGCTGAAGTGCCTTTGGCATTGAATGCCATTGACAGTGAATTTTACCTTTGTAGTGATGGGGGAAAATGTTGAATATGTGAGATTTATTACATGTAATTACTAGTATGTTGAAGTGACAATTGGTTCATTAACTAGTACATTAAAGTGATAATTTAACTAGTACATTAAAGTGACAATTCCCACTGAACCTAACCAAATTTCATCTTTAATTCTGCTACCCTAAGCCCTCTGAACTTGACCCTCTTGTAGCAGTTCTTTATTATCTTATGTAGCTTTGTCAGGTAACTTACTACCTGTTTTATCCAACCTAGGCTCTTATCTTCAAAAACTTTTTTGCCTTTGCTCATTCTGACCACTCTAATAAGGGCTTTTATAGTTTTCATTATGGAAAATTTTAATCAGTCACAAAAATAGACAAAATGGTTATAATGAATTTCCACATAACCCATCAGGTTATCAACTATTAGCCAACCTAAAAAAATATTTCCCATCTAAAATTCTATGTCTTCCTAATGAAATCCCCTCATTATGCAGTCCAAATTTTGTTTCTTACTTTGCTGACCTCTTATAAGACTATGTTAGCACTTCATTTTTTTTGTTTTCTGACAATAGTCTTTTCTATACTGTATTCTAGCATGAGCTCCCTAGAAACATAGGGAAGTAATGTATACATTTTGAATATAAATGATAACTAATGTAATATTAGAATTGCAATAGGTAATCTGTAAAACTGAACCTGTGGGTTGAACTGTTAGTAACTGACAAAGAAAGAGGCTAATTTCTAGGAAGGAGCAAATAATAGTATCCATTTTTTAAAATATCTGTGCCTATTTAAATTCATTACTCAGAGGATCAGCAATGATTTCTCATTTTTCTAATAATTATATTCAAATTAAGCAATTTGTGTAGCAGCAATATGTGTTAAAATATGTAAAATATTTTTACAAGTGTAAATAAAATTAGCCTTTATGCTTCAAAAATTGTCCTCTGAAAATGAAATAATCTCAAATTATAAAATTAACAATGATGAACCTATGGCATTTGGCATAAACACTCTTCTTTCCTTCGTTTGAGATTAATTAATATTCAGCTACTTTAATTATTGCCTAAATATTACAAGCATTATGGAAATGAAATAAACCTTAATTTTCCTAGCTATATGCCCTAGAAATAGTGCCAGGCATTGTTTAAAACATTTGAACATGGATTTTATGCATTTGTCTCTCTATTTACTTAGCTATTTTAATAGAATTTAAAGCTCTTTGGTGAAATTTCCCATAAATGTTGCTAATACAAATCACCTGGCACTGGCTGTCAATTAGCTTGTACTGCATAAACATTATTCTTAAAACCACAGTATGACCTTCAGGACTCAAAACCAAACTATTATTTCAAGATAGAACTGGATTCAATAACCAGTGTAAAGTGACCATTAGGGATATGTAAACATGTGTCCAATTGGTAGCCTCTCACTCCAGTATTCCAGAGTTTCCAATAATTAATGTATCTTCTAATATTTCAGCAGCAGCAGAATATTGTCATTTGGTGCTGAAATTAAGGCATTAAACCATCATCTTATATCCTAGGGATCTTCTGCATGGTATCATTTTACTAATAAGCTTCATTAATATTTGGCACTTTCTTTTATCTAAATGGCTTGATGACAGTTTCAAAGGCAAGAACACTCAAGACAGCACTTTATTTTATTTTATGCCTGTAGTTGGAATATGGACAAAACACAGTGTCAACTAATGATGTAGTAGCCAAGTTAAAATGGCTTTAAATGGAAGGAACAATAACCTTATTAAAGTACTGTTATTTCAGATGCCACTCTCCAGAAAAAATAAGCAAATCATGCAACTCATTTTCTATCCATGACATGTTTGCTTGAGTTCATCACATTACTGATAATTAGAGGGAGAAAAGGGGTTGGACAAGGAAATAAAAGAAAAATCCAATCAAAGTTTGCTTGCCCTTAGAATAGCCTGGTAATCAGCCTTTCCATTAACTATGCAGAAATCTTTCAAGTCTTTGGTCCCAATGAAAGTGAACTACATAAGTAAATCCACTTTAAGTTAATGCTTTTCTTTGATTCCACGCTGAAACATTTTATGATTCAACTTTTTCAAAGTACATTTCTAATTCCTTATTAGGACAAATAGTAGTCCATGTTATGTAAGGTAAAGGGTAGTTAACAAATTCTTTGTTACAAGTGAACATTCCTCCTTTATATTACATTTATTTGTAAATGAACAAGAACAAACTATAGATTTTTAAAAGTGTTGTAATCTAAAATTTCTATCTTTAAGGTGACCATCTTACTGATCTAGAATGTTTCAAGAAATGAGGAAATTGAGGAACCAGTTCTTTTATGATATAGTTTTTGTTTTGTTTTGGTCCAGTCATGTGGCCTGAACTCTGGGCCTGGGCACTGTCCCTCAGCTCTTCAGCTCAAGGCTAGTGCTCTACCACTTGAGCCACAGTGCCACTTCCGGCTCTTTTTTCTTTTTGCTTATGTGGTGCTAGGAATCGAACCCAGGGCCTCATGCATGCAAGGCAAGTGCTCTACCACTGAGCCACCTTCCCAGCCCAAGCTCTTTTATGATAAACAGAGGTCCATGGAGAAATGGTCCTTTGGTCCCTGATTCTTGCTTGCAAGGGAAATTGGAGCTCATAGTTACACAGCTATTAAAAAGGGAGGGAGGGGGTCCAGGATCTGCAATGCCAGCCAACTTGTAAGGATCATTAATTCCCATACAACACAGTAGAGTAGCAGTTTTGATTGGCTTAGGTAGATCATAAAGCAATTCACTTCCTCCAACAGATACTCATTTGTCTCATCACTTCCTGAGCACTGGCACAGGCCATCAAACATCAGGCTGCACATGCTAGGAGTCAAACAGATATTCTCAGTGCCGTGTGGTGCTCTCTGTTCAGCAGTAGTGACAGTACAAAGTGTTGTCTCTCTGCAAAGAGAAGATAAGTGACATTTTCTAATGGCCAACCAGGCAAGGTTTCATTAAAGCAGTTGTGTTGGAGTTCTGTCTTCAAGTCTCTGCCTTTTAAAGAGGAGGTACATTTCAGATGGAAGAAAATAATAAGACAAGAAGGCAAAAAGAAAAAAAAAAGCATAGGCCTGGTTGACAGGCTGTGAAAGTCAGGTTTGTCTATACTACATGACAACTCTCATCCAATAAATATTTATTGAATCTCTACAATGAACAAATCTCAGTCCTAATTTGTGATTGTTTTTATTTTTTTAAAGTGCCTTGCATATAGGGAGCCAACATTTTCATAAGAAAATGATCAACAATAATAAAAAAAATTAAGCAAAACACAATAGCAAATGATGAGAAGTGCTCTTTTATTGCAGTCACGTTGGTCTCCTGACTGCTCTTGGAACTCTTCAATCTGAACCTGGCCTCAGGCTTTGCACTTACTGTTCCCTCATCCTTGATGATTATTTTCAAGATGCTCACAGACTCACATTCCTTAAGATCTCTAGTTAATAGCACCTTACCAGGGTAGATCTGAATTAATGTAGGAGCCACCATTCTTCCCTGATGACTCCTTCCCATTCCAACCTCTGATTTTCACCCCAGGAGCAATTACCATCTGGCAGGACATTTCATTTTTTTGTTTGTTTCTTTCATTTCTGCTCTAGTATTATTTCTTTTATTTCTCTCTCTAGTGGAAAGTAAGCACCATGAAAGGGATTTTTGCCTTTTTTCCTCACTGTTGTACTCCATTATCCGGGAAGAACCTAGTGCTTTCAAGATATTGTTGCATTATGAAGAAATAGGCAGAAAACTAAAGTGGAATCGAGGTGCTTAAATAAATTCAATGTTGCTGTTTTATCGGGAAAGTCTTTTCTAAAGAAATTACACATGGCTAAAAATCTGACTATAAATAAGAAGCAACCACAACTTTCATAGGAAGGACTTTCAGGCAGAGACAAAGGCAAGAGCACCTTTGGCTGGCATGGCATGCATGAATATGGTAAAATATGATGCCAAAAAGGTAAGAATGAGCTCCACTGAGGATGTGGATTTGCTCTGAGATGGGAAGCTATGGAGTGGTAACGTTTCGATTTATTTTCCTTTATTTTAGCAGAATAGTTGACACGATTTTACTTCCTTTTGTAAAGCATCAACAGGCATCAGTGCAGAGAAGCAGAAACACATAGACAGGTATCAAGGCAGTAGTGCAAGTGTATGGAAAGCTGGGAAATGTAAGAGTCAGCATGGTTTTGAAGGTAAAGTTGACTAGATCTGCTAATGGAGTAGATGGAAGTGCAGAGGGAAATGTCAAGAAGAAATTCAAAGATTGAAGCCAAAACAAATATATATGGGCGTTTCCATCATCTGAGTTTGGGAAAGACTATGATGAAAGGAGCAGATGTCATCTTAGGAGAGGAGAGGTAAAAATGAAGAATTGATTTTGGAAATGGTACATTTGAAAGTGGCTATTAGATATGCAAATGAAGGTCTTGAATAGACAGTGGAAATTTGAATCTTGACAGTTCAAAAATAGAGCTATAAATCTGGCATGCACTGGTCTTTAAAACATGGGCGTCGATGAAAGCACCAAGGTAATTGGTGGTGTTGATTAGGATAAAACTACCATTTGCATAGTGAGTTACCATTTACTAAGCACTTCCATATTGACTGGAAAATGAAGGGAGTGGAGACTAAAAATCTAAATTGGGCTTGGAAAAGAAAAGTAAATGAACACTAAAATATGAGAAAATTCTGACAAAAACATGATTTACAAATGATTTGGTCTGGAAGAAAGGTTGTTAAAGACAGTCCCAGTTCTTTCATGAAGAAGGTGGGTGTGGCAGGGCTGAGCAGAAGGAAAGCAACTATTCTGTTGAAGATGGTAAGTTTCTGGAGCTCTTCAACAGAAGGAAGAAATTCTTAACAAGGTCAGTCCTGCTGTTCCCTTCGAGACTCAGTTCAATACGCTGTGGCTGTGAATGAAGAAAGCAAAACCATCCTCACTGACAGCTGTTGAATAGTAGAGGGGAAATAGTAGAGGGGAAAACACTAAACAAGAGGGTCAATGCGATTAAAGTATTCTCTCTCTCTGTATATGAAATACCACAGTGACCCACTTTGGATAATTAACATACAGTAAAAAACGTATGTATAGGAATGTAAAATAGGTCCTGCAAGTGGTAGGGATTCTAGTGGGAAGAGGGAAAGTGAAGGAAGATCAGAATGCCTTATGTACATGGTATAAAAACGAAGCAATGAGGCTTGTTGAGAGTGGTTTGAGAAGGGAAGAAGGGAGAGGGATAGAGATGTGAGTCTGACCTAGGTACATTATACATATATATTTAGATAGATAGATAGATAGATAGATAGATAGATAGATAGATAGATAGATAGATAGATAGATAGATAGATAGACTAAAATGAAACCTCCTTGTACAACTAATGCTTCAAAAGTGTAAAGATAAAAACAGAGGGCTGGGAAGGTGGCTCACTGGTAGAGTGCTTGCCTCACATGCACTAGGCCCTGGGTTCAATTCCTCAGTACCACATAAACAGAAAAAGCAGGAAGTGGTGCTGTGGCTCAAGTGTTAGAGCGCTAGTCTTGAGCCGAGGCTCAGAATTCAAGCCCCACAACCGACTAAATAAATAAATAAAAAGATAGATAAAATAAAAACAAACTTAGTTCAAATATCACTTTTCTGGGAAATCCCCCTTGTCCCAGCTCTGTACTTTGAGTTAGGGCTGTTTCATGGAGTTACAGATTCCATTGCATTTTGTAATCATTTGTTTGTATCACCTTCAATTCCTTTGAAAGATTTTAGAGCACTGAGTTTCTTAAAGAGGGAAGTTTTTGACCTTCACATCTGTGTCCTTAGCACCTCGGGTACTGTGTGAAATGTACTGTGCTAACAGGTCTATGAATGCATAGGTGGAGGGCAGTAATGGGGTCTCAAGGGAAGCTCTTCATGAAATTTGTACTCATGTGAAGGAATGAGGGTTTCTGTGAAGCCCAGGAGCAGGATAGAGAGAGAAGAAAGTGAGATTTAAGGTCATGTTTTTACAACTACAGCTTTGACTCAAAAGGGACCTAGTCTGTGCTTTGTGAGGGAGGGGATTGGGCATCACCAGAAAACAAACTTTGAAATACCACATGGAGAGACCACACTAAATTTCCTAGCTGTTTGAGAGTTGAAATGAAGCATTAAAATCTCCTCTCTGAATTGTTTTCCTGTTTTAAGAATGGGGACAAGGCATTTATTATAAAAATGAGAACTTGCCCATAGTCTGCTGAGTTTGACATATGACTGAATAAGAATGTGAGAGGAAATAAATGCCTAGTGACTAGATAGGGAGCAAGCGCTGAGTCAGCTTACTATTTAATGTAATTCAGTGACTATGTGGTGAATACCTCACACTGTGTCAGGCACTATGCTTAATACCATAAATACCATAAATACCATAGCAATCAAAATATAAATGCTCTCCTCCCTGATAGGACATACATTCTAGTAAATGTAATGGTAATAATAGTTAGCATTCATGAGATTGCTATGCACCAGGTACTCAGGGCTGTGCCTAATGCTCATGACAAACTTGTGAATAAGCATGTACATATTACTTCACGTTATAAATGGAAATACTATATTTAAGAATATAGCCTAAAGCTACTGAGATTCTATTGGAAGTAAAAGCTAAGAAAGTTAAGGCTTCACGGGACAAAAAGAAATGATAAATTTCCAACCAATCAGTTAGCTCAACAGAAGAATAAGCAGGAAAAAAATGACAAAACTCAACTGTAAAAATATAATTTGCATTAAGCATTCCAAGAGACATCTAGGAGCAGACATTTCCCAATTCCTCAGGGAAAGCATTAGAGGACTAATTTTGCATAAGTCCTTGGATGGTTCTTCCATTATGAGTCTTTTACACCTGGGCCCACTATAAGTATGAATGGATTTGCAGCACAAAGCTCTTCTAAGGAACATGTCTGTGCTCTTCAGTTCTTAAAAGCCCTTATGTCAGAAGCATTTTGTTAAGGATTCACTCCCTGTCTGTGATTTGGAGGTTTCTGTGAGATTCGCTCATCTTGAAAGCTTCCTATCTCTTTTATTGGCATCAGTTCTGGCTCCTAGTCATTGGTTCCAGATTCTTCTTGTGTGGTGTGTTCATGGTTGGCATCTTAAAGCTGTGGAAGACAGAATCAACCCATATGCTCAGGATTTGTGTTTTACATTAGCACCCATGGATATGTGGCATTGTCACTAGACATGGGCGCTGGAATCACAGTGGCAACTTTCACTCAGATCCCTCCTTCATAACCAATCACACACCTCAACATCCTCATCTTTAAATGAATGTAATGTTCATTCTGAACTTTAGAGTTATTTGTAAAATTATTAGGTAGGAAGTCCTTAGTACAGGGCCTGACTCCTCATCTTTAAATGAATATACTACTAATTCTTTACTTTAAGGTTATTAGTAAAATTAGGAGAAAGGAAGTGCTTAGCACAGTGCTTGACTCAAAACATTTTAGTTATCATCATCATCATCATCATCATCATCATCATCATCATCTTTATTCACTTGTGATAAATATACTTCCCAGTGGAGATCAGACAACATTCTGTTCAAAAAGCAGGAAATCCATTTTGTTACTTTCCAAGTGATGTTCAATAATGTGTTTTATACTAAAGAATATCTGTAAAGTTACAGCACAGGGGATTTATAATATAGTAGCTTGGAGTTTATTGCATGTACAATATTTCCATTGCATTCCTCTAGGAATTAATTCTTCCTTTCATGCCAAATTATACCCATTAGATCATTTTTAACTTGGAGAGTATAGACAATAGCTTGTGAATATCAACTTTCTTACCCATTTTAGGAGCCTCTATTGAGTAGGGCATTAAGTTGGACCTGTAAGTAGACTAGATATGAATTGCCTGTTGCAACGATGGACTGTGATGGTTCTCTACTGGCACTCATTTAAAGTCATTGGTAGTTCCATTTAGATGGCCACTCAAAATCCTATACCCACATTATAGGAAACTAAACAAAGAGAATAGCTATCACCTCTAACACACAACCTACTGTATTCCCTAAGAGTGTCTTAGGTGCTTCTTTCTAAGTAGTTTATACTGTATTCTATATCTGCTTTAAGTATGTGTCAGAGTATTATCCACTAGGTCTGTGATATATTTGGTTATTGGTGTGAATGACTATGAGATGTGTTCTACTCACTTAGCCTGCTCTCCATGCCACACAGCACAGCGGCACCATTGTTGAGCAGCAGATTTCTAAAATGGGAACTGCGAAATTTTTCTAAATTAGAAATATGGTTAATTTTTTTACCTGATTCAATGTTTTATATATATATATAATATATATATAGTAAAGATACTGTACAGAGGGTTTTTACAGTTACATGAGCAAGGTAATGAGTACATTTCCTATCAAGCATTGTTACACCCTCCTTTATATTTCCCCTACCATCCCTTTTCCTCCTACTTCCCACCTCCTCCCTTCCCTCTCTCCCCCCACAAAGTTGTAAAGTTTATTTTCAACTTACTTTCTTGTACATCTCATTGTTACAATGGGTCATCCTGTATCCTTACTTCAGCATTTTGTTATTTCCCTTCCCCTCCCCAAATTAGAAAAACACATATACAAGATGCAGGGCACCAGAATCAAAAACAGTGACAAACAAGGGTTGTACCATGGGGGAAGAACATACAAAAGAAACAAAAAAAATCGCATAGTACATTATCAGTACATTAAGAACAGCAACAAAGATAAAACCACTTGTGTCCCTATCTTGGGATTCATTTCGCTTAGCATCAGGTTATATGGTAATACATATATGGTAATACATATAATACATATATGGTAATACAAATAGCTTTTGACCTCTTCTGCTTGTCGTAGACCTACACTAGTTATTGCAGATAAGGGAACCTGGTTAATTCTTTAATTAAGCAATTGTTACAAACAGGTATACGATATAACAAAGATTCAAAATGTTCCATACATTCATTTAATCCTTGCAATGAACTTTCCCTTCTATTAACATAAAGTTTTTATTTTGGAAGTTTTAGATTTATAGAATAATTTAATTGTACTACAGAGATCTTTCTTATACCATACATCTAATTTCTCTTAATAACATGTTAAGCGTATATATTTAACTAATGCTCATATTAATTAATGTTCATAGTAACTAGTCATTGTTAACTAATGTTCATATTTTATTCAGATTCCCTTAGGTTTTAATCTAATGTCCTTTTTCTGTCCCCGGATTCCACCCAGGATACAACTTTGCATTAATCATCATACTCTAGGTTTCTCTTGGCTATGCCAGTTTTTTTTTTTTTTTTGGGGGGGGGGGGCTTTTTGTTTTTAATGAGTTGGACAATTTTCATGAGTATTGGCCAGGAGTTTTATAGACTCTTCCTCAATTAGGATTTCTGATGGCTTTTTTCATGGTTATATTAGGGTAGTGGATTTTTGTGAGGGAGACCACTGAAGGAACACACCATTCTCCTTACATCAAGTTAAAAGCATATACTGTCAAAATGACATCACTGGTTAATGTGACCCTTTATCACCTGACTAATGAAGTATTTGTCAGGTCTATCTTTTCCAAAATGACTCATTGTCTTCTCTTGCTGGAATGAGGTCACTTTATGCAGCCCACAATTTCAGAGCAAAGAGATGCTCTATCACCTTACATAGTTACATAAACGATTTGTAATTCTTCTGCATCAGAGAGTTGTCACAACACTCCCTTAATGGATGAGAAAACTAAGCCTTGCCCAGTACTAGCCCATTGCATTGCATTCTATGCCTTCAGCTGCTGTTGCTCAGGATCTCTTCTGGACTGAACTGTGCAGGAAAGTGCTTTTTGTGTAAAAGTCCTATCTCTGCTTTGCTAAATAAGCACTTCCAAAGCCAACTGGGCCATTTTGGACTACTCAGCATCTACTGCTCTATTGGCCCATTTCATGATATAGCTATTCATTCTGTAGGTAGCAAGTATGCACATGCAATTATCAGGAGGATGCTGGGCAAGAAGAAATGGAATTCAAGGATTGCACTAATTTTTATTTTACTCAATATGCCTTATTTCTTCTTTTCTCAATTTATCCCTGCCTCTCTGAGGATGGTAAATTGAACATATGCCTACCTGGTATGAAGCAAGGATATACCAGATATATAGAGAGAGTAGAATCTTCAGAGGCCTGAGTCTAATGGAGGAGTAGCAATGGGCTGGTGTTGCTAGAGGAAATAAATTAGGATTATAAGATTGAATCAGTCTGAGTCTCATGGGCAGAAAATTCTAGATTTAGTTTTGAATATGATAGATAACCAATTAGCAGAGAAATGATAATATTTGTGTTGGAAAACTCTGTTCTGACTCTCAAGTACAGGAAAAAAAGACTAAAAATGCAAATAAAAACAATCTGAGATACCACCTTATGCCAGTCAGCATAGCTTATATCCTAAATTTAGATAACAAAAAATGCTGGCAGGGATGTGGAGAAAGAGGAACCCTACTGCACTGCTGGTGGTAATGTAAACTAATACAACCACTCTGGAAAGCAGTTTGGAGATTCCTCAGAAAACTAATCATGGACCTTCACTACAGCCCCTCCATACCACTCCTAGGCATCTCCCTTGAGCAATAGGAACCAGGATACAAGGACATATGTACCTCCATGTTCATTGCTGTACTGTTCACAATAGCCAAGATATGGAAACAACCCAGATGCTCCACTACAGATGAGTGGAACCAGAAATTGTGGTTCCTATATATAATGGAATATTACACAGCCATTAGAAAGGACAAAATAATGACATTCATTGTGGAATTGGATGGAACCAGAACAAATCATGTTGAACAAAATAAGCCAAGAACAGAGGGACAAATGGCATTTGGGCTTGCTGATATGTGGATGTTAAATTCAAAACATGAGATATGACCAAGTAAATAGGATGCAAGAAACAAAGGACCTTTCCTTAATTGGTCATATTGTTTTTAGATGACTCTATGTTCTTGACCTCACATATGATATATGCATGTGCACATAAGTAGGAAGCTGGGAGGAGGGCACAGAAAATAAAAAACAAAAATAAAACAGACTGTCTGTCCAGACACTGGTTGGTGGCTCACACCTGTAATCCTTGTGATTCAGGAAGCTAAGATTAGAGGATTGGTGTTCAACGCCAATGAAAATCTATGACACCTTTATCTCTAACCAGCAAGAAGCTTGAAGTGGTAGAGAGCAAGCCTTAAGCAAAAAAGCCAAGCTTCAGCATCAGTACCAAAAAAGAAAACAGTTAAAAAAAAAAACAAAAAAAGAACAGATTGTCTGGGACAGAAACAAGAAGACTAGTTGTGCAGCTATGAGACCAGGGCAAGGGGTGGGGGAGGGGTGGGGGGGCATCAGCCAGAGATAGAAAAGCCAGAGTGGCAATGTTAGTGGTGAAAAAACTACACATGTATCTTGGAGGTGGACATGACAGGATTGGCTGATGGATTTCTTAGAACCAAGAGGCTAAAGAGGGGGAAATCAAAATCAAAAGTTGTTATCCTAATAACAGTGCCAATTACTGGCGTAAAGGAGACTCAGAAAAAAGAAGATTTAAGCATGTTTAATTTGAGATGAAGATGGACAATCTGGGATTGAGGAATTAGACAAGCCTGCAGTTTATTAGCCAGATGGAGCTAGGAGTGTTCATTTGGGGGAGACACATTCTGACCGATAGATGATATTGAAATACAGGGAACTGAAGGGGAGCACTACCTGGTAAATGTTACTAGAGGCAAAAGTCCTAGAAGGAAGGAGATATAAGAGGAGATGAGAACAGTAGAAAACTAGACAAATATGTATTATGGAAAACAAGTAAAGAAATAGCTGAGGTAGACAGTGATAGAGATACCCATATGACATGATATAGAGACATTGAATAAAGTCTCATGTCCTCAGTGGTGATATGAGACTCTCCTAACTTGGATACAAGAGATGTTGCCTCCAATCAGTGGTCCAAGGGACAAATAGATGACTATATATTATATGTTTTTATTATAAAAATACTGTACAGAGGTGTTACAGTTACACGAGCAAGGTAATGAGTACATTTCCTATCATGCATTGTTACCTCCTCCTTTGTTTTTCCCCTACCATCCCTTCCCTCCCCACCTCCCCAGCTACAGATGAATATATTTACATAATTCACATAGTATAGCCAGTCTTATGGTTGTAGTCAATGTACACCATAATTTGGGTTGAAGTAGCTAAAAATAAGGTCTGCTTTGGCAACTGATTTTTCAATTATTTCCACTTCCTCTAAACCATCAGTGTTGACATTATCCCTGAACTAATGAGTACACTATGAGAATCAATAGTCAATTTCACCAACCTAAGTAGTAAAGTACTAAACAAAAATCTTTTTAATAAGTTTTTTTATTGTGAAAATACTGTACAGAGGGGTTACAGTTACATGAGGAAGGTAATGAGTACATTTCCTATCGAGCATTGTTACCCCCTCCTTTGTTTTTCCCTACCATCCCTTCCCTCACACCTCCATAACTACACTCTCCCCCCCACCTAAATTGTAAAGTTCATTTTTCAACATAATGTCTTGTACATCTCATTGTTATTAAGAATTTTGTTTTTTTCCCTTCCTCTCCCCAACCTAGAGAAGTGAATATACAAGATGCAGGGCGCCGACATCAAATACAGTGAAAACAGGGGTTAAACTGTGGGGGAGGAACATACAAAGTAACAAAAAAATCACATGGTACATTATAAGTATGTTAGAAACAATAGCAAGAAAGAAAAAACCACTTATGTCCCTATCTTGGGGTTCATTTTGCTTAACTTCATCTTATCTGGTCATATGTACATAGTTTTTGAACAAAAATCTTGAAGCCACAGCTAGGTTTAAGAGTACAGGTGCACCGGGTGCTGGTAGCTCACGCCTGTAATCCTAGCTACGCAGGAGGCTGACATCTGAGGACCATGGTTCAAAGCCAGCCCTGACAGAAAAGGCCATGAGACTCTGATCTCCAATAAACCACTAAAAAATCTGGAAGTGGCGCTGTGGCTCAAGTGGTAGAGCACTCGTCTTGAGCTGAAGAGTGCAGGGACAGCGCCCAGGCCCAGAGTTCAAGCCCCATGACAGACCAAAAAAAAAAAAAAAGTACAGGAGTTATTCTGTTCATCTACTAGGACTATCCTGGACATATACTAATTATTACACATGAGAGAAGCCATGGGATCTATATTTCTTTAGTTCTGGCTTACTTCACTTAATATGATTTTTCCCGGGAGCTGGGAAGGTAGCTCAGTGGTAGGTGCTTGCCTTGCAGCCATGAGGCCCTGGGTTCGATTCCTCAGCACCACATAAGCAGAAAAAGCCGGAAATGGAGCTGTGGCTCAAGTGGTTGAGCACTCAACTTGAGCTGAAGAGTTGAGGGACAGCACATAGGCCCAGAATTCAGGCCCCAGAGTTCAGGCCTCACAAGGAATAAAATATACATATATACATATATATGTATATATATATAATTTTTCTCAAGTCTTTCCATTTCCTTATGAATGGGGCAATGTCATTCTTTCTGATGGAGGCACAGAATTCCATCATATATATATATATATACCCACATACCACATTTTCTTTCTTTTCTTTTCTTTTTTTTTTTTTTTTGGTTCCGGTCGTGGGGCTTGAACTCGGCCTGGGCGCTGTCCCTCAGCTCTTCAGCTCAAGGCTAGCGCTCTACCACTTGAGCCACAGTGCCACTTCTGGCTTTTTTTTCTTTTTGCTTATGTGGTGCTGAGGAATCGAACCCAGGGCCTCAGGCATGCAAGACAAGCGCTCTACCACTGAGCCACCTTCCCAGCCCCACACCACATTTTCTTGATCCATTCATCCACTGACTGGCATCTGAATTGGTTCCATATCTTTGCTATGGTAAATAATGCTCAATGAACATGGTGTGGTGGTAGCTTTAGAATGGCCTTGTTTGTGGTCATTTGGGTAATGCCCACAAGTGGGATTGCTGGGTCATAGGGGAGCTCTATGTGTAGTCTTTTGAAGAACCTCCATACTGCTTTCCAAAGTGGTTGAACAAGTTTACACTCCTACCATCAATGCAGTATGGTTCCCTTCTGTCCACATCCCCTCCAGCATCTGTTGTTATTAGATTTTTTGATTATAGTCATTCTAACTGGTGAGATGGAATATCAATGTTGTTAGGATTTGCATGTTTATAGCCAGAGATGCTGAGCATTTCTTCATATGTCTATTGGCCATTCTTATTTCCTCTTCAGAGAAGTCTCTCTTTAATCTTTAGCCCACTTAATGGGGCGGTTGTTTCTTTGAGGATTTGTTCTTGGGGAATTTAATTTTCTGAGTTCCAAGTATATTTTAGATATGAGGTCCTTGTCTGTTGTATGGCTACTGAAGATCTTCTCCCAATGTGGGGCTTTCTATTTATCCTGTTCAATAGCTATGTACAATGACCATATAAGATGATGTTAAGAGAAATGAACTCCAAGATATGGAAACAAGAGGTTTTTCTTTGTTGTTGTTGTTTTTAATGTGCTGTGTGCTATGTGATGTTATTTCTTTTTTCTTTCATTGTTTCTTTTCTTTCCCTATAGTTTATCCCTTATTGTCACTGTATTTGATTTGGGTACCCTGGGTATTATATATACATTTTTCTAAATTAGGGAAGGGAGGGGGAACAACAAAAAAGGTGAGACAAAACCCAAACAGCAAACTAATGCAACAGAGATATTCACAAGATAATATGTTAGAAATGAGATGTACAATTTGAGGGGTTAGGGAGAGAGGGAAAGTGGGAGAAAATGAGGTAGAGGTTAACAAATTTGACAAGAAATTTACTCACTACCTTACATATGTAACTGTAACCCCTCTGTACATCAATAAAATGAAGTTTAAAATATTAACAAGAGAGTACAGGTGCAATGTAATTACATGAACAGTATCTGTTTTTCACTGGTTTATTTGTTGATTGGATGCTTTGGAGTCAGCATTTTGTTTGAACTCTGGCAAGTACTCTACTGGTGGAGCCACACTTCCAACCCTTCCTCTCTAGTTATGTTTTTACAAGTAATTTTATAGTTTTTCTGGTTTTGAAATGGTGCTGGGGATTGAACTAAAGGCCTTACACTTACTAGACAAGCACTGAACCACTACACTCTCAGCCCCTTCTCAGGTTATTTTAAAGATAAGGTCTCACTTTTTGCTTGGACCAGCCTGAACTACAGTTCACCCATTTATACTCTCCATTGTAACTAGGCTGACAGGCATGTACTACTATAGCCAGCTATTGGTTGAGATGGATTTTCATGAACTTTTTGCCTAGATTTATTTTAAACTGTAATCTTCCTGATCTCTATCTCTTGAATAGCTAGACTTACAAGCATGAGATACCACACCAAGCTGAAGGTTGCTTATTTTGACAATGACAAATGGATAGATAGATAGATAGATAGATAGATAGATAAGAGTGACTACCTGTGTTTAAAAAACAGTATCTTGTGTTCGGGTGGATTAGAATAGTTAAAATGGTGATATGCAGAAAAATCATAACAAGACCTTATTATAAAGCAGTATTTGGAACAAAATATCCATCCAATTAATTTGAAATGCTAATATACCAAAAGCTTTATTAAATATGAATCCGATTTTTAAGTGTGACCAGTAGTTCAAGAATTTGAGTTTTTTCATAAGGAAGCCATGTGAACAACTCTTATAGTACTTAGCACACCATCAAGTAATTTACTTGTTGATTGGCTGCTTGGTTAATTGATAAATGGTTGTTTGGCTGGTGGGTTGACTGATGAATGGCATTCAGGCAAGATTGTAGTAAATGACTAAGAAGTAAACAAGAGAGGCTGTATTTGCTACCTGTTTTTCCAACTTGCTTTTGGGAACCAAACTTTTCTAAATGGGAAGTTTATTCATCCAACAAATGTTATTAGGTTTTGTGCTCAGCTTTGATACAAACAACATTTGTTACAAAACAGAATTAAGACCTTTAGTGTTCCTAAGCATTTAAAAGATGTTGGCCACCCTACAGAAATCAAAATAACAATGAGGGATGAGAGTGTAGGTCAACAATTTTTTTAAGTATGCTTAGATGCCCATGGCCCTAGGTTCTACCTTCAGATCCAAAATAGGAAAAGAATGGAGAGAAAGAAGGGGAGAAGGAGAGAGAAAGAATGGTAGAGAGGGAGGTCACTACTAAATAATGAAATTAGAGTGTGAACATGTAACTGTTACCTAATAGAAAAATCTATTTTTCCCTTCAATGAGTATTTTGATGCCCTCTTCCATAAATCATAGTCTTTTCCCTAAAGTTTTATGTCCAAAATGCCATGCTTTGTCTACTGGTTAACTAAATATTAAATGCTATAGAATTTCTACCATGAAAGTTGACAATATTAGGGGAAAATGCAAGTGTTCTTTAAGAAAATGAAGATACAATTTGATAAGGACAGCACCCAATTAAAGTATTTACAAAGTAATGATAAAAGATGGAGGAAAATGGCAAATAGTGCCTTGATAATTAAAACAAGAAAACGGGGAAGATAGCATCAAGAAAAAAAGAGATGTGAGTAATTTAAAATGGAACTTAAACAGGACATAATTATTTAGTTTTGTATTAGCATTAATATTCTGTTTACATTCAGGTTTGATAGGAAAATTTGAATAATGGATTGTATTTGGAATGAGGAATGATTTTACTATTTAAATGCTATTTTTCATGTAGCCTATTATTACATTGTCAGTTTTAATTTATGTATTGAAGCTGCTGTCTCCTGGTAGAAGATTTCTCAGTGAAATTATCCATCGTGTGAAATGAGAAAAGGCCATGTTGGATTTATTTAGTGATTTCCCATTGGGAAAATATGTTCACATTGAGAATTCAGACACCTGGGTTTATCTTGTACATTTATTTCAGGCAAAAGAAGATGAAAGTAGGAGTTCCTTCTCTTATCTAAATGATCATTAAAGTAGCTTTGTTTTAGATAACTAGTCTCAAATCCCTAAATTGTGAAAATAGAAGAGCTAAGTGATGGTTTCTAATGCCAAACATATCGAAGTTGTCAATTCGTACTCATACCCACTGCTACTTAGAGTAGGTAACCCTCTCTTCATTGTTATTATTGTTATTATTGTTGTTGTTATCTTTAAGTAGTTTACAAAGGGTTTCAATGAAACACATCAGTTTATGAGTACAATGCATCTTGATCAGTGTCACCCTTTCAACATTCTCTGTCTCTCCCAAAAACACTTTTAAATGATTTTTTCCAAGTCTTTCCATTTCCTGAGAAATGGGGCAGTGTCATTCTTTCTGATGTAAACAGAATTCCATTGTGTGTGTGTGTGTGTGTGTGTGTGTGTGTGTGTGTGTGTGTGTGTGTGTGCGCTTGATCCATTCATCTACTGAGGGGCATCTAGGTTGGTTCCATATCTTAGCTATGGTGAATAATGTTGCCCACAGTTTCCCTTATTTACAATAATTAGTATATGTCTAGAATAATCTAATCAGGTGAGCAGGAATGCTCAAAAACTAGGTATATATGACTACATAAGATGATGCTAAGTGAAATGAACCCTAAGATATGGACACTAGAGGTTTTTCTTTGTTGTTGTTTTTAATGTACTACTATATGTTTTTATTGTTTCTTTTGTATGTTCTTCTTCCTATGGTATATCCTTGTTCTCACCGTATTTGATTTTGGTACCTTGCACCTTGTATATACATTTATATAATTTGGGGAGGGGAAGGAGAAGGGGAATAACAAAATGCTGAAACAAGGACATAGGATGATCCATTGCAACAATGATGCTCACAAGACACTATGCTGGAAATGAACTTTACAACTTTGTCAGGGCGGGGGGAAGAAGGAGAAGGTTGGGGAGGGAAGGGATAGTAGGCAAAAACAGAGGAGGGGGTAACGATGCTTGACAAGAAATGTAGGCTGGGAAGGTGGCTCAGTGGTAGAGTGCTTGCCTTGCAAGCCAGAGGCCCTGGGTCCGATTCCTCAGCACCACATGAGCAAAAAGAAAAAAGCCGGAAGTGGCGCTGTGGCTCAAGTGATAGAGTGCTAGCTTTGAGCTGAAGACCTGAGAGACAGCGCCCAGGCCCAGAATTCAGGCCCCACGACCGGACCCTCCCCACCCCAAAAAAAACAAATGTAGTCATTACCTTACTGATGTAACTGTAGCCTCTCTGTACTGCCTCTTTACAAGAAAATAAAATATAATTTTTTAAATAATGAGAAAAAATGATTATGATGTAATCAAAATTACTTGTGGAGCCTAAAGTATGATTATAGGAAGAAATTATATAGCTGACATCTACATTATAGTTCTGCCTTATATCTTTATAATATATAATAGGAAGGAGAGTTCAGATAGCTTTGGGACCTACTGTAATTTATTCATTAGTACTCATTTATACAGATTTCCCTTATGTTTAAAGAATACAGGTTTAACCAAATCTATTTCTCATTTCTGCATTAACTACACCCTTTCATTATACCTGTGTAATACAGTAGGCTCATACTTGGAGCCTGTCTCTCCCAGCAGCTTCCTCATTCTTTCCTGGTTTATATAGACGTGTGTCTCTTCTTCTAGACTCAGAATTCCCTACCATATACAAGATTTTACTTCTGTCAATCCTGCTCCTCTGTACAACTCTTTTCTAACTGAACGCTCAGCCTGAGGTGAAAGCACTCATGTCCCAAGCTACCACCTAAACACTGGTTCTGGAAACTTCTCTTTTAGCTTGGACAATTGTTCTTCAGAAGTCCTCCCCTCCTTTCTTATGTTTGGCATTTTCTTAGCTTAGGACTTCATTAGAAACTCAAAATTGAAGCAATAGTCTTTATACTCTCAAGCTGAGCCCTAAGTCTCTCTCCAGAATTACCTTTCAGAAATGATTATGCCACTTCCCACATATGAACTTGGAGAATGCTAGCTGATAAAAGAAGCAAACAAAACTAATCAGTTAGCTTGGAACGCAATGTCTCCCATAGTAATGTTCCAGTTTAGCACCTGTAGTCATAGGTAGCTGTGATGAACCCCTTTCACGATACCAGCTCCAACATCAATTCAACCAATTTCATACTGTGTTCACCATCAGTTTTCTTCTGATTGTTTTTTTCTGAAGCCATGATTCTTTTAATTCTCTCATTGACACAAAATATTTTTACATGTTCATAGCATAGTAACTTAATACATGTACTAAGAGTATAATAAATGCTTGATCATCAAATTTAAGAAATGTTTCTCAAGCATTAATCATTGTTGTGTATGGGGACTTTTCTTTATTTATTTTTATCTACAGAGGAGTTGCCAGTCAAAAAAGCAGTATACAAATACAACGCAACTTGATCAATGTCCCCCATCCCATCATTCTCCCCCACTTCTCTGAACCCCTGATTTCCTTCTTAATTTTGTAGATTATGCATTAAATTTTAGAACTGTGTTATCCCCTCTTCCTCTTCTAGTCATTTTGAAGTATGTCATGGATTGCCTGACTGTGCTCCAGAAAAAAAAAAAAAATCCAATTCCTTCCCTCTGTATTTCAAGGCCCATATTGAACTTATTTCAGATCCTTCAACTCCTTGCCCTTTCCAGCTCAGACCGTGTTTCTCATTCTACTTCTCCCTTTCTTGCTGTTTACCTCCCTTTTAACAAGGATGCTTGGTCCTTCTTCTCCAGTTTTGGAATCAGTCTCTCTCGTGGCCAGTCCATCATGCAGTCTTCCAATAAATATATCTTCCCCAGGCCCCAGTCACCTTAGCACAAGTTCTTACAACTGTCATCCTTTCCAGATACACTCTAATTATTAGAGTCAAGCTCAGACCATGCCTGACTTTGCACAAGGTAGAAGAAATACCTCACATTTGATTTTCTTTTCATCTTCTTTAATTTGTCCAATTCCTCCTAGAACATGGATGACATATCAATTCCTTTATGACATCCTGTTTGAAGCAATCTGCCAAGTGGCAATTCATCACATTGTTCACCTGCATCTCTTCATATACAATATCCTGTACACACCCACTCCTTTGTATTGTAAAATATCCATCTCTGCCAATAGATGATGAACTAGCTCCTTTTGGGAAAGAATAATGTCGAAATGATGTATTTGTAAACTTCTTTGAGTCCTTTTAAAAATAAGATAAAATGTCTTGCCCATGTAATTGTAATCCCTCTGTACAGTATGTTCACAATAAAAAAAGAATAAGACAAAATGTAAAGACAAAAGGGAGAAAGGAAGGAAGAAGAAACAGCTTTTAGTATTAAAAATAGCTTTAAAAAAAAGTGGCTTCCAGGCACCAATGGCACACATTCATAATTCTAGCTCAGGAGGCTGAGACCTGAGAATCGCAGTTTGCAGACTGCCCAGGCAGGAAAGTCCATGAGACTCTTATCTCCAATTAACCACCAAAAATCCAAAAGGAGAGCTGTAGCTTACGTGGTAGAGTAGTAGCCTTGAACAATAAAGATCAAAGACAGCATCCAGGTCCTGAGTTCAAGCCCAGGACTGGATTAAAGAAGAAAAGAAAGAAAAAAAAAAGGAAATCACAAGCAGTTCTTAATGGAAAGAGAAGAACCAAGAATTTAAGTCTGTTTACCCATCTCCTATTTAGTCCTTTCTTGATGCACTATACAAGGTTTTGTTGCTAAGTTATGGCTATCAACATTTTTCTTGTTGACCCTTCATACATCAAGAAGTCAATGTACACACACACACACACACACATCACTCAAGGTAAAAAGTTTCCCCAAATTATATGCCACTTATTAGTGCAATACACTTTTATTTTGTTGGTTTTAATTCTGATCTTTAACTACTGACTTGCTTTCTCGAGTACTGATAGATTAGAATTAGTTAAAGATCTTTAAAAATAAATCCTCATGCCTGAATTCCAGCCCCAGAAATTTCAGTTTAATCAATATGGGCTGTGACTAGGACATAGACATTTTTAATGGCACCCAGGCAATTCCTAACGTGCCAGCTAATGTGTGAACTGAGAGCCCAGCACCTCTTGACATGACCCATGAACCAATGGCACTGACATCCGCTGAAGGTCTTTCTGATATCCAGGATCTTGAACCTCCCCAGGGAGAAACTCCTTTATGAGAAACTCCATTTTCACAAGATCCCCAGGCGTTTCATAATCACATTTACAAGCACTGTTCAGCTTAGAGAACAGGGAGTCAGTTCTATAGAATGGTTGGCAGAGTAGGCTCTGGTAACTTATTGACCTCTCCATGCTTCCGCGTTCCCCATCTCTCAGACAGAGACAAAATAGCAGTATTTTTTCCAGTAGTGGCAATAAGATTATCACAATGGTATTCCTGGGAGGGTACATCCAGATAATTCATTTTAATTCATATTGCACAGTGTCTCACATATAATCTTACACATGGTGAGCATAAAGTAATCATTGTCTATTGCATTGTCCTCAATGCCAAGAAAATGACTGGAAAATATGCCTGTGCTTTAGCTGAGCATAGTGGTTAATGCCTGCTAACTCCAGCTACTTGGGAAGTACAGATACAGACAATCACAGTTCAAAGCCAACTGGGGCAAAAGGTTCATGAGACCCCATGTGAACCAATAAAAGCTGGGTATGGTGATGTTCACTTGTCATTCCAGTTATCAGAAGCATAAATAGGAGAAATACAATACAGGCTGGCCCAGGGAAAAAGAGAGATTCTATTCAAAAGATAACCAAATTAAAACAGCTGGGGAACCTGGCTCATGTGGTAGAGCACCTTATCAATAAAGACAAGGCTATGAGTTCAAACCTCAGCATTACAAAAAGAAAAAGAATAAAACTGTGCTATTCTTTTATTGAAATGGAAACTCAGAGAGGTAAAATAATTCCCCCAGAATTATGTGACTAGTTTACTAAAATTCTAAATGTAAAAAAAAGTTCTAAACATAAATTAAAATTCCCTGAGAGGCCTAACCCAGACTGCCCTCTGCTAGCAGTTTCTAATTTGCAAGGTTTGGATATTTGTTGCAATGCAAGCTTTTCTACATACCTCTGTGAATCGGTGTTCTAGCAACAGTGGTTTCAGTGGGTTCATTTTGCCCTGACTCATAAAAGCTGCCTAGTAAGTTGTCAGAGTTACTGTAGGCTATTAAACCACTTAGAGTGTCCATGGCCAGCTGGCCAGCACTTGTTTATCCTCCAGCTTCTGCTCATATCTGTCATAATTTCAACTGTGAAGTGTGCTTTTTAAAATTGTAAACCATTTTATTCTTAGCGTGGGCTTGCTGTGCTTATTTCTGGAATGGAATTCAAGACACGATTTTGCCCAGAGCAATTCCTAGCCATTAGTTCAAGCTTTAATAGTTTTATGGAGGAAGGAGGAAGAGTCTCCTACCACAAAATCAGTCCCTTAGTTAATGGATGCACCAGTGATTGATTCTGCTCTTATCTAAGGACAAGCAGCCAAGTTCACAGAAGACAAAACCACAACTGAAGTCAAATCAGAACTGATGTCTCAGGTTGCTGCTGATCTACCCCCATAGTTCTGTGAGCCATATTATTCTCTCTTGCCTGAAAAACCATGCCTGATCGACTTGCTAAAGAGTGGGAATGTAACAAAATCTGGCTACATACCACAAAGCCATTGCATTGACTTCTGGCCAAATCAATGTGATCAGCGTTTTCAGACAGGAAATAAAGGATTCTAGGGAAAGATAAACTCCTCGTTCCTCAGCCCAAACATGACTATAGTAGGAAGAGACCAGGAATGATTAAGTTCATGAATAAAGTTGTATTATTCAAAAGTTCCCAAGAACAGAACAGGTAAGTCTGGACACCATGATTCTCTTAATTATTTTAGTATGTAATTGCCTCGTCCTTTGCATCTTTTTGTCTCCAGTGTTATCATGGTTTCCTACATATCTTGTTACTCTAAATAGGGTTTTTTAATATTTCTTTGGTCTTTATTCTGTACTTTTTTCATCTTACTGTCTTTAAGCAGTTGTATAAAGGAGTTATCAACTTCAAAATACCAAAACAGTAAAGGACATTAGAAACTGGTTCTTTAAAAGAACATCTAGTTATCAAGAGAATCCAAGCTGAACATCAGGTTTGGGGGGGAGGGATGGGGAGGGGGTAAGGGAGAGGAGTGTGGAGATGGGAGGGCAGGGATGGTAAGGGGAAACAAAGGAGGAGGCAACAATGCTTGATAAGAAATGTACTCATTACCTTGCTCATGTAAACATAACCCCTCTGGATGGTATTTTCACAATTAAAAAAAAAAACTGCAGCAACCAAGTGAGTGTCCTAAATTAAATGACCCTTGACCCCATGACATCCTAGCAGCAGTGAGGAAAGAAAGAACAAAGGGACTAAGCAGAAGCTCATAAACCAAATTAATAGGCAGGAATGGTCTTGGTAAAAACCTATCCAGGCTTTATGATCCCTTATATGCAGTTCTAGTTAAATAAGGAGAAAATCAATCGTGTGTGTGTGTGTGTGTGTGTGTGTGTGTGTGTGTGTGTGTGTGTGTGTGTTAGCTGAGTTCTCCCTTCCATAGGGGTGATAGTCATAATTTCACTGAGCACAGGCCAAATGCAGTGAACATTCTTACTCTTTTAGTTCAAATGGAAGGAATAGTTGTCAGAAGCTGAAGAGACAATTAGCTACTGTCAGTAAATGTCAGGTGAGGAGTTACTTGACTGGTTTCTAGACACATTTTTTCTCCTTTTGAAAAATGGGCCACTTGTTTGGCTTTTGTATTACAGGATTTCTCCCATTTACTTTTTTTTTTTTTTGCTGGCAATCATACTTGTGATTTCATACATGCTACAAGGTCAGCGGTCTATCACTGAGCCACATCCCCAGTCTCACATTTTTATTTCTTAAGGAATTCTAGCTGTAAATTTTTTCCAGAAAATAAACTTGAAAGATTTGGAATCAGAATATATCATTCTAATCAGTTAATTGCTTTGAGTATCAATCATCTCTCCTATGAACTAGATGTACTCTTCCAACTAAGGACAGCATATAGGAAAGTATTCTATATTCAGTAAAGCACATACAATGCAACTGATGATGTCTCAACAACTTTAAGATATACAATTGGTATCATGAGACTGAAATTCATTTTATAATTGATTATCTCCTATGTGTGTGAATGTATCAGACAGACAATGACAGAGACAGAGACAGAGATGATTCAGGGATTGAATTGTTGGTCTTGAGGTCACAAATTGATACTCTACTACTTGAGCCATACCTCTGTTTGACATTTTGCTGCTTAATTGGAGATAGTGTCCAGGCGGTTTTTCTGTATGGGCTGGCTTTGAACCCCAATCCTCACCCTTCTGAGTGGCTAAGAAGGTCTTCTTACAATTTCATGTCCTGGTTCTGATACCACAAAGAGGCCCTATGCCAATTCAAAGACCAATGAAGTGATACTATTTATCTTTCCCAGACTCTCCCAAGGTTTACAAACTAAGTGAGGAAACCTTACCAACTGCCTGCTTTTGTTAATCAAATTTTATTGCGACAGCCACATTCGTTTCTTTGTATATTGTCTATAGCTGCTCTAGTGCTGCAATAGCAGAGTTGCATACTTGCTACTGAAATCATCTTACCCATATGCAAAAAATAGTACCTGTGTGGCTTTTCTAGACAAAAATGTGCTTAAGACTAATCTTTATATAAAAAGGGAGTATATAATTTTCTAATGGATACTGAATGAATTCATTTCATAATAATTCCTATAGTAGGATTTAATGGCCTAAATTACCATCATATTCTGAAACAAAAATGATGAAAAATGATTTGATAAATCTGGATCAACTAAGATATTTAGATAGAAAGCCCTGAGGATTTTAAGCCTTGTCAACCTAATAATGTGAGAAGGTGCTAGAGCTGTTTGAGTTCATCAACAGAATTAATGAAGTCCCAAATACTACACTAAAGTGCATGTTTTATGATAATTGGAGCAGTACTGTATGTCAGCCTGAACACCAGATTCCACTTTCAAGTATAGTGCTTATCAATGAAAATAATGAAGAATGATTAGGCTAGATCCTTGATTTAAGTCAAGATATTATCTAGATAAAATATGAGTTGGTCATATTATTTTAGTATTTTACATTTTAAATTCAGAGTAAAAGTTCTCAGAAACTAAGAATCTTGGAAGTAAAACTTTGAAACTACTTTGTTTCCTGGACCTTTTTCAATAAAGAATTTCAGGATAAAGTCCATGTTATTTTGTACTACAGTCTGTTAATTATTTCCGAGAGGATAATAACAAGCCATCCTTGAAAAGAATAGCTGGTAATGGACTTAGCTCTAGAGACTTTTAGATAGTGTTTGCCAAAAAACAAGGTTACTTCGTTGTTATGTCAAACGTATCCTTTATTAGCCTAAATATGTAAAATATACCAAATAAATTATGAAGGGCTAGTGTCTGACTTGCCTGGCCACTGCTTTGAAATGCTCCTGGTAGCTTCTTAGATCTATAATAGGAGACTATACATTTTGTGTTTTTCTGAAAAGATATCTTAAAATTCCTGTAAAACAACACCAGGAAGATTTCATGAGAGAGAAGAACTTATGGATTTTTTTGGAGGGGGTATGAGGGCAGTCATGGGACTTGAACTTGAGGCCTGAGTGCTGTCCCTGAGCTCTTTTGCTCAAGGCTAATGCTCTACTAATTTAAGCCACAGCACCACTGCTGATTTTCTAGTGGTTCATTAGAGATGAGTCTCATGAACTTTTCCTGCCCAGGCTGGCTTTGAACCATGATCCTCAGATCTCAGCCTCCTGAGTAGCTAGGATTACAGGCATGAGCTACCAGTGCCTGACTAACTAGCCTCAGATAACCGACTAAATTATAGATTTGTTGTCCCAATGAGGTTAAAGCTTAGTAAATAAGTGTAAGAAGGTATTTTAAGTGTTCCTGAGAATTAGAACTATTTTTTTCTCAGTAAAGTTTGAGCTTTGTTCTCTGTATCAGTTCTCCAAGGACAAGAAGCAATAGGAAGTGATTGGCATAATGGCCAGGTTAGCAGGCCCCACATCTGTAGGTCAGCTAGTAGCTGGTGTCCCAGGCTTGAGTCAGCATTTCTTCTTTGTCAGGGAAACCTGTTGTGTTCTTATCGATTTCCCAACTGATGGAATGAGGCCTACCCAGATTATTTGAGGATGGCTTCATGACTCTCATCCATGTTAATCACATCTATAAAATACCTTCTCAGCAGTACAAAGATTAGTGTTTATTTGATAATTAGGCACTCTACCCAAGCCACATTGACTCTTAAAAGTAACTATTACCATCTCTCTCTGTATGAAAAGAAAGTTCTTATCTTGTACTACTTCATTGTGTGCGTATGTATGTGTTTGTGTGTGTGAATGTATCTGTATATATGTGAGAGATAGAATCCAGATCTATAAAAGACAATGTAAGAGTTTGGCAAGTATTGAAATACGCAAATCAGAGGCTTTTGCTTATCTGAATTAGTAAGGCAGACGACCTCAATTCAATAGACACATGGTTGGTTATATTCTGTTCCCAAATGTGGTCCGAAGGAACAGTATTGCCATAAAATCATTAATGAACGGAGATTTCTATCATGGCAGGAAGCATTGGTGAACCTTAAGATTCAGGTGTGGTTGGGGGTGGGTTTTGTCCATATTTCCCATCGCTGCCACCCTCCTCCAAGTTACTGTCTCTCACCCTACTTCACTACATTTTTAAATAAGTTTTTATTGTGAAAATACCGTACAGAGGGGTTACAATCACATGAGCAAGGTAATGAGTACATTTCTTATCAAGCATTGTTACCTCCTCCTTTGTTTTTCCCCTACCACTTCCCTCCCATCTTCACAACTACATTAATGAATTTAGTTTCTCGTAAGTCAAGTGAAAGTAAACCTGCATTGTTGCTCCTGCTATCTTTTTTATTTCCATTCTGCAGTCTAAGGGTAGCGGACATAGCCCTCTCTGTTCTAAAGCTAAACCTCTGCTTGTTCATTCCCTCTCCAATTTTCTATACTTTTTCTCTACTGTCGATAGCCCAGTAAAGGACATGTCATTGGGGTACACCCACTTGGTGAAGCCAATGGCTACTTTTAGTGTAATGTTCTGTTCCTGGTACTTTGGAAATGGCTGATTAGGCCCTCTTCAAACACTGTCATTCCCTGGCCCTACCATTTTGGCTCTGCTCTATAGTTACACTGCTTCCCTCATTGGCTTCTTTCCTTCACAGCTTTACCTCCACCTCCCACCCCAGCTAACACTGTTTCGCTAAAACTCACTGCACCTTTGGGCAGCTCTTCTCTGATGGATTTTACTTACTTAAAATGTGGCTACTAGTTTTTTACATTCAATAAATATGTATGCACAATTACTCTGTGCATGCTATTCTGGATTCCAAGGATAACAGTTTTCTCCATTATTTCAAAGAGAACAGGTAATTTTGTTTTATTTCATTTTGTTTTGGGTCATTTTTAGGAGCCTCAATTATTGTCAGTACTTCACTAAAATACTGAATGGAAATCATTCATTTAATTATGATAAATATATGCTAGTTTTCTTTGCTAAACCTTGACACTCTATTGTTACTTGGTGGTATTTTCAAGTCATGGACCATTTCTTACACATCTTTGTATTTGTTAGACCTTTCCTAGAATTTAGAGTAAGTTTTATACGGGGATTCTATGGCTAGACACAGAAAAGCCACATTTTGAGACGTTGAATCAGGAGTCTTTATTAGAAAGCTGGCGACAGCAAGCAGACTCATGTTCCCCCAAAAAAGTTACAGCCTTGACTATACTTAATACTGTTAGGAAACTGGGCCATGAGGGTATTACAGTAAAGAAAGAGCAGAAAACAATCTCAACAAACCAGATCAACTCTACTGGAGAGTTGAAGAAGGATGCCATGGTGACTGAGGAGAATCAGGAGACCCGAGGCATGGTGTAATGGTAAGCAGGGTCAAGGGACCTAACTAGGGTCATGGTTAGGGGGCAGGGTCACAAGCAACTCAAGAGTTTGAAGAGTCTCCGAAGTTTGAGGTGTGGATCTGGCAGGTCCAGGAACCTATTGTCCAAGTCCCTGCCCTGTCAGCTTCTACTAGTCCAGTTGCTTATCATGTGTGGAAGGGAATGGTGAAGTGGAATTCCACCTCTAGAGTTGTCAGAAAGTCTCCATCTTCCACCAAGATGTCAAGACTGTGCCTCTAAGACCCAATATTCATGAGGACCCCTTAAGTATTTATTCAATGGATAATAGAATAGAATAAAATTATTTTCTTATGGCTACATCAATCTTATGTTGGTTACACTGATTAACTCCTGCTAATTAGAAATCAGTTGCTGATTAAATTAGTAAAAGCAGAAGTAATTACTACTTAATAAGTACAATTGAGATGAAAAGAAGTTTTAAATATGGAATCCATAGAGAAATAGCAAATGAACACTTACAACATACATACTTATGCTGATGATTCCAAAATTTGTATTTCTAGTCCCTCCCTCAGTGGCTCCAATCTCCTCCCCATCCACTAGATTTTTAAAAATTTACCTATCACCTTATTATGCAGACTAATGATATGATAATTCCTACTGATAACAAGTTTGATATTTTAACTATTTAAATGACAATGAAAATAAAGGCACCAGTGTATATTTTGTAAACCTAGAACCTATAATATATGATTATTTTTGCATGCATTGATTTAATTGAATACCAATCAAATATAGTCAATAAAGTAATTGTTAAAACATAATATAGTTCATCTTTTCTGACTTAAAATACTTAATAAGGTAATTTTCACTGAACAAAGAAAAATACTTAAGTGAAATTGATATTGCATTTTGTTTTAGTGTTTCATTTGCTTTGGCCAAAACAAAATACTACTTCTTAGCTTTAATCTTTCTCTACAATGCAACTAGAGGCATTGTCAGATTTAAAATGATAATTGCATGTTTAGTAGGTGAATAAATTTAAGAAGCTGCAGTCAAACCCATTGGGAAAAATGAAACTAAGACAAAAATTAGATGAAAACATTTGACAGCAGAAAATATTTGACATAGCTCCTATTTCCTATTTTTTAATCTAAGCCTGAATTTTAATTAATATCTTTCCCAATATCCTGACTTTAGCATTTTATGCTGAAGAAATTATTGAAAGATTGACTAGCAGTCTCTTGATATAGCAACAAATATTTATAATCTGCTGACTATAATTTTATATTATTTATTGACTAACTCTTTAGATCTCTTGCTTTTTTAGGCCCATAATTAAAGATTTGAAATATGAGTTTATATTCTGTCAGCTGCTTAAATAGAATTCAAAATAGGTATGGGTAATAGTCCTATATCCTCAGCAATCATTTATTACCACTTATGTGGAGAAGTTAACAGTTCTGTGTAACAAAAATTGATAATGTATCAAAACAAATCTATGTCAATCTAAGAAAACAGATGCAGCCAGTGAACTAATAGCCCCTTCTCTATTTGTGCTCATTGAAATCAATAAGATTTTTCACTCAGATATAAATAGTTCCATTTCTAATAGTTCTTGTGAATCTTAGCTTTCATGGCAGTAGATTTTCAAAGTATATACCTCGCATAAAATATATTAAGATAATGCTTACTGCATGCTGTACCTGATGGCTTCTTATGACCTGAAAATGTATCTCCAGGGATCCTCTTTGCTATGCATGTCATTTCTTCTTTTTGTTCCCATATGTTTGCTTTCAAACTTGGCAGACTGAGTAGCTGTTTCAAATATAATTCTACCATTGAGGGATTTCTTCATGGGAGTTGCACCCTGTAGATAAAAACAAGATTATTATGTCATGATAAAATAACTTGTGTGTATACATTATGCCAAAGAATCTATTCAGTGAGACACGGGGAATTAGGTAAACAAAATCCAAGCAACTAACTCTAGTCCAAGCCTGAATACCAGATAAATGGGTGAAATGAATCTTGAGATTTCAAATGTCTCGATAACCAATCATCTATGTAGTTGGGAGATAAGCCTAGGAACAACCTCAAACACCCTATTGTTGTGGCAACCTGGTCACTTGTAGTTGTGGAACTTGGCTACTCTCAGACATGATTGCTTCTATAAAAAGGGACAGTACATTTTCCTTCAGGTTATATCAAGGAATAAAATGAACTTAAGTTCCCTAAAACAATTGGCTGGCAGTTATTATTCTTAGAACATAATAGTAGCTAATATTATTAGCCAATTTAGTCATTACTCCCTGATCTCAAACACTTAATTTATTCAGTAGAAATGACTTAATAGACTGTTTTGCATTAGTTAGGCAAAAAAGAAATCAAATAACTTTCTGAAAATTTTATTTTTCAATTGATTAATCTTCCACCATACCATATGGGTATGATTCTTGATTTTGCCCTGGTTTCTAGGAACTTGATGTAAAATAGAATGCTAGCTTGTAATTTACAATAATATCACATTTAGGTTGTTTCTGACTCTTTATAAATATATTTTGATGGAATGTACAATCTATTATAATCCACAGTGATCAAAATTAATGTAAAAACACAGGAATCTACTTACAAATGTATTCACATAGTTTTATGTTTAATAGCTGGAGGAAGAGGGCAACTTAAACTCTCCAGTGATGATTTTCTGCTAACTTATTTCAATCACCTTCTATGGGATATAATAGTTGAAACATTGGAAATAGCAGGGGACTCAATTGATTTTTTCTCTGCACCATTTATCTGTTATATCTGAGAATAACGATCTCCCATTGTCTGCAGTGAAATTGTTCCATATCTTCCTGAAACCCTCAGACCATAGACATTATCCCCAGAAGAATCTGTGTGCAATGTCTAACAGAAAGCATCTGTGAGGCATAGCCCCACAAAATTTAGAGAGATAATAGCCATCTTTCTCTGCATTCCAAAATTTCACAGGAGCCAAGACAAATTATTTCTCCTGTTACTATGTGTTGGAGAGATTTTAATTGGCAACCTTTGGTATATATGGCGTGATGAATACTTTGACTTCTTAATACTGGAATCAAATATTGCTCTTTCAAAACCTGAAATAGGAAATCAAAGGGTCCAAGTTTGAATAGTCATAGTCTGTCAGAGACGAGTCGCATCTGCCAAGTCTGTTTCCCTCTTCGCACGTTAGAAGGCTCTCTCGTCAAACCTTGGGCCAGTGCGTATGCGATACGCAGGCACATTTTCAGCATGGCACATTTGTTCCTTCTGCCAGCCCATTTTATGAAGCTCAGCAACTTAAGGCTGCACTAGCTCTAAAATCCATATGGGAGAAATATTCTGGCAGCCCTCATTTCTGCAAGGCAGCAGGGGCCCTGTAATTTCTCACAAATGAAGGGAGTGAAGAAGTGGATCGACATAAGGGAGTGTGTTACACTCCACTTAAGGATTGTTGATTGGTTTGCCATGGAGGCTCTCACTAGTCAGAATACTTCCCAGACAGGCCACATAGGATGATGGAAATGTCGGGGTGAGAACCAAGCAGTTTCACCAGCAGACATCTCCCAGCCCAGCATGGGGACTCAGGACTAGCACCAGTTCACACTGGAGCAAACAGTGGCTTTTTTTCCCCCAAAGCAAATCAAGGCAATGACTTCATAGATTGTAATCTGGAGTGGTGAAATAGTCTTATTCCCTGTTTCTTATCGATTTCACAGTATCAAAAATGAAATCCCTTCTTCCTCAGACTGAAAGCATTTCTCTACCTATCTTAACAGTGTGGGAATGTCAAGTAGCAAACACACACACACACACACACACACACACACACACACACAGAGTTGCAGAAACTTGGCAACTCATTGGCAAGAAGCAGCACAATCAAATCAAATAAGTGCATCAATCCGTTTTATCTTTCTCACTTTCTCTCTTATTGTTACATGTTTTTCTTGCTCAGACAGAACTACAGAAAGTTGACAGTTGCAGGTAAAGCAGAATAAACTGTTGGAAAGCTCCACTTGGAAAGGGAAGCTCTGCTTTTGGAAAGTTTCCAACTCCACTACAGCCAGAAGCCCTTGCCCTGCCTCTCCACCCCAACAACATACAAGGGAGATTTCTCATTTGTTTTTTGTTTTGTTTTGTGGTTGTTTTCTTTTTATTTGCCTATGTAAATGCTCTACTACTTAAGCCTGCCCCCAATCCTTTTATTTTTAATGTTGCTTTTGTCTTTTGGTAGGCTTTTTTTTTTTTTTTTTTGATAGAATCTTGTGACCTTTTCATAGGCTGGCTTTGAACCACAATCCTCATGCCTCAGCCTCCTGACTCGCTAAGATTGCGAGTTTGTGCCACCATACCTGGCTTCAGGGGAGATTTTTTTTAATTTGCTTTGTTGGACTAAGGTGAGAAAGTGGTGCTAGTTCAGGTCAAATTGACCCCTTGGAGGTGGTTCCATTAAACTCAGGTGTGGCTGCATGTGACTGAATCCACCTGTGTCCACCCCCACACAGGAGAGCTCAAGGAAATACTGCAACACATTTTAGCATGCTCTAATAAGCTTTCAGGTTTTGAGATAGAGTTCTTTTGTGCTTATTTTCTTCTTGTAACCCACTGTCATCTTACTTGATCCCTCTGATAATATTTTGTCGATTTTCTTTTTTTTTTTTTTGGTTAAAAATGGGTTACATTCTTTTAGAGAAATGACAGATTTGCTGACCATTTATGCTACTGAATTTCTTAAAGCAAGCAGGTTGTTTTTAAATAGCCTCTGCTCTTTGGAGCTTTGCAAGAAACCATCTTTTGTGCTTTTCTATGGCTTCACTTATAGTTTTATCAGAAGCATTGTTTCATCTTTGCCAGATCAGCATATAATCAGTGCCTTTAGATTCTCTTAGAAAGTATTTTCTTTCTCCTTTTCAAGAAAGTAAAATGCCAGTATTTAAATATATCTTACCACTCAATGCCAAACACAAAGGAAATGTAAATAGATCTTTGGACTAACTCACATCTGCCAGGGAGCAATTGTTGCTTGTGTGCTGATTAAACATAAAATGCTTTAAACCAAGCTTTTAATTAGTCATCTGCAACAGGTCACACTGATGAAATTGTAAAATGTGATTAAGAAGTCTTTCATTCTTTTGAGAAATAAATGGTTATTCCATCATCTTGTGGATGAAGTATAGATAGAGGATATCTCTGCCTTTGAATAAGTATTATAGTCCCTGGTTGCTTTTGGAGAAAAATCAGTGCACCTGGAGTAAGCTCCAAGAGGCATGTCACTTACCTGTCCAACTAGTGATGTGTGTGAATCCACATTCTCAACAAATGTAGAAACTCTTAAAAATGATCTTAGAAATGAATTGGACACTGGTGGCTTACGCTGCAATCCTAAGTACTCAGGAGGCTGAAATCTGAGGATCATGGTTTGAAGCCAGCCTGGGCAGGAAACTCCTTGATATTCTTATCTCCAATAAACTACTCAAAAGAGTCAGATGTGGCACTATGGATCAAGTGGTAGAGTGCCCCCTTAAGCAAAAGAAACTCAGGGACACTGCCCAGGTCCAGAGTTCAAGCCCCAGGACTGGAAAAAAATGATCTTAGAAATGATCTTTTTTAAAGCTGGATGTGGTGGCTCAAACTTGTAGTCCTACCTACTTAGAAAGCAAAATTTGAGGTTAGCCTGGACAAGAAAAAGAAAGAAAGAAAGAGGGGGGAGGGATGGAGGAAGGAAGAAAGGGAGAGAGGAGGGGAGGGAGGTAGAGAGGGAGGGAGGAAGAAAGGGAGAGAAGGAGGAAAGGGAAGGAGGGAGAGAAAGAGAAAGGAAGGAAGGAGGGAGGGAGGGAGGAGGAAGGAAAGGGGGGGAGAGAGAAAGAGAAGAAAGAAAAGAAAGAAAGAAGGAAGGAAGAAGAGAAAGAAAGAAAGAAAGAAAGAAAGAAAGAAAGAAAGAAAGAAAGAAAGAAAGAAAGAAAGAAAGAAAGAAAGAAAGAAAGAACAAGTCTCCATCTCCATGGCTGGGCTCAGTGCTGCGTGCCTACATCTCAAGCTACAGGGGAAGCAGAATGGCTGGGTACAGTGAACCACACTTGTTATCCAATGACATGGGAAAGTCACAAATAGGAAAATCAAAATCCAGGCCAACCCAGGCATGAAGCATCACTAACCCACCTAAAGGGGCTAACCTACCTAGTAAGCACTAGGCCTAGAGTTCACTGAGAAATAAAAGAGGTGGGGATGGATTATCTTTCACAGCTTCTGCATCCACTGGCTTGCCCAGGATCACACAGCTATGAGAGGTACACTAGAGCATATGTTCCATTATTGTTGCAGTGTGTGGAGGTCACAGTGCTCTGTCTCCTCCCCCCCTCAGCAGTCTCTGGGACATCCTCCAAACAGCATATTGTGAAGGATAGCAGAAAACGGACTGAGCTGTGGCAGTGGATTTCCCTATTTGCAATTATCTGCTTCACTGCCTCCTTCCATTAACAGCTAATCAAAGGAATATTGCAGTTCATCTCTCAATTTTCATATTCAGGGATTAAAAATATTTTTCCCAGCCTTATGGCTGATAATGATTTGATGGGCACAAAAGGATCCTCAAATCAAAATATGGCCTAGGCTGTTTAAAATTCTTTGCTGGATTCAGTCTTTGAATCTGACCTAATTATCAGTGTGACTTCAGAAGTTGCTTTTCCTCTCCTAGGTTCAGTTTCCCCATGTATAAAATACAGAAAGCAATGGCTATCCCATCTGGGTGCAATAAGGATGAGAAAAGACAGCGTTTGTAATGTCAAAGCACATTATCAATGGTAGTCATTGCAATCAAACACATCCAGGTGCTGCTGATGTGGTTAAGCATGTTGGGAAGAGTAACATACAGGAAAACATTGCTTCAGATTGAGGAGTTTGTCATGTGAGGACAAAGCAAGATTAGAAGCAGGAAGGAAAGCAAAGAGGATGGAGAGGAAAATAACCTATGGGGGCCTGAAGCAAACCTTAAAGTAGGGAAGAAGTGGCAGGAGTTGGTGAAAATGTAGCCTAACCAGTTTGTATGTGCTGCTGGACAGTTTGGACTCGACTCTATCTGTTACAAGGCCATGACTTCCCCGGTCTCTTTCCAGCACCAACAACAGCAAGTCCAGAGAAGTGACTACTGCAAAAGTTCATGTCATAGCTGCTAAGGATCTAATGGCAAGGTGGTGGTAGTTGGGAAAAGAGAGGAAAGAACCCGTTTGGTGCTAGAATTCAAAAGTCTTTGTCTTAGAATGTCAGAATGAAAAGTTAAGGAAGGTGAGGGAAGGGGTAGGTTGGGAGGGATGATGGTGAGAACGTTGAGTTGTCGTTAATCAAGATGCATTTTATTCATAAACTGCTTTAAATGACAACTCCTTTTTATGACCCAAAGATTATAAAAGAAATTTTAAAAAATAAAGTGGAAGTTATTGGGGAAAAAAGAATTTCAGAGTGAAGAAACAGTTGGTTTAGTCATCTCTTGAAAGTTATATTATATACATATATATATAGTATATACATTATAAGCTTTTATTCAGTGGTTAAATGCATTGGGAAGAGGAAATGAGAATAAGATTCTCGAATGTGCTGATACCATTTGCTTTGGCATACCTACATAAAAATGTAAACATCCTGACTTCAAAATAATTGCTGGTCTGAGTCTGTAAGAATGTTAATAAGTCATTGTCTGAACTTAGATAATACTGCAGATTGATTCACCTTATTTTACTTCACAATGCCATGTATAATATTTTACATTAGAATTAGAAAATTAAAATTCTCCTGATAATTTTGTCCTATCATTGTACCTTCTTTTCTAGCATTTAAATTTTAATATATGAATTTATATATATTATTATCATGGCTCATTATATGCATAGCATTTTCACATATGTGAAATAGGTTTTTAAAAAACGATTGTGGCAAGACACCAATGGCTACACCTAATTGTAGCTATACAGGAGCCAAGAGATTCTTATCTCCAATTAGCCAAAAAGCCAGAACTGTAGCTCTGGTTCAAATGATAGACTGTTAGCCATGAGCAAAAAAAAAAAAAAGCTAAGGGATATCACCTTGGCCCTGATTTCAAGCCCCAGTACTGTTAATGCTTTGTCCATAAAGAAGTCACATTGACTTGCTTAGAGGTCAATTCAGGGAGACCTAGCTTTGATTCTGTTATACTGTCTGCCTTACCACAGTGCTATACTTTGGAGAGTACATTTCACCAAGAACAGTTCTTTCCAGTTTTAATTGAGGGAATGGGGCACACCTCCAAAAGTATCAGTCATCATTTATTATGTATTTGTGAGGAAGTAAATAAGTAGGTAGGCAATATGCAATAAAAGTGCATATTACATAATTTAAACATTTTTTAAACATGAGCTTTAGACAATAAAGTTAAAATAAATCTGGTTGGTCTAAAGAAAAATATAATAATTTTTAAAGTAATGTTCATAGAATTGTTAGTATGGATGTAGTTTTTCATCAAAAATCTGTATAAAGAAAACATTTGAAATACTCAGTGGGCGTAGTAAGCTTATCTGGGAAATCCGCTCTAATGTCTAATAACTAAATCTTGTCATTATCTTTATTTAGCCTCCATGTATATGTTTATAAATAATGTCCAAAATAGAATTAATACTCTGCATATTGTGAAAAAACTTGAAATAAGTAGAAGAAAGTATGAATAAATTTGTAAGTTACAAACATGAGATGGGAGCAATTTGAATCGAAATACTGGAAAATATTGATGAAGTGACAACAGAAATGAATGAGTTGGGACAAAATTATACCTAGAAAGGAAATCTCTTTGAAGGTAAAAAGAATAACAAAATTCAACTAAAGCAAAGTTCAACAAGTTGTTAGTTGTAAGGTATGAATGATAAGATACCAGCTTCACAAAATGATAGCTTACTGGGAGGTGAAAATAGAAATAAGTTGGGCCAGGCGCCAGTGGCTCATTTGTAATCCTAGCTACTAAGGAGGCTGAGATATGAGGATTGCAGTTCAAAGCCAGCCCGGGCAGGAAAGTCCATGAGACTCTTATCTCCAATAAAACACCAGAAAACTGCAAGAGGCACTGTGGCTCAAGTGGTAGAGCACTAGGCTTGAGCTGAAGAGCTAAGGGACAGCACCCCAGCCCAGAGTTCAAGCCCCACAACAAATGTAAATAAATAAATAAGTTGGGAGGATTATTGGTAAAGTCTGGGAAATGATAGGTCTGGAGATTGAGTAGTATGAATTCACCAGCATACATTCCAAGGTGAGAGTTGGGTTGGAAGTCCACATATTCCAGTCTGGTCCAGGGACCAGGGTGCTGGGTAAGGAATGAAGATAGGAGCAGTGAGAGCTGCTGAAAAAGAAGACTCTAGGCCACAGTGACTGAAAGACTGTGAGGAGAGCACACAGCATAAAAGTAATGCCAGTGTCAACCACGAGTCATGAGGAGTGCCTATTTTATCCAAAATGACAGTGTCTATGAGATAACAGGCAACATATATTTACTCCCCTGAGTAAAAAGGAAATTATTCCAGAACATTTTCTCATGTAGGGCAACAGTACCAAGCCTTCATCAACCTTCTTTACCCTCCCTTGTACTTTAAATACTTCACGACACAGTATTCACCAAATTCAGTCACACCCAATCTGACAAGTAGACCTGAGACCACTAACCCTAAAACCAGCTGGTCCTAATATTGTCTGAAGTGAAGGTCCTATGGAAAATAATAACATCTCCCAGGAAATATAGTTATGAAAATAGGTGTTTAGCTTTTAAATGAAATGTATCATCTTATTCTTATGGAAAACCTTCCTTTGGTGAAAATTAAAAGTGTTTCACTAGGATGATCTCATTCTCACAGTAATTTTGCAAAAAAAAAAGGGGGGGTGGAATGCAGGATATATTTGAATTCCTATTGTATAAAAGAAAAGATTTTTAAGATGGAGATCAAGTGACTTCTGTACAAGTCTCTCCCCCAAAGTAGGCCAGCAAGTTGGAGCTAGAGCCAGTTTTCCTAATGACATTCCTTTCTGTGCTCTTAAACCCAATCTGTCCCAGTACTTGGCTTAGCACTGTAGGATGACATATACCAGGTGGCTTATAGTTTCCTTTCACAACATGTAAATGACATTCATCCAGCAGCAAAGTCTATAAATATCCTGGCCAATCAGTTCTATCAGAACAAGTAAATGCTTGCTTACATCTCCATCTACACTTTTGTAACATCACACATTATCCAGGCCTCTGTGTGTTTTTAATGTGGGGCCATTGAATGCCGTCAAGTTGTTAGATAGTTGTATCCTAGGACAACTGACCACTCATCCTTTTTTGAATTCAGAAAGTTGTGTCATTCCATAAAGATGTTGTTGTAACCTACTTTCTCACTTGTTGGCTTGATGACTTGAAAAATTGTTTTGAGGTGAAAATACTCATAAATTTTAAATAGTCGTCTTACTAAGACCCACAAATAGTTTCCATGCTGTGTCTAAATAGCAAGATGACATTAAAAGGCAAAAACATAGATAACATTAATCACTATAACTCAAGTAATGACTCCTTAGACTCGGCAGGAAATCTTAAGAGTTTTGAACGCTCCCATTTTCTTTTTTCTATGAAATGCTAGCAGGGCAGAGGGCAGGAAAACAGCATGAGATTGTCCACAATGATTAAAGGTAGGGAGAATCTTAGAGGACTTTCAACTCTCAACTTGTCCATTCAAAGCCTGTCATTTCAACAATCATACTGAAGTCATCTCTGATAATGATTGCAGTGGGAATATTTTGATGGGACTGTCTTGATCAAAATAACAACTAACAAAATAGCTATTATCCCATATAAAGCAATTTATACCTTGCAAAGCTTTTTGCCTACGTTTTTTCACTAGTCCTTTCCCAGGAAAAAATATTGACCTTCATTACTTCAGTGGGGTCTCAGTCACAGAGTATTTAAGCTAGTTTTTGGAAAGCACACAGCTAGTAAGAGATAGAGTGTGTTCAGTCTTTTGACTGCCCATGAGGCCACTTATATACCAGCCATCCTCCCAAGCCTACAGAGAACATTGGCTCAACAATAAAGGTGAGCACCAATGTGTTGGAACAAAAGAAAACAAAGTGGACTCACTTTACAGGAAGGTAGTTCCCAAGTGAAACAGGAATGTTCAGGAAGTAAAAGAAAAGATATTTTCCCCTCCTGAGAAATCTAGGTGATACAAAAGAAAACAATTGATCATATCGATTACATTTGCAAAATTAAGTCTGGAAATATCAAGTATCATGTCAAATGAGAGCAATGAGAAGTCTTACACATTACCCATGAGTGTATAATTCATTATGATCTTTTTGCCCATCCATGCAAGTTGAAAACTGCACACACAGCCAATGGTCAGAAATTCCATGCCAAGATATATAACTCAGAAATAATCTCCCATATGTGAACAGGAGCCATGGAAAAGGGTTTATGCCAAAGTATGGGTTTTTTTTCTTTCTTCCTTTGTTGTGGTGCAGTGACCCTAGGGCTTCACACACACACTAGGTAGGCTCTCTATCACTTATGCTACAACCCTAACCCCTGATTGCTGTTGTTGTTGCTGCTGCTGTTTTAGGGGGTTAGGGTCAACTAACTTTACCAAGGCTAGCCTCAGTTTCACAATCTAGCTACCACAGTCTTCCAAGTAGCTGTGGTGAGTGGGATTACACCACCACACTGAGCCATAGCAGAGTATTCTTTAAACTTGCTAGCATTTATAAGAAGGACAGCATCCATCAACAGGAAAATGGGTGTGACACCAATGTGGCCACCAATAGATAATATATAACATAGAAATTAATGAACTAGGGGCACAGGTACAAAAATAGATTGGTATTGTAAGAATATTTTAAATGTGATTACAGATTAAAATGGGTATCATTTGTAAAATGTTTAAAAATACACAAAACTTTTTAGGGCTGACAATTTTTTAGGGCTTACATACTTCTTAGAGACAGCATTTCTATATGCACCCAGACAGGACATAGAATATAAAGTATCATTACCATGCCTCAGATTGAAGACAAGGGCCATTTTTAGAAATAGAAGGAATTACATGTGAGGTGCTAGCCAAGAAGGTATCTACAAAGGTGAGCATGGTAGTACATAGGTATTTCTTTTTTCTTCAACCTTTTAACTGTGTGAATATAAGATTAAAAGTAGAAGGGCAGGGGAGCTGGGATTTGAATCACTGTTAAAATACTTGCCTAGCATGTGTGAGGCCCCTGAGTTTGATCTAGCATACTATAAAGACAGAGAGAGGGCATGGGGGAAGAGCAGCAGAAGGAGAAAATACAGTCTCTCTGAATCTGACACTTTCCTGGCACTCTGTGAGAAGATCAGAATCAATTTTAAACGATGCCAAAGAAAAACCAGATGCTCCCTCTATTGAGGAATCATAATGGCAGAGGAAGAGTGCCCATTCCAACTCAGTTGGGTCCTGCTGACTGTGATGCACCAGCACCCTCTCTGGTGGCATCAGGGAAGAGTGAAGTTCCATCTAACCAATTACAGAAGCTGTGACTGATTGGTTCTTAAATGGCTCACTTGCATTTGGGAGAAGTGACTATGAATCAAGTCAGTGCTGTTGAGTGTAATTTACAGTTATTTTATTCAGGTAATTATTCTAAGTGCATTTAATAAAGAAATTATTTTATATCATATACCTATGAATGGTCAGAAAAATATTTATCTCTGATAGTTCAACCATGTTTGCTATTTTGATGGACAGGGATGTCCCAGATGAAAGCCCTTGACATTTGCGCTACTCATTTCAGAATTATTCTGATACATTGATATCTGTTGAGTTATGCACTTGACAATCTGTGAAAACATGTTTTTGCATCCCTCATGGACTCCTCACATAGCCAGACTTAATTTCAATTTGCAAGTCCAATTTTCAAGTATTATGGTTTGTGAGGATAAAAATACCAATCTATGATAGAACAGATCTCTAAAAATAAAGTTGTTATTCATACATAATGGAAAAAATTTAAAACAATTATCTCAAACAATCATGTCTTTCTGTATTCTTAAAAAAAGCAGAAAAAATCATTCTAATAACATATTTTATAATGAGTATTCTACATTTGGGGCATTTCTGATATTATAAAGTTAGCTTCTAATAGTAGACTGGTAAAGATCCAGGATAATTCATTGGTGAGAGAAGGCACAAGGCATTACTGAAATAATCAACAGAACAAACAGATTTGCTAAGATTAAAGGATAAGCATATAGCAGCTTGTTATATGAAGGGTCCAAGAGTCTGCACCATCATAGTTGGAGGTTTTTTTGGTTTTCTTTTATGGTACCAGTACTGGGGCTTGTATTCATAATTTTTTACTCAAAGCTAGCACTCTGCCAGCTATTGCAATAGTTCTACTCCTGGCTTTTTGATGGTTAATTGGAAATAAAAATCTCACTGACTTTTCTGCATAGGCTGGCTTTGAACCATGATCATCAGATATCAGCTGCCTGAGTAGCTAGAATTATAGGGGTGAGCTACTAGCAACTATCTATGACAATAAGGTTAATGATGCACATTTATTTAGGTTTTGCCATGTGCCAGACACTGACCCAAGCTCTTTCCATCAGTAGCTCATTCCATCCTCATAACCCCTACACAGATGAGGAACTGTGATACCAAACCCAAGATCAGAATAGGAACAAGAGCAAATGCCAGAGCTCTCTTTTGCCCAAATCTCATAGCTACCATTTCTCAATAAATTGAAAATTCTGTGGTGAATGATACTGTAAACAAAAATGAATTTTTTAAACTCCATAGAATGTATGTTTCTTCAAGTTCTCCTAACCA
The DNA here is from genome assembly GCF_019054845.1 of Dipodomys spectabilis. Taxonomy (NCBI): domain Eukaryota; kingdom Metazoa; phylum Chordata; class Mammalia; order Rodentia; family Heteromyidae; genus Dipodomys; species Dipodomys spectabilis. Next base: position 14,256,134 of record NW_024870766.1, read on the forward strand.
TTTTTTTCTGAGCTTTTCTTTCTGAATACAAAGTGGTTTCTGGACTTCAGCAATAACCAAATAACACTTTTTACCCCAGATCATTATATTGGTTGGCAGACCTATTGTAACCTTGTGCCACCTACAGTGAATTGAAGTATTTTTCTAATTGATTTCTCACTGCTTACTGAGAAACAGAGCACCCCTTTCGCCGATCTCATAAATAATTCCATTTCTCTATGTCAACATTAATTGCACTTACCTCATGTTGTCAATCTCTCTCTCTCTCTTCTTTTGCAGGTGATGTCATTGTCTATATTAATGAAGTGTGTGTCCTTGGACACACTCACGCAGATGTTGTCAAACTTTTCCAGTCTGTGCCTATTGGTCAGAGTGTCAACCTGGTCTTGTGTCGTGGCTATCCTTTGCCCTTTGACCCTGAAGATCCTGCTAACAGCATGGTGCCACCCCTTGCAATAATGGAAAGGCCACCTCCAGTGATGGTCAACGGAAGACATAACTATGAAACGTATTTGGAATACATCTCTCGGACCTCACAGTCGGTTCCAGATATTACAGATCGGCCACCTCATTCTTTGCACTCCATGCCAGCTGATAGTCAGCTAGATGGCACGTATCCACCACCCGTCCACGACGACAATGTGTCTATGGCTTCATCTGGAGCCACCCAAGCTGAACTTATGACCTTAACCATTGTGAAAGGTGCCCAGGGTTTTGGCTTCACCATTGCTGACAGTCCCACGGGACAGCGGGTGAAACAGATACTTGATATCCAGGGATGCCCTGGCCTGTGTGAAGGGGACCTTATTGTGGAGATCAACCAGCAGAATGTACAGAACCTGAGCCATACAGAGGTAGTGGATATACTGAAGGACTGCCCCATCGGAAGTGAGACTTCTTTGATTATCCATCGAGGAGGTAAGACCAATGCTGGCTCAGCAATTTCCATAGGAGGGCCATTTGTAATATTCAAGTAGAGGTTTCTGTAGGCCAGAATAAAACCATGTTTGTTTGTTTGTTTGTTTAAAGGAGAGGTAGATGAAAGTAAAACAAGAAATTAGGACATTGTTTGGCTGAATTTTGGGGAGCTGTCTTTTCCTAATTTACATCAAGTACCATGGTTATAGTGCTTGAAGTCTTAGCAACATAGTAATTTGAACATAGTAATTTGAATCCCCAACTGTATTCTGTTGCAAAATGTGTTTTTGTGAGTCAGGTATACCATTGATTTAAATGAGACATCTACTTTTCCAATGGAGGCAATACTTTGAATTGTGGGTAGGAATCCAAGGCAGCTGTTGGAAGCTGGTTCAACTCCAAGCCCAGGTGTGGTCCTGATGATGCCCATGAGGAGCTGTGTTACTGTAAAAAGTCTCTTCTCAGCATTTGGAATAGGGTTGTTCCTACCCACTACCGTGAGTTATGCCTCCTGCCTGGGGAAAACAAAAAGCTACAGAGCAGAGTTGGGATGAAATTCTGTGCTGTTGGAATATGAAAATAAGCGATGGAGAACACGGTAGAAGCTCTGATTCCTAGATGGTTCTTCCCTCTACCTTCTTTGGGACACAGCAATGGAGCAAGGCAGAGGGTCCCTCTTCCTCTATCTGCTACTGAGCCACAGAAAGAGACGATATTCCCCACTTACCTGTCAAATGAAGTCCATGAGCTTCAGCTGTGTGGTCTGTGCCATTGGATATCGACAGCCCATGCTGGAGGATTGTGTTCTTTGTGTTGAATGACCCACAGGAGACGTGGGACTGGAAGCAGGCTGTCTGCTGATCTAAGCTAATCCTAAAGCTTTTGCAGAGGTGAATCTGAAGAGCAGAACTGTGAGGAACTCATGCATGAAGAACACACGTGCTGCAAACATATGTAGTTACCTACTCCAGAGCAGCCTGCAAACCCTTGCTGTGCCCAGTGCAAGTGAAAGAAGTGAAAGCTGAGAGAATCACCATTTGTGATATATGGGGTCCTCTCTGGAGGGGTTTTTCCCTTCCAGGATGGGTTACATAGGCTATTGATTCACCAAAGATAATGCATTATAGGAAGTGTCCTGTGTCTATATTAAGAAGAGAAATAAATATGCTAAAAATAATCATCTCAGATTGACCTTTTAAAACCAACCACTTACAAAATAGCTGTGAACTTTGAAAATTAAATTTTGATAGTGCGTTTTTTCTGTTTTTAAAATTAAAACAAATATTCCAGATTAATATCCACCTATAACAATGTCCCCCCCAAATCAAATTTTTGGAGCAGGTGCTTGGTATCAAATGGCCCAAATGAAAATCACTGTGCAATGTCAGCTCTGTGGTTCACAGAAACAAATTTGGACACGTAGGAAATAGCTGCTTTTAAAAGCATAGCGTACCAGGAAAATGCTTTGAGAGCCTTTGTACCGTTGCAATTTGAGCCTTCCAGAAAACATTTCCTGTATGCCTACATGCACTGTCCTCCCTTTTCCTTTCCCCCTTGCTCTCGCTCTCCCATCTAACCATCAGGTAACCCATGTTTTCTTTGTATTTTGTATTTGCAGGCAAGTGACTTACTTTTCAATTTTGGCTGGTGTAGAAATGAAGAATGTATTGCTTTGTGTTGTTTAAAGTCCTTCTAGAAAAAAAACTCTCTTGAGTTTCCCCAGATTCCTGCATTTTTTTCCTCATCTCTCTGAAATTAATAAGAAATAGTGCCATGTTTGTGATGAAAGTTTCTTTAGTTATCATATTATAGGTTATGCACTACTGCTTATGACTTCATAGACCTTCAAGAGCAAAATCATGGGTCTAGGTCTTTATATCAGATACATGGTTGGGTGTTTGTTTTAAATTGTTTACTTTTACAATGTAACACTTACATGGTTTCACTTTTTAAGCAATAATCGAAAAATGTGCAATGAAAAATAATTATGTGTCCTATCCCAGAAACAGAGATTTGTATATAGGCTTCCAGGAAGTATATACTCTCCTATGCATATGAAAGTTTATGTAACATATTTAATATAGATAGGATAATATTGTGCATGTATAACTGGCTTTCGATTTTCCTCATTATAAGTAGGTACTGGGCTTTTCTAAGTTAAATGTTTATGATCTCTAAGTAGTTGTATAAAAGAGCTTCTATTCAACAGAGCAGTTTATGAACACAGTGCATCTTGATCAATATCACCCCTCTCCTCCTTCTTCCTTTCCCCCAAGCTCTAACTCTTCCCTCAAGTTTCTTAATTTTGCAAGATATATATTAAAATGTATGACTGCATTTTCCCTCCTTCCTCTCTTCCTTTTTCTTCCCCTCTCCTCTTTATTCCACTCTATCATTTGAGTACTGTTTCCTGGTACTTATTTTATTAATCCGTTGAGTTAACCTCTCTAAGGAATTATATTATTTGAGTTCTCCCCTGAACCATATTTCAATTAATGCGTTGCGAATACCACCTTGAAGTATTTACTTATGACTTTATAAATTAATGACAGTTTCCATCTATGAGAGAAAACATTCATCTTTTGTCTCTTCCAATTTGATTTATTTCACTTAACATAATTTTTTTGAAAATGATGTAATATCCTTTCAAATGGATGAGTAAAATTCCATTGTGTGTGTGTGTGTGTGTGTGTGTGTGTGTGTGTGTGTGTGTGTGTGTGTGTTACATTTTCTTGGCCCATTTGTCCATTGAGAGGCATGTGGGCTGATTCACAGTAGTGAATAGTGATACAATGAACAAGGTTGCTCCAGGTGGCTTCACTGTATCCAACGTCATAATGTTTTGGTAAATGCCTAAGAGTGGTATTGCTGGATCATAAAGTAGTTCTAAGTTTAGTTTAGTTTGTTTCTTTTTTTTTTACCATTTTTTAAATTTCATATTATTGTTAAGATGATATACAGAGGGGTTACAATTACATATGTAAGGTAGTGAGTATGTTTCTTTTTCAATGTATATAATATAAATTATATAGAGGGGTTACATTACATGAGTAAGGTAATGAGTACATTTCATATCAAGTATTGTTACCCCCCCCTTAGTTTTTCCCCTAATATCCCTTCCTTCCCCACCTCCCAACTCCTCTCTCTACCCGCTCCCCCAAAGTTGTAAAGTTCATTTTCAACATACTGTCTTGTACATTTCATTGCTGCAATGGGTCAACCTATATCCTTATTTCAGCTTTTTGTTATTTCCCTTCCCCTCCCTAAATTAGAAAAACGTATATACAAGATGCAGGGCACCAGAATCAAATACAGTGAACGCAGGGTTATACCATGGGGGAAGAACATACAAAAGAAACAAAAAAATCACATAGTACAACAGCAATAAAGATAAACCCTCTTGTGTCCTTATCTTGGGGTTCATTTCACTGCATCATTTTATATGATCATATGTACATAGCTTTTGACCTTTTCTGCTTGCCCTAGACATATACTGGTTAATGCAAATAAGGGAAACTATGGGACCTATGTTTCTTTGGGCCTGGCTTATGTCACTTAATATGATTTTTTCCAAGTCTTTCTATTTCCTAACAAATGGGGCAATGTCATTCTTTCTGATGGAAGCATAGAATTCCAGTGTGTGTGTGTGTGTGTGTGTGTGTGTGTGTGTGTGTGTGTGTGTTTGTGTGTGTGTATCTCACATTTTCGTGATGCATTCATCTACTGAGGGACATCTAGGTTGGTTGCATATCTTAGCGATAAGAATAAAATGCTGTAATAAACATAGTTGTGCTGGTAGTTTTAGTATAGCCTTGTTTGTAATCATTTGGGTAAGTGCCCAGAAGTGGGATTGCTGGGTCATAGGGGAGCTCTGTGTGAAGTCTTTTGAGGAACCTCCATTCTACTTTCCAAAGTGGTTGAACAAGTTTACATTTTTGGCTATATCCCCTCTAGCATCTGTTCTTATTAGATTTCTTGATTATAGCCATTCTAACTGGGGCTAGGTGAAATCTCAATGTTGTTTTGATTTGCATTTCTTTTATGGCCAGAGAAGTTAAGTACTTCTTTATATGTCTATTGGCCATTCTTATTTCCTCTTCAGAGAAGTCTTTCTTTAAGTCTTCAGCCCACTTGTTGATGGGGTGGTTGTTTCTTTGAGAATTTGGTGTTGGAGAATTTAATTTTTTGAGTTCTAAGGATATTTTAGATATGAGACCCTTGTCTGTTATATGGGTGAGGGAAGATCTCCCAATCCATGGGCTTTCTATTAATCTTGCTAGCTATGTCCTTTACCATGCAGAAGCTCTGCAGTTTCATGCAATCCCATTTGTCCAACCTTTCTTTGATTTGTTGTGTTTCTGGGTCTTTATTAAGAAATTTCAGCCTCTGCCAAGGAGCCCCAGAATTTCTCCTATTCCTTCCTGTAATGTTTTCATGGTATCTGCTTTTACTTTGAGGTGTTTAATCATTTGGAGTTGATTCTGGTGCAGGGTGATATATAAGGACCTAGTTTTTGTTTTCTACAGGCGTTTAAACAATTTTGCCAGAACCATTTACTGAAGAGACCATCTTTCTTCCATTCTATTTTTTTTAGCTCCCTTATCGAAGATTAGATGTCTATCGGTCTGTGGGTTCATTTCTGGACTTTAAGTTCTATTCCATTGGTCCTAAGATGTGTGCTTGCACCATTACCAAGCTGTTTTGATTATTATGGCTTTGTAGTACAGTTTGAAATTTGGTATTGATATTCCTCCAGCATAGTTCTTTCTGCTGAGGATTGTTTTTGCTGGTCGTGCTCTTTCATTGTTCCATATGAATTTTTGGGTTGCTTCTTCTATTTCATTGAAGAATGAGGTTGGGATATTGATGGGTATTATATTGAATTTATAGATAGCCTTTGCAGTATTGCCATTTTCACGATGTTAATCCTCCCAATCCAGGAGCATGGGAGGTTTTTTTTCACTTCCTTAGTTCTGCTTTAATTTCCTTTTCCAGGTTTTTAAAGTTTTCAGCATAGAGGTCTTTAACTCCTTTAGTTAAGTTAACTCCTAGGGATTTTATTTTTTGTGGGGCTATTACAAAAGGAGCTGCTTTCCTGATTTCAATTGCACTGTCATACAGAAAAGCCATTGATTTTTGAGGGTTGGAGCTTGTCAAATGCTTTTTCTGCATCTACTGAGATAATTATGTGGTTCTTATCCTTGCTCTTGTTGATGTGATGAATTATATTAATTGATTTTCATATATTGAACCAGCTTTGTATTCCTGAAATGAATCTTGTTTGATCATGTATGATTTTTTTGATGAGTTGTTGAAGTCAGTTGGCCAAAATTTTGTTGAGAAGTTTTGCATTGAAATTAATCAAAGAAATGGGTCTATACTTCTCTTTCTTTAGTGAATCCCTGCCTGATTTTGGGATGAAGGTTATGATGACTTCATAGAAAGAATTTGGTAGTGAACTTTCACTTTAAATTTCACTGAAGAGTTAGAGGAGTCTTGGTGTGAGTTTTTTGAAGGCCTTGTAGAATTCAGCTGTAAATCCATCCGGTCCTGGGCTTTTTTTGGGTGGGAGGTCTCTTACTGTTGTTTCTATTTTGACACTTGATATGGGTCTGTTAAGTTGGCTTAAATCATCTTGGTTTAGTTTGGACATGTCAATATCTGCTAGAAATCATCCATTTCTGCCAAGTTCTCAAACTTATTAGCATAAAGGTTTGAGAAGTATTTCCTTATAATGTTCTGAATATCAGTTGTTTCTGTGATGATGCTTACATTCTCATCTATGAGTTTGTTAATTTGGTGTGTTCTCTTCTTTTTCTGGTATGATTTGTAAGGGTCTGTCAATTTCGTTAATTTTTTCAAAGTACCAATTTCATTTTGTTGATTCTTTCCATGGTTAATTCTAATTCATTTAATTCTGATTTAATTTTAATTATTTGTTTCTATCTACTGGATTGGGGTTTAGGTTGTTGCTCTTTTTCAAGGAGTTTCAGGTGCCTCATTAAATTGTTGGTTTCAGATCTCTCCAATTTGTTGATGTATAAACTCAGAACTATAAAGTTGCCTCTGAGTACTGCCTTTGCTATGCCCCAGAGGAGTTGCTAATTGGCGTGTTCATTTTTGTTAAATACCAAGAACATTTGAATTTCCTTTCTAATCTCTTCCATGACCCACTGGTGATTCAACAGTATGTTGTTCAGCTTCCATGTGTTACAGGACTTTCTTTGGTGGCATTTGATGGCAAATTCTAATTTTATTTCCTTTTGGTCTGAGAGAATGCAGGGCATAATTTCAATGTTTCTGAATTTGGAGAAATTTTCTTTGTGACCTAAAATGTGGTCTATTTTAGAGAATGTTCCATGTGCTGCTGAGAAGAACGTGTCTTCTGATGTTGTTGGGTGAAATATTTGGTAGCTGTCTGTTAAGTCTAGTTATCTATGCAATTGTTCATGTCCGAGTTTTCTCTGTTGATTTTTTACCAGGTTGATCTATCCAGTTGTTACTGGATAGATCCAGTGAGGATAGTGATGTGTTAAAGTCCCCAACAATTAATGTCTTTGGATCTATGTGAGATTTTAGGGAAAGTAGTGTTTCTTGGATAAATTTGGGTACTCCGTTATTTGGTGAATAGATATTTAGAATTGTAATATCCTCCTGAAGGAGAGATCCCTTAATTAGTATGTAATGACCTACTTTATCTCTTCTTGCTAATTTTAATTTGAAGTCTATTTTATCTAATATTAGGATTGCAACTTGCGCCGTTTGCTTGGTAGGTTTTATTCCAGCATTTCACTTTCAGAATATGTTTGTCTTTGTGGGCAAAGTGTGTCTCCTGAAGGCAGTATATAGAAGAATCTCCTTTTTGATCCAACTAGACAATCTATGTCACTTAATTGAAGAGTTAGGTCTACTAATATTGAGAGTTAGGACTGAGAGGTGTTTGGTAGTTCCAGCCATGTTACCTGCCTTCTTGGGGGCTGTGCCAACTGGGTTCTTCCTATGCTTCTTGGATTTTCTATTTGTGGGCTGTTTCTTGGCCTTTATCATGCTCTTGTTGGTTTTCTATGTGTAGGACATCTTCAAGTATCTTTTGTAGAGCTGGTTTGGTGGAAATATATTGTTTCAATTTTTCTTTGCTGTGGAAGGTTTTTATTTGTCTTTCTGTTATGAAGGAGAGATTAGTTGGGTTCACTATTCTTGGTTGATAGTTGTTGTCTTTAGCGTGTGGCATACAACATTCCAGGATTTTCTTGATTTCATTGTCTCTGCTGAGAAATCTGAGGTTATTCTGATTGGTTTCCCTTTATAGGTGATTGATCTTTTCTCCATGATAGCATTAAGGATCCTTTCCTTACTCTCAGTTGATCCTATGCAGATTACAATGTGACAGTGGGATGTCCTGTTCTAGTCTGGTTTGTTTGGGGTTCTGAAGTCTTCTTGTATCTGAATGGGCCTATCTTTTTGTGTGTTTTGGATAAGTTCTCTGCTAGAATCCTGTTAAATAAATTTCCTAAATCTTTAACCTCTGTCTCTTGGCCCTCCTCTACAGCCATTAGCGTTAAATTAGGTCTTCTGATGGCATCTTCTAAATGTTGAATAGGTCTATCATATTTCTTTGATTATCTTGAATACTTGTCTGTTCTTTCTCTATCATGTCTAGTCTGTCTTCAATCCCAGAGATTAGATCTTCTTCATGGCCTAACCTACTGTCAAGACTTTCTACTTTGTTTTTTATTTTTCTTATAATTGGTCAGATTTGATGGCTTCAAATTGTTTGTTGGAGTTTGTTTTAGATCTTCTATGGACTTCTTTACCTCCTTAATTTGGTTTTCAGTGTTCATTCTCAAATCCCTTAGTTGATAGGCTATAGTTTCATTGGACTTCCTTTCCTTCTATTGGACATCATTCAGCATTCCCTTTGTGGCCTCATGGATTCCTCCAGCTTTCTGTTCGTGGATTCCATTAATGTCTCTATTAATCTTTGTCTATTCTCATCCCACTCACACAATTCCTTAATTAATCTTTGATTAGCCTCTTCACACTTGTGAAATTCTTGTATTAATCTTTGGTTAGCCTCATCATACTCACACATTTCTCTATCATGCTCACATAGAGCCCTTTGCAGCTTTTCCATCTTTTCATTCAGCATGTTTACCAGTAGTGTTTGCAGAGCATTTGGTGATCTCTCCACTGGATTATTCATTAACTGGTCTGTTGCCTGTTTATCATGAGTGGGAGTTGAGATACCTGGACTTGCCATCTTTCTTGTGTTTCTCTTGCTTGTTTTGTCCATTTGAGTATGAAAGCTAAACCAATTCCAAGGTAGAACACTATTTTAAGGCAAACATCAACCAGAGCCCTGCAGTTGCACAAATTGTTTGACACAGTCAAAATGAGTACAGATACAATATAGTTCAGCAGATACAATCTAGTTCAACAACAAACAAGTAGGGATCAATGCACCAAGAAAATCAAAGAAGGAGTCAGCAGACCAGAAATTAATAGGTTTAGAGAGAATTGTGAGGAAAAATTAAGATTAGAGGAATGTGGGGAGGGAAAGAGAGAGAGGGAATATAACCAAGACCTAAACACAAAGAGATGAAAAGGATTGAAGGAAAGGAAAAGAGAGATACAGAAAAAAGAAAAAGGAAAAATAAAAAAACTTTTAAATGAAACACTTAAAAATTACGTAAGTATAAAGAGATAAGAGATAATACTACAATTAAAGGAGTTAAGGCTGAGTAATCAATATATGATTTAAGAAATACTACTACAATTAAAGTATTTAAGGCTGATATTTTGTGAACTGAGTAATCAATATGTGATTTAAGTATGCACACAATGAAGGATGAGGTCTAATAGTTGAAGATGGGTATATATCTGGGGATGAACAGAACAATAATTAAGTAAAGCAAAAACAACAAAAAGACCAAAAAGGAAAAGAATAAAACAAGAATTAAAAAAAAAAACCTGAAATAAAAATGATGAAAAAATAGAAAACAATTTTTTTAATTTTAAAAATTAGGTAGAAAAAAGAGTTCTTCAATTTTTTTGTGGGGGGGTCTCCCCTGTGTCCATAACCAGTCTCTTGATGGAGTCTCTGGTTTGCTTGTGGTGTTTGGTTTTCCTGTGGCTTGACTGGTTTCTTAAATCAGTTTGTTTGAACAAGCAGAATGAAACTCTGCCTTACCAGAGACTTTATGACCCTCCTAGTGGGAGTGCAATATGCTTTGAATATCACAAAAGAGGGAGATGGCTGTCTCCTCTATCTTGGAGTTGTTGTGATGGGGCTAGGTTGTGGGTAGGGTTGAGGCCTGTCAGCAATCAGTAGCTTTTTCCTGAGGGGCTAGCTCCTGAGACACTCACACAGCCCAGTCTGGAGCCATTCCCAGGATTTATGTGTATTAAGTTTCCAATTGTTTTCTTTTTTTTGTATATATTTTTAATTGTAGAAATACTATACAGAGGGGTTACAGTTACATAAGTAAGGTAATGAGTACATTTCCTATCAAGCATTGTTACTTCCTTCTTTGTTTTTCCTCTACCATCCTTTCCCACCCCTCCTCCCCAACTCCTCCCTCACACCCCCCTCCCAGGTGAAGTTGTAAAGTTCATTTCCAACATAGTGTCTTGTACATCTCATTTTTACAATGGGTCAACCTGTCTCCTATTTCACCATTTTATTATTTCCTTTCCCTTCCTCAAATTAGAAAAATGTATATACAAGATGCAGGGCACCGGAATCAAATACAGTGAAAACAGGGTTATACCGTGGGGGAAGAACATACAGAAGAAACAAAAAAAATTACATAGTACATTATAAATACATTAAAAACAACAGCAAGAAAGATAAAAACCACTTGTTTCCCTATCTTGGGGATCATTTCACTTAGCATCATCTTTTTCTTTTACCCTCCTGAAGCTAGGTCTGCTGCCCGTGCTTCAGTGGGGGTGGGATAGCCTCTGGCTCTGTTTATCCAGAATAGAAAGTCACTGCTCCATGGGTGGAGCTACCTCTGTCTGGGAAGGGCAACTTTCCCCTGGGTGGAGCTGAGCCCTGCAGGTCAGGTTTCTTTGACCTGTTGAATGGCTCCTACTGTTTTCTTCCAAGGCCTGAGTTACATGCTAGCTGCTCTGGTCTAGTCTTTGTATCAAAGATGGAGTTCCTCTCTGGTGGTGGGGGAGGGGCTACTTTCCCACCACTGCTCCATGAGGAGTGAGGAGTCTTGGGAGGGACTCACACCTTTCTCCTGGTTTCTGGGCTGTTCACAGTCTAAGTGTCTTTGGTAGCAGGATGAAGATCTCTGCTCCTTGTCAGTTGTTAGCCGTGAGTAGAATCTGCTGACACACCACCTCTGACGCCTTTGTCCCAGGCTCTCTCTGTTGATACACAGCGGACACTGGTGAGTGCTCAAATCTGTCTCCTTAACCAAGCTGCCTGAATTTTTCCTCTCTGGCCAAACTCTCTGTACTATGATGGCACACTTGGTGTGACTCTCTAGCCTTGGACTGTTCACTGGAACACTAAAACTGTTTTCCAGGCAAGAGTTTGTTTAGCCCCCAGCTTCTCCTCTGCCATCTTCCTCCACATCTTCCTCCAGGTTCCCCTAAGTTTAGTTTTTTGGGGAACTTCCATTTTGCTTTCCAGAGCAGTTGAATGTTTACATTCCCACCAACATTATACGAGAATTCCTTTCAGCCACATTCACGCCAGCATCTATTATTGTTTATACTCTTGATGATGGCCATTCTAACTGGGATAAGATGGAATCTCAGTGTTGTTTTGCTTCACACTTCCTATATGGTCAGAGATGTTGAACATTTCTTCACCTGCCTGTTGGCCCTTTTGAGTTCTTCTAGAAGTCTCTATTGAGTTCATTTGCCCATTTTGTAATTGGGTTGTTACTTTGAAGCTATTAAATATTTAACATTTTAAACATACACCATATAGTGTAGTGGATACACTCTGAAATTTGTCAGTTGTAGTTTTTAATTTATTGTTTAGCTAAAATAATGTAATCCTGTAACAACCACCATAATCCTTGGAACATGCATCATTCCAAGCCCTCTGAGTCCTTTTGTTACTTCTCCATCTCCTACCTACAGCCTGGGAAATCACAAGACTGCTTGCAGAATAGTTTTTCCTCTCTAAAATATTATTAAAATTAAAACTATACAATAGGAAGGTTTTACTTAAAATAACATTATTGAGAGTTACCCAAGAGGTGCATGTATGGATAGTTTGGTTTTTGTTTCTACACATGGACCTTTATCATCTGTTCACAGTAGGTGAACATCTGAGTTGTTTTTACCTTTGGGCTTTAGTGATTAATATTGCTATGAACATTTTGATTCAAGTGTTTTCTTATGCATGTTTTCATTTTTCTTGGATGGTGTTGTTAGATCATATGAGAAGTACATATTTTATTATAATATCTGTGTATATTTATATAGACATAATTTTAAAGAGAATTTGTTGAGGCTTCGTGTGGTATATCTGTAACTACCCCTAGAGGAGAGGAGGATTTCAATTCAAAAAGTAACAAAAACAAACAATAAACAAACCAGATATGATTGTTCACACCTATAATCCTGCCTACCTCCTCAGGAAACAAATATAGGAAGTTTATGTCCAAGGCTACTATGGAAAAAAGCATGAGACCATATCTTGGGGAAAAAAAAGGGTAAAGCAAAAAGAGCTGTAGATGTAACTCAAGTGGTAAAGAGCTTGCCTATTAAGCGTGAGGTCCAGAATTCAAAACTCACTACTAAATATGTTCATAGTTTCTTAATGTTATTTTCAGATTATCTGTTTCTAATGTGCACAAAAGCACTTGATTTTTGCTTTTGGTCTTGCACACTAAGTTTGTTGCTCACTTTTTAGATCTGAAAGGTTTTTGTAGATTCCATAATATAGTCTACATAATGATGATGTCATCTAGTAATATGCTTTTATTTCCTTTCCAATTTGTATGTCCCTGAATTCTTTTCCTTGCCTTTTACTCTAAATAGAACTTCCTATATGAAGCCAAGTAGAAGACAAATGAGCAGACTCTTTAATTCATTGTAATTTTAAGGAAAAAGCATTCTTCTTATACAGTTGATTGTGATCACAGGTATAGGGCTTTTATATGTCCTTTGTCAAATTGATAACATTCTCTTCTGCTTGATGAGGATTTTAATAATCACAGGGTCTAGGATTTCATCAAACAATTTTCCTGCATCTATTGAGATAATCATGTAGCTTTTATTCTTTATTCTGGTGAGCTTGTGTGGGATAGAACATGACTTTTAGATGTGGTATTAAGGCTGTATTCCTAGGATAGTCACACTAGGTCTGTATAATTCTTTTTATGTGCTGTTATTCGATTTGCTTTTATTATATTAAAGATATGTGGAAATTATTTTGAGGTTTTCTTTTCATGTGATATCTTTGCCTGGCTTTGATGCTAGGATGAGAGTGGCCTCATGAAACTCATGTCACACACCAACCCACCTCCACCACTTATAATATTTGTCCTTAAAAGTTTCATTGAATTCACCAGTAAAGCTGATTAGATGGGAAGTTTTTGCATTACAAGATTTTTAAATTCTTAATATAATTTCTTTTTAAAAAATTTAGCTGTATTATGCTCTTTTTTTTTTCATGGGACAGTTTTAATGTTATGTGTATCTATGCATTTTATAATTTATTTTAATCTGTTAAATGTGTGTATGCACGTGTGTGTGTACACGCACTAATCCCAGGCTTGAACTCAGGGCTTGGGTGTTGTCCCGTAGCTTCTTTTGCTCTAGGTTAGTGCTCTAACACTTGAGCCACAGCTCTATTTCTGGGGAATTTTTTAGTGATGAACTGAAAATAAGAGTCTCACAGACTTTCCTGTCCAAGAGAGCTTAGAATCACGATACCCAGACCTCATATTTCTGAGTAACTAGGATTATAGGCATGAGCCACCAATGCTTGACTTGGGAATATTTTCTTTCACAGTCAACTTTGGCATCCACTGATTTTAGTTTTTTGTTTTTATGTTTTAGTTTCAATATTCCACTCTACTCTTTATAATTTCCTTTATTCTACATACTTAGTGTTTGATTTACTCTCTGTCTTCTTGACATAGGCACCTTTGATCAATTATTATAGTAGTCTGTTTCTAATGAAAGCACTTAAAGCTATAAATTTCACTCTGAACACCACTTTAGCCAAATTCTATAAATTTTGAAATGTTATACTTTTCCTTTTTATTTGATTCAAGATATATTACTTGTAATGTCTCTTTGGCCTCCTGGTTACTATTTCCTTTTCCAGCAATTGTAATTTACAAGTTCTTTTTCTAATAATTTCTAAATATTTTTGTAGATATCATGTTTTACATGATTGCAGCTCTTTTAAATATACTAAAATTTGTAGAAGGGCCTGGTGCTTCTCTAATTTTGCCTAATTTATTTTTGGAGTGTTTTAAATATCAGTTCAGAATTATGTCTCTTTTTAATTGTTATTTCATCAGACATTCGTGGATTTTTTCATTTCTTTTCATCTTTTTTATTACTAAAATGATATCTTTATAATGTATCTCTGAATTGCAGTGTAGATCTACAATATAGATACATGCTTTTTCACATCAATAAATATTTCCTAAAAGCATCTCTGTCTTAGAATTCTTTTTTTCTTCTTTCTTTTGACTTCAGAGATAAATTGATAAAGATGACCAAACCCTTTTTCTCATGAAGTTGAATTCTATTGGAGGTAGAAAAATACAAAATAAGTGTAATGAAAGTGTGCTCTGTGCATTGTTAAACATAATACTGGCTATTCATTTGAGATTAGTATTTACTATGATAAGGAAACACTAAAGGTCTTTTGTTAAGAGCTTGCAATTCTCTCTCTCAAACACTCTCTCTTTCTCTCTTGCTTTATCTCTCTATTTTCTCTTTTTAGCTCTATTTTTATCTCTACTTATTTATGTTGAGACCTAGTCTCACTATGTAGTCAAGGCTAGCCTGGAACTGATAATCCTCCTGCCTCCATCTCTTTAGTCCTGGTATTACAGATGAGAGCTATCATACTCACCTAAAGTGTGCAATTCTTTTTTCTTTATCAAAAGTAGATAATGAGGGCCAGGTATGGTGGCATATGCCTGTTATTGCAACTACTCCAGACAATACAAAATATTGATATCCTATATGACAAAAAAATAAATAAAAGCAAAGGACTGAAGACTTACATTGTAGATCTTTTTGCCTAATGAGAAAGAAGCCATGAGTTCAAATCCCAGATGTTTAAAAACATGGATAAATATTTTTTATCAAAAATATTTATGATGGACTATGGGTAACATGCCTTCTTAGCAAACACAAGGCTAAAAGTTTAAACAAACCCCCATATGGCCAAAACTTTTTGGCATGTATTACACTAATCATGATTTTCTTCTTTGACTTATACCATGATGAATTAGAAGATTTATTAGTATTGAATTATCTTGGAATAGACTGTATTCACCCTAAACATAGTATTTATCATGTACTCCTAAATTCTGTTTGCATATAATTCTGTATCAATACTAAGGCATGATATTGGTCTAAAATTTTATAAGTTTTTACTATCAGAATTAAACAGTCATAAAAGCAATAACATGCCTTTCTCTGCCATGAAGCATCAAATTATCTAGTTCCTGAAGACATAATATTTTTATATTATCTAGTTCTGGTGTGTTGGGTTTTATTTTTATGTGTTGTTTAGCTTGGTTTGGTTTAGTTTGACTTGATAAGGAGAAGGAAATGTTTACAGCTTTGTCAATTTCTTCTAGAGTGATTAATCTTTAAAATTGTCTTTTCTGGGTTTCATTTTTATAACATTATCCTAAAAACTTACCTCTTTTATTCATGTCTTCAAATATATTCTAATAAAATTATATTGAATGTCCTCTATTTTCTCCCAATTTCTATTTTAACCTAAGAATATTTCTTTCTAGTAGGGTATTATTTATCAAAAAATAAAGAATTTTATAAATAAAGAATTTTACTAAAAATATAAGAAATCCTTTCTCTTTTTTTTTCTTTTTCTTTTTGTTTTCCAGTCCTGGGGCTTGAACTCAGGTGCTGGACACTTTCCTGAGCTTCTTTTGCTCAATGTTAGCACTCTACCACTTGATCTACAGCAACACTTCTGGCTTTTTCTGTACATGTGGTACTGAGGAATTGAACCCAGGGCTTCATGCATGCTAGGCAAGCATTCTACCACTCAGCTACATTTCCAGCCCAAGAAATCCTTTCTTATTAATTCTACTTAATTAGATTAATTTACTTAGATTAATAATTCAAGAAGCATACTACTTCATAAGTAGTACTCAGCCTGCTATGAAACAGGGTGTCGTTGTTGATTGTCAGTGTCATTGTATTGTTGATATCAGGAGTGAAACAAACCCAGAATGATGGCTATCATCAAAGCCTCTCATATATTTTACTAGTATTGAGATTACAATACAAATTTCCTACTTAACTTGCAAACTACCATAAATTGAAATTAAAAGGGGCTAATGTGACTGAATCTAAGTAGAAGAGAAAAGGGGTATGGGAGGTGAGGTCTAAGATACTATAGGGGTTGAAGGGACAGATGATGTGGTCTTGTGTAGAAAGGACTTTGAATTTCACTTCTGAATAAAATGAGCAGAGGTAGGAGCTCTGCCTTAGGAGCAGAGGAGCCATATGATATAATAGGTTCTCACTAGCTACTGTGTTGAGAATAGACTGCTGGTGAGCAAGGCCAGAAACATGGATGAGCAATTCCAAATAAGAGACAAAGAAAGCTTTGGAGAAGGATAGCAGGACTGGAGGTGGTAACTGTGAATAAATTTCCAAGGAAGAGCCACAGGATGTTCTGGTAGACATGATGGGAGATAGGAGAGAAAGGAGAAAAGACTGCAATGTTTGGAACCTGAGCAACTAGATGAGAGCTGTCCTTTATTGTCCTGGTGAGTGTGTTGGATGGAATAGCTGTGGAGCACTAGAGTGGGGACATAGAGTCTATGTCAAGCTTGAGATACCTTTTAAATATGCACATTGAGATGGTTCATGTATGGAAGTAGTTAAAGCTGGAGACTGAATGAGAACATCTAGGAAGTGAATGCAAATAAACAAAAGGAAACCTTCAGAGGGCTGAGGATTTGGAGAGCATGCACAGCAAAATGCTAAAGTAATATGTCTTGTGAGAAAGGAAAGGAAACAGAAGGGTTTCTTTCAGCCTTTTGAAGGAAAATTACTCAAAATGGGACATACAATTAATTATGTCGTGTTAACTCAAGACCGAAAAGATTGAACTTGACAACAGTATTGGTTATTTTGAGTTAACATGACCATTAATGTTAGTTAGGGGAAAAAACTGATTTTTTTTTAATTTGCTTGAAAAATTTGTGTAAAATCAATATTCATGTTTTGGTCACAAGAACTTTGTTCTCTTGTGCTGGAATCTGTAGTGTGATTACTTTGCATGAACTATGATTCTAGAAATATTTGAGGTAAGGAGGATTACTGTTGCATTTTATTATCATCCTGGATTATCTTTATTTTCCTCCGTTCAGCTCCTAGAAAGCCAACTTGTTTTCATTTATTAAACAATTCCTATTTGTTGCAATAGAAAAATTCTGCAAATAGTTACAAAAAGAATTGTGCTTCTCACACATGCACATGTGCACATACACACACACACACACACACACACACACACACACACATACACATACATATACACAAAAGTAAAAAAAAAAAAAAAAGAATTGTGCTTCTCAGCATTTCATGTATCATTTGATTTAGGGCTTATGAAAAAGAAAATGATATCCACTGTACTTAGATTTTTTTTGGAGATAAGTTGTTCGTTGTGTATGTGTGTGTGTGTGTGTGTGTTTTGTCGGTCATGGGACTTGAACTTTGTGTCTGGGTGCTATGCCTCAGCTCTTTGGCTATGACTCTACCACTTGAGCCACAGCACCACTTCCAGTTTTCTGAGTGGTTTTTATTGGAGATAAGAGTCTCACTGACTTTCCTGCCTGGGCTGGCTTTGAACCGTGATCCTCAGATCTCAGCCTCCTGAGTAAGATTACAGGCATGACCCACTGGCACCCAGCTGATAAGTCGTTTTTTTCAACCAACTTTTCATCAGTAAGTTTAAGTACCAAAAAATAAAATTTATTGGCAGAACTCAGGGCCTCACACTTGCTAAGCAAGCATTCTACTGATTGAGCCATGTCTCAGTCCTTTATGTTTTATTTACTTTTCAGAAAGGGTCTCAAGCTTTTGTTTTAGACTAGCTTTAGATTGAAGTCCTTCTACCATTGTTAAGATTATGAAGAGGAATCACCATGCTTGACTAGTTCTTTCAGATAGGCTCTTGCTAACGTTATGATCAAGGCTGAACTCAAACTCTGGTCCTCCTATTTTCATCTTTCAAGCAGCAGAATCAGAGTCATGAGCCACTGTGGTTGGGCCTCAAATTAAAAAAAAAAGTGCCAGTCCTCGGGCTTGAAACCATGCCCTGGGGCCAGTACCTGAGCTTTTTAGCTCAAAGCTAACTCTCTACCACTTTGAGTCACAGTTCCTCTTCCAGCTTTTTGGTGACTAATTGGAGACAAGTGTCTCATGGACTTTCCTGGCTGGTTTCAAACCATGATCCTCAGATCTCAGTCTCCTGAGTAGCTAGAATTGCAAAGGTGAGCCACTGATACCCAGCTCAAAAACAATTTTTTTGGGGTCTGGTCATGGGGCCTGAACTCTGGGTCTGGGCTCTGTCCTTCAGCTCTTCAGCTCAAGGCTAGCAGTCTACCACTTGAGCCACAGTGCCACTTTTGGCTTTTTTCTTTTTTGCTTATGTGGTGCTGAGGAATCGAACCCAGGGCCTCAAGCATGCAAAGCAAGCGCTCTACCACTGAGCCCTTCCCAGCCCTCAAAAAAATTTTTAATTGTAATTTCTCCTTAATTCACAACTACTGTGTGCTATAGTTTCCTCACATAGACACATAACATCAGCTAAATAATGGGTTAATGTCACAATTTCTTCTATTTAAGTATATTTGTTGGCTACTTCTAATTATAAATTGAAGAACAGGCAGCAGAAATGACTATAGATGGCAAATCCAATGTATATGTAGCAGAATAAAACTTTATTATTGCTTTATTCATAATCTGTTATTTACCAGACTGGTGACTTTAAAACTATCTTAAACACAAAGAAGGTTTGTATTCTTGGTGAAGATTTACACTCATAACAGTCACTACTGTAAATGTAAATAATTGCTTTAGTGGAAATTTATTGCAACTACTGGCTTTTAAAATACTTAATTTTAAATAGTTAATTCCTTTCAAGAACAAGGACTAAATCTTACTTAGCATTTTTCCCTCAGAAGTTGGCATGCAGACTTTTTAAATTATTTTATGTTATGACATTTATTACATTAGGAAGAGAAAGTCACAAAACAAGCCAGGAAGATGTATGTGTGACTGAAGTAATGCAGCTGAGTGAACAAAAATGAACAGTATTATTTTTCTATGGATTTTCTTATGTCTAGATTTTTATTAATTTATTGACTTATTGAGCCAGTCCTGGGGCTGGAACTCAGAGCCTGAGCACTGTCCCTGAGCTTCTTTTGCTCAAGGCTAGCACCCTACCACTTAAACCACAGTGCCACTTCCTGCCTTTTCTATTTATGTGATACTAAGGAATCAAATCCAGAGCTTCATGCATGCTTGGCAAGCATTCTACCATTAAGCCACACTCCCAGCCCCTATGTCTAGACTTTTAAAGTAACCTTACCCAACTCATATCTGATTGATCACGTTACAAAGTCTTTCCCTAATTTGTCTTTTTTCTTCCTTTTTGTTCATTCCACAAATCTCTCAATTGTTCTAAATATAGAGACAATGAACAAAGTAACTTCTTGCTGTGGACTTTTCTTTACCTCTAATGAGTAACAGCATATTAATTCTCTAAATTAATTCACCAATCATACCATTAGATGACTATAAAAATTGTTATACAAGAACATCTTCAGAAAAAAGTTTACGGACTTTCTGACATCCAGTGAAGAAAAGCTCATTTAACTGAAATTAGTGTACCAAGTTCTAGTATAATCTCTATTTCTAACTCACATGGCCATTTTGAGCACATCGTATGAGTAGTCTGGATACCAGCTCCTTATTTTTAAAGTAAAGATAAGATCGACTGAATATCTCTATATGTTCTAAAAACAAATTCTCTAACTTTCTCAAGGTTTCCAAATCCCAAGCTTATTTAGTTATAACTGTATATCCATTCATTTTGTAAAGAATAGTTCATTGTGTATCAGTCTGTCCTGTCTCCCTCTAATCCATAGTAGTGATTTCCTTGAGTTCATCATCTTAGGTAAAACTTGTAAAATGTCTGAGGAAATAAAAAGTAGTAATGATGGTTTTAGCAATAATCTTCTAAGTAAAGGAAGATGATCAAATGTACTATTAGATAAATGTGTTCAAAGAGTTAATATAAATGACTTCTTTGATTTTTCTAAGCCAGAAGAAGGGTGGTTTTCTTTTTTCCCCCTTATTTATTATTATTATAAAGGTGATATACAGAGGAGTTACAGTTGCATAAGCCAGGTAATGATTTCTTTTTGAACAACATTACCCCCTTCCCTCACTGTCTTCCAGTTTTTCCTTCTCATCCTCACCCACAAGTTGTATAGTCATTTCAACATATTGTCTAGTGAATACCATTGCTGCATTTGTTCACCCTTTGTCCCTCCATTTCTGTGCTCCCCTTACTTCCTGAAAGACAGAAGTGAACAAACAAGAGAAAAAGAAGAAAAAGAAAAAAATCTTGTTTCCATTTCCTAGAGTTCATATGAATAAATATCAGTTTATATGATCAGAAGCACATAAGCATTGTGCCTTTGTATTCCTCTCCTGAGTATCCTCCTTTTGTTTCACTATGTTCCTGTATAATTTATCATATTCCAGTGGTTTTTTTAAATCTATTTTCACATGTGAAAGAAAACATGCTCCATTTGTCTTTCTGAACTTAGCTTACCTCACTTAACATGATTTGTTCTAGGTCCATCCATTTCCCTGCAAATGTCATAACTATTCTTTCTAATGGCTATGTAAAATTCTGGTGTGTATAAGTACCACATTTTCTGGATCCACATATCTATTATAAGCCATTTACACTGTTTCCATCTTGGCTATTGTGAATAGTGCCACAATGAACATAGATGGCCAAGTGTCTTTATGGTACCCTGGATTGTGATGCTCTGTGTATCAGATGCGCAGCAGTGGTATGGCTGGGTCATAGGGAAGATCCCTATCTAGTTTTTTGAGGAACCTCCAGACTGCTGTCTAGAGTGATTGTACTAGGTGTAGTAGGGTTCCTATTCCCCCACATAGCTGCCAACACTTGATGTTAGAATTTATGATGTTGGACAATCGAATTGTGGTGAGATGGAATATCAGTTATTTTGATTTGCATTTCTTTTATGATGAGAGATGTTGAGCATCTCCTCAAATGTTGCTTTGCCATTCTTACCTCTTCTTCTGAAAAGTTTCTCCTTAGCAACTTTGCCCATTTAGTGATTGGTTTGTTAGCTTTTGGAGATGTTAGTTTCTTGAGCTCCTTGTATATTTTGGATATTAGGCCTTTGTTGGATGTATTGTTGGTAAAGATCTTCTCCCAGATTGTTGGCTGTCTTTCTAGTTTAATAACTGTGTCCTTTGCTGTGCAGAAATGTTTTATTTTGTTGTAATCCTATTTGTATAAGTGACTTTTCAAAGGCGACAAAAATTGTATGAGTTGTCCTTTCATTGAGACTTTAAGAACATACTATGTAGCTCAACTAAAAATAACTAATATACAATGAATTTTTGAAATAGATCTCAAATTCTCCTATTCTACAAATTCTAATGCTTAAAGAACAATAAGAACTTACATTTCTCACTGTCTGCCCTATAGTATATTTTGGAAACTATGTCAACCATGCCAAAAATGTGCTCTCCCTCTGGAGGTCCAGTTACTTCCACGTAAAAGCAGAAATTTAAGTGGACCAATTCAATTAGACTTATATACAAAAGAGCTCCAGATGGTCACCTCCAATGATTTTTGCCACATTGAAAGTTGAATCATACTGCTCTTATTTATTGAATAAATAGGCTCTTATTTGTTGAATAAATAAATGAAATCACCTACAACTCTATCTTGTTATAAAACATTATAAATTGGTGTTCATCTTTTTCACATTGCAGAATACAAAACCATGGACTTTTAATGAATATAAATTCCACTAAAAAGTGCAAATGAAAATAACTGCAGTTATTACACCACATTAATATAAGTTATGCTAATTGCCCTAAAATTTAAAGAAAATGTATTATGTTTTGCCTATCCTTCTAATTAACATTATTTCACAATGTGTGGTACATTTATGGAGAAGTTCATAGTGCATTAGTTAAATCAGTTTTACATTTTCAGAAGAGTGAGTTTTAATAAGCACTTTAATACATTTAATATGCTTTCACATTACAAAGCATTTTCTGCTCATAGATTACACCAAGTTGTATCACAGTAATTATTCTATTTAAAATTTCAAATAAAATTTAGTGAAGGAAATCAAAATGAATCCATTTTAACTGGATGGTTCTAAATTGGGGACAAATAATACATTTACCTATATATTATTTTCATGCATTAAAAAGTACACAAAACACATGTTTCAGCAATGTAACTTTTAGGACTACTAAATCCCAAGTGCCATTTGACACGTAAATAAACGAAAAATGAATATATTCACGTATATTAAAATAAATTAATTAAATTCAATAGCTGAAGCTAACTTAACATGACATCATCCCAATTGCTTATAGGTAAATTCCTTTCTGTTATTCCTCATAAACTAGCCCATCCTTTTATTTCTCCATTCTGGTCAAAGGAAAAGTTAAAGGTCTTCTATTCAAAGACACTAACTTGACCTGGATCCCTTCTCTCCCTTCTCTCCATTCAGTGAGCTGCTTCATCAGTGTCCTCTTCACCATGGACAAGCTTAACATCCCTTATCTTTGAGCATTTTAGCTTTAGCTCATATGCCCCAAATTTAACATTCATTGAGGATCTTGTGTTGATTCTGCATTGTTCTACAATGATGGTTCTTCCATTCTCAGCCAACTTGCTTGAAAGATCTTCTCTGTATGTACTCATTCATATCCTACCTAATTTCATAAATCACTTAAGGTAGTTTTCCCTGGAGAAATGGGTTTCACATAATATCTGCACTTATTTCCCTACTTTGTACCTCCTAACATACTTCTTGCTGTCTTGTTTATGTTCTTTTTTAAAAATATATTTTTATTGTAAAGATACTGTACAGAGGGATTATAGTTACATGAGCAAGGTTTGTTTATGTTCTTACTGCACTTGTACTTTCTGATTTTAACAAGGCCTTCCTATTTATCAGATAATATTTCTTATTTCTTCCAGAATCACGCTCCATTCACTTCCCAGATACGAGTCTCTTTCAGACATCTTCCTAGTTCTGAGACTCCTTTAAGGATACTTTTGTTTGCTCCTTCAAAATCTGGGCTTTCTCAAATTTTGCTGCTCGTTCCCCTTTTGTTACATTATTCTTTAACTTTACCACCACAACCAAGGTCACGTGGTCTTACCTATCTCTATGGCTTTCTTTTTTTCTTTTTTTTATTGTCAAAGTGATGTTCTGATGATGTATAGTTATGTAAGTAAAGTGATAAGTACATTTCTTGTCAAACTTGTTACTCCTTCCCTCATTTTTCTCCTACTTTCTCTCCCTGTACCCCCTCAAGTTGTACAGATCATTTCCAACATATTTCTTTGTGTATATTGCTGCATTGTGTATATATTGCATTGGTTTCTCCCGTGCTTGTCCTTTGTCACATCATTCTCTTGTTCTCCTTCCCTTCCCTAATTCAAATAATTGTATATTCAATAACAGGGTAGCAAAATCAAATACAGTGACAACAGGGGATACACCAGAGGGGGAAGACCATACAAAAGAAACAAAAAATCACATACTACATTAAAAACAACAACAAAGAAAAACCTCCTTTGTCCATGTCTTGGAGTTCATTTCACTTAGCAGCATCTTATATGGTCATGTGTACATAGCTATTGAGCTATTCTGCTCATCTACTAAGATTATCCTAGATGTATATTAATTATTGAAAATAAGGGAAATCGTGGGACCTATGTTTCTTTGGGTTGGTTTACTTTACTTAATACGATTTTTTCCAAGTCTTTCCAGTTACTTACAAATGGGGCAGTGTCATTCTTTCTGATGGAAGCATAGAATATATATACATACACATTTGTATACATACCACATTTTCTTGATCCATTCATCTATTGAGGGGCATCTGGGTTGGTTCTATATATAGATATGGTGAATAATGCTGCAATAGACATAGTTGTGCTGGTAGCTTTAGAATGTCCTTGTTCGTGACCATTCGGGGAAATGCCCACAAGTGGGATTGCTGGGTCATAGGGGAGCTCTAAGTGGAGTCTTTTAAGGATCCTCCATACTGCTTTCCAGAGTGGTTGAACAAGTTTACACTTCCAGTAGTACAGTAGTGTTCCTTTTTGGCCACATCTCCTCCAGCATCTGTTGTTATTAGATTTCTTGATTTTAGCCATTCTAACTGGGGTGAGGTGAAATCTCAATGTTGTTTTGATTTTTATTTTTTTATGGCCAGAGAAATTGAACATTTCTTCATGTGTGTATTGACCATTCATATTTCCTCTTCAGAGAAGTCTCTCTTTAAGTTTTTAGCCCACTTATTAATCAGGAGATTGAATCTTTGAGGAGTTGTTGTTGGGGGAGTTAATTTTTTGAGTTCTAAGTGTATTTTAGATATGAGACCATTGTCTGTTGTATGGCTAGTGAGGATCTTCTCCCCCAATCCATGGGCTTTCTATTGATCTTGCTAGCTATGTCCTTTGCCATGCAGAAGCTCCACAGTTTCATGCAATACCATTTGTCCAACGTTTCTTTGATTTGTTGTGTCTCTGGATCTTTATTAAGAAATTTCTCGCCTGTGTCAAAGAGCCCTAGAGTTTCTCCTGTTTCTTCCTGTAATCTTTTCAAGGGGTCTGCTTTGACTTTGAGGTCTTTGATCCATTTGGAGTTGATTCTGGTGCAGGGTGATCTATAAGCATCTAGCTTTTGTTTTCTACAGGTGTTTAACCAGTTTTGCCAGCACCATTTACTGAAGAGGCTGTCTTTCCATCCTATTTTGTTAGCTCCCTTACTGAAGATTAAGTGGTTATAGGTCTGTGGGTTCATTTCTGGGTCTTCAGTTCTATTCCATTGGTCCTTAGGTCTGTTTTTGTGCCAGTACCAAGCTGTTTTGATTACTATGGCTTTGTAGTAGAGTTTGAAGTTTGGTATTGATATTCCTGCAGCACAGTTCTTTCTGCCAAGGATTGTTTTTGCTATTCGGTGTCTTTCATTGTTCCATATGAATTTTTGGATTGCTTCTTCTATTTCATTGAAAAATGAGGTTAGGATATTGATAGGTATTGTATTGAATTTGTAGATAGCCTTTGGCAGTATTGCCATTTTCACAATGTTAATTCTCCCAATCCAGGAGCATGGGAGGTTTTTTCACTTCCGTAGTTCTACTTTAACTTCCTTTTTCAGGTTTTTAAAGTTTTTATCATAGAGGCCTTTCACTTCTTTAGTTAACTCCTAGGTATTTTATTTTTTGTGGGGCTATTACAAAAGGAGTTGCTTTCCTGATTTCAGCTGCACTCTTCTCGTTATTGGCATACAGTAAAGCCATTGATTTTTGAGGGCTAATTTTATACCCTGCCATTTGTTTTGAATCAGCTGGAGTAACTTGGTAGTGGAGTCCATGAACAGGTTCTTTAAATACAAGATCATGTCATCTGCAAGAGGAAGAGTTTTACTTCATCTTTCCCTATTTGGATTCCCTTTATGTTTGCATCTTGCCTCATTGCTCTACCTAGGCATTCTAATACTAAATTGAAGTGGAGAGGAGAAACATCCTTGCCTCATTCCTGAGAGGAAATGGCTTTAGCTTTTTGCCATTAAGTATAATGCAAACTATAGGTTTGAAATACACAGCCTCTATTAGATTGAGGAATGTTCTGTGGATTCCTAGTTTCTCCAGAGCTTTTATGATAAAGGGGTATTGGATCTTGTCAAATGCTTTTTCTGCATCTATTGAGATATCCATGTGGTTCTTATCCTTGCTCTTGTTGATGTGATGAATTATATTAATTGGTTTGCGTATACTGAACCAGCTTTACATCCCTGAAATGAATCCTGTTTGATCATACTGAGTGATTTTTTGATGAGTTGTTGAAGTCAATTGGCCAGAATTTTTTTGTGAAGTTTTGCATCAATGTTCATAAAAGAAATGGGTCTATA
Organism: Dipodomys spectabilis; assembly: GCF_019054845.1. Taxonomy (NCBI): domain Eukaryota; kingdom Metazoa; phylum Chordata; class Mammalia; order Rodentia; family Heteromyidae; genus Dipodomys; species Dipodomys spectabilis. Next base: position 14,282,485 of record NW_024870766.1, read on the forward strand.
TTTCTCTTTCTTTGATGAGTTCCTGTGTGGTTTGGGGATGAGGGTTATGTTGGCTTCATAGAAAGACTTTGGTAGTGGACATTCACTTTCAATTCCATTGAAGAGTTGGAAGAGTATTGGTGTGAGCTCTGCTTTGAAGGCCTTGTAGAATTCAGCTGTGAATCCATCTGGTCCTGGGCTTTTCTTGATTGGAAAGTCTCTTATTGCTGTTTCTATTTCAATACTTGATAAGGTCTGTTTAGTTGGTCTAAATCTTCTTGGTTTTCATTTCACTCTTATTAAATGTCAGTGGTCCTCCGTAGTCTCCAGAGGACAAAGGCTAGATTTAATCTGACATTCTAATCCTTTATGGCCTGGTCCAGACCAATCTCATTGGCCTCATCTCAAATTGTTTATTCCAATTCACTTATTTTCTACTCTGCAAATACTCACAGAGCACCTACCAAATTTCAGAAACAATTTTCTCTGATACAGAAGTGAGCAAAGGGCATTAGAATTCCCACCTTTGTAGCACTTAAACACAAAACTAGTAGTTTACACCTTCTTGTCCTTGCAAGCTATTTCTTCTTACCCCCAAATTCCTTCTCTTTTAAGTTTTATTTATCCTTGTAAATTCAACTCAGATGTCATTTATTCCTAGAAGTCTCTTCTGTGTGTCCCCTAGGAAGTCCTATAATAATCCTTCTCTTTCTTCAGGTCAAAATTCATGGAGCAAGAACTTCTGCCTTCTGTGTTGCCATTATTCCCCTCCAGAATGTGTCAGGAGAATTCACAAGGACAAAGAATGCCTTCCAGACAGGAAATGCCTAGCTCTTAATAAAGTATACCTGGAGTGCTATCCAGAGTGATTCCACTCATTTCCCACTCATCATTGATATACCTGGTATACTTAAGAGGACAATGTACTGCTCTAAACATCCTTTCTCATACTTTGTAAAACATGAATGAATTCAATATAGTGTCCTTATGTGACACAGCTATGCTATTAGCCTAACCATAACACAGCTCTAAATATGGATACTTGGCCAGAAGTGTATGCTTTACTTTTCACATTTGTGTCTCAATCAAGTATTCTCCTTTCTCCTTTCATCAAAAGATGTGAGTAATATTACATTGTAAAATTTGTACTTCTTTACAGATTTAGCAAATGGTATTTGGTTATCTGCTTCTGTAAGAAAAGCCTATTAAATGCATGCATTTTCTTGCTGATTTTGACCAAAAGTTTATCTTTTCCAGAAATATACTTTAAAAATATATGAGTTCTAGCCAGGCACTAGTGGCTTATGCCTATAATACTAGCTACTTAGGAGTCTCAGATCTAAGGACTGCAGTGCCAACCTGGACAGGAAAGACTTGTAATGCTTTTATCTCCAGTTAATCACCAAAAAGTGAGAAGTAGAGCTGTGGTTTATGTGGTAGAGCACTAACCTTAAGCAAAAAAAATTCTCAAGACAGAGCCCAAGCCCTGAGTGAGTTCAAACCCCAGGACAAACACACACACACACACACACACACACACACACACACACACACACACACACACACACACACACACATACACACACGAGTTCCTTTTGTTTGATTCCCTTTTCCTGCTATGTGAATTCTCTTTCAACAGTGGTTCCTGATTTAAGGCTGATAAATACGCAGTGCCAAATATATATTTGTAACTGTAAAGTGTCACTTGAAGGTGTATTATAGAAAGAGAACTTCAAAATTAGATTTGAAATAATACTCCATTAAAAAAAATTATAACCAAGTGCTTATAGCTCATACCTGCAATCCTTACTACTTAAGAGGCTGAAACCTAGAAGAGTGCAGTTCAGAATCAACCCAGTCAGAAGAGTCCTTAAGATTCCATGTCCAAAAATGGCCAACAAAATGTAGGCTCGAGGTATAGCTCAACTGGAAGAGTGTCATCTTGAGACCATGAGTTCATACTCCAGAAATGACCAAAAAGAAAAAAAAGTGCAACTGTAAGAACGTAAGAATTTCACAGGCTCACAAGAGGCTTATCAATAGCTGGACTTCCACATCGTGGTTTCCCAATACATTCAAGTTACTAGCACCTCTTAGCCTAATGACCCTTCATATTGTTTTGTGTCTGACAAAGGGGACGGATCATGGAAGAGAAAGAAGATATTATGATACCTGGCAGGGAGCAAAGAAGAGGAGATCTTGTCATTATTACTTCACAAACTTGAGGGAAACAATTTGACATTACAGTGGGAAGTCAACATATTTGTCCAATAAGCTTTAGAGACACCATAAAGTAGTATGGTCATTACCTAGTGAAATAAAAAAAAAGAGACTTTGATTATTAGCTGTCATTTTAAGTTAAATCATTACTATTGAGGCTGCTTTTTTTTATTGTGAAAATACCGTATGGAGGGGTTACAATTACATGGGCAAGGTAATGAGTACATTTCTTATCAAGCATTGTTGCCTCCTCCTTTGTTTCCTCTTCCCATCCCTTCATGTGTCTCCCCCCTCCCCCTCCTTCTCCCCCCGTGCAAAAGTTGTAAAGTTCATTATCGACATAACATCTTGCACATCTCATTATTGCAATGGGCCCCCTATATCCCTATTTAAACAATTTGTTTTTTCCCTTCCCCTCCTTAAACCAACATCAAATACAGTGAAAACAGGGGTTATACCATGGGAGAGGGACATACAAAGCAACAAAGAAATATCTTATAAATATGTTAGGTACAATAGCAAGAAAGAAAAAACATTTGAGTCCTTATCTTGTGGTTCATTTCACTTAATATCAACTTATCTGACCTTTTCTCCTTGTCTCAGACATATACTAGTTGTTGCAAATAAGAAAAACTATGGGACCTAAGTTTCTTTGGGCTTGGCTTACTTCACTTAATATAATTTTTTCCAAGGTTTTCCATTTCCTAACAAATGGGGCAATGTCATTCTTTCTGATGGAGGCATAGAATTCCATTGCGTATAGATACCACATTTTCTTGATCCATTCATCTACTGAGGGGCATCTGGATTGGTTCCATATCTTAGGTATCATAAATAATACAGCAATAAACATAGTTGTGCTAGTAGCTTTAGTATGGCCTTGTTTGTGAACATTTGGGTAAATGCCCAAAAGTAGGATTACTGGGTCATAGGGGAGCTCTATGTGGAGTCCTTTGAGGAACCTCCATACTGCTTTCCAAAGTGGCTGTACAAGTTTACACTCCCACCAACAATGCAGTAAGGTTCCCTTCTGTCCACATCCCCTCCAGAGTCTGTTGTTATTAGAGCTCTTGATTATAGCCATTCTAACTGGGGTGAGGTGGAATCTCAATGTTGTTTTGATTTTCATTTCTTTTATGGCTAGAGAGGTTGAGCATTTCTTCATGTGTCTATTGGCCATCCTTCTTTCCTCTTCAGAGAAGTTTCAGGACCAATGGAATAGAATTGAAAACCCAGAAATGAACCTACAGACCTATAGCCATCTAATCTTCAATAAGGGAGCTAAAACAATAGAATGGAAGAAAGACAGCCTCTTCAGTAAATGGTGCTGGCAAAATTGGTTAACAACTTGTAGAAAACTAAAGCTAGATCCTTATATATCACCCTGCACCAGAATCAACTCCAAATAAATCAAAGACCTCGGAGTCAAAACAGACACTCTGAAAACATTAAAGGATGGAATAGGAGAAACCCTAGGTCTCCTTGGCGCAGGCCGAAATTTTCTTAATAGACACCCAGAAAGACAACAAATCAAAGAAAGGTTGGACAAATGGGATTGCATGAAGTTGCAGAGCTTCTGCATGGCAAAGGACATAGCTAGAAAGATCAATAGAAAGCCTACAGATTGGGAGAAGATCTTCACTAGCCATACAACGGACAAGGGTCTAATATCTAAAATATACATGGAACTCAAAAAATTAAATCCCCCAACAACAAATCCTCAAAGAAACAACTGTCCAATAAATAAGTGGGCTAAAGACTTAAAGAGAAACTACCCATTTTATTAATAGGATGACAGTAAGGTGCCCTGAAGGATGACATATTTAGCACTCTTTGGCCAATGGCATTTGTGAAGAGCCATTTTGCTGGTCTTGAAAAATCAAAAGTTAATGACTCACTGTCAGAATCATTTAGTAAACTTTGTTTCAAAAAAACATAAAATTCGGTGGGGAGGTGGCTCAGTGGTAGAGCGCTTGCCTTGCATGCCTGAGGCCGTGGGTTTGATTCCTCAGCACCACATAAGCAAAAGAAAAAAGCCAGAAGTGGTGCTGTAGCTCAAGTGGTAGAGCGCTAGCCTTGAGCTGAAGAGCTGAGGGACAGCACCCAAGCCCAGAGTACAGGCCCCATGACTGGACCCCCCCCCCAAAAAAAACAAAAACATGCAGCCGGGTGCCAGTGGCTCACACCTGTAATCCTAGATACTCAGGAGGTTGTGATCTGAGGATCATGGTTCAAAGTCAGCCCGAGCAGGAAAGTCCATGAGACTCTTATCTCCAATAAAACCACTAGAAAACCAGAAGTGGCACTGTGGCTCAAGCAGTAGAGCACTTGCCTTGAGCTAAAGAGCACAGGGACAGCGCCCAGGCCCAGAGTTCAAGCCCCACGACCAACAACAACAACAAAAAACATGTGATTACCGTGCCGGAGGCATACTGACAATGATGCTTGGAAATGTACAGTTACATACCTTTTTCTCAAAAAAAAAAAAAACAACTCAAAGCAACACAGGCACACTGTTTTAAAAATAACATAAAGAATTTGTCATGTACAAAATATTTCTTGCCCTGCCCTGCCCCTGCCCACATCCCACATGTAGATGATGAGTTGGAATCCTCTTAGATGGCTTTCTTTCTTTCTTTCTTCCTTTCTTTTTTTCTTTCTTTCTTTCTTTCTTAATGTATGTATGTATATATGTATGTATGTATATGTGTGTATATATATGTATATGTATGTATGTATATGTATGTGTGTGTATGTTATGTATGTATATATGGTCCAAACTGAGTATCTAATGGTTTCACTCATGGGCTAACATTCAGCCATGTATATTAACACTTTGAGAACAGTGCAGAGAAGACATAGAGAAAATGCTGAACTAGTAAACTTGTAGGGAGCCAGTCACAAGGAATGAAAGGCATGCTTCCAGGGTTTAAACCAAAACCAAGAGATGCCTACATCAGAATAAGGAAACAGAGGCCTCTCACGCAATCCCTTTTGGCCTCAGAAGTATGAATTATCCAATCTGTCCCATGGCAGTCTCAATGAATAAGCAGTCCCTCTTTATATTCTTGCCTGAGAACCTAGAATGCAAATTTACTCCTTCACACGCTTGAGAAACAATTGATTATAATAAAATATCAGGCTGATGGTTGGAAAATAGAAACTTTACTTCATACCCATAACATAAAAACCTGCTTATAATAACAACTACATCTTCACTGAAAAAATTCACACAAGATTTTTTAAACTTATGTGTACCTTTTCTAAAATATATAAGCAGTGTGATTCTAACAAAGAAATGAAACCATGTTCCTAAAAATGTGACCAGAAACTATGCTTATGGTTCATGCCTTTTGAAACTATGTTATGTTATTAAAAGAACTACGTACCACACACAGCTCAAATTATCCATTCTTATTGACCTATTGTAAGAGTAGCATTGTACTGTACTTCCAGAATGTCGGGAAGTGCTTTAATGTAATTCAAATTGTGCTCTTGAGTGTTTGGGAGAGCTCATCTTCTCTAGCTCATCAAGCATGATGAGACACACAATGTTTGGTCTAATTAGTTCCACTGCTATTCCCCTGAGCTATACTTGAAGGCGTTCTTTAACTTGAGAAATTAATAAGGACAAAAAAAAAGAGAATGTGTTGATTCAAATATATGCAGTTCACTCGCAGTTAATTTGGGCATATTAAACAAGGGCATGTTCTGAGTATGTTTTTTTCTTATACCTGCTCATTAGCTATGGCTGGATTCTTGGCCAAGAATGTTTAGGTATTCTCTAAATCTGGGTGTGTCTGGTATCTCAGATTTCACCAGCCATCTTTAGCCACTTCTGGCAGCATCCAGGTGCTCTCTGTAATAAAGTCATGGTCGCTGATATTTATGATCCTCTGCTCAGCTGGAGGTCATTCTAAAATAAGTTTATGTCTAGAGCCCTTTCTGTCATTATGAACTGGCGCACAGTTTTCCAAACCAGCATCACTGACAATGCAAAAACATCACAGCTCTTTCTTGGCAGACCTCAGTGTCCTGGCTGGACCTAGCACAATGCCATAGCAAAGCATTGGCTTTTTTTTTTCTTTTTTTGACATGAAATTCAGCCCACTTGTCCAGAGTCTATTCAGAACCCAGTCATTTGTTTCTTCTTCAGTTAGAATGAAAGAAAACCTAGCCCAGTGTGCTTGTATTCCATTGGCATAGTATGGGTGGGGAGGCAGGTAATCCAGTAGAATTCTTGGGAGCACAGCTCAGTCCTTCCCTGACCTATGAGATCTTTGACACATTCCTTCAGCTAGCCAAGCCTCAAGTGTTCTTAGCTGTAAAACAGCTATTCCCATTCTTGTTGTGAGGACCAAACAAGAAAACCCATATAGAGCTCTTGGCATGGTACTCAATGCAATGAGGATGCTCAATAATATTGACTAGGTTCACAGTTATAGCAGAGCCCCAGATAGAGGAGCTTTCAAGCTATCCCAATTTCCTCCCCTACTCCTTTCTGTAGGTCATAAACTACTGTTCTATTCAGGTATAGTCATCTTCCAGCCTCAGTTGATTTACATTATCCAAAATGTCCCTGTGGGCACAGCATTCCAGAGGGTCCTTCTCCTTCTTGAAAGTTGATGCTTTATATATAATCCATTTTATTGTGCATAGGAGAACATACAAGAAAGGTATTATAACTGTCCTTCAGAACTGTGTAGCCCATAATGAACGAAATCCTTTCTGCTGAATTATCTGTGGATAGATAACAAAGGCTCAGCTGCAGGGATTTTCATATTGGGCAGAAGCATAAAGGTTAGTACTTATTTGCATTTTGGTCTTCTACATGTTATACTTAATAAGGTGCCTGGTTTCTTTCCTTCTCTATGAAAACAATCTCTTTTCAATTCTAAGATTATAAAAAGGTTTAACACATATTCTGATATCCTAAATAAAAGGTGTTTTAAATGCAGTCACTCAGAAATCCTGAGTTTTACACTTTGCATCCATAGAAATCCCACCATGGTGATTTAGAGTCACATTTTTGCTACAGATCTCTCCCCTTTTAGGCTGTGTGGCATATAAAAAGTGTCCTAGGGAAACTTTTCTGTCATTGTTCCTTCTCGCTAGGACAATGCTCACTGGTTCCCAAACACTAACTCGAAAGACTAGAGCAACAGAGTTCACCCTACACTTGATGAGCCATTGCTATTCATTGGTAGTGTCTTCAGAAAGTCTACTTCCCTAGATCCAGGATTTACATTTTCTCTAAATTCTTGACCCCAAGTTTTTTTTAAGGTATTGCCTCATGCAAATTGTTTGGAAACAATGATGGGAGGTAGGGGATTGATAAACCATGATTCACCAGCCAGATTCAGTCCAAGGAAGCTTTGGCTTCTTTCCTTAATGTTTTATTGGTATATATTAAATTGCACTTCTTTTTACTGTGATATAAGGGGGTTTCATTGCAATGTTTCTATAAATGCATATAATGTAATTTGATAAATTCACCCCCACTTTTACTTTTTTTTTCTCCCTCTTCCTCTTCCCTTAATTCCTGCCACTTCTACCTCCCTAGTCCCCCTTTTACTTTCTTCATCTTGGTTTTATTGTTTTGTTTTGCCTGACTTGAGGAAAGGGTAGTTTTTACATTTTAAAATATCAAAAGAAGAATGCTATTTTGCAACATGAAAAATTAAATGAAATTCAAATTTTGATATCCACACAAGTTTATCGGCACACAGTGACAGTGAGTCATTTTAGTAGTCTCTGTGTTTCTGTCATGCTAGGATGATAGAACCTGTAACTGTAACAAAGACCAAGCAGCCTAAAATATTTACTCTCAGGGGTATGTCCAGAAATAAAACGTTCCTAGTCTGTGATCTCGGTTTTTACAATGACTAATCTTGCTTCTTCTTTAAGGTTTTGAGAAATATCTGAGTAAAATGTTGGTTCTCTGGGCAGGGGCGGGGTGGGGGGTGTCCACCTTCTCTAGGAGACAGATGTGTTTGGTGGGAGGAGGTCAAGGCTGACAGGTTGGAGATGGAGGAAGAATTACCCAGGCTTTACTCACAACATAAACAGGAACATAAAACACATCATTTCATTGAAAAGGTAGACTTTCCACATTGAGTAGCTTTGTAAAATTGAAGGGCTTGGGGAGGAGAAGGCCTCAGACCTTCACCAAAGGCTCACATATAGAAGCCATCAGAGACGAAGTTGGGTCAAATCCCATACGTCCTTGAGTGTCCAGCAAGAGTGAAGACAAATCCTTATGGGAAGCAACAAACAATGTCCTTGTTTCATCAACACATGATAAACTCTATAAACTCTGACAACAATGTGGAACCAGATTCTGAAAAAGGGAAAAATATCTAAGTAGTCTATTTTTATTTTTAAATGAATATTCAGGGAGTTATACTTTCACAGCTCCTTTTTATACTAACTATATAAGAAAAGAATAAAAGCAACAAAGTTTCACAGAGGGATGGAATCCTTAGATTTTTTTTGCTCTAAAATTCTCTTAGAGAGTATCTTTTTAATATAATGTCCCTCAAAATATCTATAATCAAACTCAAGTCTGACCTTAAGACTGCACTTAATTATTCATTTGCAAGCCCTATAATTATTGGCATTTACACCTGATTTATAGCAGATTCAGTTCTGTGCCTCCATAGCCGTGAGCAAACATCCAGTGAAATTTAGTTTGCCATATTTTAGTTGAGGCTGTGTTTATAAGCCTATAAGGAATAAGCACACACACATATTTACATGAGCTTATTGTGTTGTCTTTAGCTTTTATTCACAATCATAAGTTTAACTGCAATCCAGCTAGACTTGGAACGGAATAAGGAAAGTATGAAACTCAAAGAATTGCAGCAAGAATACAAAGACTGTAGGATATCACTAAACAGTCATCATGATTGGTTCCTTTGATGAGGATAGAGATGTAGTGCTGCTAATGATAGGCTAAAAGGCAACCTTGTCCATATGGTGGAACAAAAATTTGAGGGATTTTTGTTGTTGTTGTTCCTTGGTTGGTTGGTTGGTTGGTATTGGTCCTGAGGCTTGAACTCAGGGCCTGAGTGCTGATCTTGAGCTTTTTTGCTCAAGACTGGAGCTCTACCACTTGAGCCACATCTCTTCTGGCTTTTTGGTGGTTAATTAATGGTGAAAGCTTAATGGACTTTTCTACTCAGGCTGACTTACAATTGAGTTCCTCAGATCTCAGTCTCCTGAGTAGTTAGGGTTACAGGTATGAGCCACTAATGCCCTGCTTTGAATGAAAACTTAGAATGAGGCTTTTTCTTTTTAGGAATTGAGACTCTTGAAATATAGCACAATGGGAAAACTGTGTTATTGATTGGCGAGCACATATTAGTCTATGGATTGGATTCTCAGCAATGAAAAAACTAAGATAACACAAAGTAAAGTTACGTGTTTAGCGAAGTATTTAGGACTCGGTCTAAAATATAAATGATTATGAAGAAAATGAGTACACATCTCTATCAAGCCTACTCAACCTACTAATTCACCTTAGAAGTCATTCATTCATTGGTAAAACCTTTGTTTTTTCAACTCTTCCAAAGAAAGGATAATATTTTATTTTGTTTCTGCACAAACTCTAAACTGTTCATTACTCCTGTATCCCCACCACCAGATGAAACAGATCAATCCAAATATACAATATGCAAACCGAACAAATTCTTCTAAATATGCAAATAAAAATTGGTGTCCTCTGCAGTAAGTGAGAATGAAGAACTGTTACCATAATGCCTTCCTTTGATGCAGGTAGTCAGGGACTTTACATGATTTTAGTCCAAGGGAAGATAAATGTTTAGACCAATTGCTTCTGCAAATGAATTTTGTACTGAGTCATAAGTGTAAAAGATGTGGGAGCAATTTTATTTGAAAAGTATCCTAGTGCCTAGAAAAAAGCAGTAGCTTCATAAGAATAGCCTTAATACTAATGATGAATGGAGTGGCATTATTTTGTAGTCACCTAGTCCCTTTACAGTTTGAGACTCAGAAAGGCACAATTCTATTCTGAGTTTCTATTGCTTTGGGAGCCATAAATCTCCCCATTTTCATTATAATAGAAAAAAATAAAGGGAAACATAAAATATCAAAAATTATAAAAGAAACTAGTAGCATTCACATTAAATTGTTTTGGTGAAGTAAATCTTCTCATTAGTTCATAACATTTTAAATGATAATTATGGATTATTTCACAGGCTTATTCATAGCTTGACTTTTTTTAAAGTCTCAGAAGTTTTGAAGAAGTTACCCTCTCCTCTGCATTGGATTACTATTATTATTTGTGAATTTCTTCTTTTTTGGAGTTAGTGGTATTTTTAAATTTTATTTTTTAATTTATTTTTATTGTAAAGGTGGTATACACAGGAGTTACAGTTATGTAAGTCAGATAAAGAGTACATTTCTCTTTTAACAATGCCTACCCCCCCTTGGGGCTGGGAAGGTGGCTCAGTGGTAGAGCGCTTGCCTTGCATGCATGAGGCCCTGGGTTCGATTCCTCAGTACCACATAAGCAAAAATGATAAAAGCCGGAAGTGGAGCTGTAGCAGCACCCACAGCTGGGACAGCACCCAGGCCCAGAGTTCAGGCCCCACGACCAGACCCCAAAACAATGCCCCGCTTCCCTCACTCTCTCCCAGTTTTTCCTTCTTGTCCCCACCCACAATTTGTATTGTTCATTTTCAAAAAAGTATCTAGTGAGTACCATTGCTGTATTTGCTCACCTTTTGTTCCTGTATTTCTGTGTGTCCCTTACCCTCCCAAAGACAGATAAGTGAATGATAAAAGACAAAAGGAAATGAAAACAAAAATGGCAACAACAAAAAACTCACTTCCACCTCCTGGAGTTCATTTCAATAAATATCATTTCATGTGGTCAGATGCACATAGCTATTGTCTCCTAAGAATAGCCTCCTTTGGTCTCACTCTGTGTGAATGTATAATTTATCATGTCCCAATGTATTTTTTTCTTTTACCATCCAGAGTGTTTACTGGTAGATTTGTAGGCACATTCTAGTTACCACAAATGAGGGAAACCACGTAACCTATGTTTCCTTGGCTGTGGCTTCCTTCACTTAATATTTTTTTTTCTGAGATCAATGGTTCAAGAAAATGTGGTATATATACATCAAGGAAATGGAAAGACTATGACTTTCTTCTTTAGAAGTGCTTTTAGAAGACAGTCTCTAGTTCCAGAAATCTCAGACCTAACTAAAAACAAAAACAAAACAACATAAAACATGAGACTTGATGGTTCTTCAAACTTACAGGTCAGATTTGAGAGGGCATGTTTTTAAATGCATAAAGCTCTTGAAAATGGAAAACCATTTTAAGAAAATAAAAGAAACAAAATAAACAGAGTAGGAAACATGGAGTCTTTCTGATCTCCCTTAAAAGAACAGCGTAATGGGGGAAAAATACCCACAAATGCAAAGAGATTTAAAAGATACTCAGATGAGCCCCCTCCGTATAACACCTCTAGATCCATGAATTGCTGTGTAGCTGCCAGAGAAGGAAGCAGAAAGGGTCCCTTCTTCCACAGAAAGGCTGACTGTTGTCTGGTTTTCAAGTATTTTCCTTGAACTCTGTTCCACTGAGGTAGACTTGTCTTCTATTTCTCCTATTTCCTTTAGCTCTGAGTAAGTTTTTTGGGTTTAGTTTGATGTTTGCTTCTTAATTGAAAACACATTTCATTCTGTGTTATTTGGGTTTTCTTACAACATAAGGAGTAGCTATACTTGGGGGATTTCATCTAAGGAAACTCTCCTTTCTTCCATTTCTCTGTTGCTCATAAAGTATCCTGCAGCAGAATGAAGCCCACAGATTAAGAAACACCAGCAGCAAAGCTAAGGCTCACTCATATCACATCACTGTGGGTTTCCTGTGGCAATCACAGATGCGACAGGCAGAATGTCACCTTGGCCACGTTGAACAATACTGTGTTTCAGGCAATAAAAGAAACAGTAGTTAAGAGTGTTCAGCCAGACATGGTAGTGAAGGACTTTAATCCTAGCACTCAAGAGACTCAGTGAGGATCATGAGTTCAAGGCCAGCCAAGTTTACATAGTGAGATCCTGTCTCAAAAAGCCACCAGGGGACATAAGGCATATTGGGTTAAAATTAGGTTTAAAATTCCAGCTTTGCCACCAGTATGTGACTGAGGGCAAGTAACTTTCATCTCTCTAAATCTTCAGTCACTTCATTTGTGAAGTAGCAAAAGAATCTACCTCTTGGGATGTTTGTAAAGATCAAATAGCATAGCATAAAATGCTCAATAGAGAAAGAACTCAAGAAATGTGACTTATTTGTAGCTTTCCATTTCACCTTGTTTCACTTTATTCTTTCCATAAAGCTACTGAAGCTAGCATGATAGAAAACTTACTGATAGATTGTGTACATGAGTGCAACAGCTACTAAGGAGAAAAGAAAATAAACTTCTCTTTTTTCCCATCCCTGAAAACGTGGTATATTTGACTTAGAAGGTCCAGAATTTGGGCAGGTTTCAGGTAAATACACTAATGTCAGAGGACAGAGAATACATATACCAAACATGGGCCAGGACTTTTGAAAGAACTATGCTATGCTTATGTCATATTTTAAATTACTACTGGGTGTCGGTTGCTCACACCTGTAATCCTTTCCTGCTCCTGCCTGGGCAGGAAAGACTGTGTGACTCTTACCTCCAATTAATCACCAAAAAGTAGAGCAGTAGCCTGAGTATAAAAGCCCCAGGACTGGCACAAAAAGTATGTGTGTATATACATATACATATATATATATATATAATTAAATTTATATCTGTTGTCATTTATAATCATATTCTATTGTACACATCTTCTGAAAGAACATGAATAATATTAACACTGTGAATTTCCTGAAATCTCCATTTTTTTAATCAAATTGACCTTGGCTTTAATGTTCCCTTTAAATCTTTTGTAATATATTCTTTATTTCATTTTATGGTTTCATTTGCTTACTTACCTACTTACTTATACTCAAGGTCTTATTTCTTCTCTTCTTTTTGGATATAGTGTCACATTTTCCCCCCTGAGGCCAGCCTCCAGACTCAGCCCTTCTTATCTCAATCTCTCACCTAGATAGGATTATAGATGTGCTCACCCAGCTTATCTTTTGAGCTAGGTCTCTCTATCTTTTTTATCTGACCTGGCCTCAAGACGTGATCCTCCCATCTCTCTGCCAACTCCTCTCCCTCTCCCCCCCCCCATCACATAAAACAGGGCAAATCCATCTGTACAATATTGTTATTTCACCTTCCAGTCATGATTTTGACCATTGTATGATTCTCACTGCATCATGCTAAGTCTCTTTCAGTCTAGACAATTTTGCATAGCTGCCTAAACAGTTCTGAGCCCTCACAACCTAATTTGAGAGTATGAAACCCTTTGATGGGTTTCACCTGGTGAGAATGAATTGTCTGGGCATACGGGTGCTTCCTGCATCAAGGGGGAAAGTGGATAACATGTGGAGGAGGGCTAAAGACAGGCCATGTAGGGAGCCATCATCCTGATGGAAAAAGATGTGAAGAGACCAGAATAGATGAGGAGGGAAAATTAATGGGATTATCAGACCTATCTTGGGAATGTAAACCCAAGGGAGTCATTGGTGGAAAAGAGGAGTGTCTTGAGGATAGTTTTTGTAGTGAAAGTCAAGATTTCCCTAGCAGCCACAGAAAGAAAGAAAGTAAGGAGCTGCTAGTGAAAGCATTTACAGTAGCATAGGCAAGAAGTTTGGGGGTTCTGAATCAATCAGCAGGAAGAAGGTTGGAGAACAGAGTTCTTATAGAAAATATCAGAGGGGGAAAAAATCTATCAAGCTGATAAAATGTGCAGGTGGGTAGAGGACAGATTTAAGGTGAACTCCAGGTAGCTCAGCTGGAAGACCAGGGTTGCTAAAGCCCTTTGTAAATAAAGGAATAAATGAAGATGAAATAGATTTTAGAGAGTACATTCGTTATCAGACATGACTTTGTGGCATCTATAGAGCAGTCAATGTAGATGTAGCCAATGCATTTGGATTTGACCTCAGGAAAAGAATGGGGATGACTTAGAAAGATAGGAATATTTCTCTGTGGTGTGTGTGTGTGTCTGTGTGTGTGTGTGTGTGTGTGTCTGTGTGTGTGTGTGTGTCTGTGTGTGTGTGTGTCTGTGTCTGTGTGTGTGTGTGTGTACCAGGACTTGAACTTAGGACCTGGGCACTAACCCTTTGCTTTTCCACTCTAGGCTGGTGCCTTACCACTGAGCCAAAGTTCCACTTCTGGCTTTTTGATGGTCACCTGGAAATAAGAATCTCACAGATTTACCTGCCTAGGCTGGCTTTGTATCTTGATCCTCATAGCTCAGCCTCCTGAGTAGCTAAGATTACAACTAGAAGGAAAATCCTCAGGATCAATATAGTTCATCCAGATAGTATGCATCCATTAGAGAAGGAAGGGAATGAGGACAGGTGCAGCAAATCCAACAAATAATGTATTAACTTTGTCCTAATAAAGCTCTACAGATAGACCATGCTTGACCTGCAGGAGCCGTGTAATAAATATTCATTTAATGATGAATAAGTTAATGGTTGGGTGAGTGAGAAGCGAGGGACACTTGGGGCTGCGGCATCTAAGTGAGTAGTAGAGGTCACGATTAGAAAGACAACACTACAAATTATACTCATCGCAGACAGGAACTGAACCCACAAGAGTGAAGAGGACCCCAGGGGAATAAGGGCAAAGTGAGAAAATAGGGACTTGGACGTGAACCCTCAGCTCATTAAAAGGGTAGCGGCAGAGCGTCTCCACGCGCCTCTGTAGAACATTAGTCATCATTAGTCAGAGCAGCCCAGTCAGCAGGAGCAGCAGCTAGAAACACAGTATGACCTTCATCCATAACAGAAGGGAGATAATGTTCTGGTTCCCCTTCATGTGGGAGGTAGATGAGGACGGAGGAGGCACAAAATGTCGCTGTGATGAAGCACAGGTTCAGGCTACGGCAGGGTACCAGCTGCAGAGAGGAGCCTGTGAGCCTAGAATCTGCTGGCTCTGGCTGTACAGCATGGTTCTTAACTTGTTAATGGCACTTGGCAAAACAAAACAAAACAAAAACAGAAACTAGATCCATGCAATTCCAGGTGAGAATGAGCCCAGAGCAACAACAGAGCTTCAGAAAAGCAAACCGCATCTAGTCTGCGGCTGTGTCTTATTGATGGAAGGAGACACCCTGTTGGTCCTGTGCAGGTGATAGAAGGGCCCTCATAGTTGAAATCCTACGCACCTTTAAATATCAGTGATGTTTCTGGAAATGTGAAACCTTCCATTATTCATAGGTGCTTTTTTATATATTTTTATTGTACAGATACTGTACAGAGGGATTACAATTACATGAGTAAGATAATGAGTACATTTCTTATCAAGCATGGTTACCCCCTTATTTGTTTTTCCCCTACCATCCTTTCCCTCCCCACCTCCCCAACTCCCTCCTTCCACCCCCGCCCCGAAGTTACAAAGTTTGTTTTCAACATAGTGTCTTGTACATCTCATTGTTACAGTAGGTCAACCTGAATCCTTAGTTCAGCTTTTTGTTATTTCCCTTCCCCTCCCCAAATTAGAAAAATGTATATACAAGATTCAGGGCAGCAGAATCAAATACAGTGCAAACAAGGTTATACCATGGGGGAAAAACATACAAAAGAAACAAAAAAATCACATAGTACATTAAAAGTACATTAAAACCTTGCTCATGTAATTGTAACCTCTCTGTACGGTATTTTCACAATTTAAAAAACTTATTAATAAAAAATAAATAAAAGTACATTAAAAACAACAGCAAACAAAGATAAAACTTCTTGTGACCCTAACTTAAAATTCATTTCACTTAGCATCATCTTACATGGTCATATGTACATAGGTTTTGACCTTTTCTGCTTATCCTAGACATATACTAGTTATTGCAAAAAAGGGAGACCATGGGAACTATGGTTCTTTAGGCCTGGCTTACTTCACTTAATATGATTTTTTCCAAGTCTTTCCATTTCCTAACAAATTAGGTGATGTCATTCTTTCTTTGGAGGAATACAAATCCATTGCATGTATATACCACATTTTCTTCAGATGCCCCTCAGTAGATGAATGGATCGTAGGTGCTTTTTTTTTTATAAGTTACTTAAAGATAATGAGAATTTTTTCAGACATAAGCTAAAACTTAATTATATTCCACTGTACAATGTTTGGGGGTAGGAGGAAAATCACTCAATGTTATTTTTATCAACAAAGCGAGTTCTATCAAATGCTACATGTGGCCCTTTCTTAAGAAAAATAAAACCAAAGTCTGACATTCTTCAGCCTACAAGTCAGCCAGTGGGTTTAGGTGCTGTTTTTTCCCCTTCTCTGAATGACACTTCTGATACTCAAGTACACCTAAGTTGGTTAAGTTGTCAGCTCTGAGGATTCTGCAGCCCATACTCTTTTGTTGTTGTTGTTGTTAGGCTGAATTCTGGGCCTGGGCGCTGTCCCTCAGCTCTTCAGCTAAGGCTAGGCTTCTGGCTTTTTCTGCTTATGTGGTGCTGAGGAATCGAACCCAGGGCCTCATGCGTGCAAGGCAAGCGCTCTACCACTGAGCCACCTTCCCAGCCCCACACTCTTATGTGTATCAAAAACAGAGGCATAGGGTGGCCAGGAGCTCTCCAGAGGCTCCAACATACTGTGAACTTTCATTATGTTTATCAGGGCCTGACTGTGACATATGGCTGATAGCCCTGAAGGTTGACATATGGCTGACAGCCCTGAAGGCTTTCCTTCATTTTGAAATTGAATGATAAAATGACATTCTGGAAATTTTCAGTATTATTGAGGCCTTTGTTCTTTGCTCAAGCATATCTAGCTGCTCTGGCCCCATGCAGCTCTGTCTTGCATTCTCATCCTAGCTCAGCCCATGGGGGATTTTTTCCCAGTCTCTGATGAAGTGTTAGCTTTCTTTCCTAAGTAAAACAGCACATTGGAATGATGCTCCTAGAGATGTCTCAAAGAAAATACATGATAGCACAGGATCTGCCCAGTCATTTCCTCCATCAAGCCACTCAGTGGTCACTGCTGCTGGCCTATTCTACTCCATTGGATGTAAAACCAACGGGCAATACCCAAACAGATATTTTAAGTCTTGGGTTCTGATCTAGAAGGTTTGAGGGCAAGATCATAGCAAATTAACTAGTCTGCTAATTGCATAATAACCTGTCATCTCATTTGGCAGAGTGCTGTGGAGCAAGAATTACAGATTTGGAGTCACAGGTTCTGCTACTGTGTTCTGGCTCTGCTACTTCCAATGTGCATGGCTTAGCAACTTGTTTCTTTTGTCAGATATGTGGAAGTGGCCTTGGTGCCTCCTTCCCACAGATTTCATGTGGGGATATCTAACAGGACAGAAACTTCAGTCTAAATGATAAACTGTTGGTTGTGAAATTTTTTTCCTCAGATAGATAAAAATGTGAATGTTGGTTTTAAAAAACACGTATTGATTTTCTTTTATTCATTCAAAAATCTGAGTTGGAGAATCAGTGACACACAATACACATGAGATCCCTGCCATGAAGGAACATTGAGATTCATGGGATAGAGAAAAAGCCATCACACAAAATCTTCCCTTAATTCTGATTATAACAGATGCAAATGGCCCAGGGAGGTGATTTAAGGAGACACTTAACATTGAATTGTGTTTCCATCTTCACACCAAATTTATGTATTGAAGTTCAAACCCCCAGTACCTCACACTGTGATCTGATGTGGAAAACAGGCTCTCCAGAGATAATAGATGTATCTATGAATAGATAAGAAGTCATTCTCAATATTAATCTGATGCGATTAGTATCCTTACTCACAAAAGGCTACATTTGGCAGCAGACATGTTCACAAGGAGAATGCCTTGTGAAAATAAAAACAGAGATCTGGGTGATGCTGCATAAGCCAGGGGACACTAACAATGACCACCAACGTACCAAGAAACCGGGAATGAGGCTGTAGCATTCTCCCCTGCAGCCTTCTGAAGAAACAAACTTCATCAACATATTGAGCTGAAGACTTCTAACACCAAGAACTGTAATACAATAAGGTGCTGTTTTCTTTTTAATCTGAGAGCAATTCAAAGGATTCTAGAGATGGAAAAATGGTCCTTGATCCTGGAGGAGAGAAAACAAAGCAAGAAAAGTCAAGTGCAGTTTGACACATGGATTCCAACAGACTAAGATGTGTAAAGGATTTTTCACTTGTTCTTACAGCATAGAGAAGCCAATTTCAAGGTCTTAAGTACAAGAGGGCCATGATCAAATTTTGGAACAGATGGAAGAGGGTATGTGGCAGGTGGCAGGTAGATTGGCCACCAAGAGCCAGGCAGAACTTGATGACAGATGACTGAGAGATAGCACTAGATATGAGAGTTAAGGAATATTTAGGAAATAATAGCCAAAAGACTTGAAATCAACTTGGATTGCAGTGATACAAGATATTAGTGCAACAAATTTTATATTGTACTCAGCTCAAATCAGGGGCTAGAGTAAACAGTGATATTTTGTCACTGAAACATTGGGACAAATTCTGAATTACACTGGGGCTGTGGACCAGCCTTTACACTACTACTGAGGCTAGGAGCAGGAATTGAAATGTCTTGCCTGCCTCAATACCTTCAAACTTCCAGTCAACACTGTAACTATTTCACTTTTCATGTGTCAGTAGGGAAAATCAACATGTTTATTTAAAAAAAAAAAAAAGTGAGCCAGCATGTTAAAGCTAATGCCCATTTTAACTGCTATATCTCTGAAGTCCTGGCCAGTCTTGTTCATCACCTTAATATTTGGAGGTATATTCCATTAACAAGATTCTCTACCTGCTGTGCACTTCCAAAGGTCAAATCTGAAGAAGAATTTATTATATTTTATTAGAAATAAGTTCATTCAGTGCTTGTATAAATTTTTTAAAAGGCTCTTTACAGAAGGATGACAAACATATGGACTCCATGCCATCTTTGCTTTCTATATTTCCATTTCCTTGGGTAGGATTGCTAATTGATAAAGATACAATTTTCAATGAAGTACACCACTCGTGGGAACAAGAGGGAAAAACTGAGAGAGAGAGTGAAGGAAGGGATGACAGTGTCTAAAAAGAAATATACTCAGCTGGGTGACGGTGGCTCACGCCTATAATCCTAGCTACTCAGGAAGCTGAGATCTGGGGATCACAGTTCAAAACCAGCCCATGCAGGAAAAGTCCATGAGACTCTTATCTCCAATAAACCACTCAGAAAACTGGAAGTGGTACTGTGGCTCAAGTGGTAGAGCGCTAGCCTTGAGCTGAAGAGCTCAGGGACAGCACCCAGGCCCCACAACTAACAAAAAAAAAAAAAGAAGAAGAAGAAGAAAGAAAAGAAATTTACTCTTTACCTAACTTATATAGCTGTAGACCCTCTGTCCATCACATTTATAATAATAATAATAATAAACATTTTTTAAAGATATAATTGGCTACTGTGTTTGAGAATCCTTCTCAACCCAGCCCTCCAGGCAGCTAGCTAATCAGAGAGGCATGAGACTTGAAACAAATTGCCCTTCTCATCCCAACATTATATAAATTCTCTTGTTTCCCCTCCCAAATAAATGTAATTGCATATTTAGGTTTTCCTGTCCCCCCACAGCTAAGTTTTTGCCTATTGTCTCCCTTTATATTCTCAGCGTACCAAATTCTATCTTCAACCATCTGAGTCCTGCCTCAAGCTCCACAGCGGCTTGCTTGGGATAGGCTGACATCCTATTCCCTGGGAAGTTCTACAGATGAAAGAGATGAGAAAGAGAAAACCTAGGATAAAGATAAGAATTCCCACCATAACCCATGCAAATTTATTCTTAATGTCTTATGTCATGTGATTTGGTTACTAGAAAAATATATGCTGCGAGGACTTTTGTGCTTTATCTCAATTAGCAGTTCCTAAGTGATGTTAATCAGGAAAGCCATTCATTTTAAACTTTGGCTGGTTGTAGACATAAAAAGAAATAAGCACCAGTCCTGACTACATATTCCAGAACTTAGTGTTTTTCCTTAGAAAAAGAGATAAATTATATATATATACACATATATATATACATATATATGTATGTGTATAGAGACAGGAGAAATAATGATAAGGTTACTTTCTAATAAACTATGCTACTTAATTCCATTTATACTTAGGCAGTTATGGAATTATTAGTCTTGAAGATCAGGAGGAAGAGTGTATTACTGGAAAAGACTTACTGAAAAAAAAAAAAAGCAGAAGACAAAACATACACACACACACACACACACACACTGGAGCCCAATCAGCTTTTCTCCATCTTCTGTGTGTATAACCTCACTGCTATGTTGCCTCAGAGATTATTTATTTCCCTGTCAAATCTTTATAACTCCCACTTATTTTATTACTTTCAGCCTCCTTGAGTGAATTCTTATATCTAGTCCCACCTCTGCCCTAGAGAGATGGGCAGTGGTTAGATCTATACCAGTGCCCTGAAAAGGACTTTGATGCCTCTTCCTCTCTCTATTGACTTAAGTCCTCCTCATGCTCTAGATCCCATTCTCTCTCATCACTTGTATGGTTCCTCTTTCCTCTTGTATCTTCTGGCTCTGTCTCTGTTCAGGTTCCTTCTCATCTGAATGTGAGCTTGCTATCCCACCTAAAGAAAGCTTCAACTAGGCTATGACATGATTTCTTCTTCATTTCCCCTTCTTAAACTCCCCTGCATCCAGACCCACTGAAATCTACCTCTGTCCTGGCCTGATCCTGCTCAGGGCATCCCAGTGACCCTCCTGCTTGACATATCGTGAAGAGCCAGACTTGTTAATGAGTATTTCCATTTACTACTTCTGATCTGTCTCTTTATTGAACTCTCCATTATTTTTCAAACACTTCATTCTACTACAAACCCTGGGACTTGATGATTTCATATTTCATGGTTATGCATCATTTTAAATGTAATCTGAGCCATTATGTTTCTAATTCTTTTTTAAAAGTGTTTTATTGTGAAAATACTGTACAGAGGGGTTACAGTTACATGAGCAAGATAATGAGTACATTTCTTACCAAGCATTGTTGCCTCCTCCTTGGTTTTTACCACTACTGAGCACCAGACAACAGACACAGCTACTATAGAACTTCAGCACCCAAACCCAAGCTCAATTTAGTTCAACCTTCCTAATGGAATTCAAACTATATTTAGACCCTAATACCAAACAGCACCTCAAACGCATTTTGCCTCGACTTAACATGTTCCCTAACTTGTCAGACTTCACTCAGAGAAGGATGCATTCAATATCCCTTACCTCAGCGAAGAACATTGTCTATCTAAGGTTCTAAGCCACAGCCATCATAGATTTTATCTCTCTTTATTATCACCTCTCCACCCTCCATGCCCCATCTGAGCTCTCAAGTATCTTCAGATTCTGTCTCTCCTACCCTCTTCACCCTTTACTTCCATTTATTTTTCAGTCAAATGTGTCAGATGGAATATCCAGTGTCCGGGCTATTTGCTGAATGCTACAAATGCAGGAGAAAACAGACTACATCCCTAGTGGGATGTATACACTCTTGGGAGAAATAAACATTAAATTCATAATTTAAAAAGTGTAATTGGGTAAATATATTTTCATAAACATAATTAAAAATTGTAATAATTGTCATATAAGGGAAAAATCCAGGACATACTGAAAATATATGATAAGGAAACTGGGATAAAAATGTAAGGCCAGGGACATCTTCCCTGAAAAAGTGACCCATTAAGAAGTCAGAAGTATATATATATATATATATATATATATATATATATATATATATATATATATAAATTCTATGCCTCCATCAGAAAGAATGATATCACCTCATTTGTTAGGAAATGGAAAGACTTGGAAAAAAATTATATTAAGTAAAGTAAGCCAGGCCCAAAGAAACATAGGTCCCATGGTTTCCCTTATTTGCAATAACTAGTATATGTCTGGGACAAGCAGAAAAAGTCAAAAGCTATGTATATAATACCAGATAAGATGATGTTAAGTGAAATGAACCCCAAGATAGGGACACAAGTGGGATTTTTTCTTTCTTGCTATTGTTTCTAATGTATTTATAAGATACCATGTGATTTTTTTGTTGCTTTGTATGTTCCTCCCCCACTGTATAACCCCTGCTTTCACTGTATTTGATCTCAGTCTAATTTGGGGAGGGAAGGAATAAAACAAACTGTTTAAATAGGAATACAGGTTGACCCATTGTAACAATGAGATGTACAAGACACAATGTTGAAAAGCGAACTTTATAACTTAGACAGGGATGGGGGCTAGGAGGAGGAGGAGTGCAGTTGTGGAGGTGGGAGGGAGGGGATGGTAGGGGAAAAACAAAGGAGGAGGCAACAATGCTTGATAGGAAATGTACTCATTACCTTGCTCATGTAACTCTGTCCAGTATTTTTACAATAAAAAAAAACATTAAAAAAAAGAAGTCAGGGCTGGGAAGGTGGTAAAGTGCTTGCCTTGCATGCATGAGGCCCTGGGTTCAATTGCTCAGCACCACATAAGAAGAAAAAGCCAGAAGTGATGCTGTGGCTCAAGTGGTAGAGCACTAGCCTTGAGCTGAAGAGCTGAGGGACAGTGCTCAGGCCTAGAGATCAGGCCCAATAACTGACAAAAAAAAAAAAAAAAAAGAAGTCAGAAGTAGCTGTTAGAAGAGTAAACAAACATACTATGGTTAGAAAAAACTGGTTTACCCAAGTAACTCTAGTGAGTAAAAAGAACCCATGGTGCTTGGGGAATAAGTAGTTGCTTATTTGTTTAGGTTCTTTTAGGTTTTGTGTGCTATCCTAAGTGAAATTGTATTCCATTGAAATACTATCAGATTCATAAAAATTATCACACTCAGCATTGTATCAGCTCAACTAAGAGATAATAGTGTGAATTATAGTGCAGTGCACATATGGTGGAAAGAAGTAAAATGGAAATCGAATTTGGAAATAAGACAGAATTTGGTTATATAGTAGTGAGAGAAAATTTTTAGGAATTACTTTCAGATTTCTATCTTGAAAATCCAGAAGTAGCAGATAAAAATCTTCTAAATCAAGGAACACTAAAGAAGATTAGGGAAGAAAAATAGCAAAGATTTCATTTTTATTGTATTGAGCTTACAATGTCTACAAGGTGCCCACAATCCAATAAGTATTCATTTAATGTTGGCATCAAATTTCAGACATCTTATCTGAACATAATCATTTGAAGGTATTTCTAGGTGTGCTTTTTTTTGTTTTTTTTTTTGCTTTTTAGTGGCATTTATCATTTTAAATAAAACTCTCAGAACTGAATTTTTCTCTCTGTAAGTATTAAAATCCTTCCACATTTTCTTGGCCATGCTTTGTTTACAATGTTCCATAAATCCAGAGTACTTTTCTATCTTTATTGCTCTTGCTCTTACTCAGATGGTAAATAAAAAGCCCTTTGTGCTTGTTGATAGGTTTTGCAAGACTCACTTCGCCATTAGGTTTAACCTCCAGGACACCACAATTCTTCCTCTTCCAGCCCATTCCATTCCTTTCTTCTTCTATTATTGTTGGTATTATTCATCTTGCATGCTTTTATTTGAGTCCATCCTTTATAGTGAGTTTATCTAAAGACAGCATTACACACTTATGCTTTTTAGATACTCAATGAGGATATACGAAATGGTCAGATTGTTCTTATTATAAGGAATAAAGCAGGGGGAAATGCTCCTCAAAAACAATTTAACATTTGCTTTTTAATGTCATAAAGTTGAGGTACAGAGGAGTTATAGTTGCATAAGTCAGATAAGGAGTACATTTCTTTTTGGACAATGTCCTCCCTTCCCTCACTCTCTCCTAATTTTTCCCTCCTATCCGCACCCACAAGTTGCATAGTTCATTTTCAACATAGAGCCTAGTGAGTACCACCGCTCCATTTGTTCACCCTTTGTCTCACCTTTTCACCCTTCGTGCCCCCTTGCCCTCCCAAAGACAAATAAATGAAAAAAAAAAACAAGACAAAAGGAAATGAAGCAAAAAACAGCAACAAAGGAAAAGAAAAACCTCTTGTTTCCATTTCCTAGAGTTCATTTCAGTACAGATTATTTTATATGATCAGATGCACATAGCTATTTACACCTTTTTGATCCTCTCCTAAGAATATCCTCCTTTGGTCTCACTCTGTGTGAATGCCTAGAGATTGTATAATTTATCATGTCCCAGTGTATATTTTTTTTTCTTTGACGAGCCAGTACGTTTTCTTATAGATTTATAGTCCCAGTATATTTACCACAGGAGGAAAACCATGCAACCTGTGTTTCTCTGGGTCTGGCTTACTTCACTTGTTATATTCTTTCCAAGTCTCCCATTTCCTTATGAATGGTACAATGACATTCTTTCTGATGAGTAGAATTCCATAATAACATTTATTTTTGTAGCATTTTGCCAACATAAAATCTTCTTTCCACACTGAACCTTCCATGCTTATCAGAGGAAAGAAAGGTCATTTCTTAGCCCAGGTAATTTTATTATGAGAAATTGCTCTTTTACCTACTTCAAACCGCTTGAACAAAATTATCTAAAGGAACTGCAGGGCTTAACCCATTTAATGAATTTTAATAATAAATACATGAATCACTCAAAAACCAGAAGAAAGTGAATAATATTGAACCAGTTTAATGGAAATTCGCTCATTACCCTGCCATCTTCCATTTACCAAAGGCAGAATTTTTTGATGGAAGGCTTTGGTCTGTTTCCCAGGCTAGAGAGAAAATGAAAATTAAGGACTAACATTATTAGTTGTATTTTTCTCTTCCTATTTAGCCCTAACTAGAGTTTCTAAGAACCCAGAGGCTTTGTTTCCCCCTCTTTGGGAAACCTTTTAAGAAACAATTTCCACTGTTAGGAGAACCTCTGAAATGTCTTCAGAAATCCAGTGGAAATGGGACATCCCTCCAGAACCTCCTGTAACGGAGGAAGATGAAAGAGCCTATGTGGGTATCCAGGTGGCCTTCCTCCTCCCTAGAGGGTGTCACAGATTGGAGCAAAATTCCTTCCATTTCCTTCTTTCTTCTCCCTCATTCATACACATGTGATATGTTCATTCTTTCCCTCTACCTTGTTACTGCTCTCTTTTTTATTTCATTAGATATTTTAATGTGAAAAATACAACATAAAATTTACCATCTTAATACACGGAGTGTGTGGTTGCAGACGATGCTCCTAAGGTAGTGGAGATCAGAGATCAGCCACATAACGTACGTGAAGTATGGACTGTTTCCTTTATAAGTGAGTGGCTGACTGGGAGCTGATAGATCTGTGGTTTGAGGCCACCGCACAGCATCCCAAGGGTCACATAACTAGTGTGGGAAAAGGTCACAATTCACATTATGAGATTATGAGTTCCACTCAACACATGCCACTTTCACGTCATTTTGAAGTCAGAAAACTGCAAGTCAAGTCATCATTAAGTCATCATTAAGCCATCTGTTTAAAGTGTACTGTTGAGTAATGTTAACTATATTCGTGGTATTATGTTTCTTTTTTAAGCAAAGCAAGACACGGGGCTTTTAATAACCCATCTGCAACAAACAGGTCTTTATTTCAAAGTAACTCCTATTTCTTTTTCTTCTGCTTAAAGGGAAAGAGAATTTAAAAAACTCCTTCCCCAGCATCTCTGTCATTTGTAGTAAACCATGTCATCTCCTATAAAATACATGAAGTTCTAGCAAGAATCTTCAACATCAGAATCATCTATGTTCTAGCGGGTGTTTCACTAAATGATAAGTTATTTAATGTTCTGAGAATATGAGTTCCATTTATTCACTGGAATGTAGAAATTTGTTTAAAAAAATAGTTTCTGTTCGGGGGAATTCCTGAAAAATGTCACACACAAAAAAGCTGGCTTGGCATTGTTCCAAATCAATGATGTGCTGATGGCATAAATTTGCTCTCATTTTGCATTTTGACCTGTTTCTGAAGTTGAGGTGATCTGAAGAAAGTTTACCATTTTGCTGCCCTGAGAAGATAATATTCAATTCTCTCTCTCTTTCTCTCTCTCTCTCTCTCTCTCTCTTTCTCTCTCTCTCTCTCTCTCTCTCTCTCTTTCTCTCTCTCTCTCTCTCTCTCTCTCTCTCTCTCTCTCTCTCTCTCTCTCTCTCTCTCTCTCTGTCACACACACACACACACACACACTGCATAAAGGGGTTCTCACTTCAGAACTAGGAAATATGCTGATAGGCTTTCATTTGGGGTATCATGTATCAGAGGAAGTTCTGAAAAGAACCACTCTGGGAGCCATGGTGTTAACTGCATGGAAGAATTTTAGAATGGCCCTGGTTGGTATGTAGTGAGTCTGGTCCGCAGTCCAGGCTCTGATCAACATGATCAAATGGAAGATGATGGCACAAATGTAATGGTCTGAGATTTCTCCAAAGCAAAACTCCTGACAGTAAAGGAAATATTAAATATTTTCTACCTACAATAGATATTACTATTCTTGTAAATGGTTACTTAGGATATACATTAATCTTTTCTATCTGAGGTAACCAGATAAAATTCCTAGTCAAATTGAATTTAGGACAACTAATAGTTTTATAAGCATATCCTCTGTAATGTATAGCTCTTGATATATAATAGCCATGTTTCTACTAGAAGTTATTGTTTACCTGATATTCAGAGTTACCTGTGCATAGTTTATTTTATCTGGGAATCATATTCTTATATTTCATTCAGAATTGCATTTAGTTAGCAGGTGGAATTCAATTTAAATTTCAATGTGAAGTCAGTGTTATTTTCTGTGCTCTGCCATTTTCAGTCACTGTGGTTCTATTTCTCAACCCATCTCACTGTGCTTTTAGATGTAGAGCTACAATTATAGTATAGTTTCATTTCTCCTTTCAAAGGAGAAGGCCTTAGCAGTCCAATGCAGTGTGTTTTTATATTGATACACCTATACTTCCTTATTAGATGCATCTAAATTTTCCCATCTGTTCTCTCTCTTTTTTCTTTTATGTCTTTACTCACATGTTACTCACATTTATAACTTCGGGTTCTTTTCTTTTTTGTTATCTCAAGACTCAAGATTAAATAGTTTTGAATTTATATATAATTGTATAGTGACTATACACATTTACACACATTGCAGAAGATTAAAAAGTCAATAAATTCAATATGAAAAATATCAAATAAACCATTATAAAGAACTTTTAATCCCTCAGTAGAAATCCAAAACATGGCTTTTTATAGAAGTAGGAAAAACAGAAGCCAGAAACTAAAACAAATGAATTACTCTTA
Source organism: Dipodomys spectabilis (assembly GCF_019054845.1). Taxonomy (NCBI): domain Eukaryota; kingdom Metazoa; phylum Chordata; class Mammalia; order Rodentia; family Heteromyidae; genus Dipodomys; species Dipodomys spectabilis. Next base: position 14,310,031 of record NW_024870766.1, read on the forward strand.
TTTTAGAAGGGGAAAATACAGATCTTTTTCTTTGAACTTAGTTTTGTAGCAAGAACTACCTTAGCTGTGAGAGGCTTGAGAAAAAGTTATCTATGTCCTATCCTAAAAATAGTGGGTAGTACCTGTCCGATGGTCTCTGAAGTAAGATGTAAGAGCTAAATATAGAAAACAATTTTTAAATAATATGCTCAATAGAAACTATTCTTTACATCCACAGTGTAGTGATTCATCATATAACACATGTTGTATGCATATGTATCTACATAAGTAAATGCATAAGACTTCCTAGATTGGGGAAGTCTTGTTTTCTGTGAACTTTCTCTACCAAAATGAATACAGAAATAAACTCAGTATAATATCCAGTGTATCTTTTAAAGGAATTGAAAGTTTTGACTTAGGCTTTGATGGCTTTTTAAACATATTAATTGGAATAAACTAGTTTTCCTAGAGGATCTATCCCACACATGATAGTACATGTAAAAATATAGTATTTTGACATTGACATCTATTACTATTAATAGTATTTTTGTAACTCATCCAATAAAATTGAACAGAAAACTGAGGTTTAATCACTTGAAAACCTTCTAACTTGAAGTGGCTCTGTGGCTCAAGTGATAGAGCACTAGCCTTGAGCTGAAGAGCCCAGAGACAGTGCCCAGGCCCAGAGTTCAAGCCCCATGACTGACAAAAAACAAAAACAAAAACCTTCTAACTTAAGCAAGATCAAATTGAATATATGCAAAGTAGATTTTTCTACTTATCATTATTTACATATTTTAGCATGATTCACAATTTATCAAAGAAAAAGGGGCTCATGAGTTATTTATTTTTCAGAAAATCTGATAGTTGTATTTTACTCTCTACACTATTAGTGTGCAGCGGGCAGCTTTGACAATGACTAAAAGCAGGCAACCAACCATCACATCAGAGATGACCATGTTATTATTATCTCAGAATCTCCCATTATGGCATCTGGAAGGAAGCTCTGGGTCCTGCCAGTAACGTGAGGCCAGCATACATGAAACAGTTTGAAAATAATGGAAAACCAAAATGCTTTATGTAGAAGATGAAAGATGCTCCTCTCTCCTTGTCTGTTCTTAGTCAATCTCCTACTTATGCAGTTCTAGCACCATCAGGCTGAACTAACAGGTGATTTGTACATTTTCCATTGGAGGAAGAGTCTTTTTAAACAGCATTGCATGTGGAGATAAGAGCTCTGTAACAGTGGAACTATTTTCATTCCCTTTGTATCAAAGTCTAAGAAACTCTCAGCACCTATCAAAGGTAAAATAGCAAATAGTCAAGATTTGTCTCAACATTCTTAGAAAAAGGGTGGCAACACAAAGGTACTAGTGGAATGTTTTGACATTGGGAAAATGTATACAATGACATCACAAAATTTAAAAAGACAATGATTGCTGGAAATTCCATGGAGAAACAAATCAATTTTTGTGGAAAATAATGATGATCAGTAGAAAATTGTTTTAACTTATGGTCAAATTGCCTTCATTGTCATTTCCCAGAATGAGTCAAGGAGATAAATGTATTTTTTTAATTTTTGCTTTTAACTCTGCAAAAAAAGACATGAATGTATATCCCATAATTAAATTATAGTAAATAACTTATTAGTTTTTTTTTTCCATCAGATAAAAGGAGAGCAAAGAACACAGTGTATTAGGCAGGGAAAAAAAGGCTGTCTATAGAGCATTAAATTTAATTTTGGGTTCAAAGAAGAGCCATGCAACAAGAGACATTATATAATTTCACTATTTTTATAAACATGAATCATCAGTTCATGACAACCTTACACTGAGACACAACTAGTATTTTGCCATATCTAAGTTCAAAGTTTAAGCATAGGAAATTGTGTGTCCAGATTTCTGTAGTTATTTTCTACAATGGGTCCTGGCAGTCAACTATTTCCATTTTGGACATCTCCATCCAAAAGATGATAAACATAGCATGTGGCACATCTTCAGTATTTCATTTTAATTGGATATTTTATCAAGTATCCTACTATTCACATTAACAAAAAATTGTTGAAAGGGAAGATATGACACAGGAAGAAAGTACTCTGTTTTGTATGCTAGCTCTGCTTTATATTATGACCAATGTATGTCAGTTATTACTTTTAAAAACTGATTCTATATAACAGAATAATAATTTTATAACCATCCTACCATTTGTGATGCTAAAAAGGGATCCTGATTTTTTTGAACTTGATGGTATAGATTCATTCAGCTAAGAAAGACTTCAGATAAATATCGGGTGAGCACTGAGGTTAAAAAAAAATTTACAAAGTAGGAATCTTTTTTATGAGATGACATTGGTGGGCAGTCACCTAAAAAGCCACAGTAGAATATGATTCATAATAGAGCTATATACATCATGTTTAAATTTAAGAATTAATGCTTATTGATTGACTGGTTTTTAGCTTTCAAAAAGCTGGTACATAAAGCAGAATCATTTCTTACACTAAGCAAAGATACTTCTTTTACAACCCTAAATTTTATCCTGTTTCCTCTCTTCATCACTCCTGCTAAGGCTGGTGACAGAAGTGCCCACAATGCCTCAGATAAGTACCTCCACCGCGGCCGCTTGCCACAGCTACTCACCTTTCTGTGCCTGAGAATTCTCAGTTGTCAAAGAAGGAAGTGTTCTCTGACTCTGAAATTATTCGAGCTCCTTAAAGAAAACCAGACAGCCATTGAGGATTTTTGTTGTTACTATTGCTATTTTACCTTTTTTAAACTGAATTACAGCCTTAACATTGTGCCATCTCTAAGTGGTAGTGAGGTACATTGTTAAAATTCGAATACTCTCTTCTTTATTGCAGGTTTCTTTTCTCCATGGAAAACTCCAAAGCCTGTAAGTTGAAATTATTACGTTTCTTTCTTCTTTATTCCTAGTTACTATATAAATCCATTAAATCGGAGTTGAATTGTGTGACCTTAAAGTCTCTTCCTCCGAGATGCTGTGATAATAATAGAATAAATTTGCCGTGCTCTTCTTTTGGGAAGGGGAAAGTACTGGGGCTGAACTAAGGACCTTGTGCTTACTTGGCAAGCGTGCTACCCTCTGAGCTACACCTCTAATATTTTTGCTTCAGTTGTTTTCCAGGTAAAGCTTTGGGCTTTCTTCCCAGGCCATCCTCAAATAATGATCCTCCTAATATCTACCTCTAAAGTAGCTAGGATTGCAGCTGTGAGCTATTACTGACAGCCTCTCTGAGTCCTTTTCTCTCATATTTGTCCCTCCACTACAAGAATAACTCTTCTTACTCATCTATAAGATGCCCATTTTTTAAAATATATTTATAAGATGAACACTAACACTATTTGGGCTAATATAATGAAAATGCTTTAGAAACCTTTTGTTTTTCCCCATCACAAATACTACACAGTATTTTTCATATAGGAGTTTTAAAAGCATAGGGCCAGCAGTCTTAACATGCAAATTAAACCTAGTTGACAAGAAATTTAGCTCCATATATTTATATTTACATTTGAATATTTACAGAGAAATATACGTATCTGTATATTGTGCATATGAATACATATTTACATCTTTGCATATGTATGTTCCAGACATGTGCATATGTAATTAGTACTACATAATAAATGTTCAAATTTATATTATATCATATATATATATATAATGTGTATCCCACACCTGACAATCACTCAAATAGACACTGATGGGCTGTCATCCCCTAACCTCTCCAGGCTTACTTCCCTCATGGGACATGGAAACTAGTTTTTGCAAAGATAGGTTAGCCAACTTGGCTTAGCAATTAGAGATGTTCTTTACTTGCCATTAAATTGAAACTCTTTGTGTTCATCACATCTCCAGCACTAAAAATAAAATGCCAGGGAAAATTAACGTAAAAGAGAACAGGCTGTTTTCAGCTTAGTCTTTCAGGTTTCTATTCATGACTGGTTAGCCCCATTGTATGGAAGCACCTGATATTGCAGAAGGTGGTGGAACAGGAGTGCTTACTTGTTCTGCAAAGGAGAAGAGAGAGTAAGGAAGAAGACAGGAACAGCGCCCCATAATCCCCTCCAAGGGCAACCCTCATTCACCTAAGGATGGCCCCCTAAACCTATCTTTGTAAGATTCCATCACTTCTCAAGACCACTATCCTGAGGACTAAGTCTTTTTAACACAGGAATCTTTTAGAGAAATTCAACATGTACACTCTAACACTATTAATTGCCCAGGTCCCAAAAGTTGTGGCCATTTTCATAGGATCTCATAGTATGGTGATTTAGAACACACTACCCTAACAAGAATGTCTCATCCTAAAATTGGAAGGGTTCTATGGCTAGGCAGAACCTTACTAAGCAACTCCTCATTCCGGATTTGACTCATCTAATCTATATAGAGAATATCAGATGGGGAAAGTCCTGGGCATAATAAATAATTGGTAATGCATGTGACTTTGAAAAGAGGTCTTTGAAATTTGAATTTGGTTTCTCACATCCAGCTTCTGAATAGGCCTTTCCTTTTCTCTGTCTTTCTCCACTAACTTTACCTAACTTAACAAGGAACCAACCTGGAGCTTCATCACCGTGCCATAATTATGCAATCTAGTGATTTCCTTATATGTACCACATTTATACAAATTATGTCATTTGGCATAATTGCAGCATTTGCTGTCATTATAGTAATTACATCTATAGTCAATAATTCCAAAAAAAAGGTTTTATGGAACTCAACATACAATTAATCCTGAACTTGTATGTCTGTGTAAAAGCTGAGACTTGGACCTCCAGGTCTCAGGCTAAGTAAAGATAGAAGACATTTAATTTAATGTCTTGGGTGTATCTTTCAGAAATCATTTAGACTGAAGACTTTGGCAACAACAACACATGTGGCCTAATTGTTTAGGTGAGGACTCTGAAGGCATACTCCCTACGTTCAAGTTTCATTTCTTCTTCTTATACCCTGTTTCCTTAACATACTGTTTGAGCTCTCAGTGTCTTAAGTTCTAGTGCAAAATGAAAATACTAACAATACTTCTCCTAAGATTATTGTGAAAATTCTCTGAGCTAAACTACAGAAAGTGCTTTACAACAGTGCTTCTACATGTTAAGCTCAAAAATATAAAAAGCTATCACCATAGAAAGCAGAACCCTGATGCACAAACCTTAGTGCGTGAAAGGGTATACAATAATATACTCACAGTATATACATTTATACATTTCCCCCCAAAGAGGACTATGAACATACTTAGAATAAGAAAAAAGTCATCTTGAATAAGACGTAGCCTCCTCTTGGACCTGTGCCACTCAATGATCCTCTTCAGTCCTCTTTATCCATATCTTAAGCTAATCCATACTGGGAAAGTCACCTCCTGTTTAACAAGTAGGATACTAATTATAGTGAGTTCTCTGCATCTGGGAGGAATCTGCAAATACAGAATCAAGCCTTCATCCCCCGGCCTTACCTAAAATAGTGACAGCAGCAGGTTTAAACTACTCTAGCCTCTATGAGGAGAGAGAGAGAGAGAGAATCTAGTGAGATGTTTGTAAATATTGGTTCAAGTATGAGCCCATTAGGACTAGCCAATGAGAAGCCCAATAAAATGCCCACTTAATTTGGGAAACAGTAACTCATGCCTGTAATCTTAGTTACTTGAGGGACTGAGATGAGGATCATGATTTGATTGCAGCCTTTATAGATAAATTGGTGAGACATCCTTCTTAACCAATAGCTGTGTACAGTGGCAAATGCATGTCATCCCAGTTATAATGGAAAACCTAATATAGGCAGATCACAGTCTAAGCATATGACCTCAAAAATAACCAACACAGAAAAGGCCTGGAGACATGTCTTAGTGACCAAGCACTTGCCTAGTAAGCACTAAGACCTGGGTTCACAGACTAGTACTGCCAACAAAAAAGAAACATGGTTAAGAAATGAGTATCTTACATAAAACACAAACTCTAGGTAGATCAAACCCAGGAAGACATAGAGTAAGAGTAAGTGAGGTCTGAAGCCCTGGGCAAAAGAGATAAGATCAGATCCAGAAGGTTTATGAAAGTAGAGAGATACAGTGCCCAAGTGGAAAGCAAAAGTCTACAGATCAAGATATCTCAAGAATCAATGCTTTAGAAAGTACAGGCTGGCCACCATAGCCTTCAGAGCTAAAGCCACCAGGTAATCTAATTTGGAGGGAGCCGGAAGTGTAGAGGCAGAACTGTAAGTGTGCTTTTTCACGAGCACAATGATTTCCTGTTTTCAAGGGGTTTGTTTTGTTTTGTTTCAAGAAACCCAGACCAAAGGTTGATAAATGGCACAGCAAGAAGTTGTGAATGCTTTAGTAAGCATGAACTGAACTCTTGACTAATTTCTCAATCTCTGTGCTACAGAAATTGTAGAATTTGTCAATCTGCCACAGAAACTTTCCCAAACGGTGCCCAAAGCACTATTTGTTCTGTAGTTTCATGATTGTTTTTTAGAAATACTAATATCTCACCGGAAGCATGTTCTCTCCAATGACTGAACATGAGCAATACAATAGCAGCAAAGTGCACGTGAGCATCAGAAGCCATTAGTGGCAGATGAAAGCAGTAGGACAAATAGGGTATTCTAGCATCTCAACATATTTCATATTTCTACTTTGTTCACTTTTAAATATTATGTATCTGAAGGTTGGAAACAAAAGGGAGAAAGTCACAGCCAGAATGCATCCATATGGTACCTAAAGTCAGTTCAAGTGAACAATTAAAAAAAATAGAGTGTGTTTTTATCCACAAATGTGGGCCTTCCACATCTTAAAGTCAATCTAAATGGATGACAAAACATTAAAGAACAGAAGGACTTCCTTTCTGAATTTTGTTCTTCTGTTAATTGTGAAGTGCATATTTAAGGGATTTTATTAAATAGGAGCAAACGGCTCCCTCAGTAGAAAATTAGCTAGAACTCTAACCATATTCCCCAGTTATTCCCCTCCCCCATTCCCACTATGTTAGGAAACTGCTGTTAGAGTTAATGATTGATTCTGACCAGGACCCATTACTACACCTCAGACAAACTTCTTACCCACTGGAGTTGAAGCCATGACCAAAATATAGTCAGTGTGGAAACAAAGCAGGCCAGTGAAGCAGGAACAGAAAATTATGATCCACGCTGGGCATTGCTAGCTCACACCTGTAATCCTAGCTACTAAAGAAGCTGAGATCTGAGAATCACAGTTCAAAGCCAACCCCAGAAGGAAAGTCCATAAGACTCTTTTATTTTTTTGCAGGGGGCGGGGGGAGAGGGGCGGTCTGGTCGTGGGGCCTGAACTCTGGGCCTGGGCGCTGTCCCTCAGCACTTCAGCTCAAGGCTAGTGCTCTACCACTTGAGCCAGAGTGCCACTTCTGGCTTTTTTCTTTTTCTTTTTTTTTTTTTTTGCTTATGTGGTGCTGAGGAATCGAACCCAGGGCCTCATGCATGCAAGGCAAACACTCTACCACTGAGCCACCTTCCCAGACCTCCATAAGACTCTTATCACCAGTTAACCATCAGAAAACCAGAACTAGAGCTGTAGCTCAAAGTGGTAAAGCACTAGCCTTGAGCAAAACTAGCCCAAGGACAGTGCCTGGACTCTAAGTTCAAACCCAGGATCGTCTCCCCACCTCCCAAAAACAAGAAAAGAGAAAAGAATGATATCAGTCCCAGTTTTGCCTACTTCATGATGACATAGTGAGGACCAAAGAAGACTGCGTGATAAGGGTCAACTGGGAAATATTTAACTGTGACACGAACAGTGGCATTCTAGGGAAGACATCAGCAGTCCTGCAATAAATGAGACCTCCTAGACAATAGAACCGTTCCAGAATCCCAGATGGTTATATAATTATTTATAAGTTATATGGGAAATGATAGGATTTTCAACTATTGGAAGTTGTTGGGATGTGTGTGTAGGTGTCAAATGAATATGCTCAGACTACTTTATCTTCTGTTTTAGTAAAGTGGTACCATAAATTGGGACCATCTTAGAAAGGGAGCAAATAATAGCTTACATTTCTGAGCACTTACAAATTACCTTGTGAGACATGTTATCTTTATAGGGGAAAAATTCAGAGAAATTAGGTGATTTGGTAAAGATTACCAAGCTAATCGGTGACAACTTGTATGAATTTATATTGAAGCATCAAGACTGCTTTTACTTATAACAATCTAGGGTGTTTAATGTCATTTTATTCTAGTCCTGTGGACCAAAGTTTTCAATGTTTCACAGGAAAGAAAGTGTAACTTGAATGTGACAATAATTAAGCAGTAATAAACATAATTAGTAATCGTAGAAATAATTAGGCAGTGGTCATTGCTTCTGTTCCTCTTCACTTTTCAGATAATGGACCGATGGGAGAATCAAGGCAGTCCTCAAACAAGCTTATCTGCTCCGGCCATACCGCAGAACCTGCCCTTCCCACCCGCCCTTCACAGGAGTTCCTTTCCTGACTCAACAGAGGCCTTTGACCCACGGAAGCCTGACCCATATGAGCTCTACGAGAAATCTAGAGCCATTTATGAAAGTAGGCGTAAGTGAAAGCCACATACAACAAGGGCATATCAACAGTAGCTGAACCCCTGACATTGATTTAGCAAGGTTTTACAGTCTGGGGTCCAAAGGAATCTCAGAATCAAATCAGCTGACTTAAGACCATATGCAAAGCCTGGATTCCCCCTCCCTTTTTGTAATTTTATCTTAATTATCAAGTATTTATTTATGGGGCACAACATGAGGTTTCCATACATGCGTACGTTAAGGAATGATCAAATGGAGCTAATTAGCATACAAAGAAAGAGTGTTTAATCCTTCATGAGAATGTCTAAAATTTTCTCTTAACTATTTTTAAATGGACATTGATATTAACTATAATCATTTTGCTGTGCAACATAATTTAGTGTCTTCTTGTCTAACTGTAACTTTTTAGCCATTGACTTTAAAAAGCCTGTTGATTCTTAAAATAAGTTTATTGTTATCTTTTGATTTAAATTTTGTTTTCTACTTTTTTTCCCCTCTAAACACTTTCCTCTTCCCATTCCTTGGGGAGAGGAGGGAATTACTAGTTTTAACTTACCAAATAAGACAAAGGATTATATGGCTGTTTTCTATGAAATTAGGGCCTTGGATAAAATATCAACCAAGTCTTTTCAACTTGTAGTCATGAAATTAATTGGTTCCAAAAGCAGGGGAGAGCCAAGGTCAAATATTTCTGCTTATCCTTTAGTGCAATTGGGGGCATTGAACATTGTCTTAAAATATTGTTCCATTTGAAGGTCTTCTAGAGTTGTATCACTGCACTTTATAGCTATTAGAAAACAAAGATTTTTGATATTGTATGTATATTAGCAGAGCCTCTTCCTTCCATTTCTCTGGTCATTTCTTTCACTGTGAGAGGTCACAAGTCTCAATGCCATGTATAATAACCTGAGTAATGATCAAGAAATCTAGCCTGGTGAAAAGGGTTTTTTCTCTAGTGCTCCCACTTACAATCTGCTGATTTCCTTTGCTTCTGTGTTCTCCCAATGTCTTAGCTCCAACTTTATCATCTGAAGCATAAATAGGAAGTTTTAAATTGTGTGTGATCTCAAAGGATCTCAAATCTGTTTACTCTTTTGATGAGTTGAGGGGCTGAAAATTATGCACCCAGCTGGTAAAGGGAAAAGCAGATATAATACCTTTTCCCCGTCCTCTACAACACTTTTAGAAGTCATTTTGGTTGATAAAATAGGTAGGACAGCAGGCCACTGAGAAATCATTTTCATCAAAATAAACCTATACATGCCCACACTTTGAAATAATCAGCTTCATCTGAGCTACTGTGTTCCATCCGGCCACCATATCCTTAGAGGGCTGGATCATTAGAATGCTTGCTGCAGTAGAGTGAGAGCAAAGTCGGCATTTTTACCTGTATAGCATAAGGTAAAAATTCAGGGTACTAGTGCTCATTAAACTAAATGAAAAAGAAAAAGAAAGGAAAAGGTATCAGCACATTTTCTGTTTCGATAAGCAAGTATTTATTGAAAACGCACTTTCTCCCTGCACTGTGGGGAAGTGCCACAGATGAGCAATATGTTCTGCTCTCACAAATGTAATGGGGAAAGAAGCATGCGTGTGAACAAGTAGAGGGCAAGTAATAGCAGAAGTCTTAACTTGGAGGGAAGATCCACCTTATAAGATTAACATACCAGCCTCACATCCTGGTCTTGCTTGATGTTCTTGTTAGATTTAGCATGGAGTGGTGCTTACTTCTGGTTTTGTGTTTTTGTTTTCATTTTTGTGTTGTCCTTTCGTTAGTCCTTCGCTTCTTTCTTTTGGCAGTTTCTTGTCCAATGCAAAGCTTTATTAGGCTGGCCAAAGACCAGGTTGGTGTTTATTCCGTTTTCTCTCTGTAGCTGTCTGAGAGCGTTATGCCCTCAGTTTCTGAACAGTCATTGTACATGACCCTCATGCAACCCCGGAAGAATTCTAATTTCTTTATCCCAACCCTGCTGTGCCATTTCTGTTCATTGCTTTCCTCTGTGCACCTTAGACAAACCAAAGAAACGAGCCACCTTAACCTCCCATGTCCTCCTCCTCCCATCCACCCCCTGGGAGGTCTCCATTCACCCCACCTTTATGCGGCAGCAGCAAGAGCAGCAAACTTCTAGATTCCCACCTTCAGTGCAGTGCCCTTGCCCCTGCTACCATGGCCACTGCTCTCATCACACTCCACGTTCTGCTTTCCATCAGCTCTCTCTAATGTTTCCAAGGTCACAGTAATATTTTCAGGTCACAACTTTCAAGAAGCCAAAAAGCAGGAAAACTCATTTCCTTCCCCATTCTTCCCTTCTGTCATGTTATTTCCTAGCACTAAATGGAGTGTGAATGAAACACAGAAACTGCATCGAGCTAAGAAAAGTTCTACTCCTGAAGACCAAGGAAGTCAAAAGAGCACGCTGCTGTTCTCTGTGGCCCCTGAACAACTCTTCACTTTCCTCTGCTTGTGGGCAGTGAGCGTCTTGAAATAAGCAAGCAGCTCTCTGTCCTCTGAACATTTCCTATTTACAAGTATGAAACAGTTCCACTCTATCCCTTCACTTTTTACAATACTGAAAAAGAAATCAGTGTTTGCAAAACTCAGTCTAATTCTTACCTTCAGACTTTTTCACTCAATAGCTATAAAGGATATATGCTCAAACAAAGGCCCATATTTCAAATTTTGGTTGTTGACTCTTTGTATTCTTGAATCACGTGCATAATATTTAGGTTTGGTTCTATTGTTTTCATGTCTCCAAACTTCTTCAGGATAGAAAGAATTAGATATTGGGCCAAGGGAAGGACAGGAAAGAATCTCAATCAAAGCTGGCAGCATCACATTTTCCCTGGCTGGTTCCTGCTCTTACAACCATATCTAAAGCTAAAAAGATGTTTGCATTCGCATTCAAAACTAGGTTGCAGTTAACAAATAAAAAGATGCCCCTCCACCCACAGTTCTGGGCTGTAGAGAGCTACAGAAAGTTGGTTCTATCAAGACTGTCAAGAAATATTGGAATTCAAGTCACCATCTCCCACACACACCCCAGCAAATGATGGAAATTTATCAAATGATGTAAATGCTGTTGTGCCTCATTTGACTCATAATTACATTATGCTGACATTTTAATGAGCAAGCACAGGACATCTTAATAAAGACGTATTCCTGGAAAAGGAAATGTGATTTTAAACAAGTTTTCACAGCCATAGGCTCTTGGAGCTACATGAAACAGAACATGACAGGTGCATGCTTATAAAAGAAAAACCAGAAACACCAACTATCTTCATGAGATCTTTGCCAAAGAAGGCAAAAATGAAAGAAAGACAGAGGAAGGAAGTCTCCTACCCAGCGGGTAGACAATGCCTTTGATTTCAGAGCATTAGGCACCTTGCCCAGAGGGGCCACCTCCAGGCTCCAAATCAATCAACAAGAATGTGAAATGCTCATTATATGTCTAGAACTTGAGAAAATTCCTGAGAAATCGTCTCCATGCATCAAAAGCTTACAGTGAAATTGGGGAAACAAATGCATAGAAACAATTCCTGAACAATGCTGCTTTACAAAGCCCAGCAAATAGCAGTATTTGAATGTGTCAATAGTATAGTGAAAGAATTTGAATATTCCATTTCTCTGTGTAAAATAATAATGAATGAGGAAACTATATTTTAGATATTTTTGTGTAATCAAAGGTGTTACAGGAAAACTGTATAAAAAGAAACTTTTCCCTACTAATTTTATTGTTTTTAACCTTAAGTTTTATACATTAATGTAAAACTATGCCCAGAAAAAAATCTGAAGGTCTTGGCCAAGGGAGCATCTAGATTTTGTGTTAATTAAACTTGAGCCTGTGACATTACAGGCTGAATATTTCTTATCTGAAGTGCTTAGGTGTTATGGATTTTGGATTTTTAATATATTTGAATACTTGTATGTATATAATGAAACATCTTAATGATGAAACCCAAAGCTAAACACAAATGTTTCATGTGCATCTTATGCACATAGCCTGAAGATTCTTTTATACAATATTTGTTACATGCCTACTCTAAATATAATCTTCCACATGAGGTCAGGTATAGAATTTTCCACTTACGAAGCCCTGTCAGCATTTAAAAAGCTTTGAATTTTGAAGTATTGAGAATTGATTTGAGTATTAATAAATACTCAACCTATTACCATCACTTCTCAGAAAAGAACAACTATCTCCCCGCTTTCCTCCCTGCCAAACAATTAGAAAAGCATCATGTTTTTCTTTGTGTGGAACTCTGTTTATGACTGACTTCTTGCTTTTCTGTTTCTTGCAAGTTTAAAAATTGAAAGCAAAGGAAAATACACACCTTTACACAGTGACATGGCCATTCTATTTTAGATATCTATCTTTTTATCCCTGGGCTTTTCTTATGAATCCCATAATTAAACAGTGTTTCTAAAGGCCTTTACTGTTTTCTCCCCTTTCAACTCCTACCTGTAACTGTGCTCTTGCTTCAAGCATGTATGTCTGTCTGATCTGATAAGGAAATATTTGTAATGGGACAGTCCTGATTTAGGTTGTCCTCATATAATTATTAATAGCTCCCCTGTTACCTTCCAGACCATCCTCATTTGAATGATAAGTTATATGGTTTCCCATTATTATAAAATATATTCAGGAAATAACCATTTTTACAATCCAAGAATAGCATATATCTCAATGTACAGAACTTAAAGGAAAAATTAGTATTTACTCAGAAAAGTAATTTTAAAGTAATTGATTTGACTAATCAATTTTTTGCCTCTTCATCTTTTGTCTCTAATTAGAGGCTTATGTTTTATTGTTTTATTGTTTTAGTAGCCAAGTTCCCAATGAACCACCTTTTACCTAAAATTGTATATATACTAAGTAGAAAAAAAGAGGTTGTAAAGTTCCCCACAGTTAAGTATGATGTGGGTTCTCATTCCTACCACAGAGTAAATCAGATTCAACATAGCAATAATAACAGAATGGAAAGGAAGTTAATCTTACCTGCTACTTGCCCCTAGGAAAGATTCTCTCTAGGTAACTGCAAATATATGCCTATCACATCTCCTGTTTTTATGACCAGACAAGCAATATAAAGTACTTTCCAAAGAAAATGAGTATAACTCTCTTTGCAATCTTGCAAAATAAAGTTTTTCTCACTCTGATGAAAGCTTAATGCCTTAGGAAGGCGAGTCCTGTTAATTCCTTTCTCATTAAGCCAGATATATTCCAAAGATGTCTCCTATTGTCCTCAGCTCATAGGGGCATTTCTTGAACATGAAAGGGTTGGAGGCAAATCAGAACAGACAAAGAAGAAAAATCCTTGCTCCCTGAAACTCTTCCTTTGTGGTTTTCTCTCTTAGTTTGAACCCAACATGAATTATAACTGGAGTTGTCCAAACTTTTTTTTCTTCTTACATTGAACCTTGGTAATTATAAATAAACAATTTATGAGGTATGGCATGTCCACACTCTTTTGTAGTAAGACATCAATCAAATATAAGACCATAAAAGTGTCGAGAATCTGTATGGTATAATGTGCCTTGTGGTGTAACCTCTAGAATTTCTTCTGTATTTTCTAAAGAAAAAACTCACACAATCAATTTTTCTTTCCAGAAATTAAAATACATTAATCATAATAAGCAATGAGTATCACAGCAAAGGATGCAATAAAAAATAACCACGGGCTAGTAAGCACAATAGAGAAGCTAGCTGTTTTTCAGTACCACCCCTGAAATGAAATTACAATTTCTTGTAGGTCAGTAACTGACAGTTGTGTTTTTCACATCTGTAGCTTTGATCTTTTTCTTTTGTTGTTCATTATTCATCTATTGAATTCTTTCATTGTTCAGTATTTTAAAGAACATATAATTCCAGGCTGATCACAAATAGGTAGTATATTTGTAAGCTACTGCTTTTTTGCATGCTCTTTCCTTGCTAGTAGTGAGCCAAGTTATAGTGTACTGTGGCTCCTGTCTTAACAACAGAGCCATTTGGAAAGATGGAGCAGAGCAATAATACTGTCTATTGCAAGACACCCTTGAGGCTCTGGGAAGTAGGGGACCGTGCCGGGGGTGGGGGGAGTTATAATTCTAAGAAGCAGCCCTCCCTGGTGCTCAAAGCAAAAAGCTCTGAAGCCTGGGAAAGTCCTTCTACTCAACCTTCCCAGCTTCAATCCCCTTTCCCTTGTAATTAAATGTCTGATACAGTCATGCTGAAAATGTCAAAAGGTTTAAGAAAGGTTTCAATAAATTCATGGATGTCACAGCTGCAGGCAGCTATCTAAGAGATCATAAAAGGACACTTTGCCTTCCCAAAGATCTTGGCATCTGGACACAGGGCTTAGATTGAGCCCAGGCCTGATTGGAATAGATGGTGCTGGTGTCCAATGGCCTTAATTAAAGTATCTCTCACACCTGTTCTCTGGAGCACTCTTATTATAGTGAAATAGTAAAATAAGGTAATATGTAAATGTTAAGACACTTTTATAGTGACTCTGGTGTTAGAATCATAGAAGGATAGAAAAATTTAACAACATTATCATTTTAATGTCCTCAACTGCACAATGAAGGTTAATCTCCTGTACCTTTTTCCCATAGGACAATATTATTGCTATTCCTGCTATGATTTATGTTTATTATTTGATCTATAAAAAAGAAACCTCCTTTTAGTCTGTTTCAAATATATCATATTCTCCACTTTTCATTTATAATACACTGACAAAGGAGAGCGAGAAGCCCAGTTAAACTATGTCTGCCATTTTTAAAACATATATGTTAATTAACTTGGAAATTTAATTATAAAGAATGGTATCTTTGGATAGCTTTCAAAAAACTATAAAATTAAAATTTTTTCCGCTTCCTTTTAAAAAAGGAATTTATCATGATAGGAGCTAAGTAATATAGACAGTAAGATAAAAAAATTGGTACACCATATACTTTTCCTGTGTATTTTAGAAATTGATCTAATCCTATTTCTTATAAACTCATTTTGTTCAGTAATTAACAAGTTAGTGCTTCTGGAATTAGACAAGTGATAGAAAGGGGCAGGATGCAAAGTTGACTCTAAAACCACTCCTCCCTTGAAAGTTATTTAGTATGTCACAGCATTTTGTTGGTTAGTACAAGTTGACAGTGTAACCCAAAGTGACTTCATGAATAAATATGAGACTATCGGCACTTTGGAAAATGGAGTTTAATTGCTGGATGGCAAGTAGGTCCGAGGGAGATTATGATAATATAAACTGTCAGGTTTTATAGCTAATAGAAGTGTTAAGTATGTACCAATCCAACATACCTGACAAAGGTTTACCTTTTTGATGAAAGAGTATGTCTCATTAAAAATGCCAATCACGGTAAACAGGTAGTTTCTTTAAAAAAAAAAAAAAAAAAGTAATTCCTGTAGACAATTCACTTGCCTTTACTATGAAAACATGGTTTCTCTGGCCAGAATGATGACTATACCTTTACTCAGTGAGACTTGCTCTTTATTTAAAACCAACAAAGCTTGTATAATAAAGCAATCAAAACTTAGTCTTAATTTAATTTCTACATTTAGTAATAAAATGTTCATCTTATAGCATTTCACAGAACACAACTATAAAATTGTGGTCCTTGGTTATTTATTTTTGTTCTTTGAGAGGGCCTCACTATGAAGCCCAGGTTATCCTGAAACTCAATCTTCCTGCCCTGGTCTCCGAGACAAGATTGATTTCATGTGTGTATCATACCTCAGATTCATCTATGTCATGTTAATATACTCAAAATGCAGAAGTTTATTGTACTTCACAATCTCTGTGTTTGAATGTCCTGTTAACATTCTTCCTCTAAAATGTCTCTTAATAAGAGATAATCACTTATATATTGTTGGTGATTATACATCATAAATATGTTTATTTATATGTCAATAATAACAATAGTGGTCTAAAAAGTCTTCCAACTTCAAACTAGTTTTTTTTTTATTTTTTATGTGAAAATACCGTGCAGAGGGGTTACAATTACATGAGCAAAGTATGAGCACATTTCTTATCAAGCATTGTTGCCTCCTCCTTTGTTTTTTCCCTGCCCTCCCATCTCCACGACTACACTCCCCTCCCCACCCACCCCTGCCAAAGTTGTAAAGTTTGTTTTTCAACATAGCATCTTGTACATCTCATTGTTGCAATGGGTCCACCTGTATCCCAAATTATACCAACATCAAATACAGTAAAACAGGGGTTATATCATGGGAGAGGGACATACAAAGCAACAAAAAAAATCACCTTATAAATACGTTAGAAACAATAGCAAGAAAAAAATCACTTGTGTCCTTATCTTGGGGTTCATTTCGCCTAACATCATCTTTTCTGACCTTTTCTGCTTGTCTCAGACATATACTAGTTATTGCGAATAAAAGAAACCATGGGACCTATGTTTCTTTGGGCCTGGCTTACATCACTTAATATAATTTTTTCCAAGTCTCCATTTCCTCACAAATGGGGCAATGTCATTGTTTCTGATGGAGGCATAGAATTCCATTGTGTATATACCACATTTTCTTGATTCATTCATCTACTGAGGGCATCTGGGCTGGTTCCATATCTTAGATACGGTAAATAATGCTGCAATAAACATAGTTGTGCTGGTAGCTTTAGTATGGTCTTGTTTGTGGACAGAAGGGAACCCTACTGCATTGTTGGTGGGAGTGTAAACTTGTTCAACCACTTTGGAAAGTAGTATGGAGGTTCCTCAAAAGACTTCACATAGAGCTCCCCTATGACCCAGCAATACCAATTTTGGGCATTTACCCGAATGATCACAACCAAACTAGTTTATATATTAATGTTTAAAAGTGTCAGAGGAATGGTTCTTACAGGAAGATTTTATAGTTCTTTTATCTATAGTGTGAATTTATGCTTTAGAAAAATTTTCTAAATTTTACTGAATTTTCAACAATATGATCAACTCTATCAAGTTCATCATAGCAGCAAAATTATCCTGCCACTCTCTCAGACAGAAACATCACAGCTTAATGTAGATGCTTAACTTTAGAGTATTTCTTTACAAGGGATTTTCATATATTTGTCTTCTCTCCATCCCATATTAAACCCAATTATGTGGTTTAGGAACGTTTCTATTGACAGAATTGTGAAGGAGGAGGAAGACTATCTGAAGATGTTAGGAAAGAAATTATAGCATTGTAACAAAAGAATGTGAAGATGTGGTAGTCATCCACAGTAGTACTAAAACAATGTAAAGGAAGAAGGCTTATGCATAATGCATTGTAATTATAAGCAAATTGAAAATAAAACAGATTTTTCTAGATAAATATTTTTTTCAAAAATCAATCTTGAAGAGCTTTCTGGGAGAGAGTATAGAACCACTTATGCAGGTCTATTAGCATCCTGGGTCTTCTCTTCCTCTGGCTATCAGTACAATGAAAGGCACTCTATCAATTCCTTTGTGATATTAAGAGAGTGTGTGTGACGATAGGAAATGTACTCATTGCCTTATTCATACCTGTAACCCCTCTGTATAGTACCTTTACAAAAAAAACCTCAAAGGATAACTTAGTAATGTCATCTTCTATGTGTTCAGTATTTCCAGACATGCAGAAAGTCTTCATATCTCAAATATAGCTCTGTGGAGGAGAGTGGAAGCATGTCAATTAGTCTCTTGCTGACTCCTGATAGTTCATGAGAGCAACAGGTCTTCAACTACTTCCAGAACTAAATAACTAGGTGTTCCAAGGTCCAAGAACTCTATATGTAGATTTTTACTATATTTTAAAGTTTCATACTCCTACATGTTTATTAGATGTAGCATAGATTGCATCCTAATTCTCATGAAGGATGTCTATCACTAAAATGAACCAATTTAATTCAACTTCTTATTTATAACTTCAAATATACAGATTATTGGGAATATCAAAATATTTGGACTGGTAAACATAAATCAATATAACCACTCACTAGCTTGTATTTTACAATACAATAAAATCACTTTTTCAGTATTTTATGACACAGTATTATAACATAGATTTTAAAAGTGCATGTTTAGTACATATAATTTTTTAAGTCCTGAATTGACTTTACTTTTAAATAAGTATAAGAGTATTATCATCATGAGAATCAAAACCTTAAAAAATTTTTGGAAATGATGAGTTTTTCCATCCAGATCTGAAAGAATTCAGGCTCAGAGCATGGAAGACAGATGAACTGATAGGCATATTCACAAATAAAACTAAATCTACCCACTAGCATCCATGGACTTGGGAGAGGGAAAAAAATCATTAAATGTGAGCAGAAGGTTTGGGTGAGAGAGTTATGGTAGCAACAATAAGAAAATAAAGATGAATTTTTAATGCCATAAATGAATTTCAATTTTAATTCCCCATTTTCCCGTTCAGAACAAGTGCCACCCAGGACCAGTTTTCGAATGGATTCCTCTGGCAAGTATTCCTCAGTACCCATAGTGCTGTGAACAAATGTCTTCCACTTTGTTTCACCAACCATTTTTCTTAGTAATACTAGGTTTTCATTCTGTGATCACTGTGCTAATTTTATCCATCTTCATTAACATATATTCAATATAGAATTGGATATCCATGAATGTTCACTATAAAATAAAATTTTATCTAGAAACAGCTGCCAAAGAAAAACATCACACTGGCTAGATCTGCAGTGTCCAATACAGTTGCCATTTATTTGCTCCTGAAACATGAAATTCACATCGGATTTGGAAGACTTGGGCAAATAATTGACTCTGTAATTTTTTGATTTATCCATTTTGAGAAGTCTTGCCGGTTTAGAAATGAAGGAAGAAAAAAAGAAGTTGGGTTTTTTTTCCTTCTAGAATTAATCATGGAAATTCTTTGATCAGCTGATTAGAGCACTGGATTAAAAGCCTGAACACTCAGGCAGATACAGACAAGAGTATTTCTTAATAATAGCACTGTTTCGGGTCTGTGGGCTCACAGCACATCTCCAGCATTACCAAGATGACAGCTCATTATCCATCTCAGCATGTTCCAACATCCCCTGGAGAATATATGTGCTTGATATCATTTCATTCTGTAAGTTTTCGTGTCATGTTTTTGTGATATCTAAAAAAAGATGGAAGGCATTTCTTGGTGTTTTGTCTTCCAATATCCGAAGTATTTGTTTATTTTGGCCTGAAATTTTAAACCACAGTTCTTCTTATATACTGAATTAAACACTGACTGTAAAATCCTTGCAAATTTAAAAGATATATTATGCCCAGAGAGAAAATGGGATCTAGTAATTACATCTGCAAAATGAAGTCAGGGTTTCATTTGAAATTCTAACAGCTTTCTGGCCCCAGCAAGCACATTTCTGTAAATGCTCAGCTTCTACATGTACTTTATTTAAAAATAAAAGGACCACCCAATAGCTTCATTACCTTGACTGATACATATATATAAATATATATATATATATATATATATGATAATCCATTATATTAAAAATTATTGCTTAAAAGATAGATTATAATAAAATGAGATTCTAGTATTCTATTTTGTAATCCAGATTTTAAAGAAATGAACTTAACCAAATATTTTATTTAATGTCCACACAAAGAATCAAAATATTCTAGCAAGTCAAGCTATTTCTTACTATTTTTCAGGTGTCTACAATGCTCTTTATCAGATTACTTGTCATGATTTTTTACTCAACTATCTTTATCATAATTATAGGGTATAATTAACTTTGTTTCTATAGAATCCTTAGGTACCAAAGCAAATTGGATTTACAAAGTCCTAAATAATGAATTCATGGAACTAAGCAATAACTTGGTAGTAAAATAATGCAGTAGCTTCTTGGATTTAGTAAATTTATGAGCAATCTAAACAAGAAAAATTTATTTAGCAACTCCTATAAGCTAAATAATGGAATTCTGTTGTAGACAAAGAATAATGTCATCCAGGGAGAATGTTAGTAAGAAACAATGGAATCTTTGGCCAAGAACTTTGAAAGATCTATTCTTTACAAAGATCAGAGACAAGGAATGGAAGATTCCAGAAATTCCCTCCAGTGGAAGCCTTTTCCTAAAAGAAAGACAACTCTGTGTGCATTAGTAGAAACACCAATTCCTGATTCCTTTTTGTGCAGTCGTTCTTAGATCTCATTATGAGGAAGGCCAAAAAATAGTATTGCATTTTCCAGCAGGAAAAATTGAATAAGTTCATTCTTTCTGCCAAACTGTGATAATAAGCCACGGCACTTATGTTTTAATTAAAACATGAAAGAGATTTCAAGTACCAAAATTTAATTGACATGTTTACAGCAGCAGCCCATGTGCCAAATTAATCCATAAAAAATGCTGTTCTTTGCATGTTTGAAGATTGAATCCATTCATAAAATTAGTCAATTGTGTTCAGCCATCCTGTCTTTTCTCTAAACTGTGCACAAAACCATGATTTTTATAAGTACAACCAGGATACAAAAAGTATGTGCAGCCCCATGGATGCTTAAGGCAAAATAAGAATTAGCTTTTGGAATTTTGTTGCTCTGTAATTGAAGGGAGATTGGCCTAATGCCTGGATGTAACTACCATTTGCTAGGTTTTCTTAAATATTGGGTTTTGCAATATTGGTAGGAGTCTAGGCTAATGTAGGACTTGCAAATTCTATCCTAATAGCTTACCTTAGAGCTCATGTCAAATTCTATCTGGAAAGAGTATCATGAGATAGATGATTTGTTTCATAATGACTGGACATCCTGGGACTCATCTTTTAAGAAAGTAGCAACATTGACCATGACTTTCCATTGACACCAGTGTTCAAGGAATCTTCTGTCTCTTCTTAGTCCATTTCCTCCCAACCACTGCCCCCTCTTACCTAAATCAAGAAATATCTGGCAATGTCCCTGATAGTCTTAAAAAAGGAACTGAGGAAAAGGAAGAAAATAAAAATAAGCACAGAATGAAAACAATAAAGCGTAAACTATTTTTTTAAGTATGAGGAGCGGAAGGGAGAGTGATTGAGTGACTTTCCAAGGTCCTGGATCCTAAAGTTATCTATCAGACCCCTTCGTGTAACAAAATCGTGGTACACAGTTTATTTATAAAATGAGATAGAGGAGTAGTGATCATTAACTTCCATGGAAAAGCATTGAAGAGTTGCCCTTAGATTTCTTCACAATAATAAGGGAAGAGATAAAGCATGTTGCAGTCACTGAGCCTTGTCAGCAGGCCAGAAGAGCAGCTAAGGTGAAGTATTAGAAATACTCTTTGCAAAAAGCTAACAAAGCAAGAAGAAAAAGAATAATATCTCCCAGCATTGTGTACATAATTTTAGTTAGTTTTTAAAGCCAGACTCAAAGAGGAAGGGAAACAAAAATAAACCAAAGAAAAATTATCTTTCAAAAAGCTCTTATTTTTAAAAAAAATTACTGCCTCAAGGCAGTCTATCAGTTAAACATTTTTTCCAGTTAATTGTTTCTCAAAAGTTTCCATGGCCTACAGCCTTTGAATCTGTGTTCAAAATGAGCAAAGAAATAAAAGTTAAATCACATCTGCTAGCACAGTTCCTCAGTGGGTCCCTCTGCTAGTCTCTCTTTGCTTGTGTACGTGAAGTTGCCTCAGTCTAGAATGCAAAGGTAAAACTGACAGGTTTGTCACCTTCTACCATATATTTGAAAACAGGGTGAACCAAAGCATCAGTCAGGGAACTATACTTGTCAGGGGAAAAAAAGCACATCAATGTAGACACATAAATAAATTAGCCAAAATCTAAGTTTTCCTCTCTAAAGAAAATACTGATTTGTTCATTTTTTTAAAAAAGTGATTTTTTTTCTATTTCTCCAGGAATCAATGGATTCTTTGACATAAGCCAAACCCCTTGTACCTTGACACAGCTCAAAACTCCAGTGCCAGGATCATCAGAATTTTGGCATTTGCTAAAGGGGAAAGTTTCACTCAACAAAGTCGGAATTCCTTTTAGAGTTCTTCATTCCGTACTAATGGGGGCTGAAGTTGTCCAGAGGAACCATTCCCCATTTACTAGACACAGTGATATGAAAGTGAGAAGATAGGACAAGTATCATTGTGATGGTCAAATATATGGTGGCACAATTGTTCTAGACATCAAGAGGATGTCGCCTCTTATTTGCGTTTCCTGTATACATGATCTAGAGTCTCCAAGCTGAAAGTGACCTAAAGAGGAGATTACCATGAGCAATTATAACCAACTTGTGGAAGTTGGACTTGTGATGGGGCACTATCTTTCATCTCCCATCCCTCTTTGCCCTTCCTCCCCTGGGAACAGTACAAATATCTGCTGTGAGTTTACAAGCCTGCTCCATTACCTCCAGACTCCACGCTTAGCAAACTCTCCATGTTTCTCATATCCACTATGATAGATGCCAGAATCAACTAAGTTCAAAAGCCAGTTCTGTCTTTACTTTTCCATCTTCCTTTACTACTCAACATGAATTGGCTACTAATAGAAACCAAATTCTTCTACGTTCTCCCATCTTTAAAATGGGAATGGTTATACAGTTTATAAAGGATAACAAAAAAAATGGTGTAATCTAATTAATGGCTCTTTTTTTTAGTTTTTTTTTTATTGTTCATTGAATCAAAAAGACCTTGGTTATATGTGCACATTTGGTCATAGAAGCAATTGTATATTTTGTACTGTATGTATATATGTGTGTACACATATGTATATATATGTACATATATATACACATATATATGCATCGTACTTAAGGGCTTAACTCAGCTTTCTAGAAAAGAGAATAACTGTCAAATAAAAAACACACCTGACCATCAGTCAATGAATCACTTTCTAATATACCTACAAGTATATATTCATATGCCTTCATCTTTTTGAGATCTTTTTATGTCTCCTGGGGATTCTCCTCTGAAATCATATCCTAATTTCCAAAACTATCCTTTTAAGCAAATGGAATTTTCTTTAATACCTGCTTGTATCTATTCTAATACTGTCTTTAAACTACTGAGACCCAGAAATCACTAAGCATTTCTTAAACAAAGATCATTCAATACATATTCCTCCAGGTTGCTGATCAGCCACTAACATTCTAACAGTGGGTATGATATTTTCCCTAGAAGGCCCAGGAAAGGAAAGAGTGGAGGAGCACAGGAAATAATCTCCTCAGAAAGTCAAAAAATTTCTTGACGGTTCAGTTTATTCTAGAGCTAAAGGAAATCCAATTCAGGAATGTTTCTTAGTTATAGGTACATTTCAGTTCATTTAGCTGATTTTAGAAAAGTATCTATGCTCTCCTTTATTTTTGAGTGCACTAATGAAGTTATTATCTATAGTAGCTTCCACATTTCAAGAATGTTTGGGCTGTGAGTTCGTCTTAGCCCAGGTGAATTTCTACCCAAAAGTTGTGAATTAACTGAGGGAGTTTGTGAGAACACAAACACTTCACTTAAATCCTAACTAAGAAAAGTTTAAAATCTATATTTTCTAATTTTTACTGTTTCAACAGAGACATCTATTAGGGACAAGTTGATAATCTGTACACACTCACTAATACACAGCCCTGTCTCTATACTGGATCTATCAAGCCATACACAGATACTGCTTAATTATTAGGTAGTACTTTAGTAGGTAATTCCAAGTTTTGGCATCTGTTCTTTCTCACTTCTGGAGTAATCAAAAGTAAATAGCTCAAAGTCACAGCCAAGATTCTTGAAGCATTCTGAAAGCTCTCGAGGAAATTAAAAAATTATAGACGCATCGATATATTCACTCAGAATATTCATGTGTTCTTCCTGCCTATGTGAATACCCTAGGAATGTCCTTGGTTGCCCACTGTTATTCCACTGACCAACTGACTTTGGAAGCACCACTTCTTTCTTTGCTACCATGTTATCACAGCCTGCCTGTTCTTCATTGACTCTAACAGCATTCCCATTACTCACTTCCACAAAATTAATTTATCATCAGTGTGTTCAGTTACTCAGGGCTGGGAAAGAGGCAGGATTCATTACTCAATGGGATCTTCTTTATGCCAGGTCCAGATTATAAGGAATTGGATGTTCATCTTCGAAGGATGGAGTCTGGATTTGGCTTCCGCATCCTCGGGGGAGATGAGCCTGGACAGCCTGTAAGTTAAATTCACTTTATTTCCATACTTCGGCTCATTTGGAAATGTCTTAGGAGTGTCAAATGAAAAATGTTGAAGTCAGTTTGTTTCTTGCTATTCTCTTTTAAAAGGTCTCACCATATACAAGTGTCTCCAATATTTCATCATAAATCACATTAGGAGAGGTACATTACTTCTTTCTTAAAATGGATTGGATTCTTTTTATTTCAAATATGGCATTGGAAAGTTGTTCTCTCTGAGAGGCAGCTCAAGGGTAGATATACAGCACATCAGAAGATACATATCAAGAGATGATTTGGGACTGCACCATTTTGTTTATTTGCAGCCAAAAAAGAAAAAAAAGAAAAGAAAAAGGCAAAACATGGGGAGGGATAAGTAGATGTAAAATCAGGTTCAGTGCTGAAATAAAATGTCTTACTAATTGAATTAAGGGACTACAATGAGAAGATATTCAGGAAGTCAACTTCAACTAGCTCTGGAGAAGCCTTTCTATGACTATATACATACGTGTATATATCCAGAATGAAAGCCTAAAGTAGCAATAGTTATTGATACACAAGGAATATACCAAAACTAGATTTAAGAGAATATATTAAAATGACAGCTATAAAACACTTACTGTAAAAGATCTATCATAACTAATACCTAATGTACAGTGAAACTGACATTTATGTAAGTTTTGAATAAATAAAGTCTTGGAGCTGTTTATTCTAGTATCTCTGCCTACCTCCTCATTCCAGTAAGAGACTTCTCTTCTATACCTCAATTTCCTCAACTACAAGACAATAGTCCTTTCTCTGGAGTGACTTTGAGAAGTAGATAAGGTGCTAAAGCTCTCAGTATTATATCTGGATCATATGACATACTGCATAAATGTTTGTTATCATCAACTTGGTCTATCATGTTAATAGACTGTTTCCCCAAAGTAAAAACAAATCTGATGAACAGACATCTCAAGGATAAATAAAGGTCAGTCTACACTAAAAAAAAAAAGTCAGTCTAACAAATGAAAGGAACTCATAATAATTAAAACTGCTCCAAGATGAAATGGTAGAGAGTAAGCTCCCTCACACAGTAAGTATTCAAGCAGTGTCCATGAGAACCTGACAGGAACCCATGAGAGGCTTCCTCAGTCAGTCAAGAAGAGTCAGGCTGGATATCTGATGAAGGCTCTCGCTACAAGGGAAAGCAATACAGAACAAAGACGTATTTCCCAATCCCAGGAATAAAATCTGACCACAATCAGCCAGCATGCTACTATGTTCCTCTTCGTAACCCTGTTCCTCTCTCCTTGTCACCTGATTCAGAGATTCTCTGTTACCCGTTCAGCCCTCCAGCTACATTCCCTTCTGAACAGAGTCTGGAAACTGAAAACCTAGAGAACTGAAAACACTATACATTTCTTAATACATGTAAACTTAATATTGCCTTATGTCCCAAACCTCCTGGCCTCCAATGAATATCTGGCGTGGCTTTCCCATAGGATACTCTAACTAATGCACTTTTATATCTACATGTCTTTGTTGGATCCCCAGGATTTTTAAGTTCTTCTAAGCACAGACTTTATCTCTGTGTTGTATTTAATAGTTTATAACTTTTAAAATGTGCCATTGTTTAGAGTTAGCTTAATTTGAGGTCCTCCAGTTCTTCGGATCCCAACATCTGCCTGAGTTCCTGAGAGCAACTAAAAGTTCCTGTGAACTCTCAGGAAAGAAGCTGCCATTGCACTCATACTACACACCCGCTGTGATGTGGAGGTCCTTGGCTCACTGTGCCTGGTTACCAACTTTTTGAGTCCAGTGAGACAGACTATCCATATATGCAAGCTACATGAAGACAGTTTGTTATTTGCAGGTAGGCAGCAAAGGACAACAGAAGCTTAAGATTCATTGAGAGCTGGTCCTCTAAGGCTCAGAATAATTTCTCAGAACAAATAGTATCCCAACTTTCATGCATCATAACTGAGGAACCCCCAAAATTGGTCCATTGTGAGATTTACAGACCAGAGTAATAAGTATCACTGGGCTATACAATTGAATCATTCTGTTTATACTGGTGACTGGTACAGAGCCCAGGTTGTTTCCCTTCTTATCTAGAATGGTACAGTCTCAGAATATTCTACAGTTGTTCCTGAGAATTACAAACAAGAAAAGGGAGAGTTGGGGCAGTCCAGGGCCAGTGGAGAACTGTGTGGTAATCACAGCATTCTTTAGAAGCCAGAGAAGTATTACGATTATAATTTTGTTACAGTGAAAACCAGCTCAAAGAAGACCTATCTAGGACAAATTCCAAAGAAATTTCAAATGTGAAGCTTTCCTTATCCTCAGGTTACCCTAGAGCAATGACCTACCCTATCTATATTGCTAACCAGAAAGGCTCATTCAAATGTGGGATCTAGGGTGTTTATTGGGGTTTATGACATGGACATGAGTAACTGAATCATTGCCCACATGAATCTTTAGTCTTCCTTTTTTGCCGTAGATCGGATTAATAAAACATTGCTCAAAGGCCCAATCCTCTAGTTACTTGATTGATATTTCTGATAAAGGTAGCCCTCACTCTAAGCTAGTGTGTATGGCCCCATCCTGACCATCTTAGCATAAACCATAGCAGGTATAGCCTGAAGAGTTCACCACAGACAGCAAGGGAGTTTACCTAGCAGGAACTAGGGACAATGATCAGACTTCTCTTTAAACAAAATCCAAATTCCAAATTAATAATAATGTCATAGAAGATACCAAATAATGAAACATAATTAAAAACAAGCTCAAAATTTAAAACTGCTGAAATATAATTTTATTGCATTTGTGCACTACTGAGCAAGAACTTAAAAAATTGCAGGAGATAGAAGGATAAACTCAAATCGAATCCAATGCACTTATACTAGCATAATACCTCAAGTTTACTAAAGTAAGGAGTTTCTAAACAGACAGATGAGTTTCCTCTTCTAGAATATTCTAAAATGCTTTTTTATCCCCTCATAACAATATGTGAGTCAAGAACTGTGATTTTAATAGTGGTCATATTTTCCAACCTTAATACAGAACCTGATACAAATAAATACATGTAAAATGGAAGAGGATACTTGTTTCCAATATGAAACTGTCAACTGAGCCTCTCAAAACAAATAATGATCTGGAGTGTGCATTTTCTGAGGCCAATCGATTCTCTAGAATCAAAGAAGCCCAAGATGAGGTCTCAGCAATATGTTTGATGAACTTCCCAGTGTGTGTGTGCCTGTGTGTGTGTCAGTGTCTATGTGTTTATGTTTGTCTGTGTCTGTTTTGTGTGTGTGTGTGTATGTGTGTGTGTGTCTGTGTTTGTATCTGTTTGTGAGTCCTAGGGCTTGAACTCAGGGCCTAGCCATTATCCCAGAACTGCATTTACTCAAGGGTAGCTCTCCACTACATAAGCTACAGCTCCACTTCCAGCTTTTTTTGTTTTTGCTTTTGTTTTTGTTTTGAGTAGTTTATTGAATGGAGATGAGTGTCTCATAGTCTTTCCTACCTATGGTCTTCACACCATAATCCACAGATCTCAGCCTCCTAAATAGATTGGATTATAGACCTGAGCTACTTGTAGCTGGCTCCCCCATATTTTTAAGTGTCTGAGAACTGGCATTTCACATCTTTAAAACATGGATTTCCATCTTCTTTTGAAAAATGGACTTCACACCATTGAGCTTGCCTTTCTTCATAATTACAAGTAGCTGGAGATAAGTAGTGATCCTTTTAGACTGAGCCTGACCCCAACTCCCCCAAGTCCCCCTGCCTGGGTTATTTACACTACTATTTTTCAGACTCCTACCTCCAAAAGATTAGATGGAAAGCAATTGAGAAGATGAAAGAGTAGGCCAAATGAACATCCAATCATGACCAGATCATAATCTTTATAGGCCCTAGGCACTAAAAATAATGTCATTTTAATTCTAAGATACCTGTAATTCCCTTTGCCCATACATACAAATGCCATAAAAAGTTGCCACAAAAGAAATAGAAGGCAAAAGCAACAAAGTTCTACTTTTTCTTCTAATGTATACTTTCACATAGATTTTGAAGTATGATATTCTTAACATTGGCCCTAGATTCATGATTGCTAGTTTAGAAGATAAACCAACCCTCCACTTAGTTAATGTCACCTTCGGCTGTCCCCTTCCTCAGACCTGACTCTGTTTGGAAGATACAGCCTGATTGAGCCATAGGGAGGGTCTAGTCATGGCTAGCTCAAGAAGGAGGTGGTCTCAAGAGAGAGAAGTCCTCCCAGACATTACCTGACATAGAAGGAAAAGAATTATCAAAATAAAACCCATATTGCTCAATGTGAAGTTCAGGTGTGTATATACTACCTTGGGATGTCTTTCTGCCGGTTTTATATAGCACTTCCTATGTTCCCAACCCTCTCAAGTATTGTCTTTGCATTCCTAAATCCTTTCTCCCCTTCAGTGGGTAGTCATCAGGTATTTATTATAAGTCTCCTCGGATTACATGGATTGCTGGTTATCTTTATTGTGTCTGTTTAGATTTATTCTTGTTTATTTCTTCATTTGAATGATTTAAGATACACTCGGGCTGCAAGTTACAGTTTTAATGCTAAAACCATAAAATACAAGCCTTAACTCTCCCTGACACAAGGAAAGTAAGAAAACAAGACTTGAAAAGCAGAACACTGCCTCTCAGAGTGGCCATGTCAGGAAGGTGTGTCTACTGTAAGATCTCCCGTTAGCCTTACCTTCCTGCTTTTCTGCATCCTAAGCCCAGACACAACATACAAAACAAAGGCTCTACCCTCCTTTAATTGCTGGGTGTGCTACAAAAGTTTTGGAGTGTAAACTCACTTGGTTTCAAGACTCCAGGAGGTCTCATAGATTACAGCAAACAGGTTTCTGCCTCTCTATATATGAAATGGTATTGATGTCCCAGGGTGCACATTAAACATGACAACTTTGCTTTTGGCAAACAATGAACAGCAGGGCTCCAGCTCAAGCAAAGCATAGGGGCATTTTTCTTGCAAAAGGAAATACTTTTCACCGTTAAATAACAATAGAAATAGAAAGAAATGAAAAATTGCCAGAAAGGAACAAAAATGAGATTTCCAGCTGTGCGCTGAAGAGATGGAAAAGCATCAAGATAGAAAGATCTAGAAAACACCACTTTAAAGAAAAGCTTATATGGAGAATAACCACTCCAAAAAAAAAAAAAAAAAGACAATATGGCAGAACTTAGTGTAGCAGTCTGGTGTAAACTCATGGAGATATTTCATAAGGAGAGGGCCCAGGGTTGCACTCAGGCAAATGGGGTTGTACTAACTCTGGGTAGATAGTGCAGGAAACATGTAAAAGAAGGAGAGGGTCTAGAAAAATGGTTTGGGTTTTGTTTGTATCTTGTTTGTTTTGGTTTTCTTTTCAGCATCCTCCTCTGTGCTGGCTTACTGAAGTACCAACCACTTGAATGTGAATTGCTGTTATTTCACATCGAATACTTTGTTTTGTTCTGTGGCTCAAAGCCTGAGATTAAATGGAGCTGTGGAATTGTTTTGTCTCTTTGGTTTCCTACAGGAGGCATTGAAAAAGACAGGGCCATAGGTTAGTCATTTGTGGGGACACAGAACCTTTTTGCCACC
The DNA here is from genome assembly GCF_019054845.1 of Dipodomys spectabilis. NCBI lineage: Eukaryota > Metazoa > Chordata > Mammalia > Rodentia > Heteromyidae > Dipodomys > Dipodomys spectabilis. The sequence goes on from NW_024870766.1 coordinate 14,340,245, forward strand.
AGATCTGCCTTTAAGGCCAGAGCCATTGGGATGGGATAAAAAGTAACTCTGAGAGTGCAAAGAGAAAACTGGAGAAGGGGCACTGAGGCTGATGCTATTGTCTAGAGAAAGCGATAGTCCAGAGAAAGCTAGAGAATGGAGCAAGAGTTGGATTGGCTAAGCTGACTCTTCACCAGTGTAGCCAAGGGTACACAAAGGTCAGCAAGACCAGAAGGAAAATGTGACCTTGGAGAAAGGGAATCCGAACAAGCACCTTCAGCAGATCTGGAAGATAGCTGGTCTGATAGGTCAAGGAACTTAGATCCGTACTTAGAGAAACTTGGATGTGATTAGTGGGACCAGATCCTGTGACCATCAGACCCTAGGGAAACCTACTCAAAGTTCAGTGTGTAATTGATTCATGGACAATTAGCATCAATTAACTTCTAGGAGCTTGTTAGAACACATGCAGAATCAGACTCTCAGATTAGACCCAGCACTGTTATAACAAACATCCCCATGCAAAGTTAGTATATCCCAAAGTGGGAGAACTACTACCTTGAAAAGCTACCTGCCCTGAAGCACATTCTCAGCAGCTTTGAAAAGTATGGAAACTTACACAATGCGAAGCCAACATGAATTACAGTGCTAAAGGGAATCTTAGATTATCCAGTCCCTGCAGTTAGGTGGCAAATGGAAAACAATAGAATATGTCAAGTATACAAATCATATTTGACGTAAAGCAAAAAAAATTGGTTATTTTTTTCTGAAGAAAGACACACATAGAGCTATCTCTGTGTCACCAATGAAATATACAGCACCAAAGATAAAAACTGCCAAAGGCTAAACATGAGAGCGGTAAGCACTGCCAGTGTGAGTGAATGGTCAGTTTCTGCCCAGCAAAGTGAGAGATTCCTGATGCATGGGGGAAAATACCATGAACCTAAGGGACAAGCACCTCTACTGCCACATCACACACAGCTCAAATCTAAAACTATCACAGCCTGGAAAGAGAAAGCAATCACTTTCATAACCTTGTTCCATTTGAGGGGCTTTATCATCTCTGTAGGCACAGCCTTCAACTGTAGTGACTTGCAGCACCTGACCTCGCAGGCACCTCACATGATAAATCTGTGATCACAAACTTTTTAAAAGCAAAGTACAGAATAGATTATCTCATGTATATCATACTAAATAAGACTCTAGACTAAATTATATTGTCCTATCAACGTTTATTTAGATACACAGTTGAAGTATTTGTTGAATATGCTGTGTAGCAATAAATATGTTAGATTTGAAAGGACCAAGTCGAGGAAGGTTTGAAGATTAAAAAGCTTCAACTTGCTGGACACCAGTGGCTCACACCTATAAACCTAGCTACTCAGAAAGCTGAGATGTGAGGATCACAGTCCAAAGCCAGCTCTGGAGTGAAAATTCATGAGCCTCTTATTTCCCATTAACCACTAACAACAAAAAATGCTGCAGGCGGGGGGGGGGGGGGGGGGGGGGGGGCCAGGGGGACGGGGGAGGGGAGGAATGGGAGTGGTGGGGGAGGAAAGGGATGGTAGGAGAGAAACAAAAGAGGAGGTAACAATGTTTGACAAGAAATGTACTTATTACCTTACTCATGTAACTGTAACCCCCTCTGTACAGCATCTTTACAATAAAATAAAATTTAAAAAATAAAAATTAAAAAAAAGTTGAAGTGAAGCTGTGGCTTGAGTAATAGTGTTAAACTTGAACACAAAACCTCAGGGATAGTGCCTAAGCCCTGAATTTGAGCCCCAGGACTGGCACCAAAAAAAAAAAAAGCTTCAAATTGTTTTTTTAATGTGTCCAGTGAACTTCAGACTTTGTTCACATATCAGTTTCTCAAAGAGGCCAATGCAACCCAACTCTAACACTGCCTTGCTGTTTTTTTCCCAAACATACCTCTAGGACACTACATAGTTTGCATTACTATATGATTACACAAGTATAATTTATATAGGAAATGTAATATACTTTTTACAATTATCATCTGACCACTAGAATAGAATTTCTATGGGGAGAAGATTTTTGTTATTATTCACTAATGGATTCCTAGAACTTAAAAGTATCAACAAATAATTTGTTGAGTGAGGATGAGCGAAGTAGCTCATATCCACAGCAAGATGGAAGGAAAGCAGATGTTTTTATCCGCACCTTATTTTTTATTTATTTACGTATTTATTTATTTTTAGATTTTGAAAGTTTCATTGTAAAGGTGATGTGTAGAGGGGTTACAGTGACATCAGTCAGGTCATGAGTATATTTCCTTTTGAACAATGTCACCCTCTCCCTCATTCTCTCACAGATTTTCCCCTCCTAACTTCCCTCCCCTCAAATTTGTTTAGTTCATTTCCAACATAGTGTCTAGTGGATTTTACTGCTGAATTGGTTTACCTTCTGTCCCACAGTTTCTTTGCTTACCCTTCCCCTCACCAAATCAATAAACTTATATACAAAACAAAGGATAGAGAAATCAAAAACAAGGACAGACGGGAATAAACCAAAGAAAGAAAGAAGAACTACAAACAGTGCAATTTAAAAACCTCTTGTTTCCATTTCTTGGAGTTTATTTCCATTAGCATCATTTTATAAGAATGCAGCTTGCAATAGCTTCTATAGTACAAGTTGCCTTATTACCCTTAGCTTGTGTAATGCCTTTCATGACACATCACACCAGGAATCATGTTCCAGAAAGCTTTGTGTGATGCCCTAAATTTGAGGTATGTGTCTCATATATGTGCTCTTTTAGTCTATATTTTCATATACTTTCTTAATATACATTTTTATTGTAAAGATACTGTACAGAGGGGTTACAGTTACATGATTAAGGTAATGAGTATGTTTCCTATCAAACATTGTTACCCCCTCCTTTGTTTTTTCCCTATCATCCCTTCCTTCCCCAACTTCTCCCTCCTCCCCTCCAAAGTTTTAAAGTTCATTTTCAACATAGTGTTTTGTACATCTCATTGTTACAATTGGTCAACCTGTATCCTTGTGTCAGCATTTTGTTATTTCCTTTCCCCTCCCCAAATTACAAAAAGGCGGGAAGAACATACAAAGAAACAAAAGAAAATCACATAGTACATTATAACTACATTAAAAACAATAGCAAGAAAGATAGAACCCCTTGTGTCCCTATCTTGGGGTTCATTTAGCTTAGCATCATCTTATACGTACATAGCTTTTGACCTTTTCTGCTTGTCCTAGACATATACTAGTTTGCAAATAAAGGAAACCATGGGACCTATGTTTCTTTGGGCCTGGCTTACTTCACTTAATATAATTTTTTCGAAGTCTTTCCATTTCCTAACAAATGGGGCAGTGTCATTCTTTCTGATGGAGGCATAGAATTGCATTGTGTCTGTCTGTGTGTGTGTGTGTGTGTGTCTGTGTGTGTGTGTGTGTGTGTGTGTATACATACCACATTTTCTTCATCAATTCATCTACTGAGGGGCATCTGGGTTGGTTCCATATCTTAGCTATGGTGAATAATGTTGCAATAATCATAGTTGTCAGCATCTTCTTTTAATGAATGTCATTAAACTACTAGCACAGAATGTAACTTCAAGAATGTCAGTATATCTTTGCTATTTCCTCATTGAAAAGAGGAACAGGAGTTTTCCAATGTGAAACTTCATACATATCTTTACTATTTTTGTACAGGGCTCAATTGCAGCTCTGACTCTCTCAGTCCTAATTTCTTTTCTTTTCTTTTTTTTTTTTTTTGGGGGGGGGGTCCGGTTGTGGGGCCTGAACTCTGGGCCTGGGCACTGTCCCTCAGCTCTTCAGCTCAAGGCTAGTGCTCTACCACTTGAGCCACAGCGTCACTTCCGGCTTTTTTTCTTTCTGCTTATGTGGTGCTGAGGAATCCAACCCAGGGCCTCAGGCATGCAAGGCAAGCAAGCACTCTACCACTGAGCCACCTTCCCAGCCCCCTCCTAATTTCTTTTTTATTACTTTCATCAGTGAAAATCAGAACTACACCTTAAAACTGATAATTAACCAGCCAGAAAGTTCACAAACAAATGTCTTGTCTATCACTACTTTAAATTTTCCCAGTTCAGTACAAAGGAAATGTAAAGGATTGAAGCATTTTCTTTAGACTAAGCTAACTAAATGTAGCTCTTCATGAAGCAGTAGAGAAACATAAATATTCGTTTCTACACATAAATATGGCTTCTGCACAGGCATTTACAAACTCTTTGAGGCATCCCCTAGTGGGTTGAACCTTTTGAAGAATAGATTGGAACATCTTTAGTAGGAAATTCATAAGTTCAGGTTGGCATGACAATAAGGGAAAATGGAGTATGCCCAATCCTAGGCTATAGAAAATGGGTACAGTGGATTGTGGGGAAAGAACCACACTGTGCCACTAATCTAAGGTAGGACCGTTCCTGTGATGGCAGTAATGAATTATTTACATTTATCAAAATACAAGTATTCAACAGAGAAACAAGTCTTTTCCTCATCTTTCAGGTATAGAAGGGAACAATAATGTAGGGAATTGTTGTTCCTCAAGAGAAAGATAGCTAATAAATGTGTCAAGACGGCAAAATTCTTTAAACTGTGTCTTTGCCTATACCTAAAACATCCTGAGCATTCAGATCCAGCCGTTCTAATGACCAGCCACACTATGAACAATATGACTAAGTATAGAGGAGTCATTCTGCTGCCCAGACTGAAGACAAGTAAGCCAGAATGGAGCAGTTCTGCAAGTTGGATCAATTCTACAGATCTGGGACTTGAAAGAAATTATTATGCCTGAAAGAAATAACTAGTATGTGTCTAGGACAAGCAGAAGAGGTCAAAAGCTATGTACTTATAAGCTATGACCATATAAGATGATGCTAAGTGAAATGAACCCCACAATAGGGACACAAGAGCCTTTATCTTTCTTGCTGTTGTTTTTAATGTACTATGTGATTTTTTTTGTTTCTGTATAACCCCTGTCTTCACTGTATTTGATTCCGGTGCCCTGCATGTTGTAAATATATTTTTCTAATTTGGGGAGGGGAAGGGAAATAACAAAATGCTGAAACAAGGATACAGGTTGACCCATTATAACATTGAAATGTACAAGACACTATGTTGAAAATGAATTTTACAACTTTGGTGGGGAAGTGGGGGAGGGAGGAGCTGGGGAGGTGAGGAGGGAATGGGTGGTAAGAGAAAATCAAAGGAGGGGGTAACAATGCTTGATAAGAAATGGACTTGTTACCTCACTCATATAACTGTAACCCTTCTGTACAGTATCTTGACAATAAAAATATATATTAAAAAACAAAAAAAATCAAATTGTGAGCAAAAGATCACTTTATTATAAGGCTTTCAAACTTAGAAATATTGTCCAGGCTAAGGGTAACCACTGCCTTCAGATGCTACATGGCTCAGCCAGGGAAAAGGGACTCGTGGGTGATCTGAAAAATTGCTCTGCAGATAAAACAGAGGCAAAATATTTACTAGTATTGCTCTTTGAGAATGAAAACAGCCTTGGTCATGGACACTAAGATGAGTGCTTCTACTGGGTAGGAACCCATTTGTTGCCTTTCATTACAGTCCTTGTTCAGGGAATTAAAGCATAGCCCACAGTTCCCAGATGCGTGCCTTCTGGTATTGTAGCCATCTACACCGTAAGGCACACTTCAGGGCATTGGCATAGGACTGGGAATGTCCTGTGTGCCGACGACAATGCTCCAAGGAAATGTTCAAAGGAATGAGAAACAAACTGAAGAAGGTTTGACTCACAATTTGTGAGTCAGTCAACTGGCCAGAAAGAGCCAGCTCTGAGGTTGTTTTTTTTTCTTCCTCTTTCTTGCTTTTTAGCCTTTCAAAGCAAAGCCAAACACACACACACACACACACACACACACACACACACACACACACACACACAGAGGCCATAAACTTTTCTTAGGATTTAATAATGTATAACAGCTATGTTCCTCTGGACATTTTTTGAACACTCACTACATGAACATTTAACTCAAAACAAGTTAAACTGCTTCTTCTCATAAATGATTTACATTCAATTTTTCTAATAATCTTATAGAACAGGTACTATTATAATTTTCTCCATTCTACATATGAGGAAACTGAAGATCTCAGAGATGAAGAAGACTTACCCTAGAACCAGAACCAAGACTGGAACCCCCACCTTGTTTCAAGGCAGGGTTCATATGTGGCAATCAATTAGCATCAGATTATTTTGCATCACAGTGCTCCTTGAGGAAGCAAATGTCCTCTGTACTATGTGACAACTATTTGTGTCTTTGAGACATTCATGTCTCTAGAAGGAATAATCAAGCCATTCACCAATGGCTCACACCTCTATTCCTAGCCATGCAGGAGGCTGAGATCTGAGCATCAAGGCCTGAAGCCAGCCTGGGTAGACAATTCCAAGAGACACTTACCACCAATGAACCAGCAAAATCCTGAAACTGAAGGTATGGCTCAAGCAGTAGACCAATCACCATGAGCTATGCTGACCATGAGCGAGAGCGCCCAAGGTCCTGAATTCAAATCTAAGTAATAGCAGAACAAAAACAAAGTCATCCTTCTAGCCTCATTTTTCATGTTTCAAATGTGTACTTATGGAGTTGGACGTTTGAAATTCACATGTCCTTTCCTCACTGCTTTTCTAGATTTTGATAGGAGCGGTCATTGCCATGGGCTCAGCCGACAGAGATGGCCGCTTACACCCAGGAGATGAGCTGGTGTATGTGGACGGGATTCCAGTGGCTGGCAAGACCCACCGCTATGTGATCGACCTCATGCACCACGCAGCCCGCAATGGGCAGGTCAACCTCACTGTGAGAAGAAAGGTGCTCTGTGGAGGTAGGTATATGACGCAGGAGGCAAGGCTTGGGAGTTAGGTGGTCCAATGTTTCTGTGAAACACAGAAACACACTTCTAAGTCCGTTTCTGTATTATATAAGGGAAGAAGCAACCTAGATATTCCTAAAGAACTGACTGATTTTGGAAGTGCAGACTTTCACCCCACTAGTACAAAAATCTGGTCTTTGAAGCCTACATTTCAAATGGAGTCATTAAAAATTTCTAGTGAAGCCTGGGGCTAATATCAGATACGTATGCTTTTTGCTTTTTGTCAGATGGTAGTTATGAAAGCAGTGTTACAGTCATGGAAAAATATGCTTTTTAAAAATATTCCGCATTGCATTTACAAACAACAACCAAAAACACACATACACACAGAATTTTGATACCATAATAATGGTGTACCAGGAAGGAAAATTAACTTTCATTGTTGAGCCTGATAAAAGGTAATAATAAAACTGTCGCCCCATGTAGAAAAATACAGCTCTGACTCTGGGAAGACATAATTCTTATAGCTCCAAATTTATGAAACAGATATATTAGAAGTGATTATTCCCTTTACACCTATTTTCTTAGCTTCATAAGAGACTCCAGCAAAGACATACTTTTAAAAGTCAGCTCATATATTCATAATATATCTAATTTGTGTCTCTTACCATCTCAACTCAAAAAAGTAATATGATTTTAAGAAATATGTCTATTACAAGCACCATTATATATAATCTGGAAATGAAGTAAATTTGAGAATGTAAATTTTTTTCCCTAACAATTTCCCATGCTCTAAAAATACTGTGGTCCTGTCCAACCCAGGATCAGGATCGAATGAAATTCCCGTCACCTGCTATCCCAGAGTGGCTTCTCTACCCAGTCCCTCAACATCCTCATACAGACCCAGCAATTCTAGAATTAGGAAGGATCTTTCCAATCTGAGTTCCTTCCCATTACAGATTACAATTGGTCCCCAGAGAATGTGTATCTTGCCTAGTATTCCACAGTGAATTAGTGATAACCCAGAAATTGATATTGTGTGTGTGTGTGTGTGTGCGTGTGTGTGTGTGTGTGTGTGTGTGTGTGTGTGTGTGTGTGTATGCACATGCACACTGGTCCTAGAGCTTGAACTCAGGGGCTGGGCACTATCCTTGAGCTTATTTTCCTCAAGGTTATCACACTACCATTTGAGCCACAGCTTCACTTTTGGCTTTGTGTGTGGTTAATTAGAGTATCATGAACTTTCCTTCCCTAGCTGGCTTCAAACATCAGTTCTCAGATCTCAGTCTCCTGAGTAGCTAGGATTACAGGTGTGAGCCACCAGAGCCCCGCTTGGTTTGTTATGCTACATTCAGCTGCCTCCCTATTTTAAGACATGATTCCCACTCCCAATGAATTTGAACACTAATTTTTAATAAATGGCACTCCATTTATAGGATCTTCCATTAATGGATCTTACATATTGCATATAATATTGGAATTTTTTAAGGGAGCTACCTGCTGATCACAGGATATAAGTGACTGAAAGAAATAAGATTTATCACTTGGACTAAATATCCTTTCCTTTTGAGTCCTCTAGGAACTAGAGTTAAGCAAGGGCAATCATTTAAAAGGGCAAGTCAGAAGAATTGTCAGTCCTCACCAGTACAGATACAGACTGCTGTATATCTTGTATTGGATGGAGGTTTTACTAAGAGGTGCCGTTTGTCTTCAGAAATCCCTGGCATAGCACTTGACCCAAAGAAGTAAAACACATTGAATTATGGCTTATCCTTGGGCAAAATGCCAGGAGGAAGATCATGCTTCCTTGGTTAACATTTAACTGTCTTTCTCCCTGAAGAGTGCTTTTCTTTTAATAGCAAATTTACTGTACTATAGGTTCTGTAGCCTAAAGATAAATTAAAAAGATACCTGATTTACAAGGAAATATATTGCAAAGTGCAAAACCAATGCACTAACATAATTTCATGCTCCCCTTGCCACTGGCTGATTATTGCAAATTAAATTTTGTTCTAATCAACCCAAGCTGTTGGGGAAGATGCCAAATGCTGCACAAAGGTATTCTTCCAATTTGTAAGTCACATGACTGCTCTAAAGCTGCTCTTCACTACAGTTCTTACCAACTTTAGACTGTTAGGCTTTTGAGTGCAATTGAAATATATTTAATTTTTTTAAAAAAATGTTCTGCTACAGACTGCTCATTCACACCAGGAGATATTCCAAGTTAATTCAGTTAAATCAGTTTTGAAAATGATCAAGTTCAGCAAAAGGATATTTTGAGAGCAAATAATATGCCTAAAAACAAAATGGAAGAGATTTAATTTAATTTAATTTTGTTGTAAAGGTGATGTACAGAGGGGTTACAGTTACATAAGTAAGGTAATGAGTACATTTCTTGTCAAACATTGTTACCCCTCCCTATTTTTTTCCACTATCCCTCCCACTGACTCCCCCTCCCAAGTTGTAAAGCTCATTTCCAACCTAGTGTCTTGTGAGTATCACTGTTGCATTGGTTCACCCTTTGTCTTTGTTTTACCATGTTGTTATTCCTCTTCCTTCTCCAAATCAGACAAATGTATATACAAGACACAGGATACTAAAATCAAAAACAGTGGCAACAGGGGAAAAAGGAAAGAAAAAATGAATACAGTGTATTGAAAACAACATCAACAACAAAAAACCTATTGTTTCCATATCTTGGAGTTCATTTTGACTAGCATCATTTTATATGGTCACATGTACACAGCTATTGAGCTATTATGATCCTCTTCTAAGAGTATCCTAGACATATACTATTACAAATGAGGGGAACCATGGAGCCTATGTTTCTTTGGGTCTGGCTTACTTCACTTAATATAATTTTTCCCCAAGTCTTTCCATTTCCTAACAAATGGGGTGATGTCATTCTTTCTGATGGGAGCATAGAATCCCATTGTGTATATATTTTCTTGATCCATTCATCTACTGAGGGGCATCTGGGTTGGTTCCATATCTTAGCTATGGTAAATAATGGTTCAAGGAACATAGTTGTGATGGTAGCTTTTAGTGTGGCCTTGTTTGTGATCATTTGGGTAAATGCCCAGGAGTAGGACTGCTGGATCATAGGGTAGTTCTATGTTTAGTCTTTTGAAGAACCTCCATACGGCTTTCCAGAGTGGTTGAACAAGTTTACACTCCCACGAACAGCATAGTAGCCTTCCCTTTTGGCCACATCCTAGCCAGCACTGCTATTGTTTGTTTTATTGATAATGGCCATTCTAACTGGGGTGAGGAGGAATTTCAATATGGTTTTGATTTGCATTCCTTTTTTTTAATTGTACAGAGGGGTTATAATTACATGAGCAAGTTAATGAGTACATTTCTTATCAAGCATTGTTGCCTCCTCCTTTATTTCCCCTTCCCATCCCTTCCCAACCCCCGCCCCCCCCACCCCCGCCAAAGTTGTAAAGTTTGTTTTTTGACATAACATCTTGTATATCTCATTCTGCAATGGGTTAATCTGTATCCCTATTTAAACAATTTGTTTTTTCCCTTCCCCTCCACAAATTATATCAACATCAAATACAGCATTTCTTTTGCAATCAGAGATGTTGTACATTTCTTTTTTTGGTTTATTTTTTTCTTGTCCATCATGGGGTTTGAACCTGGGCACTGTCCCTCAGCTCTTCAGCTCAAGACTAGTGCTCTACCACTTTAGCCATAGCACCACTTCTGGTTTTTCTGGTGGTCTATTGGAGATAAGAGTCTCACGGACTTTCCTGCCTGGGCTGACCTTAAGCCACGTTCCTCAGATCTCAGCCTCCTGAGTAGTTAGGATTACAGGCATGAACCACCAGCACCCGGCAAATATTTCTTCATGTATCTATTGACTATTCTTATTTCCTCTCCAAAAAAGTCTCTTTTTAATTCTTTTTTTTGGGGGGAGGGGTTGGTCATAGGGCTTGAACTCTGGGCATGGGTGCTCTTCCTCAGCTCTTCAGCTCAAGGCTAGGGCTCTACCACTTGAGCCACAGCGCCACTTCTGGTTTTCTGGGGAGTTTCTTGCCTGGGCTAGCAAGAACCATGGTCCTCAGATCTTAGCCTCCTGAGTAGCTAGGATTAAAGGCATGAGCCACCAGCTCCCAGACTCTTTTTAATTCTTTAACCCACTTATTAATAGGGTGGTTGTTTCTTTGAGGATTTTTTTGTTGGGGGGTTTCATTTTTTGAGCCCTATATATATTTTTTATATAAAACCCTTGTCTGTTGTATCACTAGTGAAGGTCTTCTCCCAATCTGTTTATCTTGCTAACTTTGTCCTTTGCCATGTAGAAGCTCTACAGTTTAATTGGCATTTCTTTGATTTATTGTACTTCTGGATGTTTTGACCTGTGTCAAGGAGCCCTAACATATCTCATATCCCTTCCTGTAATATTTTCAGGGTCTCTGCTCTTACCTTGAGGTCTTTGATCCACTTGGAGTTGATTCTGGTGCAGGGTGATATATAAGGATCTAACATCAGTTTTCTACATGTGTATAGCCAATTCTGCCCCCACCATCTGTTGAAAGGCTATCTTTCTTCCATCTGATAATTTTGACTCCCTTATCAAAGATTAGGTGGAATCACATCTGAGTCCATAATTCTATTCTATTGGTTCCTTACTTAGTTGTTGTTTTTACCCCTCCCCCCAAGGACATTAAAAGAGTGCCTTTAATTATTATAGTGAAAATATAAATATTTATATGCTCAGTAGCTCAGCTTCAAGACGTTCTGTGTAATGACACATTAGTCTGAATGCACACAATTTGTTTGAGAGGAAGGTGTCTCTGAGGAATTTCCTAGAATGTAAATCTAGAATTGATGTGAAAGGAAGTTTTATGACTTAATCAAAACATGTTACAGTCAGTGCCAAAGCTATCAGCATTTCCTAGAGGAAAATCATTCCTGGTCTGATGAGGAAGGAAGGCTTTCCTGGCAGCAGGGTGAGAAATTTAACCAGTTTATCCCCTGGTTCTGTTTCCTACCCTTGGTCCATTTTAAATGCATCCCCTTTCCTTTGTCTGTATGTCACCCATTTTATCAAGTTGCCTTCCTTTGGGTAGAAACCAAAAGTGTGCACACAAATGCCTGCAGGCATGCCAGTCCCTGACATTGTGGAGCGACATCTCAGTCTGTTACCTGCCCCCTTGAGGTACCACAAGGGTCCCAGTACTTACACAAGTGGACATCCTGGCTCAGATATCAGCTCTGCCCATATACCCCCATTGCTTCACCTATAATTCAACGTAAGATATACCCCTCTACAGTCCTGTCATGTTTCGTGAGAAGAATCCTGAGGAGGAGGTCTGGAAGCAGGCAAGATCTATCTGGTTACAGAAGCCTAGTGTTCTGATAACAGAGGGTGTGGATCTAAAAGAGAAATGTAGGTTCTTGTTGGACAAGTCCCCTTGACCCTGAGGATTTCTTAGTCTGTGGATAAATCAATGAAAAAAGCTGATATTTGAAAGAAACATTGGGTCACAGTCAGGCCCTGCAAGCTATCTACTCAAAAGAGTATCCATTGTCTAACTATAGTTGATTATTGCCAGTATTTCAAAGCATCCCCATTTCTGTAAAATCTCCTTGCTAGTAAACCTTGGCAATTCATTTAACAATGAGTAAGCATAAGTACAAGGCAGCAGTGTTGCTTCTATACAAACCATAAGCAATGCCTGATCCACAGTTAATGTCCTGTTGTAAGCCACCTCACCAAGAAGCATTATCCACACCCCTGCCTCCCAAAGAGACATTCCTTCCGGTCAGGGCAGTGGTGTTTTCCACTATCACCAGCGGGAACAAAAAGGAAGCAAACCCTAAAAATTAATAGTTCGTCTTCAGTAACTGCATAGTGACAAACTTATATGAACCTTTTTAGTATATGAGCCAGAAGAATGAATCAGGGATCCTGGAAATCAGTAACTATTTTTTAAATGCAATGGTGTTAAGTCACCTTATAATGTTTTACTATATTATTTTAAAACAACCCTGTTGGTGTCTCTCAAGAGGGGTGGTTAGGAAGGAAAATGGCTCATTTGGATCCAGAGCTAATTGAATAGGAAAACTGATATAAGGTCAATTTATCAAAAGAGATCATGTTGCTAGTTTTCAAGTGTTAAAGGCCCAGAACAAGTCCAAAAAGAACTTGGAAGTCTAATTTAAAATCTGCTTATTTTACTAAATATAAAGAACTTTTAGATTTTAAAGATGAGTCCCAAAAGCAACAAAAAAAGAAGTATTATGCTCATGTAATGACTCTCACTTACCCAGGAAATAGTCACATTGACTCAGTCAATAATTTTCATTCTCTCTCTAGAACCTGTAGAACCACTCCCAGCCATTTACTGGGAAGACACATAATTTTTCTTTGTTGCTGATTTGCTGACAACCAATGCTCTCAGCCCCCCAGCCTCCTAAAAAAATGTGACAGCCAGAAAATGAGATCTCTCCTGTCACTGACTATGACATTTAGTTACTGATTTGGTCCAATAACTCAGGGAGATTTTCAATTTAATGTAGCAGCATAATAATTGTTTGTTTTTCTTCTTCCAAGCTATCTCTAATTACTTTATTTCCAACTTGCACAAGGACTGATAAAGGACATGTACTTTAGCAAGACAATACCAGCTTGTCCTAAGACAATATGTTCCTGGAAAGAGGACACATTTTACTGGCAGAAATTGAAATTTTCAGTTCAAAAGAGGAAAAGGTTTTGACATTTTGCTCTTTTATTGTCTTGGTATGTGTTTTTACAAATTAAAAGCATCTGTCTTATTAAAACATGACCAATTATATCCTAAAGAAAAATCAAATAGTAATTTGGGTCTCATTTCTTCTGTAATTACAATCATGAAGTTAATATGTTAATAGGGCCTTTTATTACTTAGTTGTTTTGCTTTTTTTCCCTTGAAATGCGTAATTGATGTAAAGCTGTTTTTAAAATCTGGGTATATGAGTGAATGCAGAACTTACTTTAGGCACCAGTGTCGTGAAATATCTCTTGGTGTGTAGGCTTTTTTTCTCCCTTTCTCATTTCAGAACTCACTTCTTCAACTTCCTATTACTGTAGCAAATACTTGAGACAAGTTAACTTATAAAGGGAAAGGTTTGTTTGGGCTCATAGTTACATAAGTTCTAGTTCATGATCCACTGGCCCACTGCTTTGAGCCTTTGGCAGCACACATGGCTGGGGCCTGGAGAAAAATAATCACTTCATAACCCCCTCCCACCTCCCAAAAAAGATGAAGAAAAGGATCAGGAGGATTCCACATTCCCCTTCAAAGGTGTACTCCCTGACCAGCAGGACTCCCACTTTGCACTATGTCTTAAAGTTTCCACCACTTCTCCATAGTGTCACATACTGAGGACCGAGCCTTTTTAACATGTGGGACTTTGTGGGACATCCCAGATCCACACCATAGCAAGAATGGAACTGTCAATTATGAGGTGCTTTCATGGGAACTTTTGCTGATTGTTTTTGACAGGACATATGAGACTCCCTCAGGAGTTCTGAGTAAGAGACAATAGTTAAAGACCCCAAAAGGAATCTTTCGTTGTCATCATTTTCCACCTTATCATTCTTCTGTTTCATAAATATCTTTGTTATCTTAATCAAAAATTTTTTGTGTGCTAGTCCTGGGGTTTGAACTCAGGGTCAGAGTGCGAGCCCTGAGCTTTGTTGTTGTTGTTGTTGTTCAAGGCTAGCGCTCTGCCACTTAATCCATAGCTCCACTTCCATATTATTTTTTAGTGATTAAGTGGAAATAAGAGTCTCATTCTTTCTTGCCTGGGCTGGCTTTAACCATGATCCTCAAATTTCAACCTCCTGAGTAGCTAGGATTATATATAAGCCACTGATACCCAGCTGATATATTTTACAAATATGATGATAAACTATGCTTTGTGATCCTCTCCTGAATTAATAACCCTACTTACATCTCTAGCTATATTTCAAAGGCCTTAAAATTCGATAAGATCCCTGTGCTCATCTTCCTCAGACCTACTGAAAAAAACTTTTTACAGATGTGCACTTGTATTTTTAACAAGTTCTTTATTAAAGGATTCATCTACACACTCTAGGATATAGTATGTATATGGATATACACACACTTTAGGATTCTGTCTCCTTTTGTGGTCACTTTTGGACAGTTATTATGGATCCAACAGACTCTATATCCAAAAGTAGATATAGTCCTGCTTTTGTGTCCCGTTTTCTACAAGAGGAAAATATAAACGGGTAGCAAGGAAGAAGAGGCTGATGTGGGTTTTCCCTCGATTTCTTGAAGACTAGGACTGAGTCAAGGCTAGTTTTGTAGCCCTTCAACTGCTTTGGGAATGTAGAAGAGAAGCCAGTCACTCCGTTTTACAACAACATCTGTTTCTAGAACAATGTCTATAAAGCAGGGAACATTTGTTAAGACCTTTCTTGAATGACTGAATTCCTGTGTAAAATGTGTCTTTCAGGGGAGCCCTGCCCAGAGAATGGAAGGAGTCCAGGCTCTGTATCAACCCACCACAGCTCTCCACGCAGTGACTACGCAACCTACACCAACAGCAACCATGCCGCCCCCAGTAGCAATGCCTCGCCCCCTGAAGGCTTCGCCTCCCACAGCCTGCAGACCAGCGACGTGGTCATACACCGCAAAGAGAACGAAGGCTTCGGCTTTGTCATCATCAGCTCCCTGAACAGGCCTGAGTCCGGATCCACCATAAGTAAGTGACTAACTCACTTGCTCTCTGAGAAATGGTTGTGTTTTCATTTGTCCTAATGGTAGGGGAAAACAGACAAATAGGTCAGAGGATGGCTGTAGATACAGTGACTATATAGTTCGGCCTTTCAGGCAATGGGCACAAATAAATCTAAATTATCCTAGCCTTTGGCTCAAGAAGAAGGTACGATCACAACAAATGTTCTTCATTCATTTTCAGGTTGGGAGAAAAAAAAGACAGGGTGATGTGGTGGTGTTGCTGGGAAAGGTAGGGTGCTGGATTTTATGGGTTGGTCAGGGGATACTTCCTTTTTGATTGTGAGCTGTTCAATAGAGTCAACCAAGACATGCAAAGGATGGGAAGCAAGGGAAGAGCAGTCCAGGCTGCAGCCTGCAGATGCAGATGAACGCAGGAGCTTGGTAGTCAAGAAATAAACAGAAGCTCAGTGTGACTGTGGAGTAGTGACCAAAGAAAAGTGGCACAAAATGAAGACATAAAATTAAGCAAGAGCCAAGGGGATAGGCTTCTTAAGCTGTTAGTAAGATATTTATATTCTAGTCTTCTACATGTACAGGAACCAATAGAAAGCTATACACCATGGGCTGAAATCTGACTTCTTAGATTTTAGCTTTTGGAAGATGCTTGTAGAAAGTAAAATTGGGTTGGACAGTCAAAGATGGAAGCATAAGGCATAGGTCATTTAAACAGCCCTGTGGGGCAGAATTACTGAGTCTTCCTGAAAGGAATATAAGAAAGGGTGTAGATGGCTTCAACTTCCGTGTATCCCAGGATTCTAAGTTTCTATAAGTCTGTATGACAGGGGAGACGCCATATTCCCCTTCTAGTCAGTCATTTTCATGGACTTCCAGGATTTCTTAATCCTTCTGCTTTCAGCAACATGTCCCAGAACTCATTTAGCAACCAGCAAACAGCAAAACAAAAGAGGACAATTGCCATTTTTCGTGTTGGCGTACCTTAGTTCAAAATGCTGTGAACAGAAATGCTAAAGCGCAGAAACTTAAAAGAAAAAATAGAAGTTGTACCCATTTTTGCCGTCCTGACAATTAATTCTAAATTGCAGTCATCTCCAGCACATGGGAGCTGAGAGGCACAAATGTCATGTGATAGTTAAAAAAAAAATCAACCCTTGTGAATGAATAACAGATTTATATGATGAAGTTCACATTACCAAAAAAAAAAAAAACTACCAGAACTGTTCTGTTTAGCTTGAGCCATGACAAATTCAAGATGGAAAACTGTAGAAACATTTAACATCCACCAATATGTGCAGAAGTCACCAAATTACATACATCTGAAAGTACAATTTCATTTCTCTTTCTCTTGATGGTGAGCTAAAGAAATAAATCCAGTC
The DNA here is from genome assembly GCF_019054845.1 of Dipodomys spectabilis. Lineage (NCBI taxonomy): Eukaryota > Metazoa > Chordata > Mammalia > Rodentia > Heteromyidae > Dipodomys > Dipodomys spectabilis. Next base: position 14,357,172 of record NW_024870766.1, read on the forward strand.
TTTAAGCATAGACTAAAAGCAGCCTTCTGTCAGTACGATGGGTTCACTAAGATTAAAAGGACACCAGACTAAAGATTTTCATGAATTATACAAACCGCCTGCCAATAATTTACGCTTGGGGAAAATGTTCACCGAGGTTTTTGTAGTTATTCCAGTCATTCAAATTGTTTATTGGGGCAGAATACCTAGAGGACTGGAATAAAAATAAAATGTATACTGCCACAATAAAAATGTTAAGCATGTATTTAAGGCCTCAGCTTTATGTAAAGTGTGACAGTTCTCTTTCTAAGTGTGTGTGTTTTCTATTGCAAATAAAATCTGTGCATAAATACATTTTGGGGGTAAAACAAGCATTGATGCTTACAATTATTGTGTGAAATTGCTTGCCCACCAAGTGAGATCACATTGACCTCAATAAAAACAAGGTGAGCCACTTTCAAGATGGTATTCCTTTATACCACCCTTGAAAATTGAAATCTATTCTATTAGTTCATGATGCCTTGTAGCTTCTCTTTTTTACATATTTATTTCTTTTCTATTTAAGGAGCTTTAAACCAAATCTACCCCATGCTCTGTGGCTAAAGACACATTGTGCTTACAATGTATTATTTGCAATATATACCTAAAAGGTTCCTGGAGTTGATACTCTCTCCTACTTAATGTCTATAATAATTTTGATCTCTGGTTTTGAAGAGAAATGTTAAGTGCTTTGTGAATTGTTAAAAAAAAAACAAACAAAAAAAAAACCAGCCTTGGGTATCATATCATATCCATTATCAAACGATCCAGGATTCCTAGTCCCTGTGAGACTGACTCTGGGTGAGGCTCTCGGGTGCTCTGCAGTCACTGTTATTCCCAGAATAACTGTCTGCTTGTCTTTTTCACTTTTACTCCAGTCCAAGGATGATTCTCACAATATGTTCAGTTTCCTTTGTTGCTTTGCTTCCTATGACTACTGAAGCCTTTCCGTTGGTGTATAGGGCTATTATGCCTTTGTGGTTAACAGCTTAGATGCTACAATTACTGGATTTGAAGCCTGGTTTTGTCATTACTAGTCATATGACTTGAAGTGCCATGACTTCTTTGGGCCTTTTCTTTCTTGGTTATAAGGAAACGATCACTGTAGCCAGATACTTGTGGGTCATACCTGTAATCTGCTAGCTACTCTGGAGGCTAAGTTCTGGGAACCACGGTTTGAAGCCAGCCTGAACAGAAAAGTCTATGGCACTCTTATCTCCAATTAATCACAAAATGGTGGAAGTAGAGCTGTGGCTCAAGTGATACATGCTAGCCTTGGAAGGGGGGGGGACTAAAAGAGCACACTCTTGCCCTGAATTCTAGCCTCAGTACAAGGAAAGAAGGAAAGAAAGAAAGAAAAAGAAAGAAAGAAAGAAAGAAAGAAAGAAAGAAAGAAAGAAAGAAAGAAAGAAAGAAAGAAAGAAAGAAAGAAAGAAAGAAAGAAAGGAGAGAAAGAAAGAAAAGAAAGAAAGGAGAGAAAGAAAGAGAGGGAGGAAGGAAGGAAGGAAGGAAGGAAGGAAGGAAGGAAGGAAGGAAGGAAGGAAGGAAGGAAGGGGAAGGGAATAAGGAAGGAAGGGAAACAGGGAGGAAGGAAGGGATGGAGGAAGGAAATCTCTGTGTGCTGAAGTTGTGTTAAAGGTTAAAGGTAGAATAGCTCCGGCTCCAACAGCTCATTCTTTTTCAGTAATGCAGAATTCACACAGGCTGTCAGTTACCTATTAGTCAGAGCCAGAGCAGCTGAATCTGAACAGGAAACAAGCGTATCTTAGAGGACCAGTGTCCCCTCCCCATATGTCAGCCTCGTAGGAACATATTCTTTCTCATTACCCACCAACTTGCAGCCTGGGCCAGCAGTGGGGACAGTTAGCAGAGTGGCAGCAACAACCGTCCAGTTGAGTCACTCTTTGTTGAAACTTCAGGCTGAAATTTCAAGTTTATCTTTCTAGAATACACAGTCTATAAGCCAGACAAATAATGAAAAAAATCAAATATCTGGCTCAAATCCACACTCTTTAGAATCTCTCCACAAACATCTGTTTATGTCCTTACTGAATATTATAAGAGCAGAGAGGAGGGATGAACTCTGAATGAATCATATGCCTGTTCTATAAAAATGCCCCAGTGGCTGTGTGTGGGAAGTTTATTAGGCTGGTTCTTGGCCCTTCCTAGCTCAAGGCCTGAGTCTTGACATCTAGGTTTTATTACTGAGCTATAACCTGTCCTTATAGGAGCATCCTACATCCCTACCCTTTCCCTCCTGCCAGGTCATTCCAAGAAAGGATTTACTACAGGTAATGAAATAAAAGTGAACCATAGACTCCACTTTCTCTATCATTTGTTTGGAAGGGTCTATTGGAAATTATGGGGTTGACATACAAGGTATGTGTGGACATCAGGAGCAGAGACTGACAGTCTGTTGAGGGAATTCATAAACTTAGGTACAGGCCTAAAACAAACTGTAAGACAGAGAATATTCAGGATATCAGCCACTGCATCAATCTCAACGCTCTACTCCATAGTAGAACACAATTATCTCCCTTTTCCCTTCATTCATGTTTTCTTTGTAGTATTGACTCAATTTTCTATCTTTATCCACAAGTGTATCATTTCCCAACAATTGCCCAACTGTTGACTCCTCACTAGTCTTTCAGCTCTATCCTCAAGTTGAAAATGTGTTTTTTCCTGCGTACTTTCTTAGACACAAGCTGGACTTTGAACCTAGCCATTGCTGACTTATCCAAGGCCTGCTGTAATCTTATGTTCAGGAAAAAAAACCCTCAGCTTTGGCAAACTGCCCTGATGACCTTCTCAAAATGTCCTTGGTGATATGAGTAGACTACAGAGATGAAATGTAATTCTAGAGAGCCACACACTTATCTGGGGAATTTTGTAATACTTTTAAGCAGCCTCCCATAGAAGGCTGAAACACCTGAGCTAGCAGTGAAAGGGATTAGACTTTTGCCCATCAGCCAGAAAGCCACTAATTGTCACTTGAACTGAAGAGATGCAGAAAGTTAAATGAAAAGCCAAGGTCTCTAAGTCATATCCTATAACAAAGATATTTAACTAAATGAAAAGATCATTGGACATCAAACCTAAGCTTTGCTCCAACTCATCTACCAACTGCCATGTCCCATGGTTTTTCCTTTGCTACAGCCTCACCTAAAATGTAACAAACATGATTTTTAAATCCTCTTCCAGCTCTGAGTTACATTATGGCCACAAATCAAATAGAAGTAAAGGTATTCTATTAGTTCTATTCTTGTTCGTAAAGACCCGAGTCCTTGCCCATCTCCTTCAGGTTTTATTCTTACATGTACAGAAATTTTTGTCTAATTTTTTCCTGCCCCACACCTTTCCTTCTACCAATGAACCTCTTACTACTGCTATTATCATCTTTCTTTTCATGTGCTTCTGCTTTGCCTCTCCCTACCCCCTACAAAGATCGTCAGAAATACAACAAACTGTGACATTTCTCAGAATCTGTCATGGTTCCTGGTAGCAAGCTCTCCAAGGGTTTTCCTGTCATTGATGGTGATAAGATGGGTTTAAATTCTCCTACAGTCATCATGCACTGCCCCTCATCGGAAGTAAATCTGTGAACATGCTCCATTTGAACTTGCCCTGTATCTAAACCCTGTTAAGGCAGAAGACAGAGTCTGAGAATGAGTGAAGGATGAGAGGATTGCCTAGGAAAAGAATTATGTGTATGCTGATCTTTGTCCAGCTTAAGACATTGCACAATAATAAAGTGAACTGGAGACTCATCCCAGAATACAGATTTCTCATCCGTTGTACACAAGCTAGGTAAATGATTCAGTAGTCAGCTCCGGGCCTGGTGAAGTCTCAAATGAGAGGGCACTCTAGGAAATCAACAATACAGAAGCTGACTCTGTGCCCTTGGACAGCTTCTCTAGTTATTAGCATCTGGGTTGCAAAGCCCTGGTCCTCTGAAGAGCCAGCCACGCTCCAAGTGTGCTCTGTGGCTCACCTTACCTTGGCACTAACTGTTCTGTTGTCATTCATCTTTGTGAGCACCACCCTGGCACAAATGACAGACTCCTAAACAGAAGACTCTGGATAGCTCCTTAGAAAAAGAAAAAGTATTACTTCCAATTATTTATTCATTGCAGTCTTCATTAACAAAACAAACCATTTCCACTCCAAGTAAATAACTTTTAAATCACATGATGTTTCCATAGGATCATACCCTAGCTCAGACCAAAATGAATAGTAGCTATTGATTCCAACCCATCTTTTCAGTCCTGAACATGACTAGTTTTGTACACAAATGAAGATTTGGCTGCCAGGTCCCACCAGTAAGCAGACAGACACACAAAAAGATTTTGTAGCAAACTCTGTGATCTCTGATACCTGAATGCTGAAGCATTTATTCATCAAGATGGAAACACAAATGTAAACATTTTGCTTCTAAGCATTAGCAGATTTAGAGATAATTTAAAGAATTAGTCTGCTGAAGTACTGTCGTTCTTATTTATTCTCAAGGAGAGGAGCAATGCAACCTATCAGAACATCTGTGAGCACTCACAGTGGATTTTTTTAAATGCTGGACTATTTTTTCTTGCTGTTTGAATGGATCTCATAAATCATAACTTGCTCCCTCTAGGGAATCATTTTCAGGAGGGTTTTTATCATTATGTTCAAAAAAAAATCTCCAGGCAGAAGCAGGGAGCGGATGTCTTCTTACCTGTAGCTATTCGATGGTCTTGAAAGCTCATAAATTGGTGATGGGTGGCTGTTTCCTCTGGGCTGAAGTCTTACAGCATCTTGTAACTCACTGGATAGTACCCAGAGATTGCAGCTGAGGAGAGACCCAGACCTCAGATACAGGCTCTCCCTCACCAATGGAAAATGCCCATGAATCTCCCATGGAGTACAAGCCAACCCAGTGCCTTCAGGTCACTTCTACAGAAGATACTTTTTCTTTGTAGTCCATTTGGGGCCTTAAATTCCATTATAGTATCTTTAATTTTATTTTTCTTCTTTTTCCCCAGCAATCAACCACATAAAAAATATTAAAAAACAGTTCCACATGTAGAATCATTTAAAAGCATGTAGTTAAGTGAATATAGTACTGATATGCATTGTTTTTGTTTAGCTGTGTCAAAGAGTGTTTGGGGGATGTTTTTCCCATGTGCACTGCTTTTTTAAGGGATCCAGCAATGACTCAGGAAGTGCCTTTGATATATCATCTACCAAGTAGATCCTAAAAAATAATCTTTTTATTTGTGTATTTGGCCACCCAACATTTGAGATTTAAACTGCATTTCTATTCCTACCAAATTATTCTCATAACAATCGTATCTACAGATTACTCATCTAGGCTTCTCTGAGTGATGTGTCAAATCACTAGGCATTCTTTTGTAAATTATATTTTATTCTTACATGTTACTTTTATTATCTTTAAATAGTTGTGCACAGGGGTCACCATTCAACATGTCATGTTCTTAAACTGTATACAGTGCCAGAGAAAATTAACTGAACCATAAAGCCTGCCACTATTGTTTTCATTCTTCTGCTCATCTCTTAACTTCTCTCATTCAGACTAGAATTAGCTTTGCATACATGGCCAGATGCTGGATACCTGATGAACCCATCTGCGTTCAAGAATTGAGTCCTCACACCTCTGTTTAAGGTTGTTCATCATTCCCCCACAGTGTAACCCCCGCTTTCACTATATTTGATGTCAGTATAACTTGTGGAGGAGATGGGGACAAACAAGTCGTTTAAGGATCCAGGTGGACCTGTTGCAACAATGAGAAGTACAAAATGTCATGTCAAAAACGAGCTTTACAATGTCGGTGTGGGGGGGGGGGGGAAGGAGAAGGATTGGGTGGGGGGGGAGGGGGGAGGCTGGGAAGGGAGGTGAAGGGTAAACAAAGGAGGAGGCTACAATGCTTGGTAAGAAATGTATGCATTATCCTTCCCATGTAATTGTAACCCCTCTGTACAGTATGTTCTCAAATAAAATAAAATAAAATTTAAAAAAAAAAAGGTTGTTCATCATGAGGAAATATATTTACGCATATATATATATATATATATATATATATATATATATATATATGCAAGTAGATAAAAGGACTTCCAGAAAGTGAGGAAGACTAAGTAGTTGAGATAATATTAAAGAAGCATATCAAAGTAGCTGAAATATCACCAAGTAGTTGAGATAATATTTGATAAAAAGAGGCATATCACAACTTGGAACTTGTTATTCAAATGTTTGTTTGATTTGCTAGATGAGCATCAACATGGAAAACAGTGACATTACTGTAGGCACATGAAAAACTTAAAGTACAGTGCAGCCTGGATGTCCCATTGGCTACTTTTTTATCATTTTTTTTATTTTTATTGTGAACATACTGTACAGAGGAGTTATAATTACATGGGCAAGATAATGAGTACATTTCTTATCAAGCATTGCAGCGTCCTCCTTTGTTTACCCTTCACATCCCTTCCCAGCCTCCCTTCACCCCCCCACCCAATCCTCCCCCTCCCCCCCCCCACCACCAAAGTTGTAAAGTTCGTTTTGGACATGACAAATTGTACTTCTCATTGTTGCAACAGGTCCACCTGTATCCTTAAACGATTTGTTTTTCTCCTTCTCCTCCACAAATTATACCGACATAAAATATAGTGAAAGCAGGGGTTATACTGTGGGGGAGGGACATACAAAGCAACAAAGAAATAATCTTATAAATGTGATAGAAACAAATGCATGAAAGAAAAAAAAAACATTTAAATACATATCTAAGGGTTCATTTTCCTAACATCACATTATCTGACCTTTTCTGCTTGACTCATACATATACTAGATATTGCAAATAAGGGAAACCACGGGACCTATGTTCCTTTGGGCCTGGCTTGCTTCACTTAATACAAATTTTTCCAAGCCTTTCCATTTCCTAACAAATGGGGCAATGCCATTCTTTCTGATGGAGGCATAGAATTCCATTGTGTATATATACCACATTTTCTTGATTCATTCATCTACTGAGGGGCATCTGGGTTGGTTTCATATCTTAGCTATGGTAAATAATGCTGCAATAAACATTGTTGTGCTGGTAGCTTTAGTGTGGTCTTGTTTGTAAACATTTGGGTAAATGCCCAAAAGTGGGATTGCTGGGTCATAGGGGAGCTCTATGTGGAGTCTTTTAAGGAACCTCCATACTGCTTTCCAAAGTGGTTGAACAAGTTTACACTCCCACCAACAATGAAGTAAGGTTCCCTTCTGTCCACATCCCTTCCAGCATCTGTTGTTATTAGAGTTCTTGATTTTTGCCATTCTAACCGGGGTGAGGTGGTATCTCAATGTTGTTTTGATTTGCATTTCTTTTATGGCTAGGAAGGTTGAGCATTTCTTCATGTGTCTATTGGCCATCCTTCTTTCTTCTTCAGAGAAGTTTCTCTTTAATTCTTTAGCCCATTTATTTATTGGGCAGTTGTTTCTTTGAGGATCCATGCTTCTTGGTGCTAAATCTCAGTGCCAGTCAACGTGTGTGCTCATAAGGTTCACAGCAAATTTTCAGGTAGCTGCATTCATGTCTTAGCTGAATGTAGAGATTCAAATATGCTTTCCAGATATTAAAGTAATACTACAGACTCTCTATCTATCACCACTGTACCCCAATTCCCTCAGGGATCAAGATCTGCATCCACTGCATCTGCAGTGAGAGAAATGTGCTCTTCTATACCATCCAACAGTAACCACTAGCCACACGTGGCCCTAGGGCATCTGAATTGAGGCTACTGTGACTGAAGGGGAAAGTTGTAACTGTCTTTAATTTCAGTGCATTTATATGGCCACATGTGGCCAGTAACCACCATATTGATTACATAGCTCTAGGCCAAGTCTAGTAGCCTTCCCCTCCCAGCCTCCAGCCTGACTCTGGTGCTCCCATACTTCTGGCCCCTCCACACACACTGCTACCATCATGCTCCTGATGAGTTCATTTAACTATCAGAATCCCTTTGATGGTAAGATAAATCCCAAGCTCCTTGCAGAGCCATTGAGGGCTTTCATGTGATCAGCCCTTCCTTCTTTATCCCAAAGCTCACGGGTATCTGTGTCCACTGCTCCATCAAGCCCCACAGTGCAGCTGCCACTCCGCATAGATCTGCCTCTGCAAGTCACCCACCAGTGGCTATGACATTACCCCAACTCTTGCCACCTGGCTGAGAACTATGTGTAGTTTAGAACTCAGACTCCATGACATTTCCTCTCTGGAGACTTCCCAGCTCCTTCCCCACCCCCCACACCCCTGCCCACTGCTTTCTCCTATTTATCCACATCTCTACACATCTGTTTCCATCCAAAACCTCTTTGCCTCCCTCTGTGGTTTTTTTCACTTTTTTTCCACTTCTAAGGTTCAACTTCAGTATAGTAAACTGCGCCTCTTCTAATCTGCTATTTGAGTTCTAACAATAATGTTAGGTTGTGCAACAACTACCACAATGAAGTCAATGCCTCCTATACACCCAGTCCTGGACAACCACTGATGCTGTTGTTGTTCTATGAGTTCACTTTTTCCACTAAAGAAAAACGATCGTATGGAGCACAGAGTCTGGCTCTCCTACCTTCACACAATGTGTTTTTGATTCACCCATGTTGTCTCATGTGGCAGTATTTGATTCCTTTATAATTACTTAGTAGTATTCCATTGTGTGGACCTACCATGGTTTATCCATCCCCACTTGAAGGGCATTTGAGTTGTTTCCTCTTAGGGAGTAATTATAAATAACATTGCTATAAGCCTTCTTAGATAGCTCTTTCTGTGAAAGTAGGCTTTTGTATAAGGAAAAAATAACATGAAGATATTTTATTTGCTTAGTGTCTAGGGGTAAGATTGCTGGTTCATATGATGCCAATTTCCAAATCAGCTGTAATACTTTTCAAGGCTCTTGATGCTTCCAATCCTTGAGAATAACATTTTTTCAGGTTTTTCAGATTTTTGTTTTATGGTTTGTTGAACTTTTGTTGTTCTCTCTTTCATTCTCTCTCTCTCTCTCTCTCTCTCTCATTTTAGCTTTACTAATAAATAGATGCACAGAGATATCTCATTCCAATGCAAATGAATTTGCATTTTTTTCTCTGAAGATGGATGATACCAAAGTTCTTTTCCCATGCTATGCTATCTGTCTATTTTCTTTGGTGAGGTGTTCTTTCACTTTTGGTCTCTTGCACCTAGCTATAACTTCCATTTCCCAGGGTATATGTGCAAACTCTTCAGTCCTTCCTTTTTCATTTCTCATAGTAGACTGATTTTTTAAAAAATACATTTGTCACGACAGCCTTATATAAACTTACTATGGAAACATATACAAAGTATTGCTTAGTAAAAGTGTAAGTGCATGTAGTTACAATATTTTATGAAAGAAAACACATAATAGCAGAAATCCAAAGGAAACTAAAATAAAAACTACAAACTTTGAGAGGAAAAAATCAGGACAAAAAGGAAGGACTTTCTTTGGTGACAGTCTCATACAAAAGCAAGGAAATCGGCATCATTTATTTGATCATTCTGAGGCCTCATTACGAGTGTTTTCTAAGTTTTTAGATGATCAAGGTCTTCCGGTTCCTGCACACTTTGCTTGGAAGCCTTATCATATCTGGTCTCACTCAGTCAAGCTATGCAAAATAGCATGCTTTCAAGTTAAACTTGCTATGCCCTATTAGTGGAACTTTGGCTTCCGTAAGAAACTGAAAAGCCAATAAATATTCATGTAATCGCCAGGATAACATATTGAAAAGGACAGCTGGCTCAGGAGGAATAATTTGCCTGGGTTAGTATCTGTTTCCATTTACATTAAGAAAATATTGCAAGAAGTTATTATCTGCTTCAGGGCTTAGGGGAATACAATGGAAGGCTGATATTGCACCTGATTACTTTTGACATTTACCTATTGTAACAGGGAAACTGTGTGAAGATAGCCAAGTGACTTTTTACAAAACACAATTTCCGTGGCTATAAAGGAAAAAGGAGATGACAGAGATGGAATGCACTGCATCTGTAAAAATGAGAAACATGACTTGTCAGGAACGCCTGCTTGTAACCATCAACCATTTCTACTGGGCTTGCTGAGAAAGTTACTCACAGCAGGTCCATTGATGGGTGTGAAGTCTCAAGTGCTTCAAAAGACACTGGAGAGAGAGACCTAGAGCAGAGAAAGTGTGATTTCATTGCACATTTTAGCCCTAAGCCTGGAGTTGATGAAATGTAAGTTCATGATATTTTTGAAACACTTGAAAAGATATGTTTCCAACATATTTTTATCTTTAAAAGCCACAAGAGGCAACTGGATTTTTAGGTTTGAGTACATAAATTACTTGAAATTTGTCTCAAGTAGATTCCTAATCTCTGAGACACAAAATATCAATGGCAACAATGAGTTTAAATTTACAAAGATTTTTCCTGTTTCACACTGGTGGTAATGAAATGATAATACATTTATTGCCTTCCATTTCTTAGAACCCAAGATGTAATGAGAAATAAAAATAATTGGCATAGGCAAAATATTTTTTATTTTAGTATATATTTTTATTGTAAAGATACTGTACAGAGAGGTTACAGCTAAATGAGTAAGGTAATGAGTACATTTCCTATGGAGCACTGTTACCCCCTCCTTTTTTCCCCCCTACCTTCCCTTCCCACCCCAACTCCTCCTTCCCCCCCAACCCCAAAGTTGTAAAGTTCATTTTCTACATATCTTGAATATCTCATTGTTACAATGGGTCAAACTGCATCCTTGTTTCAGCATTTTGTTATTTCCCCTTCCCTCCCCAAATTAGAAAAATGTATATACAAAATACAGGGCACTGGAATCAAATACAGTGAAAACAGGGGCTATACCATGGGGGGAAGAACATACAAAAAAATCACATAGTACACTATAAGTACATTAAAAACAACAGCAAGAAAGGTAAAACCTCTTGTGTCCCTAATTTAGGGTTCATTTTGCTTAGCATCATCTTATATGGTCATATGTACATAGCTTTTAACCTTTTCTGCTTGTCCTAGACATATACTAGTTATTGCAGAAGGGAAATCATGGAACCTATGTTTCTTTGGGCCTGGCTTACTTCACTTAATATAATTTTTTCCAAGTTTTTTCATTTCCTAACAAATGGGGCAATGTCATTCTTTCTGATGGAGGCATAGAATGCCATTGTACGTATGTGTGTGTGTGTGTGTGTGTGTGTGTGTGTGTGTGTGTATCACATTTTCTTGATCCATTCACCTACTGAGGGGCATCTGGGTTGGTTCCATATCTTAGCTACGGTGAATAATGCTGCAATAAACATAGTCGTGCTGATAGCTTTAATATGGCCTTGTTTGTGATCATTTGGGTAAATGCCCAAAAGTGCGATTGCTGGGTCATAGGGGAGTTCTATGTGGAGTCTTCTGAGGAACCTCCATACTGCTTTCCAGAGTAGTTGAACAAGTTTACACTCCCACCAACAATGCAGTAGGGTTCCCTTCTGGCCACATCCCCTCCAGCATCTGTTGTTATTAGAGTTCTTGATTATAGCCATTCTAACTGGGGTAAGGTGGACTCTCACTGCTGTTTTGATTTACATTTCTTTTATGACTAGAGAAGTTGAGCATGTCTTCATGTGTCTATTGGCCATTCTTATTTCCTCTTCAGAGAAATCTCTAAGTTTTTGGCCCACTTATTAATGGGGCTGTTGGTTTGGGGGATTTAATTTTTTGAATTCTAAGTATATTTTAGACATGAGACCCTTGTCTGTTGTATAGCTAGTGAAGATCTTCTCCCAATCCGTGGGCTTTGTATTGATCTTGCTAGATATGTCCTTTAGACAAAATATTTTAAGACAAAATCAGTAACAACACATTTAGCAAGTCAGAGGAAACCAAAAAGAGATATGGATAATATAGACTCACTCTTTTCTTTAGAAACTAAGATAGGCTCAGAACTTTAAAAACTCAGGACAGATTAGAACACAACAACTATTTGTAAGATTTTTACTATTTATTTATTTATATTGTACCAGTCCTGGACTTGAACTCAGGGCCTATGTGCTGCTCTTGATCTGCTTTTGCTCAAGGCTAGAATGCTACCACTTGAGCCACAGTTCTACTTTGGGCCTTTTGGTGGTTACTTGAAGATAAGAGTTGCACAGATGTTCAGGCCAGGCTGGCTTTGAACTGTGATCCTTAGACAATCTTAAGCATTTTCCCCAGAAAAGTAAAAATAAATCTCATATATACAAGGAAGAAAAAACTCATTTCTTAGTATCCATGAAAATTGATTCCAAGAACACATGGAAGCATCAAAATCCAGGAATGTTCAAGTCCTTTCTATAAAATTGAGTAATATATATATATATATAAATTTACAACCTACACATTCATCCATATACTTAACATCCTCTCTAGATTGCTTATAATACCAAATACAATGTAAATATTATGTAAATAGTTGTATTGTATTTTAGACATTAATAACAAGAAAAATTACATGTATATGTTTGATACAAATATCTTTTTCAGATATTTTTGATCCATTCTTGGTTAAATCCACAGACACAAAACCCAAAGATATTAGAGAGAGAACTGTAGCAACATTGAATGTTAGGAGTTACTAAAGACATGCCTGCACATTTCTAAGGAAATCAGATGTTTAATCTAGAATTTTATATAGTTTAGAATTGTAAGCTACAATTCAATCAAAGAAGGTGAAGACATTTTCAGATATTAAGAAAGGAGGAGGCAACAATGCTTGTTAAGATATGTACTCATGTACCTTGCCCATGTAATGGTAACTCCTCTGTACGGTATTTTCACAATTTAAAAAATGTATGAAAATAAAAAAAGAAACAAAACCAAAAAAAAGAAAACTGAAAAAAATTCTCTCATGCCTAGTTTGTTAGAAAACTAGTATGTCTCAGAAAAAAAAATAAAAAAGTAAGTCAAAAGATGATATGGGGTTAATGAAATGTGCAGACTTCCTTGGAGTGCAACAGGAATCCCAGGATAGTAGTATGCTGATGACTTAAGGGAAATCTGATTGCTCTGGAAAGAAGGTATCCGGAGAAATAAATAAAATTAATATATTACAGGAGCAGATTTTGAGAAAACAAAGACATGGCAATGATTCAGGATGGGAATGGGAGGAAATTATATAAGAAAAGAAATGAAGTCACAGACCGTAAACAAGATAAACATGGTAAAGCCACAGACAGTGGTGATTGATTTAACTAAAAGTAGTGATAAAACTATTCTAGAATAAGGAGAGGAAATAGGATGCAGAATAATAGTGCAAAATATGCCATAATTTAGTAAAAAAATTAATAGATAGACTGAAACTAACTGAGAAATTTCTGTATAAAAATATGTCTTAGAAATGTAGATGAGTTATAATGAAGAGAATGAGAGAAAGGGAGGAAAGGAAGAAGGGAGAAAGAGGGCATGAAAAGAAGAGAAAAGGAAGGAAGGAAGGAAAGAAGGAAAGAAGGAAGGAAGGAAGGAAGGAAAGAAGGGAAGGATAGATAGGTAGGTATGTTTTAAATGACTTCTTTAGAAACAGAATGGAGAAAAGAAACTCTTAATTCGGAAACTAAGCTTGCCATTATAAAATTAAACAACTCGCCCTTAGAAGTTAGACTTGAATGTTGGGATGGGAGAATGCCTGTCTTAGAGCATTGCCTATTGCTGTGACAAATTACATATGACCAGATAATTAATAAGGAATCTCAGAGGCTGATGCTACTCCTGGTTCAGGAAACAGGAAAATTGCAGAGGAAAATGGCAAATTCTGACTAACATCTATTGAAGGCCTTTGTTGGTATATATAAGATGGCGGAGGGCATAACATGAGAATGAGCCTCTATTCCTCCACTTACAAAGCTGTCAATTGTCATCTTGTGGATCCCACCCTCAGACTTCAGCTGACCCTAACTACATCCCAAGGGCCTCACCTCCAAATAAAGTACAGGAATTTTAGAAGCCATAGACACAGTAATATACCAACTAATGGTAAAAACAACTTGTTTTTCTGCTTTGCAAGAAAGAAACTCTGATGCAGGGTGATATAGTATATTTTAATATAAAAAATTCTAATTATGAGCTGGGAAGGTGGCTCAGTGGTAGAGCACTTGCCTTGCATACATGAGGCCCTGGGTTTGATTCCTCAGCACCACATAAGCAAAAAAGAAAAAAACCGGAAGTGGCACTGTGGCTCAAGTGGTAGAGCAATAGCCTTGAGCTGAAGAGCTGAGGGACAGCATCTAGGCCCAGAGTTCAGGCTCCAGGACTGAACCAAAAAAAAAATTCTAATTATATGCTGGTTTGGGTCAGTTGTAGAAACATATATCTTTTTTCTAGTCTTTGGATAAAATGCAAAAAAATGCTGAATCAGGTTAGATTTAGCTCTTTTTAAATTTTTTAAATTATCTTTAAGAAGTTGTATAGACAATAGTAACTTTTAAACAAACTTGCTAAATATCGAGAGACTAAACTACAAAGTTATTAAACTATATATAGTAATGGAGCTGTTCTTTCTACAAGGTGTCTCATAATGCGTTTTTGTTGCTTGACTGTATTTTTAATGAACATTTGAATTGAAGTGACTGGGATTAGTGATCTGGTTAAGTATTTTGAAGCACATTTTGAATATATGGCTTAGTGTGAACAGGGAAATAAAGTATTTTTTTTTCTTAAAAAAAAAGAAGTTGTATAAAGTTATCTCAATACAACAGATCAGTTTATGATTAATGTCACTCCTTCCATTATTATCAAATTTTCTGTCACTACTTTTAGTCTAAAATAAATCAAACAAATTGGCAAGGTGACTTCTAAGAATATACAGAGAAATCAGAAGTATCTTTGACAGAAAAAAGCCTAACAGTTGTCACCCTTGCATTCCCATGGGTCTCATACACCTGGGTCCCAGATGGTAGTTTTTATTGTTGTTGTTGTTTTCCCAGTGTTTGGGGGGGGGTGGTTTTGTTTGTTTGCTTCTTTTCCAGAGTGTGGAAAGTCTACAGTGCAGAAAGGCTTTGAACCTACCAGTTGATCTGAAATACTTTCCTCTGCACAGGGCTGTGTGCATTTTGCCAAGCTATGTTATATTCTATACTGTGTACAATAAAGAAATTTGCTTTTCATTTAAAAAAGAAAAAGGCCTAAGTAGATTCAATTCATTCTCTCTGTTTGGTTACCTCTCCCTCATACATCTACAGATTTGAGGACTATGGCTATTCAGAAGTTTCCTTGGTCTGGTACCCTAATGTCTGGACAATTTGTTAGATGATAAGGGAAGAAGCCATATCAAAAGAACACTGGAGCTTCTTGAAATATATTTTATTTGCATGTTTCATATATTATCTGCTTCAAGAAAGTTAAAGAAGAATATTTGCTTTCTATATCACTTAACAAGTGACAGATATTAAGAATTATATTAAGAACAATTTTCATAATGGAATAAGAAAAATATTAAGCCTATTCAATCAATATATGAAGACTCAAGTATCAACTTTTATATATTTCTTATTTATTTATTGGTACTTCATATTGAACCTAAGGCTTTGTCGATGGTAAACCTATATTCTACCACTGTGCTGCCACCTAAAATCAAGAGTACTGAAGAATATACTTTGAGAGCTTGTATGGAGGTTCTAGCAAGGGGAGCACAGCTACTTGTATACCCTTGACCGAAGGCCAGTCCTCCTCCATTGGGGACAGTCATCCTCTTTGTCTGAACATACAGCTTTGGAAGAGATGCTCATGGAGTGGTGAGGGAGAAAGGAGACACCTGCTTAGCCAGCCAGATCAGCCAAATCAACCCTGGTGATCAGTGGGTTGACAGATGGCGCAGCCAGATTGCCCTCACATCCATTTCCAGATTAAGTTTATATTCACCTGTTGGGTCAAATTCCTCTTACCTATTTCAACTTCCTTCTGGAGCTCTCTCCTTGTTTCAGGTAATGTAGTACCTCTTTAAGAACAGCATCCATCTGGAAATAAAATAGGAAATAAATACATTCATAAGAAATGTTGTGTGACACATAGTCAGCCTCATTACATAATTCTTGAACACCGGAGGCAAATCATGATTCTCAATATTATAGGAAATGCTTATGATACTGAATATTCCTTATATAATTATGGCAAACCAAAATATGAAGACTTGCCAGCTGCCAAAATTCTATCATTTAAAATTAAATTTTTTATGAGTGGTCATTATCAAGAAAACAAATAATAACAGATGCTGGTGGGGGTGTGGCCAAAGGAATGCTGCTACACTCTTGGTGGAAATGTAAACTGGTTCAACCACTCTGGAAAGCAGTATGGAGATTCCTCAAAAGACTAAACATAGAACTATCCTATGATCCTTCAGTCCTTCTCCTGAGCATTTACCCAAATGATCACAAACAAGGCCACATTAAAGCTACCTGCACAACTATGTTCATTGCAGCATTATTTACCATAGCTAAGATATGGAACCAACCCAGATGCCCCTCAGTAGATGAATGGATGAAAATGTGGTATATACACACAATGGAATTCTATGCTTCTATCAGAGAGAATGACATCACCCTATTCATAAGGAAATGGAAAGACCTGGAAAAAAATCATTAAGTGAAGTAAGCCAGACCCAAAGAAACATGGTTTCCATGGTTTCCCTCATTTGTCATAATTGGTATATGTCTAGGATCGTTCTAGCAGAGGATCACAATAGCTCAATAGCTATGTACATATGACCATATAAAATGATGCTAGTCAAAGCCAGGTGTCGATGACTCATACCTGTAATCCTAGCTACTCGAGAGCCTGAGAGCTGAGGATTTCAGTTCAAAGCCAGCAGGGCAGGAAAGTCCATGAGACTCTTATCTCCAATAAAACCACCAGAATACCAGAAGTGGTGCTGTGGCTCAAGTGGTAGAGTGCTTGCCTTTTGCTGAAAGCTAGTGCCCAGGCCCAGAGTTCAAGCCCCATGACCGACCAAAAAAAAAAAAAAAGATGCTAGTCAAAATGAACTATAAGACATGTTTTTTGGTTTTTTGGTTTTTGCTTTTTAATGTACTCTGTGAAATTATTTCTTTTTTTCTTTCGAATTTTTTCCCTTTCTTTTGTCCCTTATTGTCACTGTTTTTGATTTTGGTGCCCTGTGCCTTGTATATACATTTATCTGATTTGGGGAAGAGAAGGGAAATAACAAAATAGTGAGATAAGGACAAAGGGTGAACCAGTGCAACAGCGGTACTCACAAGACACTATGTTGTTGTTGTCACTGTTGTTTGTGCTTCTTGATTTTATCAAATTGCTAAAATACAAGTTTGGAAAAAGCAATTCATACTGTTATCCATAAGTACATTATAATGTTATTTATCCTTTGCTCATGTTCTGTGCCAAAGGTATTTGTGTGTTTGTTTCTCAATCTCAGTATAATTCCTTGGGAATATTTTTTTTATTGTGAGAATACTGTACAGAGGAGTTACAATTACCTAGGCAAGATAACGAGTACATTTCTTATCAAGCATTGTCACACTATGTTGTAAATGAACTTTACAACTTGGTGCGAGGGGAGTTGGAGGGGAAGGAAAGTAAGAGAAAACAAGGGAGGGGTAACAATATTCCACAAGAAATGTACTCATTTCCTTACTTATGTAATTGTAATATTACCCTCTGTTCATCACCCTTACAATAAAATTACATTAAATTAATAAATAAAATCATAAAGAGAATGAGAAGGAAAAAATATATACTTTAACAGAAACTAATTGAACTGCTTTTCTAGTGATATGTGTGAGATGAGAAATACAACTATAAAAGAAAATAATGGGGCTGGGAATGTGGCTTAGTGGTAGAGTGCTTGCCTAGCATGCGAAGCCCTGGGTTTGATTCCTCAGTATCACATAAACAGAAAAAGGCAGGAATAGCACTGTGACTCAAGTGGTAGAGCACAAGCCTTGAGCAAAAGAAGTTCAGGGAGTGGCCAGGCCCTAAGTTTAAGCCGCAGGACTGACCCAATAAAAAGAAAAAAGAAAAGAATGTTTTGCCTCCTTTCCTATCACCTACCTTTCTGGAGATTTTTCTTGATTCTTATACTCTCATTTTCATATTTCATTGAAGACACTAAAAACAAGAGTGACATAATAAATATACTAACTACTTATCTACATAGGATCAACTACATAATTTTCAGGTGCTTGCAAGACAATAATGTTGGGTCACTGTTTTAAGTATTAAGAATATCAACATGGTAGCCAACCTTAGTCTCTCAAGTCTATGATCTAATTACTTGGGATACCAAGATCAAGAAATCACTGTTCTAAGCCAGCCCAAGCCAAAAAATAAAAAAACTTTCACCAATGGCTGAGTGCAGTGTCCAACATCTAACATCCTAGCTATAAGGAAAGTACTGTTGCGGGGGAAGATGGTGAGCTCTTCATCCTAGTAATGTAGAGAAGCATAAATAAGATCACAATCCAGGATGGCCGAAGCAAAAGAGCAAGACCCTATCTCTCCCCCCACCCAAAAAAAGTGAAGTAGAATGACTCCTGTAGTAGAGCACTTGTCTAGCATGTGTGAGGTCCTGAATTCAAATTGTAATACCATCAAATAATGGCCCGCTGGTGAAAGCAGATCATTAAACCAAATTTCAGCCTCTCTTGAATGTGTGGACCTGAGTGACTACACAGGTCACATGAAACCAGCTCTTTGTCTATAGACCTATGAAATCTTTCCAACCAGCAAAACTATTTTAACCTATTATTTTGCTCTTAGAACAGTTATGTCACACCTAATTACAATTCCTAATGGAATTTTTTTCCAACTCAATTTCATAGCACAGCTAGGAGAGATTTTTTTCCCCAACTGGGGGAAATTTGCTAGATAGATTAGATAGATAGATAGATAGATAGATAGATAGATAGATAGATAGATAGATAGATAGATAGATAGATAGATAGATAGATAGATAGATAGATAGATAGATAGATAGATAGATAGATAATGTTTGCCATATATCTCTAGCCATATAGCTAATATTTCCTATATGATCCTTTTTTACCCTTGGAAACACAAATTCAGTTGGGTTCCCAAACTGTGAGTGATGGGCTCTCTTCCCATTCTCCCATCTGACCATCTGCTTATTACCAACTGGAGGGTAACTAAACTGTTCAACCACAAGTAACTGACTCATGGGTGTTGGGGTGGGGAATGGGGAAGGTGTACTTTTTGAATATGCAGTCCTTAAAACACCAGCTGTTCAGTTTGGGACTTTGCAAGTTGGTTGGCTATGAATTTCAGGAAAGACGTTTTCAGTTTTGGAAAGCTAAATTTCACAGACTTCCCAAAGAAAACAAGTTATGCAGGCTGTTTTTTTCTTAATTTCAACATATGAATTTGTAAAATACAAAACACATGTTTTCCCCACATCTTCATTACCTCTGGTGACCAAAACTCTTTCAGAGGATGGTGTGTCTCACTTCAGGAAAGACATCTAGCTGAGTGGATTTATTACAGCAGAATATATTAAGTCCAGACTTCTAGGAAGGAGATATTAAAAATAAGCAGAGATTAAAAATAAGATCAAAACTACACTTAAGTTTCTGAAGACTGAAGTAGAGCAGATCTTCATCATGTTAAGCCAAGTAGCTCATGCACATAATTTCAACTACTTTAGAAACAGATATTGAAAGGATCATGGTTCAAGGCCATGCTGGGGGAGAAAGATAGTAAGACCTCCATTTCAACAAAATAATAATGTTAGACATGTGCTAGTGTACATCTATAAGCACCGATGTGAGGGTATCATGGATAGGAGGAAAAAACCACAAGACCTCATCCAAATAACTAAAGCAAAAGGTGTGGGACCCTGGCTTCAATGGTAATGTCCCTGTGTAGCAAGGCCCTGAGTTCAATCTGCAAGACAGCCCCCAAATCTCCATTGACTAAAAAGCTTGAAACACTTTGTAATAATCCTCCAGTATTACCATATATTCAGCCTCCATCGAGAGAAGCAGACTAAAGGCACCAGTCATATCAAGAAGCTTACAGAAGCCGGAATGACCCAGCCTATGAAGCATCTCTCCTTGCTTCTCCCCTTCTGGATGTAATGAATTCTGTCTTTACCATCACGAGATTCCTTTTCCCTGAGGAATCTAACACTGTCATTTACTTATAGACAGAACTACCTTTGCTTTCCTCCCCATTCTGAGAGTCCACAAATGGACTCAGAAGTTCACCCCTCATTTCTACTCTTGTTGTTTGTTACTTTTACCATGGATTTTCCATTTGTGACTTACATGTTTTTACATGTTTAACCCGGGTCTCTCCAACCACACTGTGGTTTCCTGAGGGTCAATATTCTGGTTGTTTGGTGTGCCTTTTCATGAGGCCTCATTTCTCCTGTTACAAAGAACATGCTATGTGGGTGTGTATTGATTGATGCATCAATGGATTTATCCTCCTGCCCCCAACCCATTATTATCAAACTAGGCACCAAATACTTTCAACAGATACTGAAAGAAGAGCAACTAGAATTATACAGTATTTTTATCAATTCTAAGCCCTAACTTACTTCCCCCACTCTTTAAGCTAATATTATTTAAACTTCACAAGTTAATCGGATTGTGCGATAATGAGAGCTTATGCTATTGATTACCTTTGAAGTCTTGATCTTCCTCATGCTCAGGAGTTTGACATGACGGATGCAAAATCCACTTTCACTAGAGAGTGTTCTCCATATACAAGCCCACTTAGTGGGATCAGTTAATAAGGAGATAATTAAGTATAGACATAAGTCTTAAGCTTTTCTTTCTCTGAAACAAAATACACATAAACAAGGAAATAATAGGAAAGTAGAACAGGAGAGGAATCTAATAATCACTTCCCTCAGGATGTTGAGAAGAACTCATTACGAAAGCAAGAGAAATCCTCCAAAGTAACCAGCCTGTCTTCTTTATGGAGAATAACAGAGGGTAAATTCAATAAGAGTTCATTGGCTGAAGGGGGCCACTTTGAGCATGACAAAGGGAATGTAGGTAATCTATACAGAGGTCCTAGAAGAGAACCCAACAGCCAAAAAGGGAGAACTGTTATTTTTTGTAGTGATGAGATGGAGACCCCAAGAATCCCTGTCTTTACCTCTGACTTTAGAGATTATCCAGTCCCACTTACTATCTCTAAATATTCCTATTAAAATAAGTGTGGTATGTTGGACAATGCCAAAGGATTTGTTCTTTTATAGAAAAGTATAAAACATATTGCAATCAAAATGTAGCACTTCACCTAGGAATGAATCATGAAATAGAAAAGATGAGTTTACTTCTCCATCATTTGTGATTTTCAATTAAAATTGCTCATTATAACATATTGTCTCCTTCCCAAATGTCAGTATGACCAAAGTCAAATGACATATTGTAACTTTTCCCAAATATCTGTGTATCCTAAGCACACAGTGTCAAGAAGACAGATCCAATGACTTGATTTATGTTGCCTCCTGGCAGACAATGTCTGCAAGGCATGCGTCTAAATGGACTGTGCTCAGGCAGTTACCTTAGTCATCAATTCTTGGGGAATTAATGAGGACTGTTCATCCCAATAATAGAAACCAAGGTCAGGGCCTCTTCTTTGCTCTATAATTCCATTAGCATTACACAGAAAGCACTGGGTCATAAGCTCTGGAGACCTCATCACTGACTAAATGGAACTGTGTCTTGTTCCCAGATAGAATCCATTGTGAGTACACACCCCTCACCAAAGCTTTGCTGGACATCAACATTGAATGTACTTACATATGTAGGGGAGATGCTGGTAAAGAAAAAACTGAGGCTGCCTTCAGCTGCCAAGAGTTACAATTACTGTTTTGATTAAAGTCCATGTCAATAGAAAACAGTTGTAATGAAACTATGGCAGGTACCTCCAGTTACTGAACATACACATTTTTTTTTTCTGTTGGTCATGGGGCTTGAACTCTGAATCTGGGCACTGTCCCTCTGCTCTTCAGCTCAAGATGAGTGCTCTACCACTTGAGCCACAACACCCTTCTGGTTTTCTGGTGGTTACTTGGAGATAAGAGTGTCACAGAGTTTCCTGCCCATTCTGGCTTTGAACTGTGATCCTCAGATCTCAGCCTCCTGAGTAGCTACAATTACAGGTGAGAGGCACTGGCACCCGGCTCAAACATATACTTTTTTTTTTAATTGTGAAAATACTGTACAGAGGGGTTACAATTACATGGGCAAGGTAATGAGTACATTTTACATTTCTTATCAAGCATTGTTGCTTCCTTCTTTGTTTCCCCTTCCCATCCCTTCCCATCTCCCACCCACCCTCCCCCGACCCATGCAGCCAAAGTTGTAGTTTACCTTTCAACATAACGACTTGTACATCTCATTGTTGCAATGGGTCCACCTGGATCCCTATTTAAACGATTTGTTTTTGCCCTTCCCCTCCACAAATTAGACCAGGAATTGCATGAACATGAGGAAGCTAATCAAAGATTAATACAGGAATTTTGAGAGCGGGATGAGAATAGGCAAAGATCAATAGAGGCATGCATGCAACCCATAAACAGACAGCTGAAAGAATTTAGGGATACCACAAAGGGAATGCTGAATAGAGCCCAACAGAAGGAAAGGGAGTCCAAGGAAACCATAACCAACCAACTAAATGATTTGAGAATAAACACCGAACACCAAATTAAGGAAGTAAAGAAGTTCATACAAGATCTAAAACAAAGCTCCAACAAAGAATTTGAAGCCATCAAAGCCAACCAATTAGAAGGAAAAGAAATAAAAAACAAAGTAGAAAGTCTTGACAGTAGGTTAGACCATGCAGAAGATCGAATCTCAGGGATTGAAGACAGCCTAGATTTTATAGAGAGAGAACATACAACTATCCAAGACAAATCCAAGAAATACATCTATTCAACATTTGGAAGACACCATCAGAAGGCCTAATCTGAGGATAATGGGTGTAGAGAAGCACCTAGAGACAGAAGTTAATGGTCTAGGAAATTTGTTTAACAGAATCCCAGAAGAGAACTTCCCAACCATGCAAAAAGATAGATATATTCAGATACAAGAAGGTTTTAGAACCCCAAATAGACCAGACCAGAATAGGACATCCCACCATCACATTATAATCCACACAAGATCAATTCAGATATATACTTCTAAACTGTATGTTAAATTGTATGTTCATCCATATTTTAGGTCCATGTGGTTACTTTTGAATATTTTTGTTTGGTTTTAGTCTTTTATTTTGGTTTCCATTATAATTACTGAAAGAATAAACAAATTAAAATGGCCTTGAAACTAGCAAATCCCATTTACAGTGAAGCTTGCATCTTAAAATTTCAAGGGTACTTTTTGAGCAGTCTCACCAGTCAGACCTTTCCCCCTCATAATTCAAATTTCTTCCAGCCTCTCATATATTAAAAGAAAAAGAAGAAAAATAAAAAGTAAATTTAAAAGAAGAAGAAAATTGGGACTGGGAAGGTGGCTTAATGTCTAACATGCACGAAGCTCTGGGTTCTAATCCTCAGTACCACATAAAAGAAATAATTAAAAGAGAAAAAATTATTTAAACAAAAAAGAAGAAAAAGAAAATTATCCCAGTGTTTGAAACTATGGGCAAGGGTTTGGATACTGGGTTTGACACATGTTTTTCTTAGCAGTGAATTAAGAAGTGTGATTATTATATTTTCATAGCTAAAGTGTCTAGTACAGTGTCTGGAAATTAACAAATACAAGTATTATTACTGAGCATACAAAATTGTGTGTGTGTGTGTGTGTGTTCTGGTATTTCAAAATATCTGGGATTTTATGCCCGGTACATTCCAGAAGACCCATGGTAATGAAAAGGAGCAGAGGCATGAATAAATCATGACAGCAAACCATCCAAACACCATTTGTCTCTGTTTTGAAATATATTTTTGAATTTCATTTCAAATGTCAGTTTCTAATACCCAAAGAAATTACTTCAAGCAAAGAAATGGTGCTAGGATGTGAAGTTTGAACTAAACAGGATCTGAAGAATATCCAATTTTCCTCTGCTCTCTTCTCTCCCCGCACTTCACCTGTCAGAAGACAGCTGCATCAAAGAACCCACTTCAAGCCCAGTTCCTAGCTTCTGCCCTTCTCTGGATCAGAACCACTCCTGAACTGCTTGTGCTTGCTGGCTTAGAGGCAAGCTGGAATCCCAAATAAAAGCAGCAGGTGTGCACAAATTGAGGAATAGGTTAGAGGTCAGAGACAGTGAAGTCGAGAGAGGCAGTATAGAATGCTCACCAAGAGAAAGAGATCTGTCATCTGCTATCACAGTTACTGGGGTTTTAAGTCATGTTTGCCTTATGTGATACTGAGCAAATTACTAGCTAATATATATATATATATATATATATATATATACCATCTGTGTACCACAAATGTGTAATAATATCAGGTACCTTGTATAAATTGTTAAAAATTATATTATACTTATACTTAAAAATAAATATAATTATGTGTATATAAACATATGTGTATATAATTATATTTATATACTATATATAAATATGCATTATAGATTTATATAGCTAATATATATGATATATTTATATTATATATTTGGCATATAAATCACTTATCAGAATACTTGTTTCCAAAAAGTACTCATAAGAGATAGCAGAAATTACTAATAACTTTCAAAAAATTAAACTTATTAGCAATTTCAGTAAATAAGGAAATAGATAATCAAATGATATATACTTTTGATTTTCCTTTTTTTTGAGGGGGGGGTTCAGTCATGGTACTTGAACTCTGGGTGTTGTCCCTAAGTTCCTCAGCTCAAGGCAAGTGCTCTACCACTTGAGCCACAACACTACTTCCTTGATTTTCCTTTGAATAATAAATTCTTACTTCATGGCCAAGTGTTAGAGTTTCATGCTTGTAATCTTAACTACTCAGGAGACTGAGATCTGAGGATCAAGGTCTGAAGCCAACCCTGGCTGGAAAGTCCATGAGATTCTTATCTCTAGTTAACTGCCCCAAAGCCAGAAGTGGAGCTGGAGTAGTAGAGTTCTAGCCTTTAGTAAAAAAGCAGAGACAGTGTGCAGGCCCTGAGTCCAAAAACTCCAGGACCAGAAAAAAAAAATCTTACTTAAAAACTGATGATTTTCTACAAAAATCTGTAATATATTTTGTTGGAAGTAACTGAAAACTAGACCCTTCACCTCATCCAGCATCTAATCCCTAAATACCTCTAACTTTTAAACAAGGTGTTTTCCTGTGTGATACTTAGGAGATAATGTGTGCTCTCTGTCATCATAAAGGAAGTGTTCCTTCTGTTTCAAATTATTACAAGATTTTTCCACATGAAAAACAACCAAGCACACACATATCAGTTGTGATATAAGAGATACTTAGAAGAGAATAGCAATAAACAGAACGACAGTGGGTGCTTACAGATCAGTTCTTCTGTACTATGCACTGTTGTAGTGATTATGCTCATGCCATGATTGTGTATGATAGTTCATTTAATATTACTATCCCAATTTTACTGTTGAAAACCAAACTTAGAGAAATTAGATAACTTTCCCAAGATCACAAGATGGGGAATAGTATACACATTATAGACAAGGGAAACAAATCATTTGTGGACCATTAAGACACTTTGGAACACAAACAGGAGCAAAAGCAGTAGAGAAACTTCACCCTATGCTTGAAAACTTAACACTTTGCATACCTACATCATTTTTTAAAGACACTCATTGTTCGTACTCTATTTCTACCCGAGAAACATATCATTCTAATACTCTAAGATGATCATTAGTATGCTCTATGTAAGGCATTCTAAATTAAACCCATTAGTGCTTGTGGTAAATAAAAATGAGTTTGAGCTTCCGACAGAATGAGCTTCACTTCAGGGAACCAGGCTTGGCCAATATTTTCATATGTTATCTATAACCTTTCACAATAGAAGAGTGAACAAAGTACTGGTTCATTAACTTGCTAATTGTCCTTCCTTATCATGGTGATTAGCTGGTGTTCTGCCTTCACTGACTTCAATGAGTAGACATCCTTGGAGCATATAGAAGGGTGGATAGTGTCCCTGTCCATTGCTGAAGATGAAATCAATATCCAATTCCATACAGTAAGCAGAGTCACTGACAGCTGATTTCCTGTCTGGGGCTGTCTTCAATAGAGAATCGAAAGACAACAGTTTTCCACATCATAAACTCCTGAAAGGAACTCCTAAGGACACCAATTACTTTTGATATCCAACCCCATTCAACCATTTACACTGAATGCAAGTCAATCTACTAGGAAAATCTCCATTCTCTTGTATCTGGCCCTTCCTATGCATACACAAATGTATCATGTCCCATCAGTTCTGAAGCCTTTCTTTATCTTTATTAACTTATGGGTTGCACATCATCTCACAATCAAAGGAGGATCATTGTTCAACTGGTAGCATTTTTTATTTCTCTTTCTCATACCACTTAAAAGTATGTCTTTATAGATGTGTGTGTGTGGCCTCAAATTCTCCAGGCCACATAGTAACATAAAACAGAAAGAGCCAGTTAAAATTTAAAACTAAATAGCAGATAGTAGGAAATTGGACATAACTTCTTTACCAGATGGCTACTATCCGAGTTAATACACATTTCTTTCTCTATTTTCTCCTTCAGAAAAACAGAAGGGATCAACTGCTGGTATTCCTGGTATCTTTCTGAATCTGTATTATTATCTGTAGAATACCAGCTCTTTAGTGGTATCTCTGTGTGTCTCACTCACTGAAATGTATTGGATGCTCCGGGGAGCTTGTTAGAAACCCATGGTCCTCAGCTCTTTCCCAGATATTGGGATTCACATGGTCCTTGGCCAGTCAGATTTGGATTCAGAGGCCTAGGTAGCTGTCTTGTTGTTGTCTTTGTGTGTCGTGTGTCTGTGTGTGTGCATGTACATGCACATGTGCACCAGTCCTTGAACTCAAGGTCTAGGCACTGTCACTGAGCTTTGTTACTCAAGACTAGCTGTCTGTCACTTGCACCACAGCTCCACTTTCAGCTGTTTGGTGGTTAACTGAAGAGTCTCACAACTCTTCTGCCCAGGCTGACTTTGAACAGTAATCCTCAGATCCCAGCCTCCTGAGCAGCTAAGAGTACAGGTGTAAGCCACCAGCACCCAGCCATAACTGTCATTTTAAACCAGGTGTAATTAGGATGCACACAAAGTTTGAGAAGATCTGGTCTATGTGTTTAGAATTGGCCTGTCACTGCCAAGGACTTGAACTATAAACTTTGGTCTCATTAATATGCACAGGACTACATTTACTAGAAATGATCGTGATTACAAAAGGCAAATACACTGACAAAAGAAGGAATTCTGACATTGTAGTGTTTCTTTGGGACTGAGACTGAAAGATAGAGCATGTATTGATGATGTCCCTCATACTTATTTCTGTTGGGGTCTTTTTAGCTGTGCCCCATAAAATTGGACGCATCATTGATGGGAGTCCTGCAGATCGCTGTGCAAAACTGAAAGTGGGAGACCGGATCTTAGCAGTGAACGGCCAGTCCATCATCAACATGCCTCACGCTGACATCGTGAAGCTCATCAAGGATGCAGGCCTTAGTGTCACCCTTCGCATCATTCCTCAGGAGGGTGAGTACCGCAGGGCAGCCTTGCCGAGAGAGTCAGGACATGGGCATGCTGCTGGGGTCTCCAGGGTCCTGGAGTCCTCTCAGCTGCTGTCAGAGATTGACCATAATTTCCACTTTTGCACAAACTCACACTCAGTTGTATCCCACATTCTGTTTCCTCACCACCAATTTCATTCAGAAATCAAGGTCTGTGGAGTTACAGGCTAAATAGTGTGAATCCTAAGACAGGGGCTTTTCTGATCCTTTGGTAGAGGAAGACCCTCAGTGTCATTTTTTTTAATGATGCTCATTAACCCAGAGTTCGATAGACAGAAAAGATAGAGTTGCAAGCCTGAACAATGAAAAGAAAAAAAAAACTTATTTATCTCCGGAGGATTCTTCAAAGTCAGATTGATTTTGAAAAGCTTCAAGAAGTTTTGTGGTGTAGGGAAATGTGGCATCTGATAGGAATTTAAAATTCCCACTCAGCCTTTGAATTTCTCTGTACAAGGTCTCCCCCCTGAGGTTGCAGAGTGGTAAAGATCGCAGCTCACAATCATGCCTTTAAGGGGCCTACAGTTCTGAATTGGCAATCCAGCATGTGTCTCTCACTTCCACACCCAGTGGGTTCATTACTAGTTTGTAGCTGCTGGTTTGTTAATGTCTTCCAAGAGTTCCATCACTGGAGCTCACTGGTGAATGAACCATCATGTCCCACATAGAGGCTGATAGGCCTATTTGCTACCCCCTGTTTTACTCAGTACTCCTCCTCATTCCATTTTAGGATTATCGATGTGCAGACACTAAATGGCTACACAGACACTTGACTTTAAATGTAAGACCGTATTCTCAACCAGGGTGAAGTGGGCTCCCTGGGGGACATTTGGCAATCTCTACAGACAATTTTAACTGTCATGATGGGAGTAGGGATGCGACTGTCATCTAGTGGAGAGAGGCCAGAGATGTCACTAATCATTCTAAACTGCACAAGACAGCCCTTCACAGCAAAGAATTTTCTGGTCTAAAATGTTAAGAATGTCAAGGGTGAGAAATGCTGATAAAAATGGAGAAGAAATTAACATATGTGGGCTATGAGAGAAGAAAGGGGTGTGGAATAGAATGCTAATAGATCCTTCCCCTTTTGTCACCCAACCAGAGAAAAAGAAGACAAAGACCATTTCTCAAAAACCTGTCATCTACAGACATAAACATATAAAATACCCAATGGAAATAAGCCCTATGCACAGTTGATCACTAAAACTCTGATGTGCTTCTCCGTCTTCCTGATGTGAAATGTGTTTGTTCATCCTATGGAGATGATTTCAGTGGGAAATTTTCTGTTATTCGGGATAAAAAATAAAGCAGCTTTCTGGCGGGAAAGAATAGTTTTAGAAATCTTCCTGAGCTCAGTGTTGCCCTTCTTTCCAAAGAATTTTGGTACAGATACAGAAGGTTATTAGATGATAAGACTGGTAGGTGACTAAAGTAGAAATTATAAAAAGCACTTATGCCATTTAAGATTACCTCTTTGTAACCCCACTATGACTTATAGTGGTCTATGACTCCAATGCCAGCACTTAGGAGGTTGAGACAAGAGGATCTTGAGTTTGAAGGCACCTTAAGCTACAGAGCCCTTTTCATAGAGTTGAAGAGTATGACTAAAACATTTTCTGTCAGCAAAAAAATGTTGGGATGTGTCCGAGAGGTTCTGTCTTTTCCTTTTTTTCTTAGTTTTTACTGGCGTTTTGTTGTTTGGATTTGGATGGGTTGTTTGGAGGTTAGGTTTGTCTGGGTAATCTTTTCTTCTGACAAGGTAACAAGGTAACCTCGTCTGATACGGTTGGTTATAAGTAATGAAAGAACACTCATTGCAGGAGTGGGTTGAACCCTGCTAAGTTTAATCTACTGAAACTGAAGTGATCCAAGTCTTGAACTCATCTGAAGAGGCAGAGTGTCTACCTCTGATCACCACTTGCCCCGGATCAAATGCCAACCTAACCACATCTGCTGCTTTGGTTCCTCATCAGAGCTCAACAGCCCAGCTTCGGCACCCAGCTCAGAGAAGCAGAGTCCCCTGGCCCAGCAGCACAGCCCCTTGGCCCAGCAGAGCCCTCTGGCCCAGCCAAGCCCAGCCACTCCAAACAGCCCTGTCACCCAACCCGCACCACCTCAGCCACTTCAGCTGCAAGGACATGAAAATAGGTAAAGTTTTCTCTAATTCTGAGAGATAAGGGAAGGTTGGCAAATGTTTGGCGACAGTTCTGGCTATAGGCAGAGAGAGAGATTTTCATATAGTAGAATGTACTGTCATTTTATGTAATTTTGAGATGTATATGTATATGTGTATGTGTGTGTGTGAGAGAGAGAGCGAGAGAGAGAGCTTTTATTAGGAAATATAGCTAGATTGTGTTCTTCACAATAAGAGAAATTGTCCTAGAGAACAAAAATGAGAAACTGAAGATAGGTAGAGTTACTAGATGAAGAGCACACTCAGGAGAGTCCAACTGAAGAATACTTACAAAGGCCTAACTAGAGGGACCATTGCAAGTGTGAAGGACAAAGGTCAAGGTCATGGTGATTGAAAGAGGATGAGGGACGGGACATGGTTTGAGATGAACGAGTGAGGGCAGCAGGCCCACTGTAAAGGTCCTTATAAGTATGCTAAAGGGTCTGATCTTTATCCTACTGTGGTGGAAATCTGTAGGGTTTTAAGATGACAGCTGAAATCATTGCATATTGCTTTTTTTAAGTAAATTTTTATTGTAAAAATACTATACAGAGGGGTTACAGTTACATGAGCAAGGTAATGAGTACATTTCCTATCAAGCATTGTTGCCTCCTCCTTTGTTTTTCCCCTACCATCCCTTCCCTCCTCACTTCCACAACTACACTCCCCCCCACCCCACCGCCCCCACCTAAATTGTAAAGTTCGTTTTTCACCATAGTGTCTTGTTCATCTCATTGTTACAATGGGTCAACCTGTATCCCCATTTAAACATTTTGTTTTTTCCCTTCCCCTCCCTAAATGAGAGAAGTGCATATACAAGATGCCCGGCACCAACATCAAATACAGTGAAAACAAGGGTTAAACTATGGGGGAGGAACCTACAAAGCAACAACAAAAATCACATGATATATTATAAATTTGTTAGAAACAATAGCAAGAAAGAAAAAACCACTTGTATCCCTATCTTGGGGTTCATTTCACTTAACATCATCTTATCTTGTCATAATATACATAGCTTTTGACCTTTTCTGTGTGTCCCAGACATAGACTAGTTATTGCAGCGTAGAAGAAGGAAATATGCAAGGATTCCTTAGCATTCTTGTGTACTTACACTTTTAGGTTGCATGGCAACCGTACATCCTCCTACCCACAATCTGACTTCCATTCCACACATACAAGCATATGGACTAATATGAACAAGTCACTTTAAATCTCTAGAAAAGGGAGTGTCAAACAAAAATGGCACTGCTTCTTATTGTGAGTGGTGTGTAACAGACAGCCTGGGTTGAGTTGAATGATTAAAGAAAAAGAAAAGGTGTCACCATGTAATTTACCAGAAGCACATATACCATGTGGTTACACAGATCTGCTCACCAGTCTTACCCAGGATTGCATGGGTCTCTGAACAGATGCTTCCCATGTCCAGTCTTCCATGTTGATAAGATTGGAAGGAGATTGTTTTTTATTCCCAGATCTCTGTGGGTTCCTTATTCACGTTGTTGCAAAACTTTTCCCTGTAGCCCATGTAAGATTTCTGTAAAGTCTGTTCTACTGTAATATTTCCCATGTGCTATCATGGAAAGCAAATGTCATTTGCTATCAGCTACTTACCTTTCTAATATATTGTAGAGATGAGAAAAGCCCCATAAAGCAAATGATGCAGAGGTAAGAACTTGACAAATGAAAAACCAAGACCATAGAAAATGAAGACCTGGGCACTTTAGTAATTAGCTCCTAGATGTGTTTGCTTTCACTATTTGTTACCTCAATAGATAGCTCTAACTTTCCCCAGGACCCAACTTAGACTCAAGAGGAAAGACTTAATCCTAGCAGTCCTTGACTTTGCCATTCTAGATTAATCTTTCCACCATAGTCTTCCCTTTCCAGGGTTGGACACACTGGATGTGGGACTTGCTTCTAGTCTTTGGTGGGTAATCTCATCCTTAGATGACTAGTCTTATCTTTCCTCAGTGTGCTCTTCGGCTAGTCTATCCTTACTCCTCCACAACTGCGCACTGTTCCTCCAGGAAAGGTTGGATGGAATGAAGGATGGAGTCTGAGGGTCTCATGGTTCTATGGGGTGCACAGTGGAGTAAGGCACTCTGGCTGCTAGCTCAAAATGGAGGCACTTTAGCCCCCATCACAGTAGCAGTACACATTGGAAAGCTGCTTTTCCTGACTACAAAATCAAATACTTCTTAACCCTGGGTTTAACCTGATCCAATTTTGTATAAATTATCATTGTCTTTGCCTATAGTCCTCATCTTATTTTTCATCAATAATATTAACACCTGGTCAATGCTACTTCAGTCCTAAGACCTTTTTAACAGGTCTGCATTTGGGCTTCATTCGGGTTTAAGTCTTTGAAGGTTAGTGGTGGCTCAATTATATATCATAAAGAGATCCTTTTTTCCACAGATATCATAAATGTTTTCATAATTGCATTGAAAGATGTCAAGATGCCGAGGAAAATTCTTTGCCTTTTTCTAGATTGAGCTAGAGATGGCTCTATTTCGGTCCATGTGACAAGTGTTTTTTGTACAAGGGGGCCCACCTACATGTTGGAATGAGCCAATTCCCATGTTAGAGCGAGAGCAATTTGCCCACAGATTTCTATTTTGGGAATTAGAATAAGTCATATTTTATCCTATCTTATTTACTCCTAGAGTAAATTCCCATGGCTCCCTGCACAACTGTTTCTATTTCTATGTCTATTTCCCTCTCCCCTGACATTTTTGTGTGTACGTTCACAAAATGCGAATGAACTTTAAAATGAAAAGGTATGAAATACTATTCACAGAATAGTATTTGTTGAAAACAAACAAGAGTCACATTGGAGCATATTCCCAAATGAAATATAATAGTAAAATTCATCTTCTCTAATGAGGGCAATCATTATTTGACTGCAATTTAAAATAGCAAAGTTAATAGAAAAGCATTAGAAATGTTATTTTTCTCACAGACCTTGCAGCCTAGATGTTTGAGGCAGGAAAAATCTCCTTAAGGTCCCAGAAGATGCAGAATTTTACCTGGACTGCATTAATTCTGGATCTTTTTTCATACTATAAAAATTTACTAGGATTTACCACTAACAAGTTTTATTACTTCTAAGTCTGCTGATAGAACTAATAGCTACAAAGATCTAATTTTTTTGTCTTTTCATTAACAAAAGAACTTTATAAATCCTGTTTTCTTTTTCTCAAATAAGCCTTCATTTTCCTTAAATTTTTTCACATACTCAGAGCAACCTGAATTTTTCCTTAATCAGTGAGCTACTCTCTTAAAAGTTAGAAATCCTCATTAAAACATAGTGTGTTTTCCTTGTTAATGAGTGCTCAGTTCCGCTGGAAATCCTGGCATGTGACTCTGGTGTAGCATGAAGTATTTGGTGGGCTGGATGACAGCTGTCACAAGTGTCTACTGTCCTATTTCTAATCACTTGTGTAATCTTTGGGGAGAGTCTTCATTTCACCCTTTTTTCCTTTACCTTGTGACACATCTGGTTGGAAACGAAGCACATAATGGATATTTCATACCAATACCACACAGATCATAAAAAATAAAGTACCTGGGCTATAAGTTAAAACAGCATGACATCAAAACCACCAAGCAAACCATTTCTAGAAAGGAACCAGCACTCATGGACAGATGCCAACAGTTCGCTTCCTTTTGTTTCATGCATGCATTTACATAGTTAAACATCTTGTTCAAAGCATATTTTAAATAATTCTCTTCTCGGCATGTACACTCTCAGTAGGTGAGTGGACTGCTGAGGAAGAAAGCCAAGATTGAATTATGCAACTCACAAAAGAAATGAGTCCCCTCTGCAAGGTTAAGTAACAAATGGCACCTGCTCGCAGGATTGGTTGAAACAACTCCATTACCAACTCCCTTCTAAGAACCTCAAAGAAACACATCCATACTCCAGCACTTCCTGTTTGTCCTCACCAAATATTGGATTATCCTAATGGTAATTGTTCAAGGTAGTCATATTTTTCAAATATGCAATACTAATAAGTATCCGTGAGACTAAAAGCCAATAAAGAAATTATCTGGTCTTCAAGGTAAAATGATAAAGGTAAAATGAGCTTCTCAAAGTCCTAAATATACAAGCAGACTCCTAGAAGCAGTGGCTACCACAAGTTTTGATGGCTGGGCTGGGCTCATGCAATCATTCTCATCTCCTAACAATTCTGGGATACCAAAGCAAATCCCCTTTCAATTTATTAGTTACAGGTCAGAAGTAAAAGCAAGGCAAGATGTGAAACCAGACATACGACAGCCTCCGTTCACAGACTACAGGCAGCCTCCACTGGACTACAGGCAACCCCCAGGCGGGGACTACCAGCAGCCCCCACCATTGGATTACAGGCAACCTCCTCTGCTGGACTACAGGCAACACTCCCCTGACACCAGGCAGTACCCTCTGTCAGACTACAGGCAGCCGCAGGTACCTCAGCTGTAGACAATGGCAGCTCCACCAAGACTTCCCAACGTCCAAAGAATGAAATAGGAAGGGACAGAGGGAAAACACCCTTCTGGGATAGTGAGCCAAATCCCTGTTCCCTGTTCTGAAGTTATCACAGTAACACCTGCATCCCCAAATGCATTGGAGAAATGAATCTGTTTCAGAACAAAGCAGGACAATCCATCCATCCACCAATCCATCAGTAGTGTGTGGGTAGTAACCTACTGATATGAATGAGTACGCTACTTTCTGGGGTTTTTTAAGCTAGTATCTGAATTCTCAGAATACAGCTACTGCAAATAATTTCACATTTGTCAGAAACGGAGGTATTTTAGGTCCATAATGATTTACTAAATCCTATTCTGTGGCAAAGGCTGAGCTTCTCTGAGAAGGGTCAGGCCAGGCTGGGCTTTATTGTCTAAACTATAACTTCTGCAACTACCACCAGGTTCCTGTATGCACAATCAAGCATGCAACTGTTGTAACTATTTGTTGATGTTAAATGTACCTCATGAGAACTTCCTTAGCCTCTCTGGGCTGCTAGTTCCTAAAATGATGCCAGGCTAAGGATTCAACATTTGTGAAGGGTGTCTAGACCAGAGCTGAGTTCCTAGTAAATATTCACTACCTGGCAAGCCAGATAATAAGATAAAAAAATAAGTTCAACTTCACTTTCAGATAGTGTTATGTTCTCTTAGGAATTGAAGATCACCTTTACTCTAGAAGAGTTTAACAACAGTGAAGGTCAGAAAATCTGGAATTGACATTTAGGAAAAGAGAAACTGATTTTGTGCAATCTAATTTGATATTCAGTATTCTATGCAAATGCAATGGAGAGATAGAAACAGACCCCATTAAATTTCACTTTATGTAACTCTATAATTAACACACACACACACACACACACACACACACACACACACACACACACACACACACACACAAAACTGACCTATTTATGGTGTTCACAGTAGTAAGGAAAATCAAATGATGCCATTTGGGCTTTTATGTACTAATTCCATGTATTAAGTAAGCCATGGAAGATCAGCATGAAGTACATAGTGATACTATTAATGACCACATTTAACTGCTCTGATCTGCTCAAACCTTTGAAACAGTTCCTTGTCTTTTCATTTTTTGTGAGTTCAGATTGCTTCTTACAACATCGTGTCACTTGGAACATTAACTAGGAGAGGGATAGAGAACAGAGAAAATGACCATAGAAGCTTCTCCAATACTAATCAGTTGTTTATTCCATTTTTCTGAAACCCAAAGGATTTTGATTACTTCACTGTGGACATGGAGAAAGGAGCCAAAGGATTTGGATTCAGCATCCGTGGAGGAAGAGAATACAAAATGGATTTGTATGTGTTGAGATTGGCAGAGGATGGACCAGCAATAAGGAATGGAAGGATGAGGGTAAGAGTATGTCTTTATAAAGCTCCTTAATTGTGAACGAAAAACCCACTGTGGTTTCAAAAAGGTGCTAAATGTGTTCTATCAAGCAAGCAGACTTGAATCCTGCTTTATCTTTTTCCATTTCATGATACTTTTTCTCAAAGATTTTACCACTCTGAGAATTATGATGCTTTTCATTTTTTGTTTACAACCTTCTAACTGATGAACCTCAAAAGATTGTTACTTTGTCTAAAGAGCAAAAAAGAAAATGAGCAGAGGAAGGAAATGCAAGAAATAACTCAAAATGGTGTCACTGCTCCATAATCTTTCTATGATTAAGTGATGCCATTTTCATTTAAGTTGAATCTTCTGGAATTTGTCTTTTATTTTACATTATTCCTCTGTGTTTATTATCAAATGGTCTTGTGTTTCTTGACATGTCTTTTGGCTTTGATTTGCACAGATAGACACAGTAAAGGAAGGGGAATTGTGCTTCTTATATATCAGCTGTCCATAAAAATAATACTGAGATATTTCCCAATTAGAATGCAAATTGAGGGTTGATTTTAGTAGAATAATTGCTTTGAGGCAAGTGATTGATGAGATGACTGATTCTTCCCCAAAGACACAGGATACAAGACAGACAATGTGAACATTTAGAACACAGAACATTAGGCAATCTCTTTCTCTCCCTTTCCTCCTCCTCCTTTTCTCTCTCTGTCTCTCTGTCTCTTTCTCCTCCCCATAAGTACACAATAAAAACCAGTTGTTATTGTAAATAAAATTTAGAATTCATTTTTGTCCTCCAGGCTCTTAAAATTAATAAGGAATAGCTCTGGCTTTGATTTTGGAACTTGAGACACTCAGCAACTAATTGTTACTGAGTAAGATATAGAGATAGAGATAGATACACACACACACACATGCACACACACACATACACACACGTGTGAGCGCGCACGCATTCATATATTTGTGCCAATATTGCAGCTTGAATTCAGGGCCTACATTCTGTCCCTTAAGATTTTTTTCTTTTTGCTGAAGGTTGGTGCTCTGCTTCCAGCATTTTGCAGATCAATTGGAGATAAGAATCTCATGAGCAGGCTGGGAAGGTAGCTCAGTGGTAGAGCACTTGCCTTGCATGCTTGAGGCCCTGGGTTCGATTCCTCAGCACCACATAAGCAAAAAAAGAAAAAAGCCAGAAGTGGTGCAGAAGTGGCTCAAGTGGTAGAGCGCTAGCCTTGAGCTGAAGAGCTGAGGGACAGCGCCCAGGCCCAGAGTTCAGGCCCCACGACCGGACCCAAAAAAAAAAACCAGAATCTCATGAACTTCCCATGCCCCCAGATGGCTTCCAACCTCAAACCTCAATCCTTATATCTCAACCGCCTGAGTAGCTAGGATAACAGGCATGAACAACCAGCACCCAGAATAAAACAGGCTATATTTTAAGAAGTCCTTGATGTGAATGATGCAAGCTGCAGCTGGAGAATTTCTGTTAGAGGGAGCTGTAGCCACTCCAGTCTGATGAAGATGTGATACATGTGGTTCAGGCTCTGTTAGTCTTCTCAAGACTTTTATCTGAGGAAGTTTC
Source organism: Dipodomys spectabilis (assembly GCF_019054845.1). NCBI lineage: Eukaryota > Metazoa > Chordata > Mammalia > Rodentia > Heteromyidae > Dipodomys > Dipodomys spectabilis. Next base: position 14,394,492 of record NW_024870766.1, read on the forward strand.
CATTCAGTTCCAATGATGTACCTCATGTCCTTAAATCCAGGTAAACACAGAGTTAGAACTTTCTAAGCATGTGCTCGGTTTTATGAAAGATGCTTCTCCATCTGGCAGGTGATAAAGATGTGTCCTCTGCCTAGATGGTATTTTTACATCTAGTCAGGGATTATTAAAATAGGTAATGTTTAATCATTTTCATTACAATCTTCTGAAGCAATCTATTGCTTATATGTACAAGCTATTGAGAAGAAATTATTATGGCCATTTTTCGATAATATGGGTTAGTTTACCTTGCTCTACAATAATAGATTTCATTTACTTCTCAAAGAAAATGAGCTATATTGGAGGCCAGAATCAGATATAACTGGTTGATCTTTTTATCTCTGCTTATTAAGCCTGGGAACTTAGCAAAGAGAAATAAGGTGATTTCTGCTATTTATGGGTCATGGTTGATATTCCAGCGTATGAGGGTGTCTCTCACTCCTGGATTCATATGGCAGAACTTAACTGGGGCATCAGACTCCATGTCAGAGGAACAAGCCACTTCACAGTAGATGTTTGACAATGTTTGTATTATCTACAGTCAGAAGTAGACAATACTCTGGCTCTATAGACTTAACACTCGATAATTGTACTTGATCACAACACATGAGCAATTTGGATCTTATTTTATGCTTTTGTACATATTTGATCATTTAAAGCTAATCCTTTCTATCTTCATTAATGCTTATCAAAAATTAATCATTCATAGATATATTTAAATCAGTTCGGCAAGGACTAGAATGGATCAGTATTTATATGACATGGGTTTATTACCTTAAATGGATGTGTAAGTTGTATAATATCTAGGTTATTAATTTGGAAAATATACAATAAAATTAGTTGGGTAACCAGTTATCATTTTATTGTTCTATCTAATACTTTTGGTATGTAGATACATATAAAACTTAAATGTCTGTGCAGGTAAGACTTTGCAAGGCAATTGTCAACTACATTAATATTATGATTGGCAAATTTCTAGAACTCCTGAGAGTCTGAGATATTCATGATATTCCTAGATATTCATGAGCTATCCCCAAAAATTAGCTCAAAAAGTAAAAAGGGGAAATTGGCACCAAGCTTTTCCTGGCCTTTGAATCATCAGACACAATTCTCCTTGTTAATGTTTTCCTCACCATCCATGCCAGTGCATTATTTCCTTTATGCCAAACTAAACAAGCAGACATTTCATGACCAAACACAGTTAAGAGATACTGCCTATTTTTCTACTTTTTCCCATGATTAGGAACAGAATTAGAAAGCCAGGAAATGATCAGATACCAGGCTGTCTAAGATTAAATTCAGTATAGGAAAATCAGAATTACAACCAAAAAACTTGAATGACTCTGAAAAATCATTTCATATAATAATGAATACATTACCATGCCCTGTGGTTAGGAATAGAAACAATGCTACTTTGATCACTTTGTTTATGCATCTAATTTTAGCCTCTGAACCCGAGATTTGTCCTGTGTGTTTTATGTTAGTATGGCTGTAGGAAAACAGCAGTACAGAAAAAGAGTACAGGAATTCAGCAAGGCCCAGGTACAGTGAATGTGAGGAGATAGTCAACAAGGAAGAGAGGATATTGTTCTCCCTCAAGGATTCTGAGAATATGTGGTAGAGATCATGTTTAACACTTGTTCTTAGGTCTCCAAGTGGTAGCAAATAAAAGTAAGAATGAACTTTCTACCCAGAGGCGTTTTCATGGAATACATGAAGGCTGAGAGTACACATATCCCCAAAGCCAGTCCCTACTTGATTTTACTCTAGGCTTTCTGAGAACCTAAAGCATGAGAATTATTTTCAGATATTTTTAGCCAATTACATGATTTGCCTTTCAAACTGATTAGTAAATATACCCACAAAATGGTTGTTTTTCCCTCCCAAGAGCATTGTATATTTGCTCAATTTTTCATATGAATCAAAACCTTTCCACTTGATAGAAAATGTCAGATCAGCCAAGTAACCTAAGATACACAGTACAAAGGTTCTCACAAAATTTGAGAATATACTTATAGTATACCATGATCAGAAAATTGTGACTCTTTTGAAAAAAAGAGTTACAAACCAAAGGCCAAATACAGTTTGGGGTATGATGAACTCCTTTTTAAATCAATTAAATGCTTGTTTAATATTCTAAGAACACACTTGAAAGTAACTAAGCAAATAATTTTTCATAACAAATCCCATTATTTTGTACAACCATTATATACCAAAAAGAGAAAAGTATTAATAATGGTGATCTATATGATCTATTAAAGAAGAAACATCATTTCACTTTATGAGCCTTAGTTTCCAATAAAATAGAAAAATTACATCACCTTATAGAGTTGTTGGAAGATTTTGAAAAATAGACCAGCAGGCAATATTGATTTTTTTATTAAAACAAAAAAATTAAGTATTGGTTTGTGGGAGGAAAAACAGTTCGATATTAAGATAAAGAACCTGATATGGTGATGGACACCTATAAGCCCAGTACTTGGGGGGATAAAATAAGAAGGTTATGAGTTCAAAGTCAGCATGGGCTACATAGTGAGACCCATTCCAAAAGGCAAATGAGCGAAATAAATTAGTAATGGAATCGAATTTGAGTAGAATACTGCAGCTAGAATAAACCAAGAAAACTACATGCATCCTACTTACAGTAAATAATTTATCAAAGCACAAATGAGAAAGAATTTTGATTTTAATTACTGGAAAGCTTTCAGCACCAATTAGGACTGATGTGTTAAAAGTTGAACAAACAAAACAAAACAATTTGCAAAGGAAGAAATAAACGGAAATGGGAAATAGAAACATAATTGTCATGTCTGGTGGCCTTTCTTTAGCACTCAAGAAGGCTAATACCATTTAAAAAAAACAGAAATGACATTCAGATTTAAAACTATAACAAATTATTAGAAAATATTTCTTGGGATGTGGATCTAGCTCAGTGGCCTAGTATGCACAGGCCCTGGGTTTGATGTCCAGTCAGCAATCTGTTGGTAAAATATTCTGATAAGTTGACAGGAATAAAATTTTCATAATTATGAATAAATCACATTTATGAAGTTCTTAGAAATACTTTCTCACTAGAAATCAAAACTGAATAGAAAAACAGGCAGAGAATAATAAATATACAAAATAACTACCAGAAAACTCAATGAATCGGGGAGTGTATGAAATTTAGACACAGAATTATGTATTTTTATGGCTTCAATTTTTCTTACCATATATTAATTGTATAATATGAATTTAATTGTGACGTGTGTGTGTATGTGTGTGTGTGTGTGTTTGTGTGTGTGTGTACACATGCACGTGTGCCAGTACTGGGGCTTGAACTCAGGGCCTAGGCACTGTCCCTTACCTCTTTTACTCAAAGCTGGTGCTCTACCACATAAGCAGCAGCTCACTTCCAAGTTTTTGGTGGTAATTGGAGATAGGTCTTACAGACTTTCCTGCTTCAGACCTCCGTGCTCAGATCTCAGCCTTTGAATAGCAAAGAGTACAGATGTAAGATACTGGCATCTGGCTCATTATGACATTACATTTCATATGTGTATATAGTATACTGTGATCATCTTCACTACCTTTGCTCTCTTTGATCCTCTCCTCCCACTTTTGCTGTTTCCCTCTGTCTTCCCATGTAGTCTCTGCTTCTAGTTTCGTGACTTTAAAAATATAAAGCTAGAGTCCACATATGAGAGAAAACATGCACTTTGTCTTTTTGAGTCTGGTTTATTTCATTTCACATTGATAATCCACAGTTCCATCTATTTTTCTGTAAATAACATGATTTCATTCTTTAGAGATAAATATTTGTCTCCAAATGTAAGACATTCAAATGAAAGATATAGTAGCTCTAAGAACTTAAAGAAGCTGAAGAGACAGATTTACTCTTGAAAAAGGTGAAATAGAGCTGCGGCTTTGCTGATGGTATATGGTGCATGTTTAGAATCTACAAGCCCCTAAATTTTATCCCCAGTTAACTAAATAAATAATAAGTAAAGTTGTCTCTTGGTTCCATGTAAGTGTAAATATTCCCCATCTCTATACAATATATTTTCTATGACAAAAGCAAACATTGATGACTTCATATCACCCTACAGCATTATAATACTAGCATATGCCTGCTTAGCATTATTCTATTGCAGTTTTAAAGTATTTGCCTCCTTTTTCAAACTCCTATCACACAAATATCAGCCTGCAGTGATTTTTGAAATGACCTAACACATTGCATGAACAATGGGGAAAAATTGCTTCTTGCCCATGTTTTTGTTGCTACTGTTAGAAGATTTCATCTTCTTTTGAACTTGTCACTTTTCCTTCTACTGTTTAGACACATTTAGCTTATAACTAATTAGATCAGTATTAGATTTTAACATCCTAGCCACCCTGGAGTTGGATGCAAGTCTACCTATGGTCTCATCTAGAAGGATTTATTCTTTATTCTAATTTCTTTGTTGTGTTTCATTTCCTCTTCTGTGTATAGGATTTCTTTCATTATCTTCAACAGTGTTAATTTAGTGGGGTTTTTTGGTTATCATGGAAAGTTTTTTATCTCTCCTTCAATTATGAAGAGGTAACTTGGACAGATACATTAATCTAAGTTGACACTTTCAGGGCTTGAAGTTTATCATTCCATACCTCCTTGCATTTAGAATTTGTGTTGGAAAATCTGCTGTTTTTCTTTCAATATGACTGTGTCTTTCAGCTTTCATAATTTTTCCTTATGCTATATATTATTTTAGGTAGGTATTCAAGGGTATTTTCTGATCTTTCCTATTAGTGTTCCAGAAACATCCTTTACCTGCCTTTCTTTTTTGAGGGGTGAGGAGCACTAGTGGGGATTGAACTCAGGGCCTCATGCTTGCTAAGCCAGTGCTCTACCACCTGTGCCACGCCTGCAGACCTGATTTTTGCTAGTAATTTTGGAGAGGAAGTCTAGCAGACTTTGCTGTCTGGGCTGGCCTCAAACAGAAATCCTCTAGAATTCAGCCTCCTGAGTAACTAAGACTACAAGCATGATTCAACAGTGCCCAGCTTCCACTAACTTCTTCAAAATATTTTCTTTTTTTCTTTTTTATTTGGTCAGTCATGGGCCTTGAACTCTGGGCTTGGGCGCTGTCCCTGTGCGTCTCAGCTCAAGGCAAGCGCTCTACTGCTTGAGCCACATCACCACTTCCAGTTTTCTAGTGGTTTATTGGAGGTAAGAGTCTCACAGACTTTCTTGCTGGTGCTGGCTTTGAACCACAGTCCTCAGAGCTCAGCCTGCTGATTAGCTAGGGATTACAGGCGTGAGCCACTGACTCCCAGCCTTCAGAATATGTTCTGTGCTGCTATGATGTACCTCTACTTCTTCCATATCCATAGTGCATAGGGATAGTTTCTCACAATGTCCCAAACGTTTGCATATTCCACTTGTATTTTCTTGTTTTTTCTTCTTTGTCTCATTCATCAATTTCCTCTACATTCTCTTCAATCCCAATTTGTTCCAGTAAATCCTGAGGATTGAACACGGGGGCCTCATGCATACTAGGCAAATAAGTGTTCTTCCACTGAGCTACATCCCAGCCTCAAGAGTATCTTTTCATATGCTAATTTTCCATCTGTATATCTTCTTTCATGAGATATTTTTAAATTCTTTTGATTGTGTTGCTTTCTTCTTGAATTTTTAAGAGTTCTTTGTGTATTTTGGGAAACAGCTCATTTTAAGGTATCTTTTGCAAATAGATTCCCAGACTGTGACTTGTCTTCTTATTCTTTTAACAATTTCTTTTGCAGAGCAGAAAATTTTAATTTTAGTGAAGTCCAGCTTACCAATTCTTTCATGTGTTGTGTTTCTTAGTTTTATATCTAATAAATCATTACCAAACCAAAGGTCACAGATTTTCTCCTATGCTTTCTTCTAGGAGTTCTATAGATTTGCATTTTACATTGAAGACTGGTATACATTTTGAATTAGTTTTTATGAGGAGTATAAGTTTGGGCTTTGTCTAGATGCCTGTTTTGCATATGGATATAGAGTTCTGCAGCATTTGAAAATAATTCTTTTCTTTATCACATTGTCTTTGCTCTTTTGTCAAAGACCAGTTGACTGTGCTTATATAAATCTATTTCTGAGCTCTGAGCTAGTTCCATTGATCTCTGTTCTTTCATTGATCAATTCCGCATTGTCTTGATTATTGTCTTGATACCACTCCTCTAACTCTGTACTTTTCCTAGATGTAATATTTTAAATGCAGTTTTAGCTGTTTTGGATTAAATAAGAAGAAAATACAATTGATCTTAGCATATTGATTAATTGCATTGTGAAAAATTACTGAACTCGTTCTATGTCATAATACCATTCCCTGAAAATAATAAAGTTTGGTGTGTTTTTTTCTTTTGATTCCTTTTTTATTTCTTTTTCCTCGTTTATTCCTTTGGCTTGACTTTCTCTATGAAACTAAATAGAAGTAATCAAAGCAGACAGTCTTGTTTTATGCTTCATCTCAAGTAAAACACTTTTAACATTTTGCCATTAAACATAATGTTTAATGGGCTTTTATAAATAACCTTTATCAGATTGAGAATAGTTCTATTGTTGGTTTGCTAGGATAGTTTATTTTGAATAAATGTTGAATTTTATCCACTTTTTCTACGTTCATAGGTAAGATCATATGATCTTTCTCTCTTTAATGTGCTGATTAATATGCTAGGTCATCATGGTGGATTTTAGGTTAAATCATTCCCAGTTTCCTAGGATAAGCCTTGCTTATTTATGATGTATCCTTTTTTATGCATTATTCCATTTACCTTTCTGTCCCTTAGGGCTTAAAAACACATGTGCTTAAGTAAAATTGTCCTGTAGTGTAGCTGTAGTATCTCTAAGTGATTTGATATTCACGTTTCACTACCTTGCAAATGAGAAGTTGAATGGATAATCCTTTCTGTTGCTATTGTCACTGGCTGCAGTTTTGATGTGCAGTGTGTTGCTGTAAGTTCTTAATATATTCTGATTTCCACTGTGATTCTTTTATGATTTGTGGATTCTTCCAAAGGTGTTTTTGTTTTTATTTCTGAGTATATGGTTATATGCTGGCAGTTTCATATTCTTGATTTGTAACATAATTTTGTCTTCAGATAATCTATATTATTCCCATTTTTCAAATTTGATCGTTGGCCTAATATATTTGCTCTTTTTTGTACACAAACCATGTGCACTTGAAGGGAATATGTATTCTGCAATTTAATTTTAGAGAAGAGTCATATATTTCCGTTCACCGAACAAAAATTGGCTGTTGAACTATTGATCTATTCTGCTCTCTAATTTTTTTATCTAATTAACCTATTAAATATTAAGCTAAGTTCTTAAAATATATTCACTCTGCTAATGGTTTTGTAAATTTTTTGAAAAACTATCTATTTTTACTTATATCTTGAGACAATGTTATTTGGTATTAGGATATATATTTTGCCGGTGAATTGCATCTTTATCTTTATGTAATGTCCTGCTAGAACATTTTGCTTTACATCTCTTTACTTCATATAAGAATGCTCAGTTTTCCCTGGTACATATCTTATCCTTTGGCATCCAACCTTTCTGTGTCTACATTTGCTATGTTTGCCTATGACCCTGGATTTCATACTTTCACCGTATATTTCATCAAGTCTCTTTAGCCTATTTATACTAATTTTTTTTGTTAATAATCAAATTCTATCATTTGGTCCCTTTTCAATTAGCCCCACTTTTTCTAGCTTACTCATTTTAAACTTTTATACCTCTAGCTAATTTGAATAATCCCTTGAGATTCCAGTTTGTGCAGGTTTCTCCTCTAGATTCCTTGCCTTTGTCCCTAAGCTTGATCTGGTATAATTGTTACTCCATCATCAAAATGGAAGATGTTCCTTGGGTTAAAGGCATCTTTGATATGTGTTTGCTTTCCTGGGTTCTTCTATTCACTTTGTTTGGGGCATCAGAGGCGTCTTCACTTTCTTACATGTTCAGCAGTGGTAGGGTATTCCATCCCCTTGATAGAAGCAGAGATTAAAGTGGAATTTGCCTTTAATGTTCAAACTACTTGTAGTCTTAGAGTTGGTTTGCAGGATGTCTGTGTAGGAGCTGATGATGCCTTGTGTGGACCATAGCAGTTGTTCTGTAGGATGCTACCTTTCTTTCCTCTCTAACTGCAGCCCTCACTCATGTGGGCCTCCTGACCATAAAGCCACTGGTGAATCCTTGCCACCACCACAGTCCTGTGTGACAACTCTATGGACAAGGAGCTAGCAATGGAGGATCTCAAGGTCTTTCTTCTAGGCTGGAGCCTAGGAAGAGAACAGCATGGTCTTCTCACTCCTGCCATATAGCCATTTAGCATGGTGGCAACACTACATGAGCCACAGTCTCAGCAAGGATAGAGGACAGCCACCAATCCACATGCCAGCAGAGGCAGAGCAGGGCTTCATAAGGGAAATGTTTTCCCTTTCAGCCTAGGTCCATTGTGGGCCAATGGGAGTCTCCACTCCCTCCTTCCAAGGCACTGAACTTTCAGAGGGAACCAGAAGTCCATATTTTTTAAGAATTAGCTAGGCTTTTTGTTATTTCCCTTCCCCTCCCCAAGTTAGAAAAATGTGTATACAAGATGCAGGGCACCAACAAAAAAATCGCATAGTACATTATACATTATTTTTCTTTCTTGCTGTTGTTTCTAATGTATTTATAATATACCATGTGATTTTTTTTTTGTTTCTTTGTATGCTCCTCCCCCATGGTATAACCCCTAGTTTCACTGTATTTGATGTCAAGGCCTTGTATCTTGTATATATACTTCTCTAATTTGGGGAGGGGAAGGGAAAAAACAAAATGCTTAAATAGGGACACAGGTTGACCCAGTGTAACAATGAGATGTACAAGACACTATGTAGAAAACAAATTATACAACTTTGGCTGGGGAGGAGTGGGGGGGAGGGGGTGTAGTTGTAGAGGTGAGCGGGGAGGGAAGGGGTGGTAGGGGAAAAACAAAGGAACAGGCAACAATGCTTGATAGGAAATGTGCTCATTACCTTGCTCATGTAACTGTAATCCCTCTGTACAGTATTTTTACAATAAAAACATATAAAAAAAGAAAATTCCTAGGAGCAACAATTACATAGGACAATATTCTAGAGGTAAAAACAAATATCTAAAAACTAAATGTACAGAATTATCATTGTGCTTTAAAAATCAACTCCTTCAAAGAAAAAACCTGTTTCCTGTAAAAATAATAATAACTAGGCTTTAATTTAATTTTTTTTGAGGGGGATCCGGTCTTGGGCCTAAACTCTGGGCCTGGGCGCTGTCCCTCAGCTCTTCAGCTCAAGGCTAGCGCTCTACCAATTGAGCCACAGCGCCACTTCCGGCTTTTCTTTTCTGCTTATGTGGTGCTGAGGAATAGAACCCATGGCCTCAGGCATGCAAGGCAAGCGCTCTACCACTGAGCCACCTTCCCAGCCTAATTTAATTTTTTTAACTAGACATCGTTATACAGGCCAAACAGACAAAGTCTACATATCAAGTAAAGGTAACATTTGCCTCCTTTTATCATTTGCTATAAAAGAATGCTAGAGCAAGGGGCAGATGGTGAGGCTTTGGGAGGAAGAAATGAAGCAATCTTGACTGCACAGCCAATCAAAACTGCTTTAAGAACTGCTTTCATGAGAGACTAATGGCAAAATGTTTGATATGCCTCACAAATGTTCAGGCTGGAAAAAAAAAAAAGAAAACATTGTTCAGGCTTTGGATCCTATGCTTCATGAATCTGTTTAGTATTAGCTTTCACACCTAAGAAACCTATTTTTTGGCCTGAATCACTAGCATTTGTCCTGCTGGATCTAAGAAGAGTCCTCTCTAGGAGGGGATACTTTCAACAAGCATGCAAATTCCTAATAACTGGCCAGAGAAATTCTACTTTACCTTCCCCAAGATCAGGTTGTTTGTCTGGGCAATAAATATGAAGTCTTGCTTAGCTAGAGTCTGCCTGAAAGTGAGTTTAAGTCTACCCGAATGACAGGAAGTTCCTCATGTGAGAGAAACGAATCAGTGAAAGCTTCTCAACAACAAACATTCACACAGAATTTCTTAGTAAGAGAAAGTTAGGTAGAAATAGTGCTATACACCCTTTTAAGGGTCTGACTCAGTTTGAAGCCTCGGGTCATCTATGTGCATTAAAGAACTTTCATTTTCATTGCTCTCAGTCAGCTAATCTAAGGTATTTTCACTGACCCGCTCTCTAAAACTCATTCAGTTTCTTCCTTGCCCTGAAGACTTGCCTAGGGGAAATATCTTACCTATCTTAATGACTTATTAACCACCCCTTCGACCTTTCCTTATCCACAGTTTCTTCTTCGTTTATAGGAAAGTATGAATTAGTGGAAAGAAAAGAGGCCAAACAGACCTGATATTCAAATACTGGACTTACTCTTTCACTGTTGAATCTGACCATGGACAAATTACTCTCTTGAGGGCTCCTGGATATTATGTACCCTTAGTCAATTAACAGAGCTTCTGTAGGCAGCTTCAGAGGCCCACACACATTGCAACAATGTGGAGAAGACTTCAAGACAGTATCCTGACTAGCAGGACCAGTGGAGACAACCCTAGCAATTGGTGGAATGACAGCTTGTCCTTATCTGAGAGTTCTTTAGCAAAGAATCAATTTTGCTTGTCTGGAAAATGGGAATGGTATTTTCTAGGAAGAGTGGTGTACAATAATTTCCTGTAATTCTTATTCTCCCTCCTTCTTCCTAAAGCATATACTTCTTTGAAAATACTCTGTACTCTAAGCACAGAGATACAGAAAACATTTTCCAAGGAAGTACATATGTCAAGAGGCTTTAAAAACATAGGAAATGTAAGTCCCCGTGTGATTGCCTCTCCCAAACCCTTGTGCTACCTGCAGCCCACAGCACTTTTGCACATACTGTAACCACTCCCACAAATACTCTTCTCTGTCCTCTGCACCTGTATCCACCCTATTTGTCCTTTCCATCCCAGCTTGATATTTTGTCTGAGAAGGCTAATCTCTACTTTTCAGTCAGGTCGCATGGCCTGCCTTGGCTCTTGCTGTTCCAGGCACATCTCAATGTCATTTTTCCCAGAACTAACCTCACAGGAATGTGGATGATGCTGTACGACACTTGTCACTACAGAATATAAGCTTCAGAAGAGCCTGAAACACAGTGCTTCATGTTCTCCCATCATGCCTACTGCTAGTGATAGGCACATTGTAGGCACTCAGTAGATAGTCACCACTCAACAAATATATGGACAGAAGCCTGAAAATATAGCATATTAGCCAGGCACTGGTAGCCTAGCTACTCAAGGAGCTAAGATCTGAAGATCACAGATTGAAGTCAGCCTGGGCAGGAAAGTCGATGAGACTATTATCTCCAATTAACAAACAAAACACCAAATGTGGAGCTGCAGCTCAAGTGGTAGAGCAGTATCCTTGAGCACAAAAGTTCAGGAATAGTGCCCAGGCCCTGAGTTCAAACCATGAGACCAGCACACACACACACACACACACACACAAAGAGAGATAAACAGACAGAGACAGAGAGACAATCAGAGAGAGAGAGAGAGAGAGAGAGAAAATACTGCAGGTTGCAAGTTTGTTTCTCAGCTCTGGACATTAATAAACTATGTTAAGTGCAAGGCCACAAGACTCCTGATGAACCAGAACATGAACTGCTGCTGCTGATTGAATATGTGAAAATATGTAGAAATTCTACTTGCTCTTAGTCAGCTTTAAAAAAAAAATAGAAATGCCTTATGGTGAATACATTACCCTTTTGTTGGGTACATTTATTTATTACAGATTTCACAGCATTGCAGAGATAGTGTGTATAAAACCCTGTTATGCCTTTAAAAATATCTTTACTCTCAAACTATGAGACTTGTTTTCCTCTTTTGCATACTTCCTATCACCAAACATAGATGACAAAGTCAAAATAGAAACAAAGCAAAATAAGGTCAAGCTAGAAATGATAAAGGACTTCAAAAGCACAGGATATGCAAAGCCTGACAGAATGAGGATTACAAGACAGGTATGCTAGAGCCCATTGGAAAATGTCCACAGGAGACCCATGCAGTGGGGATGATGGAATATCCAGGGCTTAGCAGAAGATGTAAACTCTGCAGAGCTAAGCCCCACCAGGTCAATGCAGATAAAAGAGCTGAGGAGGTGGATGAAATCGAAAGCACAGGAGAAGAGAGATAACAGGTATTTACAAGGGGAATAAAACAGAGTGACTGGAGAATGAAAGTAATTTGTGGACTCTGGTAGATCATTTTGGGAGCTCTGCATTGCAAAGATCCTCCCCACAATGTTTCTTCGCTTCTCTGTATTGTGTCTAACTTTTATGGTTCTTTCAGTTGCCCAGTTGGCTCTCAGCCATCACCCAGTCATCTTTCAGATCATCTGCAAATGAGAGATTTTTTTTTCCTTTATCATTTGGGCTCTGCTCCATGTCTTTTATGACAAAAGGAAAAGAAAAACCTCTTACAAAGATCAAGTCCATTACCTTTTTTCTTTGCAGAATCTGACCTATGAACATAGTGTGTTAAATGAGTTACAGGAGTTGCTTTCAGGAATGAGGGAGAATGGTGTGTTGATTAGAAGAGCGAGCTACAGGGAGCAGACAGCTCGCTTGGCGTTATACTCCATTGTCAATTATTCAGAGCTCATTATCCCATGCAGGGAGGGCTCCATTTGTCGGCTCTGTTTCTTCTTCCATTGGATGTCCAACCTTAAACTATTTCAAAAGCAGCTTCCCATGAGGGCTAGTTAGAGGTTTGGTTAAGGAATCAAAGGGTTACCATTAGGATTGCATCTTGGCATTGAAAGAGAGAAAAAAAATTGAATAAATTAGAAGTGAGGAGAGTCACTGTATTTTAATTATTCATGGGTATATTTTTGTTTTACTTTTCTTTTTTGTGCTTATAGAAAAGAAAGAAAAAAGTACATAAACCATTGTTCTGATCTGAAAAACACACTTGACTTTCCTCAGCAATGGTGCCAAGGTTTATGGATACTGCTTCCTCTTTGATACGACACTTGTTCCTTTGTGCCTGAGAATGAATAAAAACTTCTCCCATCTTCCTTTTCTCAAAGCAGTGTTTATGTGAATTCATCACCTTTAAGATTCTTTGTCACTTCATCTCTCTCCAGAGATTTAGCTCTTTTCTAATGGTCACTCAGTTTACCAGCGTCATCTTCATAGCTTTCATCAGGAAATGTCCCTGAATCCTGATTCATGCAAGATCTGCTTCGCACATCTAGCAATTCAGAAGATCCCAACAGCTGGGTACTTTTAGAAAAAAAAACTTTATTCAAACTGGCAGATAATCTTGTATTTGTCATGTACAACATGATATTTTGAAGTAAATATGTTGTGCATTGTTTTAATCTAGCTAATGAACAAATGCATTACATACTGTCATTTTGTTACAAGAACACTTAACACCCACTCTGCTGGGATCTTCAAAGAATGACTATGTGTTGTCATTAACTCTAGTGGCTTGATTTGCAGTCGATCTTTAAGTATAATTCTATTTCCTTGGACTAGCATCTTCCATCTTCCGCTCTTGTCCTGATTACCCCAGCCTCTGGTTGCTCACATTCTTCTCTGTTCCCATGAGGTTGATTTATTTTTTCAAATTCCCCTGGAAATCTTGTCTGATTTCCATAGATGAGACCCAGGACTTTATTCTTCAATGTGACTCTCGTATTAACTCTTCTTTTATGGCATGGCCCAGGAGCATTCCCTAACTGTCATCCTCCGTCTTTATTTAGACCATGTCCTGTTCCTGTGGCTGTTTCCTGCCACCTGCTGTATTGAACACGGAAATGTCATCATTGCTGATCCTTCTTCAGGATGAAAAGCATTCCTGGGTCTGAGCATGGGTGGTTGAACTTGACCAGATACTTGCTTTTGAACAAGTGATTGTCTATATTGGTGATTCATCACTTCTACTTGGTACTATGTGACATAGCACAGCACCCAAGGCAGGCTTGTGTTTCATTGACTGGGGACTGGGGATTGATAATGCTCTCAAGTATCTAACCTGGATTTCCAGACACCTGATGGATGCCCAACACATTCATTTTCCATTCCAAAGCAGCCCCTTGTTCCAGTTGTTATACCATCTCACACCTTTGTGTAATTATCTACTACAAGGATGAATATAGCAGCAGTCCTTAGGATAAGGTCTGCAATACGTGCTTCTTGCAGAAGGTAAACATCCCCCCAATACTTGTTCACATTACTTTTTGCATCTATTTAAGACCTTGAGAAAATTCCAGTCCAGACAGTGAAGGCATATGTAAGCAAAAAATACATAATATGTATGTGTATGTATGTATTGGACAGAGGTCTTTTTTTTCTTTTTTGTATGTTTTTATTGTAAAAAAATACTGTACAGAGGGGTTACAATTACATGAGCAAGGTAGTGAGTACATTTCCTATCAAGCATTGTTACCACATCCTTTGTTTTTCCCCTACCATCCCTTCCCTCCCCTCCCACCTCCAAAACTACTCCCCTCCCCTGCCGAAGTTGTAAAGTTGGTTTTCTACAGTGTCTTGTACATCTCTTTGTTACACTGGGTCAACCTGTATCCCTATTTAAGCATTTTGTTTTTTCCCTTCCCCTCCCCAAATTAGAGAACTGTATATACAAGATGCAGGGCCCTGACATCAAATACAGTGAAAACAGGGGTTATACCATAGGGTGGGGGGAAACAGAGGTCACTTTTAAAATACTGTTTTGTAGCTGGAGAATGAAAAGACCATTGTAAACTAAGACATTTACTTCATATCAAAGAGAATGGAAGCAAGCTGCTGAGTCAGCACCCACAATTGACCACTTAACTCAGGGATGTGTTCAGTCCTAAGCATGGATTGTACCGAAGGAAGCCACCACCCCTTGCTTCAGTCTAGATCTTTCTGGAAATGGACACATACATTTAGGAAATGTAAGTTAGATCCCAAATTATGAATTTTCTTCCTTGTTCTATTACCACATCATTGTTACCCTGAGTTATTCCATAGGCAAATAGATCCCATCTGCTCCTTATTTCTCCCATACATGTTTCATAGTTACCAAAATGGTATTCCCAAATCACAGGTATAATCAAGTCTCTTGATTCCTCAAGTCTACAACAACCTGCCTTTGACCCAGAATTGTCCACGGCAGTTCCATCCTTCCATGGCTCACTTTAGGCTCCAGCCGTTTTCCATGACGCATAGGGCCATTTCACACTTCCCTGCTCTACCTGGTCCTGCTCTTTATGTGCAGAACATTCTGTATTTCAACTTTTATCCACTAACAAGGGCCACTCTTTCAATGACCAGTTCTCACTTCACCATGAACGCTTCTTCAATTCCTGATTCTCACCTCCCCTCTTATCCCCATTCTGATTAAAATTTCTCTCCTTAAAACTCCAGTAAATAATTTTGTGGTTCATCATTGTGGAAAAAACAATTTCAGTATATATTGAACACAGGAATTACAGTGTATGTATATATATATATATATATATATATATATATATATATATATATAATATGTGTGTGCATGCACACACATTACCATGATTAATTAGGTACCTGTGCAAGCACTAACCACCTTAGAAAATAGAGTCATGCTTCTTCCCACCCCACATCCCATGTAACTCCTCTTCTGAATTCTGCCTATCATTCTTTTGCTCTTCTTTACAGATGATTATATATAGCCAGCCATACCACTTAATAACTGAACTTCACGGACATGATTTTGGTTTTGTTTTTTACATTTTCTTACTACTTTAGCTTAATATTGTGAAATTCAATGCAATGAGTATGTTTTACTATAAATTTACCTACTTTTTACTACTCTAGTTTCCTATTTGTATTAATTTAACTACCTATTCATTTATTTTCCAATTGTGGGTACTTTCCAAAACTTAACTATTAAAAACGTTGGTATAGGTGACATGTTTCTAATTCCTGGTGCACGTCTTCTCACATGTATATTTATAGTTGTAGATTTTATGGGTCCTGAAGACTGAACAATTTCAAATTTACAAACCAATGCCAGAAAACTTTCTGGATTGTTTTTCCATTCTGACAACGCTAGGAATTTGGCACAGTAGCAAGAGGGACAAGGGTTTCTTTCTCTATCTTGTGAACATTTCCTTTCCTCATTTTGTCCTCTAGAGATAGATTCCTATAAACTACTCCTCTACTCAATTCTATGCATTTGTAATCAGGGAGCAAGACTCCTAAATATCCGGGAGCATTGGTAATAACTAGCCAATTATTTGGTATTGATCCATAATAGCCTAATACTGCAACTCTCTAGAGTGTTATAGAAGCCAGAAATGGACCTCAACAAAGGAGAATTAATCCCAGGCTGTATTCCTACAATATCCAGTATGGCTCAAACACTGCAAATCATAGAGAAATACCAGATATAGTTTCAATCATCAGTTCCCTTCCCTGTAGACTGCCAGCAACATGAAAATTCCAATGGATTCACTTTGCACTTCAACTCCCAGTTTGAGATAAGATGGTACTAATGTAAATATAAAGATTCTTTTCAGAATCATACAAGCATAAAGAGAAACATTTCAACTTACAACCTAGGCATACTCATGTATATTTTTCATGCTTTCAACTCTAAGCAATTGGACATGTATTTATTCATTACTTACTAGAATAAACATTTCTAGACTATGCAGAGAAACACTGCAAAGCACTGTGGGTGGCAAAGTGCCTGGAGTGGAACAAATTCCAGCTTAGTCACTTACAAACGGGGTAACCTCAACGTTGTCCTCACAAAAGTGAGCTCACAGCATAGCCGTCTTGCAGTTTTTACAATTAAATGTGGTAATTAATACAAGTGCATAACACTGCCTCACATACTCTAGGCCATCTTTTAATGAAGGATAATGATGATGAAAAAGGGAGATACAGAAATGAAGACTGATTATAATGAAGAATTCAATCCCTACTCTTTGGAAATACATACCACATGGTGTCTGTATAGCTGCAAAACATAAAATCAGAGATGACTGCCATAATAGCCATGATTATCATAGCCATTTTTTCCAAAACCAATAATTGAAATATAATCTGACAAGTGAATGAGTCCAAGAGTGTATTAGGATCTACTCTCAGAAATTGGAATTGTTTCAGAATACCTGCAGCATGCAATTCTTGTAGCTGTATTAGAAGCATTGACTGTCAGCAATAGGTTGACAAATTGTGTCCTGGCAAGATTCCTTAGAGGAAGTAAGATTCGTGTGAGGTCTGGATGGGCCTTCAACAGGTGAATATCAGAAGAAAAAAAAAGGAGATAAATTTCTTATAGCAGAGTATCCTAGAATAGGACGGAAGACATAGCTCTCTTCCCCACGTGCTCATTCACATGTGGAAAAGATTGCAAATAATTTTCAGGACCCCAGAGAATTCCGAGAGCAGGGATGGAAACAGGATTGTAACCTCGGAGGGAAGTTAGCAGGAACCTGGCACCTCCCATTCCTACTCTCCTGCTTCAAACAAAGCAACTCTACTTTTGTATTATCCATGGGCCTTTGCTATCAGAAGTTCATTTGTAAAGACTTTCCACGATTGATGGAAAGGGGAAAAAAGTCACAGTGTCTGTTAGTAAGTCTGGTCATTTCCTTATTTTCTGAAAATGAATGGCCCTTTGGGAGATCCTGTGATGCTTTGGTTACATACAGATCTTGTAAAATTATGAGTCCTACCTAACACAGAGGACTATGTTGGGGAAAGTCACCTCCATATAAGAGTTGAAAACATTTAAGGACTCTGGTTTTATCAAATTTCAAGTGAACAATTCATTTTAATTATAGTTACCATGCCACACATTAGACCTCTGAACTTACTCATGTTATAACGGAAAGGCCATATCTTTGATTGACACTTCCTCACTCCTCAGTACATTACTCTGTTTTTCTGAGTCCTAACTTTTTAAATTCCACATACATCATACAATGTTTCTCTTTCTGTTTATGGCTTAGTTCACTTAGTATGATGTCTGCTGAAGTTTTTGACAGACCACCATTACTGTTTTACATAACAGCAGTACCAATTTACATGTCCAATAGTTTACAAGGGTTTCCTTTCTCAGCATCCTCACCAATATTTGTGATCAGTCTATCAAGATGATAAAACAGTTATAAATATATAGGCATCTAACAACAGAGCACCTAAATTTATAATGCCAATACTATAACAGAACTAAAGAAAGAATAAAAAGCCAATACCTATAAATTTTCTATTTAACTCTCAGTTATCGAAATATCAATAAATCCTCCATTGAGAAAAGTGAACTGAGAAAATAGAAATGCCTTGAAAATGTTAAGAGAACTTGGCCTCTAATAGCTAAAGAGACAATACATGTCTCATATCTTTTTCTGCTATCAATATATTTCATCTCCATGTAATAAGGAGAAATTGAATAGAAGCCTATAGAAGCTAGTTTTTATGAAGTTTAATACATGACATTGTAATAATGTGTGGTGTCAGGGGTTTTATACAGAGGCAGAAATAACTACCTTTTTAGTGGATATATTATTGCTTGCAAACTTGTATTGAAAATGTATAAATCTGAAAAGGGACAGAGTGGTTTCATTAAGCTTTCTACATCAGTCTGATGTTTTTGTTTGTTTTTTTTAATTTAATTTTATTTTATTTGTGAACATACTGTACAGAGGGGCTACAATTACATGGGCAGGATAATGCATACATTTCTTACCAAGCATTGCAGCCTCCTCCTTTGTTTTCCCTTCACATCCCTTCCCAGCCTTCCCCCTCCCCTACATCAGTCTGATGTTTACACCTGGCAAAAACCCAACAGAAGCCAGGTGCTGGTGGCTCACACCTGTAATCCTAGTTACTCAGGCAGCTGAATTCTGAGAATTGTGGTTCAAAGCCAGCCCAGGCAGAAAAGTCCCCGTGAGTCTCTTATCTTCAAATAACTACTCAAAAAAACCAGTCAGAAGTGACACTGTGACTCAAGTGGTAGAGTGCTAGCTTTAAGTACAAAGAGATTCAGGGACAGTGTCCAGGCCCTGAGTTCAAGCCCCTAGGGCAGCTAGGTAGTTGCAAAACCACTGCTATAAAGTTCTTTAAAACTAAGCTATTTCCTAAATATTTCACTGAAAATAATGATAGTTAATATATTCCCTCTTTAATTTATGTAATTGATTTCTTTGAGAAAAAGTATTCTTTCATTTTCTAAAGAACTCTGACAGTGACATGGATTAACTGCTAATAAAAACCTTTGTCTGCAAAGTATAATAGAAATAATTGAGTTAGTAACTGGTATTTAATGCTTTTCAAGATACTTCACTAGTGAGGTGTAGAAATAAAATGTAGGTATCATTCTGAAGCCTGAAATTCTAATAATTATTCCCTGTATGTAACCTAAAGATCTTAGGATTCATTTGTATTTGAAAATGAGCTTGTATGTGAAAATAAAGATAAAACATGTCATCCATAGCATATAAATACTAAAGAAATGTTATGAAATAATAATGAAAAATTACACTCAATGAGAAAAACAAATAACGAACAAGATGAAGAAATTTATACCAAGTAGCAAATAAACATCAGAAAACATGAGAAAAACTAAAGCAATAAGGCTATTTTCCATCTATTAGATTAGAAAAAAAAAAGTGTGGAAGTTCTAAATATTGGCAGGGATGGAGGGGTACGGGGACTGTCATTCATTAGTAGTGACTTTGATCAAATTGACTCCTTCTATTACTCTTTCATAGCCGCACTTCTACCTCATCCCTCCTGCTTTTATGTCTTAGTCTCACTTCCTTTCAGACTGTCATCAGTACTGAGGTCAGTCATCTCCTGTGGGACCTGCTGGAGCTGCCATTTCACAAAACTGGCCCAACTGATAATGACCTTCCCTACAAATAGAACTTGAGAAGCCTTAAACATCCTGTCTCCCCACTCTGTCCTGCTCTCCATTTTGTATTTTGTTCTATCCTCCCCTTCAAGGATAATTGAACTGTCCTTGCCATCTACCCCTAGAACAGTAGTGATTGCTTCTTGCTAAAAGTAGCTGAGCAGCCCTAACAGAATGGAGAGGGGAGAAAAAGACTGAGGAAATTAAGAAACAAAGAGAAGAGATTCTGGATCAACCAGTACTTTTCCTCCATTTTCCACCATTTTTCATGGGTCAAAAAGAAAATCTAAGGATGACTTGTGGTATAAAACAGTCATTATAACCAGAGGCTGGTAGTTCATGCCTGTAATGCTAGCTACTCAGGAGGCCAAGATCTGAGGATCTCCATTCAAAGCCAGCCCAGGCAAGAAAATCCATGAGACTCTTATCTCCGAGTACTACCAGAAAACCCAAAGTGGAGCTGTGGCTCAAAGTGGTAGATCACTATCCTTGAGCAAAAGAGCTCAGGAATAATGCCCAGATCCTGAGTTCAAGCCTCATGACTGACCCAAAAAAATCATTATAGTGGAACATTTGCTCTCTTATTGAAGGATCTATAGGTTGTATCATCCATGGGGGAAGGTGATGCTGAATGGGAGAGGAAGAGGCAGAGTTTGGGATGGGATTAAAAGCTCAGACCTTCAGTTTGCAATTAGAGAGGGAAACCTTATTGAAGATTACAAGGCTAACTGCACTAGACAATTTTTTATTTTAAATACTTTTTTATTATAAAAATACTGTACAGAGGGGTTCACTAGACTTTTTTAATAGCTAAAAATGTTGAAAAATAATGGAATTGGACTGCTACACAGCAGGAAAAGGGTGGGGGACTAACAGAGCACAGCTGGTAGCAGTTATTGGAAAAATAAATCAATTTTACATTTATGCCTCAGTGACTAGAGACAGTTTAATCAAACAAGTTATATTAGTAATGTGAGCTACTGAGAGAACAAAGGTGATTCAAAAACAAGGATTCTCCATCAGACAAAGCCTACAGAATTGTTCTTCTAGGAACCCCAGTGAATTTGAGGTTTTCTATTTCTATGTTTACATTCAGTTCTTTTGGTAACAAGTGGACCCCACTAGTAAAATCACTGCCATATCACACTAAGAATGACACAAGGTGACGCAGAGAAAATACAGAAAGGATCCGAACGTAGCAGCATAACAGAGGGCCATCACTGAGAAATATACAAAAATTAGAAGAAAAGACAAAAGAGGATCCGAGTCATAATCGGAAAAAAAGAACCTAGAGGGGAAAACCAGAAAATATACTCAAAAAGATGGAAGGGTGAAACAAACCGAGATTCATAAAGTTAATCCAACTCATTTTTGAGTAAATGCTCATCCACTTTCAGTGTTAATGACACCTGTCTAACTCACACTAAAGTGTTTAGTAAGTACATGGGGCAGCTCAAGGTAAGTAATCATGTGACAATTAACCTGATGTCTTGTTACCAAGCACATCACTGTTATTTATTAATCAGCTCCCAGGGGAAGTATACATAATTTAGAATTCTCTTTTCTAGAGTTAATTTGAATTTTTCTCTTGCTTGCTCTAGTCCATCAAGGGTTTATGTGTTGGTCCATTTGAGAACTAAATGAGATGATATTTCTGACATTCCTAGAACAAACCTGAAATAAACTATTTAGTTGCTTATTGCAAAAGTAGCTCACAACTGCCTAATAAACTCGTAGGTCATTTATTGAAAACTTTGCATAGAGGGAGAAGCCTAAATTAATGTATCTAGTGACATAAAAATAAATATTCACATAAAGAACTGAAGATAATTTGAATCTAGTTGGGATGCATGATAGAGTAGCACCACTGTAGCTGCCTTCCTCACAATAATTAATTATGAAACTCTCTAGTCGCAGCCAGTGGTGCTCTGGGCTGTGAACATGGAGAGTACCTCTTCAATCAGCTTCCCAACTGCAATCAGCTCTCATGACTGAACGTCAAATGCATTTCTTTTCTCCACCCAATATTTTCTGCATTTCATGTCTCAAGAATTTGATCAAGGATACAGGGAACCATTACAATGAGTCAAGATAAGTGTAAGAAAGTCTCCTTCTGAAAAAAAAAATGGCTGATTTGCTATAGGATGTATGTGGAATTCTCAAAGCAGCCACAGTTACACTAATCAGACACTTATTAACCTAAACTAGAAAGAGGAAAAATTCGGAAAGTACATTGCAAAGCTACGCTAAGCCAGAGGCCTTGTATTCTAGTGATTTAAGAAAGCTTTACATTTTTATTTCCAATTAACCTATCAATAGTGATGTCACTTAAATACGCCTAAGGAATATTATCTTCTCATTATTGCCAGAAAACATGCTGCCCAATTTCATAGCTCAGCTGTTCTCATGCATGGGTGGACAATCTGAATTAACTTGAAAGGAAACAAGATTTTTTTAGACACGCAACTGCATTTCTAGTTCTAAATTTTAAGTAAATTAATATGTGATTTTAATTGTAAAAGAAAAGAAAATAGATAATGTTTATTTTGTCCATCAAAGTGATAGTGATACAATAGTGTTCTCACTTTCTGTTTATTCAGTATTAACACTTATATAGAAAAATTATTGTAATCCACATACATACTCATTGCCAATACCATTGAATATGGTGGCAGTGAGTTAAGGTTCCTGGAGAGCTATTTTAAAGTTAAAGCAAACAAAAATAATAGACCCTACTGAGTTCTACTGATGTTAGTTTTCCTACTTTGTAACTCCCTGTGAATTCAAAATGAGACCACAAGTTTAACCATGATTCTGTTCATCTGAAACTTCTACACATCTAGGGGTTTTTGTTTGGTTTTGGTTTTGTCAGTCGTGGGATTTGAACCCAAAGCCTAAGCTTTTTCACTCAAGGCTAGCACTCTACCACTTTTAGCTACAGGTCCACTTCCAATTCCAGTTTTTAACTGGTTAATTGGATATGAGTCTCACAATACTAGATAGATAGATAGATAGATAGATAGATAGATAGATAGATAGATAGATAGATAGATAGATAGATAGATAGATAGATAGATAGATATTTTTTGAAAAAGACTCACACAAGGAGGAGACAACAATGCTTGGTAAGAATTGTACTCATTACCTTGCTCATGTGACTGTAACTCCTCCTCTGTACAGTATTCTCACAATAAAAACCATATTTAAAAAAAAAGAGAGAGAGAGAGAAAGAGTCTCACAGACTTTCCTGCCTGGACTGCTCACACATCTAGTTTTGTCCCCCACCCCCTCCTTTTTTTTTTTTTTTTGCTGGTCTTGGGGCTTGAACTCAGAGCCTGGGCACTGTCCCTGAGCCTCTTTTTGCTCAAGGCCAGCACTCTACCACTTGAGCAACAGCATCACTTCCAGCTTTTTCTGAGTAGTTTATTGGAACCCTGATCCTCAGATCTCAGCCTCCTGAGTATCTAGGATTACAGGCGTGAGCCACTGGCACCTGGCAAGACTATCATTTTTAATATTATTGTTTTTATCATCAAATAGTTGTGCAAGGAGGGTTCAATGTAACATGTCCATTTAATGTGTAGAATGCATCTTGATCAGTGTCACCCTTCCATCATTCCCCCTCCTACCGTTCCTTTCTTCCACCAGTCTTCTCAAATTTCCTACTTCCATTTTCATGTTTGTACATCGAATATTATGACTCTTTTGCCCACTACTCCTCTTTCCTGTCATCTGTCCCCTCTGGTAGTCCCTTACCCCCTCTCCCAGTCAAGACATGTGTCAGCTTCCTGATACTCATTTTGTTAAATTGTCTTATTAATAGTTTAAAAGGGTCCCAACATGGAATCTCATGCTTAGGTTTACTGTACTTCAGTTTCATTGTGTGTATGGTGGGGGGGGAAGGAGGAGATGAATATGTCCCTGTAGGTATTTACATATATAACATGTGTCTGTGCTTGTGTGTGTGTGTGTGTGTGTGTGTGTGTGTGTGTATTCACATGCACGCCAACCCTGGAACTTGAACTCAGGGCTTAGGTGCTGTCCCTGAGCATTTTTCTCAAGGCTAGGACTCTACCAATTAAGCTCCATGCCTGCTTACTTTTTTTTGAGGGGGAGGGACAGTAGTTAATTGGAGATAAAAGTCTCATGGACTTCCCTGCCCAGGCTGGTTTGATCCTCTGATCTCAGCTTCCTGAGTAGCTAGGATTACAGTCATAAGCTACAGGCACCCAACTACATATATATTCATATATGTTAAACTAGCATTTGAAAAGTTAAAGTGATCCAGGAAGTTCTGGCCTATTAAGTACTAACTAGATTATTCACAGTCATTGCCAGGCTCATTTCACCCTTAAGCATGCTTCAATGAACTCGATTTTAAAGCCACTTGTGACTTGATTACATGTACTTCTCAACAGTTTCTCAAAGATATACTAAATCACAAACATCTCAAATCCATCTTTTTCATATAGGAAGGGAGCTTGAACTCTGAACCAAGAAAAATAATGTTTATGCTGTCTACCTCCCTTCCTCAACAGTACTGAAGCAGACTCATAAAATAGAGAGCTGTGGGATGTGCAGTTAGAGAACCCAGGCCTGGTCCCATTACCTTTACTTAGAAGCTTTGTGGTCTAAAGGTCTAAATCCCGTTTTCTCTAAAACGAGGACCCTGAAATAAATACAATATGTAAATAGAAATCCAAAATAAAGTAGAGAAATTGAAAGATTAGCAAGGTGAACACATCATCCTCTGGACCCCTGGGTGTGAACTGTGGATGACTCAGTCTGTGCTACTATAACAAAATACCTGAGGGTGGATGAATGAAGAACAGAAAGATATTTCTTGCTCTTCTGTAGTCTGAGAAGTCTAAGATGAAGGTGCCTGCATCTGATGTGGGTTTCTTTCTGTGTCTTCACATGATAGAGACAGAAGGGCAAACAAGAGCCTATCCACACCCATATCTACTTTTTATGGTAGTGTTGATCCATGCATGAGAGTGGAACTCTCATAACCTCAACCCCTCCCCTACGGCCTTACCCCTCTACTCTGGTGCATTGAAGATTAAGCTTCACACACATTTCAGATTATAGCAATGGGGACAGAGAAATAATTATCAGCAAATTTTCCTTTTCTTACTTTACCCTAAACTGAATCATCTTTTTCTTCCACACATGTATACACACATATACATGCATGCATGTGTGCTCACGCCCATGCATGCATACACACACATACACACACACACACACACACACACACACACACACACACACACACACACCTTGTAGAAAAACAAACCATAATCTCCGCTGTCCTGCTGTTCTGGAAGTTAAGATTATATGTCCTAGGGCTGGGAAGTTGGCTCAGTGGTAGAGCGCTTGCCTTGCATGCATGAGACCCTGGGTTCGATTCCTTAGCACCACATAAGCAGAAAAAGCCGGAATTGGCACTGTGGCTCAAGTGGTAGAGCACTAGCGCCCAGGCCCAGAGTTCAGATCCCATGACCAACAATAACAACAAAAAAAGATTATATGTCCTATAAGAGTTTATTTCCCAATGGTTCTCATAAGACTCAGAGAAAAACAAAAGTTAATGTATCTACTTTTAGCTGGTTCTATGAGCAAAGGTATGATGATGCCAAAAGAAGAGCTGCCTCCACCTTATGGCTCTCTTCCTCAGTGACTTACTGGTAAGATGTTGTTTGTAAGTTTACCTCTTGTTGTAAGGAGAGAGCAGTTTATTTTTACTTTTATAACCTTCTTGCCTTCTTCATATTGTAACAGTTAGGAGAGACCTTAAATCCCTCCTTATCAGATTTTGACCTTGACTTTGAGATTACATTAGGTCTATCGAGGGGGTGGCATTCTAACCACTGCACGGTACTTCCATTGCAAAGCCTCAAGAGCCCTCTGGAATTGCCCTCCTGCCCACAGTTCTAAAATAATCCCATCACTAAATTATTCTCCAAATCCCAGCTACAATTTTACCTGGGAGCCATCTTGGTACCTTTTCCACTCTAATCCACATTGTGTTGGGCTAGACTAACCAAATGCAGAAAGTAACTGTAAATGTGGTAAGCAAGATGGCCAGCTCCAGAAAAGAATTACTGACACACACCAATAGAATAATTACTGCACAAATCTAGAATATAAATGTATCCCATTAGATAAGCATACAGAATAATACTTACTTTTTCTCAGTTACAGCGTGAGAGGGAATGACAGCCTACACAAGTCCAGAATAGAAAGTCTCCTCTTTGATTTTCTTTTGTCTATTTTTCAATCAACTAGAAAAACTGACTTCATGACCTAACATAAGTGATTTCTGACAACTACATAAGCTGCTAGCTGAGCTGCCAGGGATCGCTATCCAGTCTTGCTCAGGCAAATAATTTTAGGATATTGTCTCATCTTGTCTTCTTGCCTGAACAGTCAGGCTAGCATTGGAAAATGGAATGATGGTGGTGATTTTTTTCCCCTTTGTAGAAGCTATGTCTGCCTCACCTACCTTGTCTTTAAATCACCTTTCTTATTTGCCATTCTTTTGATTTTTAAAACTTCATTGTTGATCTTTCAAAATGGAGTAGGCTTTTAAAAAATGATTATAGTTATACTGTACAGAGGGGTTACAGTTACATGAGTAAGGCAATGAGTATATTTCCTATCTAGCATTGTTACCTCCTCCTTTGTTTTTCCCCTCTATCCCTTCCCTCCCTACCTGCCCAACTCCTCCCTCCCTGCCCTGTAAGAGTTTATTTCCCAATGGTTCTCATAAGACTCAGAGAAAAACAAAAGTTAATGTATCTACTTTTAGCTGGTTTTATGAGCAAAGGTATGATGATTCCAAAAGAAAAGAGATGCCTCCACCTTACGGCTATCTTCCTCAGTGACTTACTGGTAAGATGTTAGTTCATTTTCAACATAGTGTCTTGCCCATCTCATTGTTACAATGGGCCAGCCTGTCTCTTTGTTTCAGCATTTTGTTTTGTCCCTTCCTCTTCACAAATTAGAAAAATATATATTCAAGATGCAGGGCACCAGAATCAAATACAGTGACACCAAGGGTTATATCATGGGGGAAGAACATACAAAAGAAACAAAAAAATTCTAGTGATATATTTTATAAAACGAAATTAAAATTTTTCTACAGCTGGGTGTGTTTTTTTATGCCTATAGTCCAAGCTACTCATGATCAACAGGATCATGATTTACGACCAACCCAGGACAGAAGTGTACAAAACCCCTTCCCAATAGCTGAGCATGTTGACAGACCCTTTGTCAGCCCAGCTATGCAGGAGGCTGAGTTCAAGAGGATCACAGTTTCAAGCTATCCAGAGTGAAAGAAGCTTGACATAGTAGCCCACACCTGCCATCACAGATGCAATACAAAACCTAAAATAAAGGGATTCTAGTCCAGGTAGGAGTCTAAGCAAAAAATAACACCCTATCTTAAAATAGCCAGGGAAACAAGGCTAAATTTAATGAGTAGAAGACCATTCTTACAAGCACAAGACCCTGAGTCCAAACACCAATACTACCAAAAAGAAATATTACAATTCTTATTTAAATTCAGTTTAAACAATAAGGAAAGCACAGAGTTTAAAAAAAAAACAGCTTCTGAATTGTTCATTCCTTCACTCATCCATCCATCTATTCCTCTATATACAATTAATGATGAGTATTTATCCACCCATCTATATAGGAATATTTCCTATTTGACCAAGTTCCTCTTTGAAGTAGCTTACCATATTATATTGGCAAAAAAAAATTCTTCTAATGAAATGCATAGGGGAGGCTTCTCCTGAGACTGGTTGGATGGTAGAAGTCTCCCTGAATGATATTTTACAAAATAAATGGTCCTAGAACCTACAGATGAGTAGCACTGAACTGTTTGAATAGAGGAAGAAGCCTGCAGAGGGAGTTCCGGGAAGATGGCGGAGGAGAAGCTGGAATCTGAACAAGCTCTCGCATAGAAAGCAGTTTTAGAGTTCCAGTGAACAGTCCTAAGCCAGAGAATCACACCAAGTGTGCCATCACAGGACAGAGAGTTAGACAAGAGAGGGGAAGCCAAGACAAGGAGACACATCTGAGCGCCTGCCAGCAGCCGCCGCGGCGGCGGCAGGGTCGCAGCGGAGACCGCAGCCGCGGCCATACCTGAGCGCTCACACAGAGAGTCCGGGACGAAGGAGCCAGACGCAGCGGGCGAGAGGATTCTACTCAACACCAGCAAGAACCGACAAGGAGCGGACAACTTCATCCTGCACTTTGCAGACCAGAGACGACCCAGGATCCAAGACTCGGCGTGAGTAGAAGCCCGACGTCCTCACTCCTTCTCAGGGAACAGAGGAGGGAAGGCCACTCCTCCCCCCCAGCACCGGTGATCTCCATCTTGGATACCGACAAAGCTCGGAGGAGCTGCTAGCTCCAACTCAGACCTTGGAATAAAACGAGTCATTTAACAGGTCACAAGAACTTACCGGCTAAGTGACCTGCCAGACTCAGCTCCATCCAGGGAAAAGTCACCCAGCTCAGGCACCAGCCATTGGAGTGGCTTTCCTCACTGGGTAACCAGAGCCAGAGGCTGCCCCTCCCTCTAGCAGCCTCCACAATCAATTGAAAAACAGAAACCCTGAGAATGGCTCCAGGGTGGGCTCTGTGAATTTTTCACAAAATAGCCCCAGGGAAAAGCTACTGTTTGTTGAAAGGCCTCAACTCTACCAGAACCTAGCCTCATCACCCCTCTTTTGTGATTCTCAAAGCAGATCACCCTCCCATTAAACTAACCTGGGAGGGGGATCTCAAAATCTTGGGTAAAGCAGAGCATTTTTCTGCCTGTTCCAACAAACTGACTTAAGAAACCAATCAAGCCACAGGACCTCAAGGTGACCAGAGACTCCAACAAGAGGCTGGTTACAGACAAAAGGGAGATACAGGATTCTTCCCACCCGTCCCAAAAAAATCAAAAAAAAAAATCAAAGAACTTTTTTTTCTTCTTTTCTTTTTTCTTTTCTTTTTTTTTTTTTTTTGGTACCTTATATATATAATATTTTTTTTTCCTTTTCTAAAACTTTTATTAATCTTTAATTTTTGCCTTTTTTGAAAAAATAATTGTTTTCCAGTAACTTTTTTTCCCTCTTATAATTTTTATTTTAGGAATACGTGAATGTACGTTTTCCTTTCTTTTCTTGTCTTCTCTCTCTTTTTCTTTCTTTCTTAATTATCTTTTTGTTTTTTGTCTAGCTCTACTGAACTTCTGATCTTTTTTTTTCTCCCTTTCTTATCTTTTTCACCTTTTCCTTTCTTTTGTTCTTCTGTATGTGACTTAACTCTTGTCTTGCACATCCTGATAAACCCATAGTTAACTAGTAGACCCTATCCCCCATTGTGTACACACTTAATCCACAAATTTATTACTCAATCCAAAACCTCTGAGACTTAAATTCCTTAATAGCAGTACTACCTCTTTATACCTATATAATATTTTAAGCATTTCTTAAGTTTTTCACATCTCCTCTATCTCCCTCCTGTTTTCTCATTATATTCACATTCCTCTCTAAATAGATGGTCTTTCAATCTCCATAACTATATTAATTTTTACGTTTCTAATTTTTTTTTTCTGGTCTCTTTTCATTTCCCTTTACCTTTCTTCTTTTTCTCTCCCTCTCTACTTGCATCCTACCCAACCTATTTCCTGCATTGAGATTAGGACATAGTTAACTCTCCCTGTGCCTCCCCACACCAATCTATTCCTAATTTTTACCCACATCTCTCCCTAACCCTAAAAATTTCTGGCTTTCCAAATTCTTCTCTGCGGTTCGAAGCCCATTAACATATAGTTGTTTGATGTTGAATAGATGTATCTGTTGAACTAGATTGTATCTGTAGACTATTGACTGTATAAATGCAAACGTTGGTTGATGGTTGCCTTAAGATAGTGTTCTAGCACAAAACTGGTGCTATTTTCATCTCAAATGGGCAGAGTAAGCCGGAAAAACACAAGAAAAATGGCAAATCCGGGTATCTCAATTCCCAATCTTGATAATCAGGGGTCAGATCAGATAATGAACAATCCAGAGGAGAGTTCCCAAATAGCTCTACAAACACTGGTGGCAAATATGATAAATGAGAAGTTTGACAACTTACAAAGGACTCTGTATGAGCGTGATAGGGAGAGAGAGGAGGCATCCCAAAAGTTTATACAGGAATATCATAAGCGTGAGGAAGCTACTCAAAAAATGATGCAGGATTTGCGTGAACAACTTGAGAATACTCAAAGAGAAAGGGAGGAATGGCGTGAGCAGGCTGAGAACACTCAAAGAGAACTGCAGGAATCCCACGAACGGGAGGAAAGAGAACTGCAGGAATCCCACAAACGGGAGGAAGCTAATCAAAGAGTAATTCAGGAATTGAGAGACCAGGTAGAGAACACACAAAGATCAGTAAAGGCATTCATGGAATCCATTAACAAAGAGCTGAAGGAAGTCAGGGAGACCACAAAGGGAATGCTGAATGGAACCCAACAGAAGGAATGGGAGTCCAAAGAACCATAACCAATCAACTAAGTGATTTGAGAACAAACACTGACCACCAAATTAAGGAAGTAAAGAAATTCATACAAGACCTAAAACAGAGCTTCAACAAAGAACTTGAAGCCATCAAAGCTGACCAATTAGAAGGAAAAGAGATAAAAAACAAAGTAGAGAGTCTTGACAGCAGGTTAGACCATGCAGAAGATCGAATCTCAGGGATTGAAGACAGCCTAGATATTATAGAGAAAGAACATACAACCATCCAAGACAAGTCCAAGAAGTATGATAGATCTATCCAACACCTAGAAGACACCATCAGAAGGCCTAATCTAAGGATAATGGGTGTAGAAGAGCACCTAGAAACAGAAGTTAATGGTCTAGGAAATTTGTTTAACAGGATCCTAGCAGAGAACTTCCCAAACATACAAAAAGATAGGCCTATTCAGATACAAGAAGCTTTTAGAACCCCAAATAGACCAGACCAGAATAGGACATCCCACCGTCACATTATAATCCACACAGGATCAACTCAGACCAAGGAAAAGATCCTTAAAGCTGTCAAGGAGAAAAGGTTAATCACTTATAAAGGGAAACCAATTAGAATCACCTCAGATTTCTCAGCAGAGACAATCAAAGCAAGAAGAGCCTGGAATGATGTATGCCATGCCCTAAAAACAAACAACTATCAACCAAGAATACTGTACCCAGCTAAACTCTCCTTCATAACTGAAGGCCAAATAAAAACCTTCCATAGCAAAGAAAAATTGAAACAATACATCTCCACCAAACCAGCCCTACAAAAGATTCTTAAAGATGTCCTACACATAGAAAACCAACAAGACCGCAACAAAGGCCAAGAAACTGCACCCAAACTGAGAATCCAAGAACCATAGGAAGAACCTAGTTTTCGCAGCCCCCAAGAAGGTGGATAACATGGCAGGAACTCCCAAATACCTCTCAGTCCTATCTCTTAATGTTAACGGACTGAACTCTCCAATTAAGCGACATAGACTGTCTAGTTGGATTAAAAAACAAGACCCTTCTATCTGCTGCCTGCAGGAGTCACATCTTGCCCGTAAAAACAAACACATTTTCAATGTTAAAGGCTGGAACAAAATCTACCAAGCAAACGGCCCCCATAAACAGGCGGGAGTTGCAATCTTAATATCAGATAAAATAGACTTCAAATTAAAATTCGTGAGAAGAGATAAAGAAGGTCGCTACATACTAATTAAAGGACCTCTCCTTCAGGAGGATATTACAATTCTAAATATCTATTCGCCAAACAATGGAGCACCCAAATTTATCAAAGAAACACTACTTTCCCTCAAGTCCCATATAGATCCAAAGACATTAATTGTTGGGGATTTTAACACACCACTCTCCCCACTAGATAGATCAACTCGGCAAAAACTCAACAGAGAAACCGCAGATCTAAACAGCTGCATAGATCAACTAGACTTAACAGACATCTACCAAACATTTCACCCAGCAGCATCAGAATACACGTTTTTCTCAGCAGCACATGGAACGTTTTCTAAAATAGACCACATTTTAGGCCACTAAGCAAACTTGTCTAAATTCAGAAACATTGAAGTTATACCTTGCATTCTCTCTGACCACAAGGGAATAAAATTAGAACTCAACACCAAAAGCCACCAAAGAAAGTCCAGTATCACATGGAGGCTGAACAACACACTGCTGAATCAAGAGTGGGTCATGGAAGAGATTAGAAAGGAAATTCAAATGTTCGTGCTATTCAACAAAAATGAACACACAAATTACCAGCTCCTCTGGGACACAGCAAAGGCAGTACTCAGAGGCAAGTTTATAGCTCTGAGCTCCTACATCAACAAATTGGAGAAATCTGAAACTAGCAATTTAATGACACATCTAAACCTCCTTGAAAAAGAGCAGCAAGATAAACCCCAATCCAGTAGACTGAAAGAAATAATCAAAATTAAATCAGAATTAAATGAATTAGAATCCAAAAAAACTATAGAAAAACAAAGAGTTGGTTCTTCGAAAAACTTAACAAAATTGATAGACCCTTAGCAAATCTTATCAGAAAAAGAAGAGAACACACACAAATTAATAAACTCAGAGATGAGAATGGAAACATCACCACAGAAACAACCAAGATTCAGAACATTATAAGGGAATACTTCTCAAAACTTTATGCTAATAAGTTTGAGAACTTGACAGAAATGGACCTTTTCCTAGCAAATATTGACATGCCAAAACTAAACCAAGATGAGTTAAACCAGCTTAACAGGCCCATATCAAGCATTGAAATAGAAACAGCAATAAGAGACCTCCCAGCTAAGAAAAGTCCAGGACCAGATGGTTTTACAGCGGAATTTTACAAGGCCTTCAAAGCAGAGCTCACACCAATACTCCTCCAACTCTTCAATGAAATTGAAAGAGAAAGCTCACTACCGAACACATTCTATGAAGCCATCATAACCCTCATCCCAAAACCAGGCAGGGACTCATCAAAGAAAGAGAACTATAGACCCATTTCTTTGATGAACATTGATGCAAAACTTCTCAACAAAATTTTGGCCAATCGACTTCAACAATTCATCCAAAAAATCATACACCACGATCAAACAGGATTCATTTCAGGGATGCAAAGCTGGTTCAATATACGCAAATCAATTAATATTATTCATCACATCAACAGGAGCAAGAATAAGAACCACATGGTTATCTCAATAGATGCAGAAAAAGCATTCGACAAGATCCAACACCCCTTTATGATGAAGGTTTTGGAAAAATCAGGAATCCATGGAACATTCCTCAATAAGATAAAGGCTGTATATGACAAACCTACAGCCAGCATTATACTCAATGGTGAAAAACTAAAGCCATTTCCTCTTAACTCAGGAACAAGACAAGGATGCCCACTCTCTCCACTTCTCTTCAATCTAGTATTAGAATGCCTAGCTACAGCAATAAGACAAGATGCAGACATAAAGGGGATCCAAATAGGGAAAGAAGAAATAAAACTCTCCCTCTTTGCAGAAGACATGATCTTGTATTTAAAGAATCCCATAGACTCCACTCCCAAATTACTCAAGCTGATTCAAAACTTTGGCAAAGTAGCAGGTTATAAAATTAACCCCCAAAAATCAATGGCTTTTCTGTATGCCAACAATGAGAAAAGTGTGGCTGAAATTAGGAAAGCAACTCCATTTGTAATAGCCCCACAAAAAAGAAAATACCTAGGAATTAACTTAACTAAAGAAGTGAAGGACCTCTATGATGAAAACTTTAAAATCTTGAAAAAGGAAATCAACACAGAACTTAAAAAATGGCAAAACCTCCCATGCTCCTGGATTGGAAAGATTAACATCGTGAAAATGGCAATACTTCCCAAGGCTATCTACAAATTCAACGCAATACCTATCAAAATTCCACCCTCATTCTTCAAGGAAATAGAAGAGGCAATCCAAAAATTCATATGGAACAATAAAAGACCCCGAATAGCAAAAACGCTCCTGAATGGAAAGAACACTGCTGGAGGAATATCAATACCAAACTTCAAACTTTACTATAAAGCCATAGTAATCAAAACAGCTTGGTATTGGCATAAGAACAGACCTCAGGACCAATGGAATAGAATTGAAAACCCAGAAATGAACCCACAGACCTATAGCCATCTAATCTTCGATAAGGGAGCTAAAACAATAGAATGGAAGAAAGACAACCTCTTCAGTAAATGGTGCTGGCAAAATTGGTTAACTACATGTAGAAAACTTAAGCTAGATCCTTATATATCACCCTGCACCAGAATCAACTCCAAATGGATCAAAGACTTTGAACTCAAAGCAGACACTCTGAAAACATTACAGGATGGAATAGGAGAAACCCTGGGTCTCCTTGGCTCAGGCCGAAATTTTCTGAATAGAGACCCGGAAACACAACAAATCAAAGAAAGGTTGGACAAATGGGATTGCATAAAGTTGCAGAGCTTCTGCAGGGCAAATGACATAGCTAGCAAGATCAATAGAAAGCCCACGGATTGGGAGAAGATCTTTACTAGCCATACAACGGACAAGGGTCTCATATCTAAAATATACTTGGAACTCAAAAAATTAAACCCCCCAACAACAAATCCTCAAAGAAACAACTGCCCAATAAATAAGTGGGCGAAAGACTTAAAGAGAAACTTCTCTAAAGAAGAAAGAAGGATGGCCAATAGACACATGAAGAAATGTTCAACATCCCTAGCCATAAAAGAAATGCAAATCAAAACAACATTGAGATATCACCTCACTCCAGTTAGAACGGCAAAAATCAAGAACTCTAACAACAACAGACGCTGGAGGGGATGTGGACAGAAAGGAACCTTACTTCATTGTTGGTGGGAATGTAAACTTGTTCAACCACTTTGGAAAGCAGTATGGAGGTTCCTCAAAAGACTCCACATAGAGCTCCCCTATGACCCAGCAATCCCACTTTTGGGCATTTACCCAAATGTTTACAAACAAGACCACACTAAAGCTACCAGCACAACTATGTTTATTGCAGCATTATTTACCATAGCTAAGATATGGAACCAACCCAGATGCCCCTCAGTAGATGAATGGATCAAGAAAATGTGGTATATATACACAATGGAATTCTATGCCTCCATCAGAAAGAATGACATTGCCCCATTTGTTAGGAAATGGAAAAACTTGGAAAAAATTGTATTAAGTGAAGTAAGCCAGGCCCAAAGAAACGTAGGTCCCATGGTTTCCCTTATTTGTAATATCTAGTATATGTATGAGTCAAGCGGAAAAGGTCAGATAATGTGATGTCAGGAAAATGAACCCTTAGATGTGTATTTTAATGTTTTTTTCTTTCATGCATGTGTTTCTAACACATTTATAAGATTATCTCTTTGTTGCTTTGTATGTCCCTCCCCCACAGTATAACTCTTGCTTTCACTATATTTGATGTCAGTATAACTTGTGGAGGAGATGGGGAAAAACCAGTTGTTTAAGGATACAGGTGGACCTGTTGCAACAATGAGAAGTACAAGTTGTCATGTCCAAAACGAACTTTACAATGTTGGTGGGGGGGGGGGGGGCTGGGGGGAGGGAGGAAGGAGAAGGATTGGGATTAGGGGGGGAGGGGGGAGGCTGGGAAGGGATGTGAAGGATAAACAAAGGAGGAGGCTGCAATGCTTGGTAAGAAATGTACACATTATCCTGCCCATGTAACTGTAACTCCTCTGTACAGTATGTTCACAAATAAAATTAAATTAAATTAAAAAAAAAAAAATTAAAAAAAAAAAAAAAAAAAAAAAAAGATGTTAAGCGAAATGAATCCCCCCAAGATAAGGACAAAAGTGTTTTTTCTTTCGTGCTATTGTTTCTAATATATTTATAAGGTAACTTGTGATTTTTTTGTTGCTTTGTATATTTAAGTAGGTGGGAGGGAGGGGAGGGGAAAAACAAAGAAGGAGGCAACAATGCTTGATAAGAAATGTACTCATTACCTTGCCCATATGCATATGATTGTAACCACTCTGTACCATATTTTCACAATAAAAAACTAATTTTAAAAATAAAAAAAAAAAAAAAAAAAAAAAAGAAAAATGGAGGTTCCCCCAGGGAGAGTTTTCCTGAATCTCCATCAACACCAGCCTTCTACTTTGAAAGTCCATCCAAGATAACACATCCAACCATAGAGCAACATAGCCAAATCAGAGACTAAGCTTTCTTTATGCTATGAATCTTTTTAAAGTGAAATACACAACAATAAAAACATGGAAGAAAGTACATCAGCCATGTCTGGTGGTATAATCTCAGAATTCTGCAGCAGCCTGTAACTTCTTACACCTGCTGGTGGCCTTCATCTTCTTGATCTTTCTAGACAGGTACATGTTCAGCCATAATCTTGACTAAGGACCATTTCACACTTGTATTTAGATACAGTTTCTTGAAAGTTGTTGGCAAGTCCCATCTTCAAGTGATTATTGTATGGAACATTGTCTAAAGCAAGTCTCAGACAGTTTTCAATATAAAGTGAGTTGTCTCAAATTATTGAGACAAAAATTCTCACAGTGTTGGTGCTCTGAACCATGTTTCAGTTTCCAATTGGGCAAAAGTTTTCTCTGTAGGAAAAACCTGCTGGTTTGATGGTTTCCTGTCCCTTGATGAGACAACTGTACACAACACAATTTCTAACCAGAGCCAGGGCCTAAAGAGGTAATAATATCCCTTCTAATTCAATTATAAGTCTAATGGGAGAAAAGGGAATGTTAACCAAAATACTCCGTGTTACTCCTTAGAAAATATGTTTGCTGCAATAGTTATTAAATAATATTTAACAGGGCTGAGTATATAGCTAGGCATGCATGAAACTCCACCTGAGTTTAATCTCTAGCACAGTAACAATAATTATGCCAATACAGTAACATCAAATGTAGGATAATCATAAAAATAACCATGAAATGAGAAAGCTCACTGTCAAGCTGGGAATCTGCCTGATCTGGGCTCCATCAGGGCCATTAGAGCCCAAACATCCTATTGTTTAAGCACCTGTGATGGTAACTGTAGCACTCTGGGTTGGGGGGTGGGGGGAGATTGTCTTGGTTTTTTTCCTAACACCTTACAATTTCATTCAACTTTGCCTCCATTCATTCCTATTTCTCTCCATCCCAGAGCATTTGTTTCTTATAACTTTACCTGCTTCTGACAATTTGAGCAAGTTGCCATTACTTAAACCTCATTTGGTCTCCTGTAAGTACTATTGAAATTGTTATGAAATTGCTCAAGAAAGTATTTCTAGAAAGCTGGAGGAATGCTGAGATTAACTTTCACTGTCATGGGAGTGCAGATGTTTATTATAACCGGAAAGCAAACCAATCATACCGTAACTCAATGAGTAGCTTGACTCAGTGATTCCTACTTGTTGAGAATTGTAGCAGGTATGGATGACACAGAGACCACAGGTATGTTTCATGTCTTTGAAAGGTCTAGTGTGAATGAGAGAACCAGGCTCCAAATGAGGAGTGGTAGTTGGCATTATCCTGTGACCTTAGAGCAGTAGCCATGAATATGACCCACTGTAAAACTGCATGAAATAAGAAGTAAAGATTATCCATTGCCTACTGGTATGGTATCCTAATGTTCTAAATAAGTTCAGTAACTCTTTATAATCTAGAATCACTTCACTTATGCAAAATAGGTTCTTGTGGTACAATGTGGTACAGAGGAAACAAATTAACTGATAACTATCAGCTCGGCATGTTTGTGAAGCTGGCCACGCAACCTTTTAGGCTGGGATTGCTAAGATTCAGGGCCCAACTAAATCCAGTACTTAATGTGATTCTTATAAAGATCCCATTCAGCCAAACCAAATTTTCTATATGACTTGGCTTTAAAAACTTCATACAGACCTAGGTATGGACTCACATGCTTATAATCTCAGCACTCAGAAGGCTATAGCAAGAGGATTGAAAGTTTGGGCTAGCCTGCGCTACACCTCAAAGCCCTATCTCAAAAAAATGCATAAGACAGTACCAAATTTTGCCACCTGAATTATTGAGAACAACTCAACACTTGCCTTTAGCTGCTTTGCTCTTCCTATAAAAACAGAAAATATTTTTCAATCTGTAACACTTTAAGCAACTTCAAGGATTTGTTAAGTTTGGGTTAAAGGAAACTCCTCTGTGATATGTGAACTGGAAATTGAGTACAAATGCAAAACTTACAGGCTGTGCCAAAAGGACATTCACCACCTTAGGCTGCAAGACATGGAGGTTTTGGGGGGCCAATCCTGGGGCTTGAACTCAGGGCCTGAATGCTATCCCTGAGCCCTCTTTTACTCAAGGCTAGTGTTTTACCACTTGAGCCACAGCCCCACTTCCAGCTTTCTTAGTGCTTAATTAGAGATAATAGTATCACAGACTTTCCTGCCTGGGCTGGCTTCAGATCACAATCCTCAGATCTCAGCCTCCTTTGTCTCTTTTTCTCTTTCTCTTTCTCTCTCTTTCTGTCTCTTACTCTGTCTCTGTCTATCTCTCTATCTCTCTCTCCCCTCCCTCTCTCCTGTTCCTTTCCATCCCCCACCTCATCTATTAATTTTAACTGTAACATAATTTTCCCCTCTGAAGTAGGAAAGAGTACATCAGACTCCCAATAGGTCATTTTTCTCTATCCTGTGAGGGCTGTTAATCTTGGCCATTCATTTTGTCGATTTCCCCATTATGATACAGAAAGTGATGCTCTTGGCCACCAGTGGCAGCTTCAGTGGAGTCAGGTGAGCTCAGGAGGTAACAAGAGAACCTCGTCTCCCCCTGAAAATCCATCCTCTTACATATGCAGTACTGAGAGGATGAAAGTGAAAGAAGTCTCATCCCAAATTTATTCAGCAAGTTCCAGCTAAGATGATTATACCTAAGCCTGAAGACGAAAGTTAAACCTTTTTACTGTTTATGTTATCACAGGCGAGAAAGAAGACCGAAGGCTGGGCCTAGACTGCATTTGTTACTATTGAAAATAGCTCCAATGAGTTGGAACACTTATTTTAATGCCCAAAACACCTTCTATGTTTTTTTCTGAACTTAGTAATATCTTGGATGACTCTCACATTTACATTGCTCCCAATAAGAATAGAAACCAGCAGACTTCCTTACACCACTTCCCTGCAGTGGGGAAGGGGCTTGCAAGAGATTGAAGACTCTTAGATGAGAGGAGAAGGACTCTCCATCAACTGGTATCTGAGTTATTCTCAGATACCTCCCCAAGGAGACCCTACATGAAAAACTGAAATTATGGAATGCTGCCAAAGGAAGAAGTCAATCTGGGCTCCTGGGAGTACCGTGAATATAGTATCATGATTTCCTCTCAGAACCTCATCTACAAAACATGTAGATGCCAGTTCAGCCCTTGTGAACCTCTTGGACCCTTCCGCTGTTCCATCTCCTACAGTTTTCTCTTTTCTCTCATGTTGCTTCTTTCTTTTTTCTTCTCATGAGCTCCATAGAGAAAGAAGAAAATGAATATGCAACAGAATGAAAACATCACATTCTCTTAAGTCTGGGTATACTCAAACATGAAACCAGAGAGCAAGTTACAGTTCTAAGATCCCCTTTGCCCTCTGTCTCCTGGCACATGATTTTGTTCTGAAGCATCCGTCTCAAGACACAGGTGTCTTCAGGCAGTGGAGCTGGCAAGCTTTGATTGGTGCTCACAACGGATAATGTTGAAACGCTTCATTCGCTCACACACAGACAGTACACCCCCACCAGTTACTCAATGAAGGGGACCAATGCCCTCAACCACATCACACACCTCACCACCTTCTCCTGTGGATAGACAATGTGACAACCCCACTCAGCTCCCTGCTTCCCTTTCTCTATCTTTCTCTTCATTCCATTACCAACCCCGATGTCTTGAGAGCCATCTAAGTGCCACTCTGCTTCCAAAGTCACATTACTTTCTGTTTTCAGTATCTTGTCAAATTAAGGCTGGGGCTGGGAAGGTGGCTCAATGGTAGAGCACTTGCCTTGCATGCACAAGGCCCTGGGTTCGATTCCTCAGCACCACATAAGCAAAAAGAAAAAAGCCGGAAGTGGCGCTGCGGTTCAAGTGGTAGAGCGCTAGCCTTGAGCTGAAGAGCTGAGGGACAGCGCCTAGGCCCAGAGCCCAGGCCCAGAGTTCAAGCCCCATGACTGGACCCAAAAATAAAAAATTAAAAAAAAATTAAGTCCAAATTCTTGGATAGCCCAATGAAATACTAATAGCTCTCCAAAGATAGCTTACTCTTAAATTTGGGGAGCTTTGTATATATACTGCAATCCACCTAAAATGCTTTATCTCACCTGCAATGGGGAAGCTTGTAGTCAGGCTTCAAATTCAGTTGAGATGACTCCACCTCCAAACAGTAATTCTCGACTACACCAACCCCACCGATCCTGGATCTCAAGTCTCTCCTGCCATCTCCTTAGTGCTTTATAAACACACCTGTCCCAGCCAAGCACATTGAATATTAATTCTCTCTATGTGCTTTCTTTTTCTTTTCTTTTTCTTTTTTTTTGGGAGGGTCCAGTTGTGGGGTCTGAACTGTGGGCCTGGGCACTGTCCTTCAGCTCTTCAGCTCAAGGCTAGCACTCTACCACTTGAGCCACAGTGCCACTTCTGGCTTTTTTCTTTTTGCTTATGTGGTGCTGAGGAATCGAACCCAGGGCCTCATGCATGCAAGGCAAGCGCCCTGCCACTGAGCCACCTTCCCAGCCCCTGTGCTTTCTTTTTCAACTAGGCTGAGAATTAATTGTACATAGAAATCATACCATTTTTTCATATCTCTAGTAGAACCTATGGTATATAATAGGTTTCTTTTACATCTATGGAAATATTGCAATGAAACTCCATTGTACTTTTAATATATGCTAATAAAAGTAGCAGGAAATGTGTTTAGTTAAGAAATACACTCAAATTCTAGGAGGAAAGACATGGCGTCACCAATAAGGACTGATAAATCACAGTGTAATCAATGACTAATGAACAGATACCAGACAGTGCTGCTTCAGGAAAGGGTAGGACTGAGGAAGGTACATCCCACCAGAAGAAAGGATGAGAGCTGGCCTTGAGAAAGGCCAGGAGATCACCAGGCCTCTGGGAGGAGAAAGCAAAGAAGAAAGTGGCATTTGAAGGGAAGGGTCTAGATGACTCATTGAAGGAGATGCCCCTTAGAAAAATAATCCTAGTGATAATGAGTAGAGATTGGAGGGAGAGTAGCTGGAGACTATTAGAATCATTCACATAAAGTCCCCAATGGAGCTAGTAAGTGGTGGGATACATGTAAGGATAGAGACAGAGGCAGAGGAGTTGTATATGGAAGAAATCCAACATGACTCCCCTGGTCTCGCTTGGGTGATTGTGGCACCATTAGCCAGGATTAGAAATTAGTGGGAAAACTGCTTCAGGAGAAAAGTATATGTTCTGACTACTGCTGTGGAGTTGGGGCTGCCTATTGGACATCCAGGTGAAGATGTCCACTAATCATTTAGAGGTTTGAATCAGAAGCTCGGAAGAGAGTTGAACCAGGACTCTATGGAACATCACTGAAACTTTGGTTTCACTTCTGTAATTCATACTTACTGTGCCATGAGATTTGAGTTGTGTATAAGGACTACTGTGGGAAGGATAATTGGTCCCATTCTACCACTGACTTAGATCCATAGCCTCTGGCAAACCTCAACTCCAAGTTATACCTGATGTCTTATAGAAAAGGGAACAATTAAGGAAACCTGAAGGAAGGTATGGGCCCTAAAACAAATTTAGTCCCATCTATCTAGTTCTTACGTGGTAATGGAATTCATGCCAGTGAGCCCATCCTATTCTTCCACTCCAAACCTGTACTTCCAAAGGCCACGTACACAAAGACATCTTCACCTTCAGTGCACTGGAAAGGGAGAGGACCCTACTCTTTAAGTAGTGATGCCACTTCCTGGCTACAACAAATATATTTGGGTTTCCCCCCACCCCACTTTGAGGGGCTTATTTCAGTTCTCTCTTGCTTTTGTGATAATCTTTTGGGACAGTTCTTACCCAACATGCAGCATCTACTTGGCTTAACGGTTCTCTGCAGTACCGAGGTTAGCCCGAGATCTAAGGGACGTAACTAGAATAGCATTTTTGCAAAGCAACTCATTGTGCTTTCCTGGCTGATTTATCTTAAATAACTTGCACTAAAAAGGGACATATTAAGTTGAAGTTTTTCTGACAATAATGACACACTGGAAGCTCCATGATGTGTTTATAGTTGAACTTCTCTTTCTCCAACTATCTATTCACATAGGTTAAGTGGGAATTACTTATACAGCCCAGGCATTTTTGACAATTGTGAAGGGAATGGTATTTAACTAAATAGCTTCTGGCAACCAGACATGGGCATGGCAAAGATTTAACAAGGACATTAGTCATGTGTGGAGAATAGAGGTTCTCATTTTTAATTGTGATAGAAAACTCATCATCAAACCTGAATATCAACCAACCACTGCTTACAATGAAGGCAATATTGTAATAACACCCAGGGAAATTTAAATGATGCATGACAAAAATCCTCAGAGAAGCACAAAACCAATCACTCCTTCCAACATGCAGAATTACATATTACACAAAGCCAAAAGCTGGCAACAAATCCAATGAGAAGGCCTTAAAATATTTACTTCTTGATTGCAAGCAAAAGTGCCAAGTGATTTTGATTTTTGGTATCAGTTGTATTTCTTATTTTTTTAATATTAAGTATTAACTCTAGCGTTTGGCATACTAGCTAAGTATGAATGACATATCAACACAACCTCCATGGTCTAATAAAAAGTGGTTACCATTTGGTGGTGAGATTCAGGGTGCAGGTGTGGATTAGCATCTTCTAAGAAGCAGCAGACTGCAACCAAACTGCTCCATTGCTCTGAGGAAATGGATTTTCCAGGGATGTTTATTTTAATCTGTTGGAAATGTAACCTGAGAGAAATCATTTTGGACTGACTTAATTTTTTCTTCAATTAACAGGTAGGAGATCAAATTATTGAAATCAATGGGGAAAGCACAAGGGACATGACACATGCCAGAGCAATAGAACTCATCAAATCTGGAGGAAGACGAGCCAGACTGTTGCTGAAAAGAGGCACAGGACAGGTCCCGGAGTATGGTACGTTGCGCATTTTATTCACCTTTTCCTGCTTCTCCTGGGTACCATAAGTGCCTAAGATACATAAATACATATTATATCATATATTATTACATCAGTTAGTTCTCTATTTCTACCTAAAAATATATTCAGTTATCAAAAGATATATATGTGTGCGCATATATATATATATATATATATTCAGATGTATATTTAAGCCCAAGCTATATTTTATTGTGAGCTTTTCCTTTGGCTCCTCCCATTAGGTAATGTTTAAACTATCAGATGAATGGCTTTTCAGGGCATCTCTGAGTGTGCAGGGAGATCCGGCACTACTTATAGAGACTACTTGCAATTTGATGGATAGTCTTCTGTTCATTTGAGTCCACAGTAATTTCTCAATTATTTGTTAAAATTGCTCATGCTTCTAACTGTTTCATAGGATTGGTAAGTGGGGCCAGAAGACAAGCAAATCCATAAGTTTGCCTTCAGAAATGTTTCTATTCCAGCAACCCCTTACAGACACCACCAACAGCATAACTAGTGTATCCCAGCCAGCTGAGTGGTCATTACATGAAGAGCAACATGACAGGACAGGAGACAGCCTCTGTCAACCTGAATGAAGAGCTCAAGTCCCCACCTAGATAAAGAGACTCCCTTTTGCTCCTCCATCCTCTACCCCAAAGAACTTTGAGTGCTTTTCCCTTTCCAGCTATGTTTCTGGCATCTGACTACATCGCATCAACCTAACTAGGATCTTCCTATCCCTCCTTATTTAGCAACTCAGACCTATGCCCTTAGTTCAGTGGAAATGATTTAGATACAGAGACCCTGAAACACATTGTTTCCTGGGTCTTCTACACCCCCTACATAGAGGCTTAATGAGACCTCATGTTGGGTCAGAGTCAGGAAGCTTTCAGACGTTTCTATAAGGATGGCTCTCTGCCCAAAGAAATATTTCATCCCATGTTCCCACCTTTAATGCTTGAATGTAATGAAATATTTTAAAATATTAATATTAGCAGTATAATGTTAGCAGTATAATCACAGGCCTGCTAAATGATAGTGGCATTAATCCCTTTGAAAAGGGATTGGACTAGAATAACTTTGGTGAGCCCTAAAGCATTAACTGGCTCAATAATATAAGTGACCTGTGGAATTTATCACTTCTATAAGAGTACCTCATTTTAAAGTCATGGTTACTCTTTGAGAAGACTTGACTATTATCTATGCCACGGAATTAGCATGGCATTCCTATGCTTCTTGTTCTAAGACATAGTTACTTGTCAAATATATTTGTCCTCACTTTTTCCATCTTTCATACAATCGGGCTTTAGTTCACACTTTTAACAACTACCATAGCAGCTACTTGCCTGTAGTGAGCAGCTAAAACATTATTACTGAAATATACCATTATACAGTTTGTGAACTATAATTCCTAGATATGAATCACCTTGATTTTAAAAAAACACTTTTCAAAAAAAAGAAAATTCAAGATCATCTCAACATTATTTCCTTAATTTCTAACAATACCTTAAAAATATCGGCTCAGTTAAATTCACAAATTAATCAATACAGAGATTTTTTTTATTATCTGGATCTAGTGTTGAGGGGCCAATTGCCAATATTACTAACTGTAACAATAACACAAATCCTT
Organism: Dipodomys spectabilis; assembly: GCF_019054845.1. NCBI lineage: Eukaryota > Metazoa > Chordata > Mammalia > Rodentia > Heteromyidae > Dipodomys > Dipodomys spectabilis. The sequence goes on from NW_024870766.1 coordinate 14,439,274, forward strand.
TTCTAAAATGTAACGTTCACTCTTGCCTGATGGTAACATTAGAGCTTGTCACTTCTTTTGATATTAAGTTGTCATGGATTCTGGCTGTAAAACAAGTTTAGAGATAATGCAACAAAGGAAAAACTTTGACAGAATAAAGCAATCCCCTTGAGGGAAGTAGAATGAGAGCCACAAACTAACCAGGCATTAGGTTTCAGCTGAAAGCTGCATGGTAATTTATGAGACAGTTCTTCATCTTTGAACATAATGCCATCAAATGATATTTCTGGACCTTCATAGCAAGAATGAGAGGCTCCGAGGTTCCTAAGACCACACCTCCAGTCAAAGACTTGCTTGGACAGTTTCTAGAGGGCAGAAAACAGCGGTACTCATGGCTAAGGTTTATTATAGCAAGATAGTACAGACAGACAGTGCGATCATCCAGGAGAAAGATTCCAGCAGCAGAGTTTCCTTATGTTCAATGACCCTCCTATGAAGAGTCACGCAGATTCTGCTTTGCTCCCAGCAACGAAAAATGCAGCCTTAGTCCCAGGGACTTCATTACACACTCAGCATGCCTGGTTTTTACTGTGACTGGTCAGGCAGGCTCCCTCTGCCTGGCATATTCCAAACTTCCACACTCCCAGAAAGAAAGCAGATGTTCCACAAACTAAGTCCTTTGTACAAACAGTTTAAACACCTGGCACTCTTATCATTTAGGGAAAAGCTTGCAGTAGTGTAATGGAGAGTTATCAGCTGTGTTCCCAGACACCAGCCCAGGGCTAACCTTGTAAGTAGACCTTTTCTAAGGAGAGCAGTCTGAGACTCCTTCTATAACAGAGCAGTGTGACCACCTTTATGGCTATGCAAATGACCCCACTGTTAGGTCTCTATGTCCAAGTGTCCGTCTCTTGAGGCCCCAGAACAGTGCCTTTACCCTCTCTGTGTGATTAGATAAACTCATGTGGATGGCACCAGACAAAAATCTTATTGCCAATTAGGGCCTTGACAAGATACTCTAGCCAGCTTCCTCTCTGCTTCCAACTGTGACTCTTTTCTTCTCACCACTTTTGTCCCACTATTAATTACTTTCCTACCAGCAACCACCTGTCGGTGGTCCATCATTCCTACAGACCCACTATAAATGCTTTAGAAGGAAAGTCTCTAGCTTTGGCTGAAGGCTCTCTTTTGCAGGTTTATCCCCCACCCCCTGGACCCCGCACACTTGTGCAGGTGTTGGGCCATCTCTTGTCTTATTTGAATCTCACACCCACCATACAAGGAATGCCTTCAGCTGAAAAACACACCTCCTCCAGCATCACTCCACCTCATCAGGAAGCAGAATCTTTTGTCCAAGACTGTGTATTTTAATAAAATTCCCTAGAAGGAAGGATAATAGATATGATAAAAACAACAATAACAACAAAAGAAAAATGCCTGTGTTTACAGGAGATAGAACCAAGACTATAATCTGCTTTGTCCAGAGGTACTTTAGCCAGGAGAAAACTGATTTTTCTGTCAAGTATTAATTTAAAGCTATGGGTTTCCTTTGTTTGCCTGTTAAGATCCTAAAGTTGACATAAAATCTATCCTTAAAAGACTGTTAACAGGAGGTTATCAGAGTCCATAGGAGACATACTTAACATACTTAACCCTCTTCAGGTGTAAGCCAACCTGGAGAAGATTGGGCTTTGAGGCTGAGGAAACTACAGAAGTGTGAATGCCAGGTTTTAAGTGATATTCACCAGCGCTTGCTCTGATACCTACAGAACTCTGGATTCAGAGCAGCTTTGAAGCAACCCTCTTATCTGGACTTGTGGACTTGTCAAGGATAAGCTGATCTCCAGCGAGAGAAAAGCAAAGCTAGAGCTCTGAGTTCTTAAGGTGATCTGTGACAGGGAGATAAGCACTGGTACAATTGAAAGGGGGGAAAATACCAAGGGCAATCTGTCAGGTCAATGACTAACCAAAATCAGTGCATCTACCAATGATCTGAGGAAAGGAATATGCACACAACAAATAAGCCGTCCATCATTACCATAAGACTAATGGGCAGGTGACACCTCTACCAATCGCCACCGTCACAAGTGTATAGCTGCACACAGAAGCTGTCAAGCTGCTGCACAGAGGGTTGGAAAAGGATAAGGGCTTTCAAGGAGAAGTTGCTTTTATAGAAAAGTCCTTGAAGGAGAAGCTCAGGAGATGTGTACTTCAACTCTGATTCTCAGGATAAGAATGTGTGAGGTTTCCTCCCTTGTTATACATCTCAACAACTGACAGGGATACAGAAATGTCTCCCCACATTCTAAGAAAAGATCCAGATCAGGATGCTTCAAAAGCAGCCCCTCCCAAGATCCTTAGCACTGGTTGTTGCTGCTCAAATTAAATCCAAACAGGCTAGGAGGAAAAGAAGTATTCACCATGGTTGTAAAACTGCCCAGGAATAGATTATAGAAATGAGCATCCTGCTTTGAAATACAGGTATTTTTCATTGGGATTCAAGGCATGCAACTTGTCCCACACACTTAATTTGGAAACCAAACCACATAGCCAGAGCTAAAGTAAACAGAAGTGGCATTGGATGGGAAAATTCTCAACATGCACAATTCAGAGCAAAGTACAGCATTCCCCTTGGTAACATTTGTTATTCAAAGTGGTTCCAAATAAAGCAAATATGCTTTTCCATTTTGGTTGGAGCTCTGGTCTGCTTATTCTCTTAAAAAGCAATAGGGCAGGTGCTTATGAATAGAACACTGGACTCCAGTGGTCTGTGGGAGTCTCGGTACTGTTTAGAAGGCCAGCAGGGTTAAAAAGGAGGAAGCAGAATTCTCACAATACAAATGCCCCATTAATGCCAAATGCCTCCATGAAGGGAAAGAAATAACCAATCTGTAAATTATACCTCCAACACACTTGCATTGTTAAAGCTAATTGTGTCGTTAATACCTTTTGATTTGATTGCAGTCCCTTGGTAAATGAAATTGTTTCTATTTTATAAGGATAATAAAAATGTTCTAAGCAGAGAGACTATCTGTCCACGCGAGTAACTATAGCTGAAGAAATGAGCATGCCAAGTGGTTGTTGACTTAAAAGTGTCCCTTTAATTCACAATTGAAAATGACTTAGAACAATCCTAGCAGAACACCAGTTTAAGCAGGACTGGTCTTTATTTAGATGGTCACAAGCAGGGCTTATTTGATTGTTCTTTGTAACACACTGGCAAACAAACATTAGAAGCATATCCTTACACTCTTATTGATAATTATTTGATCAATAATTTCTTCTTTCCCTTTGATCATTCCAAGACAAACTCCAAGTGATATACTTACCACATATTCCATGTGGGACAGATTTTTGGAATAATATCTAATCAATGTAATCAACATTGAAAATGTCTAGTTAATGTAATAACATTTCCTCAACTAGATCCGTTTCCTAGGTGCCTACCATGAACTTTCACAAGCCATGAAGGTGAGATAAATCCTGGCCCACTGCGAGCTGATCGGACATAGTATGACAATTGCTGCCAGCAGAGAACGGATTGATGAAAAGACTCTGCTCTCATGAAAAATCAAAACTGAGTTCATTAATTTTCATAGGGTTTAACAAGTACTTATAGAGTACTTGGTATCTGCAGGTTGTAAAGCTTTTCCTTTGATAGTCATCCAATAATTGGTAGCTTGTTTTTTTTTCTGAAGAAAGGAGCTGAATCTGCGCTTGAAACTCATCTAAATTGGCATTACTAGTGGGTGACTACTCCATTTGCTTTACCTACCACCCTTGCTACTTGTGGCTTTTTCCTCCTGTGTTTCCCAGCCAGATGTGGCATCCCACAGCACTGTCCCCTCTTTGCCAGAGCGGTGTCCCACAAGCAAGGACAAGGCGAAAGCCACCACTGGCCACTCCCACTCCTCGGAGACCACTTGCAAGGGAGCACTGACTCCACAGCCTTTGCCTGATTTCCCTGCCTTTTCAAGAGGGCAAAAGGTAGCTTGCCTTGGTAATAAATTCTGAAATTTAATTTCCTCTCTGACATTCATGGTTAGGCATTATCTTCCTTTCCCATGGGAAGTTTTACAAATCACTCAAGAATTCCTTCTGCTGAGTAAGAGAAAATGACAGCACCCCGGGGAAGGGAACAGGCTGCCTGGCAGGACCTGGGCTGGAGAACAGAGACAACAAGATTCTTCCTGGCAGGAAGGCTCAAGACTGCTCTCTGCAGCCTTTAGGCAACCCCAGAAAATAAGCTAACTATGTGGTTCACAGTATGTCCTTATGTTGTAGAGGCTTCTTTAAGGGATACCCAACTCTCAAATTCTTTTTCCTAGTCCTCAGCCAAAGCTAAGAAAATCATGGACTATAACAGTATTTCCTCTATTAGTCTTACCTGATTTCCAGCATGCATATTTTTCCTCCTTAAGGCTCTATAGACACACCACCACCACCACCTACCTGCAAGTCCTCACTTGCCAGGTAGTAAAGACTCCAATGAAATACACTAGACCTTACAGTGACCAAAATATCTACCAAAGAGAAACATTTAGTTCTTAAGGTCCAGCCTCCTCAATCCCAAATATATTTTAGAAGGAAATCAGTGAACCAAGCGATATCTTTCTCAAGCTTCATTAAGAAGAGCTGCCACAGGTGTCTTGGGGAATCTAAGATTAGTGCTCCTCCAGTAACCCATTCTGAGTATTTTAGATTCCAACAGGAACCTCCTTGTCCTTGTTCCAGAATGAGCTCACCCATAAGGGATCACTTGAAGCAAAAGTCTAGGAGAAAAGGCAAGGTTTGTAGTGGTAACCAGTATAAGAAGACAGAATGGACCTCAGGGAAGTACAAATTCAAGAGAATGTTTCATACATGTCAGGAAAGTGGGAGGTAGAGAGTAGAGATCAGGAATCAAGAGACAGGTTAAATATGGAGACCAGAAAAACCCTATATGTTGAAGAGGAGGGAGGAAAGAAATACTTCTTTATAAGAACCCAGAGGTGGGGCTAGGAAAGTGGCTCAGTGGTAGAGCGCTTGCCTTGCATGCAAAAGGCCCTGGGTTCGATTCCTCAGCACCACATAAGCAAAAAATAAAAAGCTGGAAGTGGCGCTGTGGCTCAAGTGGTAGAGCGCTAGCCTTGAGCTGAAGAGCTGAGGGACAGCGCCCAGGCCCAGAGTTCAGGCCCCACCACCGGACCCGCCCCCCCCCCCAAAAAAAGAACCCAGAAGCATCTCTGTCTCTATTGCTCTCTCTCTCCTCTATCTCTCTATTACTCTCTCCTCTCTTTCTCTCTCTCTCTCTCTCTCACACATACACATACACTCACCCCACCCCACCCCACCCCACACCCCATCCCCTACCCCTGCACACACACACACACACACACACAGTAGTTTTAAAGCAATGATTCAGCCTTTCAATGTACAGATGCCTGTGCTCCCTTTCACAGTCCACATATCCTGTGAATATTCTGAAGGATACCTTGAGCCCAGGACTCTATTGTTTTTAAGTACCTGTCAATTCAGAGACTTCTCTACCCTTGAGATTATGGAATCTCTCTCCTAGGACTGTTGTAATTGTTTTCCTTCCACACTGTGGGTCTGAGGGAAGGAGGGACACAGTGGGAGGTCCACCAGCTCAGTAGAAATGGAAAGTAGAATCTCTCTGTGGGAAGGAAGTGAATGCTTCACAATGAATGCCACAAAGGGAAGTTCAATTCCCAGGATTTATTAATTGATTTTGCCATTTAGTCCTGCCAAGTAGTAATTTGGGGGCAAAAATGCTCAAGCTGTTTCAGTATCATGGAGAGAAGGCTCTCGTTTGGATTTAAACATGGTCATTACTGGAACAAAAGTACATGTGTTGGGAAACTGCAGGCCCAGAAGGTGCAGTGCAGGGGCCCAGAACACATTGACAAAGCAGGAGTGGACACTGCAGAGAAATGTGAGGTGTGCAGCTGCGTGCCGTGTGAGCCATATTTAGCACACATATCATGAGCAGGGTTCCACTTGTGAAGCCCTGCACTCTGGTGAGATTCACTGTACAAGACTAATGTCCTGAGAGGGCATTTCCATTTCTGTAGAAATGGAAAGCCAGTGATTCTATAGGTAAACAGCTGAGCCATAGTTTAGTTAGCAGCTGTTTTGTTTGGGCTAAGTGTATGTCTGTTGTTCCATTATAATCTTGTTGGGTCTAAACAGTACCTTGAAGAACGTATGGTTCTCAAAAGTTTAAGCTATTGGCACAGTTAGAACATTTAAGTCAAGTCTAGAGTAGGGCATTATATGGTTTTGTCTTTGGTTCTGACTGAAGATAGTTTAGCTAGAGAGAAATATCAGGAGGGCTTTATCAGAACAGGACATAAAAGCAATAATAGCGCATAAGAGTTTGAGACAAAAGTCCGTGTGGTAAAGGTTAGAAGAGAGGATAATGAATACGCTGGACACTCGGGACTTTTAGGGCAGTTAAAATGTTCTGGATGAACTTACATGTTCAATCCTAGCTACTGAGGACAGAGATCTGCAGGACCATAGATTGAAGGCAGCTCATGCAGAAAAGTCTGAGAGACTTCATCTTAAATTAGCTAGCAAAAAAAAAAAAAAAAGAACAGCCTGGTTGTGTGCTCAGGTAGTAGAACACTAGCCAAACAAGCTAAGCAGGTTTGGGGCTCTGAATTCAAGTCTCATTATTGATAACAAAAAAAAAATGATGGCATGATACTACAACAGTACCGAGCTGGTGGGTGCCACGCTGTGTCCCTCCTTCCCTCAGACACACGAGTGGAGGGAAAACACTCCCTACGGCATCTTCTGAAATCACTGTGGAAGCCCAGTTCACTCTGTGTGCTGGAGCCATATACACAGCCCCCACGTTGAGCATGGTTAGAGGGAGCATCATCAGTGCACACAGGCCAAGAGGAAATCCACTCAATGTGTCAGAACTGCATGGACTGTGTTCCTCTAATACCATTAACCCAGCAATGAGGGAACCACCTTTCCCTCACACCAGATAAGCTGAGGAAGCACCATGACAGGTATGGCAGTGCCAGTTGTTCCCTCTCCCCAGGACCTTGACGCTAGAAAATTATTGACCTGGCTATTCCAGAAGTTCTAAGTAAAGAACAGTAGTCTACCAGCTGAGCTAAACATAGACCATGAGGTGGTTGGTGGGTTCAGCTAGTGCTCAGAGCTTGTTTTCGAAGCACAGCCCACGGCAGGTGAGTAGCTTTATTTTTTTTTTCCCAGAAAGCAATTACATCCGGCAAGTCAACTGTGACCTTTGAATATAAATAAGTCAAGTATTATAAGTGAGGAGGACTATAAGGATTTATGAGATTATTAAAGAAAATACAAATGTAAACATGGAGACATCATGTCTTTATTTTACAATGCTTTATGTTTTTATTTTCCATTTTACAAGTTTTTAATATAGGACTAATTACTGTGACTGTTTCTCAAATGACAGTTGATGTAACTAAAACATCCCAATATAAGAAAATATTACAAGAGTTCTGATATTACCATTTCGATTTTTTTAATATCTGTGCCTCCCTAAAAGTACCTCAGGATGCCCTTAATAGTTAGAGAAAAAGCTACTTATGAAACACACGAATGTCTCAGTCTTTCACTAATTTCACTTGCTGCATGCTTGATAGGATTAGTTTTGCTTAAAGTCTTTATTCTTACTACCTAGACAATTGTTATTCAAGTGCTCTAAACATACTAAGCAATCTTGACTCTAACAGTAATAATATATCTGTGTCACTGGTTCTGTTAATTCTAATGATTGGTCCTAGGCTGTTCCTCCCCTTCCTTTAGGAATGGTACCTTCCAGTCTCTCCATGTGCATGAAAAGTGACAAGCATGGGTCCCCATATTTCTACTTATTGGGCCACCCTAAAGACACGGTTTGTAAACTCTGCATGAATATTATCTTTCTCCAATGAGCCTTGGTTTTGCATATGTTTTTAACTGCTGTTTAATGCTTTCTCTTTCATAGTAGCTTGTCTAATTACTGCTAGAGTTTTGAGAAATATTTCTACCTGAGACCTTAAATGTACCAAAGACAGGATTTGTGGATTCATGAGAATATGAGATGCATCACAGTGTGGGAGAACAGCCCAGCATGGCCATACCAGGAAAGGAGGCATGGAAGACTGGGGCAGAGGCCAGCAAAGCAGTATCAGCCTAATGCTCTCCCATACTCTTGAAATAGTATTCTCTAGACTTCTGTGCAGATATCTCAGTTTAGTTCCCCTCAGTCCAAGTACAGACAGCTCCAGCCTAAGCTGCCCACCTTGTACCAGATAGAAAGAAAGCCATGCTCAGCAGACATTCCTGCCCTAGGCACTCTGAACTCGCCAATAGAATCATGGGTTATTTCCCAGCCTGCTTTGTGTCAGGCTTCTATCCGGGACAGGATGATTTTATCTTCCTTCCTCCATATTCAATGATGTACCAAATTTAAGGAGAGACCAATTTCTTTTCATAGGAGAGAACAATTTCTTTTCATAAATGACCCTATTTGTGTCTATTTTTCTTGAAACACTCAACATATTATGTCCAGAATATTCCCCACTATTCTAGCATCAGTCTTCTCGGGTATTTGCTGGATCTCACTATAAACATAAGGAAAGAAAAAGTATCCTAACACATGAATAAGTAGGATGTAGACAATAGCTTTAAAACTATGGTTCAAGCAACATTTTACCCTTCAAATTCTTTCCATACTTCCACTATTGTGGCACCCAGGAAATTGGATGTCAGATTGGCTTTTTAACAAAAATTAAAACTTGTGCCTTGTGCTCAGACTCTATGGTCAGCCACCAAAGTATGAATCAAATGGATACATTTCTCAGTCTGGTTTGCTCCTACCCGAGTCCTTCTGTCAGGGCTGTGCCTGAGCATCTCTCTGCCAAATTATTTTTTAGTGCTAGTCCTGAGGCTTGAACTCAGTACCAAGACGCTATTGCTGAGCTTTTTTGCCCAAGGCTAGCACTCTACCCCTTGAGCTACATCTCCACTTCTGTCATTTTGGTGGTTCACTGGAGACAAGAGTCTCACAGACCTTCCTGCCCAGGATGGCTTCAAACTGTGATCCTCAGATCTTATCTCCTAAATAGCTAGAATTACAGGTGAGCCACTAGCACATGGCTCTTATCAAATTCTTTTAAGCTATCTCTCGGAGTTTTTTTTCTGAAACGTATTTTCCATTATTAATGATCTTGCTAATTGTCACTCAGGATTGATTTAAATTTAACATGAAAGACAATATGATTCACTAAAGTGAAATCTTTAACTGGCCTTCTAAACATTTCCTTATCAAAAAATTTTATGCTGATGTATCTTCACACATTCACACACACACACACACACACACACACACACACACACACATGTGCATGCACACATACAATCACTCCTTGAAAATATCTATACAGAATGAGTTTTAAGTATATTGTCTCTCTGAGGTATTTGTCCCAGAGGAAAGCCAAGTTAAAACATAAAGGATAAAGTTTTTTTATGTTTTTTATTGTAAAAATACTGTAAAGAGGGGTCACAGTTACATGAGTAAGGTAATGAGTACATTTCCTATCCAGCATTGTTACTTCCTCCTTTGTTTTTTCCCTATCATCCCTTCTCTCCCAGCTCCCCAACTCTGCCCTCCCCCCACCCAAGTTGTAAGCTCACTTTCAACATAGTGCCTTGTACATCTCATTGTTACAATGGGTCAACCTGTATCTTTATTTAAGCATTTTGTTATTTCCCTTCCCCTCCCCAAATTAGAAAAATGTATACACACAAGATGCAATGTATATACACAAGGTACCAACATCAAATACAGTGAAAATAGGGGTTATGACTTGGGGGGAGAACATACAAGAGAAACAAAAAAGAATCACATAGTACATTTTAAATATGTTTGAAAAAACAATAGCAAGAAAGGAAAAACCACTTGTGTCCCTATCTTGGGGTTTATTTCATTTAACATCATCTTATATGGTCACATGTACATAGCTTTTGACCTTTTCTGCTTGTCCTAGACTTAAACTAGTTATTGCAAATAAGGGAAACCATGGGACCTATGTTTCTTTGGGCCTGGCTTTACTTCACTTAATATAATTTTTTCCAAGTCTTTCTATTTTAAAGAAAAGACTAGAAAAAGTATAAATCCATAGAATAATTATTGGGGAAATCTGGTCCAATGACCACTGGTATGGATCTGTTTCTGACAAAAGAAAGGTCTATTCTTATTATATGATTTACTTTAATGACTGTAACCATGGCAATGAAGCCTGAATCAATTCACTGAGTCACTAACTTTAAAAGAGAGGTGGAGTGGGGGAGCCGGAGGAGACTCTTTGTGGTTTCAGCTCAGTCCCACAATGACCCAGGCACCTTGCTCCATGCTATAGTCAGAAGATTAATAGCAGAGGCTCTGAGAAGTGTATTCCTAAGCTAGTAGGAGAAAGATAGAAAACAGGAATACTATCGGTGAAGGGAAATAAAAATTTAAAGTAGTCAGGATAACAAACTACCTAACAGACTTATAGAGCAGTCCTTCTGAGAGAGCTTGAATGACACATTTTCACCTGCACAGATGAGAAGGAAAGCAGTTTCCAACCAGAGTAGAGAGAGAATACAAGTCCAGGAGACAAGTGTAACATATGATACCATGGGTTAAATGAGTGAGTGGGACAGACACAATGAAAGAGGGAAAATATTTTGAAAGCCTTCTATCTAAAAAAATTTTGAAGCTTTCTTGGTCTGGGGTGCAGCTCAGTGGTAGAGCACATGTTTAACATATACAAAGCCCTAAATTCAATCTTCGTCACCAAGAGAGAGAAGGAAGCTTTCTCTGCCAAGAGAAAGAATTGCAACACCTAAGCAATGTGCAGTAGTTCACAACCATGATTCCAGCTACTCCGGAGGTAGAGATTGGAAGGATCATAGTTCAAGGCCAGCCTAGGCAAGATGTTTGCAAGACCTCATCTCAACAAACAAGATGGGCATGGAGATTCAGGTCTATAGAGTCCCAGCTAGATGTGAGGCCTAAGTAGGAAGATTGAGATCTGAAATTAGCCCATGCAAACATATGAGACCCTATCTGAAGAGTAACCTAAAGGCAAAAATGGATAGAAGCCTGGCTCAAGTGGTCTAGTACTTGGCTAGCAAGTGTGAAACTCTAATCAAACATGAATGCTGCCAAAAAAAAATAAATAGAAATAAACTCTACTTAGTGAGATGTCATCAAAAAGTGTTTTAAATGGTGGGGAGAGTACCGTGAGATTTGTAGCAAAATGCAGCAGTTAAATGTTAAGACAGAAGTGTGGCCAGCATTAGGGAAGCAGGGTGCCCACAGTGCATTGAGGTTGGACTGTGGCCATGTTTCTGACACTTCATTGATGAATGAGTGTGATTGGTGAGTGTGGAGGAGAGGGCTAGCGAGGAGGGTGAAGGATAATTTTAGTTGTGAATTTGGGGCTTGTTGAGTGTCAGGTGTCTGAAGGGCTCTTAAATGAAGTAGCTAAGAAACTGGACACTTGGTAGGGCTGAGGGTGTGGGGAGTCCTGGAGGGGTGAGCTCTGCAGACAGATGGCACTGTGAACTGAGTTCATGCAGCAATCTCATTTGACCACTGTGAGACATCTTGCCACTTCAAGAGAAGGCAGGGTTACTGAACCAGGCCTCTTTTGCTCACTGCATAGTATGCAGATCATGGAGACAAGCAAGATTTGTCAAAGAGAAAAAAATTTCCCAAGTCAGCCAAGCATGCAGGTAGGGGTGCCAAAGTTCAAGTGCTCTCCTGGAAGGCAAGATCACAGGATGCCTATGGGATAAAGCAGTGGCATGATTTAAGGTATAGAGAAAGATGATTGAAGGAGAAATATCCTGTATATGCAATCAGACTTAATGGCTCTTCATGGGACACCTGTTCTGGAACAGCATTTAACATGGTCCCAGGGTGGAGTTTTCAGCCTTCTTACAGCAAAGGTTATCCATCAGACACTTGCACAGGTCCCAGGAAGAGGCAGTGGTTTGGACAAGTGTTCTTCAAATATCTGAAACGTAACTCAGACAGTTTATCAAAGCTTACTCATTCACTGGAGGCGTATTTACAGGAAACTTAGTGAGAGATTAATATGCTGTTGACCTCCAGAATTAGTGATTCCTTTTAAGTGAATTAAAGACAAAGTAACTAAAAGCAAGTAAAGTAAGAGGGTTCATTTTGGTTTTCCCTTGATTTTTAGTTGCTTGAGAGACAGGAAAAGAAAAAGTAAGATGAAAGCCAGGGACAGGGTTTGGGGGAAGCTGTGGGGAGAATTGCCTGTTTTCTAGAGGAAAGGGAGGAGAATGGAAAGGGAGAGGAACTGGAGCTCCACTTAGCTGATCTGCTTAGCCCAAAGCCAGGAGCATTGTGCTCAAGAAAAGGCAGTCATTGTACAGACTAATTGTGGGAATCATTTTTACCTGTTACTTTATGGGCAGATCTATCCCACAAAGCACCCCATATTCTGAACCTGTAGTGAACCCACCCAGTGTAGATAGCCACCTTGGGTAACTAGGGCTCTACCTTGCTCAGGCAAGGGAATAGATCTAGGTTCTCTACCTTGATTTTTGAAAGGCAGGGGTACTCAGAGTACAATGATGAATAAGACACACCATCTATAGAGTAAAACTAATATTTAAGAAAAACTTTTTTTTAATCATAGCTTTGTTAAAATTATATATTGTGTGTTCCTGGCTTGCTGTTCCAAAGTATTCTAGGGATTAAAAGAAAGCATGCGTATTCTGGTTAATTTTGCTTTTTCCATGTCATCCTCCATTTTGAAATCTGAATTTCAGTAAGGACTATTTTTAAGTGAAAGTGTCACCTCAAAGACAATCAGTTTCCAGGATAACAAAATCCAGTAATTGATTCAGTTCATCAGCATCTTGAGACTCATTGTACCGGTAAGCACTGTTGTTCAGGACACTATCTGATTGGCTCTTACCTCTCTGGTTCCTAATTTAAAAGCTCCAACTCTTTCCCCTTTATAACACCCTTCTCTTTCCTATCTTCTATATGATGCCTGGTCCCTTCCGGTTCCTCCTGTCATTGTTGTGCTCATAAGTCTACTGGATGGTTTGTCATCTCTTCCTTCCTTCCATAGCTCCACTCCAAAGTGGAGTGCCTACTGGATACTTCTACCTAGATAGACCACAGTTCTGAATTCAAAACTGTACTCATGACCTTGCCTCCTAAATACTCTCCTTATCTTCTGGCCTGTGTATATGCCAGGACTGGGGCTTGAATGTAGGACCGGGGCACTGTCCCTTAGCTTTTTCCCTCAAGACTGTCACTGTACCACTTGAGCCACAGCTCCACTCTTGGCATTCTGCTGGTTCATTAAAGATAAGGGTCTCATGGACGTTCATTCTCTGCCTGTCTTCAAACCTCAACCTCAGATCTCAGCCTCCTGAGTAGCTAGGATTATAGGTATGAATCACCTGCACCTGGAATGAGTAGATCTTTGTAACTGATAATCGATAGTCCAGTTGCTTTCTTCTTCAATTTTCCCAGGACTATTTCTTTTAGAAGCTCTTCTGCTTGCTAGTTCTAAGTATGATAGCTGTAGAACATGTTACTTCTAGGCTTTCTGGTCAGTTTTATTAGTCTGTGTGTCTGTTTTATATCAATACATGGTGATTTGATTAGTGTGCTGCCTCTTTCTTGGTCCTTTTTGTTCAACATGACTTTTATTACTCGAGGTTTTTGTGGTTCCATATAAATGTTAGGATATTTTTCCTAATTCACTGTGTTTTGATAGAGAAGTTTTAACAGAAAATGCATTGAATCTGTAGATCTCTTTGGTCAAGGTGGACATTTTGCAATATTGATTCTTCTAAGCTGTAAACACAGGATGTTGTTACATTTTGTGTGTGTGTCCTCCTCTATTTTGGTTAAATTTTTTGTGTCCTCCACTTACTTGGTTAAAATTTTCCCTAGACATATTCATTTTTAGCTGGGATTGCCTTTCTGTTTTCATTTAGATAATTTGCTACTGGCATATAGCATCACTATTGATTTTTTGTGTTGAGGAGACTGATTCATATTGCAGATTGTAGAGCTTGGATTTTTCTTTGCGGGGAGCTCTTTTGAGACAAAATCTCCTCTCTCTCTCTCTGTCTCTCTCTCTCTCTCTCTCTCTCTCTCTCTCTCTCTCTCTCTCCGGCTAGCCTCAAACTCATCATCTCCCACCTCAGCCTCCCCAGTAGCTGGGAGACAGGAGTTCACTACCATGTCTGGCTTTCAGCATCTTTTAAACAAAGAAAAGATTGTACCAGATGCTGTTGTTTTCTGGTCCTGGGGTTTGAACTCAGGTCCTGGGCACTGTCCTTGAGGCACTTTATGCTCAAGGCCAGCACTCTACCACTTGAGCCACAGCACCACCTCCAGCTTTTTCTGAGTCCTTTTTTAGAGATAAGAGTCTCACAGATTTTCTTGCCCAGGCTAGCTTCGAACTGCAATCCTCAGATCTCAGCCTCCTGAGTAGCTAAGATTACAGGCCTGAGCCACTGGCACCCAGCATAGATGCCCCTTTAAAAACAAGTGTCCTTCCTTGAGATAAATGGATTTTTTCTTCTACAAGCATTTCTATAATCACAGGACTCCTTTTATCAAAACCCAAAATATCATTGCTTGGTGTCCAGGTCACAATAATCACCAGATGCAGGTCAAAGGTGCATTTTCTACTTCATGCTACAGCTCAGTGAATTGTGGGAACAAAGAGAAAGGCATGTAGCTTCCTGATCTGATTATTCATTGATACAGTACTTTTTGCTATTTTTGGCTTTTGGTTCTCATGTTTCATTTTCCCTCATCTATGAACCTCATGAACATTTAATCTCTATTTTAATGGTTTTGTTTTTTAGTTTTCATGCTTTAGATATGGTTTATGCACCAGAACTATAGTATTAGAACATCCTGAATCTGCTTATGTGATAACTCTTATCAGTAAGTTTTTATATTTCTCTCGTATATTTCTCTTATTCATTAATAGCTTTCTTTTAGCTTGAAGACCTTCCCTTAGTTTTTCTTTTAGAACAATTCGGTAAAGATATTTTTCTCTCAGCTTTCATTTGAAATTATATTTATCTCACTTTCATTATCTCTTTCTTGCCTTCTTTCTCTCTTTTTCTTTCTTTTTGAGATATTAGGGTTTGAACTCTTCATGTGCTAGACATGCACTCTGCCACTCGAGCCACACACCTCACCCATTTTGGTTTATTTTACTTTTCAGGTAAGGTCTCATTTTTGCCTGAGGCTAGCCTCATACTGCAGTCTTCTACCTATTCCCCTGCATAGCTGGGAATATAAACATAAGCCACTGCACTCAGCTTGTTTGTTGAGATAGGTTTTGATCATTTATTGTGCATGCTGACTTCAACCACAATCCTCCTATCCCTGCCTCCTGAATGGCTGGGATTATAGGTACAAATCACTGTACCTGGCCCTCTACTGAATTTCTAGTAGATAATTTTTTAGTGCAATATTCTCAGTTGACAAGTTTTTCCCTTGAATACTGCGAACATTTCATGCCACTTTCTCCTGGCCTGTAAAATTTGTACTGAGAGGTGTACTGTCAGGTAAGTTGAGACACTTGTATTTTTTACTCTTGTAACCTTGAGTTTTCTCTTTACTTTTCACATTGAAAGCTTGATTATTGTAAGAAGTCTTGGAATAGAGTTGATTAAGTTAAATTTGAGTGGTGACCCTTGGCTTTTCTGTACTTGAATATTTGAGTCCTTCTGTAGGTTTGAGAAGCTTTCTATTATTATTTCCTTAAATCTATTTTCTGTCTCTTTGACCTCTCTTGAGGGCTAGTAACTTAAATCTTTACTGGAGTCAGTTGGGGGTAGAGGGTAATAGAAAAGATGGATTTGAATTTCAGTTTTGCAATGTGAAAACATTGTAGAAGTTCGCATATAACACCACTGTGAGGTACAGTTAAAATGGCTAAGATGATCAGTTTTGTCACATGTTTTAACACAATACAAATGAAGACAGTCAGTGCCCCACATGAGACTAAAGAGAACCTCCGACTCAGGAGAGGGGAAAGCACGTACAAGCTTTATTGTGTTGGGTAGCCCTGGAAGTATTAGATGAAAGACTCAGGTTCTTAAGGGAGCAACTAGCAGGAGCCAGGCGGGTCATCCTAAGGCTGGCATCATGACCAGTTCACTCTCTCATTCTGTTTTTGTGGTGGTGGTAGTTCAGCTTCCATTCTGCTACAGTGTGGGGTTTTGCCTTTGATTGGCTTTGGAATAGAGACTCCACTGGGGCAGTAAGAAAAGGGACGGCTGAATCTGTTGTGGTTCCAGTGTGTGCTTATTTAGGCTCCTGTTGCCACAGAAGCCCCTCCAAGCAGATCATTGGGAAGAGGAATATCATTGTCCTGCCAGTTCTTCTAAGTAGGAGCTTGCATAATAGACTGATGCTAGAGGAACACAAGCCTGTTTCTCACAGAGAAGCCCACCCACCAGGGAAAAGTGTTCACATGCATTTTCACTGGGCACCTCAGTGGTGGATAATGTAAACATAAACCCACCCCCAGGTTATAAAGTATTACAAAATGTGACTTGGAAATCATGACATCCTCACTGCCTACCTGTGACTTTGTTTCCTAGGGAAAAATAATAATAGTGGGTTATGTATTATCTTACTTGTTCATAGCTCCATGTGTGCTGAGTCAATCAGGAAGCACAACTATGTCCAGAGCACCCAAGAGTGCCTACGTTCTATTTAGTTGAATGAATGACCAAAAAGGAAATGGCAAGGTCAGGATCTGTTAGGAAGAAAGAGAGCATTCCTGTGAATGCAGGAGCTTCACCACAGAGCAGAGCGTACTGCAGTCCAAAGAAAGAGGAATGCCAAGCATTTGATGATGGAATAGCATGGTGTTTAGGGAAAGAATTCTACCTCTCCAGCCTTCAGCATCCCAGGATAAAACCAAAATCCCTTCCATTGCAGCATCTTTTGCTCTTATTTATATTGAACAGTTCCTTTTTGAATAGTACGCATAAAATGATTGCATTCTAAGAATGAGCTATCACATGTAACTAGTAGACCAGGTTTCCATCACTTAGGAGAAGGAGGTATGCAACGAACTCAATTCCTAAACGAATGTGGTATTGGGTCCAGCCGATTCTGAGGTAGTTCCTTGGAGTATGAGGAGGTGATGAGCATGCTTGGAAAAACTCAAAAGACTATAACTAAGCGTTTAAATATCGCACAGCGAGCTGCTCACTCGGTTTGGATGGCAGAACAGCCCAACACAATCCTATCAGTCGTCTCCACTTCTGTATCCCCACAAAGAGCAAACTGTGTTCAGCTGGAATGGTTTCTCATCCTCCTCTTGAGTCCTCCCACACTAGAAAATAGGCAAGAACACACAGAAGGGGGAGAGTGCATGTAACAAGGGGAAAGGTGGCACAAACTTCTTCCAGACTTCAGAGGAGAAAACACAGAAAATAATTTCTATTTTTCCTGGAAATCCTGGGTAATATATTTGTCCTGAGAAAAGGCATTTAGCAGCCTGGGCTTTCTCTTTTGATCTCCAAATCTATACATATTCCCCTGGCAGGAACGTAGAGTCTTTCCTCCTGGGTCCTCACTCTCTTGGGGCCAATTTGATCACCTATCTCTGCACCCTTGGTCAGAGGAGCCATAGTCCCAGGACACTTTCAGTATAAAGGATCACTTCATACTGCACTCTGACAGAGCTATTGGAACAGCTAACATCCTGACATGAACTCTTGGGTGAGAGACGCAGGAAAGGCACACTTGAAACACAAATGTTAAAAAAAAAAATGTTCCTAGGGCAGGGATGGAAGGGGAGAACCAGGAGACAGCAAAGGTGACATTGTCCAAAAATTGACATTGTCCAAAAAGAAATGTGCTCATACCTGACTACGTAACTGTCACCTCTCTGTACATCACCTTTAAAATAATACATTTTTAAAGCAGAAAAAAATGTTCCTATCATGATTCTGCAGCTGTATTAGTTCTCAAATGATACCTTAATGGGTTCCTATTTACTTACTTTAACAAAATACTACATATTAGGTAACAGATTTCTCAAAATAGAAATAATCGAGGCAAAGAACTTTCTTTAAAATGTTTTTCTTGCCCATGTAATTGTAACTCCTCTGGACAGTATTTTCACAATAAACAAATCATTTAAAAATATAACTTTTTCTTTGAAATACAGTGGATTTTTTCCATTTGACCGTATGTGTAGATACTAAATAACCTATCCATCACTTTTAATGGCTATTTAGCATTTTGCTATATGAAATTATTAACTAACCAGTGTCCTCTTGGACTGTTTTCCTTTGTTTTCTATTATATGTGAAAAAAAATTCTACAAAAAAACCCCGCAAATCCTATGGGTGTATCTCCCCTGTATATGCTGATTAAAAGTTATCCTGATTAAAGTTATCCAAGATAACTTTGGAAAACAATAGTACTAAGTCAAAGCATGTGAGTATTCTCACAGAAGAATGGATGAAGTCAGGAGTCAGGTCCTGGCTATCAGATTGAGCTACTCTTAGGTGATGGAGTGAAATCTTTATTAAAGTATCTTTTCCAATAGCCAAGCATTTATGAGCTCTGGCAAAGGCCATGTGATATAATAAGAAAGGTCTAGAGCTGGCTGTAAGCACTGGGCTAGAATGCTAGGCTGCTTCACAGCCCATCAGAACACTCAGCTTGTACCTCCATGCAACTGGGCTCTCCAGCAGTGCCTCCCTAGTAAAATGGAAGCCCTCCAGGATTTGAAACCCCCACCCCAAACACTGACACAGAGGACTCCATTCAAATTTGGAAAAGAGAATGATCTATACAACTGGGCGGGTCAGGTTGGAAGGGTAGGAAGAGGGAGAGGGTAACAAGTTCAGCAAGAAATGTGCTCACGTACTCACTACCTTACTTGTAACTGTAATCCCTCTGTACATCACCTTGACAATAATTAAAAAAAAAAAAAAACAGAACTATGAGCTAATAAACCCTTTGTCTTTACAAAGTAAAAAGAGAGAGAAAGAATGAGGACCAAAGACAATATTGCATTTATGTAGACATAGTTTGGTCTCTTGATTATTGTTCCTTCAATTTTCTTCAGGTTATTTTTAGCCAGCACTAACACTATTTCTCAAAGAAACCTAGGGCTATGTACAGTCTCAGAACACAGTTTCTTGACAGTTAAAAAAAATCATAGGCCTTCTCCAGTAACTCAGAAATTGCCTACATCTGTGTATTTTATTTCTTTAGGGAAGAGCAATTAGTCAAAAGGAAGCTCAAGCCCACAACATGCCTGACAGTCCTATAGCTTTCCTCTGAAGCATTATGGGCCCTAAGAGCTTTTCAGACACTTCTGTGAGAGTAAATGCCAGGCAAGCTTCATTTGCAGAAGTGACCTATAGCACTCGAGACAGCGACTTATCCAGAGAAGCGAAGCAGGCTGGTGTTCAAGTGGGCATCTGCTGTCACCAGGCTTCTGGTTCAGAGATCCCACTGAGCAAAGCAGAGTTGTATTCCTGGTAATGTGAGGGTGAAAGAACTTTAATTTTGAGGTTCTCTTGGGTAGTGATATTAGTATAACCAGCAGAGCTCATGTTAACAATTTGTCACTCTGCCTGGTACTAGTGCCCTGGCCTACAAAGAAGTGCTATTAGCCTAAGCAAGTCCTTGTGATTTGATGTCTTGAGGGAAGTCTCTAAGGACTGCCCAGTCTAGACTTCTGGGAATCCTTTAAATCAGATTAAAAACAGATCAGGCCCAAGGAGAGGACGGTCTCTACCTTTTATTTGAGAATAGAGGACTCTAACCTTCAACTCTGAGGTGGAACAAACATTTCATCTCCCTTGCCTAATTATTCTGAGGGGAGCAACATCATGAGCTTTGGGAAATCCTAACATGTCCTTTTGCTGCCATTTGAAACTGAAATCTCCGAATGCTTATCCAGATCTGTGTCTTGCACTGAGAGACCACCTTGAGTGGGCTGAGAGAATGAGAATGATGCATTCATATACACCTACTCCATAAGCCATCATCTTCCGTATTCAGTAATACTGACTTAATTTGAAGAAGTTGCAGTGTGAAAAACAGACCACCTAAATGAACTTGAAAAAACTGGTTCATTATATAGGTCTAAAGCCATCAGACAATTTAAATAGGAAAATCCTAAGGGTCAGATAGGTTTTTAGCTAGGGGCAAAAATTACTGAAGGGCAAAATTGAGTATGAAAATGTGTTACACAAACACAGCTGTAGCCCTTAATAAATATTCAATAGCTAGCACAGGGACTTGAGGAAACTTCTTTAAATGGGAAAATTTTTAAATTTGAATGTCTTCTACCAGTGAACCTCCTCTAACGTGAAGGATTTATTGACCTTTTACATGAGCATCATACGGCTTTCATTATCAGCCCCATGGTATAAAAAGGTGCTTGAAAAGAGAAATAGTGACACATTTTAGAGGCCAAAGGACCGTCAGATCTGAGAGGCACCACCACATTGCCAGAGCACAAATGTGAAGAAAATGACAGACTTAAATTCTGAAGCACATCAGTGTTCAGTGAGACCCGAAGTACTTGAAATTCTTGCTTTCCCCTTCTGAACTAAATAAGAAAACACTGAGACAGCCAAATGTTGTAAAAGAGGTTTTCTCTGCCAGGTATATTGGTAGAGAATGTCATCTGGCACCCTGTAGCACACTACAACTTTGGCCCTGTGGGATTCATGGATCAAGGCTGTGAGCCGTTCTGTGACCACCCCTAAAACATCATGGAACTCCAGTTCTGTCTAACCAATTGATTAGAGGTGAGAACAGAGTCTAAAAGAAATCCAGAGCCCTCAGCCATGACTGATGGCAGAAGAACTACTCAGAAAAGAATCCAGTCAGGCAGAAACAGCAGACATTAGCCCATGGGTGAGCCCTGAGTATCTACAAGAAGAACCGTTGGCCTCAGCCTTTCCTGTCCTGTGCCAAAGCCACATGTTGCTCTGGTTCCCAGTCTGCCATGACCATCCCCTGTTCTGATAAGCCCAAAAATGTGGGGCAAGTGGGGAGATTGTCTTATTATTTTTTTATTTCACACTGGCTCCTTTATATCACACCCTATCCTTCAAACAAAAGCAACATACCCAAGTCTGAAGATGAGAAAAAATAATAAAGTAAAATTAATTTTGAAGCCATGTTTGTAATTTCCACAGCTTTCCTTGTACTCACTGGAAATTCCCCAGAGTGCCTTAAAGCCAAGAACAGAAATCAATGGAAATGTTTTGTGATTCTGACTCATCCTTCGAGTCTCCATTCACTTGAGACTCTCTCACATCCCAAGACAGTGTGAGATGAACATCCAGTTTACAAAATAGGAGACTAGAAAGGAGAAACAAGGAGAAAATGCAATGAACCCCAAGATAGGGACACAAGTGGGTTTTTCTTTTTTGCTATTGTTTCTAACGTATTTATAAGGTACCATGTGATTTTTTTTTTTTTTGCTGCTTTGTATGTTCCTCCCCCACAGTATAACCCTTGTTTTCACTGTGTTTGTGTTGGTATAATTGGGGGAGGGGAAGGGAAAAAACAGAATGTTTAAATAGGGATACAGGTTGAGCCATTGCAACAATGAGATGCGTAAGACACTATGTTGAAAAATGATTTAGGCAGGGGTGGGGGTAGTTGTGGAGGTGGTGGGAGGGAAGAGATGGTAGGGGAAAGACAAAAGAGGAGGCAACAATGTTTGATAAGAAATGTACTCATTACCTTGCTCATGTAACTGTACAGTATTTTCACAATAAAAACTTATTTTAAAAAAGAAAAGAAAAGAATGGAGAAAAATTGATTTTTTTTTCTTTTGATCAGTTGTGGGGCTTGAACTGTGAGCCTGGGCATTGTCCTTTAGCTCTTCAGCTCAAGGTTAGCACTTTACCACTTGAGCCACAGCACCACTTCCAGTTTTCTGGTGGTTAATTAGATATGAGTCTCATGGACTTTCCTGCCCAGGATGGCTTTGAACTGTGATCCTCAGATCTCAGCCTCCTAAGTAGCTAGGATTACAGATGTGAGCCATGGGCACCCGGCAAAAAATTGATTTTGATACTGTTTTTTCTAGTAGCAGGAAATACCACCAGATAAATCATTTTTGTATATTATCCAAATTGTCACTAATTAATATATTACTTTTGATCTCTGGGTGCCAGTGGCTCATGCCTATAATCCAATGACTCAGGAGGCTGAGATCCAGAGGATCAACATTTGAGGAGGCCAGCCCCGGTAGAAAATCCATCAGATCTTATTTCAAAAGTAATCAGAAAAAAAGCAGGGCTAGAGGAATGGCTTACATGGCAAAACACCAGCCATGAGTCAGCATGAGGCCCTGAGCTCAAATCTGATATGAGAAATATACATATATATGTTTATCTATATATAGAAGAGATAAACTATAGGAATCAGAAACATGTTTCAATGAACAATGAGGAAGAAAACAATTGATTTCCAACTGACATATTTCATCCTGATAATCATATGTAGATATGCACATGTGAGAATACAGAGTATTTGCATAGTATTTGTTACTACCAATTTAATATACTGTATCTATAGTAAAGGTAGATATGAAGACATTATAAGACCCATTTGTTTAATTTCAATGACTTTATGCCAAAATATTTCCTGGGCAAAGCTTTCCTTGAGTTGATTCATTCTTTTAATCTAAGCAATATTTCTGGAGCATGGAGCTTACTTTGGCACTGCAAGAAAAAGACAAATAAGCAAACCACAACTCTTCGAGTAGACAAAGCCAAGATTATCTTATCATGTCAGTAGCTCAGAGGAATGTGCAAAGTACATCTCTATGAGATTATGAGGGAAGACTTCAGGAAGTGGCAACATGTGGGATGAGCCTTGAACAAGTATAGTCTTTGGAAGAGAGAGAGAAGGGGGCAATTTAACCCAATACACAAGCAACACACGTGAGGACTTAGGGTTAAGGCATGTGAAGTTACTTGACTAGAATGTAAGATGTCTACATATTCAAGGATGAAGAATCTATACCATAGTTTGTCCCAGGCCATTCCATAGAGACACGAACCATAAGGCAAGGAGAGCAGATGGCTGAAAAGCACCTGGAAGTAGAAGTAGCAATGGCAATATTAAACCATTGCCTTGCCAGACTTCTGATTAAGAGAAAACCAGAAAGAGAGAACTTGTAAGGTTATCCTGTGGGACCGTCAGGTGAGAAAGAAGTAAAGAACTCAAGATGGCAGCCAGAGCAGAGCAAAAGACAAAGTCATCATTAGAAAATCCAAGAAGGAGCCGGGCGCTGGTGGCTCACACCTGTAATCCTAGCTGGTCAGGAGGCTGAGATCTGAGAATCGTGGTTCAAAGCTAGCCCAGGCAGAAAAGTCCGTGAGATGCTTATCTCCAATAAACCACTAGAAAACCGGAAGTGGTGCTAAGGCTCAAGCGGTAGAGCGCTCGCCTTGAGCTGAAAAGCTGAGGGACAGCGCCCAGGCCCAGAGTTCAAGCCCCACAACCGACCAAAAAGAAAAAGAAAAAAGAAAATCCAAGAAGGCTCAGTGGCCTAAAGGCAGCTTGCTACCATGCAGAATCAAGGCTGACATAGTTACAAGGCCAAGGAAATAATCTTGTTCATCCTCTCGTCTCCAAGTAGTTTCATGCCCAAGCTTTCCCAGACACTGAACTAGACAGATATATATAGGAAAAAAGATTCAACTGTTCCCTTTTTAAAACAGCTTTCCCAGGAGAATTGGTTATTTGTAGATTATCTAGATCATCCTTCCTGACTTCTGTGCCTTTTCTAGTAAAACAATACACAGGGAGTGCATAAGCACCATTATCAGCCTTGTGGGGATTTTTTTATTGTATATTTTTTATTGTAAAGATACTGTACAGAGGGCTTAGAGTTACATGAGTAAGGTAATGAGTACATTTTCTATCAAGCATTGTTACTTCCTCCTTTGTTTTTCTCCTACCATCCCTTCCCTCTCCAACTCCTCCCTCTCCACCTCCCCAACTCTTCCCTCCCCCTCCAGTTGTAAAGTTCATTTTTAACATAGAGTCTTGTACAACTCATTGTTACAATTCCTGACTAGTCAGTATCAAAACTTTCCCTCCTGTTGATGTAGATTTGGTCTATATATTATATAGATTTATAAACAACTACCTAGTCATTTAACAAAATGTCCTCAAGCTACCCTATATTAAATGAACATATTTAATGTTATAAACCAACATGTAATATGTGGCTTTTAAATTACTTAGTCCATATATATTTTCATAAAGAAGAAACTTTTATTAAGACATAACATTTTATCAAGACATAACACGACTTCATTCTATTAATAAAAACTAATTTAAAAGCCATTATCTTTTGTAATTATGGATTTCAATTTAGATCTTTTCTGTTCTGCAAATAAGGGTGTCTGTGGCCATTATTTCATGGGTTCATAGCAAACTGTCATGAATTATTTGATGGGGGAACTGATTAAAAGCAACATCCACGGAGCTCCCATGTGGCTCCATAATTTGACCATAGCTCAGCTTGTCAGTGCTCTGTACAGATGTTTAGCTTCAAATGAAACTGTTAATGCTAATTCTCCCATGATCATAGTCATTAGCCTGGTGATCCATGCCAAAGGCAGTTCAGGCTAGGTGGTCAGCAGCCTCACTGATGACACCAGGAGATCTCAACAACACCTTGCTTTGGCCTGATTTGGGGCCCTATTTCTGGTCCTTTTCAGGTCCCAGCTGCTCCTACTCAACTGTGTGTTCATCATTTTGGGGTTCTAGAGATGCCAGGCTGCCACACTTGAGACACAAGAGACCATCAACTTCGAGCTATTGGCATTGAAGGCAGAATGCAAAGTTGTCTAATGTCCAGTACAGCATACCATAAGATTTACATCTAGAATTTACTATAGAGATTGGAGATGATAAGGTATCACATCTCCCAACTGGAATGTCAGTATCAAGGGATAAGGGTATAAAGCTTCCTGGATATACCAGCAGAGGTTTGCTAACTTGCCTGAAAGCAAAACTCAACTCAACAGGGAAGAAGCATAGGAGGCCTGTCAGCTCAGCACCAAACAAGCAGTCTTAGAGCATGATAGCTGATAGGAATGTTGCCATAGTCACCAAACATTTTCACATACATGAAAAGCCAGCTTGTTTCAGAGTTAAGCCACAGTATTTCTATTATAGAAAAACTGTACTTTGATCTAGCTCTGCTTCCAAGTGGGAAGTTGTTAAACCCAAAAGAGAAGGGGGTGGGGGGGAATGCAAAAATGCAGTAGCCAGAGGTGAAGTACCTATGCCACTACCAAGAAAGCAATCGAGCCTTTCCCTCTCACTGGTTCATCTACTAAGGTTAGCAGAAAATGGGTTGAGAAAGAAGTATGCAACAGTGCTACAATAGCTCATTTGTTTGCAAGAGATCTCAGGCCCACCTTGTATCTTAAAGGAAATGGATCAAAGAAATAGTAAAACATGAAGATCAAGGGATCTTGTTCTAACACCTGTAATGTTTATCACTTTTTAAATTAGGGCACTTTTTTGTATGTGTCCTAGGGCTTGAACTCAGTGGCTGGATGCTATCCCTGAGGTTTTTTGCTCCAGGCTATCACTTGAGCCTCCTCAGAGGTGGAGCACCTCTGGCTGTTTTTTCTTTTGATGGCTAATTGGAGATAACACTCTCCTGGACTTTCCTGTCCAGACTGGCTTCAGATGTGCTCCTAGGATCTCAACCTCCTGAGTAGCTAGGATTACAGGCATGAGCCAACAGCACCTGGCTAATAACAACACTTTTATTTGTTTCACACTCTTTCCTAAGAGAACTGCACGTAGTAATAAATGAAACTGGAGTCTGGCTCTGATTAAATGAATCTTCAGATCTCAGGCAAAGGCAAAGAGGGCTTAGCCCATAACCACCAAAAGGTGACTAGAACTAAAAGATTCTTGAAAATGCCATTGTTTTTCAGGTTTGCTCACCCAAAAAAATATTTCTGAGAGACTTTTTTCTATCTTTCCAATATACAGACTAACGAACTCTATCATATTTATTTCCTTGTTTGTCCTTCTCCCTTTCCTAAATATGAGCTCCACCAAGTCAGAAAGGAAATTCTTAGTTCATTTGCATGTTCCCAATAGCTAACACCTTGCTCTATATTAAAGATATGAATAGGCTGGCCAGTGTCTGATTGGATGATGGAATGAATGAATGAATGGATGGATGAATTAATGAAGAAATTAGAGATTACAGACAAAAACCATTACTGCCCTCTCTTTCTCTACATCCTTCTTAAGAAGAATTTCCCACATGAAATTCCCAAAGTTGAGTACTAACTTTCCATTCACAGTTGGCCTTTCTTCTCACTTTTAGTAAAAGATAACACTGAGGTCTTTGAATGGTCACCTTGACTTTACCATTGATTCATTGATCCTGTCTCTCAGTAGGAGTCTCCATTTGCCAGCTGTTCCCCATGTCCCCATGCAAAGGCAATCATGGTATATTAACTCTACAACCAACTGTCTGGTTGACATCGTGTCCTGAGCACCTACTCTCTAATAGTCACCCCTTAAAAGTATCTGCCAGGTGAGAAAAATGAACTAACCATTTCCTACTCTGCCAAGCAGTCCTCCACACTGCTTGCCAAAAATGAGACAGGTGTAAAAGGCTAAACTAAAACTCCATACTAAGAATAAAAGTGATTTGTATTTTTCAGCACAAGGAGAATCTGGAGTCTGGCTGGGGCTTTGAGGGAACCTTTCCAGATGTTTCTTTTTACTTCTGTTCTTAGAATGGCAATGGTAATAACTGACCTATTTTCTTCATGGTTACATTTGAGAGGAAGAGAGGGGTCTTTTCTGTAGTCCAATATATACAAACACATACAAACATGCACACACACACAATCATATACACAACTGTCACTACTGCTATTTAAAGCAATAATGTTTCACTTAGAAATAATTGACAACAAAGTTACAAAAAGAGAACTGGGAATATTGCTTACTGGTAGAGTGCTTTCCTAGCAAGCATGAAGCCCTGGGTTCGATTCCTCAGTACCACATAAACAGAAAAAGCCAGAAGTGGTGCTGTGGCTCAAGTGGTAGAGGGCTAGCATTGAGCAAAAGAAGCTCAGGGATAGTGTCCAAGCCCTGAGTTCAGGACCCAAGACTGGCAAAAAAAAAAAAAAAAAAAAAGGAAACAAAAAAAACTACAAAGACAAAAGAATGTCCTTGGAATTGTATGTCTGGAAAAGGGAACACTAATAGTGCTGTAAATTTAGGGAAAAGAAATCACATTATTTTAATGAAGTTTCCCATAAACTAGTGGAATAAAGATGTCTTCCCCATAGTACAAGTACATTTTATGGCAAAAAAAAAAAAGTATACTTTTCTCCATTTACCTTTAATA
The DNA here is from genome assembly GCF_019054845.1 of Dipodomys spectabilis. NCBI lineage: Eukaryota > Metazoa > Chordata > Mammalia > Rodentia > Heteromyidae > Dipodomys > Dipodomys spectabilis. Next base: position 14,466,726 of record NW_024870766.1, read on the forward strand.
AAGCTGTGCTGGGAAAATGAAAGAATAGGAGAATAAGCTTGAACTGGAAAGGGAGAATATTTATACTCAAGCAAAATGATCCACTCATTGTTACTCTTCTTTTTGCATTTGCTATCCATTAGAATTTAGTGAAAATCAAACTTAGTAAAAAAAAAAAACAAAAAACTAATGATTATATCAAAAAACACATTTGCAGCTTTTACATTTTTGAAGCTTAAACTTATACCTCTTAAAAGATTTATAAATATTCCTCTTGGTATATCGTAGATTCTTGTGTCCTTTTTGGTATTGCCAAAAATAAAATCCAAGACTGACTGGCCTTCACTCTTCTCAAGCAAACAACAATGGGAAAAGTTGACCGTGAAGACATTGGCCACACAGCTGTTAAAATTCCACTGACTTGCTTGACTCACTCAAGCTTCAAGGCTAAAAAAGAGGAAGGTACTGACAGGCTATCCTTTTGGGACACTCTGAACCCAGAGTCCAGCCTTGTCAGTTACTTCTGGTGGATATAGAGATTTGGACCAACCCTTTCTACCCCCAGAGGTCAGGAGAGCAACTGGACTTCTATAAGTTTATCTACAGGTTCCCAGTGAAATTTTCCCTTGACCTTGAAAGCTGATAGGAGGCCCCAAAGGACAAAATCACCAGGCAGGAAGCTTCCCACCCTATCTGCCACACAGAAAAACAATAGGACCATTCAGCTCACTGGGGATATAATTTAAAGGCTTTTCTTTTTCTTTCTTTTTTTTTTTTTTTTCCAGTCAAGTGGTTTGAACTCAGGGGCTGGTCACTGTCCTGAGCAATTTTGCTCAAGGCTAGTGCTCTGCCACTTTGAGCCACAGTTCCATTTCCAGTTTTCTGGTTATTGATTGTAGATAAGAGTCTCACAGACTTTCCTGCCTGGGCTGGCTTTGAATCTTGAACCTCAGATCTCAGACTCCTGAGAAACTAGGATTGATTGCAGGCATAAGCCACCAGCACCTGGCTGAAAGCCTTTTGTATGGATTTCAGTCATTAAAATAAGAAGACCCCAAATAGTATTTTAGAAGTTAAACCTTTTCTTGTTAAGTGAACTTTATAATTGTAGAATGTATTTGTTTCTTTTTCTTTTTCTTTTTTTTTTTTTTTTTGGTCCATTATGAGCTGGAACTGAGGGACTAGGCACTGTCTTTTAGCTTCTCTGTGCTCAGGGCTAGTGCTCTACCACTTGAGCCAAGACTTCCAGTTTTGGGGTGGTTAATCGGAGATAAGAGTCTCATGGGGACTTTTCTGCCCTGTTGGATTTCAGCTGTAATCCTCACATTTCAGCCTCCTGAGTAGCTAGGATTATAGGCCTGAGCCACTGGCTCCCGGCTTGCTTTAAGTATTTCTTACAAAACAATTTTATGAAGGGAAGGGAAGTTAACATTTCATGGTTATGAACAGTCTGGAGAGACTGAGTGGTTTGCCCAAGGTCACACAGCTCATACGCAATGGGAAATGTGATTGAACCCCTCTTCTGGCCTCAGAGAATACTATTCTTTCCACTTCACAGGGCCCTGCTAGCCTGATCCAAAAGCTTTACACAGCTTGCTCAAGGGGATGCTGGTATAACTCAGAAAAGTGTGTGTGCCAATGTATGACTGCAGTCCTGGGTCTGGGAGGTCTGGCCATTGTGTCAGACAGCTGTATCTGGTAGACAAAGCTGTGTCATATGGAGTAAGGCCAGGAGTTTAGTCCAGTCTGAGGATTTTAGAGAGCCTCCAGGAAACTTTTTTCCTTTTTTGTTTCCCCCAATCAATTGCTAGCAATAGCATTTACTTCATCCTGCATTTATTTCATGTTAACTAGGGTGGGGCACCCTATCTAAAGATGGCTTGAGTTATTGGGCCCATTAACAACTCTAAGAGGCAGGCATAATCCCTTTCACTTGACTAATACGAAAACCAAGGCTTAGGAGCTGTCCGTGAACTGCTCCATCGGGAGGATGACCAGTGACTAGAATCTCCATACGTTGAGTCCACAACCCAGAAAGTTAAGCCCAGAGAAGGCCATGCTTTAGTGGTCAGCCTACGCCCCTCAGAAAAGACGCCAAATTCAACCATGCTCTGAGCCATTACAGAGAATATTGTCTTACAAAATAGTAACCAACTCCCATTGCCTCAAGCCTCTAACGTATACCAGAACTGAAAAATGGTGCCATTTTCCTCATGTAACTCTTCTTTGGGTAATTCATCAAACATGAGTGTAGCCAAAGAACATATTCCACAACCACCGGGAACTGGAACAAAGGCTCCATGACCCTTTTGGGGGTCAAACAGCCAGACTCTCCGAGGAAGAAAGAATAAAGAAACATCTGATGACAGTCAGAAGAAACCATTTAAAGCCCATGTCTCCTAAACTCACAGATATTTTTAATGTGATCCTTATTTAAACTTTAAAAATTCTTCATGGTAAGAGTCCCTGCTTAGGTCTCCTTTCAACCAGGTCTTTGGCTTGGGGGGGGGGGGGGCGGGGGGGGGAGGGGAGAGGGCCTCAAAGCTCTTCTTCCTTTCCTCAGTACCAGACCTAAGAGGGCAGCCTCATTCACATGCCTAGGATTCTGTAGGATTCTCAGGGCAGTCAGGGTTTATTTAAAGGAGACCTATTAAATGAGCTACTCAGTGTCAGCAAGCCTTGGAGTCTGTAGGCTCTGACCCCACCCCCCTAACTGGCATTTAACATTCTGCCTTCCCAGACTGGCAGCACCCCTAAGACTTCTAAAAGTCACAAAACTCCCAACCTCAAGTACGTCCTGTTATGTCTCAGTCAACCACACTATCTTGAAGCATCCTTCCTGTCGTGTGTTTTGTGATCCAAGAGTTCTGCCTCCAGGCAGCCCCCAGGGGCTTCTAGTGCAGTAGCTGGCAGAGGAGCCTTCCTCATCCTGCTGTAGTCTTGGCCTTGAGTCAACGTGCTTGGTGGATTTTTACCTTCCACCAGGGGCACATTAAAGCATACAGCTTCATATGAAGAGACACATGGAGACCCGCTCTCAGTCACAAAAGCAAAAGAAGCTTGAGTTATGTTTCTATCTTCTCCTAAGCCTTCACCAAAGCAGGAAATTGAGTTCTCCCCCATCCAGTGATGCACAGGAAGAGAATGAGATTTCCTCCCTGAGGGGCTTGCCACCTCACCTTGGATACAATGGCCAAAAAAAAGGCATATGCCCCTCAAGAATTATCTGCTGACCCATGAGAGCTTCCTGGAAGGCCTAACGCTTCCTCAGTCAGCCTCATCCAGGAGGAGAGGATGACGTAAAGCTAGGTGGACCCAAAGAGTGATTGGACTTCTCAGATGAGAAGTATTATGAGAGGTTAGAGGCATGGCTCAGTTGGAAAAGTGTCAGCCAATGAGCGAAAGCATCAGGTACTATGTTCGAGTCCCAGACCTGAAAAAATACAAAGAGAAGTATTATGATTCCCACTACTACTCCTGTTGTATCTGTTTCTAAGAGAGTGGTCTGCAGTGCTTCATAAAGTCTGGATGTCTGGGTTCCAACCAAGAGTGTGAGGTAATGCGTACAAGTAAGACTTCCAGAAGGTTGCCCTAGTGCACCATGACTGGGATCCAAGGCTTCACATCTACTATAGTGAAGGCTAAAGAAGATCTTCACATGCCCAGGAGGCAGTAGCACATGAACCCCTGCAGGGTGACCTAACCCACTCAGAGAAAGTAGAGGGGCACCAGGCCCTGGTAATTCATCCGATAACCCTAGCTACTCAGATAAAACTGAAATCCAGAGGATAACAGTTTGTAGCCAGCCCAAGGGGAAAAGTTCACAAACTCAATCTCTGAACTATCCAATCAAAACCAGGGCTGGGATGGTGGCTCAATTATGGCTCAAGTAGAAGACCACCTGAGTGAGCAAGCCAGGCAAGTACAAGGCCCTCAGTTCAATCCTCTGTACCTTCTCTCACAGAAAAAAAAAAAAAAAAAGCAAACAGGCATGACTCAAGAGGTAGTGCGCTGCTCCAAAAACAAGCAGAGCAAGTGTGAAGTCCCGAATTCAAACCTCAGTAATGGAGGGAAGGGAGGGAGGGAGGGAGGGAGGGAGGGAGGGAGGGAGGAAGGGAGGGAGGGAGGGAGGAAGGAAGGAGGGAGGGAGGGAGGGAGGGAGGGAGGAAGGAAGGAGGGAGGGAGGGAGGGAGGGAGGGAGGGAGGGAGGGAGGAAGGAAGGAAGGAAGGAAAAAAGACAAAGTAGAAGAGGGTGAGGCTTTACAGGCTGTAGCCTGGAATAGGCTTCCAGGGTCACTGGACCTTCTTCTGGCCTGGCCTTCCTCCATTCTCTGCTGCTAGCAAAGGGTGAGAAAGACCAGAATTAAGCCTTAATGAAACCCTGCCTGCTTGCAAGGTGACCCAAAAGAAGTCCCTTATCCTCCCAACACTTCCTTTTGGAAAATACATACAAAAATAGTCCCCATCCACCACCACCACCCCCCTGCCGAGGTACCGCAAGATATCTCCAGAAGTCTGGCAAAAGCAGTCCATTCGCACAAATTATTATTGCTCATAATGACTTCCCTGTTCAAGTCTAATGTCTGTGTTAGAACAGCCGCACGTGTGCTAAAAGCTGCCCTCTAAATGACCCTACTCACACATTAATATGAGGATTAATCTCAACACCTCCAGAACTGTATTAGCAGGTCACTATAAGGCTCATCCCTCAAAACCACAGATTTCAAAGTCACGTTTCAGTTGGCAGCTCTGTGGTGGGCTGGGGGCCCTCTGAGGAAGGTAAGGTGGAAGAATCAGCAGCAGCTTAATTACTCATCTCCTGAGCTCTACAGACCTCAAAGCTGAGCTCAAATGAAAGAAGTCTATCGCCCTAGAAGAACCACCTACATTTTTCAAGCAATTTCTCCAGTTCATTTGTTTCCAGCACCTTTGAATTCCTTTGGCATAATCACACTACCCTTTGTCAACCCAAAGTGATTGTTTAAACGACTCAATCAGATCATGCCATGGGCGACTATTTCCATTTATTATGATTTATTGCCTGTTTAGCACCAGAGTGCCAGGCACATTTAGCAGAAGACAAGCATCAAAAATGGTTTTTCTTTCTGCTCTGGAGGCCCGCAGAATAACAGCAAACTGCTCCAAGTAACAGCAATATTATCCACACTGATGAGGATCAGTGACTAAGGACATTTTGAGAAGGAAGTTTAATTTTCCAGATGACAAAGAACAAGACTTTTTCGTTACAATTGGTCTTCCTATTGACCTAGAGCACAGACTAAATGGATTAAGGAGAAGGAATTCCTGGGTTTTCAACAGGTCAGGAAGCGATTTGTCATGGACAAATGAAAGTCACACAATCCCCTTGAAAGAAAGAATTTGGGATTATTACTCTCTGGTCCCTGCACTGACCCCCATACTGGCATTTTTAAGTACGGAATAAATGCTTATTTAGTTGATTGATTCGAGCTTGAGAGATCAGAACATTTCTTTGCTCATCACTAACCACATCTACCAGTTAGGGAACAGAGCATTTGTAAACTCAGCTTTGTAAAAGAGGAGCCCATGTCATTTTTCATTCATGCAGTGACTGAACTGCTAGGAAAAATTGTCAGGTTATGTTTATTGCATAAAAGGGCTCCAATTTCTTTCTGGCAATAACTAACTTATTAACCTACCAACTCCTCAAAACTCCTGTAAGTGACTATTACACACCAACTGAAGTCATTTGGGCAGATTAAATAAAAACCAACAAAAAACACTATCCAGCCACATATCATTCAGATCCCCTCTCCAGCCATAGCTGAGAGAGCAGAGATGGTTACTCCCCTGCCCCCATGAACCCCTGCATAGTGTTACCTCCCAGAGTCACAGCAGGACACACTGAAGACGCCACTAACTAAACCAGCCAGCTGTCTCTTGGATTTAGAAACAAATTTGAGCTATAAAGCACAGAATGTCTCATTCTTCACGAAACAAATACTCTCTCTACAATGCTCAGGACACCTCAAAGGCTTTCTTCCCTTTATTTCAACTGCCCCCTACAGTTCTCACAGTGAATTGCAGGCTAAACTATGAAACTTTTTTTTTTTTTTTTATTTACTTTTATTGTAAAAATACTGTACAGAGGGGTTAGAATTAGATGGGCAAGATAATGAGTACATTTCTTATCAAGCATTGTAGCCTCCTCTTTTGTTTCCCCTTCCCATCCCTTCACAGCCTCCCCCCTGTCCCCCCCATCCAATCCTCCCTCCCCCCACCCCCCCACCAAAGTTGTAAAGTTCGTTTTCGACATTACAACTTGTACTTCTCGTTGTTGCAACAGGTCCACCTGTATCCTTATTTAAACGACTTGTTTTTCCCCTTCCCTTCCATAAATTATACCGACATCAAATACAGTGAAAGCAGGGGTTATACTGTGAGGGAGGGACATACAAAGCAACAAAGAAATCATCTTATAAATGTGTTAGAAACAATCACACAAAAGAAAAAAAAATTTGAATACATATCTTAGGGTTCATTTCCCTAACATCACCTTATCTGCTTGACTCAGACATATATTAGGTATTGCAAATAAGGGAAACCATGGGACCTATGTTTCTTTGGGCCTGGCTTACTTCACTTAATATAATTTTTTCCAAGGTTTTCCATTTCCTAACAAATGGGGCAATGTCATTCTTTCTGATGGAGGTATAGAATTCCATTGTGTATAGATACCACATTTTCTTGATCCATTCATCTACTGAGGGGCATCTGGGCTGGTTCCATATCTTAGCTATAGTAAATAATGCTGCAATAAACATAGTTGTGCTGGTAGCTTTAGTGTGGTCTTGTTTGTAAACATTTGGGTAAATGCCCAAAAGTGGGATTGCTGGGTCATAGGGGAGCTCTATGTGGAGTCTTTTGAGGCTCCATACTACTTTCCAAAGTAGTTGAACAAGTTTACACTCCCACCAACAATGAAGTAAGGTTCCCTGTCCACATCCCCTCCAGCATCTGTTGTTATTAGAGTTCTTGATTTTTGCCATTCTAACCGGGGTGAGGTGGTATCTTAATGTTGTTTTGATTTGCATTTCTTTTATGGCTAGGGAGGTTGAGCATTTCTTCATGTGTCTATTGGCCATCCTTCTTTTGTCTTCAGAGAAGTTTCTCTTTAAGTCTTTCGCCCCATTTATTTATTGGGCAGTTGTTTCTTTAAGGATTTGTTGTTGGGGGATTTAATTTTTTGAGTTCCAAGTATATTTTAGATTAAGAGTACCATTTCCAAACCTTGATGGTCATTTGAATCCCTGGGGAGCTTGTTCAATTATAAGATTCTGACTGGATAAGCAGGCAAGGGTGGGGGGATTGGGACCTCTGGTGAGCTCTAAGTGCTCCCTGAGCTCCTGGTTGATGCTGGTCCACATAGGACCCTTTGAGTAGCAAGGTCTGGGAAACTCATAGAGCCTTGTGTTCCCACAAATTTCATATAGTATGAAATATCCTTAATGTTTTTGAAAATACCAATACAATACTATAATGAAACCTAGCTAAATAAGAGTTTTATAACAACAAGCAATGTCTCATAAATACAGATACATATCCTGAGATACAGATACATACTTCAATTAAGGAAGTTCATTCCATATTTCTCTAATGTATTAAGGCTAGCTTTCAAGAACAGAGTAGTAATGTTTCACTGATTCATTTATTCTTCTTTCAACTGATTCTCATTAAACCCGTAGTCTGTACCAACCACGGTGTTAGGAGGTAAAATTCCAACAGGACTCGAGGTATAGAGAGTCCTTTCTAAAAGAATTTCTATTCTATTAAATCAAGACTCGTTTATTTTTTAAACGAAGGCGTTAACACAAAAATAATTTATAGCAAATGTCATGAAAGAATGAGAGAAGGGAAATAGGAAATGACCACTTTGGACAGGTGGAGAGATTTCTCTGAGGAGGTGACAGGGAAGGTCAAGATTCTGATCTGAATGAAGTGTTTTCAAATGAAGAGACCTGCTGTTTAGGTGTCAAATATGAACCTAAAGAAGCAGCAGTTCGTTCCTGTAACAGCCCAAGAACTAACTCCTGTTTCTTCAACAAATGCACTGGACAGAAGAAGGAGCCCTGTCTAGGGAAGGCAGTTCCACCCATCCAGCCACTCTTGACCCAGATCCCAATGTCCTTCCCAAGCCAGCTCTCTCAGCAGGCGGCGCTAGCATGCTAGGGGCTCCGTGCACCTGCTGCCCAAACTGATGAACACTGGAGGCCTTGCGAACTGTCATCTGCATCTTCAGTCAAATATCTTACCACTTCAGTCAAATTTCTTTCCACTTTAGTTTCAAGTCTAAAGAAATCAAAATGCTACCCTTTGCTAAAAAGATCTTACATCTGCTTGAAATCTGCTATGTATGAGCCTTAAATGCTACAGAAAATTATATCAATAGATTTATTTGTAGAAAGGAGTGTTGGCAGAGAGAAAATTCCATACTTAGGCTTTGCCCAGAAGCTAGCACAAACTCTCCTTTTCAGGTCAGGCAAATTCACTGTCCCCCTTACCCCTGTGTCCATTCACTTACCTGGCCCCCATCCTCTTCTGCCTTTAGCCAGAGGCCTTGACTGGTCGCATTCTACTCTTCTGTACCTACTTCTCCTATCCATTGCCCCCACACCCACCCTAGGAACTGTGGTCTGACACCCATGCAAATGGCTTATAAATTATCTCTATAGCAAAACAGGTCAGATGCAGGGAGCTTCCACAGTCCTGTGGAAAGAAAGAAGGTTTTTCCACATCATCAGTTGCCTGCTAGATGTGTTCGGGTTCTGTGCAGGTGGCTTCTCTGTCTGTGCATACTTCTCCAAGTGTCTTGCTCTACATATAATATCTTCTAAAGATGTGTGAGAAAGGACAGCCACATATCTCTTTTTTTTTTTTTTTGGTCGGTCGTGGGGCTTGAACTCTGGGCCTGGGTGCTGTCCCTCAGCTCTTCAGCTCAAGGCTAGTTCTCTACCACTTGAGCCACAGCACAATTTTCAGGTTTCTGAGTGGTTTATTGGAGATAAGAATCTCCCAGACTGGGCTGTCTTTGAACCACAATCTTCAGATCTCAGCCTCCTGAGTAGCTAGGATTACAGGCAAGAGCCACTAGAGCCCAGCTTTTTTTTTTATTCTTTTAATGAAAACTTTAGGTAAAGTCTTCCAACAGCTTATTAGGGTAAAAAGAACAACCCCTGGATGAGGCACTCAGCTTCCATGAGCCTCAGTCTCCCCATCTGTATGGTAAACCTAACAGTCTCTACCTCAGAGATTTACCATAGTATTTAAATAACAGAGTATATGCACAATGTTTAGCTTTAAGCAACCATGAAGGCTAGACAGCTTTTGCTCTTATTATTATGTATTTACAATTGCATACTATGGGCCAAAACCATACTAGATCTTCAAATTTTGTGGACATTTACTTCATTTTCATAGAAGAGGTCTTTGGCCCAGAGAAGTGAAGTAATTTGCCCAAAGCCACACAAGTTGTAAAGCTCAAATCTAACTGTACATTGTCACTAGATTTCAATTCTATCTACCATCTGTGGTTTTCACAAATACTGATGTTGCAAAACAAGCTGTTGAAATGGAATGCACACACAGTTGATGACATACCTCAGGCTACTACTGGCAAGAATTTGGATGACGTAATTTAACAAACACACGCAGGAATGTCTATTGGCCAATGCCTGATGGAAAGCACTCCCAAATGGGAGGCTTTAAAAGCATCGCCACCACCTTGAATTCTCTCTCTTCTCTAAGGTAAATTTTGGACAATTGTTAAGCAAGAATGTGGGTAGTCACTTGTGACACTAAAATAAAAAGCTTTAGAGCAGTTTCTATCTTCAAGGAATAGAGGGGTTAGTGGTAAAAGGAAGACATAAAAAGATGAATTAGACACCCAACTCGAGAGATGGAGTAAAGGTCTACTACCATGAAGAAAAGGAAAGAAATATCAGGATCAGATGTCAAATAACAGGGCGTATTTTAGGATGCAGATTATCTGTTGGGCTAAGCGGGGGGGGGGGGGGGGGGGGGGGGGGGGGGGGGGGGCCAGAGCAGAAGACCTGAGAGGTTGATATTTCAAGAATTTCTATGTAAGGCAGAGTGGAAAATGTGGCATCATTAGGAGAGCAGCTGCCTAGCATACACAAGGCCTTGAATTCAACCCAAATATCGCCAAAGAAAGAAAGTTAAGAGTTACAGTCAGCCTCGTAATCTTGAAATAAACCTGAGGGACATTCTGAAAGAAACACTGAGACACTTGAATGCTGATTATCTAGAGAGCCAAAAGGAAAGGATATCCTCACTAAGTAGGTCAGAGCCCCGGGGGAGGGGAGCGAGTGCTAGTCCTCCAATCTGTGTTACTGTCCACAGTTATGACAGGGCCACCTAAGGCCCCTGGAGGACCATTGTTCACTCACCCCGGAATCTGCATAGCTAGTCCCCACACTTCCACACACCTTTCAGAGGTGATGCTCCCTGCCTTTACCTGCGCCCTCCCTTCCCACCTGTCACCTGCTCTGCAGAGCAGCCAGTACCCTCGACTCCTGCTCACTCTCCCCTCCCCTTCAGCTTCCTATTCTCCACCACAGTGATGGAGCACATGTGTTTGATGACCAGGCTTCAACCCTCCAGTGATTCTCCCACACCAGCATGACAGTCCCACTATCTTTTGCATGTCCTGTGAATGCAGAAGCTCAAGAAAGCTTCCATCCTGTCACTCCATACCCCAACGCGGGGTTTTTGTGCAAAGTTTAGATGGAGTGAATGGAAATGAAAGTTCTGATTTTATCTCTTCGAAGTAGGGAAGAGCTGGATGTGCTGCCAAGCAGAAGAGAAGGGACCACTTGAAAGAAAAGGGTAATTATTGGGCAAGGAGGAGGTGATTTTGCTGCTGATATTAAAATTTGAACCAACTTAGTCTTCATCTAACGACCGTTTCCACTGGGAGGCCTCCCTGAACCCCTAAATGAGGTTGGCTCCTCATTAAACACTTCTGTAGCTCCCTTTTCTCTTTTTTTTTTAACTTCCCTTTCATGCTACCTCCCTTGTGATATCACTTGTTCTATGTCTGCCTCCCGCAGTCCGCTCTGCTCAAGGTAGATCCACTTTATCCATGCTGAATTCCCAAGTGCTAACTGAAGACAGTGCCCACAATTAACCCCAGCACTAATAGCATTTCTCCCTCCTAAACACGTGAACCAAGAGAGAGAGTAAAGGTACTCATATTTCTCTTTGCCAGTCACCAGCAAGGAAAAATGAAATCCCACTTGTTGATGCAAGATGCAGTTAATAAGTTCTAATTTACAGACAGTGTAAGCGAGTCCGTGAGTTGATTCATTTGTATCCATACGAAGGAGGAATTGCCATCATCACTCTCCTGTTGGAGGCGCTTGGCTCCCTCTCTATAGGGTGACATCCTCAGTGTTTAGTTGCCTGTGTGCATGGTTCTCCCAACCTGCCTTCCATGCCTCTCATCCATCACCACCTTATTGCCCTATCACCTCCACAACTGCCCGTGTTGGCTGACCGCCTCTCCAGAATACTCTCCCTGCATATTCTCCACACCTAGGAGACCCTTATTCCCCCTTCCATACAAGCTCAAGCTTTCCTCTGATCCCATAACCAAAACAATCTGCTCTCTTCAGCACTGATTCGGCCTCTAGAAATCCACAAATACGAACTATAACAGATTGCTATACTATTATTTCTCTATACTAGCCCTCTCCAGGGCTTTGCACAAACCTGCAGACAAGCCAGTACATTGATTGCTCTCTTTCCTCATACGTCATGTCCAATCTGTCATCAGGTCCAGTTCAGCCTATCTCCAAGTCTAAAGCACCGCTGTTTCTCATCTGATCCATCACAGTAGTCAACTGACTGGGTGTCTCCATTCTACCTGCAATCCTTTCTGGATGTGGCCAGCTATACTGGCTTTTAATATTGGTATTCAAATTAGAACTAGCATATTAGTATTCATGTTTGCTAGTATTAGTGTTAGTATTGAGGTATAAACTAGGACCTTATGCTTGCTAGGCAGAAGTTTGAACAATTGAGCCACATCAGCCCCTTTTGATCTGGTTATTTTTGCAATAAGATCCTGCGGTTTGCCACTATCCTCCTATTTACACTTCCAGCCTCACTGGGATGACAGGCATATACTACCATGCCAGCTTTTTTCCTGGTTAAAACAGAGTTTCATTTTGGCTAGAATTGCTTAGAAATAAGATTCTTAAGTGTGCAAATAAAAGTGCCTTAATTGGCCAGAAGCTGGTGGCTCATGCCTATAATCCTAGCTACTTAGGAAGATGAGATCTGAAGATCACAGTTTCAAAGCCAGCGTGGGCAGGAAAATCTGTGTGACTCATATGTCCAATTAACCACCAAAAAAGTCAGAAGTGGAGTTGTGGCTCAAGTGGAAGAGTGCTGGTATTGAGCACAAAAACTCAGGGAAGCATGTAGCCCCTGAGCTCAAGCCCTAGCACCACAGAGAAGAAATGGGATTCTCCAAATCTCCATCTCACAAGTAGTTAGGATTCTACGTGTGAGCCACTGAGTTCCGCTCATGTTGACATTTCTATGCCTGCAACCGTGCAATGGCTTCTAGCGCACTTAAAATACAATTCCATCTTCTTATTGCTGTGCTATGTGACCTCATACTTGCTGTCTTCTGCCTCCCTGTCCTTGTTAGTCCTTGAACACAAGGGTTCTTAGCCCAGGTAAGCATAGAATCTGTTCCTCATGTGTGTCCTGTCTCTCCTTAATTTCATCATCCCCAACCACTTACCTAAAGCAACACCTACACTCCATCTCTTCAATGGTGTATTTTCACAGTACTGACTCATTTCAGACTTACTAGTATTACCTATTTGCATATTAATTTTCTGTCTATCCACTATGATAATTAGGCCCGTGAAAACAGAAAAGAAATGCTAGCCTTAGAGGTGCATCTTCAGTACAAAGACCTATATAACACAAAAAGCAGATATTCAGCTTGTTGAATTAAATAAACATACCAAAAAAGAAAAGACAAATTGAGCAACTAAATACTGAGTCCCAACACAGAGATGGGGATGAGAAAAAAGGGTTTTAAGGCATAAACCCAGAATAAAATTGTCTATGATAGCCTGACTGGAACAAACCAGCAACAATGGACATTTCCAGGCTGGAGAGCTCTGCTTCCAATAATCCATTTTCTTTGTAAACAGCTGGATTAAGTACAAGGTATGCTTTCTGTCTTCTGAGGGCACATAGATGAACTATCACATGTTACACATCATGTGTGGAGCCTGTGTTCATCGGAACATGGTTCTGTGGATTGTGAATGGTTCCTGGAGGGTAAGACTAGTTCTGTTGCCTCAGGAAGGTTTTGGCTGGAGTGGAGAGTATCCTCTGAGTAACTTCTTTCCAATTCCTTCTTTGGCAAGACGTGGCTGTTAGCAGTTTCCATAATTTTCCCACAAAATATGTACCTAGGGCTGATTAGTTTCATCCCTATTTGCAGCTGTCTGCCACTTCAGACACGGCTATATTTCTGTGATGAACATGATTCCAGAAAAGCTTTCAGATTAAAGGTGCCTTCAGAAGATTGAAGTAAAACCTCTTTAATTCAGATTCTTCTAATTCTGTGAACTCAGAATTCATTATCAATTGCACTAGTCTGCAGCTTCTCTTAATCCAATGATGAAAAAAGACAGGGATGGTGGTTACCAACCAATAACCATAGAAACATTGTTTGCCAAAGGTCCAGTCAATTAAAAAAGACCTCTTCACCCAGGTTCAGAGATACTTTATCAGCACTATTGATTTTCCTTTCCATTTGTAAAATTGTGGTATAATTTACACACAGTAAATACCATCCTTTTAGTGCACAATACTGTGAGTTTTTAAAACTGTTAATCTCTATCATAATCAAAATAAAGAATAGTTCCGCAACCAACTAACATTTCTCCATTGTAATCAAACCTCCCGCATCCAGCTCCTGGAAAATCACTCTCAGTTTTCTATTCCTGTGCCTATTGAGAATGTCTTTATAAATAAGATAATCTTATGGAGTGTCACCTTTTGAATCAGCTCCTTTGACTGAGCATAGTGTAGCTCAGATCACTCCTGTTGCTTGATGCATAACTTGTTCCCTTTCTTAGCTGAATACTGTCCCATTAGGTGACAGTGATTTATTCATTCATTCATCAGTGGATGGCCATTTGAGTAGTTTATAGTTTGGGATGGGGTAATAATGAAGTCCCTATAAAAATTCATGTACTGGTTTTTGTGTGCACGTAAATTATTACCTCACTCAGACCTCTCAGAATGGGACTACGGGTTGGGTGATAATAAAATATTTAGCATTTTAAGAACCTTCTTTGCCATACAATCAATCATGTTGGGAAGTGTCATTCTAATCTTTTGTTTATTTGTAAGCATTAAAGAGTTGATTTAATGGCTAATGTGTGTATGAACACAAGTGTACATCATATACATTTTTGCATTTGACCTTCACATCTTGAAGGGAAGTCGAACAGGTGTTATGTCACATTATAGATGAGAAGCTGAGGCTGAATACAGTTGTATGGCTGCCCAAGTTCACACCAGCTTTGGCAGAACCAAAGCTAGAAGCCAGCCACTGCCTCACAAGCTGCTTACTTTCTCTACAGATGAGCAAGAGAGGGACATCACTCTGTAGGAAATGATCTGTCAGCTGGGCTTCCAGTGACTCGGTGCCCCAGCAAATCTGTGAAAGGTCTGGCTTACTGTGACCAAAGCCCTACTCCAGCAAATCTTCCCTGCACTGTATCTTGCTTCTCTGGAGTACAAGGCCCAACTATTAATATCTAGGAAATAACTTGTTACCCAGCCTTGTCTCACTTCCTCTCCCTTCTGAATGGTTTTGCATTTTAATGGGATCTTGGAGGGACAGCCCTTTTGAGAACTGGTTTTCTACCTCATGTTACACTCAGGCCCTCAAAGCATGAGCACCACTGTGGTAGAAGGAATCAGGGAGAGGTTTTGAGTTCATTCCACCCAACCAAGTATAGAAGCAGCCAGTTTTAGCCCAGCATAGCACTAGTGGCTAATACCTATAATCCTAGCCATTCTGCAGGATGAGATCTGAAGATCTTAGTTTGAATCTAGTCTGGGTAGGAAAGTCTGTGAGACTTTCCAATTAGCCAGCAAAAATCCAGCTGTGGAGCTGTGGCTCAAGTGGTAGAGTGCTTGCCTTGAGCCAAAAACAGCTCAAAGATAGCATCTAGGCCCTGAGTGCAAGCCTTAGTACTGGTGCACGCACACGCACGCACACACACACACACACACACACACACACACACACACACTGTTTTATGTAATGAGCTTTTAAGAGTTTATTTGAAAAGGTGAACATGCTATTTTCCCAGAAAAAGTTTGAGAAACCACTGAAGACTATCTTTAAATATTTGAGGGTATTGGGCCTCCAAATACCTTTCAAAGACTTAAAATTAGCTTAAAACAAACCAACTAGCATATTCCTCACATATCCCATAATGCACATACTTTATTAATTTGAATGGATCCCACATATGCAGACTAATCTGAGTTACCAAGACTTTACTTCATAGGAAAATAGTCTCTGAGGATGCTAAAACTTCCCATGAGATATTGACTCCCAAAAGCTCTCAGCATTCAAGAAGCGCTTGGTGTCTTCAGGCCCTCAGGGTGTTCATTATCTATGTGTTACCCTTTCCTCTGTTGTGTTCTGATTGGAAAGAACTAGAATAGATTCATGGTTTGGCTTTGGGCTTTGGAATTACGTCACCTAGTTCTAACTTCCTAGCAAATCACTTTATTCCTGAAGCCTCTTGTTTGCTACTCTGTGAAATGGAGATAAGAGGCCTCAGTCAGAACTGTTGTGGACTACACACTGCCCAGTTAACTCGTCTGAAGCACTCCGTCAACACTCCATCAATATTATTGCCAGCCCCACCCACTCTGACATTTGCCTTTCAGCCATGAAGAAACTAAAACTTGCTACAGATTTGCTGTAGCACCTTAGATTATGCATTCCAAATGAGTTTTGTAAACATGAAGACAATAGGGTCACTACTTTAAAATGTTATTGTTTATAACATCTAGTTTACATCTCTTCAGAAATATAAATGAAACAGATACCTGTTCCAAGGCCATTAACATTGGCTCCAGGCTGGAACTAATGCTTCCAAAAGAGCAGAAATTCAGCAAAATAATTAACTTTCTCTGACATTTCTTAAAAGAACATTTTTTTCTTTATAATTTTGTTACCAAAAAAAGTACTCATCGAAGTCATAATAAAACAGATCCAAATGAAGCATTACAGTTTGAACACAATCTTTAAGAGGTTTGTCTTTTGAACACCAAATGATGTTTACATTACTGTCCTTTGATTTACCCTAATCATTTTTTATATTTTTTGTATTTTCCTATAATACTCAAAATTAGAACAGAATATATTCCAGCAGGCACTAGTAGGTGACTTATGCCTATAATCCTGGCTACTCTGGAGGCTGAGAGCAGAAGGATATTGGTTTGAGGCCAGCCTAGGCAAGAAGTTCGTGAGACCAATCTCAAAAACATCTAGTGGAAACCTGGGCTGAAATGTATCTCAAGCAGTAGAATGCCAGACTTCCAAGTACAAAGCCCTGGGTTCAAACCCCAGAACTTAAAAAAATATTCCAATACAATGACATCAAGATTCTCTAACCCCAGCCAATTTCAGATTTCCAGAGGGAAGGTTTGTAGTATGAAGTAACACCAAATCTGTGGGTCTGCTCACAGGACAATCTTAGTCACTGAGCAATGGAAAGTATTTGTCTCTCAAACTCAGTGATTCCACTGTCAAACTGGAGTGGTTTCATCGCAATTCCAGTTCAAGGAATAGCATAGAGGAGTATTTTTAAAACAGAGAGTGTCACTCTTGCTCATTAGAAGTCTAATTGTAGCATAAGTGTATCTGGGGCTACACCGAAGGCAGAGGTGGAAGGATAATAATCCCAGACTAGCCAGGGTAAATACATAAATAAATGACTGTATCTAAAAAGTAAACTAAAGCAAAAAGGGCTGGTAATGTGATTCAAGTGGTAAAAGCCCTTGCCTAGGAAGGGCAAGGCCCTAAGTTCAAATCACAGTACTGCCAAAGAAAGAGAAGGAAGACAGTAAAGAAGGAAAGGAAGAAAAGAAGGAAGGAAAGAAGGAAGGAAGGAGGGAGGGAGGGAGGGAGGGAGGAAAGGAAGGAAGGAAGGAAGGAAGGAAGGAAGGAAGGAAGGAAGGAAGGAAGGAAGGAAGGAAGAAGGAAGGAAGGAAGGAAGGAAGGAAGGAAGGAAGGAAGGAAGGAAGGAAGGAAGGAAGGAAGGGAAGGGAAGGGAAGGAGGGAGGGAGGGAAATTTCATGGTACTTTGATTGCTTCTTATTTTGTTTCTGTGATGCTAGAAATTCAACTCAGGGCCTCATACATGGTAGGTAAGAGCATGTCCTAGGATTACAGCTCATATTTCCAGCATTTTCACAAATCAATACTCTAACCATAGTGATTATCCTTCTGAGCCCAACGTTCAAACATAATGGCATTTCTGAATCATCATTAAGAATAACAATAGATCTGTTTGTGACAATTGCTATAGATGAAAGTGTCTGTTCAGTGGTCCAGAAGAAATGAGTCCTCACTTCCCAGTGAGAATAGCACATGGCCAAATCAGATCATCTAGTAGCAGTGTTTCAGCTGACTTTGCACAACATCACCCAATGCAGAAAGCCATTCAAAGCTGACCATTGCTCCATCAACCTAACAGCGGTGTGGCCTTGAACAAATTTCTTAACCTTTGTGTCTCTTTTCTCATCTGTAAAATGTATTCATTTACATGTACTCATGTGAGTTCATACTTTACAAGGACATAGATATTCATCTGACCCCTAGTCAGTACCTCAAGCAATGTTGCTATAGCCACTTTAATAGTACCAGTAGCAATAACACTTTATGATTATCTTCTGGATTAAGGCATCATTAGGCATATCTTGGGTCTGAGTTCCATATCAAAAGGAGAAAAGCAGGAATCCTTCTTCAGGGGTTGGGGATCAGCTAGCCAAGCTGGGAGCCCTAAGGGTATTGGAGGATTGACTGTCAGTCAGGCAGGTGACAGGCTCTCTTTCCCCGCCATGCTTCTGGCTCCTTTGCAAGAGTTTCAGCACAGGATAAAATTAGCTCTTCCTTGATTTGAATTATGCTTTCATCATCTGTTCAATTTTTTATTGAAGATAAGAGCCATCTGGATAAACCAATCGTACAGATACTTATTTACTGCAACAAGGAGTGTATCCCTAGCAGGTCAGCTCTCTGATTACTGTCATTTGGATGATATTTCATGAAATAAACAAGCAGTTGAAACACATGCTAGGTTTTTGTCTATGAAATGAAAGGAACACATTTTATTTCTCAATATTTCAGGGCTCCTACAAGAATTTTAGAGATCGTATGACTTTTGACTCAGACATAATTTTGCACATATAATCTGAGTGACTACATGTTAATAATATGTAGTTATGGATTACTCAGCCCGTGTTTAGTGAAATGAGAACTTGTTAGAAATGACTAGAGGAAGTTAGATATAGTGGCGCCCATCTTTAATCCTATCTACTCAGGAGGTACAGGTGGGAGGGTAAAGGTCTAAAGGTGCTTGGGAAAAAGTGGAGACTCTATTTCAAAAAGAAACGAAGCCAGGCACTGGTAGCTCATGACTGTAGTCCTGGCTACTCAGGAGGCTAAGATCTAAGGATCAATATCAATATTCAAAGCCAGCCTGGACATCAAAGTCCCTAAGAATCTTTTTTTTTGATAAGTTTTATTGTGCAGAGGGGTTATAGTTACAGGCACAAGGTAATGAGTACATTTCTTATCAAGCATTGTTGCCTCCTCCTTTGTTTTTCCCCTACCATCCCTTCCCTTCCACCCCCTGCCTAAAATGTAAAGTTCATTTTTCAACATAGTGTGCATCTCATTGTTACAATGGGTCAACCTGTATCCCTATTTAAACATTTTGTTTTTTCCCTTCCCCTCCCCAAATTAGAAAAATGTACATACAAGATGCAGGGCACTGACATCAAATACAGTGAAAACAGGGGTTATACCGTGGGGGGAGAACATACAAGAGAAACAAAAAAAATCACATGGTTCCTTATAAATACATTAGAAACAATAGCAAGAAAAAAAAACCTCTTGTGTCCCCATCTTGGGGTTCATTTCCCTTAACTTCATCTTACCTGGTCATATGTACATAGCTTTTGACCTTTTCTACTTGTCCCACACATATACTAGTTATTGTAAATAAGGGAAACCATGGAACCTATGTTTCTTTGGGCCTGGCTTACTTCACTTAATTTACCACTTAAAGAACAGAAGTGGAGTTGTGGCTCAAGGTGGAAGAGCTCTAACCTTGAATAAGAAAGCTCAGGGACAGCAAATGGCCTGGCACTGAATTCAAGCCCCATGATTGACAAAAATAGATAAGTAGCCAGGCACCAGTGGCTCATGCCTGTAATCCTAGCTATTCAGGAAGCTGAGATCTGAGGATCCTGGTTCAAAGCCAGTCCAAGCAAGAAAGTCCATGATATTCTTATCTCCAATTAACCACCAGAAAATTGGAAGCGGTGCTGTGGCTCAAGTGGTAGAGTGCTAGCCTTGAGCTGAAGAGCTCAGGGACAGTGCCATGGCCCAGAGTTCAAGTCCCATGACCAACAACAACAACAACAACAAAAAGAAAGATAAGTAAATAAATAAGTAAATGTGTCAGTGAAGTAAGGCATGGCTAAAGAGGTGGAGTGCTTGCCTAGCAAGTGCAAGGCCCTGAGTTCATTCCCTGGTACCATTGAAAGAAATGGCAGTAGGAAGGGCAAGAAGTTGGATGGAACTTAGGAGAGGGATATGCTACTGCTACAGAAGAATATGAGATACTTGGGTTCTAGCTGACCTGTGTGTTCATCAGGACAGCCACGGAATAGTGGTTGATGGATTCCCAGGGATCCAAAGCCAGTTCATAATGGAGGAGAAAAGAGTGACAAGGGAACAAACACCTGTGAGGCCCCTGACAATGTCTCTGAAATTAAAACTTTTCTCTGTCCTTCCCCATCACAAGGAGCCATCAAGGAAAGCTTCGAACTCTTCCCAGTGGGCTCACTGCCCGGTTTGTTCTTTGAAAACTCTTTCCCCACACTTCCTCTCTCATTTCAAATCTTGTTCCCATTTCACCACCATCCTCCCTCTCAGAACGGATAAAAGTCACAAACACAAACTTGCTTTTGACAGATTATATTGTAAAAGAAAATATTTGCCCTAAAGTGTTTCCTTAAATAGGTATATGGTTTCAGGTCTTCTATTTCTATTTGTGGAATAGATTTATTCACTCATTAAATATTCATCGAGTGCTTACTTCTATGTCAAGCACGAGGTTAGTTATTAAGTAACTGGGTTAAACAAGACCAATGTGGGATTCATTGCTTTCATGAAGCTTATGGCTCATGTTTGAGACTGATGTTAGACAAAAAAACAAGCAAAGTTTCTATCATTACAACTTAGTTTTTTGTTCTAGTCCTGGGACTTGAACTCAGGCCTGGGCATTGTTCCTGAGCATTTTTGCTAAAGGTTAGCACTGTAACCACTGAGCCACAGTTCTACTTATCACTACAAATTGTAAGTATCAGGAGGACATATAAACAGGATACTGTTGAAGAGAGAAGAGTATCTGCTGTGGAGCAGAGCTCTCTAGGGGAACATTCAAGAGTTCTGAAGGAAAGAAAAGAGCCCACCGCATGAGCAGCTGGGAAACAAGCCTTCGGAATAGCAGTAGAATCAAGAGTGACATCCTAGTATAGAACATGAACGCGGTGCATTTGAGGAACTGAGCAGAGAACAGTGTGGGTGGAGAACAGAGGATGAAAGGAGATAAAGCTGGGAAGGATGATGGGGCCGGGCCAGATTGTGCAGGCAATTTAGGATTTTAATCTAAGAAAGTAGCACTCTGCCAAAAGTTTTAAGTAAGGACTGGTATAACCTAATTGCGGTCTCAAAAAGTTTGTACATGCCATGGGAAAACTCACCAGAGATGAGTATAGAAGCAAGGAGAGGTGTGGTTATGGGAGTAGCCCCTCTGAGAAATGGAAGTGGACCCGGCCAAGCCCTTGGGTAGGTTAACCAGGCTGAGGAGGATGTAGGGCACAGAGTAGGACACTTTTCTGAGCAGCACTGCAACTCACTTTTGAAATTAGTCTTTGCAACAGTCTCCTCAGGGCTTATGAAAAATGTCCAACACGATGACCACACTTTATCTATGATTGTCTTCCAGCATCTCACACGGGTTGCATCCTTCCAGACAAGGGTCTTGAACTGTAGTGGTGATGTAAAAGGTTAACAAAATCCACCAGAAATTTAAAGAAAAGACTTACAGGAGCATTCTATCTGTGAAATTAGGGAGAGAAAGGGCCAAGGATGACCTGACTCTATTTATACCATTGGCCAAAATGAGGAAATAAAGCAGAGAGTATGGAGTGGGCTTAGGAAAGAAAGATTTCTATTTTGGATTTGGGATACTAAAGATGCCAATGAATCCCCTAAGACAAGATACCAAGAAATAAGGACTGGACACATGGTAAAGAACCTGCCTAGACAAGTGTCAGGTACTGAGTGTGAGGCCTAGAACTGCAAAATATATATGTATTTCCCATCTTCAGCTGCCATTAAGTGCTCTTCTGTGTCCTGCATTGCATTTATCCACAGAATGGAGACTCAAGTTCAATCCCCTGTACAGACAGAGAGAGAGAGGGAGGAAGGGGGGGGCGGAGGGAAAGGGTGAGAGAGGATGGGAACAAGAGAAAGAGAGAGAAATAACAGCATAGTGTGGCACATAGGTCTGGTGCAAGCTCTATGCCTTAAGCTCAACAGAAACATTTGGAAATGCTGTAAAAAGCTATGTGAGTAAGAACACCTAGGGAGAGATTATGGAGAAAGCACATTACCAAAGACCAACAAAGTCCTAAAGTGGGTCGAAGTCCTCACGTGGTCAAAGACAAGCAGAGGAGCTTGCAAGGCAAACTGAGAAGGAACTGGCCGAAAGGTGAGATAAGCGGGAGAACGGGGTGTCAGGAAGCAAAGAGGCCATCTTGTTCCTGAAAGTCACTTGGCAGTATGCAACTGTGATGAGAGCAGTTACTAAGATGAATACAGAGAGATGTCCATGAGATTTGGGATCTGACCACAGAAAGATCATGGACCTTGACAAGAGCAGTTTCACGGAGGTGTGAGGTGTGTGTGTGTGTGTGTGTGTGTGTGTGTGTGTGTGGTGGCGGGGCAGGAAGGACAAACCTAGGAAGCCAGTTGTCAGCCACTAAGCCTGGGGACATTGCTTGGATAAGGATATAGCCAATTTTGTCTTTCTAGGAAGCTTCTCTGCTATTTCTGATTTTAGTTACAATATCTCTGATTAAAAAAAAAAAAGATGCTGTGGGTCACATCTTCCTCAGCCACAGTATTATAAATAAATATGAGCACACAAGGTAGCCACTGCCCAGATAGACAGGCAGGGAGATAGGAAGGAAGGAAGGAAGGAAGGAAGAAAGGAAGGAAGGAAGGAAGGAAGGAAGGAAGGAAGGAAGGAAGGAAGGAAGGAAGGAAGGAAGGGAGGGAGGGAGGGAGGGAGGGAGGGAGGGAGGGAGGGAGGGAGGGAGGGGGGAGGGAGGAGGGAGGGAAAATCCAACAAAAACTGGTCTGAAGCAATAAGAAATCAATTTGATTAATTCTTCTTTCCATTTGGGTCTCAATATTTCATGACAACTAGCAATTAAAATATTAGAGAAGGGCTCTTCCTGTCCCCAATTCATGTCACTTTGAGGAGGCAGGTAACAGGGTGAGGTGGTTAAAGGGGATTCCTGGAGAAGAGGCCCTCCGTGCCTGCAGAGCTCTGCAGAATTGCGCTATGTAGGCTCCACGTGTCTAACACTGATCTGGAGAGTCCCTTTGCACAAAAATGAGAAATGCTAAACTATACACAAACTCATCTCTTAAGTCATTTTATTTCATGATGTAGTTAATTTTAATTTTGGATTAATCTTCTTAAGAGGCAGTGACTTAAATCGTTCAGTGTTTAGTTTCTCACACTGTTGAGTATTTAATGATCTATAAACAAGTGCTTGAGAATTTTTTTATATTAAGAGGAATCCCTTTATACTATTCAAATTTGCCTTTTTAGTTGTCACATAGAGAAACAGGAGGTAGACAGGAGTAGACAGAAAGAAGAGAAGATCTCCCTGTATCTCAGAAATAATCTTGAGGCCAACTGATGGGGGTCTTCTGTATTGGTATTTTAATCATTTCCATATTCCTGGACAGAAACTCTTCAATATTCCTATACAGTAGGAAAGATGATCAGGAAGAAATGCTAGATGTTCTGTTCAATAGTGGGATCCAGCTCCTATTGGTCTGATTTGTGTGCTTTGGTCCTATTTGTGAGGCAACAGCTTCGGCCATTTTTCTCAAAAAGTGAAAAAGAGAAAAGAAACCCAAAATTTTACTCCTGGCTAGCCCATTCTTTCATCTTGTTCATTATTTAACTTCTCTCTGCTTCAGTCCTTCCTTCAGGAAATAGTGTAAATAATGTTTGCCTTTTCCCTGTGTCTCAGAAGTAATTTAAGGCCAGCTGACTCCACCATATGTGGTGTAATGGTGGAGAAAAGAGCTGTTCAAATGTGAAATACCATTAACTGTGGTCCAAATCAATTGCATACGATGTAGTTAGGACTTTTGAGAAACATGTGTATGATGTGTATGTTTTACTGGGATTTGAAATCAGGGCCTTTTCCTTGGTAGAAAGCATTCTACCACTTGAGACATGCCCCTAACTCCAAAGACCCCTCTTAACTTCTTGACTTCAGGTAGGATCTTCCTATATTGGTAGAGTTATCACTGTCTATCATGTGCTGGTTGGATTTGAATTCTACCATGGCTCAAAGTAGCCACATTCTTGTTTTCATTAAACACATTCACAGATTTTCGAATATCCCTTTATGTCACCGAAAATACTTGATGTAGAGCAAAACTTTATCTGGGAATTATATCATATGGGAAAGACTAACTTACTGCACTTTCTGAGAAACCTCACCTGCATGTGAGATTGTTAATGTGGGGGTTCCACAGGAGCCCAATCCATGAGTGGATTGCCACAGAGCACAGAAGAAACATATGACTGTAAAATCATTTAGAACTTTCCCTTTGTGTACTGTGATTACTTTAGGAAGTACATGATTCACATCTACAAGGTTTTTAATCCCCATCTTATAAAGAAGAATTTAAGGCTCAGAAAAATCTAGTGATTGACCCAAAATCACATTGCAGGACTGAGAGTGCAGTTCAAATCATAGAGCCCCTGTCTAGTGAGCATGCAGCCTTGAGTCCAAACCCTAGCACTTCCAAAATCACATTGTCGATTAAATGTTAGAGGCATGATGGGGCTGGGAAGGTGGCTCAGTGGTAGAGCGCTTGCCTTGCATGCATGAGACCCTGGGTTCGATTCTTCAGCACTGCATAAGCAGAAAAAATAAAAAAGCCGGAAGTGGCGCTGTGGCTCAAGTGGTAGAGCACTAACCTTGAGCTGAAGAGCTGAGGGACAATGCCCAGGCCCAGAGTTCAGGCCCCACGATCGGACCCAAAAAAAAAAAAAAAAATGTTAGAGACATGTTTAGATTCAGCTTTTCTGATGCATTTCGAGGATTTCTTTACTCACTATGTCAAAATGATTATGGACATCAGTCTATGGAGAGAAGGAAAATAACATGTGTCCCAAATACCCCATTCAAATTTCAAACTTGATATTCTCAAACTAATCAGTATAATTGGGAAAACCTAACCCACTGTCCTCTTCCTCTCATTAGCTCTTTATAAATCAGGAACAAAAGTATCACATAAGAATCCTCAAGCCAGGTACTGGTGGCTCACGCGTGTAATCCTGGCTACTCAGGAGGCTGAGAGCTGAAGATTGCAGTTCAAAGCCAACCTGGGCAAGGAAAGTACTTGAGACTCTTATCTCCAATAAACCACTCAGAAAACCAGCCATGAGGCTGTGACTCAAGTGGTAGAGTTCCACAGCAGCCCCCCCTCCCCCCCAAAAAAAATCAACTTAAAAACATTCATGGACATTCGTAGGCTGGATACATGTAAGGATTCCTGATAGGCACTGACACACAGAGGCTAAGAATTGAGTCCTAGGCAGTAAGGCTGGTCTGTGGGACTGAATCTTTTAGCTAGTGGGGAGGCCCACCAGCCACCCAGAATTCAAATATGAGTATTGTGTCTTATTCCCCCCACTATTGACCATATGCCATTTCCTGAGAGGAAAAACTGCATTCTAGAATGGAATTACAAAACCCGAGGATTTCGAAAGGTCAGGAAACATATTCATCACAAATGTCAGGTGTTCACTGTCTTACATACCCCTGCTTTACTGTTGCCTTAACGGCCAGAAACTCATGGTAGGAACTAACCCATCTCAGATTTCTAACGTATCTGTTCTTCTACTTGGCTTCTGATAAACAGTTGCTCTAAGAAAAAAAAAAGTCATTTCTCATTTATAGCATTCTGTTTTATGTGCGTGGTGTTGTTGTAAATTGTTTTGAATCCTTTTTGGAAGTAGACAGAGTTTAAATTCTAAATAGATGTTGAAGCGAGACTTTTTAGAAAGAATCATTTATCTTAGTCCAGAGGCCTTCCATGGTAGAATTTTTAAAAGGGAAAGACTATTTTTTTTTAAGTCGAGAATGATAGTTTTTGGATGAATTTATCCAAATTCTGATCCGGCTGGCAGTAGCAGAGAATGAGGCTCGAGTGACGCCTACTGGTGGAGAAAGTCATTCGCAACTACTAGGCGGAGAACTGGAGGGCTTCTGGGCTCTCAACCATTCTCTTCAAACTCGCCTGAATGTGGGTGAAAAATAAAAATAAACTAGACAGAAACACGTGTTGGTTCTTGGTTTTTTTTTTTTTTTTTTGGCCTGCTGAGATCTCCCAGCCTGGTCCCGGGGCAACCTGTATTTTTCACAACCACCCAGTGATTCCAGTATAAGAATCTGAACCCACCGACTCAAGTACTGCCCAGTGGTTCAGTTGGTAGGGAGCTGTCAGGCCGGGTGACTCCCCTGGAAGTCAGACACGGCGCCCAGGGCAAGGGGTGCGGCCTGGGCTTTGCCCGGGGGTGGGGGGGTGGTCAGGGTGGTGGGTGGAGCCGAAGAGGGGAAAGCACTCTCCCCGGGGGTGGGCGTGGCCGGCCGCCCCCCACCCCAGCCCGGGAAGCCGAGGCCCTGGTCCCCGGGGGGCGGCGGGGCGCGGGGCGACCTGCGTGGCGGGGCTTCCTGACGCCTGTGCTTTGGTGTCCACAGACGAACCCAGCTCCTGGAGTGGTCCCGCTGCCGCCTCCCCAGGCCTGCCGGAAGTAGGCGTCTCCCTGGAAGACATCCTCGCTCCATTCTCTCCATCACATCCAGCCCCACCCTCCGACCCTTCCCACCAGATAAGCCCAGACCCAGCTTGGGATATCAAAAGGGAACACGACCACGTTAGGAAACCAAAGGAGCTTTCGGCCGGCGGCCAGAAGAAGCAGCGCCTCGGGGAGCAGGGGGAGCGCTCGGCGAGTCCGCAGCGGGCCGCGCGGCCGCGGCTCGAGGAGGCGCCCGGCGGCCAGGGGCGGCCCGAGGCCGGCAGGCCCGCCTCGGAGGCCAGGGCGCCGCCGGGGCCGGCGGTGGAGGGGACGCGGGCGGGCGGGAAGGAAGGGCTCCGCGCTGCACCCGGCCCGGAGCTCGGCCGCCACCGCGACGGCCCCGGGGCTGCGATCGCGGGCCTGGGCGGCGGCGGCACCGAGCGGCCCGGCGTGCGCGCAGGACCCCGGCCGGGCCCGCGGCCCCCGGGGGTCCCCCCAGCGCGCAAGGCCGCCGTGGCGCCGGGGCCCTGGAAGGTGCCGGGCTCCGACAAGCTGCCTGGCGTCGTCAAGCCCGGCGCCTCGGCCGCCAGATGAGCCCGCCCGGGCCTCGGCACGGCCCCGCCAAGCCCGCCACGACGCGGGCCGTTCTTCTTAGGTTCCGTCTCACCGGCGTTTTAATTTATTGTCTTCACTGTCACACGTGCATAGATCCACGAGGCACCGAGGCCTGGGACGCGTCCGAAGAGCCCGGGCGGCCTGGCGTCCACGCGCAGCAGACCTAAACTGATCCCAGAGCCCCCACCCCCGGGGCCACGGTTGGGGGGGGCTTTGCAGCTATGGAAGAACCAAAATAACGTGAAGAACATCACAGAGAGACAGTGCAGTGTAGCTTTAGTGCAAAAGAAAGAAACACGATGGTTTTATCTTCCCTCTACCCCCCCCTCCCCTCACTGCATGAAGGGTTTGGGTTTCATCCAAACCCTTATATCAAGAAACTGGACAAGTTAAGAGCAATCACAAACTGGAATATCGCCTTAAAAAAATAATAAATCAAACTGCACGGAGCAAGCTGAAACTGAGACAAGATTATATCTTTTAATTGATCTGAAGCGTTGTAAATAAATTGTTCTTGACATATCTAGACAGGGGTTAAAGGGTTTCTTTGAAACATTCAGAACTGTTCGCCCATGACGTTTCCATGGCTCACCCCGGCGTCCATCACCCGTCTAAAGCAGCACCCATTCCCTGCCCACTGCAGGAGTTAGGAATCTAGTGAATTCATTGGTGTGATGCCATTTTTTTTACTGCCATTTCTGTGATCAGATCATGTTTCTGTACATTTTCAGTGGTAGGGGAAACAAAGTTTAAAAACTTATATCCTAGGGAACAGTTTGCCATACGTCAGAATTTTGCAGGTTAGCTCACAGATCTGAATCGATTTTCCTCTAAAATACAAATTTTATCATCAAAAGACCACAACCTATTTAATTGAGATTGGCAACGCTGCAGGTCCTTTATGAAAAGGCTTTCGTATTGTCCCAAGCCAGAAGATATAGCTTCTTTGTCAACAAGACTGTTATCATCACTGATATTATTGTCTATCCTAAACTTTCTCCAATACTCCATTTGCACTTTGACAGAGCGAAGTATTTTTTCTATACTGCTCACATAATAATGAATCCTTAATATGAAAAAATCACTATTACAGCTAATTTATTTTCATGAAAGAACATGAGTCCTTTTAGCATTTCTTCTATCTTTCCTTATTGCTTTTGTTTTCCTTTGGTTTGCTTTTGTCTTGCAGTCTTTGCTAGTGTTGTTTTTTATTTTTAATTAGCACTCTTTCTAGTTGTTTATCTTCATGGGTCTGTGATTGATCCCCATAGCAAGAGTCCAAGCTTCCTTTCCTTTTTTTTTTTTTTTTTTTTTTTTTTTTGTAAAATGTTAGCATCAATGAATTATCCATCGGTGCATGCACATATTTAAAGGCAAAACATATAAAGGCAATTTGTCTGCTCTGTATGAATGAGGATTTTGTCCTTCCATACTCTGCCCCTGGCAGGCATGTTGATGCCAAGATGACTCACCTCTCTACACTTGTAGTTATACAAGTAAAAAGAGAGATCAAGTGGATTTGATAAGATCACACATGATCACCTACCTAAGTGGCTTCTTTCTGTCACTTCATGACTGCTGAAACCTGAGCACTACAGTTCAATTTCCACTAGACGTAAGAAGTAGTTTAGTTGTTTGATCAGAGAATATGGTTGAAAGCCTCATGTGAAGGGCCTTGCAGCTTATAAAAGCAAATTCAAAAAAAATTCCATTCATCATAAACAAAAGCACAAACACATGTAGCAGTTTATAATACATTTGGTTTAATCTTGATCAGTCTTTCTCCCCTGGACTAGAAATCCAGTATAGTTTGCCATTAATTTATTGAATCTGGTTTTGGACAATGCTTCTGTAGTGTAGCTGCACGTCCTGGTACTGTATCCTCCGACCTTTATTTTCCATGTGTTACAAAAGGAAAAAAAAAGTTGAGATTACGCTTGCATAAACTCTTAATTTGCACAGTTCACAGCTACTACTCGTGCAGCAATTGCTTTATGCGGCTGTAATCCATAACCTGTGAAGTCAGCACATTATCTAAATCTCATTCCAAATAATATTTCTGTGTAGTGTTAGCTGTGAATTTACCCTGTACAGCTGTATCTCTATAAATATAATTCCATGTATTAATAGTCACAGAAAGACTGTAAGTGAGCAACTATTTTTATGAAACGCACCACTATGGATAAATTAACTTTTACAGAAATCTTGTTTACTGTATGATATTCTAAAACACTGTCAAATAAAATATATATCCAAAAAGCTTTTCTTTTTCCAACTATATCAGCTGTGTGTTAATTTGAAATAGATGACTCTGGTGGCTTAGCTTTTAAAAGTTGCAGTTTTCCGTGAGTTTAAAAGTATAACTTTAATGCCCTAAATAGGATTTCTTCCAAACGTACTATTGAACTTTTTTTTCAGCCAAGTAAAACTCAAAGTTTTCTCAGAGACAATCCAGTTAATATTTGTGTGTCTGCTTACTACATCATGAATGATATGTTTCTATGGATTGCTACATTGGTTGATATTGTGCCTTTTCACTCACACAAAAAATTAACAGTATGAAATTCTATCTAAATTCTATCACTTTCTTTTTAATTCTGAAACCCTTTTCATGCAACACTGCAAGAAGTTCATGCAGAAGCCAGTGTTCAGTGAGCAATGATGAATGACTTTTCCTGCTTACGGACAAAGACACTTGAAGTTTGAAAACTGTCCCTCTTTTACTCCAATACTATATTTTTTATTAAAAAGATCATGATCCACTTTTGGAAAAGAAAGAGGTGACATGAAGTATGAAATCAAACACATAAGGTACTTTAAAAAAAAAGATATTTGTTTGTCATAAATACATGTCGTGTTTAATAGAGGTGTCTAAAAATGCCCTAGTACAAGTAGAAAAGCAGAAGTCTTATGAAACATTGTACTTAACAAGGTACCAATATGAATGATCTATAGTAATTACCATTTAAGAATTATTAGGAGACCAAAATGAGATGATAAGAAATCAAAAACCGTTAGGTACTCTGAGGACAGGAATCAGGCAGAAACTAGCGTGAGGAAACAAGCCACCTGGCCAGCAAAGAGACCTTACCATGGATTCCAAGGTCTCCCAGGGCAAGGAGGGGGATCTAGAAAAGTGATGGGAACCAGATTGGGCCTAGGCTGTAAAGCCACCCTTTTAAGGCTTGCTAGATTCCATTGCCCAGATTCTTGAGAGAAGAAAACGATTGGCTATGTAAAATGTTTTTAAATTTTGACACAGTTAATTTGCATATATGAAGAACTGAATAAGAGCACAAAAACATTACCATGACAAACCGTTTACCAGCCAAATCCAGCCCCTAGTCCACCAATTTTCAGCTGCTTTCCTGGAACAGTTTGCTTGCATTGAGATCTAATTTACCTTCCATGCTGGACTGTGTAGATCCTGAGGGGGTGGAGCCTGTGGCTCCTGAGGTACAGGCAAGCCTTCAGATATGCCATGCTAAGCAGTAGGTTTAGGTCAGGCTCAGAAAGGGCCTGCCATCCCTGTAAGTACCTGTGGGTTCACCAAAAGTTAGTCAACTGCAGCGCTTTTGGAATTTGACCCTTATTTGGACTCTGTATTCTTTTTTAATGCATTTTTATTGTTATTATAAAAGTGATGTACAGAAGGGTTACAGTTACCTAAGTCAGATAAAATATGTTGGGGTTTTTTTTTGGACTACGTCTTCTCTTCCCTCTGTCGCCCAGTTTTTCCCTCCCATCCCCACCCAAAAGTTCCATAGTTCATTTTCAACACAGTGTCCAGTATCACTGCTGCATTTGTTCACACTTTCTCCCACCATTTCTGTGCCCCCCACCTTTACATCACCAAAGACAGATAAAGGAACGAACAAGACAAAAAGAAAAGGAAAATAAAGCTTTTGTTTCCATTTCCTGGAGTTCATTTTGGTAAATATTGTTTTATAAGATCAGATACACATAGGTATTGTGCCTTTGTGTTCCTCACCTAAAAACATCCTCTTTTGGTCTCATTTTATGTGACTGCCTAGAAACCTGTTTTAAACCATCCAGTGTGTTTACCTGTAGATGTATAAGCACATTCTAGCTACCACAAATGAGGGAAACCCTGCAGCCTATGTGTACTCTATTCTTAAGATTTCTTCCCCAAATGGTGTAAGCTTGGAACTTCTTAAAGTTGAATCTTCTTCACTTTGTTGATATTGCTTTATTTTATTATTATTATTATTTTTGGTCATGGGGCTTGAACTCTGGGCTTGGGTGCTGTCCCTACACTCTTCAGCTCAAGGTGAGCGCTCTACCGGTTGAGCCACAGCACCTTCCAGTTTTCTAGTGGTTTATTGGCGTTGAGTCTCACGGAGTATCCTGCTCCGGCTGGCTTTGAACCATGATTCTCAGATCTCAGCCTCCTGAGTAGCTAAGATTACAGGCCACTGGCACCTGGCCCTACTTTGTTGATATTGCTAATTTTTAGGACAAACTCACAGCTGAACAATGAAACTCATCACTCTGAGAATTTGGATTAAACAAAGATTTCTTTCTCAGACACTGTAGTACCAGGCAGGATACCTATAAAATCACAAGAGTGCTCTTCAAGTCTTAAAATTGCGAGGGTACTGTGTCTAATGATAAGTTCTTCATCACATCTAGTTCATGCAGAGCCCCAATTAAACATGTAGAGGTTATGATTATGATTGTGGTGGCAATAATAGCTGTGCTGGTAAACATTTGCATATAAACAATAGAGTAACACCCTAGATTTAAATCAAGCTCTTGCTGGCTGGGCCTTCAGGAGGGTATCGGGGCAACACAGTGATCAGGGACTTTATGGAAGTTCAAGTTCATTTCACTATCCCTGTAAGAGGGAAACTTATGACTGCCAGTGAGCTCAGTATCTCTAGGTGCTCTAAGGACGTAAGGGGCCTTTCTTCTGGAGTTGGAGAACTGTCTCTTGGAGAGTGACTTCATCTGCAAGAACCCAGGATATTATGACACAAGATGACCATTGATCTTCTCTTCTAAATGGGAGGTAAATTTCCTAAAACCCTAATAAGGTCTGACCATCCACGCAAAAGGACCCGAACACATCTCTGTGATTTGGTCTTAGGTAAGCCATCTTCACCATGAAGAATATACATGCCTGGAGATATAGAGAGTTTCTGGGAGGTTCACAAGAAGCAAAGCACATATAAATCCATGTGCAAGCTTCAGTTTTCATTTTTATGCATTTCAAACCTTCATGCAGTTCTCTACTCCCACTTACCTATATAAAAGCCCTTTACATTACAAAAAAAAAAAAAAAAAAAAAGGCCTCTCTTGCATCCTGCGTTCTATATTGGTTTCTTAATTCCAGGTGTAAAAACCTCTAAGGAGTTAAGATGGAGAAAACAGCCCTCTGGAGGAGAACCAAGATTACAGAGCAGAGAGTATTTGAAAGGAATATTTAAGTGGGCAAGGCCTTTCTTTCTATTCAAGAATCAGTATCAACATTTATTTTGATTTTAAAATGAAGTTGGACTTTTCCTGATTGAATATGTGATTTGCCTACTGGTCTCACTAGACCACAAAGACGGGCTTTAATGGCAAACTACATTGTGTGGGAGGAAAGATTTCCTAATTTAAAGATGTCAAATCTGCCAATATAAGATTCGAATGCAAGAAGAAATACCTCCCTTGCAATTTTTAAATTTGTGATTAAAAACACAAATGCCAATTTAAAAGTGAAATGGGGTCTAGTGGTTTATATAACAATTTTAAGGACTATGTGGGCTATCAAACAAAAAGAATAAGCTGGGAGCCAGTGGCTCACGCCTGTAATCCTAGCTACTCAGGAGGCTGAGATTTGAGGGTCATAGTTCAAAGCCAGCCTGGGCAAGAAAGTCCGTGAGACTCTTATCTCCAATAAACGACTAGAAAACCGGAAGTGGCACTGTGGCTCAAGCAGCTGGCCTTGAGCTGAAGAGCTGAGGGACAGCGCCCAAGCCCAAAGTTCAAGCCCCACGACTGACGACAAAAAAAAAAAAATTCACAAAGGTAAACCTCCCTCATTAGTATAATAAAGTGTTTTAAAAAGTTGACTGTCTACTATATATAAAACATACAAGGTAATCAGAACACAGACCCTACTGATAAATTGCCTAAAACTCAGATAGAAGGCTAGGACAACAAATAGATGACAGAATGTCATCTGGGTAACAGGAAGACTAGAAGTAAAAGTTGATATAGCCTTAAAGGTAGAGAAAGAGCAAAGAGCAAAGGGAAATGATCTATATTTGTGGGCTGGTATAGAAAGTTGGAAAAAGGAAGGAGTATTTGGAAAGACTGACCACTGCAGGATCATGGACTTTCAGAAAGGAGAGAATCCTAACATACATGGAGCAACCACTAGTGTCCACACACACAATGCTGTCCCTTGGGGTCAGGAATATGACTTGAACATCTATTTCAATTATTGAGGTTCAAGAGGACCTTTAGTAAAGTTCAGGACACCCAGTAAATAAGAAGTTAGGAGGGGAATCACAGTCAGCTCAAAGGACCATCTTAGATTGGTGGTCAACAGTTCTTAGTCTAGAGGTGTATTCTCTCTGCTTTCAGTCTAAAGGGGAGGAGATGTTAAAGGACAAGGAAATTGACTATGGAGGCACAGGCCAGGAGTAAGGAGCCAAGAGGCCCCAGAGGTGATGGAGGAAGGGAGGAAATACAGACTATACCCAAAGGAAAAGAGAGGTGAAATGAGGACACATTTTGCTACTGTGGTAAAAAAATCAGAAGATAGAGATTTAGAGAAACACTGTGGAGAAAAGGAGATCAGTTAAAGAAGTTCATACTCTATGCCTGCCATCTTTTAACTAAGTAGAAATTTGCTTAAAGATGTAGAATATAGAGGTGACACTACAACCATGTAAAGGACGAAAAGGGTCTCTTAGAAATCCTGAACAACACAAACACAAATGAGAGAGAAAGAAAAGAAAAACTGAGGATTTTAGTGAAGCTAACAGGTAGTAGACCTAGAATTCAAGTTCAAGTCTGTCTTAATCCAAAGCCTGATATTCAATGAGTGCTCAGTAAATAGTTGATGAGTAAATGAATCCTCTCTTGCAGACAGCAAGTGATATAAGTTGCCCAGTTTATCTGCAAAGGTTTTAGAAACAGGGTGCTCATTCTGGAACTCTCTGGGGTAGCTCTTCAACTGCTACAGGACACATGTGCAGCACTGGTATAGGAATGCCAAGGCCACTGGCCTCATTCCAGGACCAAGAGGCCAGTACATGGACAGAGATTTTCCTAGTGTCAAAATTACCAAGTCATTACTCTGGATGTATCTATAGCAACTGAACCCTTTCAGAAAACATTGGGAATATTTCCATTGGATCCTCATACTATGTAAGTCTGGAATGGCAAATACTACCTAGCCAGAGATGCATGCCCTTAAGGTTATATACACATTGTCACACAGTTACTGACAGCTTCTAAATCCCAACTAATACACATACTTTTCTAATACACAACAAAAGAAAGAGTAACAGAGCCCATGCACCTGGCAAGGTGGAGACAGGCAGACAAGGGACAAGAAGTGAAGATGAGGGAAAAGAGCAAGTACACATCAAGAACAAGTGAAGTACACTAACAGCAACTGTAAGGACCCATAAAGAACATCGTTAGAAGGGACGTTAGAGGAAGTGAGGTGAGGCGTGAGCTCCTTCTGAATTAATGTGATGAAAGTAACTCTTGAATAAAATGACACTGGTAACAATGCTCGATAGGAAATGGACTCACTACCTTGCTCATGTAACTGTAACCCCTCGGTACAGCATCTTTTATATATATATATATATATATATGTATATATATATATAAATGACACCAGACATGGTGGCACAAAACTATAATCCCAGCACCTGAGAACCAGAGACAGGAGGATCACAAGTTCAAGGCCAGCCTTGAATACAGAGCAACTTCAAGGCAAACTTGGGTTATGTATAGAAAGTATGTCAAAGATAACAGAAGTGGGAGAAAAGGAGAAAGAAAAGGAGGAAGAAGAACAAGAGAAAGATGGGGAGGAGGGGAGAGAAAGGACAAAATGAATTAATGACAGCTCTAAACAATATCTTTACTATTTGTCTTAAGGCAAAGGAAGCTTGCTGAGCCTTTTGGCAGGGAACATGCCCTGGGCATCATGAATGCATCACGGGAATGTTAGTATGCATAGTGCTATTGTAGATGAAAGCAAAGACAGAAAATCTTAAAACCCAGGTGCCACCAGGCAAAAGATGAGCCCATTCACTTCTCCTGCCCTTAACAAGATAATTAAAAACAAGTACGTCAACTACAATGGACAGGGAGCAAAGAGAGAGTCACAGGAAGAGTGCTTCAAAGCAGATAGTGCTGCACACTACAGCCGCAGACAGAACACCCTGTTTGTCATTGCAGGAGCTGTCCCAGACTGTCCCTGCCACACCGTCAGACTCCTGCCGCTGCTCTAATCCTTCTCCCTGGAGTGTGAGCCACAGCAAGGCTCTGTACTTTTTTTATTTTTTGTTTTTTTTGCCAGTTATGGGGCCTGAACTCTGGATCTGGGCACTGTCCCTCAGCTCTTCAGCTCAAGGCTAGCATTCTACCACTTGAGCCACAGCACCACTTCCAGCTTTTTCTGCTTATGTGGTGCTGAGGAATCGAACCCAGGGCCTTATGCATGCAAGGCAAGCACTCTACCACTGAGCCAACTTCCCAGCCCACGGCTCTGTACCTTTTAAAGAAGGAAAGGGTGGTTATAGGATTCAGGGACATAATTCCCAACTATTTCTGAGTAAACTTTAAAATACCTGGATTTTTGCTTGTTTATTATTTGTTTTTATGCCAGTACTGGAGCTTGAACTCAGGCCCTGGGCAGTCTATTCTTCAGCTTTTTCACTCAAGGCTGGTTCTCTTCCACTTGAGCCACAGCCCCAATTTTAGCTTTTTACTGGTTAAGCGGAAATAAGAATCTCACAGATATTCCTGCTTGGGCTAGCTTTGAACCTCAATCCTCAGATCTCAGCCCCTTGAATAGTTAGGATCACAGTCATTCACAGGCAAGAGTCACCCGCACCTGACTGGATTCTTGCTTTTTGAACTGGATTTCCAACGCCAGGTTGAGCCTCATGGTACCTCAAAGCAAGCTAAAATGAGCAAAGAAAGCAGATAAAGGCTAAGACTCTCCAAGTGTGAAATAATATATGTCCACATGGACACACAGGCTCCCACATGGCCACACAAACACAAAAGACGATACACATGCTTCCCAGGGATCTGATTTTTACATCAGACAAAGAAAATACATACCAAAAAGTCCCCAGAAACACGTGGATGGCTTACTCAGGCACGTGTGTGTCCATCCTCCAGGCTTCACTAGCAGGGACACACTGAGTGTGGCACACGGTCAATATCTGACAGGACTGTGTTCGACTGGCATTATTATTATTCATCTAGAGGCAAAAAACATGCTCAGAGGTGCTTGATCTAAAACTCTTGTTCATGAGTATTAGCCATATGCCAGGCTGGAAATCCGTCAGTGAAAGTAACAGGCAAGAGGCAATACCCTGGTCCCAGTGGCCAGTTCCACTATGAAGTCCAGGGCCTTTCCAAGGCAGGTGCTCTGAGAATAAGTGAACTGCAGTTTAACTAGGTGCTTAGGGCCAGACCTGGAAAGCTCTCCCAAGAGAAAGAGGACTCTGTAGGAGCCTGAAAGTGCTTGGGTGCCACACAGGCACACTCATGAGTAGTAGAGAACTCAAGCCTGACAGAGCCAGGTGACTGGTTCTGGTTTGAAACCAGGACTATCCTGGTTTGAAATGTGGTCATCATGATCACCACATTCCAGGAAACCCTTCAGTCCAGGCAGCCTGGATGGTTTGGACAGGAACCAGTCATCTAGAACCATAGGCCCAGGCTCCACAGGATCTAACAGACCTTGTCTAGGACTTGGGCCTCTGTTACAAGGGCAACAGGAGGACTCTAT
Organism: Dipodomys spectabilis; assembly: GCF_019054845.1. Lineage (NCBI taxonomy): Eukaryota > Metazoa > Chordata > Mammalia > Rodentia > Heteromyidae > Dipodomys > Dipodomys spectabilis. Next base: position 14,503,797 of record NW_024870766.1, read on the forward strand.
GGGTTTTTATTGGGCAGAAGGACTGGATATGATGCAGATTTCTTGTAATAACACCCGAGCTCCAAAGTGGCGGCATCTGAGAGGATGAGTACTGGGTGAAGAACCACCATTGTGTCCCCTGCTCCCTACCTCTCCCCCTGGGCCCCAATGCCTCTTCTCCTTCCTTTCCAGCCTCTTGTCCACAGCCTCCCTGCCTTGCTTTGGGACTCTAAACATGCTAATACCCAGCTCACTCCTGTGGAATGTCTGAATTAGGGCAGGCTGAGCCTTTCTGATGGTCTCCCTATGTGTCACAACTCTGGGAAGAAAAAAGAAAACTTCTCCTGGCTAGGTGTCAAGTCAGTGTATTGGCTTTTTAAAAATCTGTGTGTGTGCCTATCCTGAGGCTTGAACTCAAAGCCTGGATGCTGTCCCTGAGCTTTTGTGCTATACATTAATGCATGGCTCCATTTGCAGCTTTCTGGCAATTAATTGGAGAGAAGAGTCTCACAGATATTCCTGCCCGGGCTGGCTCTGACCATAATCCTTAGATCTCAGCCTCCCGAGTAACTAGGATTACAAGCGTGAGCCACCCGCATCTGGCTCTGAACCACACTCTTACTTGATAGGTTTTCAGAAATTTTCACCGACATTGAGCTACACATTGAAAAGCCATCTGTTTCTGGAATTACTAAAATAGGAGCTCAATCAATATTTGCTGAACATAGTGTCTAAAACAAACAAACAAACTTGGTCTTCTCTCTAAACCCAATCCATTCTCTTTTGAGGAGAAATGGCTTTCAGCTTGATAAATGGCCCCCAGCTAGTCCAATTGGACAGTCTGTGAGTCTCCTCGGGTTTACAGCTGTGTCTACAAAACTCTGGCACAGAGGCCTGATATTATTTGAACACCACTTGAGATGAAAGCTAGCTTCTGGGCCTCATCCAGGTGCTTTATCCAAAATAAGTCCAGTAGTTATTTCTCTGTTTCTCCTGCTCCTGCTCAGGCCCAGCCTCACTCTAGATGCCAACAGGGCTTGAACAAACCTAGTATGGTTCTTCTTTCATAACATCAGGTCAAGACAAAAGCAATAGTAAAGCCAGGCCTTGTTTCAGCTTTCCCTGCTCAAGCCCAGGCAGGGAGAGACTTTCCACTGATATCCTTGGCTGAATTCTACGACATTAAGTCCAGCTGGTTAGGTCCCTCAGATGAACTTAGGCTGAAACTGTTTTCTGGAAGCATGTAAGAGATTTCTGCCAGGTTAGGACTGGAATTGGTCCAGACTCCCTCTGCTTCTCTGCTACAGTTTTAGCTCCCCCAGATCTCTCTCTCTCTCGCCTCTCTGTTCCTTTCCCTCTTTCCCTCCTTCCCTCCCTCTTACTCTCTCTCCCTCCCTCCCTCCCCTTCCCCTCTCTCTCTCCACACACACACACACACACACACACACCCCTCTTGACCCCTTGCCCAGGCTGCTGTGCTTATGTCAAACAGCCTCTGAATGGAAGCACTTTTTGGTGGGCCATTCCAGCCAATCTCTTCCCTTAATCTTAAAACAAGTGAGTGCTCTACTCATTAACACAAAGACAGACATCCCAACAAAGATAAATGCCTCTGTCAGAAGCAGGTCCTCTATTCAGGGCTGACCTCTGCCCTCTCTCTCTCTCCCTCCACAGCCACAGATCTGATTTGTTTCCCCTAACTTTTTGGAAGCTGAGGAAGGCTTTGGAGCTCAGGATGCAAATGAAAGAGTAGATGTTTTAAGGGCCTGAAATTCTTAGTGCTCTACTAATTAACACAAGGACAGACATCTCCACAAAGACAAGTACACAGCTTCTGTCAGACGCAGCTCCGGTGTTCATCCGGTCCTGTAGGGCTGTTCCCTCCCCTCTTGCAGGCTACAGCCACAGAACTGATATTCCCCCCTCCCCCGATTTCTTGAAAAGGTGAGGAGTACATTGATGCTCAGGATGGAATCACAAAGTAGAGCAATCAGAATTTGAGGGCCTTAAGACCAATGTTTTGGCCCCCAAATTCTGAGTGCTCTACTCATTATCACAAGGAAAGACCTCCCACTGCTTCTTGCCAGAAGCAGTGCCTGCGTGCACCCTAGCATCTAGAGCTGTGTCCTCCCCTCTCCTTTCCAGGGACGAAACTCATTCACTCACTCACTCACTCATCCCTCTGACTAAGAGACCACCTAAGTTCCCTCTGTGGCCTCTTGATACCCCAAACACTCATGGCCTATTCCTCAATTCCCTTTCCACCAGAAGAGACAGATCATTCACAACCCTGAGTATTTTCCCTCCTTGTGTTTAATGAGCCAACAAATACAAAATAAGATTTTTTTCCTTTATTATTACTATTATGAAGGAGCTCATAGCAGAGCCGGGCCTGGTACACATCTATAACCCCAGCTATCTGGAAGTAGAGAGTGGAATGATCACACATTTTGAGGTCAGTCTGGGCAAAAGTTAATGAGCCCCTATCCCAACAAATAAACTACACATGGTATATGTCACAGTTCTGTGGGAGGCCTAGATAGCAGGATTCTACTTTGAGGCTGGGCCCTGGGAGGGAAAAAGTGAGACACCTGAGCTTTAAAAAACATGTTTTAACAAAGAGGGAGAAAGTAACAGCATAGGATGAGGACTTTGTAAGGTTTCACATATTAGTTACAGATCTTTTAAAACATATAACAGTCATTTGAGACACACACATGCATATTAAGGAAGGGGGCAGTGGGAGATAATTTTGTTCTGAATTGGCTAATCTAAACACTTAGAGCATCAGATTGTGTGAATTATTGTCTTATGGCAAATAAGTTACAGATTCTACTCCCCATAAAGCTTATTTCTCCCCCCAGGTAAAAGGTCATGAGCACTGTTGGAGAAGCAATGTCTATTTCTCTAGTGACTCCGAGCACCAGTTCCTTTCTTTGGCTGGCTCTTCCCTGGAGCCTCATTCTGAAAGAATCATCTGATCACCAGCAGCCCTGGCGTCTCCCGGGAGCTCATTAGAAACAGGATGCTGGGCCCTACCCCAGATCTGCAGACTCACAGTCAAGTGTGAAGAAGTACCCATGGCAGGTGACCCACACACAGAACCTTGGGAAGTTCTGTCCAACAATCCAGGAGTCCACGGCCTCCAAACAGCAGAAGGAGAAGGGGGTAGGGGGAGGAGTTGTTAGTCCAATGAGCTCCTTCCCATAGCTTAGCACACTCCTTCCCCTCTCCACAGCTTAGCATGCTCCTATCCTAGGCAACACTAGGCTCATTTAGTAAAGGCAGTAAATAATCAGCCTCCAGCCCCCTTTACCTTGGGATGGCACTTCTCTGGGGGCAGCTACCACCATATAAGGCAACAGGAGCCCCTTAGAGTGATCTTCAGGTCTAGGCAGCTGTAGGGCCCCTTATCTACTACTTGGGCAGCAGCCATAAATCCTAGTCCACCATGATGAAGCCCCTGGCCCACACATCCACACCAGGGTCTCTACCTCGTAGCCCCTTCTAGCCCCTTCTAGCCTCAGTAGGTTATGTAGGTCACCTTAGACAATAGTTGGCGCTTCTTCTCACTTCTCCCTTGGGAGAAGGGGTCTTGCATGTCCCTTCACCAGCAATAAACCTTTTCTTTGTTCGTTGTACCTGGATGCCTGCATGGTTTTCTGGAAAAGTCTAAAAGACTCTAACACAGGTATAGAGCAATTGTTGGAAGAACGAATCATTATTAAATGTGAGGTAGGGGAAAATGGACAAACTAGAAGTAACATAGAAAAATGTTCTGCGGTCCATTGCACCCAGGGGACCTGTTGGCAGTGTGTGAAAGTATTCACGGAGAGTCAGAATGATGAGCAAGGAAGCAAAGCTTTATCCACCCCAGGAGAAGCAGTGTGAGCTCCCTGTGGGGTAACTGGAGTGAGGTTTTAATGAGTTTTGTAAGACAGAGTTGTAACCACGTGGGCAGGGACTGGAACAGGTGGCCACTGGTCCCTTTGGAAGATTGCAGGGTGTCCCTTAGTAACTTAGCACAGTGACCAGAATGTGCTTTGGCCTAGAGACATGTCAAAGGTTCTGGGTGCTATGACTTTTCAGAGAACAGAAAAGTTAGTGTCTGAGTCAGGGGGCACCTGAACAAAATGGAATCCAGATACAAAATGGAGTTGAGAGTGAAAAGCGAGCTGTTAGGTAGACAGAGATAAAAAGTGATAGGCACAATAGGTGGCAGATAACTGCGGCTGTTATGGTGCTTCTTGTTCCCACAGTGCCTCAGTGTCCTCAAAGGCTTCTTTTTTGTAAATTAATTTATTTTTTTATTGTGAAAATACTGTACAGAGGGGTTACAATTACATGAGCAAGGTAATGAGTACATTTCCTATCAAGCATTGTAGCCTCCTCCTTTGTATTCCCTTCCCATCCCTTCCCATTCTCCCCCCCCCCTCGCCAAGCCTCCTCCTCCCCCTACGAAAGTTGTAAAAGTTCGTTTTCGACATAACGACTTGTACATCTCATTGTTGCAATGGGTCCACTTGTATCCCTATTTAAACGATTTGTTTTTTCCCTTCCCCTCCACAAATTATACCGACATCAAATGCAGTGAAAGCAGGGGTTATACTGTGGGGGAGGGACATACAAAGCAACAAAGAAATAATCTTATAACTGTGTTAGAAACAATCTCATGAAAGAAAAAACAACATTTGAATACATATCTTAGGATTCATTTCCCTAACGTCACCTTATCTGACCTTTTCTGCTTGACTCAGACATATACTAGATATTGCAAATAAGGGAAACCATGGGACCTGTGTTTCTTTGGGCTTGGCTTACTTCACTTGATATAATTTTCTCCAAGACTTTCCATTTCCTAACAAATGGGGCAATGTCATTCTTTCTGATGAAGGCATAGAATTCCATTGTGTATATATACCACATTTTCTTGATCCATTCATCTACTGAGGGGCATCTGGGTTGGTTCCATACGTTAGCTATAGTAAATAATGCTGCAATAAACATAGTCGTGCTGGTAGCTTTAGTGTGGTCTTGTTTGTAAACATTTGAGTAAATGCCCAAAAGTGGGTCAAAGGCTTCTCATAATACTGTGAGCTCCTGCTCAAATGCTTCTTCTTCCCATAATGCCCTGGGTGCCTGTTCAACTAATGAAAATAACTAGGGCAGTGCATGCACAATCCATCAAGCAAGCAGCACCAAGTCCAGGAGGGGAGATGTGGGGATCACCATACAATAAAACCCCCTTTGGACTTGCCTTTCAGGCCCCACTGTGGATGAAGCCTCTCTGCTTTCCTTTCATTTTCAAATCAACTTACTCTGTTACTTTAAAAACTTTCCTGCCTTTTAATCCCTCCCACCTCTCTGTTTTGCCAGTCATGGGGCCAGAACTCTGGGCCTGGGCGCTGTTCCTCAGCTCTTCAGCTCAAGGATAGCACCCTACCACTTGAGCCACAGCACCACTTCTGGCTTTTTCTGCTTATGTGGTGCAAAGGAATCAAACCGAGGGCCTCATGCATGCAAGGCAAGCCCTCTACCACTGAGCCACCTTCCTAGCCCTGCCTTTTAATTCTTTAATGGATAGAGAACATGGATTTGATCATTTACACAGCATCACAGTTAGTTAAGCTTGCTTGTTGGCTGTACATGGCCCACAGGGTTGGAGGTCAGGTCATATATGATGAGAGTAAGACAAGAAAAAGTTACTCACAAAATCATTAACCTTCGGGAATCTGGCCCAGAAAGAGCCATTACTAACAAGAATGTCTGTGGGTCTGTGCCCAGTGTGAAGCCCTTTATCTAAAGCAAATGGCAGCTGTACAGCAGCAGATATGACACCATCATCCTATGGGCAGGAGACAGACGAGCAGCGAAAAAGTGTCAAAACCTAACATGGTGGCTGAGCACAGAAGCCACACTGAAGGGACTGTACAGAGGAGGAAGCTCAGTCGAGGTCAGAAGCAGTAAGAAATAATGAGGAAATTACCATTTCATTAGCATGAGCTGTGTGCCCAACATATTTACATATGTTGTTCTGCTTTATCTTCCTAGCAACCTTGTGTGTTTGTGAAATTCTCCCTGCATCTCTAAAACTGCTTTTGTTAAGGTCACACTATCTCATTCTAAGATGACTGTACAGCTCTACCAAGCAGCTCAACCTTAGCACCATTGACATTTCAGGCCACATAATTCTTTGTTGTAGCATCTTGTCCTGTGCATTACAGTAAGTTTAGTCACATCGCTGACCTCTGCTTGCCAATTATTGCAACCAAAACTGTCTCTACACATTGCTTGATAAATATTCCTCAGGTAGAAAGGAGAGGGTAAACAAAATTGTCCCCAGGTGAGAACCACTGAGCTACAAGAATCAAGGCAACAAGGTATCAGCAGATGACAGACACATAGATCAATCACCTAGAATAGACTAGAAGCAGAAATGGTATCATATAGATGAGATGGTTAATTAATTTTAACACAGGCATAATGGCAATCAATGGAGAAAGAAGAGTCTTTTCAACCATCCGATAGTCATCCGTAAGAAAATCGCATCTTAAATGCAACCTAATATTTAGATGTTGGGGAAGGAAAACTGATCATATATTAACTTCAATAAATAAAACAAGTATCCTGTCTCCTCTCTACTCACTGTCAGTACCCATCCCTCATCTGCCTCCACAAAATTCTAATAGAATTAAGAACATTGACCTCTTGTAATTTAATTTTGTCTATTTTCTCTTTACATGTACAGAATATAACCTTATAGTTGTTTTCATCATTTTAATATGCTAAAACAGTCCCTGAACATGGTCAGTACACTACACATACTTGTTGATTGAATGAATAAACAGATGAATGGATAAATTAGTGGGTGGATGAATGGGAAAAATTGACAGAGCAGAAGGGGACAGACTGGATGTGGAATGAGTCTCTCATAGACTGAATAATTTGAATACAAAACAGGAAGTGAGCCATGAGTAGCAACTCTGGCAGAGCAAGAACAAAAGGATGAAACCCAGGATTAGAAGCCACCCAAATTTGCTTATGTGAAACACGAGTCACCAGAGAAGTTGTAAACCACAACATGATGAGCCAACACGTCCTCATCTCCCAACTGGTAACCCACCTCTCCCCTAGGCTGTGCTGGGGCCACGAGGTCTTTCTCCCTTCCCAACCTCTGATTAGACACCTTTCAGGGAGCTTCCTAGAAATCCTTAAGAATCCAAACCATCACTCATCCCCACATCCTCCTCCTGTTGGACTCAGGCTCTGACTGAGGTCCATGCTCAGAAAAGAGCATCTTCCACAAGTTTCCATCTACGGGAGTCAGAAGAGATACGCCCTCAGGCTATGGCTCCCTCCTGCCAGCTTCAGAGTATGAGCTTTTCAGAACTTGGCATGCCCCAGAAGACCCCAGAAACTCGCATCCTTGTAAACTGAGACAACTAACCTGACTATGGCCCTTGGCCTTGCTTGGTTGAGCACCCTTCATACCTCATCCTCATTCTTACAGCCATATATATATATATATGTATATATACATATACATATATATATATATGGTTTTTTAACTGTAAAGATACTGTACAGAGGGGTTACAGCTACATGAGTAAGGTAGTGAGGCCATTTCCTATCGAGCATTGTCACCCCCTCCTTTGTTTTTCCTCTACTATCCCTTCCCTCCCCACCTCCCCAAATCTTCCCCCCCCCACCCCCCCCCAGGACCTCCCTCCCCCACACCCGGTCACCGGACAGAAGTGAGGTTTAGTGAAGCTCCCCTTTCAATCTAGGAACTCTTCTCTTAGGGTTCTTGACTTGGATCGCAGAATAAGAATTCCTGGGAAAGTCACAATGGTAAGAAAACTTGACAGAGCTTTATTAAGTAAACAAGCAAGGAAACAGACAGACAAAAAGCAGAGGAGGGTTAGTGATTCTTTCTTGAGCTCTTTTTTATATTCTGCATATTAATGTGCTTGTTTTTTAAGGGAGCAAATCCCATTCACAAGAGCTCTGCTCGCATGACTTAATCAGCTAGCAAGGGCTCCACATCTTAATGGTATCACAGTGTTGATTAGGTTTTAACATATGGATTTAGGGAGACACAAAGATTCAGATCATAGCAAAGACTCAAGAGGAATTTAAAATTATTTTGAAGTAAGTGCAAATAGTAGCACATCAGAAGTTATGGGATGCAGCAAAAGGAATGTTTGATCTGCAAGTTACAGTTTCACCAAGGGTCCTAAGGCAGGAGGAAGAGGGCAGGTGGAATGAGATGCAGGAAGAGATCTCCCCTAACTAAATAAAGGACATGGAAGAGAAAGGCCCACCCTGCAGGAGAATCAGGGTCCTCAAGGAAAAGCCAGATCCAGTTATAGCCAGAGGATGCAGTGGTGGGTGGGTGTGTTAGCCCAATAAGCTCTGTTTTGTTTATTTTTTTTTTGGGGGGGGGTCCGGTTGTGAGGCCTGAACTCTGGGGCTGGGCACTGTCCCTCAGCTCTTCAGCTCAAGAAGCTCCCTTCTTATAGCTTAGCATGCTCCTTTCCCCTTTCCACAGCTTAGCATGCTCCTTGCCTAGGCAACACTAGGCACGTTTAGTAAAGGCAGTAAATAATCAGCTTCCAACCCCCCTTTACCTTGGGATGGCACTTCTCTGGGTCAGCTACCACCATATAAGGCGACAGGAGCCCCTTAAATGTGCAAAGAAGGTAAGACAATGATGACCGAGGAGGAGGAGGAGGAGGAGGAGGAGGAGGAGGAGGAGGAGGAGGAAGAGGAGGAGGCAGAAGAAATGGCAATAGACACATGACAAAATGCTCAACACTTCTGGCCATAAAGGAAATGTAAATCGGAAGTACACTGAAATTCCATCTCACCCCAATAAAAATGGCCATTATCAAGAATACAGACACTAGATGCTGATAGGGTTTTGTGGGAAAAGAAACCCTATTACATTGTTGGTGGGGATATGAGATATGTATAATTTTTACTCATTTATCAAAAATACCATTATGGGGCTGGGAAGGTGGCTCAGTGGTAGAGCGCTTGCCTTGCATGCCTGAGGCCCTGGGTTCGATTCCTCAGCACCACATAAGCAAAAAGAAAAAAGCCGGAAGTGGCGCTGTGGCTCAAGTGGTAGAGCGCTAGCCTTGAGCTGAAGAGCTGAGGGACAGCGCTCAGGCCGAGTTCAGGCCCCACGACCGGACCCCAAAAAAAAAAAATACCATTATGTCATTTACAGGGAAATGGAAAAAATTATGCTAAGTGAAGTAAATCAGGCTCAGAGAGAAAGGACATGTTTTCTTTCATATATGGGAGTTAGTTTGAAAGTATAAATACATACATATATCTTTATATATTTAAATACATATAGTTGCTCTTGCTAACATAGCTGAATGGCTTTCTCCCTCCATAAGTCCTTACTAATTGGCCACCTTGTCTAAAGTTACAACATCCTGTGGCTGACATCTTCCCAATGTGCCTGGTGCTTGAGAAATCTTTTCTCCCTGGAGTGGGAACAGGCTGTTACTTGCTTCTAGCTAATAAAGATGGGGAAATGATGGGGAGTTATATTCTCTTGCCAGGTGATGGCCTGTCACTCTCAGAATTGTGTTACAACATGACACAAGATTCATCTCAGCAAACTAGAGCAAGAGATTGTCTGTGTTAGCTTGAGGTGGTAAGAGGCCAGGTTACAACATAGCCAATGGAACTCAGAGGGCTCCAGGACCTGAAGTAGCCTCCGGTAGACAGCCTGTGAGACCCTGAACAGAGGGCCCAGCCAAACTGTGTCCAAGCTCCTGGAGCCAACAGAACAGTGAGAGAATGTATGTGTGGGTCACTTTAACTAGCTAAGCTTGTAGCAGGGTAAGCTTTGTTATGCCAAAAACTAAGGAAACAAAAACCAAAAAATGAATACATCCCAAAATGTGCTCTGTTGTCCCCTTCTAGCTTTTTGTCTTAGTATTTATAACCACTTAACCTATGTTCTGTTGTTCTCATTTATCTTACTTATAGTCCAGACTTCCTTCCGCGACTGCCAAATAAAATTTTCACTAAGGCATGGATTTTTGTCTATTTTTCTCCACCATTATATTATAGTGCCTTCAAATGTCTTGATAAATGTTTTCTGAGTCAGTGAATAAATGCACAATGCTAAATTCTGTTACCTCAGCAGAGGAATTCATTATGTGCACATCTCTAAAAAGATATAAGAAACAAAAGGTCTGTTTTGTTTTTGACTTGTTATTGTTGGGCTGTTTATGCAGTGATTCAGGAACCAGTGAAATGTGTCTGAATGGCAGCTTCTTATAACGCTGGCATATTATAGGGGTAAATGGTAATTTTTGGAGCAGCATAATTCAAGGCCTTTTGACCTGACTTATATTTGAAAAACTACATTTCACATTATGTCTCAGCACACACCAATATCCACATATATAATGGAGACAAAATATTCCCCCAAGTAGTACTTATTCTTTCCTATAACATGCTCTGATTGTTTCCCAATATGCAAATTGGTTCCCAAAATACAGTTCTATTGTATTGTAGTTTTAAAAGTTTTTCAGGACCATGGAGAGATCTAGGAGAACACTCCAAGAAAACCAGTCCATACCTTTCATCTAGCAAGCTGCTCCCAAGACTGGGTGGCTATAGGTTTGATGCTGCTCCTCCTGGTGAGGATGGGAGCACCATCTCCTCTGTGTTATACGAAGGGCTGGTGACAAGGCTTGCATTTTCTAGTGATGTGACAGCCAGTGACTAAGAGAACAAGGGCTATCTTCTTGGGCAAGGGGGGCGGGGGGTGAGAGCACCAGGGTCAGTGTTCATCATTTCCAGTCTGCATAATGCTGATGTGGCAAGAATTCTCTAATATCCAAAGAACTGTTGCTGCTAATCTTTAATCAGAGTCATGTCTCAGATGTCTAAATGGTCTCTGAGTCACCAGCATTCGGCCCTTGGTTCTCTGATTATGAAGTGTTTTTAAAACTCACTAAAACATTAACCACCTTATGTAGTTCTGAATGGCATAGCCTGTGAAGCTAATGAAAAATGATGGTAAGGCACTTTTCATATACTGCAAAGTAATCAGAGAGCCCAGACGAGCTGAGGTTGATGAAGCGTCATTCAGTTACGGCATGAAATGCCACCTGCAGGTAAAGCTGGGTCTCATTTGCCTAGGCAAGAAGTTTTCTATTTACTTGGATGTGCAATGAATCCTAAGAATGGTAGAGATAAAGATGCATCCTTCTAAAGGAATTTAATTGGAAGTGCATTTGTTCTTTTGTTTTAAAATCCCCTTTAAGTTTTAGCTCAGCGTTGCAGCTGAAATGGGAAGTGCCCTGGCCTTTACTCCAAAGCGTTCCTGTCCCCTCTGTTCTCCTGGAGTGGTAAGGTGTTGGGCTGAGAAAGAGGAGAAGAACTGAGAAATCCAAGCTGGTCCCTTGCATGTTTTTGCTACTGTTGTTGTTATTGTTGTTGTTTTCAGCAAAAGCAAGATAGTAATGGCAAAGGGCGGTCTTGTAAGATCAGGTGTCTGCAAATGAAAATTTTAGAATGGAAAAACACTATCAAAATTTTACACAGTCAAGTGCCAGTGGCTCACACCTATAATCCCAGCTACTGAGGAGTCTCAAACTGAGAATCGTGGCTCAAAGTCAACCTAGGCAATTAACCACTGAACAGAAGTGGATGCCCATGTAATTGTAACCCCTCTGTACAGTATGCTCTCAAATAAAATAAAATTAAAAAAAAAAAAAGAAGTGGAGCTACGGCTCAAGTAGTAGATTAATCCATTAATCCATTGTGGGGGCAGAGCCCTCTTGACCTAATTACCTCTCAAAAGCCCTATCTGCTCTTAGTTCCTCATACTTCTCAATGAAGATTGCATTGCAACATGAATTTTGGTGGGGACTTTTTTGGAGGTTTGGCAAAAGGACTATTCTTCCCTTCACTCACATCCATCCAGCCGCTCGTCCCCTTAAACCAGGCTGTTTCCAAGCCTATTTCAAAAGGCCCTTGGGAAGTAGGCAGAATGCATGCCCAATCTCAGGTCACCTCTTCTTAGAGGGAGATTGTGTCCTGGGGTTCCACTTTCAGCCTCTGCTGAGCAACTATGGCTCCTTCTGGGTCCCTTCCTTACCTCAGCTGTCTGCTTAGGGCTTTCATTGGTTTCAGCAAAGGAAGATGATATGTGTGTGGGGGCAGTTGAAGTGAATGGACCATGGTCAAGTGGTCACTTCCTAATCTCTGTTCACCCCATGTGCACTGTGTAAACTTGGGACACAGTACTGTATTTATGTATAAATGAAGGGTTAGAAGCACAGATCACAATCATGGCCTTCATAGCTATAATATCCCTTGATTATGCTCTTCAGTAAATATCAGATACATTCAGTTGCAAGTGCTAAACTCTGCTCTTGTGCACATAGAACTTACAATTTGACATGTAAAAAGTTCATTTGTTGCCGGTTGCTCACGCCTGCAATCCTAGCTACTCGGGAGGCTGAGATCTGAGGATCATGGCTCAAAGCCAGCCCAGGCAAGGAAAGTCCATGAGACTCTTATCTCCAATAAATCATTAGAAAACCAGAAGTGGTGCTGTGGGTCAAGCAGTAGAGTGCTCACCTTGAGCTGAAGAGCTGAGGGACAGCGCCCAAGCCCAGAGTTCAAACCCCACGACTGACCAAAAAAAAAAAGTTAATTTGTTCACAAAACACAATTACTATGTCCATCTAATAGTCTTGTATTCCGTTATTTTCCTTGTAATATAAAGAGATCTTGAAAAAAGTAGTGTGTGTGCATATGCACACACACACATATGTGCACACACATGTGTGCACACATGGTGGTACTGAGGTTTGAACTCAGGTCTTTGCACTCCTTAGCTTCTTTGCTAGGAGCTCTTAGGCTGGAGCTCTACCACTTGAGCCACAGCTCCATTTCTGGCTTTCTGGTGGTTAATTGGAGAATAGAGTCTCATAAGACTTTTTTGCCCAGCTCCTTTAAACCTTGATTCTCAGATCCCAATTTTGTGAGTAGCTAGGATTGCAGGAGTGAGGCATTGGCACCAGTAGGGGGTGGAGGTGGGGTAAAAATCTGCAGCACTCACCCTGCTTTTCACTTTGGTGAAAAGCCTTTTTCACACACTCAGGAACTGAGTTGGCACACATGGTAAGTCCTCCACTCTGGAGAGCTAATGGATCTTTATGTGCCTGCATTTAGAAACACATCTAACTGAGAGTGAACCAAAGCTCCAAATGACCTTTTAGTGGCTAAGTTAAATGGGTGTTTTCCACCAGAATCCTGCTTGAGTTAAGTGATGTGTTTCATGTGATTAATCACAGGGCAGTGACTCTCTCACTAACTGTCCTTATTGAACTTTCACACGTCTGGACTCCAGTATTCTTAATTCCTACCCACACCTTCCCCCCAGCAGGCTTAGTGGCCACTATCCTCATGCAGAGGGCACCCCAAGGCCTAGAGCTCCCAGTTGCTCTTCTTTACTAACTACCTCTCAGGTGTAAACTGTGCCACCCACTTCCCTGCTGCTGAGGAGTAGAGCAGATTTTTCCTAGATGACCCCTCACCCCCCTCCCTCACTCTGACTTAAGACTGGGTGAGGCTTTGTGGAAGGATCTCAGATAGATCTGCATCCAAGACTGGGATGCCCGCTCCTCTCTCCATTGTCCTAAGTATCTTTTTCAAACCTACAAAAATTTTCTCTCAGTTTTTCCTCATGCAACACCCTGCTTAACCCCTTCTCTTGGCTAAGAAGTAAGTGGCAAGGAAGCTGAACTCACAGAAGTCAAACCATTTCAACAGGTTTTGTTCAGAAAGGTTCAACCTTTGAACATAAAGTTTTAAATAAAAGTGTTCCTCAGGGAAATAGAGTTGGGTACAGGTTAAGAGCAAATTCAAAGTTCCTAATAAAGCTGGATTCAAGTAGTTCACTCCTATAATCCTACTACTCAGGATGCTGAGATCTGAGGAGCATGAGTTTATTTGTTTAGTTAGTTATTTTGTCGGTCATGGGGCCTGGGCCTGGGTGCTGTCCCTCAGCTCTTCAGCTCAAGGCTAGCGTTCTACCACTTGAGCCACAGCACCACTTCTGGCTTTTTCTGCTTTTGTGGTGCTGTGGAATCGAACCCAGGGCCTCATGCATGCAAGGCAAGCACTCTACCACTGAGCCACCTTCCCAGGCCAGATCATGGGTTTAAAGCCAGATGAGCAAAAAAGTCTGTGAAACTCTTATTTCCAATTAAACACCAAAAAGCCAGAAATAGAACTATATGGTTCAAGTGGTACAGCTTCTGCCTTGAGTAAAAGCTAAGGAACCATGCCCAGGACCTGAATTCAAGCCCTAGTACCAGCACATGCATGCACACATGTGCGTGCACGTGCACACACACACACACACACACACACACACACACAGAGTTTCTAATCAGGATCTACCCCTTTGTTGTAAGATATCTAGAACACACATGAAAGAGTTATTTACTTATTCAGTCTTTGGAGTACTGGAGATCAAACACAGGTCCTTGCTTGCTAGGCAATACTCTGTCACTGGGCTACTTCTCCTACTTCACTTTCCTCAGGGTGACATGGTCTAATTTGATTGGGACCATTGGGTAGGAGCTAAGCTAATGCAGATAGAGGGATGGAGCAGGGCGCACACAGTGAATGCTGGCTGACATCGCCCCATTAGTACTATCTGTGTGGGGTTACAAATGTGACAGCTTTTAAAGGACAGCAGAAACCTCCCAATGCTGGATCGCTTGGACCCAGCAGAAAGTACCAGAACTTAGAATTGTAATGGCATCTTGTGCCTGCCCTTAGCTCATCTATGAAACCTAATAGAGCCTTTCAAATGTCACTCCCAGCCAGCTCTCCCTTGGCCTTTAATCATCCAACCTAATGAGAGCAGAGTTCTGAACAAGACTTGGGAGCTGAAATTGTAGGAGAATTATGGCCTCCAAAAATGACTTGAGACTCTAAACCTAGACATTTAAATCGGTTCAAAGTTTTAAAGATCAAGCTATCCAAAGAAAGAGAAAAATAATGTGACTTTTAATGTTAGCAAGAGTGCTTAGGAAACCATGACCTGCTGATTACCCAGCAAAGTGGTTAATATAGGGCAGACTTGAGCTTGACAAGATGATCTGGAGGTATCTTAGGAGTGAATAAATCTACCTTCTTCCTCTTCCAGCAGGACTGAGACTCATCAGCTTTGGCCCCTTTCTAAACCCTGGCTTCTCTTCCAAAGATGGTCAACATTGGAGAGCTGTGTGGCCAGAGACCTGCTAAGCCACCCCTGGGGACACCCTTAGGCACACTTAGGGGGAGGGGTTCCACAATGAGATCCACCCCAGGGAAGGTTGAGTGGAGAGAATACAACAGAAAACTCTGTTCTTTTCATGTCAGACAACTAAAAAGCAGAACATACAACAGACCCTACAGAAAGGTTCAAGAATAGAAAAGGAACGAGGGCTCCAAAACCCTAAACTTCCCTCAGAACGTGTGATCTCCATTCACAGGTCTCCACTGTGTGACTCTAAGTTAGTGACTTATCTTCCTCCAAAATTCTTGCTCATCAGCAAATGCCACAAAAACCTCATGGATTGGCTCTTCCTTCTAAATAGCTCCTCATGATCCCATCATGTAAACTGCTGCTCTCCATGAATGTCTCCTCCTCACATCAACAAGGGGCAGGGGCTCGCCTAGAAATTCAGAGTCAATGACCAACCTCCTTCCAAAACCATCTAATTCAGCACTGAAGAGGCTCTTGCCTAAATAGCTGGGTCCAAACACAGAGATGATGATTCATAGTGAATAAGCAAAGGAGTAAAATGGATGAGTAAAAGAAAGAAAATGTCTTTAATGTTGTGTCTCCTCAGCTTACATACTCATGTTTTAATCTCCTTAGCCTGAGATACTGGAGATTCTTTGATAGCACAACTCTTTTTTTCTTCTGTTTTGGAGACAACAGTTTTGCTGTAGCTGACCTCTAATTTAATGATCCTTCTGCCTAGGTTTCCTGAATGCTGTGATTACAGGCATATGCTACCTCACCTGACTAGATAAAAGTCCTCTTATTGTCAATTTCAAGCCTAGCACAGCTCAGACAATATATTGATGGACCAGACAGAAGCTTGTTGAAAATGTGAAACACATTTGTCATCAAACACTAAAACACAACTAACTTTATTACTCCTATTTTTTTTTCTCTTCCTTCCTAACAATGAAAGAAAGCCTAGTTCTGGGAAATCTGCAAATCTTTATTTTTAAGGTGCACTTGTGTTTATTAATTTACTTTACATATACATAATTCAAAGGAGGATTTTATTTCAGTGCTTTATTTGTTCCCTGTAGTTAATAGTCCTCCTGAAATGGCCCTTCACATTAGGTATAAAACTCTACTGAAAATTTTTCAGGTGTGTGTGTGTGTGTGTGTGTGTGTGTGTGTGTGTGTGTGTGTGTGTGTGTGTGCTAGTACTGGGGCTTGAACGTGGGTCTGGGCACTGTCCTTGAGCACTCTTGCTCTAGGCTAGCACTCTACCACTTGGTGCCACACATGGTGCCAGGGAAGGTTCACAGATGGCAAGGAGGAAGAATCAGAAAAGATACAAATGAGTCTGACTTGTGGGAGCTGGACAGCACACACCTCCTCTTGGAGAGCCTACTAGACCATCAGGAGAGCTGACAAGGTCACTCTAGCTGTCTTCACATGCCACAGAGCCAACAGCACCTCCCAGCTACATCTCTGCCTTTCCCGAGGCACAGCATAGACCCACTGTTGATTGACAGGGAGCTAGAGTTCTCAGTAGCAAACAAGGAAGAAATGGAGGCAGATATGCACTTTAATGAGAATCTTGGAAAGGATGGAATCAGGTGCAGAGGCCACAGGAACAAAGGAGGGAGGACCATAAAACGTATCTAGTCCCAGGTCTGAGAGCCATTTGCCTGCACTGCCATAGGAAGTGACATGGTGTCACTCTGGAGCCACTGGAACATCCTTCCCCTCTCTGGACTCTTTCTGTCTCTGGTTGTGTTTGAGGAAGGCCAGGCACATGGCCATATCCTGGCTGCCAGGGAACCCTGCAACAGCCAGCCAGACCTATGTTCTACCTAATGTGGGACTGTCCCCCACAGAAAGCATGTTTAACTTCCAGAAAGCCAAAATAGCACTTCCAGAGCCACTACGCAAGACCCAGAAGCTGAAACCGGAGGCCTTGTGGCAGTTTAAGCCAGAAATCCCTGGCACCTTGGGGCTGGGAATGTAGCTTAGTGGTAGAGTGCTTGGCTAGCATGCCTGAATCCCTGGATTCAATTCCTCAGTACCACATAAACAGAAAACGCTGGAAGTGGCACTGTGGCTCAAATGGTAGAGTGCTAGCCTTGTGCAAAAGAAGCTCAGGGACAGTGCCCAGGCCCTGAGTTCAGGCTCCAGGACTGGCAAAAAGAAAAAAAGAAGTCCTTGGCACTGTATCACCATTACTGAATCCACACCTCTTCCAGAGGAAGGAGAGGCAGCTGACACAAGGCTTGTGGGCCCAGCAATGACCACTAGTGAGGTCACAGCTTCCTAGATTGAAGGAGGTTTGAGGACTATCTGGCTCAACAGCGCAGAAGAAGAAATAGAAAGCTGAACCTGAGTGCCAAAGTCACCTCTGAGCTCCTGTAAAAGCCTTAGGGTTCTCATGCAGAGAGATTCACTGTGGGACTGATCACTTAGCAAAGCCTTGTGGCTCCTGACGGGGGCACAGCAACCTGCGGCTTTACATCCCTGGTCATTGAACTTGAATGAACTAAAATATAACGGTTTTATGATCCTAAAATCAAAAACCCAATTTCTCTCCTGACAGTCTCCATCTATCATCCTCCTTGCTGAGTTTTTTTCTTAGCTTTTGCTACGAAAAGTCTGTTGCTGGTTATACCAATGAAGAATATGTCATAATTTCCAGACAAAACCAGTCAGTCTAAATCCAGTCTTCTGCAACTAGTTCTAAAATTTTAAAAAATTAAAAATCTGGTATTTATACCATGGGAATTTTTAGGAACAAGACCTCAAAAAAAAAAAAAATCCTCTGAGCCGGTCACCAGTGACTCATGCCTGTAATCCTAGCTGCTCAGGAGGCTGAGATCTGAGTGTTGCAGTTCAAAGCCAACCCAGGCAGGAAAGTCCATGAGACTCTTATCTCCAATTAACCACCAGAACACCAGAAGTGGCATTGTGGCTCAAGTGGCAGAGCACTAGCCTTGAGCTGAAGAGCTGAGGGACAGCGCCCAGGCCCACAGTTCAAGCCTCATGACCACCAAAAAAAACCAAAACAGAACAACAACAACAAAAAGAAACCCTGTGAACACTTTAAGAACCAACTGACTCAGCTGGACCTGTTCACCCATGTCCATTCAGCACTAGTTACAATAGCCCAAGCTACAGGGTAAAATCCAGATGCCCTACCACTGACAGATGGGGCAAGAAAATGTGGCATGTGTATGTGCATATATGTATGTGCATATATGTACAATGGGATTTTATTAATCCATCAGGAAGAATAATAGTATGTCATTTGCAGGGAAATACGTGAACCTAGAAAAAACATCACACTGAGTAAGGTCAGGCCCAAGAGACAAAGGTTTTCTTTCATATGAGCAAATTAGACCTAAAATATAAAGTTATGAAAATACATAGAGACATAAGCATATATACAAGATCAAATTGGCTGAAGTATGGCTTATTCAGGGATGAGTTCTATGGTGTAATCTCTTGACAAATTCATAGTTAGCAAAATGAACATCAAAGAAGCTGAACCATGCATGTCTTATCTGGAAGGGAGGTGGGTAGACAGAAAGAAACAGTACATGAATCCAATCATAATATTCAATTTGCATCCATGAAAGTTGAACTAGGAACTTGAGATGATGGGAAGAATGATGGAAAGGGTACCACAGTACACATAAATGGAGACACTAAACTAAACCCCTCTTGTACAATTATTTGAAGGCAACCAAAACAAGATAAATGATGTGGCCAGAAATAAATAAATCTTATCTGCCTAATGGTTGAGACCTTGTTTTGATCAGTCATTTCAAGAACTAGCAACTATTTCCATTTCATTACTGCTTAAAATGCCTTACAGATCAGGGAATTCTACAATGATTAGTTGTGTTTATATTCTTTAAAACATAACATTCATTTTAATTGCAATTACTGCTCTTAGACTAGTCAATTGATGTCTTTAGAGTGTCAGGAGAAAAGGGATACACAACAAATGTTAAGGTGGACTCACCATCTACAGAAAGATAACCATTTCTCACTGATTTTCAGGCTTACTTTTTCACACTTGACATAGCAGGGCTTTTTTCTTTCTTAGGAATACATAGAATGGCAATATCCTTTACAAAAAATGACCTCATAGTCAATAAAACACTGAATTGCAAGCAACTTGTGGTGTGCAGCCATTTTCCTATTTTAACATTTGCAGGTAGAAAATAACAAAGTTATCCCTAGTTTTATCAGGTAATGGAAATCCCAAGAACTCTCCTTTCCTTTGTTTCATTCCATGGCAGTCCACTTCCCTCTTAACATCTAATAAGATAGGTACTCAAAGGCCTTCTCTAACACATTCTGTTTTACTCTGCTAGAGAAGGAAAGGATCTGGTGAATATCTTCCCTAAAAGTGGTCTTGTTAACCAAAGAAAAGTAAAATATGGATATTAGCCTTATTATTGAAGAATATATAAAATGTGAAGTCCTAACATCCACCAAAATTGTAGGCACTGTAAGGCACCACCTCCCTTAAATAGAGCACTCTGAATGAGGTGCTGGCTGTTCACTCCTGTGATCTTGCTACTCAAGAGGCTGAGATCTGAGGATTTTGTGACTTGAAGCCAACCTGGGGAAGGGAAATCCATGAGACTTTTATCCTCAATTAACCACCAAAAAGCCAAAAATGGAGCTGTGGCTCAAATGATGGAGTTCTAGCCTTTAGAAAAAAAGCTCAGGGATAGGCACCCAGATCCCGAGTTCAAACCCCAGGAACCAGCATACACAGGTGTGCGCACACGTGTGCACAGACACACACACACACACACACACACACACACAGAAATACACAGAGAAACACAAACACAAATACTCTGGTTCTGTTCAGTTTAACATGAAACTGATGAGTTATGATGAGCTGCCTGGTTATTAGCACTTTCTATGACTAAGTATGCTTAGTCATAGTCCCAAGATAATAGTCATTCTGAGAATGCTGCTGAGTCGGTTCTGACTTGTGTGTTGTAGCTGAAGACAGCTTTTAATGAAGACAATGGACAGACTGTCCAGAGGTGAGCAACAGACTGATTTTACTAACAGGTTTTAATGGAAAACTTAATGAACAGGTTTTGAGTCTGATACACAATGTCTAAGGGACTGAATTTACTTTATCCAGTCACATGCCACTTAATGATGGGGATATATTCTGAAAAAACTGCACAATTCTGTGATTTTTATCACTGTACAAACATCCTGGCACATGCTCAGACACACTAAAACAGCTAAAGACAGCAGGTGTAGTTGTGCATAGTTGTAATCATAGCTTTCAGGAGATGGAGGTAGGAAGAACACAAGTCTACTAAAACCTTGTATACAAATACTCATAGCAGAATTATTCATAATTTCCCCAATGCAGAAACCTGGAGGCTCCTGATAATGACTGAACCAGACAGTTAGACTATTCCAGCTTTTTAAAAAAAATGCTCTCTTTTATTAAAGGTTAGATTATCAGTGGAGAGGTAGGTAACTGTGAGACTAAGTTCAGAGCCAAGAATCTGTGAGAAATGGGAGGGAAAAAGGCAAGCTTCCTGCTGATTTCAAGACTGCCTATGGAAAATGGTTTGATTCAATTTTGTTCAAATATCCTCTTGAAACAAAGTTCCCTCACAGACTGCAAGGTGTGCCACAAAGGAGAAGAGCACTCAGGAAAATAGACACCACTTACTGGACATGTTCTGACTGAACATGCCTATCTTTGAGTCCCTTGGGCAAAAACAGTAGGGGTCACATGTAACTCAGCATGTAACAAGAATCAACAAAGTCTCTAGGCCTAAGAAGCACCAAAATAAAATAGAGAAAATATTGCTACATTAGAGACAAAACTTCAAATTGTCAGGCTAATCAGTTTTCTTGTTCTACCTAATATCTTCCTTACAAATCTAAAGAAAGATTTTCTTAAATGTAGGCCAGTATTTCAATAATGCAATCCTGATTCATCAAAACCTGAAAGAAGGGCTAGGAAGATGGCTCAGTGGTAGAGTGCTTGCCTTGCAGGCATGAGGCCCTGGGTTCGATTCCACAGCACCAAATAAACAGAAAAAGCCAGAAGTGGTGCTGTGGCTCAAGTGGTAGAGCACTAGCCTTGAGCTGAAGAGCTGAGGGACAGCACCCAGGCCCAGAGTTCAGGCCCCATGACCACCACCAACAACAACAAAAAACAAACATGAAAGACTTTTTAAAAAAATCTTACCCAAAGAGAATCAGAATTTGTAATGGTGGGGTAAAAAAAAAAAAGGGTGTCAGTATTTTTTGAGACTTGTTTGTGTCCTTTGGAACAGAAAAATGGTTAAGACATAGACTTTATCTTGAAGAGTATCTTTTTTTTTTTTTTTTACTGTGAAAATACTGTACAGAGGGGTTACAATTACATGGGCAAGACAATGAGTACATTTCTTATCAAGCATTGTAGCCTCCTCCTTTGTTTGAAGAGTATCTTAGAATCTAACTGCATAAATGTAAACATTCCAGACGATCTGAGAGGCAGAATTAAGATGGTTTAAACTATAAGCTTACCTAGAGCTTTTAGATATTTAGTATTTTCAGTATATAAAGGGAGTAGGGAAGAAAAAAAGTTAAGTTTTGTCTCTCATAGGGTGATATTCAGAATTGAATAGCAGGTGCCAGGGATTAGAGCACAGAAAAAAGTTAGAAACCATCTAAGAATCTTATCTGGGGTCCCATCCCAATCTGGGGGTTCAGTAGTTAAGCAGGAAAGCTTGCAGAGACTAAGGAATTTCCACCAAGAACTGTTTTAGATATGCGTAGAAGACAATAGGAAAAGAACATTCTGTTTCCAGAAGTTTCTGTTGGGAAGGATGTACTAATGAGATAGGATCAGATTAACCCCGTGGGTGCATAGTAACATGGCTGAATAAAGACAGACTGATGTCAAGGAATTAGGGAAATTTAAAACTGAAGTGGATTCCACCTGAACATCAGGACTCTGTTTAAGAGTATAAGCAAATGAAAGCTCACTTGGGAGCAGGGGAAAAGAGGCCTAATTTGCTAAAGAGATGGGCCGTGTAAGGAACAAAAGTCTGTTCTGAATTCCCTGATCCACAAAGCCTAGATTTCCTCAAATTAGAACAGATGATAAAAGCTGACTCTGGTTAGAGTTCAGCACTTACATCTCTCTACAAGAAACCCTTTTAATTTCCATTTAGAAATTAGATGCCTTAAACTAAGTATTTACATTAGAAAATTACAACCGTGGTCTACTTTCTCAGGATAAAAGAATTTTTAATTCTAATGTTCTTTAGAAGTAGAAACGTAACAAAGAAACAAAGTCTCAGTATTAAAGCTGGATCATAATAGATCAAGTAATTTAATTGTGCCCTCCCCTTTATTCAGATAATCAGTAAATGGCTTCTTCTGGTTACCTAGGAAGTCTATGTCAAAGATACAAATCTAGGTTCTTGATATTTGGAGCAAGATATTAATTCTATTGAGACAATTTTTTTTTACTGTTTCAAAGATTTAAGGATTACCATTAGGTGACAAAACTTAGAGGCAGAGTGGGAGCCTGGATTAGTGGAAACTGCTCACCTTGAGGCAGCCAGAAGGAAAAGAGATAGGTGCACACTCAGGATGACTTACTTGGCTTCCCCTAGGCACTATCTTCTAAGCTTGCACAAGCTGGTAAGGAAGCCTTTAGCTTGTGGGCCTTTGGGGGAGACTTGCCCAAACCATAACACTTGTGCTGTTTTAATTTTAAACACTGTTTTACAATGTGGAATGGTTCACGAAGTATCCAAGGGAAGAAAGTGATACTTCTGAGTTTTTACCAAGTCATTGCGCTGGATAGACAGTCTTCACTTTTGAAGATGAAATTAAAATCCCATGGCTCTAAAAAGTCACCCAGTCCATCATTATCTTCTGTTCATTGCCTATCCACATCTTTCTCCAGCCACACTGAACTGCTTGCAAGAAATGCTGCTACAGGCAGCTCCATCACATCCCTAAAGCTGCACATACTGCAATTATTAGTGTACAAGACGAACCATCTCTCTTAGCCTCCCAAGTTAAAGGAAAGGAGGGACTATCATTCTGATCCTCGCTCAGAGCCTAGCATATATTTGAAAGCTATCTATGGGACAGATGAAAGAAAAATTACAGAAATGGAGTTTTAAAACTCCTTGGTCTGTTTTGCATATTTCCTAGGCTAATCTCTTATCTTTCCCCAAACGCACAACAGAATTCATGCTATGAGCCTCTTTCGGCTCCTTTAAACTGACCCAGCAACTCTAAGCAGTAACAAGTAGAAGAGTATAAATCACAGGTAGGATAACTGTCAGTTGGAAGTCTGCATTTACAGACAAAACCAAGTAAAAGCATTTGCAGATATTTGATATGTATCTGAAGGAGGCAAGGAGCTTCAGCATGATAAAGGTTTGGGAGAACCATTCTAGGGAACACAGAAATGAAGCTGAAGTTGATAAAAACATAAAATAAACAAACATAACCATTACCAAATAAGGGACTCAGGTTGCAGTTCTACCTTGATATGACTGATAGGAAGTTAAACTATCTAGACAATGAAGTAGGAGAGTGAGCAGACAAGATAAGGGTGAGCTGAGAACTGGCCACAGATGAACGCAATGCTGGGGTGTTGTTGGTGAGAGTAGTTGGCAATATCCCTGTTTCACCTTAAAACACATCTTTTGGTATCAAGTTTGAGAAATGAAGAAATTCCATATATAAATAATTGATCAAAACTCGTAGGGGAATTTGGCTAAGATTAAAAGGGAACTCCAAAACTCCTGAATGCCTGTCTAGATTAGTGACTACAGAAAGTCAATATTGAAGTTAGCTCTGAGACATGAATTTAGCTTTAAAGACAAAAGAAAACAGTCACTAAATTGCATGTTGAATCATTTGTTGAATACACAGAATTGAGGAACATTATCAAAAGAAAAGAATAAGCACAAACACAGCTCTAAGACTGGGAACTATTCTGAAGACAAAGGAGATCAAAATCTGTTCAAAGTAGATAGTATAGTCAAGTACTACACTCTAACAGGAGCAAGTGACAGGAAAAATCAATTAGAGAAGAAAAATGACTTCAGATTAAACAGTCATTTGTGTGAGGCTTTGGGAGGGGGAGGGTGTTGAGTTCCCATTTGGTTATTACTTCATGTAGTAACAGTGTATTTGAAGGGTAAATGAAAGCATCATGATTTAGGACTCCAGTTAACTCTGCTATACTCTGAGACAAGTGCAGGCCTCTAATGATCCACAACACAGCCTGCCTCCACCTCTGTCTCTGCCTCCCATTTCTCATTTCTTCCCTCTTCACAATTAATACTTCCTTCTCTCTTATGCTTTTATTTAATCCAAAACTTCTTCTGGATCTCTGCCATCCTAACATCTCTGCCTATTGACACTTTATTCTAAACTCAAGTTTGTGGTAAAAGTCTTCGACTAGTCTATAAGATGCCTCCAAAGACAGAGCACCTCACTGGGTTGAGTTCTCACA
This sequence comes from Dipodomys spectabilis, assembly GCF_019054845.1. Classification (NCBI taxonomy): domain Eukaryota; kingdom Metazoa; phylum Chordata; class Mammalia; order Rodentia; family Heteromyidae; genus Dipodomys; species Dipodomys spectabilis. The sequence goes on from NW_024870766.1 coordinate 14,528,573, forward strand.
CTAACCTACTCCGCCCATAAATCAGCTGGCTGCTTTAAAGCTGGTCACCCATCATTGGCCTGTTTAGATTGGCTAAGACACAGCCCGGCAAAGCTTGGTGACGATGCAGAACATGCTCCTTTCAGATAAGAGCAGAGAGTGTGACAAGCTCTCACAGTGCTTTGTGGTTCAGATCCATCCAGCCTAGAAACCTATGTCTTTCAGACGCTGGACTCCTTTGTCTCAAGAAAGTGAATCATGCGTAACGTAAACTTAGGAGAGGAAAAAGTAAAGGTGGCATCATGTATATAGGCAGGGACAGAATCCTAAGCACGGGGGAAAGGTGGCCTCAGAGAGCAACATTTCTTCCACACAGTGAAGCAGGGGGATGTCTGGAGAATTAATTATGCCTAATGATTCCTATCTTCTCAGTCATATTTAAGTGAAGAATGCCAATAGTTACAGGTTGAGGGAGATTAGGAGCTTCAGCATGATAAAGGTTTGGGAGAACCATTCTAGGGAACACAGAAATGAAGCTGAAGTTGATAAAAACATAAAATAAACAAACATAACCATTACAAAATAAGGGACTCAGGTTGCAGTTCTACCTTGATAGGACTGACAGGAAGTTAAACTATCTAGACAATGAAGTAGGAGAGTGAGCAGACAAGATAAGGGTGAGCTGAGAACTGGCCACAGATGAACGCAATGCTGGGCAATGTTGTTGGTGAGAGTAGCTCCATGGGATATGCATTGGAGAACTTGGCCTATGTTCATAATTGAATATAATGTACAGAAAACTTCCCTCAAATTTTATAGTGTTCCTTGAGGAAGAAAAATAATTAAATGACTTTTTTTTTTTTTTTTTTTTGGCTGGTCCTAGGTCTTGAACTCAGAGCCTGGGCTCTGTCTCTATGCTCAAGGCTAGCACTCTACCACTTGAGCCACAGCACCACTTCTGGCTTTTTCTGCTTATGTAGTACTGAAGAATCGAATGAACCCAGGGCTTCATGTATGCTAGGCAAGCACCCTATCACTAAGCCACATTCCCAGCCCTTAAATGGCTTTTTATAAAAGACTTTTCATGTATGATTATTTATATGGAAGCCTGATTCTTAATTGGCAGAGAAGCATTTGATCTTACATAACATGGTTTAGCTTGAAAATGTTAATCATCCTAGACACTACTCATTTTTCTTGCTGGGCAAAGAAAAGAGAGCCAATCTTTCTGCACAGCCATCATTTATCAGTACGTATGTTAGATGTTTTACCTATGTCCTCATTAATCCCCCTAATAGCCATGTAAGACAGGTATTACTGCTGGTAACCTATAGTGAGAAAACTAAAGCACACAGATGTCAAGTAATTTGCTCAAGATTGTAAAACAAGTGTGATACCAAAGCACATATTCTTTCAACAGGCCACACTTACAGAGTTGAATAAGGTGATTTCAAGATGAATGTAGACATTCACCTATTACCACAGTTTATATGTGACCTTACTATGAACCTGGACAAATAATTTATAAATATTATTCTTTCCAACATAGTTAACTACAATTATTTGATTACTGAAGAGTGCAAATGTTTACCAAAATGTACTATTGTGCCTGCCATGGGAATAAAGAGTTGGGGATCTATTTCTGACTAGTCATGTAACCTCAGGTAAGCTTTTTAACCCCTTCTTTGTCCTGTTTCTTAATCTGGTAATGCAAGGACATTGGATGCAGTGATGACATCCATTTACTCATATAGGAAATACATTTAAACTCTTCAGCGCATCAGTGTGACCCATTGTAGGTGTTGGGAATACAGTGATGAATACAATTAGGATCTTATGGAATTTACATCTAAAAAACACTTGGCCTGAAGATAGGAATAGGAACTTTCAAGGTAGTGAAGGTCCAATGGCGGGACAATTTCTCAAACCATTTGGGGAATACTGTTTTGAAAGTATATTCCTCAAGAAATGAGGAGCTCGAAACAGGGTTAATAATTGGCTGCACTAATATGGTAAAGCTCAGGGATTTCCAGGTTGTGGCAAAGGTGACGGTTCCTGGAGGATGGATGAATGGAAACTTAGTGTTCTTTCTCCCGTCCCTTGTCCTAGGTACCTCTTTTATCATTGGTGTCCTTAAAAATATGCTTTCCAGGATACTGGTAAACTTAGCGCCTCCCTGAATTCTAGGAGCTTCTCTAGTGACATAAATCCAAAGAAAGTGTTAGAATTCCAACTTAAAGCTTGTCATCAGAACCCAGCACAACTTGGTGCAACTGGCATCTAAAGCAAAGACAGTCTGTGTGACTGAACTCTCACTCTGTGGGATCAGATGCTATCTCCAAGTAGACAGTGTGTCAGGATCTAGATAAGTCATACACAGTCCTAGTTTGTCTGCTGGAAAACATGGTCTCATAAGTGTTTTATTAAGGGCTAGGTAAGTAAGCAAAACACTTTGGGTTCCCTTATCCTGAATTGTCTCCTAAATTCCTCAGAAAGTAAGCACTGTCAGTATTCAATGATACTGTTAAGCATTTGTGCATGTGGTGTCCTTTATGTAGAATGGCAGGAGAAAAAAAAAAAAGCAGATTGGGAATTTAGTGTTTTAAGCAATATGGCAAACAAAAGTGACACCACTTACATTGTTCTCTTTTTGAAGCAGAGGTTCATTAACAGAGTCAATTCTAGGCTTAAAGTAAGATTGAAAATGCACTTGAATATTTCCTGGTTAACTTAAGCCCTAAGGACACCTGGGCCAATCAAATATTAGAATGCCTAGACATCCTACCATCAGCCATGATCTCTCATGCTGAACTCAAGCAGCAAAATTGTTGGATTAAACTTGATGAAAAGGGTAAGTGATACCAGGTACTGGTGGCTCATGCCTATAATCCTAGCTACTTAGGAGGGTGAGAGCTGAGGATCATGGTTCAAAGCCAGTCCCAGTAGGAAAGTCCGTGAGACTCTCATTTCCAATTAACCACCAGAAAATCAGAAGTGCAACTGTGGTTCAAAGTGGTAGAGTGCTAGTCTTCAGTGAAAGACCTCAGAGACAGCACTCAGTCCCTGAATTCAAGCCCCATGACTGACAAAACCAAACCAAACCAAACAAAAACCCGTAAGTACTCCCTTTATATTTAAATAAATAAAAATTATTTTAAAATTCTTAAAAATAAAAGCATGTCTATTCCTTTGGCAATGAATTTGTACAAAAACAAACAAGCAAGCAAACATTAGCAATGTAGAAATATTTTGGTGATGCAACGTCTGTTTATGTATTGTTATTCTTTAGCGTTCTGAGAATCATAATAACATCTGAAGAATTTGGAAATTGTTAAAACTTATTTTCACTCCTCTCAAATCTAAAGGGTATAACTAAGGTTTATGATACAGTAAACACAGAATAACCACAGAAATATATAGGACTTATAAACAACACAGCAGTCAGTCATAGTATGTTTTATTTTAAACTTGCTGTTCAAACTTCCAAATACAACACATGTGGCAAAGAACAACAGTTAACACATGACATCTGCCCCATTCAGTCCTTGAACTGCCTTTTCTATATGATGTGATATGTTACAATTGCAACTTTTTACATTCATGGTAATCTGAAAGGCAGCAATGTCAATATTCTACCTTGAAACGGTGCTGTTAATACTAGGAGACTGCTTAACATGACAACTTCTTCCATTTACTATCTACTGCTGCCAACATTAATGACATAATTCAACATACTATTAAGTTGTTGAGAGGTACTTAAAAAATCAACTCCCAATTCTAAGTTAAACTGAACTTCAACCTAATGCAAGCATTGTCCTAAATCAGTATACTCAGCTACTTTTCTTAAAAATATTTCCATTCTGAAGTTGTGTGTGTGTGTGTGTGTGTGTGTGTGTGTGTGTGTGTGAGATACAATAATTTCATCTCTTATCCCTAACAGAACTCATACCATACTTTTTTTTCTCAAAATAGATTTAATATATTCTGTGCAAAATGTTAAGTTCTGTATAGGTATGTACCTTATTTTGAAAAAGTTTATAAAATATAACTCCTAAAAACAACCTCAATATTGGACAATAGAGGAAGAAGGTACATATCAGACAAAGCCTAATATTTCACATGAGAAACTAAGTATGTTCTTAAAGCTCCAGTAATACATTCCTTGAAAATACTCAGAATGCACTTTGGTCATTATTAAACATATTAGAACACAGGCAAATAAAACAAAATGCCTTCTGTTGTTTATACAAAGAAAAAACACTATACAACAAGGTTGACTCGAGGCTGGTCAAAGGAATGGTAAGAGCAAAGTGATAGGACAATGGCTCTATTCTCCACACATTCCTGATTCAAGATTATGATTTGGGAATTAGAACTGCACCAATCAAATAAAATATTTACAATTAATTTTTTAAATTACTTAAAACATGGCAAAAATGTGAGGATATTCAACATGACTCTGCACCAAAATTCTAGATTATTTTCAAATAAATTCTTTGCTTTAGAAACCAGATGCTCAGTTAAAAAAAAGTCACAGAACATTTTATGTTTCATGTAATTCCTAAAATACTCTTGATTGTACAAACATAACAACTTAAAATCAAGGCCTAATATAACATACCATCGTATTTTCCCCATTTACCTAACATGCCAACATGACAAATTCTCATTGGACACTTGGCAAATTACTGAAGGGGAGAGCAGTTTTCAGGTTAAGATAGCCCTTATATACTTGGGGTGGGGGTGGGGGGCGGGGGAGGTAGGGGGAGGGCAGGAAATGGTTGGACAGGAGGGTGCACCAGATTAAGTTTAGAGCGTAGAATTTGGATGCTGAAGCTGTCTCTTCTGAAAAGTTGGATGTAATTTTATAACTCAGATAAATATTTTATTCATTCTTAATCTTATACTTAAATTGTTTATTTAAGTGTAGTATGAATAGCATACACTATAGTGTACCATGGAGAAAATTATTTTGCTTGAGTAAACATAACGTACTTTAGTAATAGCAATAGGCACTTCACTTGTGAGATGAGAATATATCTCACTCAAAAGGATACCATATCATGCCCTAGTACACTATAACATATCCCATAGAAAGATATGCATTAAAAGTAACAATTTTTAAAAGTGCACATTTTGAGCATGCACAGTTGGAGCTGTGCAAACAGCCCAGTGTTTCAAATAAATATAATTATTACTAATTTATTTTTATCAAAATATTTTACAGTATGGTAACCATTTACAATTATTGCTCCATTAAGAGTTTTATCATCAAAGAGCACTTGTTGACCTATTACATAATACCGTATGTATTAACACTGAAGGGTGCTTAAACTGTAGCTTAGTAAGTTTAGATCCTGGCATTGTTCTACAATATTTCAAGAGAAACCCTGACTAAATCTTGACATACTGAAGAAAATGCTGCATGTGTTTTGTTGAGTCCAATGCAATATTTTAAAGTTATTTTTCTCAAGTAAGGCAAGTTCACGGCATTGATGGAGAAATAGTGCTTAGCAATGGCTTCTATTTTCATAATTTCTTATTCTGTTAATTACAAGCAATTACCAGGATCTCAAGTATTGGGGTATCAGTTTTATCACCCTTTCAACAAATAAGAACATCAATGCTTAAAAAAATATAACACTAAAATAAATGTAAAAAAATAGTGAACAAGTAAAATAAATATAAGAATTGCACACGACAGTCTGATGTAAACACTTCAATTTCCCAGTGGAGACCTCTGAAGTGAGGAGATGGTGACTGCTTTCAGGCAGCTTAGTCAGAACTCATACTCTGAAAGAGGCTACATCTCTTCTCTGAATTGTCATGATTTAATCTTCCATAGCTAGAAAAAAAAAAAAGCAGAAGTAATAACCACTAGAGCCATCTTTAATATGGTTAACTCAAATTCTACTAAATGCTACTTCTGGTCTAAATTTATTTCACAGTCCTGATATTTTAACTCTTTTATCCTGTTATTAAAAAATAACAATCTTCTCTAAACAAACAAAAAAGATGAAAATCAGATTTCTTTTATCCATATAATATTTGTTTAATATGCTGGTTCTACACAGCTTACCAGTTTACTAGTAGTTAGCTGTGCACACATTTGAGGATGTATGTAGCATTATATAGGTAAATAATACAATTCCAACAAATTGTATTCTTTATTATCATCCAAACAAAGGAGGAGGCAACAATGCTCAACAGGAAATGTACTCATTATCTTGCTCATGTAACTGTAACCCCTCTGTACAGCATTTTTACAAAAAAAAATAAAAAAAAAAGAAACAGCAAAAAAAGTTATGCTGAAATTGTATGAGGAAAAACAAACACTTCCTTCTGTCATATATAAGAATCGTATATATGCCAAGTTCCATTTCAAATTAGCAGTTCTGTAGTACTAGAAACCATAATATATATCATTCATTGAAATTAAATGTAAAATTTTAGTTTACTAGTACCTACCTTTACTAATATACTAGAATAGCTTTTAAATAATTGGATTTTTGTTGTTGTTTTTTTTTGCCAATCCTGAGGCTTGAACTCAGGGCCTGGCACTGTCCCTGAGATTTTGTGCTCAAGGCTAGCACTCTACCACTTCAGCTACAGTGCCACTTACAGCTTTTTCTGTTGATGTGGTACTAAGGAATCAAACCCAGGGCTTCATTGATGCTAGGCAAGCATCTTACACTAAGGCATGTTTTTAAATAATTGTGTGCATTCTTATCAAAATGACTCTATTACTGTCATGTGAGATTTCAGAGTGATATAGAAAAACCAGTGTCACAGAAATGCAACAGAATTCTCAGAGAGTAAAAGAATTTTAGCACTGACCTTTAAATTAAATCCAAGCAAGTCACTGATAACACCAGAAACAGCTGACAGGATGACAACCTGGGTGATGTTATAAAGCAGTGGATTCATTGTAAGCCCATACAGTCTAAAGGGACTGTCCAATTCCTAACAGAGGAGAAAGAAACCATTGGACTCTGACTCTGAATTATCATTTAAACTAAATAAAGGCAATATATAGTATGGATTTAAAGGCACTGTTAAGTCTATTAAAAAATAGACTTGAAATAACTTTAATAGTAGTTTTATGGCTTTGGGTGTTTTTTTTTTGTTTTGTTTTGTTTTTGGAGAAAGTCATTTCTTTGGCAGGAGGGGTGCTGATCTTGGCGCCTGAACTCAGTCGGGGCTTGGTGCTTTCCCTTAAGCTTTTTTGCTCAAGGATAGTCTCCACCACTTAAGCCATAGTTCTACTTCTGGCTTTCTTTTGTAGTTTCATGGAGATAAGAGTCACGTGTACTTTCTTGCCTAGGCTGGCTTTGAACCACAATCCTTAGCTACTGACCTCCTGTAAACTAGGATTATAGGTGTGAGCCACTGGTACCTGGCTAGAGAAAGTGACTTTAGGGGCTGGGAAGGTGGCTCAGTGGTAGAGTAGTTTGCCTCACATGCATGAGGCCCTGGGTTCAATTCCTCAGAACCACATAAACAGAAAAGGCCAGAAGTGGCACTGTGGCTCAAGTGGTAGAGTGCTAGCCTTGAGCTGAAGAGCTTGGGGACAGCGCCCAGGCTGTCCCCCCCCCCCAAAAAAAAGTGGCTAAAAATAACTAACTAAATTCATAACTATTAATTTCTGTCCCAAGCCAATGTTTATAAGTAAAATATTAGTGTAGTAGCTGGAGTTATTTTTTGGCATAAGAGCTGGAAGAAAAACTGAAATAGAATGGTTTCTGTGGAATTAGATACAATTAGTCTAATTTTATAATATTAACATATAGTAAACATTCCTCTTGGGTCAATTCATTTACAAATACACAAATGGACTGATTCAAAAACATTCAAAGGTCTTTTGTATATGCCAGGCTCTTAGATGCTAAAATCGAGCCTGTTTGAAGTCACAATTCAGAATGTATACAAAGAATTCAAAACAATTCATACAGTGAGATATATGCAAAAATCTGGTATCGGAGGAAGGTGTTCCTGAAACTTAAGAGGGTGAGGAAGAATAGTTAAGAATGAGAATACATCTGAGTTGCTGTAGGCTGCTCAGCACTGTTATGGCCTAAATGAAAAGAAAGAAATATATTAACTCATAAAGCTGGCTTGTTAAATAAGGGTACTCTCTGGAAGGTTATGCTCACAGACTGATAGTAAAGAATTTACACAAGAGAAGAACAACCCTGAAGTACGTGGGAAAAGGAACACTGAGTTAGCAATGTAACACGAGAGATAAGAGTGATATCTGAAGCAGAAACATCTTAAAAGTTCTGTGCACCAAAATCTCAAGGGAGAGACAAGGGTCTCACACAGGGGAATGCTGACAGAGAAAAGGGGATAAATTAGAAGATACTTTAACAGAGAAGTACAATCTATATTAAGGTCCAAGTTTTGGACAAGGAGACTATGTATGCTCAAAAAGGATAACATTTGTGCTTTGTATTTTAGTTATTTTTATACTTGTCTCTATTCTGAGGTTGTAGCTGTTCATAAAGCCTCATGTCTAGGATCCCCTCCTGTCTAGCAGTGTCTAGACCCTGAAGATTTATAATACCACTGTATCAAGCAAATATAAAACTATCAATTCAAGTTCTTTTTCTCACAGAGCATTTAGATAAATCTTCCTTAAAAAAGGAATTTGTCTACATTATTTTGCATATTATTATTAATATTACTTTTTGGTCAGTTGTGGGGCTTGAACTCTGGGCCTGACTGCTGTCCCTCAGCTCTTCAGCTGAAGCCTAGTGTTCTACCACAGCGCTACTTCTGGCTTTTTCTGCTTATGTGGTACTAAGGAATTGAACCCAGGGTCTCATGCATGTAAGGCAAGCATTCTACCACTGAGTCATCTTCCCAGCCCCTATTTTGCATATTATTTAAAAGTCATAGCTTTCTAAAAATATTTTAAAAGGAATTTGAAAAAGTGAGTATTTTACAGTTACTTAATTTATAATCCTTCCACCCATTTCATTTGAACCCTTTCAATGCCTAATCACTGTGTACTCTTTAGTTGACAGGAGACCTAACTATACTTTGGAGTTGCAATTAATTTCATACCACTCTCTGAAAATCTTAAGGAATATGTTCAACTGGTTACGGAAATTGAGATTTAAATAAAAATGTTCATTTTAAGAAAGAAAAACATTACCAATGACACAAGTGGCATAAATATATTATTAGGGCCAGGCGCCTGTAATCCAGGAAGCTGAGATCTGAGGATCATGGTTCGAAGCCAGGCCAGGCAGGAAAGTCCATGAGATTCTTATCTCCAATTGACCATCAGATAACTGAAAGCTGTAGCTCAAGAGGTAAAGCACTAACTTTGGGCAAAAGAGCTCAGGCACAGGGGCCAGGACCCAAGTTCAAGCCCTAAAACGAACCAAAACCAAACAAAAATGTGTGTGTGTGTGTGTGTGTTGTGTGTATAATACTAGGACATTAAGATACATTATTACACTGGGTATTGGTGGCTCACACTTGTAATCCTAGCTACTCAGGAGGCTAAGAACTGAGGAACATGGTTCAAAAGCCAGCAAGGGCAGGAAAGTCCATGAGACTCTTATCTCCAATAAACCACTCAGAAAACTGGAAGTGGCTCAAGTGGTAGAGCACTAGCCTTGAGCTGAAGAGCTGAGGGATAGCACCCAGGCCAGAAGTTCAAGACTCATGACGCTATATATATATATATATATATATATAATTACTTTTATCAAAATGACTCCACTCCACTACTGTCATGTGATGTGAGAACTCAACAGTGGTAAGAGTGAAACAAGTACCACAAAAACAAAAGAGTTCCAAGAGAGATGTTACCAAAAATTATTTTAAAATGAAATGATTACTGATATATCTTATTATAATGACTATGTACTATTACTGTTTAAGTTAGCTCAGGTCAAGCAAATGGTTGCGCTGAGAAATATAAACTAAAAAGATTCCTAAAGTACCATCAAATCTTCTTTATTGAAATCAATTTCCTAGTAAATTCAAGAGGCATAAATCTGAAAGGCATAAATTTTAACCTCTACAATGCTCTCAGCATTAGGAAAAACAACCTATAATACCAAAAATAATTATTCAGCTTATTTGAATGAAAAATAAATTAAAACTATAAGAAGATGCCCAAATGTAATGTATAAACATTTTGGGTAGTCATGAAAAGTAGATACAATCGGGGTGCCGGTGGCTCTCGCTTATAATTCTACTCAGGAGGCTGAGATATGAGGATCACAGTTCAAAGCCAGCCTGTGCAAGAAAGTCCATGAGCCTCTTATCTCCATTAAACTACTTGAGCCTGTGGTTCAAGTGGTAGGGGCTAGCTTTAAGCACAAGAGTCTCAGGGACAGCGCCTAAGTCCAGAGTTCAAACCCCAGATCAAAAAAAAAAAAAAAAGGAAACACAAAGTAGGATCTATGGAGCCTAAGAATTTCCAACAGTGTACTTTACATCAATTTTCAAGTTTATTCTTACCTTTAGTAGTTTAGTAGCCAGTTTTAAAACATTATTCACTAATGTAAGTTCCTCCTTTTTGTTAGGTTTCTTCTCCATTTTCAAGTAGAGGTTTATCTTTCATAAAATAGAGTCAACAAAAATATTTTATAACATGTAATACAAATTTTTAAAAACTGTCATGCTTAGGATGGAACACAGTGCCTTGTGCCTCTTAGATAAGCACTCTCATATGAGCCACACCCTAAGCCACAAATATACATGAAAGATATCCACCAAAATATTAATGGTGGTTCTCCTGATATTAAGATTATATGTAATAATTAATGTTTTTCTTTATATATTACTATATATTTCAAATTCTAAACTTATTTTATAATAAGAAAAACAATAGTAACTTAAATACAAATGTATTCAAACACCAAAGCAAAAAGAAAATGGGATTGTATTACTAAAATTAATACACTAGTTCCAATTTCCACTATTATCCACTCTGTAATAGAGACAATTTTGGAGTATCTCTCCTGTCCACAATTCACTGCTTTGAAATTGCTCTACCCCAAGCCTGCGGAAAAAGTATCCTAGGGTAGCTTCAATTGAGCCTGCCTTCCCACGCACAAGCAGGCAGATACAACTTAATCCATACATTGACTAGCAAGATTAATGCAGTATTTGCCAGATATCCTAGGTACCATGAACTGAAAAGTTAGTAACATCCCAGGCCAGTATTATAGGACAGCAAGTCTATGGAGAAGCTACTGGAAAGGAGGTACAGAGAAGAACAAACATAGAAACCATTAGCCTCAGAATGAATTGGAAGATCTGACAGACTGTCCAATTTCATGTCTTAGAGATCTTTCTTTATGTTGGTTACTTTCCATTTTCCTTTACTTCAGCTCATTTTTTTAATATTCTTTAATGTCAATCTTTAAGATTCTTTAATAACGGGCTGGAAGGTGGCTCAGTGGTAGAGCGCTTGCCTTGCATGCATGAGGCCCTGGGTTCGATTCCTCAGCACCACATAAGCAAAAGCAAAAATAAAAGCCGGAAGTGGTGCTGTGGCTCAAGTGGTAGAGCGCTAGCCTTGAGCTGAAGAGCTGAGGGACAGTGCCCAGGCCCAGAGTTCAGGCCCCATGACAGGACCCCCCCCCCCCAAAAAAAAGATTCTTTAATATCAATCTATCCCTAAGCAAAATATGCAACAAGTTAATTGGCAATACATTTGTTATGTAATTATTATGAAAGGGTGAGAGGAACATATTTAACAAATTCATGCAAAATAAAATAAACTACCAAAATGATTATAAATTATTCATAGTTACACAATTTCATATTTATTCTAATGTAGCTCTAAAAATACTGTAGAACAAACATGTCCTACTAATGGTTGAGAATCCATCATTTCCATAAGTATTTTTTCCTTTTTGTGAAATGAAAATGGGATATAAAAACAGATTAGATTTGAAATATGAGTCAAGGCAGAAAGTCTCCTGTCTAATCAAATTTTAAGCTTGCTTTATAGGCACAAATGACCTTAATCAAACAGAATGTTCCAGAGAAATTCAATTTTAACTTAGTGTGCAGAATATATAAATTAATTTGTAACACAATAGACTCACCTGTTCAGTAAGTAATATTGAGGTATTGCTATATTTTTTACTTGTTTCTGATCCAAGTGTAACAAATCGTAAGAGAAAAAGTGTCAATGAGATGCACCATATGACCAGTTCCCAGTTGTAGTGACAATCAAGAAAGATCTCATGTACATGAAGCAGCTGAAGTGGAGGAAAAAAGAAACAGTAAGCAGCAGTGTGGTGTGCAATTGTGTTTTAAAAAGAAACTGTTTATAAATGGAGAATTATATTTTGAAAAAATTCCATACTTCTTATGAAAGTATAGAGAATAAACAATAACCCTGAGTCTTGTAACCAATTTTTTTTTTTTTTTTTCCCGGTCGTGGGGCCTGAACTCTGGGCCTGGGCGCTGTCCCTCAGCTCTTCAGCTCAAGGCTAGCGCTCTACCACTTGAGCCACAGCACCACTTCCGGCTTTTTTCTTTTTGCTTATATGGTACTGAGGAATCGAACCCAGGGCCTCATGCATGCAAGGCAAGCGCTCTACCACTAAGCCACCTTCCCAGCCCCATCAATTTTGTTGCATGTTAATACTTAGCTGTAGTTACTTCACACTTTGAAAAATGATCACAGATTCAGCAGAAACCCCTTTAAAAATTTCCTGACCTCTGACCCCTAAAACTCTGCCCCACCTCAAAAATAATATATTTTGTGCATCTTTTCATAAAGGATTTTAATAATTCCGCTAGGTACTTATCCTTTTTTCCCCCCTGCTGCTGGCATCTGGTCAAGGAATCTACCTCTTGAGCTACACTCCTAGCCCTTTTGTTCTACTTCCCATGTAGCTGGGATTCCAGCATATGCCACGGTGCTCAAATAAAATTATTTTATTTACATTTTAAATGTTGTATGTCATCACATGACCCCAATGTTGTGTATTATGCCTCAATTTTTTAAATCTCACAGAACATCATTTGAGACTTATGCTGATACATTTAGTTGTAAATCTGTTCATTCTAGTTCTTATAAGAACACCAAGGGAAGGGGTAACAATGCTTGACAAGAAATATACTCATTGCTTTTCTCAAGTAAATGTAACTCCTCTGTATAGCATCTTTACAATAAAATTTTTTTAAAAAGAATTTAGAACTAAAAAGATACCTTAGTAAAAGAATCCACCATAGTTTATTGGACTACTCCATCAATTAACATTTATGTTCTTAGTCAGGAACCAGTGGCTCAAGCCAGTAATCCTAGCTATTCAGGAAGCTGAGATCTGAGGATTGTGGTTTGAAGCCAGCCTGGACAGCAAAGTCCCTGTGAGACTCTTATCTCCAGTTAACTGCTCAAAAACAAGAAGTGGCACTTTGACTCAAAGCAGTAGAGAGCTAGCCTTAAGCAAAAATTGCTCGGGATAGAGCCCAGGCCCCATGACTGGAAAAAAAAAATTTATGTTCATGCCAATTTTCCTCCCCATTACAGATAGTGCATCAATAAACTTTCTTTTGTGTTTCTGTGTGCAAACAGTTTATAGTTCAATACTGTTTTCTCTTTTGAAAAATTTTGTTATTTGTAAGTTCTTTTAAACAATTTTTCATGTGTAAGTTTCTTTGATGTTGCCATTGGTTTCTAGTTTGACATTGTAGTCAGATCTTGTGGTTTGTAGGGGGTCATTTTTTTCTTTGCTTGGATTTTTTGTTAAGGTCTCACTATTTAGCTCAACTGGCCTGGAACTTAGTATCCTCTTGTCTTGGCCTCATGAGTGCACCACCATGCCTAGTTGGAATTATTTTGTAGCATAATACATAGGAAAATTTAATAAACTGTCCCTGTGCCTGAAAAGAACTTAGTAATTCAGAAAAATTAATCATAGTCATCATCTCTCCAAAGAATGCTTATCCCTATTCTTTCATTTTTAAAATTTTTAGTATGTATTTTTATTGTAAAAATACTGTACAGAGGGGTTACAATTACATGAGTAAGGTAATGAGTACATTTCCTATTGAGCATTATTACCCTCTCTTTTGTTTTTCCCCTACCATCCCTTTTTTCCTCTACCATCCCTGCTTACCTCTATTCTTGTTCTTAGAATTCCTATTAGATTTGTGTTGGGTTTCCACCTACATCTCAATATTCTTCTCACACTTTCCATCTTTTTATTGTCTTGGATTCTGGAGTAATTCCTTCTATCTTGCAGATCACTAAATTTATCTATCTTCTGATGTCTATAATCTATTTATTCTGTATTTTTTTTAATGCCAAGAGACTTTTTTCATTTACATGAAAAATATATTTAGTTCTTTTTGAAAAAGGGCTATCACATAGATTCTAGACAAGAATTACTTTATGTTCATTCAATAAACATTTCAGCATATGCCTACTATTCATAACACAGAGATGAATAAAGATACATGTACTTAATCATTTGAAAAACAACAAAAAAAGAAACTTTTAGAAAGTCCATTTCAGCCAGGTGCTGGTGGCTCACACTTGTAATCCTAGCTACTGAGGAGGCTGAGATCTAAGGATCTTTGGCTTGAAGTTCCCATGAGACTCTTAAGTCCAATTAAGCACTCAAAAGCCAAAAGTGGAGTTGTGACTCAAAGTGGTAGAGCATTAGCCTTGAGCAAAAGAGCTGAGACAGCACTCAGGCTCTGAGTTCAAGCCCTACAACTGACAAAAAAAAATCATTTCAAAGCCAAGTGTTAGTGGCTCATACCTATAACCCTAGCTATTCAGGAGGCTAAGATCTGAGGATTGTGGTTTGAAGCCTACCCAGGCTACCCCATGAGACTCATCGCCAGTTAATCACCAAAAAGCTGAAGTAGAGCTGTGGCTCAAGTGAAATTTTTGCTTTAGTTACTTATTACTAGAAAGCTTGTTATGTCAATAGTTATGTATCTGATTATTTAATTTCTGCCTGGAATAAGTTAACTCACCTGAGCACAACAGATAAATACAACTGAGATTGTCAACAGGAAAGCTGATGAAACGATGACATCAACTGATCTCTGAGGACCTCGACGCTGGGGGAGGAGGGGGAAAACATTTTAAAATACATTTACTAACTAGCAACTAATTTCTATGCTTTCATTAAGGTGTTGATTTATCACTGCAGGTTGGTCATAGATTACAGTGCTGAAAACATACCTAACTTGACAGATAAATATTAATTATGAAGTGTTAACATTTCCTGAAAAGTGATGCCTATGCAGTATAGAATCCTTAGCAACACTTTCAAAAAAAATTTTTTGTCAAATACTATGATCTTTTATCTAACAATTGTTTCTTGAGCATTTGTTCAAACCTAAGCACTGTGTTTGGTGCTACACATATAACAGCAAATAAGACACAAATTCCTTTCCTTTTCAGGTCGTAGTAGGGGAAGAAGACACAACAAACTCATACTCATGAGAGTATGTGATAAGCTGCAATGAGTAATATGCAGGAATGTTATTCATAGGACACTTAGAGGCATCCCTCAGGGAGACTTAATCTAGGTTTAGAGATTAGAAGAGGGGGCATAGGAAAAGCTCCCTAAGTAATATTTATATGAAACTATGGGGTGGGGGTAGGATGGCATACAGCAGTGTTCCAGGCAGAAGAAAAAATACAAAGAAGAGCATAAAGTAAGAAGGATCACAGTCCTTTTTTTTTTTTAAAAAGATTTTGTTGTTTATCCTAAGAGAAATGGAGAACTTCCAAAAGTTTTAAGAATTATATGATCTAATCTATATTTTAAAGGGATCTCTGTGGTGAACTGAAGAAAGTATCACAGAGGAAATGTCAATGCTTGAAAACCAGTTAAAAGGCAGCTGCAACAGACCAAATCAGAAGATCCTAATTGTTTTCAATTAGTGTGTTAGAATTGGAAATGAAAAGGAAACAATTCAAGATACATTCTACAAGCAGAAAGGAGAGAAATCTGTGATAAAGTAGACACTGGAAATCAAGAGAAGGAAGTATCAAGGGTAATTTCTATGTCTGGGCTTCCATGTTTTCCTTACTAAAATGTAAGCTCTTAAAGGTAGAGATATTGATCCAATTAACAGTAAATGACAAATGGTTAAAATTAAATATTTATTGAATAAAATAATATATACAATACTGTAATACCTACTTAGTAGGTAATGAGGAAAAAATCTGAAGAGAATTTTGCTATGTCAAGCAACAAAGATCATATGTATATCTTTGTACAATATGGTGTCCCAGAGGAAAGAGAAATCTATGCTAACTTATAATACTTCCCAATAAAAACTAAGAGCTAAATTTAACAATTTAAATTAATAAAAAAACAATTTTTTTGGTTGGTTGTGGGACTTAAACTCTGGGTCTGGGCACTCAGCTCTTCAGCTCAAGGTTATTGCTCTACCACTTGAGCCACAGGGCCACTTCTGGGTTTCTAGTGGTTAATTGGAGAAAAGAGTCTCATGGACTTTTTTTGCCCAGGCTGGCTTTGAACATAGATCCTCAGCCTCCTGAGTAGCTAGGATTATAGACATAAGCCACTGGCACCCATCACAGAAGAATTAATTTTTAAAACAAAAAGCAAATAGTGCTTTTTTTCATTGTTACTTCAAAATAAAAACCATTGAGGATCTAGGCATGTCTGAGTATATTTTAGTCTTGTGTTAATTTTAATAACATAGTATTTTGAATAAATATTCTTGAGTTTTATGATTATTTCACATACAATAAAATTCACTGCTTTTAAATACAACAAAATACCCATAAAAAATTCTTTCTTAAAATGAATTCAGATATTTTCCTTTTCACTCTAGGATATTTCTATCTTATTCCACTAATAGAAGAAATACTGAAAAGATTAGAGTTAGGTGCTGGTGGCTCACTCTGTAATACTAGCTATTTAGGAGGCTGAGGTCTGAGGATCACAGTTTGAAGCCAGCCCAGGCAGGAAGGAAAGTCCATGAGACTCTTATCTTCAATTACCACCAGAAAACCGGAAGCGGACTGTGCATCAAAGTAGCAGAGTGCTAGCCTTGAGCAAAAGAGCTCTCAAGGGCAGCACCCAGGCCCCAAATTCAAGCCTCCAACTGAAAAAAAAAAAAAGGATTAGAGAAGAAAGAGCATAAGATCAATGTAGATCAGGCACTGGTGGCTCATGCCTATAATCCTAGCTACTCAGGAAGCTGAGATCTGAGGCTTGATGTTCAAAGCCAGCCTGGGCAGGAAAGTCCATGAAACTCTTATCTCCAATCACCACCAGAAAACCAGAAGTGGAACTGTAGCTCAGTACTAGTCTTGAGCGAAAAGCTCAAGGACAGCACCTAGACCCTGAGTTCAAGCCCAATGACTGACAAAAAAAAAAAAAAAAATTAATTAAAAAAATTGCAAGTTAGTATTTTAAAATAGTAATAGGTCAGTTCAGTAAGGACATCCATTGGTTATACTCTTCAAGATTCTTTTTTTAAGTAGTGGGCTCCCTCTACTGGCTTCTGATAACCATTCTAGGCAGAAACAAAATCCCTAATTTAGCTTTTGAATGAGAAACTGGTGATTATACATTCATAGACATGTAGATATTGACAAAGAAACTGGGACTAACAGAGGGGCACATTAAACGTATTTTATCACTATCATTCTACCTTAAGATAGGAACGAAGAGACAGCCACATTTTTATATTCTGTACTTTCTTCAAACGGAAATGAGGAACCTCAGATTTTCGAGCCCTCCTTGCAGATGTTAAATGTCCAAAAAGTTTTGCAAAAAGCAAACGCTAAAAAAGATTAAGACAATGATTAATTCTCCAGTAGCTTACCATGGCAAAATAAAAACCACCAAAATATAAACTGTAATAATTTTATTTAGCTAAGTACTATAAAAGCAAAATAATTAAAATAATAAAATTTTAAATCAATAATCAACATTATCAAGTTAAAAGATGAAGTGAAATACTAAAATACTCTAAATAGCATTAGAACAAAATGCTCTACTCAGAAGTCTGTATTATACTCACTTGTTTATAAGTTCTTTCTGCTACACAGAGCAAAAAAAAGAAAATCCATACAAGAGACACACGAACCACAAAACTTATTATAACCATAGAAAGAACCATGAAATCTTCATTAGAACCAAATGCAATCACATAAAGTTCTGAAGCTGAATGTGCTGTGAGTTGTTCCAAGTCTGTAGCTTGAGACAGTCGGAAAACAAATGGAGTTAAACCCAGGATTAGAGAGATGGCATTTCCAAAAATCTGGTATCCTATTCCTGGTATATGGCTGTTCACCTTGATAGAGCCAGGGGGAGAGAGAAAAAGAAGAAAATATGTACCTAAAGTTTATTTAAAATGAATTCCTATTGAGATTATTTGTAACAGCAGGAAATCATTGTTAAATACATTAGTTCTAGTATATGAATACAAATGAAATGTGAGAGCCAACTATAACAAATTATGTCTTAGTTTTAAAACAATTCATCATTAGACTTCTAATTCCTTAAGTATATATGATTACTCACTCTTAATGATTATACCAGTATTACTCAGATATTGAAAACATTCTCTGCATCTAATTAAGTTAAAAGCATATTACAAAATGAGATCTCATACCCACTTAATTTTAAGTCTTTAAAGAAACAACTCCTGGAATTATACTTACTCAATCACTGTGTAACTTGGGTTCTATAAACATAGATGTCTCCTCAATACTATTTTAGAAGAGAGAGCAGGTCAGGGTTTCTAGACTCCCTAGCTAATTGGTTTTACCTGTTCACATTGAAGTATGTAATAGAGTATGTCAATTTCTAAATTCGTATTTCACAAAAATTAAGGACAATAGTTGCAGCATAATAATGCACCAAAGACATTTTGGATAACAAATTAGATCATACCTTCTTGTCCAGAAAAATTAGATAAAATTTTAATAGAAATCATACCCACACTGTTTGCACTATACTTCTTCTAACTACTCAAGATTTTTATAATTGTCTAAATTACTTCTGTATAGTTATGTAAGCAGATGAGTATAAATATAATTTTTTTTTTTTTTTGTTAGTCGTGGGGTTGAACTCTGGGCCTGGGTGCTGTCCCTCAGCTCTTCAGGCTCAGGGCTAGCGCTCTACTACTTGAGCCACAGTGCCACTTTTGGTTTTCTGGTGCTTTATTGGAGACAATAGTCTCATGGACTTTCCTGGCTTTGAACAGAGATCCTCAGATCTCAGCCTCCTTAGTAGCTAGGATTACAGGCATGAGCCACAGGTGCCAGGCTAAATACCAGTTTTCTAGCTTGATCTTTATGTTTTGAATACTAATAATTGAGCCAGTAAAGATGTTACAGAAAAATAGCTCTTCATCAGCATCTGGATATATTTAGCGGGTTCTCAATTCACCCACTGAAAGCAAAAGAAAATAGTCTAAAAGAGGAAAAGTATACATTGTATTCTCTAATCCTGGTCAAGAGGAATGTTAAAAGATGAGAATGATTTGGTGACAAATCAATGTTCAGGATGGAGACAAAAAACACAACTTTTTTTCCCAGGTGAGATCATTAATAACACTTCAGTAATGATTGATGATCACTAATTTTATTGCTGAACGAAATGAATAAAATTTTAAAACTCACTCTGTTCATTATCATCCCACTGATTTCAAGTACTGACATGTCCGCTTTCTTACAATCATTGCCTTCCCATACAATAGCACTTATTTTTTCTAATCCAGGGTGGGAGCTATGGAGCCAGGGTAAATGACTCTACAAAAAAAAAAAAAAAGAAAGAAATTGGTGAAAATATTTATTATATTTCACAAATAAAAAGTTTGCCTATAAATTATATAAACTGTACACAATTTTAATTACTCTAAAATAAAAATTGAGATATATTTATGTGATATATATTTATCATATTTTATAAATGGAACATATATGTGCTTTATCTGTACTCCTACACAGAATTTCAATTACATTAAAATTCCAACTTAAAATTAGCATATACAATATTGAATAGATGACCTAAGGAATTATGCAGTTACAGTATAAAGAAGCTAAGAACTTTTTAGTAACAAGTATTAGGTAACGTCTAGTTTTAAAATATCCTAAAATGTGTCAGGAAAAGTCTTTTCGTATCAGTGTATGTAGCTTCCAATATGCTGATATTAATGGATGAAAATTTGTCTACAATGACCATTGTCCATTGGCTAAGATTTGAACCCCTTAATTTCATCCTGAGTCTCTCCCTCACACTTACCTTTAGTTAGTTTTAGATTACTGATTTAGTTACTTTTCTGGTATGATAAATAGTTGGGATTTTTTTTGGTCAGTCATGGGGGCTTGAACTCTGGGCCTGGGTGTTGTCCCTGAGCTCTTCAGCTCAAGGCTAGCACTCCACCACTAGAGCCACAGTGCCACTTCCCATTTTCTAGTAGTTAATTGGAGATAAAGAGTCTCACCTTCCTGCCTGGGCTGGCTTTGATCCTCAGCTCTCAGCCTCCTGAGTAGCTAGGATTATAGGTGTGAGCCACCAGCGTCCTGCTTTAGTATTTCTTAAGAAAGTCAATTAGGGTTTTTTTTTTTCCCCAGATACAGCAATCATAGGAAGCTGAAACACACAGAACTAGAAGCAGTCTCTGAATTAGGATAAAGGATCTCTCAATGTTTCAAGGAATTTAAAAAGAAAGAAAAACTGAAAGGTTTAGTATAAAAAAAAATCAAGGGGCTGGGAAGGTGGCTCAGTGGTAGAGCACTTGCCTTGAATGCCTGAGGCCCTGGGTTCTATTCCTCAGCACCACATAAGCAAAAAGAAAAAAAGCCGGAAGTAGTGGCTCCAGTGGTAGAGTGCTAGCCTTGAGCTGAAGAGCTGAGGGACAGCGCCCAGGCCCAGAGTTCAGGCCGCATGACTAGACCCCCCCCCCCCCAAAAAAAAATCAAAATTTTAAGTTTGAGCTTTTCTGTTTTAGATCTATAATTACAAGAGTAAAACAGAATTAATGAAACACTACCTTTTGTATAAGCAGACTGTGAGATAATACTATCACTTAAAGATTATATCTAGAATAGTTGGATAATTTGCTTATATTACAGCTTTCTAACATAACTCTTTAAAGGATTGGTAACATCCCCACATTTTATAAAAAGGATAGGTTTGGCTTAGATAATATATGAGGAAAATCATTAAGAGAATTTGACATTCTAATATATACATTTTATAATGTAGTTCATTAAAATCACTTGCTAACAGTAAATAGAAGAATAGATTCTAGTTATATTTTCTTTGGAAAGCAAAAATCTGATTAAATATGGTTTTTTAAAAAAAACTGTTCCTGGAATTTTAAATAAAGGATGAAATTTTTTCTCTAGGGCAGTTCAGTTAAACGCTTTTCCAAAAATAAAAGATTTCATGATCTACTTTCATGGTTTCTATTTCATTACTTGAGGGCTTTAAGAAATACTATGAAATACTAGTTATTACCTATTAACTGAATTCCTTCAAATTTCTAATTTATCCCCAAGAAAAATATTCTAGTTTGGGTTAGAAGTAATTTATACTAAAAGAAGTATCAAACTTTCTCAGAAAATTTGGTAATTCTGAAACAATTAGAATTATTTCAAATAGAATAACAGAGTCAAAAAGCTAGGAAAAGTCAGGCACTGGTAGCTTACAATTGTAATCCTACTCAGGAGGCTGAGATATAAAGATCATGGTTCAAAGCCAGCCCAGACAAGAAAAAGCCAGAAGTGTAGCTGTGGTTCAAATGGTAGAGGGCTAACACACATTAAGCTAGGAGAAAGAAAAGATTAGGGCCTATAAGGACAAGTGTAAGACACCAAATGGAAAGTGATAAAATTGAAATGCATCAGAGTTTAACCAGGGATTTATCAACTTTTTTTTACTCAGTGTGAACAGAAACTGAATTAATGAACAAAGGCATATAAATATCAAGAAGGTAAATCTAGAGACAGAGAATCAAGAAGTTCATCACTGTCCTGAAATTACTTTGCAACCTTCTCACTTACATTCTAGAAAGCCAACAGGCAAAAGAGAGCATAACTATTATAAACTGGTGAATTTAAAGTCAGTCAAAAGAACTGTGTGTGTGTGCGCGCGCACACACACACACACACGTCATGTACACTGATCAACAATCTTCTGTGTGTGTATGTGTGTGTGTGTGTGTGTGTGTGCGTGGGTGCTGGGCTGGGCTTGAACTCAGGGCCTGAGCACTGTCCCTGAGCTCTTCAGCTCAAGGCTAGTGCTCTGCCACTTGATCCACAGTGCCACTTCTCATTTTCTGGTGGTTAAGTGGAGATAAGGGTCTCATGGACCTTCCTGCCAGGCTGACTTTGAATTGCATTCCTCAGATCTCAACCTCCTGAATAGCTAGGATTATAGGTGTGAGGCACCAGTGCCTGGCAGTTCTGTAGATTTGTATGTGTGTGTGTGAAAATACCATATAGAGGGGTTACAATTACGTGAGCAAGGTAATGAGTACATTTCTTAGCAAGCATTGTTGCCTCCTCCTTTGTTTGTTGATTGCTTTGAATACATGCACACAGTACGATCATCCCTCTACATCCATTCACTCCAAATGATAACTTCAAGCTCCCTTCATCATCCACAAACCACCTATCATATTATCTCCCTTTCTAGTAGACCTTCTGGCCTCTTTTATATTATAGAATAGAAATCATGACAACTCTTTCATTGTTGTACTTGCTTCAGACACTCAATTCTTTTTTTTTGTCAGTCATGGGGCCAGAACTCTGGGTCTGGGTGCTATCCCTCAGCTATTCAGCTCAAGGCTAGAGCTCCACCTCTTGAGTCACAGCGCCAATTCCAGCTTTTTCTGCTTATGTGGAATTGAACCCAGGGCCTCATGCATGCAAAACAAGCACTCTACCACTGAGCCACCTTCCAAGCCAGACTCATTCTCTTTTTATCTCAAGTGAAGTTGTGTCTATCAATGGTTAATATTCTTCCTAATTATGATTTCCCTCTGGAATCCTAAGAAACTCATTCTACCAATCAACTTTGTCCCCCGTCTATACTTCTCTCAATTTTCCCCTACTAGTTTTCTTATATGTATATAAATATGTTTAATTTGCCATCTTGAGAGATAGTAACTACTATATTTTCATTTCTTATTTCTCCATTTACTGCTTCATTTTCTCCTAACTTTTAGGTCATACTTCTTTAACCTTATTCAAACACTTTAGCCCACTGCAATAGAAGCTCCTTTTCCCAGAGCCAGAAGCCAAAATCATATATTTTAAATCTGAAACATTTCATTCATCCTGAGATTGTTTACCATATTTTAATTTTCCCATCTATTTGCTTCAGATAGTTTAACAAAGCATTTTAGGTAAAATTGAAAACTAATGCTTCTTTCTCTTCCTTTATTCCCTAGATTTACGATTCCAAATTTGGCATTTATTATTCTCTTGTATTTTTTTTTTGGGGGGGGGAATCCGGTCGTGGGGCCTGAAGTCTGGGCCTGGGCGCTGTCCCTCAGCTCTTCAGCTCAAGGCTAGCACTCTACCACTTGAACCATCGCACCACTTCCGGCTTTTTTCTTTTTGCTTATGTGGTGATGAGGAATTGAACCCAGGGCCTCATGCATGCAAGGCAAGCGCTCTACCACTGAGCCACCTTCCCAGCCCTCTCTTGCATTTTTTAGACTCCTAACTATATATAAAATACCTTTACATGTTTTAACAGTTTGTACCAATAGTATGTTACATAGTTCTGCAAATTGTTTTTGTTCAAAAAACTAAATTTGTTTCAATGTTCACAAAACATTCATATTGATATTCATATATATTGATATGTGATTTTTGTAACTAAGTTCAATTTCACTGTTTATATAACTTTCATTATGTTTTAATAATTTTACAGCTGTTGAGTATTACATTAGTTCCAACTTTTCACTGTAATGTACACTGCAGTATTTTAAAATGTTTTCTTGTGTTTATCTTTGAAATTTTCATTGTTGTGGAAAGAAAAGGTCCTAAAGTATACAAACTGCTCTCCTAAGCAGCGGTACAAATTTGTGTCAATATATCCTTAGTAAGAGTTTTTTCTCTGCATTTTTGCCAAACACTGAAATTAGACTTTTCCTTTTTTGTCAATTGTGGGACTTGAACTCAAGAGCCTGGGCACTGTCCCTGAGCTTTTTTGCTCTCGGCTAGCACTCTACAACTTTGAGCCACAGCCCCACTTCCAGTTTTTTGGTGGTTAACTGGAGATGAGAGTTTCCCAGACATTCCTGCCTAGACTGGTTTGGACCACTGAGAAGCTTAATATTACAGCATGAGCCATCAGTGCCTGGCTGAAATTAGATTTTTAAATTTTAATAATCTCATCAGTATGTTATCTCATTGCTCTAATTTAAATTTACCTGAATAGTAGCAAAACTGATTGTTCTTACTTATATTGTTTGCTCAGCTAAGTTACCGATTTGTATCATTTTGTTTATTTTGTCTTTGTCCTTCTGTAGGAGCTCTTTATGTTTTCTGTGTAAGTAATATTTTAATAATATGATGCAAATATTTTCAGCTTGTGTTATGTCTTTTAAACATGGTCTAATTTGTAACCCAAAGTTTTAAGTTTAAAGGTATATTTTAAAAAATATATCCTTTGAGATCTTGTTTTAAAAAGTTCTTCTCTAAATTAAAATATCAAAGATGTTAATCCCATATTTTTTCCTAAATTTATAAAGTATTTTTCTTCACATTTAGGAAGGACATGGAACAATACAATCAGTACCATACAATCCATCCTTTTGCCCTGACTTGTAATACCACTTATATCATATATCAGGAATACATATAAGCAAGCATTTTTCTGGTTCTGCTATTGGGTCATTAGTCATTTATACATCAATCCATCCTTAATATGTTTTTATAGCAAGTTTTCCTATAATTATTCAGAATTGCCTGTACTATTCTTGTATTCCCCACCCCCCTTTCTTTTCCTCTTTTTTCCCCTTTGGTGCCAGTACTGGGGCTTGGAATCAGGGAGTAGGCACTATTTTTGAGCTTTCTCACTCAAGCCTAGAGTTCTACCACTTAAGCCACAGCTCCACTTCCAACTTTTGGTAGTCAATTGGAAATTAAGAGTCTCATGGGACTTTCCTGTACAAGCTGGTTTCAAACTATGACTGGTACACAGCTTTTTTTTAATGTGTGTACTGGTCCTAGGCCTTGAACTTGGGGCCTGGGTCCTATTCCTTAGCCTTTTCTGCTTAAGCCTGGCACTACCACTTGAGCCACAGCTGCACTTGCAACTTTTTAGGTTATTAGAGATAAGAATCTCATACATTTTCCTATACATGTTGGCTTTGAACTGTAATCTACATATCTCAGATTTCTGAGTAACTAGGATTATAGACATGAGCCATCAGCACCAGGCTGTTTTTTAAATAATGTGTACATTAAATCAATTTAAGTCCAACTAACAAGGAAACAAACAGCTGTTGGAATTTTGACAGAGAAAGCAGTGAAACTAGGCATTTTTTTCTGCCACATGCCTTTAATAAAAATGTTTCTAAATTTGCATTACTAAGTATCAGAAGTGATATGGACTGAATATTTATATTCTTCTCCCACTCCACCTTTACCTCAAATTCATCTCTTAAAGCCTAACTGCCAAATGTAATGGTATTTGGAAGTGGAACCTTTGGAAGGTAATTAGGGTAAAGAATCCTAATGAGAAGCACTAATACCCCTATAAGGGAAAAACAGGACCAAAATTCACTCTCTACAATATGAAGATACCAGAAGACAACAAGAAGACAACAACCATTAGCCTGGAAGATGGGACTTTCAATCCAGGAAGGAATTCACCAACAACCTAGTGTCAGCCCCTAATCTTGGACTTCCAGTCTCCAGAACTGAGAAATAAATGTTTATTGTTTAATCCACATAGCTTCTTGGATAACTACCCTTCACTAGAACTACTCTTCATCAGACAGTTAGGATTTTCTTTTATCTCTAATTTTCTAAAGAGTATACCTATTGATTTATTGACGGAATTTGATAAGGAGTTAGAAGACAGAGAGAAATGAGAAAGAGGTAGGGTTTTAAATGATCATTAAGTTTCTGGGTTGTTGAGTACATATATGGGAATACATCTCACCAAGATTTAGTGTGTAACAATAGAAAAAGATTAATAAGCAAAGACAGAGGACTTGTTTAAATTCAGTGTACTGATAGGATGTTCAAATGGGGATAACTCATAC
This sequence comes from Dipodomys spectabilis, assembly GCF_019054845.1. Lineage (NCBI taxonomy): Eukaryota > Metazoa > Chordata > Mammalia > Rodentia > Heteromyidae > Dipodomys > Dipodomys spectabilis. The sequence goes on from NW_024870766.1 coordinate 14,554,778, forward strand.
AACTACTGTTCATTACAATACACTCTATTCACATGTGGCTATTAACCATATTAAAATGTGGCTATTCAAAAACAAGATGTGCTTTAAGAGTTTACAATGGATTTTGAAGACTTGGTACAAAAATGTAAGGTACTTCATTAATATTTTAATATTAGATATTTGTTGCAAAGTATTTTGAGTAAATTTGGTAACTAAAACTATTAGAATTAGCAGGACGCCAGTGGCTCATACCTGTATTCCTAGCAATTTAGGAGGCTGAGATTTGGGGATCACTGTGCAAAGCCAGCCTAGGTGGGAAGGTTGGTGAGAATCTTATGTCTACTTAACCTCCAGAAAACTGAAAGTGGTGCCATGGCCCAAAGTGGTAGAGTGCTAGCCTTGAGCAAAAGATCTGAGGGACATCACCCAGGCCCTAAGGTTCAAGCGCCACAACTAACACCCCCACCAAAAAAACCCCTATTAGAATTAATTTAACCATGTAAGTGTTGATAATGATTCTTGTATTTCTAATGAATAGTGTGGCTATAGATATTTGGTAATACAAATGACTCACAGAACCCTATTTACCAATAACTTCTCGGGGACATATGTGTGCAAGATGAGAGAGACAACCACAATATAAACACTTAGATTTTATAGTCTAATGAAGCCAGACCACAGCTCTCATACAAAAAGAAAAAAATTACAAAAATATTTTTAATTGAATATAAGATTTTCTTCACCACTGTAAGTTTTGCACATACACTCAAAACAAGATTGGGCCATAAGACTAGATTTGTACATACATTCAAAGGAGCTCAACTGATAGCCCCCACATAATCCAAGACTGTAAACCAACCTGATGGAAAGGGTCGTCTCTATATTCTTTTTTCACACATGGATTAATTTGAGGATTTTCCACATCTGTCTCACTGGTACAAGATGAACGGCATTCTGCACAATGTAACAAGTCTTCCCATAATACATCTTCTGTTTCAGATTCTGGCCTTGTGCTCTCAGAATCCTGTCTGGAACTTGAACAGCGAGAGCTGCAACTAGTACCCGATTTAGGGGCATCCTGAAATCAAGATATTCTTTGACATTAATACAATTTATGTACCCTTTCCAACTCAGAGGGTTCTATCAGAACCATATATAGCTATGTTTTTCTGAAACAAAAACACTGTCATGACAGTGCAAAAACTAGCAAAATATTAAAAATACATGTTAATTTTAAAGAAATAACAAAATGCCCTCAAATCAAAACTTCTTTGAGCATATTTCAGCTCAGATGTTAATGTACAAGAAAAAGTTGTGCGTCTAGTCGACAGAGACTAGTCTATATAGTCTATAAGTTCATATGGCCCATATTTAATTAACTATTACTGCTTTTTATCTCCTCCCATTTTTTATGCTAGGGATTAATAATACATAGAGTATTGCAGTCAAGTCCTACAATACTGAGCTATATTGGAAGCCCTTGGTTTTCTAACACAGTGTCTCTTTAGCCTAGCCTAGCTATGGATTCATTATCACTCACACATTTATTATTAACAGCATCCTACCTGATGAACATTGCCCTTCTTTCCAGATTATCTTTCCTCTTCTGGCCAACATCCTTCTATTGTAGCTTTCTACTGCTCTACTGGATAAAGTTTAAATTCCTTGTCTTTACTGCTACTTTTTGAACACAACCTTTTCCTCCAGTGATATTAAGGTCCTCTATAGCATCAAAAATAGCTAGTTCTTTACCACTTTAGGCTCTGATTATGTTCATTCCTTTTATCACTAATCCTGCTTGAAAATTAATTGAATATGTGGCTTTGACTATAAATCTGGCGTAAAGGTTCAACAAATGGTTTAAACCAGCTACTTAGAAAAATCAATTTGATCCTATATGATTTCTATTCATCTGAGAATAGATTTTTGCATTACTTTCTAAAATATGTAATTTTCCCTATCTTAATTAAGTGTTCATGCATTCAATGTTCTCCACAAAAGATTAATATAACCAGAAGTAACAAAATATCCTGGATGAGTAAAGTATATATTACTAACAATTTATTGACTAAATACAGAATGAGTCTATATTTAGCACACTGATGAAGTGTGGGCAAAGTAATTATTAAGGGTGAGTAAATAATTTTTGAAGACATGAACAGGAAAATGTATGAAAGAATCAATGAAGAAATAAAAAACAGACAAAAAGGTAAAAAATCAGTCTTTGTTTTAGAAAAATTACTCCAAAAATATTTCAGATTCACAAGTGTCAAAGAAAATACTTGAACCTTGAGTAATTTCCATTACTACAGTTTTTTAAAATTTTATTTTATTGTAAAGATGCTGTACAGAGGGGTTACAGTTACATGAGTAAGGCAATGAGTACATCACTCAATGAGATCATTGTTACCCTTCCTTTGTTGTTATCATACTATCTCTTCCCTCCCCCTCCTCCGATACTACTCCCCACCCTCCAACTCCTGCCTGAAGTTGTAAAGTTTGTTTCCAATATACTGTCCTGTGGATCTCATTGTTACAACGGGTCATCCTGTGTCCTTGATTCAGTGTTTTGTTACCATTTTTAATGCACAGAAAGTATTATTCTCCATAACTGATCATTTTTAATGGAAAAGTTAGATTATCACTAACTTCAGATGCACACATTATATGCAGAAGTAAACAACAGAATTAAAGGTGTGATTTTTAATTAAAACTAATGGGTTATTTTTGGGACACGGAGATATTTATAACTCTTTATAAGTGTATTTTGCCAAAAACTAATAGGTAGATTATTTTGCAAATGAAAAATCTAAAAAATGTGTATAATTGTTTATATTTCAAACAGAATTCTAACAATAGCCACTTTGAATTTCACTACAAATACTGAAAATGCCTAAAACTAAGAAATTTTAGAATTGAAACAACTATTTCAAGTAAACCATATTTAATTTGGTTTGCTCTGCTCATTTCAAATCTTTAGATAGACAACTGAAACTTAGCATATAAATACAGATTAGAGGAAAATTGGTTATTATTTGAAAAGAATAGCATTTATAATGAATTCCTCATGTTAGTCAATTTAGACATAATTGTACTGAACCCTAATAATCTATTTGGACCATCTTTTTTCCCCACTGTACAAATGCAGAAAGTCAGAAACATTTTAAAAAAATCCTTTCCCAAAGTCACTTAAATGACCTAACTCCAACTTCAGGATTTCACTGTTAAGCTTCTGCTCAAATGCTGCTTTCACTAGCTGTAAAACTAGTCTAAAACAGGGAGGAAAAAAACTGAAAAATATTAGCTGAATCTAACAGAGCAAGACAGAGGAAAGAACCTGTAGATTCCCTAGAACACATTCTATATCCCAGATCACTAATTCCACTACTATCTTCCTGACAGGAGAACAGAAGAAGCCAACCACAGTAGAAAAGGAAAGAAAAAAAATAGGAGAGAAAAAGTTACAGATGAAATGACAAGATCCCATTCCAATCTCGAGCACTCTTGGTGCCACATACTATGGTGGTCTGGTATATTATCTGCCAGAGATGGGATGATCCTTTATGAAAAACTGTATGCTTCTTAATAGTTTTTCACTAGGCATTGCTTTTGGAAGTCTAACAATAAATGGCTGCAATTATCTCATTATCTTAATGTGAACTCCACCAGTCCCACCCGTGACAAAGTGCTTTCCCAAACATTAACAGTACTGAGGTTTTAATCCAGGGGTAGGTTGAGCACTTTCCATTTGGGCTGTATCTTTTAATCCTTTTTTTTTTTTAATAGGTTCTCATTTTCTGCCTGGGCTAGCCTGGACTTCAATCCTCCTATTATGCTTTCCCATGTAGGTGGGAAAGTGACTTAACACTGAGCACACTTTTATTTGTTATTTATTTTATTGGTTGAGATGGAATCTTGATCCATCTGTCTAGAGTCAGCTCCAACCTCAAACTGCAATCTCCCAATCTCAGCCTCTGAAGTAGCTAGAATTATAGGTATTGTGAGCCATTTTGTACTCAGCTTTTTTGTATTGTGTGTGTTTTCTTTTAAAGTGGTAACTGGCAAATCTAGATGCTAGAGATGTTTATTGTGCCTGGAGTTGCATAATGATTTGTTTGTGCCTCACTCAAAGAAAAAACACCAAGAATGTTAGGTGAGAGTAATAATTTATAATATATATAAAAATACAAGGCTGGATTGGCTCAAGTGGTAAATAGGACAGTAAGTGTCTAGTAAGCAGGAGACTATGTGTTCAATTCCCAGTATACAGCAAAAAAACAAACAAAGCAAAGGAGACCAATACTTCAAATCTATGTCCATCTTACTTTTTGAAAAAAATGTCCTTTACATTAATAAGAATGTACTATACTCATACATTTAAATGTTTAACTAAAACCTGTTTGTACAACTAAAGATAGTGAAAAATAAATTTAACTTAAAAATGTCCTTTAATGTTGATTTAGTTCATGAGAGTCACAACTTTTGGAAACTGTACTGAAGCATTTAAAATGTCTTTTTGGTCTAAACTGTCTGCTTATGGATAAAGTATTTTTTTTCTATGTAATGCATTATATCAACAAAAAGACTGAAACAGCTAATGCCTATTAACTAGTTATGAGAGTGAAAACCTAGATGATTTTAAGCAGCATTTTCATTTAAAAGTTTAGTAGAATATAATGTATCTATGCTTCAAGAATATCAATAGTTCAGTATAGAGCTACAAATCAAGAGGAGCAAAGATCATGAGAATAATAACTCAAAAATCAAATTATTTATTCTGTAGATGAGGGGTCAAATACCTTTCTTCCTTCCATGAACTTCTAATTGTATATCAGATTGAGATTTTGCAAGCTTGTTTATTTAGTTTAATAACAGGAAATGGCACATCAGATGATGTGGATGAAGAAAAAGTGGGCAGACATACTAAATTAGTGTCTTTCTAATGGTAGTTACTGAGAGAATACATAACCACAGTCACCAGAAAGATTAACCAGATATACAGCCACAAAGAAGAACATGTCAAAAAGTAGCTGTTGCCAGGTGCCAATGGCTGATGGCTATAATCCTAGCTACTCAGAAGGCTGAGATCTAAGAATCACGGTTCAAAGCAAGCCTGGGCAGGAAAGTCTGGTTGAGACTTTTTTTTTGGGGGTCGGGTCATGGGGCCTGAACTCTGGGCCTGGGCGCTGTCCCTCAGCTCTTCAGCTCAAGGCTAGCACTCTACCACTGAGCCACCTTCCCAGCCCAAGTCTGTGAGACTCTTATCTCCAATTAAACACCAGAAAACTGGAAGTGGTGCTGTGGTTCAAGAGGTAATGTGCTACCTGCAGCCTGAAGAGCTCAGAGATAGAGCCCAGCCCCAGCCCCACAACTAGACAAAAAAAAAGTAGCTGTTCTAGTTTTAACACTTGATATTCATATTTCAACACAAAAATAATATCTCTTAAGCTGAACCCAAATCACCAGGGTTTTTTCCTAGCATACTTCACAGAGGTTATTGTTGACCAAAAAGTGACATATGGAGTAATTAGCTTTGAAGTCAGATAATATAAATTTCTACCTTTACAATAGAAACTACAAATAAAATGCAAAATTATTTTTCTATTTAAATCAGGAGAATGACAATTTGGAAAAGCATTTTAGAGAAAAACAAAAAAATAGAACTAAAGAAGAAAGAAAACTCAATGTTGTATTATGGGGAACTTAATAACAAGTGACAGTAACATGAATGAAGTCAGTCAGAAAAATAACCAAGAACTTATAAACCCTTCTCATTTGTGGGAGCTTACAAATGGTATATGAAAGATGATCTTCTTTAATGTAAACAATTTGCTTAATGTGTAAGTCTCCAGGAATACTATACAAAATGAGTACAAATATGTCTACTTATCAATGATTGCAATATATAAATCTAAAACTGCTAAGCAATAAATCAAGGTAATAAATATTGATAATAGGAAATACTGATTTTAATAATACCTCACTGATTAAAATTATAAACTACAAACATAAAAATAGGTACATATAAGCCAAATTGTATACCTCATTAGTATAATGCTTTTTATAGTGGTGTGACTTTCTATTTCGAAGAATGTTTTCAGAAGTCCTGTCCACATGACGACGTAATGAGTATCCTGCTTCAGGACCATCTTCACTGGATACTTCATCAGAGACATTTGTTATTGTCCTTTGAGTATCCTAAGTTGGGAGTACACAAAAAGATTGTTAAGTTTTGATTAAACTTTTAGTTTTAAAACTGTAATATTTTTAATTACACACACATACCCTTAACTTTAAAGTATCTTCAAATGCCTCCAAGTAAAATACTACCTAACACAGGCCAAAATTTTTCTTAATAGAGATCCAGAAAACACAACAAATCAAAGAAGGTTGGATAAATGGAATTGCATGAAACTGCAGAGCTTCTGCATGGCAAAGGACATAGGTAGCATGATCAATAGAAAGCCCACAGACTGGGAGAAGATCTTCACTAGCTAACAACAGACATATCTAAAATATACTTAGAACTCAAAAAATTAAGGCACCCAAAAACAACTTCTCAAAGAAACAACCACCCCATTAATAAATGGGCTAAAGACTTAAAGAGAGACTTCTCTGAAGAGGAAATAAGAATGGCCAATAGACACATGAAGAAATGCTCAACTTCTCTGGCCATAAAAGAAATGCAAATCAAAACAACATTGAGATTACACCTCATCCCAGTTAGAATGGCTAGAATCAAAAAATCTAATAATGACAGATGTTGGAGGGGATGTGGCCAAAAGGGAACCCTACTGCATTGTTGATGGGAGTGTAAACTTGTTCAACCACTTTGGAAAGCAGTATGAAGTTACTCAGTCCCAAAAAAATTTAGGTCCCATGATTTCCCTTATTTGCAACAATTAGTATCAAATAGGATAATCTTATCAGATGAGCTGAAAAGCTCAAAAGCCATGTACAAATGACCATATGAGATGATGCTAACTGAAGTGAACCCCAAGATATGGACATAAGAGGTCTGTTTTTATTGTTTTAAATGTACCATGTGATTTTATTTGTTGCTGTTGTTTTCTTTGTATGTTCTTTCCCTTATGGCATATCCCCTGTTGTCACTGTACTTGATTTTGATACCCTGCATCTTGTATACAGGAGAGGGGAAGGGGAATAATAAAATACTGAAACAAGGACACAGGATGACCCAACTGCACAAGGATACCCACAGGACAGTATATTGGAAACGAACTTTACAGCTTTGGAGGGTGCGCGGTAGAGAGAGGGGGGTAGGAATGGGGAAGGTGGGAAGGGAAGGGATAGTGGGACAACACCAAGGAAGGGAAGGGGTAACAATGACCGACAAGTAATGTACTCATTGCCTTACTCATGTACAAGATCTTAACAATAAAAAAAAAAAAGAAACTGCCTAAAAGAATAGTACTGCCTGATTGTTTTGAGTGACTGTACTTTTTACAATTTAAATTAGAACTTAATGGGTTTCATCTGATATTGTCACATATACAATTAACTTTAATAATAACATCCCCCATTATCCTCTCTTGTACCCCCTTCCTACAAATCCCTTCCCTCTCCCCAAATATTCCATTTTTATGGGTTTTTTTTCCAAGTGCAGATTTTCACTTAATGAGAAAAAGCATGCAATACTTGTCTTCTAGCTTGTATGACTTAACATCACAGTGTCACAATAAATATGAGTGTGCACATATCTACTGTATTTTGGGGGGGGAGAGGGTTGTGAGCAGGAATGTAATCCTGATTTTAATAGAAGTTCCTCATTTTTGTATGATTTTGTATTCTGTTTATTACAAGTGGTTTTTTAGAGCTAAGAGCACAATGAAGCTCAGGGAAAGTGCCCAGGCCCTGAATTCGAGCCCTAGGACTGGCAAACACACACACACACACACACACACACACACACACACACACACACTCACACAGACACACCTACTAAACTATATAACATCTAAGAAAAAAAGAGAACATACTTTAGAATGTCATATGGGTAAGTGTTTTTTAATCTCAAAGCGCAGGCAATAAAACTGGCAAAATTTGACAAAGAGAACTGTATCAAACTAGAAAGTTTCTGTACATCAGAGGAAATAGAGTTAAGAACAAATTGTAGAATTTGAAAAAATATTTGTAAAGTACTCATCTAACACAAGCTAATATCCAGAATATATGAGGAACTAAAAAAAAAAAACACCCCAAAACAACAATAAAACCAAATAATCCAATTGAGAATTCCCTAAAGTATTTTTTCCTCAGAAGAAGATACAGAAAGAAAAGAAATACATGACTACATGAAAAAAATTTTCATTATCACTATCAGGGAAACAAATGAAACCACAATGAAGTATAATCTCATTTTATTTTCAAAAAGACAAAAAATGACAAATGGTGGTATAAATGTGGAAAAGGGGCTTTCTTGTATAATGTTGGGAGAAATGTAAATTAGCATGGTCATTATAGAACAGTATATATCTTCAAAAAGCAATGTAGAATTGCCATATGATCTAGCATTCCTACTACTGAATATGGAAATATACATATACATATATATACACACACAAGATGTATATATAAACAACATATATACACATATGTATGCATAGAAAGAATATAAAGTCAGTATATCAAGTAAATATCTGCATCTGCATATTAGTTGCAGCACTATTCACAGTTTGAACATCTGGATTAGAGAAAAAAATTTCTAATTTTCTATAGCACAATACAATAATCATGGCTAGTTGGTACCAGCAGCTCACACTGTAATCTGAGACACTCAGGAGGCAGAGATAAAAGAATTGTGGTTCAAAGCTATGGAGTCTATAATGCCATCTCTTATTAACCAGCAAAATGCCAAACTGGAAGAGTGACTCAAGTGGTAAAGTGTCAACTATGAGCAAGATAGCCAAATGAGAGCAAGAGGACCTGAGTAATGGCATATACACAAAAGTTACTATGGTTAAAAACAATTAACTAAATAATTCACATTAGGAAATAAAAATAATGAATGTCTGAGGTGATAGATGTCATACCCTGATCTGATCACTGCAAGCTCTCTCTCTCTATATATATATATTTATGTACATATGTGTGTAAATAAATGTATATAAATATATATGCATACATATGTATGTGTGTATATACATGCATGCATTGAAAGGCCAAACTGTATATCATGAATATATATAATTACTATGTGCCAATTAAATAAAAATGTATTCTAAGGAAGAATTTTATATCAATTATAAAACAAAACACTTGTGTTGAGCCAAAGGCAGTAAATGTAGGAAAAACAAGATATTTTCTGATAGGCTACATGAAGTCTGTGTTCTAGTCTAACCACTAGAACAACTGATATTTCAGCTTAATCCAAATTATTACTCATATAGAAATATGGGATGAAACTGTAAGATTCAACAAATGCTAACTATACAGTATACAATAAATACTTTAACATGTTTGAATAATTTCAGCTATCAATCAATTTAGAAGGTACCAACTTGTACTTGCAATCAATTAATCAGAATATTTATCTGATTTTTAGCCTTATTAACATTGTTGTACAGTATATAAGAATTCTTTGTAATCATGTTGGTAACTATTTCATCTGGACTTAATTGAAGGTAAAAGTCTGAAAATAAGTAGATTATATAAAAGCTTTCAATTAAGGACATCTGTGACATCTAAGTCACCTCATATTACTAACATAAAACCACATAACCCAAATTTTAAAATGGTACCTACTTTGCTGGGAATATTCCTAGAAGTTCCTGTGATCCAGGCTGTCTCTTCTGGCTTAACAGTTTCACACTGAGGTTCATGGTTTTGTATCCCATCTTCACTGCTTTTTACAGTCTTTTTCCCATCAAGGGATACATAGCCATTGTCAGTCTCAGTTGATTTATCAATTGAACTCTTTGCTTTCTTTGACCTAAAAAGTATGTGGAAGTATCTCAGCTTATTTTGAATAGGTTACTTACAGAAATTGTGATCTGTTCATAATTACATTAAGTAGTTATTTCTCAAATTTTTAGTGGTCACTCAGTTTTACAACGAATAATTTAGAATTATAATAGATAAAATAAACATACAAATCAAGACCGAGTTCAGCTTATTATACAATGTCTTAAAATATTTTTATCTTTAAGTAGCTGTACAAAGAAACATCAATTCAATATACCAATTTTTGAGTACAATGCATCTTGATCAATGTCACTCTTCAGGTTCTGAATTCTAAAAAACATGCCCTAACTTATTCTGAGTGAAAATCATCTGGTCTAAGATCAAAATTTTGCAAATTTGGGCTGGGAATATAGTTTAGTGGTAGATTTCTTGCCTAGTATGCATGAAGCCCTGGGTTCCATTCCTCAGTACCACATAAACAGAAAAAGCCACAAGTGGCACTGTGGCTGAAGTGGTAGAGTGCTAGCTTTGAGCACAAAAGCTCAAGCACTGTCATGGACAGTGCTCAGGCCCTGAGTTCAAGCCCCAGGCTTGGCAAAAAAAAAAATTGTGCATTTTATTATAATAAGGTTTTGAAACTTAAAAAACTATCTTGGTAATTACCAGCATAGTTATAATACTGTTTTAATCTAATTCAATTCTCTATCCAAATACATTTTACTTTTACCATACATATATACACATACATATATTTAGCATACATATATATATATATATATATATATATATACATATACACATTCTCTGGTAAATTTGTATAATGCATGATAAACCTTATCATAACAGCACAACTACAAATTGATTAAACAATATCAGAAAAATAGTGAAGTGATAGAAAATAGTTATCTGCAGTATCTCTTTTCTTAATTTATTAATTTAGCACCATCAGTTACATTTAGTATTTTGATAACTTTTTAATGGTTTTCCAGTTTATTATTTGTATAGGTAAACTACTAATATAACCTTAATATAACCTTAAATATTTTGAAATAAGTATTCAAGATAATAATAATATAAGGCTGAATTAGGTTTATTTTTGAAGTTTATTCCCCTACTGAAATATCAGGAAATAAATGTAAGAGTGTTTAGTGTACAAAATACTAAACTACAATTGGATAACTAAGGAAGAGACTTAGAGGAAAATCATTTAATACAATTCACATGACATATTAAAAATAATTTCCACCTATATGCTCAAAAAAGCAAATGAACTACTCAACCAAAATAAATTAGTACTTAGAAATAAAAAAGAAAACAAAATTAAGAAATCTTAACTATATTTTGCTAGCACATACTCATTCAGATACAGATGTACTTACACATAACCTAAAATGTTCTTTACAGTCTCTATTTCTCCATTATCTGGACCATTATAGTTTGTCAAAACAAAACTCATACATACTATGGCTATGATATTTTAATCATTAAATATTCATTATCTTAGACTGAAATGCCAGAGAAAGAAGAGTGCATCTCTATGTCATATGAAGTCATGAGTAAATACAAACCCTGATAAAAAGAAAGCAGCATGCCAGAGATCTCTGAAGACAGCACCAACAGTGTAAGGGGTGCTTGTACTGTGACTCTGAACTGCTTCTTCCTGGGTGTTATCTGTGGTACTAGAACCATCTCCTTCCCTATGGACTTCCAAATGGGCTGCTTTTCTTAATTTCCTTAATCAAAAAAAGATTAACAGTAGAAAAAGCTTTAAAACTTTAATAACCATTTTCTTGGTAGTACACTCAGAATTTTGCAAAACATAAAAATAAGAAATTTAATACAAAATAAAGCTCAAATTTATTGCATGTATTTTAATTCAAACATTATCATGTATATTCAAGACCAATTTCTGATTAATAAGGTCCTGCTCACTGCTCATACTAACAGGTCAAAGGACAGAAAATTAAACGAATCATACCAAACAGATATGTACAAAAGGATTTCTTCCTTATTTGAATATCACTATGTACAGTTGATTGGAGAAAATTATTGCCTAATTGATAAGCAAAAACTACTCATTTTAAATATCAAAATTGCAAAACTGAAAATGTCATAATCTCTTAGCAGTATGCAAAAGAGAGTAGTTCCAAAAGACCCTTTAAACAGAATTCCATTGTGTTTAGAGACCTGCTACAAATAGCTACGTATAGATAGCATCAAATAAATAAAGATCAGTTGGATTTTACATTTTTAAACTTTTTTTTTGTTTTTACATTTGGGCTTTTACTTTTACCAAGGCATCATAGAATACAAGATTAGTAAGCACTATTAGCAATTACAGCTAACATAATTCTCTACACAGATACTATGTATCAGTTTTAAAAAGAAAAAAAAACAAAAAAGTTATAGCTATATGGTCTCAAAATAGTCTTGAAGCAAATACAGAAAATAATGCTGCAATGAATATGGTTGTGCTAGTAGCTTCACTATGGCCTCGTTTGGGTAAATTGCCCAGAAGTGTGATTGCTGGGTCATAGGGGAGCTCTATGTCTAGTCTTTTGAGGAACTTCCATACTGCTTTCCAGAGTGGTTGAACAAGTTTACACTCTCACCAACAGTGTAGTAGCATTCCCATTTGGCCACATCCCCATCAGCATCTGTTATTATTAGATTTTTTTGATAATGGCCATTCTAACTAGAGTGAGGTGGAATCTCAATGTTTTTTTAATTAGCATTTCTTTTATAGCCAGAAATGTTGAACATTTCTTCATGTGTCTATTGGTCATTCTTTTTTCCTCTTCAGAGAAGTTTAAGTGTTTAGCCTACTTGTTAATGGGGTACTCGTTTCATTGAGGATTTGTTGGGGGATTTAATTTTTTGAGCTCTAAGAGTATTTTAGGTAAGAGACCCTTGTCTGTTGCTAGTGAAGATCTTCTCCCAATCTGTGAACTTTCTATACAACCCAGATGCCCCTCGGTAGATAAATGGATCAAGAAAATGTGATATATATATATATATATATATATATGTATATATATATATATATATATATATAAAACAGAGTTCTATGACATTGCCCCCTTTGTAAGAAAATGGAAAGACCTGGAAAAAAATTATATTAAGCGAAGCAAGCCAGGCCCAAAGAAATGTAAGTTGCATGGTTTCCTTCATTTGTAATAATTAGAATAGGTCTATGATAGTATTAGCAGAGGATCACAATAGCCTAATTGCTAAGAGCATACCAAATATAATGAAGTGTATCAAAGTGAACTCCAAGAATTGGAAGAGGTTTGTATTATACTATGCTTGCAGTTATTTCAATTTTTTTCTTTAAAACTGTCTGTACCCTTTGTCTTGTATGTAAGTTTATCTGATCCGTGGAAGGGAAAGGGAATCACAGAAACAGCAGGACAAAGGATGAACTAATGCAATAATGATACTCACTAGACACTATTTTGGAAATCAACTTTAAAACTTGAGGAAAGGGGAGGGGAAACAGGAGAAAATGAGGGAGGGGGTAACTCTTTACAAAGAAATGTACTCATTACCTTACTTAATGTAACTGGAACCCCCCTGTTCATCACCTTTACAATAAATAACTTTTTAAAAAAAGAGAATAAAAAATAGTTTGTTAACTGATTGTGGAACTCAGTGCTTTATTTAAAAGAATAACTTTATAATATTTTAGTCGATGAAGGGAAGAGCAGTCAAAAGAATCCTGGATTCAAAACACCACTTTTTGACAGACAGTACCTTCTTCTTTTACCGACTGTGCTTAGAGGAGGTTTGGGTGTTCTTGTTGAAACAATCTGGCAATGCACAGTTCCCAAAAGCAGCATCAGCCATATTGGCCCAATGACTTCTGTCAGAGGTATGCTATGTGGGCTAGAAGTGGAACAGAATAATACTATTGCAGCAACTACAAAAAGGAAAAGAAAATACATTTAATTACAGACCTGAGAGTCGCTTCTTCAAAACTTTAAAACTTTTTTTTTACATTACCTCTTACCAGATTCCTTTTTCTAAATTTAAATGATTTTAAAATGCCACTCTACTTGAGCTCTTTAAACACTATTGTGTTTGCTACAGTCTAACCGCAGTATTTAGTAACACTCTCTTGGAACAACATAGTAGTCAATATAGTCTTTAAAATAAACTCAACACTGGGATAAAAACATTCAAAGCTAAGGATAATTTCGCTTAGATCTCAATCAAACAATCTACACTAAGTTTAAGAACATTTATATCTTTGTTTGACAAACAAGGAAAATTTGTGACAAGAATAAATTTATACAGAAAGCTTGTGAACAGAGGTCTATATGTTCAAGATTAACATAAATTTACTTGGCTATATTTTCCAAGGAAATTATTGTATTCATCAAAGCTAACCATTATCACATGAAAGGGAAAGGTTGTTTTTGTCTACCCTGTTTCCCTTAAACTCTCTGAATAAAATCTCTTTACATTTTTAGAAGATTTCTTCTTTTACCTGGGAAAGGTTGCTTTACCGATTCTGCATCCCTTAAACTTTCTGATTATAAAATCTTTTTTAGACTTTTGGAAGCTTTCTTCTTTTACTTGTCAGTGAAACAGTTTTATTTCTCCAACTTCAGACATGGACATATAATGTAATCTAAGCTCACCAGTTTGTATAACTCAACATGAGTTATTAAAAACATAGGCATATGATCAAAGCAGGTCAATCAGAAACTTTAGAAATAATTTAAGTCTCGAAGAATGCCATTTTCCTAGATCACAAATACTAAGGACTGTGGAAATAGGAAATTGCCAGAGACCACCTCAGCCACCACCCAGAAAGAGCCAGCCTAAGACTACAACCAGCAAAGAAAGAAGAATCAACAGAGAAAAGTAAAGATAGCACTTGAGCCTCAAATTCCATCCATGCCTGAATCGAAAGACTAGGAATATCTAATTCTACTTTGGAACAAATAGTTAATTTAAGTATGATGAGGTTTTTGTTAATTTTGTTAAGTAGGATCACTGTAATGCTGCTATATAATGCAAATATTTTAAAATGCCTACGGCTATAAAACACATTAAATATTTACTTTAAAAATATTTAACTTGGGGATGGGAAGGTGGCTCAGTGGTAGAGTGCTTGCCTTACATGCATGAGGCCCTGGGTTCGATTCCTCAGCACTACGTAAGCAAAAAGAAAAAAGCCAGAAGTGGCGCTGTGGCTCAAGTGGTAGAGTGCTAGCCTTGAGCTGAAGAGCTGAGGGACAGCCCTCAGGCCCAGAGTTCAGGCCCCACAACCGGACCCCCCCCCCCCAAAAAAAATATTTAACTTAACAAAAACACTGTAGTTAGAAAATATACAATAAAATTTTAGAACTTTCATGAAATTAACAATAAAGTAACTTTTCCAAAATAATCGTGAAGTTTGTAATATACTTTATTTCAGATATTTTAAGAATCTCTTATAAGAAAACAATTCAAAATGTCAGAAAAAATCTGAATATGGTCACTTCAACAGTATCCACAATAGTCAAAGTCAGTGAACAACTTAAATGGCCAATATGGATATACAATGAAATATTTTCTAATAAGTTAATATTACATGTATCTTGATACATGTAACACTAATTATAGTATTAGCCAAAAATAATATAGTCACATAAAATTACTCAACAATATAAAGTTTCTGAAAGTAAACTGAAAATGTAAGACTATAGTTTGGTTCTTTTTTTATTCAGCTTATACTTATTTTAGCTTATACTTTCTAAATTTTCTACCACAAAAATATATCATTATATTTAATCAGAGAAAATATGGCTGAGTTGTAGCACAGTGGTAGAGCACAAATCTAGCATTCACAAGGCCTCTAGTTCAATCCCCACCATGGTTAAAAAAAATCCAACATACGGAGCTGGGAAGGTGGCTCAGTGGTAGAGCGCTTGCCTTGCATGCCTGAGGTCCTGGGTTCGATGCCTCAGCACCATATAAGAAAAAAGCCAGAAGTGGCGCTGTGGCTCAAGTGGCAGAGCGCTAGCCTTGAGCTGAAGAGCTGAGGGACAGCGCCCAGGCCCAGAGTTCAGGCCCCACGACAGGACCCCCAAAAAAAAAAAATCCAACATATATTTCACATAAGCATAATCATACAATCACAATCATAAAATCTTCAGTCCATTCCAGTTTGTTATTGTTTTTTTTGGGGGGGGGGGCAATCATGGGGCCTGAACTCAGGGCCTGGGCGCTGTCCCTCAGCAATTCAGCTCAAGGCTAGCGCTCTACCACCTGAGCCACAGCGCCACTTCGGCTTTTTTTCTTTTTGCTTATGTGGAGCTGAGGAATCAAACCCAGGGGACCTCAGGCATGCAAGGCAAGCACTCTACCACTGAGCCACCTTCCCAGCTCTTCCAGTTTGTTATTGTTGTTGTTGGTCATGGGGCCTGAACTCTGGGCCTGTGCACTGTCCCTCAGCACAAGGCTAGCACGCTACCACTTGAGCCACAGTGCCACTTCCAGCTTTTTCTGCTTATGTGGTACTGAAGAATCAAACCCAGGGCCTCATGTATGCAAGGCAAGCACTCTAGTACTGAGCCACCTTCCCAGCCCCTTCTATTACGTTTTATACATATAAGATGTACACTGTGCCAACAATGAGAAAAGTGTGGCTGAAATTAGGAAAGCAACTCCATTTGTAATAGCCCCACAAAAAATAAAATACCTAGGAATTAACTTAACTAAAGAAGTGAAGGACCTCTATGATGAAAACTTTAAAATCTTGAAAAAGGAAATCAACACAGAACTTAAAAAATGGCAAAACCTCCCATGCTCCTGGATTGGAAAGATTAACATCGTGAAAATGGCAATACTTCCCAAGGCTATCTACAAATTCAACGCAATACCTATCAAAATTCCACCCTCATTCTTCAAGGAAATAGAAGAGGCAATCCAAAAATTCATATGGAACAATAAAAGACCCCGAATAGCAAAAACGCTCCTCAACGGAAAGAACACTGCTGGAGGAATATCAATACCAAATTTCAAACTCTACTATAAAGCCATAGTAATCAAAACAGCTTGGTATTGGCATAAGAACAGACCTCAGGACCAATGGAATAGAATTGAAAACCCAGAAATGAACCTACAGACCTATAGCCATCTAATCTTCGATAAGGGAGCTAAAACAATAGAATGGAAGACAGACAGCCTCTTCAGTAAATGGTGCTGGCAAAACTGGTTAACTACATGTAGAAAACTAAAGCTAGATCCTTCTATATCACCCTGCACCAGAATCAACTCCAAATGGATCAAAGACCTTGAACTCAAAGCAGACACTCTGAAAACATTACAGGATGGAATAGGAGAAACCCTAGGTCTCCTTGGCTCAGGCCGAAATTTTCTGAATAGAGACCCGGAAACACAACAAATCAAAGAAAGGTTGGACAAATGGGATTGTATAAGGTTGCAGAGCTTCTGCAGGGCAAATGACATAGCTAGCAAGATCAATAGAAAGCCCACGGATTGGGAGAAGATCTTTACTAGCCATACAACGGACAAGGGTCTCATATCTAAAATATACTTGGAACTCAAAAAATTAAACCACCCAACAACAAATCCTCAAAGAAACAACTGCCCAATAAGTAAGTGGGCGAAAGACTTAAAAAGAAGCTTCTCTGAAGAAGAAAGAAGGATGGCCAATAGACACATGAAGAAATGTTCAACATCCCTAGCCATAAAAGAAATGCAAATCAAAACAACATTGAGATATCACCTCACTCCAGTTAGAACAGCAAAAATCAAGAACTCTAACAACAACAGATGCTGGAGGGGATGTGGACAGAAAGGAACCTTACTTCATTGTTGGTGGGAATGTAAACTTGTTCAACCACTTTGGAAAGCAGTATGGAGGTTCCTCAAAAGACTCCACATAGAGCTCCCCAATGACCCAGCAATCCCACTTTTGGGCATCTACCCAAATGATCACAAACAAGGCCACACTAAAGCTACCAGCACAACTATGTTTACTGCAGCATTATTTACCATAGCTAAGATATGGAACCAACCCAGATGCCCCTCAGTAGATGAATGGATCAAGAAGATGTGGTATATATACACAATGGAATTCTATGCCTCCATCAGAAAGAATGACATTTCCCCATTTGTTAGGAAATGGAAAGGCTTGGAAAAAATTATATTAAGTGAAGTAAGCCAGGCCCAAAGAAACATAGGTCCCATGGTTTCCCTTATTTGCAATATCTAGTATAGGTATGAGTCAAGCGGAAAAAGTCAGAGAATGTGATGTTAGGAAAACGAATCCTCAAATATGTATTTTAATGTTTTTGTTTCTTTCATGCATGTGTTTCTAATGCATTTATAAGATTATTTCTTTGTTGCTTTGTATGTCCCTCCCCCACAGTGTAAGCCCCGCTTTCACTATATTTGATGTCAGTATAACATGTGGAGGAGATGGGGACAAACAAGTCGTTTAAGGATTCAGGTGGACCTGTTGCAACAATGAGAAGTACAAAATGTCATGTCAAAACCAGCTTTACAATGTCAGTGGGGGGGGGGGGGGTATGATTGGGTGGGGGGGGTGGGGGGAGGCTGGGAAGGGAGGTGAAGGGTAAACAAAAGAGGAGGCTGCAATGCTTGGTAAGAAATGTATGCATTATCCTGCCCATGTAATTGTAACCCCTCTGTACAGTATGTTCTCAAATAAAATAAAATAAAATTTAAAAAAAAAAAAAAAGATGTACACTGGCTAAGAAGAAACAACTTTAAGTTATTTAATCTTTATTATATTTTCATTCACTTAAAGATATTTCTTATACAGAGGGTCTGTTGATGAAACATACATAACTAATCATTTAGAAATCAGAGTTGTTTTTAAAAGCAACACATTAAAAAGACTTAAAAGAACCAAACAAATAAAAAGAAAAAAAGAATTGCTTTTTTTGTTGTTGTTGTTTTTTGTTTTTTTTGGGTCCGGTCGTGGGGCTTGAACTCTGGGCGCTCTACCACTTGAGCCAAAGCGCCACTTCCGGCTTTTTCTTTTTGCTTATGTGGTGCTGAGGAATTGAACCCAGGGCCTCAGGCATGCAAGGCAAGCGCTCTACCACTGAGCCACCTTCCCAGCCTCAAAGAATTGCTTTTTAAGTGTAATGAGATGAAGGTTGTTTCTTCTTTGGTCTCAGAAGCTCTCTAGTGTTGTAGTATCATGTGTACTGTTACTAAGACTTCACTGGTGTGCTGTTTTGTTGAGAGACAGCCTAACAAAGCTGTGAGAATGTGGTTCAGGGGTCAAAAATTTTAGTCATATGAATTTCTATTTGTTTTAGTTATCCACACATCTATGTTTTTTTATTATGTTGAAAAATTCTCAGATATTTTTAATACCAAGTATACTGTTTTGTCTCACTATCATACTCACACTTGACACTCAATAGTATAGTTAGAACATGCATTAATAACATATATAACTTAATACATATAACTTAGGAAACCTAAAAATATAACATCTTGAAAGTTAAAAGCAAACTTCATTTCCATCTTTTATTTATACCTTGAAGAAGGTAAAGGACAAGAAGCCAGAAAAAGATGACCTTCGATGTTACTTGTAACCACCACCGGAAGAAAAAAGGAAAAAACACAACTCGAACAATTCCCTTTCTAGTCAAAGAAGTCCAAGGACTTTCAGGCTTTGCCTTGGCGAATGCAGATCCTGAGGAAAAGTAAAGACAACAGCAGACTCCACTCATTATTCTTAATTTCTTTACAGAAAAAAAATTCAGTGTTTGAAAAACAATAGCATGTATATTATTTGATTTTGTATTAATGCTATGAGTGAAGACTTCCAATTTGAGGTGGTAATCACTTTTTAAAATAAGTCTTCATCCTGTCATATTAAATCAGGTACTTCAAAAGATTATTGCTTGAAATAAAAGTATTTCCCCACTTATTTAATAAACATAGCAGAATTGTACTCAAATGTCAATTCCAATCAGAAATAACAGGTTAAAAACATTTTAGTTTCATTTCTAAAATGATACTTCTGGGGTTTGAACTTAAGCCCTTGAGCTTGCTAGGCAGGTAATTACCACTGAGCTATGCCTCTAGCCCATTACCATTTGAGGTTGTGTAATAAGGTTCTATAGTTTGCTAAGCAAAAATGAATTGCTATTGTTTAACAGCAGTGCTAAAGGTAACTAAATTATCTATACCTAATTTCTTGTTGTCATCTTCAGAGGGAGAAAGGACTACTGAACAGCATTTAAATGCTTCCATTCTCGTTTATACTATTCCTATCTTCATTAAGACTCACACTGCAAAATTTTACTTCACAAATGTTCAGATGTGAACTATTTTGACTTTTTTCCCTCCAAATCAATGTATCTCAGACAGGTGCTGGTGGCTCATGCCTGTAATCCTAGCTACTCAGAAGGCTTGAGATCTGAGAATTGCAGTGCAAATCAATGGGCAGGAAAGTCTGTGATACTGTTAGCTCTAATTAGCCAGCAAAAAGTGGAGAAGTGGAACTGTGGCTCTAGTGGTAGAGCACTAATTTTGAGCAAAAAAGCTCAGGGACAGTGCCCAGGCCCTGAGTTCAAGCTCAAAAAAAAAAAAAATTAGAAAAAACATCCAAGTATCTAAGACTCACCTCTTACAAGATCAACATCTATGAGGTCTGGTTTCACATGTGCTGTTTTCTTTGGTTTATTCCTTAGCCCCTGTAACATATAAAAAGTATTATTGGAATATCACATATATATTCTCACATATATAAGCAGAAAACAATCAACTTCTAAATATTTCCCTTTAAAATAAAAACTTTATGAACTAGTCAAAAAGATACATTTAAGTAGTCATTACAAATAGAAAATAATTATAGTATTATAATACATTTAAATACTTTCCAAAAGACATGTTCAGGGATGTGTGTAATATGCAAAGCCTATTTATTTCTCATAGCAAATTTCTAATACAAAGATTCTTACTACCCCAAGCCAATTTGGTTACACAGACTAAATGGTTCAAGAGTCAGCTCTCACTCCAGATTGGCATTAGAATAGTGTGAAGGATGAGTGGGGAACAGAGGTCCCAGAGGGCCTCAAGACTGACATGCCAATCACTGACCAGATCATAATGTCACCTCACTGCCTTAGAATTTAGATACCATAACCAAGAAGAGGAGGTAGTTCTCATGAATTGAATTCATTTAAACTTGAAATTACTAAACATTAAGATTAAATTTCTATAATAAATGTAGAGAGGGTTAAATTAGTAAGGAAAAAAGCTATGGAAAAATAAATGATGTTACTACTTAAGATGAATTTTTAGGAACTCAAAGAACTTAAAATCAGGAGCCAAAAGCTGTGAAACGACACAGAGTATAGATAATTTTTATACACACAGTTAAGAAAGCTTAAGACCTTTCTTTGGGTCTTGATACAAATAACAATGACAGCCCTCAAGTTAAATTCAGATTAAGAATTATTAGTACCTAAAATAAACAGGACAGGGCTGGGAAGGTGGCTCAGCGGTAGAGCGCTTGCTTGCCTTGCATGCTTGAGGCCCTGGATTCCATTCCTCAGCACCACATAAGCAAAAAGAAAAAAAGCCGGAAGTAGCGCTGTGGCTCAAGTGGTAGAGCGCTAGCCTTGAGCTGAAGAGCTGAGGGACAGTGCCCAGGCCCAGAGTTCAGGCCTCACGACTGGACCAAAAAATAAATAAATAAAATAAACAGGACAGCAATAAAGATCATAATTAACTAAAACATCTAAACTAAATAGCCTGAAATCCAAGACACAATTAATCCTTGAATCTCTTCACATATTGTATCTGTCTGAAGTTGTAAACTATGTACAGATACAAAAGAGAAAAGGATAAAATGCTTACAAAAGAGAAATGGAGAAATGGCTGGTTATTGAAGACATAAGAACAATAATTATATCTATGGTTAATCTTCAGGTTCTTGAATTATGTATTTGCAAATTCACTGAGTACTATTTATAGACCTAAATCTATATGCTTAGGCTGATCATAGTGGGTCACAACTGAGATAGAAGGATCACAGTTTAAGACAAGCTGAGGTAAAAAGTTAAAAATAAAAACAAAAACAAACCCCTCTGTACGGTATTTTCATAATAAATTAAAAAAAAAACAAACCCCAAAACCCTATCTCCAAATATAAGCTGGGCATGATGGCACACGCCTGTAATTCCAGCTACTCAGAAAACAGAAGTAGGAAGACTGCAGTCTGAGGCCAGCCCATGCAAAACTTGAGACCCTACCTGAAAGGCAAAGCAAAAAGCACTAAGAGTGTGACTCAAGTAAAGCACTTGCACAAGCACAATGACCTGACTTCAAACCCAAGCACCATGAAAATAAATAAATAGTACATTCCCAGTTGAGGCCACACAAAGTACAACTATGCCTTCTTGCTTTAGCTCTCATTACTGTATGGAAGTGTTCCTACCACAGTCTACTTTGTATTTTTTTTCACATTTTTGCATGTTTTTGTTTTGATTTGTGGTAGTGGGGGGTGAACTTAAGCCCTTACACTTGCTAGGCAGGCACTCTGCTACTTGAGCCATTACCTCAACTCATATTTTTGTGCTCTGAATTAGCAAAATTTTGTTCAAATGATTCTTAGGTACAGTGCTTCAGTTTAGTGTTTCTAAGTGCAAGAATACCTTACTGAGAAAATATACGTCTGCTTTTACCTTTGCTTATACCTGAGTTCCTCACAGTGCTACTGGCTATAAGTTCACTGTTGATGAAATCAATAATATGTATTAAATAAGGGACCTAGGTGTGTTTTGATCAGTTAATAAAAGCATCATGACCAACGGCTCAGGGAACCTAAATCTGCATCTCTCCTGCAGCAATAATTTGGTATTCACTAATTCAGTGTTCGTAGTGACTTTATAAAACATAACTGCTAAGAAAAATGAGAATCAATTATATACTTTATTTCTATTTTAATGTCACTGTTAAGTAGCTGACAGATTATAAACTATTCTCAAGACATCAAATTGGAGAGTAATAATGTTTACAGTTAACAAAACTGTACTTTAAAATTTTAAATATATATTTTTATTGTAAAGATACTGTACAGAGGGGTTACAGTTACATGAGCAAGGAAATGAGTCCATTTCCTATTGAGCACTGTTACCCCCGCCTTTGTTTTTCCCCTACCATCCCTTTCCTCCCTACCTCCCCAACTCCTGCAGTTAAGCAAATACTCTTAAAGAATAAAATAGATCCAAATATTATAATACTGGGAGATTTTTAATACCCCACTCTCACCAAAGGACAG
The DNA here is from genome assembly GCF_019054845.1 of Dipodomys spectabilis. Taxonomy (NCBI): domain Eukaryota; kingdom Metazoa; phylum Chordata; class Mammalia; order Rodentia; family Heteromyidae; genus Dipodomys; species Dipodomys spectabilis. Next base: position 14,577,969 of record NW_024870766.1, read on the forward strand.
GTCTACCAACAAGAGAATTGGCAAAGAAGCCACCAAATTAAGGCCATATTTCAAGCAGAACTAATTGACATCTACCAAGTTTTCCACCCTAAAATGACACAGTACACGTTCTTCTCAGCTGCTCATGGAACTTTCTCCAAAATAGACCATATCATAGTTCATATAAGGAAATACAAGGAGACTGACATAATCCCCTGTGTATCCTATCCGACCACAGTGGAATCAAGCTAGTTCTCAATAACAAAGCATTCCGTAGAAATTACTCAAATACATGGAAATTGAACAGCACACTTCTGAGCAACACCTGGGTAATAGAAGAAATTAAAAGTTCCTACAATTCAATGAAAATGAATATACATTACCAAGAAACCTGTGGGACATGGAAAAAGCAGTCCTGAGGGGAAAATTTATTGCTCTGAGTGCACACATCAAGAAAATAGAGACAGACCAAGTAAATAATCCCATGCTGCAATTGAAACTGCTAGAAAAGCATGAAAAAATTGAACCTAAAGTTACTAGATGGAGCAAAATAACCAAAAAAAGAGCTGAAATCAAGGAAACTATTTAAAAAAGGCTGGTTTTTTGAAAAAAATCAATAAAATTGATGGACCTTTGGCAAGATTAACCAAAAAAAGAAAAGAGGAAATCCAACTCAATAAGATCAGGGATGCCACAGGAAAAATTACAACAAATACTCAAGACATCCAAACAATTATAAAGAATTATTTCCAGGGGCTGAGAAGGTGGCTCAGTGGTAGAGTGCTTGCCTTGCATGCATGAGGCCCTGGGTTCGATTCCTCAGCACCACATAAGCAAAAAGAAAAAAGCCGGAAGTGGTGCTGTGGCTCAAGTGGTAGAGCGTTAGCCTTGAGCTGAAGAGCTGAGGGACAGCGCCCAGGCCCAGAGTTCAGGCTCCATGACCAGACCTCCCCACCCAAAAAAAAAAAGAATTATTTCCAGAAACTATACTCACTAAGGAAAGAAAAACCTAGCAGAAATGGATGAATTTTTAGAGAACTACAAACTGCCCAAGCTGAACCAAGAAGAAATAAATCAATTAAATAAACCAATATCTTACAATGAGATAGAGGAAGCAATCAGAAGTCTTCCAACAAGGAAAAGCCCAGGACCAGATGGATTCACTACAGAATTCTATAAGACCTTTAAAAAGGAACTAATACCCATACTCCTCAGACTCTTCTGAGAAATAGAAACAGAGGAAGCTATCCCAAACTCATTCTATGATGCCAATATCACACTCATCCCCAAACCAAGCAAAGAGCCAACAAAAAAAGTGAACTACAGACCAATCTTTTTGATGAGCATTGATGCAAAGATCCTTAACACAATTCTAGCCAACAGAATCCAGAAACACATACATTACGACCAAGTAGGCTTCTTCCAGAGATGCAGGGATGGTTTAACAAACATAAATCAATAAATGTAATCCATCACATCAATATAACCAAGGTCAAGAACCACATGATTATCTCCATTGATGCAGAAAAGGCTTTTGATAAGATACAACATTCATTCATGTTAAAAACTCTGGAGAAAATAGGAATGGAAGGAACATTCCTTAAGGCAATAAAAGTCATATACGACAGACCAATAGCCAAAATTATGCTTAATGGGGAAAAACTACAACCAATTCTCCTAAAATCAGGAACAAAGCAAGGATGCCTACTCTCATCACTCCTCTTCAATATAGTTCTGGAAATCCTTAGCCAGGGCAATAAGGCAAGAAAAAGACATTAAAGGGATCCATATAGGGAAGGAAGAAGTTAAATTATCCCTTTTTGCAGATGACATGATACTATACCCCAAAAACTCAACCCCCAAAATCTTAGAACTCACAAACCACTTCAGCAAAGTAGCAGGATACAAAATTAACCCACAAAAATCAATTGCCTTTCTGTACACCAACAATGTACAAGCAGAAAGGGAAATCAAGGAAACAACCCCATTCACAATAACCTCAAAAAAATTAAAATATTTAGGAATTAACCTAACCAAAGATGTAAAAGAACTATTTAATGAAAACCATAAAAACTGACAGAAAGAAATTATAGAGGACACCAGGAAAATGGAAAGACCTTCCATGTTCTTGGATAGGCAGACTTAATATAGTAAAAATGGCCATACTGCCAAAATTGATACACAAATTCAATGCAATTCCTACCAAAATCCCAATGATGTTCATTACTGAAATACAGAAAACAGTCCAAAAATTCATATGGAACAACAAAAGACCTAGAATAGCCAAAATAATTCTAGGCAAAGAAGACAACATGGGAGGGATCTTGATATTGGACTTCAAACTCTACTATAAAGCCATAATAACAAAGACAGCTTGGTACTGGCACAAAAACAGACACAAAGACCAATGGAAAAGAAGATCCAGAAATAAAACCACATGCTTACAGTCAGCTGATATTGACAAAGGAGCCAAAAACATACAGTGGAAGAAGCACAGCCTCTTCAACTATTGGTGCTGGGAAAACTGGGCAGCCACATGCAGAAAACTAAAAGTGGACCCCAGCCTGTCACCATGCACTAACATCAACTCAAAATGGATTAAAGACCTTAACATCAAACCTGAAACTCTGAAACGACTGCCGGACACAGTAGGATAGACACTTGAACTTAAAGGCACAGGCAGGAACTTCATGAACAGAGTTCCAAGGTCACAACAAACTGGAGAAAGTTACCATTGCTAAGATATGGAACCAACCCAAATGCCCCTCAGTAGATGAATGGATCAAGAAAATGTGGTATATATACACAATGGAATTCTATGCCTCCATCAGAAAGAATGACACTGGCCCATTTGTTAGGAAATGGAAAGACTTGGAAAAAATTATATTAAGTGAAGTAAGCCAGGCCCAAAGAAACAGGTCCCATGGTTTCCATTATTTGCAATAACTAGTATATGTCTGAGACAAGCAGAAACAGTCAGATAAGTTGATGGTAGGTGAAATGAACCCCAAGATAAGGACTCAAATGTTTTTTCTTTCTTGCTATTGTTTCTAACGTATTTATAAGATATTTCTTTGTTGAATCAAAGAAAGGTTGGACAAATGGGATTGCATAAAGTTGCAGAGCTTCTGCAGGGCAAATGACATAGCTAGCAAGATCAATAGAAAGCCCACGGATTGGGAGAAGATCTTTACTAGCCATACAACGGACAAGGGTCTCATATCTAAAATATACTTGGAACTCAAAAAATTAAACCCTCCAACAACAAATCCTCAAAGAAACAACTGCCCAATAAATAAGTGGGCGAAGACTTAAAGAGAAACTTCTCTGAAGAAGAAAGAAGGATGGCCAATAAACACATGAAGAAATGTTCAACATCCCTAGCCATAAAAGAAATGCAAATCAAAACAACATTGAGATATCACCTCACTCCAGTTAGAACGGCAAAAATCAAGAACTCTAACAACAACAGATGCTGGAGGGGATGTAGACAGAAAGGAACCTTACTTCATTGTTGGTGGGAATGTAAACCTGTTCAACCACTTTGGAAAGCAGTATGGAGGTTCCTCAAAAGACTTCACATAGAACTCCCCTATGACCCAGCAATCCCACTTTTGGGCATTTACCCTAATGTTTACAAACAAGAGCACACTAAAGCTACCAGCACAACTATGTTTATTGCAGCATTATTTACTATAGCTAAGATCTGGAACCAACCCAGATGCCCCTCAGTAGATGAATGGATCAAGAAAATGTGGTATATATACACAATGGAATTCTATGCCTCCATCAGAAAGAATGACATTGCCCCATTTGTTAGGAAATGGAAAAACTTGGAAAAAATTATATTAAGTGAAGTAAGCCAGGCCCAAAGAAACATAGGTCCCATGGTTTCCCTTATTTGCAATATCTAGTATATGTATGAGTCAAGCGGAAAAGGTCAGATAATGTGATGTCAGGAAAATGAACCCTTAGATATGTATTTTAATGTTTTTTTCTTTCATGCATGTGTTTCTAACGCATTTATAAGATTATCTCTTTGTTGCTTTGTATGTCTCTCCCCCTCAGTATAACCCCTGCTTTCACTATATTTGATGTCAGTATAACTTGTGGAGGAGATGGGGAAAAACCAGTTGTTTAAGGATACAGGTGGACCTGTTGCAACAATGAGAAGTACAAGTTGTCATGTCCAAAACGAGCTTTACAACGTCGGTGCGAGGGGGGAGGGGGGGTTGGGGGGGTGGGAAGGAGAAGGATTGGGATTGGGGGGGGAGGCTGGGAAGGGAGGTGAAGGGTAAACAAAGGAGGAGGCTGCAATGCTTGGTAAGAAATGTACGCATTATCCTGCCCATGTAATTGTAACCCCTCTGTACAGTATGTTCACAAATAAAATTAAATTAAAAAAAAAAAAGGTATCTCTTTGTTGCTTTGTATGTCCCTCCCCCATGGTATAACCCCCGTTTTCACTGTATTTGATGTTGGTATAATTTGGGGAGGGGAAGGGAAAAAACAAATTGTTTAAATAGGGATACAGGTGGACCCATTGCAACAACGAGATGTACAAAATGCTATGTTGAAAAACGAACTTTACAAGTTTGGCTGGGGGGGGGGTGTATAGTCATGGAGATGGGAGGGAAGGGATGGTAGGAGAAAAACAAAGGAGGAGGCAACACTGCTTGATAAGAAATGTACTTGTTATCTTGCTCATGTAATTGTACCCCCCTGTACAGTATTTTCACAATAAAAATAAATAAATAAAAACTTATTTAAAAAGAAATTGGAGAAAGACTCGACAAATGGGAATACCTTAAAATAAAAAGCTTCTGCATAACTAAAGACATAATAACCAAACTAGAAAGACAGTCAACTAACTGGGGAAATAAATATTTACCAGCAATATATCAGACAAGGGACTAATATCCAGTATATACAGGGAACTCAAGAAACTAATCCCTCCCAAACCCAACAAATCAATTACTAAATGGGCAAGGGAACTAAAGAGGGACTTCTCACAAGAAGAGATAAAAATGGCAAAGAAACACATAAGGAAATGTTCATCATCCCTGGTTGTAAAGGAAATGCAAATAAAAACAACCCTGAGACACCACCTTACCCTAGTCAGAATGGCCCACATCCTAAAGTCAGCCAATGATAAATGCTGGAGGGGACGCGGAGAAAGAGGAACCCTATTACACTGCTGGTGGGAATGTACATTCATATAACCACTTTGGAAAGCAGTCTGGAAGGTCCTCAAAAAGCTAAATATAGGCCTCCCCTACAATCCAGCCACACCACTCTTAGGTATCTATCCTGAAAAACAGGAACCAGGACACAAGGACACATGCACCTCCATGTTTAATACAGCACTGTTTATAAGAGCTAGGATATGGAAACAACCCAGATGCCCCACCACAGATGAATGGATCTAAAAATTGTGGTACCTATATACAATGGAATATTATGCAGCCGTTAGAAAGGACAAAATAATGGCATTCACGGGGAAATGGATGGAACTAGAAGAAATCATGTTGAGTGAGGTAAGCCAAGAGCAAAGATACAAACAAGTGGTCTCCTTGACAAGTGTATGTTAAATCCAAAACGTAAGGAGATACAACAAAGTAAACAAGATTCGAGAAACAAAGGACCTCCATGAATCATTACTAAATGACCCCATGCTGATGACCACACACACACACACATATATATATATATATATATATATATAGAGAGAGAGAGAGAGAGAGAGAGAGTGTGTGTGTGTGTGTGTGTGTACACTGGAGGGAAACTAGAAGGAGGACATAGAAACAGAGGGAAATGGGAAAACATGCAACAGCAGGTCCCATCAGCTGCACTGGTCACTGATCAAAACAAACTAAGCAACTCACTGGCAATAATAGGAGGGAGGGAATGAGGGAAAGAGGGAACAGCTGACACTAAGCAAAAGGAAAGAAATGTACATATAACCCAAGGTGGAAGAAATAACTGTATTGTCAAAGCTCATAGAACTCATAAACTTTATAGACCATGATAAAGACAATTTGTCCCATGAAGGTTAGAATCTGTGACTTCAACGAAGTATCACTATCCCACAATACTGTGAAATTTGTGAAATTTATGTAATCATTTAATCACAATAATAAATTAAAAAAACACACAAAGGGTTTGTAAAAACCAAACTTGACAATGTTCACTGATAAATCAAGCAATAATTTTATCACAGAAATGAAAGATATTAACACTAAGTATGAAGGTTAATATATCCTGAATGTAATTAAGTATACATATTGTAAGTTTGAAATTTTTTAATTTGAGTTAAACTCTATTTGTATAAAAGTAGTATAGCTTCCAAAATAACTATAATTATGGACTTTCACAAAGTTTAACTGAACAAACAAAATAAAAATTGATGGAGGTATGGTTCAGAGGCAGAGTATTTGGGGGGGGGGGGGCAGTCCTGGGGCTTGAACTCAGGGCCTGGGCACTGTCCCTGGGCTTCTTTTGCTAAGGCTAGCATAGAGTATTTTTCTAGTGTGCCTGAGGCTCAGAATTCAATAGCTATCACTGAAGGAGAAAAAGAAAGAGAAAGACGATTTTTAAAAATGAAAAATTTTAAAGTATTAATTTATGAACAAACTACAAAGTAGAAAGAAAAAACAAATGTAAATTAATCTGCAAAAATAAAAATATATTTTTTGAATACACAAACTCTTACAATAGTATATTACCACAATGCAATGACTCAAATTGTATGAAGCTTTATATTTTAAATTTTGAGTACAAAGATAATGTTGAGACCAAAAGAGAAAGTATGTTTACATATAGAAAGTACTTCTGTTCAGCAACTTAGCACTCTTATGTATGGAACTCATATAATACTTAGATTCCATAAAGGACATATAAACATCATGAAAAAGAAAATTATTTTATGGCTATTACGTTTAAGAAAAACAGCTTCATTCTGTATATGAATATCTGAACTATTATCTCTTTATCCATCATCAGCAGATGGAGCTTTTGTTATTTCATTTTTGGCTATTGTGCTCAGTGCTACAATAAACATGTGAGTTCAGATGTCTCCTTGACATATTAATTTCATTTCCTTTGGATGTTTACCTAGGAGTAGGAGAGTCAGATCATTTGCTGATTCTATTTATTTCTGGCAATCAGGTTTAGTTCTCCCATCTCTCTTTCCCTCTATAATGATTTCATAAGCTTGTATTAAAGCTTTAAAAGTTTTCTAGGTATGAAGGGGAAAACCCTGCAATTTACTTTTCGCTTAACACAAAAACTGTAGTTTATGGGCTACCATGTGATATTTCAATGCATGTACACATTACATAATGTTTCAATCAAGTATTGAAACATATATTTATACATTCAAAGTCCTTTGTTAGTTGGGTACCAGTGGCTAACTAACGCCTGTAATCCTAGCTATTCAGAAGGCTGACATCTGAGGATGGCGGTTCAAAGCCAGCCCAGGCAGGAAAGTCCATGAGCCTCTTATCTCCAATTAACCACCAGAAAATTGGAAGTGACAGTGTGGTTCAAGTGGTAGAGTGCTCACCTTGAGCTGAAGGTCTCAGGGACAGTGCCCAGGCCAAGTTCAAGCCCCATGACTTTGTTACTTTTTTTGTTGTTGTTGTTAGGGTTTTTTATTTATTTATTTATTTTAATGGTCAGCTCAAGGCTAGCACTCTACCATTTGAACCACAGTGCAGTTTTCTAGTGGTTAACTGGAGGTAAGAGTTTTATGGACTTTCCTGTCCAAACTAGCTTTGAACCACAATCCTCAGATCTCAGTCCCCTGAGTAGCCAGGATTACAGGCATGAGTCACTGGCACCCCATTTGTTACGGCTTTTTGAAACATTATCTGTACTTATCCATAGTCAGCCTATTGTGCAAGAACACCCGAGACCTTCTCATTCCTATCTAATTGCCTTCCTCTTATATTCCCTAGCTTCAGGCAACCACTACTCCATTCTCAACTGCCATAAGATCAATGTACACTTCACATTATGAGTGAAATCATGAAGTACTTGTCTTGGTGGTATACTTGGTTTATTTCACTTAACATATTTATCACCTAGCATGGTGGCACACACCTGAAATCCTAGCTATGTGGAGACAGAATTGGGAGGATAACCAGCCCAGGCAAACATAGCGAAAGATCCTTTTGGAAAAGCAAACAAATCAAAAGGACTAGGATGTAACTCAAATGGCAGAGTGCAAGCAGAGCCCTGAATTAAATCCCAGTACCTCAAACAAACGAACAAAAGTCAGCAATGTAAATAGTGTCAATTCTTTGAATATTATTATTACATACTTCAAAAATGCATTATAGGTCTCAGCCTTCCCTGTCATCCAGTCAACAGTATCAAGCAACAGCTAATATAAATCCTTCCTTACCTTAACCTCTATTCAGAATTTAAAATGCTTCTGTACAAAAGAGAAAGAAGCTAAATGCCATCACACACACAACTATAATTCTACCACTCTGGAGGGCAGAGGCAGGAGGATTATGATTGAAGGCCAGCATAAAACGAACTTAGGCTATGTAGCAAGACCCCATGTAAAAAAGTAAATTTTTAAAAATAAGGGAAATTACACAAGTAACATAGTAACCTGTGGAGGCTTCCAAAAAAACAAAAAGTTGTGTGTTTTTTAAATTTTTAGATTGTTACTATAAATGTGATATATAAAGGAGTTACAGTTACAGAAGTAAAGAGTTTATTTCTTTATGGACAATGTCACACCTTCCCTCAATATCTCCTAGTTTTTATCTCCCATCTACACCTACAAGTTGTATAGCTCATTTTCAAAATAGTGTGTACTGCTGTATTTACCCTTAGTCCCCCCCTCTCCACCTATCTTCCCAAAGACAGATAAATGAAAAAAACAAGATAAAAGGAAAAGAAAACAAAAAGAGCAATGAAGAAAAAAACATTTATTTTCATTCCTTGGAGTTCATCTCAATAAATATTACTTTATATGATCAGATGCACATAGGCATTTGGCCTTAGTTTTCCTCTCTTAAGTTTTGTTTTTGAAACATATAGATACTGATATCTTTAAATTTCAGAAAATATTCAAATGTGCCAGATATTAATATGACTTCTCAGGATACTTTATATCTGTTTTCTGTTAAAGGTTTTGTAGTCATTGAAGAGAATAACAAGTTTTAAGGCATCTTAATAGACCTCTCCATTACTCTTTATTTGCTTTACTATATTTTCTCCCCACTTCTCTTCATTTGTCTACTCCCCTCTTCTTAACTTCATGAGTCTATCTTTTTTCTGACATGTTGAATTAAAACCTCTTTATACATCTACTTAAGGATAGTAACTGTGTTTGTAGGTTGAAATTTCTACTTCTCTTTTCTTTTTTTTTGCATATTTGGCTACTCATTAAATGTGGTATTTCCTGTCCTCCTCTAAATCACCTTTCAACAAAAATCTACTCACTTCTCTATCTATGATAATAGATATATAATATATATATATAACATACATATACATATAATTGTTATATCTATACACGTTTTATATATTGATAACGCTTACATCATCTTCCCAAATAACATTTCTAGATTTCTAGAACAGAATTGTAATCTTCTTTCTTCTAGTATTTCCTTTTATATTCAGCACTGTCTAAATAAAATTGTAAAACATAAATTTAGCCAGCCATTGGTGCTTAGGCCTTTAGTCCTAGCTACTCAGGAAGATCATGGTTTGAGGCCAGCCTAGTCAAAAGGTTTTCAAGACCCCATTTCAACCAATAACTGGGCATGAAGACATGGGTAATAGAGGAGGACAGCCCAGACAAAAAAGTTCATGAAATACCATCTCAACAGAAAAAGTGTGGTATGGTGAAACATGCCTATCATTCAGCTATGGTGGGAAGCATAGACAGAAGGATTGCAGTCAAAGCTATTAAGGGAAAAAGCAAAACCCTATCTCAAAAAAAAAAAAAATCAGAGCAGAGAAAGGGCAGGTGAATGCAGTCATAAAATTAAATGTATGTATGTAAAAATGGAATGAGGTAAACTGCGGGGGATGCACAGGGTTGAGAGAGATTGGGGATGATGAAAGGGGTAACATTGATCAAGATGTGTTGTACTCACAAACTGACTTGTTGAATTAAAACCTCTTTGTACATCTACTTAAAGTTAATAACAAAAAAAGCAAAAAGGCCTGGAAGCTTGGATCAAATGGTAAAGTGCCTGCCTAATAGACTCGAAGCCTTGAGTTTAAATTACAGAACTGCCAATAATAACAAATACATACACACAAATTTAATTTTGTGCTTAGAATCCTTCAGTGTCAGGCTGGGAAGGTGGCTCAGTAGTAGAGTGCTTGACTTGCATGTATGAGGCTCTGGGTTGATTCCTCAGCACCACATAAGCAGAAAAAAGCTGGAAGTGGCACTGTGGCTCAAGTGGTAAGATTTTACCTTTTTAAAGAATTACACTGTTGAAATTCTCCCCTAAATCTACCATATTTCAGTTAATACATTTATGTATACTTGCATACCACCCAAGCTAGTTAGTTACTTATGTGTTTATAAACCAATTCTAGTGTCTACATATTAGGGAAAACATGCAACCTTTGTCTGTCTCTCTAGGTCTCACTTGCTTTACTTAACATAATTTTTTCCAGGTCCTTCCATTTCTTTGCAGATAATGCAATATCATTCAGTGTAATGAATCAGTAAAATTTCATTGTGTAAAACCACACATACTCACACATACACATACACACATACACTCCACATTTTCTTGACCCATTCATACATTGGTACTGGGGTTGATTTCATACCTTGACTATGGTGAATAATGCTGCAAAGAGCATGGTTGTGCTGGTGCTTTAATGTAATCTTTGGCATAAATGACCAGGAGTGGAATTGTTGCATCATAGAGTAGTTGTATGTATAGTTTGTTGAGGAATCTCCATACTATTTTCCAGAGTTGCTGAACAAGTTTACAATCCTACCAATAGTCTATTAGGGTTCCCTTGTGCTCTCATCCAGAATTTGTTACTGTTTGTATTTTTACTGAGGCTATTCTAACTGGGGTGAGATGGAACCTCAGTGTTTTGATTTGCATTTCCCTTATGGCCAAAGATGTTGAGCAATTCTTCATTTGTCTCTTGGTACACACTACAATTTTATTATATGTATTGATTCTTCAAAAAATAGTTTAAAGATAATTGACAAATATCAAAGAATTTTGGCCTGTATTTTACTTTGCCCTTTTGAACAAATTTTTACAGAACTATATTTGTGTTCAATTTTATTTAAACTTTTCTATATAAAATAGAAAATGCTAAGTAACTACTATAACAATCTCTGGGCCCAGATTAAATTTATCTCGTGCATGAACATACTGATTAGTATTTATGCAAGTAAAAAAGACAAAATCTTATTATTATAAGAGTGCCGAGAAACAATAGATTAAGTTTAAAAACAGTTTTCATGCTAGCAAGATAGCCTATGAAAATATCAGCATGAAACATGTAATTATATGTCCAAGAAAAAAATTTTCACAAACATTTAAATTAATACTTTACTTTTCTAAATTCTTTTTAAAAATGACAAACTTTCCAGCAATTCTTTTTGCGTCCAGGTCATTCGGTTAGTAGCACCAAACAGCAGGTTTCAATTAAGCAGAGCAGCACTTGCAGAATCACTCCGATGGGAAAATGCCTGAGATACTTACCAGTTTAATAAACTGTACAGAACAATGACAGCATCAAAAGAGAGGAAAAGCAAACTAGAAGTATAAGGTGACAAGTGAAAGGGGAAAAAAGCTGACAGAAATAATCATTAGAAATTAAATTTAAGAGGACAGAAACATGCTACAAATGAAAAAATAACCACAGAAGACACATAACTATGCTATCATAAAACAGTTTATCTCTTTAGTTAAAAAATTTTACTAAATTACACATTTAAAGTTCATGGAAAAGCTCGAGCGTTGGTGGTTCATGCCTACAATCCTAGGAATTCAAGAGGTTAACACTGGGAAAACCTCTGTTTGAAGCCAGGCTGGGCGGAAAAGTCTGCGAGACTTCATCTCCAATTAACCAGCAAAATGCTGGACTAGAGGCATGCCTCAAGTAGCAAAGCATTAGCTGTGAGCAAAGAACTTGAGTAAGCTCAAGGCCCTGTGTTCAAAAGCCCTGTCACATACACAAAAGAAGTGAATAGATTATTAAATGTGACTAATAGTTCATAAAATTACATTTCAAAATTAACAAAATTAAACTTGTTACCTTGATTTCTCTTTGTTCAACAGATTTTTCCCATATTTGTTGATCATATGCTCCAATCTATGAAGGAAAAAAGAAAATACTGAATCAAATCATCACTGTTCATACCCATCTCTAAACTGTAAACTACTCAGTACAGTTAGATTTAGCTCTGTCTCAGACTTCTGGGATCAATATTGTATTGTAGAGATTCTCAAAGAATGGTTTAAGGATAACCAATATTAGAATAACCTTAGAACTTGCTAAGTGCAGACTCAGGCTTCAAGCCAGTTACTGAAACAAAACTATGGGAGTGGGCCTCAAAAATATGTTTAAAAAATTTCTCTAGCTGCTAGGCACTGATGGCTCACACTTCTTATCATAGCTACTCAGGAGGCTGAGATCTGAGGATCATGCTTTCAAGTCAGTCCAGGCAGGAAAGTCCATGAGACTATTATCTCCAGTAAACCACCAGAAAGTCTGAAGTAGTAGAGCTATGGCTCAAATGACAAGAGTGCTAGCCTTGAGCACAAAAAGCTCAGAGATAGTACATATACCCTGAGTTCAAGCCCCAGGACCAACACATACATACACACACACACACACACACACACACCACACAGACACACACACACACACACACACACACACACACACACGTGTCTAGCTAGGGGGGACAGTTCATAACTGCAATCCCAGCTACTCAGGCAAGAGAGATGGGGAAGATCAGAGTTCGAAACTAGCCTGGGCAAAAGATATTAAGATAACTCCTCCACCAAATCAACAAACAAGGTGTGGCATACATCCATAATTGCAGCTACACAGGAGCATAGGTTAGGGGTTTGCAATTGGAGACTATCCCAGGCAAAAAAAATTAAAGTGAGTTATTATCTGGAAAAAAAACTAAAACATAAATAAAGGGGAGAGAGGCTTAGGTACATAACTTAAGTGGTAGATCACTTCTCTAGCAAGCACAAGACCCTGAATTAAATCCCTATAGTGCGAAGAAAGGGAGAGGAGGAGGTGGGGGGGGGGGGGAGCGCCAGGGGTGTGGGAGGGAGAGTGGGAGGAGAAGTGGGAAGAGGAAGAGGAGGAGGAAGAAGTGATTGTGGCGGCTTTTAGAATATTTTAAACCCACAGTCACACAGAATCCTTTATTGTGTATAACTATAACTGTTACAGTATTCATATACTTTGGAAAAAAATCTCCCAAGTGTTAAATCCTCTTGGAGTTATTTTTTAAAAAGAAAAACAAACAGAACAAAAAAAACAGAACAGAATTATAGATTCATACACACAGTGACAGTAAGGATAAATTTCATTGTAATAGAAGGCTCTATGAGATCTTTTTTTCTTTTTTTTTTTTCTTTGTCGGTTATGGGGCTTGAACTCTGGGCCTGGGCGCTGTTCCTCAGCTCTTCAGCTCAAGGTTAGTGCTCTACCACTTGAGCCAAAGTGTCACTTCTGGTTCTCCAGTGGTTTATTGGAGATCAGAGTCTCATGGAGACTGGCTTGAACCATGATCCTCAGATTTCAGCCTCCTGAATAGCTAGGATTACAGGAGTGAGCCACCAGTGCCTGGTTTATGAGATTTTTTTTTAAGGTAAAACTAGCTAAGCACTATTTTCAGTTACAAGAGATTAAATATCTGTGGACACACATTAGTTCTCCTTTGCAATAGACTTCTCACAGTTGTCTCACACCTGTAATCCTAGCTACTCTGGAGGCTCATATCTGAGGATAAAGGTTCGTGCATGAGATGATCTCAATTAACCATCAAGAAAGCTGGAAGTGTAGCTATGGCTTAAGAGGTAGAATGCTAGCCTTCAGCAAGAAAGCTCAGAGACAGCAACGTGACTTCAAGTCCCAGGACCAGCACAAAAAGAAATATGTGTGTGTATATACACACATATATGTACATATATACATATATATTATATACCAAAATAGACCCTTAAGTGACATAAGTAAAACAGACTGCTTCCTTAGAGAAAATTGAGGGTACTTTTAATCTGAATTCAGGTACTTCAGAAAATATTCAGGGCTCTGCTGAGTGGTATATATGTCCTTGACAAAGTAGCCTTAAATATGAACTGAGTTTGAATCATCAGAGGCATTATGAAATGAGCATGGTAGCAGGATCCTATGTAAAACAGTAAGGAAATTCTAAAGGCCCTTTTCTAACCTAAAGCTTCATTTTATTCCAATTTGACTAGCAAACCCGTAAAAATCACACCTGTGGCTGGGGACAAGCACTTTGCCTAAAAGAGACAATTCCTGGTTTCAGTTGTCACAGAAATCAAAGTGATATTTAGACTGAAGGAGAGAAAACGATCTCACCATTTTCTCAAGTCTTATACTCATGGTTCGAGAAAAGTTTGTAAAAAGTTGTAATAGCAAATTTTTTTAACTTGACAGGTTTTCTACTTTCAATTTTACCCCTGAAACAAATACTTGTCTAAGTTAACTACATCATATAAACTTGTCACCTAATGTTTTTGTTGTTGTTTTGTATTTCTGCTACACAGAACTGAACTACAGGACAAGTTTAATTAACAATTCTCTGTGAAAACTCAGGAAGAAAACCACAACAATTTTCTTAATGCCCTGCCCCAAACCAATTTTTAAGTTATGTAATATTTCAGCTACTTTCAAATTTTATCAACCTCCTTTGCCTTCCTCTAATGCCTCTAGTGTCTGGGTATTTAGAAAAGCACCTACTAATTTTAGGCTAGGAGCATAACTCAATTGCTAGAGTACCTGCCTAGCAAGCACATTGCCCTGGGTTTGATCCTCAGTACTGGAAAGAAAAGAAAAAATAGGATATATACTCAAATAATGTTGGTAGAAATACCAGAGAACTTAATATACCCAACTATATTCCTCATAAGTGATTGCTTCAAGGTGAGAAAAACTATCATATTCTTACTATAAGAGGAGATTCTGAAAACCAAATTCATTATTTTGTAGTGAATAGTTATGTACATGCAAAGAATGTGAGATTCATTCTCTGGTGTCTAGTTATAGTAAGCAATTTCACCAATGTGCTTGTGTTATTCTCAGAGATGTCTGAATACAGTAAGGCTCTACTGTACTATTACCTAATCAGAGATGACCTACAGCCAGCCTGTTCCTGATGGCCAAGTACTTGACCCTCAACAAATTCATCCTGCATCTTCAACAGTCTGGCAATCCTGCAGAATCCTACAGTCGTCTCCATAATAGCAAGGACAATTTTAAATAGTTTTCAATTCAAGCTCCAATTCCCAATTCCTATGAACATCACCACTTCTGGCAGTCAACTGTTTCTCTAAGAAGATTGAAGTTATAAAATATAAATATAATTTTCTGAGCTGGGCCTTGGTGGCCATGCCTATAATTCTAGCAACTCAGGAGGCTAAGATCTAAAGATTGCAGTTTAAAGCCAGCCCAAGCAGGAAAGTCCATGGGATTCTTATTTCCAATAAACTACTCACAAAAGCCAGAAGTGGTGCTGTGGCTCAAATGGGAGAGCACTTGTCTTGAGCAAAAGAAGCTCCTAGATAGCAACCAGAACCTGAGTTCAAGCCCCAGGGCCGGAAAAAGAAATTATATATATTTTTTTCTGTTTTTTTTTTTTTTCCACCTGTACTATCTTATTTTCTCCTCTTTTTATTTTCACTTTCCTTGTCTGTATAAACCACTAGAAAATGGGAAGAGCACTGTGGTGCAAGTGGTAGATCACTAGCCTTCAGCTGAAGAGCTGAGGGACAGTGCCCAGTCCCAGAGTTCAAGCCCCACAACTGACCAAAAAAAAAGGGAAAAAAAGTGAGATTAAAAAGAAAAAAAAGCTGGGCGCCAGTGGCTCATGCCTGTAATCCTAGCTACTCAGGAGGCTGAGATATGAGGATTGGGGTTCAAAGCCAGTCCAGCCAGGAAAGGCTGTGAGACTCTTATCTCCAATAAACCACCAGTAAACCGGAAGTGGCGTTGTGCTCAAGTGGTAGAGTGCTCACTTTGAGCTGAAGAGCTCAGGGACAGCGGCTAGGCCCAGAGTTCAAGCCCCATGAAAGACCAAAAAAGAAGAAAAAGGAAAAGGAAAAGAAAAAAAAATACTAGACAAACAAATATAAAATTTAGTTGAAACTAAAGTGAATACTCTTTAGATGCTCCTTGATCTACTGCAGGTTGTTAAAGAAGAAAAATGAGCAAAATATAAATGTAAAACTAATGTAGCTAATATACAATATACATTATAAAGTATGTACAAATATATGCAGCAGATATTTAAAAGAATAGATGAACAATATCTGAGAAGCATAGTAGAAAATAATGTTTTTCCTTGCTGTTTATATTCACTATTATCTGAAAACTGAAATATGTTCCATAGTCCTATCATTGAATAGTAACGACAGGGAATTATTTGCCTCCTACTTTTCTTGTAAAGATGCTGTACAGAGAGGTCACAGTTACATCAGTAAGGTAATGAGTACATTATCATCCCCTCCTTTATTTTTCTCCTACTATCCCTTCCCTCTCCTACCTCCTTTATTCCTCCCTTCCCCAAAGTTGTAAAGTTCATTTCCAACATGTGTCATGTGAGTACCATTGTTGCAATGGGTTATCCTGTGTCCTTAATATGTTCAGATAAACAAAATTCAGACAGAGAAGAAGGGAGCACAGAATAGGAGATGAAAAAGGGAAGCAGGGACAAAAAGGAGAGAAAAAGACTGCCTTTATCCAGCCCTGCTGAGGTCAGCCTGGCTTCTAAGAAAATAATCTGCAATAAATATGCTAGTATTAGAAGTTCAAGTGTAAAAAAATCTAGATAATTAGATGACAATTAGGAATTCTACAAAAGAAGTATCCTAGAAAAACAATTTGGAAAGCTACTCCTAGGAGATTGGATTACCCTTTAGGTCATCAAATTCAGAAAAGCAGTAGCTCAGGTATCCAGGGCTGAAGAGAAGGTGTCTAGCTTCAAAAGAGGTAGCTATCAATAGTTTAATTAGATTAAGTGCTTAGATAAAAGATTTAACAGTTCTCAAAAAGACATAAGCATAAGTGAAGGAAGGCCCAGATTTGCAAACATGTTTTAAGTACCTAATTTCTTTAATAATGAACATATATACTAAACATACTGCCTATTAAACACCTTATTTTTCCAACCACAACTATGCTTAATTTTGTATTTCTGAATGCCATTTAAGAAACTTTGAAATACAAGCTTTTAATTCCGAATGTTTTAATACCAAATGTTTTACAAAGATGATAAAGGACCCAAATCCTTTCCTAGCTTGGCCCACGTGACTAATATCAAAAGACAATTCATTATGTACCAGGACAAATGTAATCTACTTCTGTTTGTAAGAGTATGTCTGTTAAGACTAGAACAAGAATATACCCAAGGCAACAAGTAAAATTAAAGAATCCTGAGCTAATTTTCCTCACAGAAAGAAAGACAGAAAGATTAGGGCAGAGAAAGAAGAGAAAAAAAGGAAGAAACCAGTTAAGAAAACGGAAAAGACATACCTGCACTAAGTAATAAGCATTTCTATCTCTAAATATATACAAATACTATTTCTCTTGTAACGGCCATCTATCATAAACCCACAAGAGGTAAAGGTTATGTTGTCTGTATACTTAATGTGAAAGTCCGATATTTTAACAGCTGTATAATCAAATGATTATTTTATCTTTGTAGTCTTTTTATAAAAATAAATAACATTAATCAGGAAAAAACTGTCATTATTTGGAGTGCTATTCTTTTAACATGTTTTCCTCCTGCCTTTAAGTCAACAGTTTCATTTTCTTTTTGAGACAGAGGCCTGTCATAAAGCACAAGTTGGTTCCAACATCTTGATCCCCCACCTTAACTTCTTGAGTTAGCCTCAATGCCTCACTTGGTGTTTGCTGGCAGGTATAGAGAAGACCCTGGACCATGCAAGAGGCCTGAATTTTCAGGGCACCTCCTCCACTACCCAAAATGTATGGCTTATAGCCACTTAAAATGTGTGCCAAGGAGTTTTTTTTGGTAATCTTTCAAGTGTCTTTATTTTAAATGCCATAAATTCTTTTGCTCTCAGCCATTATCAGGATCATGCCATAAATAAAGTGTTACTACAGAAAAGTCAAGCTGGCTACAATGCAAATAAAAATGCATCTTAAAGATTAAATTCCTTTGGGGAAGAGAATATAACTTTTCAAGAAAGTAAACAGATTTCTAGGCTTTAATCAACTTTAAGATATCTAGCTGCTAGCCTTAAATTTGGATCAAAATATCAAAGTTATCTAGAGATACTAAAATCAAAGGGCAAAATTTGGTCTTTGTCCTATAGAAAACCCAAGTAGTACATCCATTGGAAGGAAGACCTTTGAGAAAAATAAATATTTTTTAGTTAAAAAAATAAAATCTGGCTAATTATCAAAGATTACATTCATTATAATTAAACCTAATTAATGCCAAATAATCTTGGCCTCATCTAACTAGTAGGCAAAATCAAAGATGTGGAAGCTTGGAAATTTGGAGAATGGAGACAATAACTTAAGAACAACCAATTGGGGAGACTATATTCTCAATCTGAATGATTAAGGATACTAAGAAAGACAGATGCAGCTGGAGTTGATATTAGAAGCAGTCAAGTATTTATGTTTCTATTTTTCTTTTGCCATAAGACTCAATAGTTCAAGATGAGGAGTAGAACTTAAACATTCACTCACATTCTGCTATCAAGTATCTACAATATACTTGTGATGCTATACATTTGACAAGCTCATTCATTTAATCTTCATGGCTTCCTTTCTCTTTCTCCAGTACTGAGCAATCAGTGCTGAAAACTTTAAGTAACACAGAGACATAAGAGCCCAAAACAAAGTGTTAGATTCACAATAGAGAGAGTATAGCCCATGAGGATGGGCAGGCATGGCCAGATATCAGTCCAAGTGGGATGTGAAGACCTTGTCAGATGAGGGAAGTCAATGCTTAGGAAAGAAAAAAAGAACCACAAGGAGGGTAAGCCAGAAGAGCACATCAAAATTGTAGCTGGGTAAGGAGGACATCTACTTGTATATCAGGGTATACTACAGCACAAGAAAGATAAAGAGCCTTGAAAAGAATGAAGTATCTGCATACAGGATGGGAAATGGCAGCTGAGGTAAGAGGTTGACTAAACATATGGGGACTGAATCTCAAAAAGCTTGAAAATGTTTCTCTGGTGACTCAGAAACCTCTATCTTGAAAAATAAAAGATCAGCTCAGTAGTTTATAATGTGAGTAGGGGAATGGTTTAGTAACTGTAACACATTTATTTAATAGAATATTATGATCATTATAAAGAACATTTAGTGATAAACCTTTTTATATGTTACATTCAAATGTGACAGTGAAAAATAAAATATGATCCTAATTTTGCTGGGCAAAAGTCACAATGTTAACATCAGGGCAATGCATGATTTAAATTTGTATTCTATTTATCTACATTTTCCATTTCTCCTATGACAGAAATGTAGTACTGCCATAATTATAAAAAAGTAGCATTTTTTAGGGGTTGGGAAGTTGGCTCAGTGGTAGAACGCTCGCCTTGCACGCTTAAGGCCCTGGGTTCAATTCTTCAGCACCACATAAGCAGAAAAAAAAAGTTGGAAGTGGAACTGTGGCTCAAGTGGTAGAGTGCTAGCCTGGAGCTGAAGAGCTCAGGGACAGCACCCAGGCCAAGAGTTCAGGCCCCACGACCGGACCCCCGCCCCCCCAAAAAAGTAGCATTTTTTAAAAAAAAATCAAGAGAAAATGAAAATTAATAGCCTCAAAAAACAACTGTCAGCTTAGTCTAAGTTAAAAGGTTTTGGATACATTTTTTCATGGAAAAGTACTATGAGTAGATGGGCGAGCCATGAAAAAAAGCCAACAGCCACTACTCAAACTTAATTTAATAATGTCTCATGATGAAAATAGGATATATAAAAATTTTTTGGTAAAAAATCTAGTATTAGAAAAGTCACATGGACACATACACATATATACACACATATACAAACATACATATACACATTATTAGATCACTAGAGATGAGAAAAAAATAAATTGAAGAACCAAAATACTAAAATATATGAATCCCTAAGAAAACAAGAACATTCCACCAAGGATTCCTGTGGTGGAAGGGTAACTAACAAATTGCATTAAGTGGTGATGGAATTAATTTGATGGTTTACACAAGAAAGTTAAGTATAGAAGGAAGGGAAGCTGGCAAGTGGCTTCATGGAAGAACTGGGAGAACTCCAAGTTCTGGGAGAAGCCAAGGAGAACTCTTTGGCCTAGGTAGCAACAAGCAAGAGTTGGCCATAAAAAAGAAGCAGCCCTAAGTTGTTTCATCTGACTCCTACCTGCTGGTCCCTTTCAATCCTCAAAAGAACCAAAAGATTACCCTCAGAGGTAACAACCTTACTAGATATGTTGTGTGATTTCCCTCAATAATGCCCAAGTGACAAGACTCCATCTTTAATACTGAAAGATTCAGTGAATTAAATATTGAATTTAAAGATTAAAAGCATATATTTAGCTGATTCAAAATTCTCTACACTTAAATAAAATCACTAAACCAATACTAAGCATAAAGGACTGAAGTCCTGCTATCTTCTTAGAGGGACTAGTAACCACCAGGTCTGTGTTATTTGATCTATTACCCTCTCCCACATAACAATGACTCCAAGATGAAGACATCTGATACAAGCTGACCCAATCAGATTCCTCTACATTACAAATGTCAGATTAAACAGGAGAAACATAGGAAACTGATGGCTAATAGGAATAAAAGCAATATTAACAACAAAGCTCAAAAGAAATTCTATTGCTGAGGAGCCCAACATGGGCCTTGGTTTGCCTTTCCTTCTCAGGTCTTGGCTGTAAGGTATTGGCAAAGCTTACACATGTGAAAAGTAGAAGCAGAATAGAGTGGTGTTTTTTCCTAGCCCAACTTTAATGAGAACATAGCTGTTAATGCAAACCAACACCATGCTGCATAATTTACAAGGACTGTTTACTTACCAACTTGCTGGTTTACGGCAATGTGCTCTCAGTGGGTTTATTAATCAAGGTACTGCCTGGTTAATAACCTCTCTCAATAAGTCATCTTAGCAAAGACAATTTAACTTCTGCTTTTCTACTTAATCTAACTTAAAGTCATGAATTGTGAAGACTCTACTAGTAAGGAAAGAAATGATCAGTTATTTATATTAACTATAGGAAAATAAACAAATACACCTTACTTTATCAATCAGAAAATTGAACATTTTATCCAGAATAACACTGAAAGTTCAATTTAAACTTAATAATACTAAAAGTTCTGTTTAAAATTTAAAGTCCTATTTTAAAATCTACCACATTAATTCCACAATGATAAAGCTTTTAAAGCAAAATTCATAAAATTTAATATCCAATAAGTCTTACAATTTTTGACTAACAATGTTGATTTTTTAGTGAAGAAAACATATATACTTCAAAGAAGCTGGAACAGCATTTAGTAAGTGGTAACATTAAGATCAAAAAAGAATCCACAATCCAACTAATTCCAAGCTAAAGTAGGAAAAAGCCACTCTATGCCAATCAATTAGGAGGGATTACTGTTTGTGTGACAAATAGAACTCTTTTTATTTCAAAATTGTTGTTGTTGTTTTAAGGATCAAACCCAAGGCTAGTCAAATGCCCTGTAACGGGAGCCACATCCTCAGCAATTCCTTTTTTGTTTTTACCTCAAAAGACCTAAATCTTAAATCACAATTCGAAGACTTTATTTCCCAGACCTCATAGGATACAGCCAGAATCTTCAGGAAACCATAGTGGGAATGTAGATTGTGCCAATGTAAATGTCTCTCTCAGGATTTCCAAAGCAATAGAAAATTCAAACTAAAGTCATAAAATCCAAAATAATTAAAATAGCTATTAAATTAAAACCAGGGACTATTGAAAACAAGTTGGCAGTTATGACTTGGCAAATTCACAGTAAATTACCAAACAGAAATGAAAATATGTTTATATGGATTCACACACAAATGTTTTTATCAGCCATATTCATAAAATTAGAAATGATCTAAATGCCCATCAATTACAAATGGATAAACTCATCTCTACAATGATATTCTACAATATTCAGCAATAAAAAGGCATGAAGTACTCATGTGCTACAAACATGGATGAACCTCAAAAATACCATGCTAAGACTACATGCTGTATCATTCATATGGTATTTACCATTTCTTATGTTACATGAACTGTACAGAAGAAGCAAATCTATACAGATAACAGGAGGTAGATTAACGGATCTATGATGCTGGAAATGAGGAATTACTGTAAGTGGATATGAGGTTTCTTTTTAAAGTGACGAGTAAGATCTGAAATTACATTGTGATAGTTGTGTAACTATATAAATTTATTAAGAATTACTGAACTATACACTTATAAAACCAGTACATTTGATGGCATGTACCTTATCTATAATAGATCAAAGTAGAATATAGTTGATAACATGCAATATATAAAGAAAAGAGGCTTATTTTTAGCTCACAGTTCTGGAGATAGGACAGCATTTTACCAATACCCACTCATTTGTGAAAAAAAACCTCTAACTATGTTCACAACCTGACAGATGATATCACAGAAAGAGCACATGGAAGGGAGAGACCACAGAATAAGACAAGAGGCAAAATATAAAGCCAGACTTGTGTTTTTTTGTTTTTGTTTCAAAAAACAGTTTACACTCTTGGGGATTACATGTGGTCCTGTAAGAACTACATTAATCCTTTGCAAGGACAATGCCTCCAGTGACATAATCACCTTCCACTAAGAAATTCTACTACATCAACACAATAACACAAGAAACCAAGTGTTTTAGTGTACATAATGTTTCAAGGGAAAGATTCAAACCATGGTATCATGTAAATTAAATTTCACTAAAACTACTTTTTAAAAAACAAATAGCAAGCTGGGTACTGGTGGCTCACACCTGTAATCCTAGCTACTCAGGAGGCTGAGATCTGGGATTGCAGTTCAAAGCCAGCCTGGGCAGGCAAGTCCATGAAGCTTTTTTTTTTTTTAAACAATTTTTCATTGTCAAAGTGATATACCAGGCCGGGAGGGGGGTGGGGGGGTTACATTTACGTAAGTAAGGTAATAAGTACATTTCTTGTCAAACTTATTACCTTTCCCTCATTTTTCTCCCACTTGCCCTCCCCACTACTCTCCACACCCCCAAGTTGTACAGCTCATTTCCAACATATTGTCTTGTGTACACTGCTGTTGCACTGGTTCTTTGTTTCACCGTTCTGTTGTTCCTCTTTCCTTCCCTAATTCAAACAAACAATTAACTACCAGAAAATCAGAAGTGGCACTGTGGCTCAAGTGGTAAAGCACTTGCCTTGAGCTGAAGAGCTCAGGGACAGGACCCAGGCCCAGAGTTCAAACCCCATGACAAACAACAACAACAACAAACAAACAAACAAAAAAACAAACCAGCAAGCCAGGTGCGGTAGCTGACACCTATAATCCTAGCTACTCAAAGACTGAGATCTGAGGATCAAAGTTCAACGACAGCCTGGGCAGGAGACTCTAATTTCCAATTAATCACCAAAAATAAGCAGGAAGTGGTGCTATGGTGCTATGGTAGAGTGCTAACCTTCAGCAAAAAAACTCAGGGACAGTGCCCAGGCTCTGAGTTCAAGACTAAGCCTGGCACAAAGAAAAAAAAAGAAATAGTTTTATTTTTGTTAAATTTTGTTTGAAATGATAAGCATTTAAAGGAAATCTAACTATTACATATATTCAAAGGGTCTCCGTAAGTTTTGGCTTGAAAGGACAGGCTTTTCGTCATTATATCCAGAAAACTGCTTCAGGTTTTTTGAAGGGGATTAATTTGGTTTGGTTTATTTGTTTTTGCTGTCAGGATCTCAAGTTTACTAGCTTGATTGCTCATGCTGACATACCACTTGAGTCATGCCACCAGCCCAGTTTTTTGATGGTCAATTGGAAATGGAATCTCACAGACTTTTCTGCTAGTGCTGGCTTCAAACTGTTACTATCCAGGTTTCAGTATCTTGAATAACTAGAATTAAAGGTCTAACCCATGGGGGTACCTGGCAACTACTCCTTTTTTAGTGTTAAAAATGGGGTGATCTTTCTAAAAGATTATACTATTTAAGCTCTCCATACCATTTATTATATTTCAGTTAATTTATTTGTAATTACTTGCATACCACCCTACATGCTTAATTATAGATTTATAGGCATATTCTTTCTACCTCAAATGAGGGAAACTACACAGCCTTTGTTTCTCTGGATATGGCTTACTTCACTTAATATATTTTTTCCGAAGTATAATCTTTTAGAAAGTCCAGGCCAAAGCTGAGCACAGAAAATGGGTATATCCTGGGAAAAGGAAAGAGGTACAGATGAACAAGGGGTGGGGGGGGAGAACACAGTCAATAATTCATTGTATATACCACAAAATTAAGAAAAGGGAAGAGGTAGGTCAAAGGGGGGTGAGAATGTTGAAGGGATGACATTGACCAAGGTGCACTATATTCATAAACTGCTTCGTTAAGTGGTGAGGTCCTCCTTTGCATATCTACTCAATGACAATAAAAAATTAAAAACATAATAAATCTGGGCAATCTGGAAACTGATGCTGAACAAAATACATTGTACACATAAATATTAAACTGAAACCCCTTTCTACAAATAAAAATAAAATAATAAAATAGGGCAATCATTAGTTAGGTATTATAATTTACTACAACCGAGAAAATAAATGGTAACAGAAATTGTCAATGTATAGTTGTTATATGTGCATTATTTGAAATTTTAAGACTTACTTTAATATACATGAAAGCTCTTTGAAATTACGTTGTAAAACAGAAGACCTGTGCAGGCCAAGATTCTCACATTTACTTGATGACCTCAAACAGTTTGAGCAAAATAAATGGAAAAGACCTCAGAGTCTCTCTTCTCAAAGATATTTTAAAACTGGATACTGCTTACACTTAACATAGCCCTTAGTATACAGTAAAGCACGTTAGTGTTATTTTTAACCTCAGTCATGTTTAGCATTTATAACATATCAAAAATGGTATCTCTTGAATTTTTGGATCAATATTAAAATAAAATTAGGCATTCTTAATTTCATTACATAGTATTTCATTCATAATATTTCATTACATAGTATTTCAAAGGTAAGGGAAAGCTGAGTTAACGTCAGCTTCTTAGATAAACTGAAGTATGGTATAACCTTGGAAGCAGAGATAAATAATACTTGTACCATCATATTAAAGTTAAGTTGAACACAGTAGCTTGCTCCTATAATCCTAGCTACTTGGGAGTCTGAGATTAGATGGACCAGGCCAGCAAGGAAAATAGTTCAAATACCTCTTCTTAACCAATAGCTGGTGTGGTGATCTGTCATCTCAACAATATCAAAGGAAGAGATCATCACAGGATTATGATTTAAGGCCAATCTGAGTAAAAAAATAATTTTCATGAGACTTAATCAAGTCAGAGTAACTAGTGACTGTCATTCCAGCATAGGTGCAAAGGACAAACCATGTGGATCACAGTCGAGGCACATGCCTGAACAAAAAGAAAGATCCTATCTCAAAATAGCCAGTAAATACCTGTTTAGTAAGCAAAGGCCCTCAGTTCGAACCTAAGTACAACCCAAAAAAAGAGACATAAAGAGGCAGATACATAGGCAGGATACTTAGGAGGGCAGGATCACAAGTTTCAGGCCAGCTTGGGCTACAATGCCACTTGGCAGGCCACATATAAAATATCAGTCTGATGCTAGCACCAGGCAAACAACAGGCCAAAACCTATTTTTGTCAAAACATTGCTAGGGGCATGGCTAAGGTAATATAGTTCCTGCCTAGCAAGCACAAGGCCCTATGTTCAACAACAATAATTAACATTTAACATTTATTATTTATCAAACACTATCACACTTGGAACGTATAATAATCTTCTCTACACTATGAAGTAGATATTACTACTATTCCTATCCTATAATTACAAAAACTTTGTTGCACAAGAGTAAGCAACCAGTAGCAGAACAAAAAAATTCAAGTACAGACAGACTGGCTCCATAACTGAACCCATCAGTAACTAACTACCCATCAGTAATTCCATTTACGTTCTTATGCACACACACCACTATGTTCTCTTGCAATGTCTCTGGCCATTAATAGTATACGGAAAAGGGGGTAGTCAATCCCACATCACTGTCTAAATTTTTGCCCCTATTGACCCTCGATGGATTCCTTTCCAGTAGGAAAGCTACCAGAACTTATTAAGAAAGTAAATACAAATATACAAAACCTAACTCAGTATGGTGGTACATGCCTGTAATCCTAATCTTGAGGACAGTGAGACAAATATGAATTTGAGGCCAGCCTGGGTTACAAAGCAAGAATGTCTCAAACAAACCAAAATACACACAACACACAGAGACACATGAAAAGCCTTTCACAAATAAGCTCTAAAAATATATGAATTAAGTCATTATTATTTTAATTGGAGGATAATTATAAGGTAAATGTGCTCATATATGCACTAACAACAGTAATAAATACATAAAGACATAAGTGTAATAAATGTTACTATTGCCACTTAAATAATTATATACTGCTTCTTTTTCCTTCATACTATAGCATAAGGAAAGAAATGTACATGCTTATTTGCATTCTTTTAATGTTTGTCATAGGATATACTGACTTACTATTGCAAAACAAGCCCTTGACTAAACCATGTGTACATAACATGAATCGAGACAGGTCACCTTTTTTGTTTATATATTTCTAAGTTTACTATAAATAGCAAGAAAAGTTGTACCATGTTTCAGCGTAATTTAAGTGCCAAGAATATTAATGCACCTTGATTGTTTATATATCTTCACATTTTAAAGACTACTTAATGTATTACTGCTGGTCCTTCATAGGAAATAGAAATGATTATGAAACATGTCTGAATTATCCAGGAATTGTTTGGCTTCCTTCCCATTGCTTACATAGGGTAAGATTAAAACTGAACAAGTGAAGATAAATTGCTCTTAGGTAGCTCAATATAGATCCCTCAGAATAAAAATCTAAGGAATCTGAACTGCTTTCATCTTTGTCAAGAAAAGGCCTGTAATAACTGCAAGCCTATGTGTCTCTAGAATTTAACAAATACCAAATATAGACAGACCTACAGAAATTAGACTTTTATGTTAAACATGTAGAATTAAGAGAAAACTGGGCACAGGAAAAAATCAAATCAAATCATCTACAGTATTTATTGAATTTGTAATGAATAATCTATGTAGTGCTATGCCTACAACATTCATCTTTGTCAAATACACTATAAAGTAGCTATAATCTTCCACTGCAGACTAACACTTCTTTTGCTAATGAAACAACTGAGCTTGAAGAAGTATGAGAAGATTTTACATTTTGTGTTTGGGAATAAGAAACCTAAGCTCTGACTTTTAGTTACACTGCACCACACTCTGACACAACATGTTATCCCCAGGCCAGGATTTTCCTAAGTATGTTTAATGGATATTATGATGGAAAAAAATTAAGGTGAAAAACATTGAGAAATTATGTATTCTCAGCCTTTCAGTCTTAGAAAACCAGTAACATAGTACCTCATTTGCTCTCTTAAATCTTATAATCTTACCCTTGTCTCACTCAATATTTACCAAATTTGATTTTTTAAAATCCCATTATTCTACTAATGTTTATTAACATCATCCAGAGCACACTTTGGGAAATGATATAACATGTTGAAGTATTATGTTTAATACTTAATGTAAAAGATACTCAGCACATTCAACTATTTCAGTTTTGATTTTTCAATAGATTAAACCAAGTTGCTAGACAAAAATGACTAGGTTGGTACATAGATCATCAATGATAGTAAACACATATTAAGAGCTCTAGTCGATCAGCAAAAAGCCAGAACAAGAGGCGTAGTCAAGTGGTGCTAGCAGTGATAGGAAAAAGCTGAGTGAGAAGAGGCCCAGTACCTGTGCTTATGAGCATGGGCAAGCGTGCGCGCGCATGTGCACACAGACAGACAGACAGACAGACAGACACACACACACACACACACACACACACGAGCACAGTATTATTGTCCTTTGGAGTATGATAGGAAACTACTATAAATTCTTTTGTTGTTGTTGTTTTTTTTGGGGGGGGGGGGGTCCGATCATGGGGCCTGAACTCTGGGCCTGGGCACTGTCCCTCAGCTCTTCAGATCAAGGCTAGCACTCTACCACTTGAGCCACAGCGCCACTTCCGGCTTTTTTCTTTTTGCTTATGTGGTGCTGAGGAATCGAACCCAGGGCCTCATTCATGCAAGGCAAACACTCTACCGATTGAGCCACCTTCCCAGCCCTACTACTATAAATTCTATCTTTCCAAAGAAACAGCTGAAGCCAGGTGTTTGTGGCTCATACTTGTAATTCTAGGCTACTCAAGAGCCTGAGATCCAAGAATCATTATTTAAAGCTTGCCAGGACAGGAAAATATGTGACTCTTACCTCTAATACTAAAATTTTGAGCTGTAGCTCAAATGGTAAAGCACTACCATTGTGTGATGGAACATGCTTATAGTTCCAGCACTCAGGAAGCAACGTTTGAAGACTGCCTCATCTCCCATTGCAAGACCTTGCCTCAAAAATTTAAAAAAAAGGATAAAAACATAAGACTTGATAAACAAAGGAATAACACTATGGAAATTATGGTAATTAGAGGAAAAAAATTAGAGGAAATTTTATGAGGGCACATCAAACACTCTGAAGATAATTCTATTATAGCACTTACCACAAGGAACAATATTGTTCCCCCATGATACAGAGTTGTCTGAAGAACTCTGTGTGTGTGTGTGTGTGTGTGTGTGTGTGTGTGTATGCGTGCGCGTGCACGCACATACACACATGTGCATGTGCTTGTGTGGGTATATGTGTGTCTCCATCCAAAATGTAACTTAAGGACAATGAAACCTACTGAAACTGACTTAGGAAAAGAGGAAGGTACATTACATTCATGTATGAAAATGTTGCAATAGGACTGGAAAGGTGGCTCAGTGGTAGAGGCGCTTGCCTTGCATGCTTGAGGCCCTGGGTTCGCTTCCTCAGTACCATATAAGCAGGAAAAAAAAAGCCGGAAGTGGCGCTGTGGCTCAAGTGGTAGAGTGCTAGCCTTGAGCTGAAGAGCTGAGGGACAGCGTCCAGGCCCAGAGTTCAGGCCCCACGACCGGACCAAAAAAATAAAAAGAAAAATAAAAAAAAGAAAATGTTGCAATAACAGAGCCTGTACCACTAATATATGCAAGTAAAATCTTATTTAAACATAGTTGGTTGTAAATTCTACCAGGAAATTATTATTGGGACACAGTATGTCTCAATAATAAAAGTTCTGAATCCTTAAAAAACAAAACAAAACAACTATAAATATTGGCAAAACTAAATATACTGAATTTTATTCATATTAATTCAATATAATGAGGGTCCACTTAGGAAAATTCCCCTAGTTTTCTAATTATAAGTAAAAATTGGCTCTTAAAATGCATTGTATTCATAATCTGACTTGTGGAATTAAAACTCTTTTGTACAACTACTTATAAATTTTTTAAATCAAGGCAAAAAGGTGTGTGTGTGTGTGTGTGTGTGTGTGTGTGTGTGTGTGTGTGTGTGTGTGTGTGTGTGTGTGTGTGTGTGTGTGTGTATGTAGGGGTGCTGTTAGTTCATGCCTGTAATCCTAGCTACTTGGAATGCTGAGAACAAAAGGATAGTAGTTCAAGAGTAGCCTGGGCAAAAAAGCCCCGGAAACTCTTTCTCTATGGAGGAATGCTGCACTCACTGGGGTGAGCCTGTGATCCTAGCAATGACAGGAAACCTAAAAATAGCCAGATGGTAGCTCAGGCATGTGTTCGGGTGGAGTCAGACTCTATTCTAAAAATAAGCAGTGAAAAAATCAGGACTGGAGTCATATATCCTACTGTCTACCATTTTGAAGACTGGGGGAAAAGACTCAAGGAAAAAAAGACCTCATTCTCTTGATTCTTGAAAACTCTCAAGTAAGTTTTTAATAAGACCACCTTACTAAAACTTCCTTTTACACTGTCTTTCACCTGTTTAGAGATGCCTTTAGCCTTCTCCAAAATCCAGGTAAACCAGAACTCTTTATAAGAAAAGATAGCAAACTGAAGGTGGATTTTTCTAGAATGACAGGGTAAAATATTTATTCTGTAGAAAACCTCAAATGGGAAACTTTTAGGTTGGATACTTGCAATATTTTATTTACTGTGAATCAGTCCTTGGTACTGAATCAACAGCTTTTATTTGAATAAACTTGATGGGTGATTCAGCAGACAACAATTTAGCTTCTAAGTTACCCGTTTAAACAACATTTATAAATGTCACTTTGTTGTACTATAAACATACACCATGTTACCAACAGTGCTTTTTAGACAATTTCTGCCCTTCCAAAGCTGTCACAGTTTACCTACTATTAGGCCACCAATGGTAATCTAGCAAGTTCTTTCATCACTATGTCTGTAACCAAGGTTACAGATAAACTGACTGGAAGACATGTGGAACACAACTGTCGAATAATCTATCTTGTATGTTTCTATTTTTAAGTGTTTCTATTTTAAATTCAGTCATGAGAGCTACAGTAAAAAAAAAAAAAAAAAAGGTGAGAGACTATTTTCCAGTATGTCACAGAATGCTTTTCTTTTCAACACCACACTACTACAGAAGCTTTATTCATTAAAGAACGTCAACTTCAATCAAATAACATCTTTTCTTGGATCTCTTTATACTTGTAAAAACAACTACTTTAGGGCTGAGAATGTGGCTCAGTGGTAAAGTGCCTGCCTAGTATGCATGAAGCCCTAGGTTCTATTTCTCAGTACCACATAAACAGAAAAAGCTGGAAGTAGTGTTGTGGCCCAAGTGGTAGAGCACTAGTCTTAAGCACAGAGAAGCTCAGGGACAGAGCCCAGGCCCTGAGTTCAAACCCCAGGGCTGGCACACAAAAAAAAATACTACTTTAATTTTAAGACACTTTATCTGGCAACAGCTATAGGCAAATGAGTGCTTTCTTTTAATGGAAGAACTATACCCCACCCCAAATCATAAGCAAATATTATCATTTTAAAAAGTTATATACTATGTAGAAATTCCAAGTTCTAACCTACTAGCAAAGCAAAGCCTTTTCTTTGTTTCAGGTTATTTTTTTTGCAAAACAAAACCTTCAATTATTATATATCTAACTTTTTTTTGGGGGGGGTCCGGTCGTGGGACCTGAACTCTGGGCCTGGGCACTGTCCCTCAGCTCTTCAGCTCAAGGCTAACACTCTACCACTTGAGCCACAGTGCCACTTCCGGCTTTTTTCTTTATGTGGTGCTGAGGAATCGAACCCAGGGCCACAGACATGCAAGGCAAGCGCTCTAACACTGAGCCACCTTCCCGCCCCATATATCCAACTTTTTAGGAGTGCAAAATATAAAATAAATATTAAACCAGATGTGGTAGTATGCACCTATAATTCCAGCTCTTGGGAGGCAAGAAAGGAAGATAAATAAACAACAAAACTTCCCCGAACTTTTTTGCTCAAGGCTAATGCTGTACCACTTGAGCCATAACTTTACTTCCAGCTTTTTTAGTAGCTAAATGGAGAGAAGAGTCTCTCAGACTTTCTTGCCCAGCTAGCTTCAAACCATGATCCTCAGACCTCAGCCTCCTGAGTAGCTAGGATTCCAGGTGCGAGCCACTGGTGCCCGGCCCAAGCTGTTCTTATTATACATTAAGATAGTGTTCTTAACAGTGATCACTCTCAGAGTTGTAACTAAAAAGGAACAATTAGGGTTTTTTAATCTGAGTCATACTATAAAATTGTTCTGTGTGTAAATATTTGTCAAGCTGACATCTACTCTGACTTTTGGAATACATATTATACTCCTAAGCATTTAAACACAGAGAAGGGGTGGAATGGACTCATACATAGTCAGGATTCTTTTTTACAAGTTAAAAGTTCAATTCAACCTTGCTTCAACAAAAGGGAGAATTTACTCACATACTGACTGAACTATACAAAGGTCAGTGTTAATCTGAGTGTGGAAAGAATCCAAACACTAAAACATTATGTTGGCCTGTGGTCTATACCTATACCTGACCCTCTCTCATATTTCTTTTTTTTTTTTTTTTTTGGCAGGGGGGTCCAGTCATGGGGCCTGAACTCTGGGCCTGGGCGCTGTCCCTCAGCTCTTCAGCTCAAGGCTAGCACGCTACCATTTGAGCCATAGCACCACTTCCGGCTTTTTTCTTTTTTGTTTATATGGTGCTGAGGAATCGAACCCAGGGCCTCATGCATGCAAGGCAAGCGCTCTACCACTGAGCCACCTTCCTAGCCTCCTCTCTCATATTTCATTTTCTCCCATCCACAACTTTCTTCAGATTGTGGTTACATATTTGGAGATAACTCCAAACTTTTACTTGTCTAACTCTTTGGAGGAAGAAGCAGCGGTCTTTTTTACCACCTCTAAGTTCTTTAAAAACATTTGCAGAGGAACAGCTTCAGTTGTAGAACATTATGGATCACATCACATTGATTGAAAAATTCATGAACCACTTTTTAAAAACTTTTAAAAATCACAAAGCCGATTTATTCCTTCACAATCTTATGACATATAGGAAATCATTATTCCCTTATAAAATCTTATAAAAGGGCAACTGTGGCTCTAAGATTAAGAAACAAGCTGATAAATGTCACAAACTATAAACAGATCCTAAATCTTTAAAAGAACAGTACTCTTAGACAAGCACAGTGGCTCCCAACTACTCTGGAGGCTGAGATTGGGAGGATTGTGCTTCCAGGTCAGACAGGGCAAAAGTTGGCAAGACTTCATCTCAGCAAGTAGCCTGTCATGTAATCCCAGCTACATGGGTAAAAGTATCATGATCTGAGGCTGGCCTCAATTTTTAAAAAAACAAAGTAGCCACTCTGCAACACTCTACATATGTACTTAAGTATGTACACACACATTCAAATCTACTCACAGCTGGACTTAACTGAAAAGTAGGGAATTTAGTTTCCAACCATTTATAATTATCAATCAAGGTCATGTCACTCAGGCTAGCTTCTCATTTAAATTACCAAATGAATCCCATTGTTTACTCATAGTTGGAAGCCATTAAACACACTGGTTCATATTTTCTGCTGGCCACTAACTCCTTCAAGGCAATGACTGAGTTCAATATTACAAAGTTCTTCTGTCTTGTGAGCTACTGTTTTACTATCTCTATACAGTGTTGCTAGGTATTTCTTCTCTTCTCTATTTATCGGGTATTTGTAGGCCTGCACTCTCTTTTATTTATTTATCTCCTAAAGATAGAACTTTATTCTCATATTTGATCTGCATATTCACAATAGAATCCTACTGTTCTTGGTTTTTGTATGTGTGTGTTTTTTTGGTTGGGGGGATTTTTTGGTCTATTGTGGGGCTTGAACTCAGGGCATGGACGCTCTCCCCAAGCCTCTTTGTGCTCTCTAGCATTCTACCATTTCAGCCAAAGCTCCACTTCTGGTTTTTGAGTGGTTAATTGGAGAAAAAGAGTCTCAGGGGGGAACTTTTCTGCCACGATTTAAAACACAGTCCTCAGATCTCAGCCTCCTAAATAGTTAGGATTACAGGTATAAGCCATCAGTGCCCCACTACTCATCGTATTTTTAAGATATAATTAGCCAGGCGCCAGTGGCTCATGCCTGTAATACTAGCTACTGAGGAGGCTGAGATCTGAGGATGGAGGTTCAAAGCCAGCCAGGGCAGAAAAGTCCATGAGACTCTTATCTCCAATAAACTACTAAAAAACCAGAAGTGGCGCTGTGGCTCAAGCAGTAGAGTGCTCCCTTTGAGCTGAAGAGCACAGGGACAGTGGCTAAGCCCAGAGTTCAAGCCCCACAACCAAAAAAAAAAAAAGATATAATTAATACATCAATTATCTTTGAACTCATAAAACTTTATGTTCATATTTAGAGTCCCATCCCAAAGATAATTCCCTCTCCTTGGAAATTGGAAACTAAAAATATGAAAACACAGTATTTTGTTACAAAGAATACTCAATAGCCTATTATTAAGCA
Source organism: Dipodomys spectabilis (assembly GCF_019054845.1). Lineage (NCBI taxonomy): Eukaryota > Metazoa > Chordata > Mammalia > Rodentia > Heteromyidae > Dipodomys > Dipodomys spectabilis. Next base: position 14,612,341 of record NW_024870766.1, read on the forward strand.
AAAACTTCTCTGGATTTTCCTGTTACAATTCTTGTTTCATAAACTATTTTTCAAGCTAACTGAGAATTACTTTGTAACAACAGTAACTTTCAAATTACTCATGACCATGATTCCTTACAGTAATATAACATGAAATGTAAAACTAGTTAGAAAAGAACTTATTTCAAAGTAAATCATGAAACATAATTAAAGCTATCTCATATTTTATTTGAATTTCAATATACATTTCTAATAATTTAAAGTAGGTATTTTATTTTCTTTCAGACATTTCACCAACAATCACTAATGGCCTTTGGAGCTACCTAAAGTTTAGGAATGTTCAAAACTGAAAATGTCACCATTTTTCATCAGAGAAAAGTTGACCCTAAAGTGAATCAAACAAATAAATACTCAAGAAAATGAAGATGAATGTTTCTTAGTTTTTATTTCCAATGATACTGCCTAGTATAAACTAGAAAACAGTTAATAATAGCAAAGAAAGCAAGGAATGCTAAAATAGTCAAACTTTTAAAATCATCTCATCTGGGATATCTTAACTTGGTTTCCCAATAAAATGTGACTTTTTACAAAGTATATGAACATTATAGACATTTTTCCCAAAGTAAGATACTTAGCTTTTATTACAATATTAAAGGGACTGAGAACCATTATCTAGTCAATATAAAAATAATTACTGACATTCAAAGAAATAGTTATTTGTCTATGGTCAAATAACCAGCACCAGTTTTAATACTCAAGCTTTCCTTTTACTGAAGTATGAACAGTGATTAAAATATTTTTTAATAAGCAAAAACAAATCTACATGATGTAAGACCTCAGGGAACTCGAGCTAAAAGTATGGCTCAAGTTGTGAAGAGCCATTCTTGAGCAAAGTTCGAGCCCCAGCACTCATTCACTCTCACGGTTACACACACACAAATGTTGATGACTACCTCTAGAGAGTAGAACTCAAGGTTGAGTAAGAACCACAATATTGGGGCTTTTTTTTTTTCCCCTTCATCCACAATAAGCCTTGAAACAAAAACATTTCCATTATCTATACTAGCAGTTCCCTGATGTATATGGTTTACATTTACTGACGTTTTTGTGTGATGTTTATTGTGTGCTTTAGAGAATTTTTTTGTATTAAGTGGGCATACAAAGAAGTTAGTTACAATTTCCTATGTCAGATTATGAACACAACGCATTTAGAAAATTTTTTGATTACATATATACAAAGCTGCTAGATAAATTACCCTAGCATGAGAGGTTACTGGGCCAACTACATGTGAGTATAATATTTCAAACTGGGGCTGGGAAGGTGGCTCAGTGGTAGAGCATGCTTGATGCATGAGGCCCTGGGTTCGATTCCTCAGCACCACATAAGCAAAAAGAAAAAAGCCAGAAGCGGCGCTGTGGCTCAAGTGGTAGACTGCTAGCCTTGAGCTGAAGAGCTGAGGGACAGCACCCAGGCCCAGAGTTCAGGCCCCACGACCGGACCCCCCACCCCCAAAATAATAATATTTCAAACCTTCCAGACCTGTGAAAGGTGAGCCAGCCAAGTATGTTCTATAAATGATGTGCAGGGCAGTTTGAAATATTTCACATAAGAAGCTAGATTGTTTGGAAAACATTACTTCTATAAAAAGAAATTAGTAAAGATAAAACTTTCAATGATACATATAAACTTTTGTTGTATTTTCAAGAATTTTCTTTTATTTACTTCTTTAGCTAAATAGGCTCATTTTTAACTTAAAAGAAATATTAACACTAATATAAAACCACAGAAGACTGAACTAATCACATACTAACAATACTTCCAATTAAGCCCTTTAGTTTTTTTTTAAAGTGGTATTATGAATCTGTGGTATTTGTTACAGAATCAAATAATATATCTAAAGACAGACTACATTCTTACATTTGTCTAGTATTTAAAATGTTTTAATTATCACTACCTCTACCTCAAAAACTATCTTATTTTACTTCATATGGAAAAAGTTTAACTATATAATTACTTTTTAAAATAGAAACCTGAATAATAAGGTATTAAGAATATTTTAAGAAATGGAAACAAATGTAATTTATCCATACACTAATAATCTATAACACAAAACATCATACATTTTAACAAATATAATAATACTCTGGAGTAAATCGTTTATTATATTTTCAAAAACACTATTTTTCTCTTAAATTTAATAAAAGAAAACTTCATTGATGAAGCTTATTTTCAAATATATACACAAACACAGCTAATTAAGAAGTTATCACAACTAATCCAGAAATACACAAATAAATATTTTAATATTGCAGTTTGAAAACAATCTCAATGGCTTATTTTACCTAAATGATTCATCTATTGAATAATTTACAGTAGATTAGAAACTATAATGTCTCTTGATATCAAATAGTAATAAAACTTTAACAGTTCTACTAACATAGCTTTCTTAAAACCTTAAAGCAAGAAAAAATTTTAAATATTTTTCTATAAACCTAATTATAATTTTAGTAATCATCTAACATTTAAAAGTACACGAGAAAAAAATCAAAATAATCTTCCCCTTCCATACAAGATCCTAAAAGCATATTTTATGATAACTCTAGGCAAAGTTTTACTTAAGTCTATAGCAAAAGTAAACATGGATTTTTTTGTAATTAAAGCATTTTAAAAGTTTTTACTATCAACTTACCTTCTTTTGATACCACACTATAGCATCTGTGACTTTGGACGCCATTTATTCCACAGAAATTACACATTTGTCATTTTAAGCTGTATAAGAGAAAAACATACAAATGATTTTACTTCTACCTTTCAAAAGGAGACTGAACAACATGCATACACACCACTCTGGTTACTTGTAGGACAAGGAGTGTATGACCACACTTATATTACACCCTTCTTCATTACTATTTTAGCAACAGGTTCTCTTAGTAAACAAAAATCAGCTGTCAAAATAAAAGGAGGTTCTCTCTTTACGTATATAGTACTTGAATGTTCTTACAAAATAGATGAAAGTGCTTTTTAAGAAAAAATAAGCCTTTTATGTAAGTTTCAGATTTTTCTAGGTTATTTTGGAAACTTCATTTGTAAGTTTACATATAAGAGAAAACCATTCACTTAGTAACAGGTCAGTTACTAATCAACTAGTGTCAATTACTGTTGCTACCTTGTACAACCTTTTGAAGTTCAGAAAAGTATCTGCTGCTAAAAATAAATGGTTGATAGAGAAATCGAAATTTATAATCACATATAACTTTCATGATAATAAACACAAAATCACTAAAGTGAACCAGAGAAGTTTAAAATTTGTATTAACTGCTAAATCAATAACAGTTAATCATATAGGGATAACAAATATTAATATTTCTGATATCAGTTTGCTAATATTTATAAATTTACATGGGTCATCCAAACTGCATAATTCTTGCATTTGTCCAAAACAATACTGGTACAACATTTAACAGTTTCTTACCCATATAGAGAATTTCAATCTGATCTTAACCCTATTATTAACTCTAGATTACTTTTTCAATCATAAAATGACACTTCCAGGACAGTAAGGATAAGCCAAAAACAGACACTCAGAATCCAGGACAAAGAATCCTGTTAAGCCCACTCTAGCACACACAGATAAGCAACTGCAGGAAATACCAATACTAAAATTTTCCATAGCTAATAATAAGATCCTAGGTTTTATCAAGATGCATATATATGCTTCAAATATAATGAAAATTACTATCAAATTCAAATGTCAGATAACCAACTAAAATTTAAAGCAGAATTTACTTAATACTTGTTCTGACCACTTACAAATCAAATTCTTGTTATTTTTTCTCATTTTTAGTTGATCCAATCTAAGCATACTATATTTTGAATTTCCTGTCAAATAACCACATATAATAGAAAGAAGAGGATCTAGAAGCCAAGACCTGGATTCAAATATATTGGCCCCACTATCTACTGCTTAAAAATCAAGAAGTGTCTCTGAACTTTGGTTTCATTCACTTGGAAAATAGGAACACATATAGTTACTCATACCTTACACATTCCTATGACCAAAAGATAACATATATAAAAATCCATAAAAATGTCCAATTATAATTATCAATTTTTTAAAATATTTTTATTGTAAAGATACTGTACAGAGGGATTACATTATATGAGTAAGGTAATGAGCACATTTCCTATTATCATTTTTATACTTAAAAAATCAGGAAGTAGCAAGTTTGTTTTCCTTTTGTAAACATGAAAAGCAAATTAAAACAGGAATACATGCGATCAGTTTTTGTTGACATTGAAAATAAAAAGTACTAGTTAAAAGATCGAAATGTCAATTCTCAAATACACACATGAGTTATTTAGAGATTTCAAAATTCCCCTCCTTTGACGTTTTTCAGTCAAATATGGTTATCTTCATTACCCTCACCAGTGTTTTGGGGGGGAGATTTCTCTAATTGATTTAAGAGTCTCTCATTTTGGTTTTTCTATTGTGGAGGTTTCTGAGTGTCATTTATTTTAACCATATTATGTTCTAGAAGTCTTCCCTATTGATTACAATATTGCACCTTCATTATATGTATTTGTCAAGACAATTACATATGCTTTCAAAACCAGCCATAATAACATTAAACTATATTAATAGTACAAAATGAGAAGACAAATTTCTCACACTTTCAATTTATTACATTTTTATTGAAAAAAAATCCACCGTAGGGACAGGAAGGAAAAACTGGAAGTGAGGGAAGGGGTAACACTGTCCAAAAAGAAATATATTCTACCTAACTTAAGTATTGTAACCCTTCTGTACATCACCTTTATAAAAATAATAAAAATATTTACCAAAAAATTCTATTTTATCTAGCAAGATAATTGTTCCCTCTCCTAATTCTCCAAGAACAGAAAGAGGTCAGAGTCACGGCTCATGGAATAGAATATACCTATGTTGTAACAAGCAAGCTAACTAAGCACAATCTGAGTTCAAACCCCAGAAGCACCAAAAAGAAAACAATAGAAACATATCGTTCCACAAAAACATATTAAAATCGTCAATGAAACTTTTTCAATAAAAGTAAGGGAAATATGTGCCTCAAAATAAAATTATTTGAAAGTCAATTTTAAAATGTTTAGATACATCCAGAAATAAATTTAATTATCTAACATTATGCTAGTTATATAAAGTATCCTATATGTTTTAAATTATATGAACTATAGAAAAATTCAGCTTTCTGTTTTAAATTCTTCAGTAACGATGTGCTCTGAAAACTCATTTAGCAGTGTTTACATTGTGTCAACAACCTTTCTGTGACAGAGTGCTCATACCTATTTTTAAAACAGGTTTTACAGCATGCTGAGATAGATTTCTGACTCAGACATAGGACAAATCACACTTGGACACACAAAATTCACATGAGTAAAAACTAAATAAAGCCAGATGCTGGTGACTCACGCCTATAAACCTAACTACTTAGGAGGCTGAGATCTGAGGACTGCAGTTGAAAGCCAGCCTGGGCAGGAAAGTCCATGAGACTCTTATCTCCAATTAATTACTAAAAAGTCAGAAGTAGAGCTGTGGCTAACATGGTAGAGCACTAATCTTGAGCAAAAAAAAAAAAAAAAAAGTTCAAGGACAGCATCTAGTGTGCCCCAGGACTAGCACTTAAAATAGAAAACTAAATAAAAATAGCAACTTTTCATGAGAAAACAGGAAGAATTAATGTAACAATATTATTTTGTGAATGCAAAGATTATTTCTAAAGCCTTTCCAATTTCTTTGATTCTGTCATATAGATTTATCATCAATGTTATGACAGTTCATACTAAATAAGAATATTACTGAGTGGGTACTTTCAATAGAGGATCAAGTTAGTTACCGAGTTCTCTGAGCCTCAATTTCTTACCAGTATCATTTTATCATATGTTACAAATCCAATAATGATTAAACAAGTTAACAATTCCATAAATATATAAATGTTCCTCCTGAATTGTTTGACAAACACACCTCACAACATTAGACAAAACTCATATATAGATCCACATATATATGCACATATATATCTATTCACATATATGCATATGTATCTATCTATATGGATATATGTACACACACTGTGTATCTTATTCTAAGTTCTCTGTTCCACTGGGTTATATTTCTATTTTATTCCATTACTATACAGTTCTGGCTACTGAAATTATATATTTTGAGCCTCTTAACTCTCTGAACTCATTTACTGACTATTGGAGACTTCTGTGATTCCATACAAATTTTTATAGTATTTTTCTTTTATTTCTGTGAGGAATGACATTGGTATTTTGATAGGAGTTGCACTTAATCTGTAATTACTTTAAATAGTATGGACATCTTAGCAATATTAATTCTTATAGTCATGAACATATTTTTATAATCTATTTTATCAGTGCTTTATAGTTTTCATTGTAGAAGGGTAAGAATATGCCACATTTAATTTTTGAGTTTGGCTTTTCTTGCTCAACATCATCTCCAGATCTGTCCATTTTCCTGCAAATAACAATTTTATTTTTCTTAATGGCTTAATAATACTTCATAGTGTATATACATACATATATATATGTACACAGAAACACACGCATATACATGTAAAGACCTTATCAAAAGGCCTTTTTGTTTTTTTAACAGGAAATCATTTTTAGCACACAGGCAGAAAGGTATAGAAAATATGGCTTGTCTGAAAACTAGAATGTATGGGAAGATGGCATGAAATAATGGTGGTTAAGTAGATTTGGGTCAGACCATATTGAAGTGCAATTCTAAGGGGGTTATTGTGGGTTTTATTTATTTATTTGGTATGAGTTCAAAAGCAGAGGCAACAAAAACAAAATTTGATAAATAGAATTACATCAAAATAAAAGGATTCTGTAGTATAAAGGGGGGGAGAATGAAGATACACCCTACTAAATAGGAGAAAACATTTGAAAATTATCCAACAAAACAAGCAACTAGGTAAGACAAGTAACAATTCATGTGGACTAATAGAATATGGATGGATGGATGGATGGATGGATGGATGGATGGATGGATGGATGGATGGATGGAGCGAGGGAGCGAGGGAGATAGGAAACTGAAAAACCAGCAACAATAATATCAAAATAGTACAAGTTAAAAATGGGAAAATAATCTGAATAGATATTTCTCAACTAATAAGATATAAGAGAAATTTTCAACATCTTCCAAATCACATTAGCGAAATGTGAATCAAAATCACGATTTCACCCTAGTTAAAATGGTTATTTTAAATTTTTTAATAAATGCTGCCAAATGGTTTCCATCATAAACCATTGATGGAAATAAAATTAGTATAGCCACAAAAGAAACAAGATGGAAGGTCCTCAGAAACTGGAAACAGAACTTTGGTAAGTTCTTCAGAAACAGAACTATGATATGATCCATTAACTGAACTACTGAGTGTATATTCAACTACTGAGTGTGTATTCAAAGAAAATCAGTATGTAAAAGAGATATCTGCACTCCTGTGTTTAATGTATTACTATTCTAAGATATATATATAAACGAATAAATGGATAAAGAAAATATAGTACAATACAAATGAAATATTATTCATGAAAAAGAATGAAATCCTGTCATTTGCAGCAACACAAATAAAAGTAGAGGACATTATGTTAAGTAAATTAAAGATGACATAGAAAGACAAATATGGTATGTGCTCACTTAGATGCAAAAGCTAAAGAAGTTGATCTCATAGAGAAGTGGAGTAGAATGGTGTTTACAGAAGCTGAGAAGGTTGAGGGGAATGGGATGGAGAGGGAATCACCATTCCCAGTAGAGATATACTTCAATTATGGCTGAAAATGATTAGCAGCTGTATATTAAAATAGCTAGTAGATAAGATTTTGAATGTTCTCAACATGAATAATAAATGTGTCAATTACTCTTCTGTATATTACATACATGTAGTGAAATATCACAATTATCTGTAATATGTACAATGATTATGTTGATTAAAAATTCAAATAAAAACTAATCCAATTTTTAATTGCTATTTAAATGGCTAGAGCTGAAGCTACAGTGACACTGACCTTAGTGTAGATGTCAAATGCATATATCAATGAGGACAAAATTAAGACAGGCACTGGTGGCTCATGCCTGTAATCCTAGCTACTTTGGAGGCTGAGATAAGAAAATCATGATTAAAGCCAGCTTGGGCAGAAAAGTCCATGATACTCTTATCTCCAATAAACTACTTATAAAAAAACCACGTGCTACTCTCCAGTGTTAGAGCGCTATCCTTGAGCACAAAGAGGCTCAAGGACCACACTCAGACCCTGAGTTCAAGCCCTAGGACCAACCCCCCCCCCCAAAAAAAAAAAAAAGGTCAGGAAAGTGGCGCTGTGGCTCAAGCAGTAGAGTGCTCGCCTTGAGCTGAAGAGCACTGCACAGCGCCCAGGCCCAGAGTTCAAGCCCCATGACCAACAACAAAAAAAAAAAGGCTGGGAATGTAATTTAGTAATACAGTGCTTGCCTAGCATGCATACAGCCCTAGGTTCAATTCCTCAGTACCACATAAACAGAAAAAGCTGGAAGTGGCCCTGTGGCTTAAGTGCTAGCCATGAGCAAAAGAAGCTTGGGAACAGTGCTCAGGCCCTGAGTTCAAGCCCCAAGACAGGCCAAAAAAAAAAAAAAGGATAAAATTGAAATGCCTTCATTGAAGCCATCAGTTCTGAACTTTTCTTTTACACAGTATGATAAATCATTATAGTTTTAGTCACTCTTGTAAGTAGGAAAAAAAATCTAGGTTTAATGTTGTGTATGTTTGGTTCTCACATTCTTTCCAGGGTTCATTTATAGAGTGCTTGCTAGCATGTACATAACTGGTTCAATCCCTAGCAGCATGGGGAGGGGAAGGAAATAGAATATTTTCAACTGTCTTTTGGAACTGAGCATAACAGAAGTTTGTAGCCAGCTTTCATTGTTTCCTTCTTTATATAGGTCATGTTCTTTTTTTGGCCCATATGCCAAATAATGCTCTCCTAATGTTGAAGTTATTACTACTAGAGTTTAATGGTCAATTTTAGTCTTTTCATAAAAATTTTCCTAGAACTTAATGTGCCTGTCAATCTGCAAATGCACATTTCATTCCAGAAAGTTTTGGTATCTGAATAGGTTTTAGTTTCATTTACTGGAGTATCTATTTTAGAAATACCAGTTCTTCTTACATTGGTAATTCTTTATTATTTTTCCTGTTGTCTATTTGTAGAATTCCCATGCCAATTTTTAATCATGCATTATATCTGATATGAAGAGTATTATACTGAGATCCTATTTACTCTGACAGTTATCCAATAGGTTCTTCTGAACAACTTTTCCCCTTTTCTCATCTTAGCTAGGACCATTTTTATTTCTCTATACATGTGTTTACAGACACAAACTTCATTTTGAGAACTGGGAATAATGGGGCTGGGAAGGTGGCTCAGTGGTAGAGTGCTTGCCTTGCATGCATGGGGCCCTGAGTTCAATTCCTCAGCAACACATAAGCAGAAAAAGCCAGAAGTGGCACTGTGGCTCAAGTGGTAGAGCGCTAGCCTTAAGCTAAAAAGCTGAGGGACAGTGCCCAAGCCCAGAGTTCAGGCCCCACACCGACAAAAAAAAAAAAAAAAAAAAGAATTGGGAATACTGCTTTTAACTTATTTTACTATAATCTAAAGATTCTTAAGACAGAGCTAATATTGAGCCTTGTATAGCCTCTGTTAGAAGTACTATGAAATGTTCTACAACAGGATCCATTTTATACACACACACACACACAAACACACACATGCATACACACATAACCAATCAGGAGGCTAACCTACCATCATGGGCTTTGGTTTTTGCCTTTAATTAAGAGTACCATGCAAAACACAATGTTCCTTGCCTTTATTGAGCTTCCACATTTATATGGACGCTCTTCCTGAAGGACTTTCCTGAAGTGTTTTGTTCCGTCCTAACCTCTTAGCCTACTTCTCTGAAAGTACCAGTGAAAATTCTTAATGTTTTATAATAAGCTTGATCTTTCATATTACTGTATCAGCTAAACAGTAAAGCTTAAATATTTTAAGTTACACTTCTAACAAACAGCTGCAGTTTTACTTCTGCTATTTCTAACAGAAGGAAATAAAAGGAAGACACCCAGTTTCAATTCTTTTTATAAATTTGAGATATTAAACAGATACTACAAGATCATCAATTAAGTGATTCTATAAAATTAGATAAAATAATCGCCAAGAAAATAAAAACAGAAATCCATGTTGGCTCCTCAAGTCTTCTCCACTTTTGCTAGCTACTCAATTTTCCAAGCAAGAAACTACTATATCTTATGCCCTCCCTTTCCCACCTTACACCACCGCCAATTCTGTCTACACACAGAAACCACTCAATAAATCGGAAGAAATAAAGTAGTATAACTATTCATGAGAAAGTCGAACATCTTTTACATATTACCTTCCTAGCCCACTACCAAAAAACTTATACAAATTCATATGAGCTAATACCAGTACTCTACTACTAGTCTCTTCTTGTTTCTTCACTTTCATCATTAACAGAGAAATAAAAATTAAATAAGAAATAAAAACTGACAATCTCACTTGGAAGTCTAGTGATTTCCCAGTGTATACAAAGAGTTTAATTGACATATATAATATATATATATGTTTCTTATGCAAGATATATGATATATATGTGTGTATTATATATATGATATTTTTCTTACAATCTTTTAAAATTTCCTTTATCATCAGTAGCAATGATGGGCACTGGTGGTTCACACTGTTAATGCTAGCTACTCAAGAGACTAAGATCTCCAAAATTGAGGTTCAAAGCCAGTTTGGGCAAAAAAGTCAGAGAGACTCTATCTCCAATAAACCATGAAAAAGTTGAACTAAGCCAGGTACTAGTGGCTCACTCCTGTAATCCTAGCTACTCAGGAGGCTAAGATCTGAGGATCATGGTTCAAAGTCAGCCCAGGCAGGAAAGTACATGAGACTCTTATCTCCAAATAACCACCAGAAAACCACAATTGGTGATCTGGCTCAAAATGGTACAGTGCTAGCCTTGACCAAAAGAGCTCAGGGACAGCATCCAGACCCCCAATTCAAGCCCCATGATTGACCAAAAAAGCTGGACTGGAGGGTGACTCAAGTTGTAGAGCATTAGCCATGAGCTAGCCAAACAAGAACCTGAGGTCCTGAATTCAAGCTTCAGTGTCATACAAAATCATCATCATTATCATCTCTACCCTCTTCTACCTCCTACTCTACCTTCCTCATCCTCCTATCCATATACACATATATCCTACATACATTTATCCACATTTTACACATACTATACACTTTCATGCTTCTCCTTTTAATTCTAGTAATATTTCCTCTATCTACAATAACTATCTCCTTGTCCTGACCTATTCACAAATTATTCCAGAGTTATCAAAGCCTAGACCATCATATAGAAAATTAAATTGTGAAAACATATAAGTAATGGTATTTAAATGATTTACTAGTAATAACCTAAAAATATTTTAAAATATTTCCAGGAAGAAAAGTGCAAGATGAACTTGTGCATCTAACCTTATTTCCTTAAATTACCTAACTGAAATGAGAGCAGTCATCCAAATACAAGGACAGAGAACCACCAAAATAAAGCCTGAAAGAAGATATATGACTAGTCACTGGGTCTAGAAGATCTGAGAAAGCAGGACGCAAAAGTGGAAAATGAAGAGTATCAGCTTAATTCACATCACAAAAACAAAAGTTTCAGGAATTGGCTTACTATCAGTCCTGAATGTGGTGGCAAAAGTACTAAGTCTCATTCTAAAGAAGGCTAGTTGAAAGCTGGTTAAGTAGCTTTCATTCACATTCTGTAACACTGAGCAACTACTTCTCTATGACTCTGCAGTTGACTGAATGTCATCCATGTATCTCTACCAATGGATGTGAACAAAATATTGAGTATTTGCTTCTTGCAAATAAAGGGAAACACTTGGGAAGAAATGCCTGAGCCTTTACTGTCCAGGATACATTTTTAGGCAGGTACTCTACCACTTGAGCTAAAGTTCCAACTTTGAAAAATTGCTCTTCTTTTTTTCTTTTTCCCTTCCATTTCATAATTCCTGAGGGTACTTGAAGCAAGTTATGTTCCTCATCAAATAATATCTAAGTAATTCTTGGAATCAAGCAGGTCAACAAAATAATCTATTTGTCTGAAACGTGCAAAACTAAGTGGAATTATTTCTTTTTTTCTTTTCTGTAATACTTGGGATTGAGCCTAGGACTTCCCACATGGTAGGTAAGCACTATACCACTGTGCAAAAACACGGAGTCTTCTTATTTTTCTTGTAAGAAATAGAGTTATCACTCAGCTTCTCAGGCTGGCCTTAAGCATGCAATTTTCCTGCCTCAGCCTCTTGAGTAGCCAGGTTTATAGGTGTATACTACCATGCCTTAGTTTTACAACTTCTTTTAATGATATGATCACTTGGTCACATAGCTTAACAGTTACTTTGTTTTTAATAGCTACAAATACCAGTTAACTCAATATTCATTTCTGCAGCTAAAAGTGTATTACACATACCTACATACACATTATATATTTTTTTCATTCAGTCATGTCCATTGAGAGGGCCTACAAACAAGAGGAGCTGAAACTAATGATACCTCAGTAGCAAGAAGCACACCTAGTATCTACATCTCTAAATATCATTTCATAGTAAAAAAAAAAAAAAAAATCCAACATTTCTTTAGTGGAAGGGGAACCATTTTCCCCACAAGGGAGATTTGGACCTTTCTCAGGTCATTCAAAATTATCAATACAGGCAGACAGCCTCAAAGTAGTATATAAGAAGCATTATGTGTCTATCCCATTATTTACCTAATGGTTTTGTGGGCCTTAGGGAAGGAGACATTCCCTACTCCTACCCTAGATAACTGTCTGAGTTCTAGGGCTGAGGAAAAGACAATACAAAGTGATTTTAGAATATCTTGTCCCTACCCTCCTTAGAGGAGACTCCCCTTTCTTGCTACCAGAGGGAAGCTGGAGGACAGCAATTTTCTACCATCACAGATGAAGACTCTATAGAGCACTGAGACATAACACAGAAGCCAAACTTTTTCTATATGTCATAGAACTGGTATGTGCTCTCCACAGTTCATGGAAGAGTTTTTAAATGACCCCTCTTCTAGTAGCTCCAACTGTATGGAACTATGTAAGGGAAAGTGGTATCATCCCAATAGCAGTTCTGATAAGAGATCTGGCTTGGGGCCTTGAATTCTGACTAGGATACGCTCAAGGACATGCACAATCATCTCTTTTGGAGAAGCTGAGATTGTTCGGTGAAGTAGTCAATGACAGAAGAATAACTTAAGAATACCTGATGACCCCTCTGGAGAAAACATCAGTAATCTGAGGTTCTGTGGAGTTAAATAGCTTGCATGCTCAAAGCACTAGCACAGAAACACTTTTGGTCTAAAATTTGATCAATAAGTAAGGACTTACTAAGTTATAATCCTCTGTACAAGCATTGGAAGTCATTAAAGGGATTGGGAGAGAGAAATTAAAAACAAAATGGAACAGAATATGGAACCATCTTCTATCAAAATCTAATGATAAGCCAGTCACCATTAGTTCATGCTGTAATCCTAGCTACTCTGGAGGCTGAGATCTGAGGATCATGGTTCAAAGCCAGCCCGGGCAGGAAAGACCATGAGACTCTTATCTCCAATAAACCACCAGAAAACCAGAAAAACTGTAGCTCAAGTAGCAGAGCAGTCGCCTTGAGCTGAAGAGTTGAGGGACAGCACCCAGACCCGAGTTAAAACCCCACGACCAACCACAAACAACAACAACAACAAAAAAAAACCCTAATTATATACTGTGGGCTTTATAACGTGTAGAATGTGTGACAATATATACTACGGGCTAATAACATATATAGAATTAAAATTCATAACCATAGAACAAATTTTAAGAGAAATAACAAAAGAATAGGGTTATTACAACATATTTTATACAAATTATGTTATATGAGCTTTCTTTTACTCAAAAATAGACTCTGATAAGTATACTAGTCATTAGCTACAAAATATTATAAAATGGAATACAAAATATACTCAAATAGACAAAAGAACAGATGGAAGAACAGAATGGAATGAAGAAATAGTAGATTTAAACTAAACAATATTAATAATCACATTAAATGTAAATGGACTAAATTAAAAGACAAAGATCAGAAAACTAGACTAAGAAGAGCCAAACCAATTAGTCTTTTTAAATATATACACAAAAATATCTAAAAATTAAGACAATATACACAACAATTAATATTAATCTAAAGAATGCTTAATGTCCATACAAAGCATATAACCAGGGATAAAGAAAGCATGTCACAATAAAAAATTGATCCATTCACTAAGAGACCATAAAATCCCAAATATGCATGTATCTAGTAACAGAATTTCAAAATACATGAAGCAAAAACTGAAAGAACAGTAAGGAAAAAAAAATCAGTCAGTCCACAATTATACAGATTTCAACATGTCTCCCTCTCAAAAACTGGTAATACAAGTAAGCAGAAAATCTGCAGGGATTTGAAATATTTAAACAATGCCATCAACCAACTTATATTCTATTCAACATTCTTGTCAAATATGGATTGAATCATTTAAAATTATTCAAATCATACACTGTAAATTCTTTGGCCACAGTGAAAATGAAGTAGAAATCAGTAACTGAAACTCTGAAAAATCCCCTTAAAACCTCATGTATATGTATCTAAGTAACAAAACACAAACAAAAACAACAAAGGAAATTAGCAAGGATTTTTTTAAATTTTTTATTGTCAAAGTAATGTACAGAAGGGTTACAATCGCATAAAGTAATAAGTATTTCTTGTCAAACTTGTTATCCCTTCCCTCATTTTTCTCTACTTTCCTCCCTTCCCAACCCTAAACTGTACAGATCATTTCCAACATATTGTCTTGTGTATATCGCTGTTGCACTGATTCTTTATCTCACCATTCTCTTCTCTAATTCAAATAAACGTATATACAATACCAGGGTACCAAAATCAAATACAGTGACCACAGGGGGAAGAACATACAAAAGAAACAAAAAAAAAATCACATAGCACATTAAAAACAACAAAGACAAACCTCTTGTGTCTATGTCTTGGATTTCATTTTGCTTAGCGTCATCTTATATGGTCATATGTACATAGCTATTGAGCTATTCTGCTCATCTGCTAAGATTATCCTAGACGTGTACTAATTATTGCAAATAAGGGAAACCATCGGACCTATGTTTCTTTGGATCTGGCTTACTTCACTTAGTATGTTTTTTTTTTTTTTTTTTTGGTTGGTTGTGGGGCCTGAACTCTGGACCTGGGTGCTGTCCCTCAGCTCTTCAGCTCAAGGCTAGTGCTCTACCACTTGAGCCACAGCGACACTTCTGGCTTTTTCTGCTTATGTGGTACTAAGGAATCGAACCCAAGGCCTCTTGCATGCTAGGCAAACGCTCTACCACTGTGCCATATTCCCAGCCCTGTAAACATTTAAAAAAAAAAATCAAAGTTAGTAAAATTGAGAACAGAAAATCAACAAGAAAATCAAAAGCTTGTTTTTTAAAAAGATCATTAAAGCAAATAAACCGCTAGCCAGAACAGGAAAAAAGAGAAAAGAAATAGATTAGCAGAGTAATAAGACTATCATCATAGGTCCTAAAGACATTAAAAAGATAGTAACATAATACTGAGAATAATTTATAGCAATGAAGTAGCAATTTCAATTAAGTTAACAAGTCCCTTCAAAGATAAAACTATCAATGTTCTGCTAAAAATAAGTTACAGGGCTGGGAAGTTGGCTCAGTAGAAGAGTGCTTGCCTTGCATGCATGAGGCCCTGGGTTCAATTCCTCAGCACCACATAAGCAGAAAAAAAAAAGCCGGAAGTGTCGCTGTGGCTCAAGTGGTAGAGCACTAGCCTTGAGCTAAAGAGCAGAGGGACAGCACCCAGGCCCAGAGTTCAGGCACCACGACTGGACCCCCCCCCCCCAAAAAAAAAGTTATAGTTAAAAATTACTCTTAAAAAGAAAACTCTGGACACAGATATGTGAATCACTTCATACTATCTGAAGTTTAAGACACATGAAAGGACCTACTATTTATCTGTCATATGAAGAGACTAAGGATATACTGTGATATGATTACCTTAATGGTTCAGAAACATCATTCTGAAAGCAAGTCTTTGTGAGGCTAAATAAAAAATAAATCAACAAAGACAATTTGGGGAGGATGATGGACTGAACTAAACCAGCAATAGAGTTTTGTTTTGTTCTTTAAATTGTGAGTACGGGGACTGAGCATGTAAAATAATTAGAGAGACTAACCAGATGTAATTATTAATTTGACATGAAAGACAGGAAGCGTACATTCCATGATTCCTGGCTTGAACACTAGAAGAGTAACTCAATAGAACAGGAAATACAAGAAGAAAAAGACTGGGGAAACAAGAAGATATGTTCATTTTCAACAAACCCATAAATTCGGCACTCAAAAAATACACAGTAAACAATAGGATATATAGACTAAACAGCAAATATGTGCATTAAATTAGTCTCCTTTCTCTCAGAATTGCAATTAAAGGCTTCCTCTACAAGTATATAATTGCTTGTCTCTATAAAAAAAAAATTAGGCATACATACAAAGTTTGTCAAGAGATTGAAGAAAACAGCTCTTTCCCTACACATTTAATTCACAGGGCTGAGACCAAGCTTCAGGGCGTTTTTTTCTTGTATTTAAAATAGTAAAATTCTATTTATTCTACCTAGTTTAATAAGTATGTTCTACTTTCTTCAGGAAAAAGAAAAAAACCCTCTCTTGCTCTGTATGTGACTACACGTATTCTTTGTTCAACTCTCTGTTACATGTTTAATATCCTAGTGCCTCATCTTAAAAGTTTTATTGAGGGGCTGGGAAGGTGGCTCAGTGGTAGAGCGCTTGCCTTGCATGCATGAGGCCCTGGGTTTGATTCCTCAGCACCACATAAGCAAAAAGAAAAAAAGCCGGAAGTGGCCGCTGTGGCTCAAGTGGTAGAGCGCTAGCCTTGAGTTGAAGCTCTGAGGGACAGCGCCCAGGCCCAGAGTTCAGACCCCATGACCAGTCCTCCCCTCCCCCCAAAAAAGTTTTATTGCTTGTTTGCCGTTTTCCTTACTTCTCTTTTAGAATTCTGTTTTAAACAAATAGTTCAGCATAATCTAATAATTACAAGCATCACTTTTTAAGGAAGTCTTACAAGTCAAGCACTGTGTCAAGGGTTTAACATCATACTGTCTCATTTCATTCTTAAAATGTAGCAAAGCAGATTATCTATTTTATGAACAAAACTGAACCTCAAAAAGATTATGCAACAAGGAACTGGAGGCCTGGCACAAGTGGTAGAGCACTAGCCATGATGAAAAAGCTGCGTTAGAGTACAAGGCCAAGTTCAAGCCCAGAGTACCAGGGGGAAAAATAATAGTCCAATTTTATCTAATTGGTAGACCTGGGACTTGAACCTAGCTCAAGAGATGACTTGTGAACCCACACTCTAAAGATCACTACCAAGCTATATAGGTTACTATAGAATCCTGTGCCATATAACTTTCATACTTTTTTTTGCTGTCTGTAATAGATCCTGTACTGAATATTTTAAATTGTATTCAAGCAAAAAATATCATGCTCACTACCTATATTCAAAGTTTCTATAAACTCTTAAGAACCCCTTTTTACTGTTTCTGCAGCTGAAAAGCTATAAACTATGCACATTTTACTTCCTCTCATTAAATGTCAAATTTAATCATGTTATGATTATCACTGGGTAGTTCTTCAGCCATAGTCATTTCCTGCCCAAGTTCCTGTTCACTACTCAGAATGAAGTCTAGCATGTTCTCTTTCTCTTTTGGTGCTCAAAAACTACCTATTATAGGAAGGACTCAGTAGTGTTCATCTGAAAATTCACTTCTATATTTTGTGTCATGTTAGCAATTTGAATGTCTAAAAAGCTGGACTAAAAATGTAGCTGTCCAAAATGCCATTTAATATTTTTAACTTCATCATGTGATTCTGGTCATCAAGTAAATGGTCCACACTTCACCTTGCTGATAGCCCCAGACATAGCTCATTCTTCCCTGACCTTCAATATGTATATGGTTCTATCCTAACCTGATAGGAGGACACATAGATACATGGAACTTTTTCTCAGATTTTTAAATACAGTCTCAATTTTAAAACATTATATTTTACTATCATATCTCAGTCTGGGGTAAGAATAAACAGTCAAATCCAGGCTTGAGATCAGAAAATTGTTTAAGGCTATCTCAGGGAAGAAGCTTCTGTGGCCTCATCTTAACCAAGCAAGAAGTGAATGCAGTGGCACAGGCATGTCATTTCAGGTATATGGGAAATGTAAATAGGAAGATCTCAGTTCTGTCTGGCCTGGGCATAAATATGAAACATATTTTAAAAGTGTCTAAGGAAAAAAGAGCTGGAGATGTGGCTTAAGTGGCAAAGCACCTGCTTTACAAATATAAGTTCCTGAGTTCAAAACCCAGCAGTGCCAGTATATTTTTTGTTGTTAACATAATGTCAGATTTTACGTGGGTACTAACAGGTAAACCGGTTAAGGGACAGCAACAGTCACTTTGAGATTCCTTTATGAACAATCTCAAAATACAATCGACAAATTAAAGTGCAAATGTCTGTAGTTGTAGCTAGTTATTATTTTTACCCTAAACGGAACATATAAATGAAATAATGAAACAGTTGCTTATCTAGACATATTCAGAAAGAGACTACATTGGCACTTGGAAAAAATAAGGATTAAAAGGTAAATACTAAAACAACGGGCAAACTGTTTCTGTAAGTTTAGTATTTAATTATGTAATTTCCAACCATCAAAACTGGTTAGAACTTATTTTGCCCTGCTACAATTATAAATCATTCAACTTGGTCTTCACAATGCTTTTTACATAAAGCTACAATTAGTTCCCAATCTTTAAATAATTTATGTTCTTTCTAAAACTGCCTTCTTTCTCCTATTCTGTGTGGGAATACCTTTGTCCTCTATTTATGAAAACTTTTTTTTTTTTTGGTTGGTCGTGGGGTTGAACTCTGGGCCTGGGCACTGTCCCCCTACCACTTGAGCCACAGAATCATTTCCGGCTTTTTCTGCTTATGTGGTGCTGAGGAATTGAGCCCAGGCCCTCATGCATGCGAGGCAAGCACTCTACCACTGAGCCAGCTTCCCAGCCCTGAAAACTGTCTTTAAGCCTCCATAATGACAGCTCCTCCCTGGACCTCCAAACCACTCCCTCTTAAACTTGCTCAAATACTTCCACATTTCTGGTACCTGGAAGATAGCTTTGTTGATATGATTCCTTACATTGTTGAAATCTTCATTTGCCCCCATATGGAAATGTAAAGGGTCTTAACCCATTCACCTGTGTCTGTGTGTCAGAAGTGTGCAGTTTTGCCATGGTGTTTCTCATGCCATTCCTGTTTCCCTGCTCTCTGCCACTACCAACACTCTCCCAGAAGAGCTCACTTCATCCTAAAGACAATTATGCCAACTGTGCCCACTAACGATATTTGTTAAATATCGATCTCTCCCACCAAATGGACGTACCTCAAGGTGGGAAGATAGCTGTGAGTAATGTTCAACATCTCAAAGTGTTACTAAGTTGAGAATCAGAATTTTCTACTGATTATTTCTACATAGTTTCCTACTGATTAAGTCTTCTTTTACCAAGTCTCTTAGAAACCAATTATACAATAGTGGTAAAATAAGGATTTTTGCAAGGCAAGCGCTCTTTTTTTTTTTGCATTTTTTTTTTTTTTTTGAGTCTGGTCGTGGGGCCTGAACTCTGGGCCTGGGCACTGCCCTGTCCCTCAGCTCTTCAGCTCAAGGCTAGGGCTCTACCACTTGAGCCACAGCACCACTTCCGGCTTTTTTTCTTTTTGCTTATGTGGTGCTGAGGAATCGAACCCAGGGCCTCATGCATGCAAGGCAAGCACTCTGCCACTGAGCCACCTTCCCAGCCCCTAAAGTAAGTATTTTAAATGAAGTCTTTGGATGACATTTAGAAGTGAATCTTGACCAATGAGTTAAATATACATTGACTAAGTAAACTACAAAATATGGAAGTAACTACTATACTCACTTCATAGGATTATAACAATAATAGTCCAACTAATTTTTCATTGTCATGTTTCAACACACCACCATAAACTCTTTGAATCAAATAAAGCTGTACAAACTCCTTCAAATTGTGCATTAAATGGACTAGCTAAAACGTTTTATGGTTTAAAAACTATTTATTAAGACCAACTAGCCAGTGCCAGTTTGGATTTTAAAAAGTCTGCTTTGGGCCAGGCACCTGTGGGGTGGCTCACGCCGGAAATCCTAGCTACTAAGGAGGCTGAGATCTGAAGATTACAGTTCAAAGCCAGCCTGGCCATGAGGCTCTTATCTCCAATTAACCAACAGAATACCGGAAATGGCTCGAAGTGGTAAGAGGGCTAGCAATGAGCAAAAAAAAAAAAAAACTCAGGAATAGCGCTCAGGACCTGAGTTCAAGTCCCAAGACCAACACCCCCCCCAAAAAAAAAAAGTTTGCTTTGGGAGGCTCTTGACTATGCAAGAGTATCCCCACTGTCTACTACACTTTGATTTGCTTAGCACTTTTTCATGCTCAGCCAGAAAGTAGTGAAAATTAGAAACCAGCCACTCCCCACTTAATACCTAAATTAATATTATCTGATGCATGCAGACAACTAACCCTGTGTGGGAGGTAGGCTAGTTCCAGAGGGCGGAGGGGGTCCTGGAACCACCTTGCTTCTGGTCCCAGATAGCTCATTCTTCCCTGACCTTCAGATTCCTTTCCTCTGGAATCTGGAGGCTGGAGCCACTACAAGTGACAAGGCATACCCATTCCCTTGTTCTTCGCAGCCTTTACTCCAAATCCAAGTCAAGTTATGCTATTTTAAGGCTCTTTAGGCTAAAAGTGCATAGTCCCCATTCTTAAGATTCCCGTTCCAATATTACAAAGGTTGTTTAAAAGGTGCCATTTCTTAAACAACAAAAGACAGATTTTACAAAAATACTTAACAAGATCAAATACTCAAAGTAGACTCACAAGGAGGGGGAGGGGGGAAGGGAAAGAAACGTTCAGGAATATGTGGTGAAAGAAACTATTTAAACAAAACCTGCAAAATCATAAAAATAACCTCGAACTAAGCAACCTTAACCACGAAAATGACACCCCTAACACACTTTCCCAAGCACTTCAGGATCAGCTGGCATGCGACGTGCACCCTGAGACGAGCCCGGCCGTCCCACCTCCCACCTCCCCGGGTAGCACAGGTTCACACAGAGCCGTCGCCTGGTTCTTGCCAAGCTAAAAATAAAACGGGTACGAGCAGCACGGTTTCGCTGAAGTTCTACCGGGAGGTGCGGAGTTGGAGAGCCGCGACTCGGAGGAACAATGCCGGGACGCCGGCTGTCAACACACGGCAGTCAAAATCAGCGAAGGTGAAGCGCGCCGGCATTGTTTCCAGACGTAAAAAGAAAAAGGCAAAGCTGTGCAGGCCGACGCACAGAATCCCGGCACCCACGCCTCCGCGGCGTGCCGGCGGCCTGGGCGAAGGGGACCGTCCGCTGCCGGGCTGGGCTCAGCGGCGGAGGGAGGGGAGAGACCCGACCCGACCCGACGCTCCGGCCCGCAGCCCCCAGCCCCGCGCCCGCCGACCCCGCCCCCGAGCCCACAGCTCCCGCCGCGGGCGGACCTCCCCCGCCCTCGGCCCCCAGCACGCCCTCCCGGGACAGCCGACCCCCAGCGCCGGCCTCGCACCGCGGGGAGGACGCGGAGGGCGGGGGTGGAACTGGAGAGGGAGCCGAGGGGCGGGCGCGAGGCACCGTGCGGGCGGCGGCGGCGGCGGCGCGGGGCTTCGGCTCCTCACGTCCAGCCCGGAGGACCGCGCGGGCTCCGCGGCGAGCCGAACCTCGCTCCCGGCCCTCCCACCATCCCCCGAAACCACAGGATGGATGGGGGCCGCAGGTGAGCCCGGGCCCGCAGGTGCCGAGGGCAGCCGTGGAAGCCCACCGCGCCGGAGGGCGACGCGCTGGCCCGGGCGCCCCCAGACCAGATCCATCCTCCGGACTCTGTCAGACGCTGAGGACCGCCACACAGCCCGCCCAAGCGTGGAGACCCGGCGGCGCTTACCGTTGGAGCGGGCGCCGCGCCGCTAGGAGGCGGCTTGGATAGCGCGCGGGAGACAGCGAGGCGAGAGCCCAGCCACGGACGCAGCCTCAGAGCTCACAGCTAGGATGCCGGCGGGCAGGCGGGCGGGCGGGCGGGCGGGCGCGCGGCTCCGAACGTCGCGCGGCCCCACAGCTTCGCCCCGCCCCCTCTCCGCAGGATTTTGCGCTGGAGTCTGTAGGCGGGGCAGGCCCGAGGAGGAGCCGGGCCTCCTGCGGAGGCGGAGCCTAGCGCTGAATGATCTGATTGGCACTTGTGGGTCCAATGGGACTACAGAAACTCCAGGCTACGCTACGATTGACTTTTCTTCTAACCCGTAGGAATAAGAGGCGGGTCCACTGTTGCTCTTCCCATGCCGCCTTTTTGTCCAACTCCAAAGTCAGGAAAGGTCGGTTAGTTTACACTAGCAGCTAAACAGTCCAATGACCGCGTTCAAGGAGGGCCTCTGAACCCAGACTGGCGTTCAAGCTGCCAATTAGAATAGGCCTAGGAGCGGTGGGAACCAGCCCCGGATGTGGGCGCGGCCCAGAGCTAGAACTGAGAGGACCGCTACTGTTGCTGGTTGAGGAGGCGGAACTGAGTCTTTTTTCTTAATTTATCATGTGACGGAGTCTGGATTTAATGGGGGGAAAAGCGTGGAAGAGGATAAAGATACAAACTGGCGAATTTCCTGACCTCCACGGCCCTCGTTGCTTTCCGGCAAGCCGTGCTGCTAGGTGAGTGGAGAACTCGGCCCTGCGTTGTCTGGGTGAGCTGTGAGGCCGACCCTCACTCCATCACCCTGCGAGCCCCAAACGCACACTCCGCGGCTTGGCTCCAACCGCGTCTAACTGCGGAAGAGCCTCGGCCCACTGGCCAGATTGGAGGGTGGGGAAGAAGAAGGCCACGTTGGGCGCCTCGAGCCGACCTTGGGCCTTTGCAGACCTGAGTTGTTCGGAACGTCCTGAAGTTGCGGATACACATAGGCCCCCAAGCCAGCTACTTTGTGAGCTGTTCCTTGGAAGGATGGCCAAGGCTTTTGCAGCACTGACTTTTCGGAAGCAACATCTGACACAAGGATGCACGCAGGTGATGGGGTCAGATTGACACGTGGGGACAATAGATAAAGAATCGTAGGACCAGAACTATCTTCTAGATAACTGAAATAGCAGTCTAAGAGGGGCGAATTTGATGAGCACATTTTAGTGTGGGAAAGGGAGCAGTCCCAAGTAAATAGATTTGCTTAGTTATCGCTCATAACACACAATCTCTCAAGCATCATTTAAATACGAGCTTGGTGCCTCTTCCATTGTTTGCCTGTAACGTGAACTTTGTTGTATCTCACATTATAAAGCTTGTAAGCTTACTTCTGCAGAAGTAAGATTATGTCCTTTATTTCATCTATTAGCTCCAGTCCTCTATTCACCTGTGGTGAATGCAGTTACCCCTCCAATAGCAGTTGTTATTCTTGCGAGAAAAAGAAAATGAAGCTGTCTCCAATGGCAGGTGACAAAGTTAGGTTTAAACAAGTGTATCTTCGTAAACCTATTCCTGAACAAACTAAATTTACAGAATTAAACCCACAGCTCTCCACCTCTCCTTCCAAAGTCAGTCTCACCACTATCTGGCAGACTCTGGCAAGGAAAGGTGACATTTATTGGAAAATGCCTTCCTGGGAGCCAAAACTGCAGTACGAAGAGTTCACAAGTTAAAGAGCAGGTACATGGATATGAGTGGGGAAAGATGAATTAGAACACTGATACCACTTGAAATACAGCAATGTGTGTACAAGAATACTATGATCATCACCCTGCTAAGCACAGATGTTACAAAACCTATCACAGTAGTTCTCAAATATAAGCACACTAAAGCATTTATTTCATCTAGCCAGTTTCTTCAACTTTTCCTTTTTTCCGCCCTTCGTCTTTACAGCTGCTTTATTACCTGTGTTTTTGTATTGCATATGTCCCCCCTTCTGTTCTTTTCCCACCCATCAAGTCTGCTTTCTCACCTGCAGCCTTTAATATCTTAATGGTTTAGTTCCTCCAGCTTTTTTAATATTTAGATCCCCCTTCTTAGGAATTTCTCTTTGTCCCCTTCTTAATCTCATGAGCCATTTCCATATCCTTATGTTCTCTTAACTTCTTAATCAACTGAATGCAGTCTGGCTTCTCATTTTCAATTCTATTTACCCTTATTCCATATGGTAATAAAGCTGATATTAAAAACAAAATAGTGGAGAAACATACTGTAAGCCTATATGTGAAGACTGAGTGTGATAAATGCTTGTATTTAAGCTAAGTTATTAGTAAATGAATTCCCAGCCAATATTCAGGTTTTTTAGAATTAAAAGAATTTTACCACTGAAGAAATGAAAGAGAAATATAAAGTAGTCCAGCAAAGAAAACAAGCCCTTCATGTAGTAGGAAACATCCTGGAGCAATAGTAAACCAGTTTTTGTGCAGGATAAAAAAAAAACTTGCAATTATACAATAATTTAACATCAATTAATTGTAAGATACTTGAAGTTTTGTGTTTTTTTTGGGGGGGGGGTATTTTTGCTAGTTTTGTTCGTTTGGGGTTTTTTGTTGTTTGGCTTGGCTTGTTTGCGCTACTGTCACTCATCACTTGACCCATGTTACCAACCTGTTTTTTGTTGTTGTTTGTTTTTGTTTTTTATGTTAGTTTTAGGGCTTGAATTCAGGGCCTGGATGATGTCCCTAAACTTTTATGCTCAAGGCCAGTTCTCTTACCTCTTCAGCCACAGCTCCATTCCTGGCTTTTTTGGTGGTCAGTTGGAGATAAGCATCTCATGGACTTTCCAACTTGTAACTGCAATCTCAGATCTCCAGCCTGTGCTTTTTTATTGGTTATTTTGGAGGTGGAGTCTCTTGGATTTTTTTTTCCTGGACTAATCTCCAGCCATGATCCTTCAGGTCTCAGACATAGGCATGAGCCACTAGTGCCAAGCTGGGATATCTAAAGTTTTTAAATTGTCTACCTCGGCAAGAAAATAACCCAAGAATTTAAAAAGATTCAAAGGTTATATAAAACTCAGAATTATCATTACCTTTTTCCAAATTACCTCTTTGCAACCCTTGATCTGACAATTTTTACTTTACCATTCCTCCCTTAAAAAGTTCCCCTTCTTGGCATAATACCACCTCCATTTCACTACTCTGATTTCAAATGCTTTATTTTAGCACGCTAACAATGAATGAAAAACTCTAGCTTTTCAAGTTTATCAGGAGGTTAAGAAAATCCCTAAAGTGCAGTTTATTCCAGTTTCCTAGAATTAAGTGGCATCCTGTTCTGGGGACATTTTCAATAGAACTCATGCTCAGTGAATATATTAGAAATTTTATTTACTTTGTACTTTAGTCATGGGTTGTAAGCAATGATGGACATGCTGTAAATGACTGCTAAAACCTTTAGGAAGAATGGTAGTATGTTTTAAAATTTAGGAAGTCTGTGAGTAGGAAACAGATAACTTTGTTCACTAGGAATGAAAGTATCAAAACAATCTTTTTTCCTTCTTTTAGGATATTTTTTCAGTTTTTCGACCCTGAAGCAGCCTCTTTAAACTGTTTAAATGAGAATGTCCTTGGCTCAGAGAGTACTACTCACCTGGCTTTTCACATTACTCTTCTTGATCATGTTGGTGTTGAAACTGGATGAGAAGGCACCTTGGAACTGGTTCCTCATATTTATTCCAGTCTGGATATTTGATACTATCCTTCTTGTCATGCTGATTGTGAAAATGGCTGGGCGATGTAAGTCTGGTTTTGACCCCCGTCATGGATCACACAATATTAAAAAAAAAGCGTGGTACCTCATTGCAATGTTACTTAAGTTAGCTTTCTGCCTGGCACTCTGTGCTAAACTAGAACAATTTACTACCATGAATGTGTCCTATGTCTTCATTCCTTTGTGGGCCTTACTGGCTGGGGCTTTAACAGAACTTGGATATAATGTCTTTTTTGTGAGAGACTGACTTCTGAAGTACATCATCTCATTTTGGTTGCTGTTCAAAAGCTGTAATTACAGTGTTCTGAATCTTTGCAAGCCTGGAGAGAACAAGAGAACTGAGGGAAAATACCAAATGTAGTTTCCTACTTTCATAAAACAGGATTCATGTGTCATGGACTCCTAGTCAACCCAAAGCTGAATTATTCAATATATGAGTAATTGATGTACTTATTACCCCTATGTAAATAAAGTTTGTTTTTGACTTCATTTTTGACTCTATCTGTTATTATTTAAAAATACAAAGCCTTAAATCTATATACTTGGATAGAAGTTTTATATATCATGGCTCTTGTATAATCAAAGTAAACGCCTATGTTTCTAAATTAGGAAGAAAATTTAAGTTACTAAAGTAATTAGGCATACAACTTCTTGTTCACATTCACAATGAGCCTGAAGATTCGGCAAATTTTCACCTATATTAAATTCACTTTTGCCTCCGCCTCCATATCAGAGCCTAAGCTTGTCTGTTTCTAAAGTTAGAGGGATCCTCCAGTAAGTTCCAGTTCGGAGTTCCATCAGGAACCATTTTAATGTCCTGAGGTCTCATGGAGTTAGTGCTCCATTCACTCTTGAAAATATCTTGGCTTGAGAAATTATATAATCACCTTGACAAGGTATTTAAGTACTTCAAATGAGGCTGAGATGGAAGTACTTAAAAGTAGTATGACTCTTCTTTCCCTATTAGCCCACACTTAGAGCTCTGTGAGAAATCTATAGTAGAATTTTGTTCTTAAAAAAGATCTTATACACTTAACACATGCTGGGTGTGGTTGTACACACTTAAAATCACAGCACTCAGGAGGTAAAAACAAGAGGCTAAGGAGTTCAAAGCCAGTGTGGGCTACAAAGCAAGATATTCTCTCTCCAAGACACAGAACACAGATCATAATTTTTGGCTACTAAAGCAGATTAATACATCATTTTGCAGTAGTTCTTCCTTCTAAAGACAGGTAACATTAAGTTTAAGGCATACTACCAAAAATTAAATAAGAGATCCTAAATTCTAATTAAGCTTTTGAAACTACACAAAATAAGCCAAATCTAAATAAAAATCAATTATAAATACCTTAGAATTTGTGATGCGGTATTGAATAAGTATAAGATTGAGAAGGGTAGTTAATACATGGAACTAA
Organism: Dipodomys spectabilis; assembly: GCF_019054845.1. NCBI lineage: Eukaryota > Metazoa > Chordata > Mammalia > Rodentia > Heteromyidae > Dipodomys > Dipodomys spectabilis. Next base: position 14,639,770 of record NW_024870766.1, read on the forward strand.
ATATTCCAGGATTGGCCAAATATACTTAATTCAATTGAGAGAGCCAAACTGGTCAAGTCTCACTAATTCAAGTTATTTTTTTTTTAGTTCAGGTAAAAGTATTCATGCAGCTGGGCACTAGTGGCTCATGCCTATAATCCTAACTACTCAGGAGGCTGAGATCTGAGGATCAGAGTTCAAAGCCCGCAGCAAAGTCTATGAAAATCTCATCTCTAGTTAAAGAGCAAAAAAGCTGTAAGAGTTGCTGTGGCTCAACTGGTACAGTACTAGCCTTGAGCAAAAAAGCTCAGGGACAGCACCCAGGCCCTGAGTTGAAGACCCAGGACCTGCGCGCGCACGCGCGCGCACACACACACACACACACACACACACACACACACACACACACACACACACACACACACACACACACACACACACACACACACACACACACACACACACACACACACACACACCATTCATGCATTTATTACCTTACTATAAGCTCTCCAGTGAAAAGAAAGGACTGCACATGGTACTACCATAGGAATAAGCAAACATTTTCTGGGTACAGGACATTATTTGTATGCTTCATGGAGTATACAAAAGCTGTTGGTGGGTAATATGTGGCCTGCGGACAGACAACAAGTGGCCTATAGGCAGGGTTCATTCTCAATCTAGGTCAGAAAGCTAGCAAATTAAGTAAACTGATGTTGACTGGTAAACAGAAGTAATAGTGAAAGGAAACCACAGGATACATTCATACACTAAGCACCTGAGTCATAAAAGCACCTTTTTGTTGAAAATATCAGACATTTTAGCTTTTTATCAAGAAACAACCACAAACTGCAAAAGAGTTTCCTTTAATGCAGGTCATGTTTGCAGAGCAAGTGCAAAATATTTTTGGTGTCTTTATTACAGGAAATATGCAATGATTTAAATATGGAGAGAAAATACTGTAATTATGAAGAAACTGGGCTGGAATGTGGCTTAGTGGTAGAGTGCTTGCCTAGCATGCATGAAGCCTGGGTTCAATTCCTCAGTACCACATAAACAGAAAAAGCTGGAAGTGGCACTGTGGCTCAAGCGGTAGAGTGCTCACCTTGAGCTGAAGAGTGCAGGGGCAGCGCACAAGCCCAGAGTTCAAGCCCCATGACTGACAAAAAAAGAAAAAAGAAAAAAAAACTAAAGTCCAGGTACATCCAATGAAATTACCCCAAAGTCTAGGATAAACAAGAGTTTAACTGCAAATACTATCTACAAAATAGGTCTCCTTGTAAAAGGGGAGGGTGAAAATAAAAAGTGCTGACAAAAAGAGTACTGACATATCAAATGCAAGAACAAAAGGTTAATAGTTTTTCTTAGAGAACACTTTATACTTTAAGTCAGTCTCTCTGCATTATACCATGAGAGTTCACTATGACTGCACCCACAAATTTGTAATTCATTTTTATCAAGAATACGCAGAATGGGGACTGGGAAGGTGGCTCAGTGGTAAAGCGCTTGCCTTGCATGCATGAGGCCCTGGGTTTGATTCCTCAGCACCACATAAGCAAAAAAAGAAAAAAACCAGAAGTGGCGCTGTGGCTCAAGTGGTAGAGTGCTAGCCTTGAGCTGAATTGCTGAGGGACAGGGCCCAGGCCCAGAGTTCAGGCCCACGACCGGACCAAAAAAAAAAAAAAAAGAAAAGAATAGGCAGAATGGGATGTGATTTTATTAACCCTGAGCAAAACAGTGAAATAGTATTTTTTGTAAGTGTCCACCTGCATCCACAATACCTTGTCTTGACCATGTCATGAAACGTTTTTATTGGTGGTACTAGCATTTAAATTAAGGCTTTATACCTGTCAAGCAGGCAGTCTATCACTTACACCATGTCTCCAGCTTTTCACTCATTTTTTTAATAGGGTCTCACACTTTTGCCTGGGCTGGTCTACTTTGAAGGCCTTCTATTTAGGCATCCTGTGTAGGTAAGATTACGGGCATACTCCATCATTCCCACCTTTTTGAAATGGAGTTCATTTACTTTTGTTCAAGCTGGTCCTAAATTATGTTCCTCCTAATATCTACCTCCTGAAGTAGCTGGGATTACAGGTCTGTGCCTGGCCCTCATGAACCTTTTTCTTCCCATATGCCTATCTTCTGTTCAGAATTAGAGAGGAATCTGTGAAAGAGACAAAGAATGATCAAAGTGTGAATTGATTAGTGTCACCCAGTCCACATAGCTCTTCTATTTCACTTTGCAATTCGAGAAGCAGAAGCTAACATTTAATGTCTATAAGCCAAGCAGTGTGCTAAGGAACATTCAGCATGTTCTGTCATTTAATTTTCACCACCAACTAACACAGTAAGTACTACCCTCCCATTTACTGTTGAGAAATAGACTATGCGCATTGCTCAAGGATATACAAGTATATTGATTTTATTTAATGTTTCTAATATTAGTAAGGAGAACCACATAAAATGTATAAACAGAATGACTTTTATAACCAAACTCTTACATAAGACAGAAAAAAATTCTGCCTTAAGCTATGAGGTACTGTAATGGCACTTAAGAGTATATTGTCATTTTAATCGTCTACTTTATATTGTTTTAATATACTTCAGCTACTAGAGCCAGGCGCCTATAATTCACCTGTAATACTAGTTACTCAGATGGCTGAGACCTGAGAATCAAAAGCCAGCACAGGCAGGAATGTTCTTGAGACTCTTATCTATAGTTAACCACCAGAAAAACAGAAGGGGTGCTGTGGCTCAAAGTGGTAGAGCACTAGCCTTGAGCAAAAAAGCTCAGGGACAGCACCTAAGCCCTGAATTCAAGCCCCATGACCAACAACAACAAAAAAGGCAAATCCTCAGATCTCAACCTCCTGAGTAACTAGGAATATTGGCCCAGGCAGCAGGGCCAATTATTTTAAAGATGAAAAACAAGTGATTTTACATAACAGCAAGGCTCAGTTAAAATTGAAGAAACAAATTTTGTGCAGAGCAGGAATCAAACTGGCCAAATAAATTTTACTTTTACACAAACTTCTTGTGATCATACTGTTTCTGAGTTTTGTTGTTTTTCTTTTGGCTGGCCCTGATGCTTGAACTCTTGGCCTGGATGCTGTCCCTGTGCTTTTGTGCTTAGGCTAGTGGTCTACCCACTTGAGCCACAGTTCCACTAACAGCTTTTTGAGGTTAACTGGAGATGAGTCTCATGGAGCTGGGAAGGTGACTCAATGGTAGAGTGCTTGCCTTGCATGCATGAGGCCCTGGGTTCCATTCCTCAGCACCATATAAGCAGAAAAAGCCGGAAGTGGTGCTGTGGCTCAAGAGGTAGAGTGCTAAGCCTTGAGCTGAAGAGCTGAGGGACAGCGCCCAGGCTCAGGTTCAGGCCCCACCACCAACCAAAAGAAAAAGCCTTATGGACCTTTCTGCCCAGGCTGGCTTTGAATTATGATCTTCAGATCTTAGCCTTGAGTAACTAGGATTATGGACACGAACCACTACTGCCCAGCTGAGTTTGTTTCTTAATATTCTTTAAGTAGTGCAACATCAGTGAGCCTTATGGGGAAGCATAGTATTTTTTTTTAATTTAATTTAATTTTATTTGTGAACATATTGTACAGAGGAGTTACAGTTACATGGGCAGGATAATGCGTACATTTCTTACCAAGCATTGCAGCCTCCTCCTTTGTTTACCCTTCACATCCCTTCCCAGCCTCCCCCCGGGGAAGCATAGTATTTTAAAATCATAAATGCATAAATTTTAAGTTTCAAAATTATAAAACAATACAGCAGTCTCATTCTGCCAATGCAATTGTTGGTAGGCAGATCACAGTAGCCCCTACCCCACAAAGAGAAAAAAAACATACAAGAAGTACTGTCCACACCAACACTGGTGGTATATGAAGCCTGAGATCTGAGGGTGGCAGTTCAAAGCCAGCTCAGGCAGGAAAGACTATGGACTCTTATCCCCAATAACTCAGAAAAAGCTGACACTGGAGCTATGGCTCAAGTGGTAGAGGCTAGCCCTGAGCAAAATGAAGTTCATTTACAGCACCTAGGCCCTGAGTTCAAGCTCCAGGACCGACCAAAAAAGTACATTTCACTTTTAATTTCAGGTTAACATTTTTTTCCTCCAGCTCATTCATAAATTCTGAGTCTGAAGTCCAGACTGGAAGGGAAGATAAATTGAAATAAGAGTGTTTTCTTCTCCATTCCTTGCCTGCTCCCCAAGAAGAGATAGTATATTAGTCTTGTAACTTACTCTCTTACAAGAAAAGACAAAACTAGAAGACCAAAACAAAACTTACAGCTCTCTGAATTTTCATCTTAACTACCTGAAGTGTCTTATGAGTACCAAATATACCAAACATAGCTCATGAAATAGACAATTAATTCTAAAACAAGTAATATTTTCCTTTTATATAATAAGCAAGTGGGAGAAATTGATCTATTCTCTGAAGGTCTTAAATTCATGTCACTTTTCAACAGCCTAAAGCATACAGTTATATCTAGGTTTAACAGCAAGGTAATTGCCATGTTATTCCTATTACCCATACCTATCTAAAGACCTTAATAAGGTAACCCACAATATTTTCCTCTTCTGTTAGTGTAAGTCCATTATTTAGTATTAGTGGTTAAGAGGAAAGACCTTCTCAAATTGTAATCACTTTCACTATTTTACTGGCTTTTTAAAAAAAGAAAAGACCTTTTAAAGATTCTGAAATTAAGATGTCAAATTCAAGAAAATAATTAAGAAACAAAGGTAAAAAAGGACTGTGGTTAACAATCTTAGTATTTATTAAAAGGTGGAAGACCAGGAAAATACCTTTCAAACTACAAAAACAAATCTTGTACCTTTGCTAAATGCAAAATGAATTGTGAGATAATTACTTTACATAACAACAAAACTATCCAAGGAAAAAAACTGGAGACAGATTACCAAAACAATGCTAGTTCATTATTTACAAAATCTTACCTGCCATAAGTATTCTGGAGAAATTGTTTTACTCTCAGGAACACTAAATACTTTAAGGACTTAAACTGAGAAATCTTTCTTACCCTCAAGGACATACTCCATTTACAGAAACAAACATTTCCAACAAATTTGCACACACACACACACACACACACAAACACACACATATACACAAAGTGTTGTGCTAGATCAACCTAATCTTTATTTAAGGTCAACAGTCTTGAGGCAAGAAAGATAGTGAATATATGGCTTTAGTAAATTTGCAACTAAATATCAAAAATGTTTAATTCTTTTTCTAGTAAGAAGCTAACCTGAGTATGGAATATATTAAAAAGATATAAACAAAATTGGGAAAAACAAAAAAAAGCACTATAGCAGACAGCACTGAGGCTTTTATGTCAATGTCTGTATATCCATTTAATAATTTACCTAATTACTTTATAGAGCATATAACCACATTGAAATGATATCATACGTGCTTTATTGTTCTGGTCCAAGTTATTGAAAATAAAAGCGAAACATATTCAGAACTGGAATGTACTAACTGGAAAACACTAATATAATGCAATATGAAAATACAAATTTTTTGTGTGTAACAAAGGTAGTCAAGTTCTCAGCATCTGAAGAGGACTTTGAAAGTAAAACCCGTAAAAGAAGAAACATGGTATTATTCAAAGCGTTAACAAGGCTTTCTCTTGAAATTTTGGGCCTGTGTACGTATACTTCAATTCCACAAAGAAGTATGCATTTTACAAAGCAGTTAAATGATCAAATTATGGGGCTGGGAAGGTGGCTCAGTGGTAGAGTGCATGCCTCGCATGCATGAGGCCCTGGGTTCGATTCCTCAGCACCACATAAGCAGAAAAATCCGGAAGTGGTGCTGTGGCTTGGTAGAGCACTAGCCTTGAGCTGAAGAGCTGAGGGACAGTGCCCAAGCCCAGAGTTCAGGCCCCACAACCGAAGAAAAAAAGTTCAAGTTGTGAGGAACTTAACAAACTATACCCGAAAGCAACAACTATTATTGTTTTAGACATGCCTTGCTTTAAGTTAAAAAGTTAAGGCTCACAAATTTGCAAGGATACCTTAAAGATATTTTCTTACAGTTGACCTCAATGTATCTATGAAAATGCTACTGGAAAACTGGAAAAACACTTTGCTCATATATCACTTTCATAAAAAAAAAAGTAATGACATCTTTTTCTGCTGTTGAATACTAGCTTGTTAGGAACTTGTGTCTCCTAAGAAGGTAGGTGCAAATCCTGAAATTTTAGTTTAAAACAGAAGATTAAATAGGTCAGAAAAAGGATGATGATATATAAAACATATCCTATTTACATTATCATGATTTATACCTTTCCTACCTGCATGAAACTTCCCCCGTTGCACACTGATTTCCTATAGGCTGTCAGATTTCCTATGTTATTTGCCTATCTCTGAGCCAGAACTGATACCATTGTTGCAGTTGAGTTTTATTTTTCTGCTGAAATTTTTTATAAAATGACATCTAACTAAAAATATTTTGATTGGGAGCACAAATGAGGACAGGCCAGAAACCACTGAAATTAAATTAACAGCCTCCACAAAAGCAGTACAAAAAACACCAACTGAGAGGCAACTAAATAATACAAGGACAAACAAATTAGATCTACAATGAGTAGGATTCCTTACATCCATGAATATACCAAAGACTGTTCGGCTTTGCATTACAGAAGTAGAAACAATCTGAAATCATGATGAAGCACATACTGAACAGATTTTACACGTGTTTAGTTAGGCACTGATTATCCTGTTTCCTACCACAATTTACTTTCTAGAACTTCTTTAGAAAAGGAAGTTTACCAAGTGGTTTGCCTTGCTAGGGCAGGGAGGGGATCCTGAGAAAGAGACAGTAACAGTTTTTGTTATCTCTGAATATGGCAGTTGAGTCATTGCCCTTATTTTACAATTTTGTTATTGTCATATTTTCTCCTGAAAGAAAAATGTTAAAAGAAGATTTTTACTTGATCACATTAAACTTTCTGTAAAGACTTTTTTACTCACTACTACTAAGCACAGTGCTTTTTAGAAAATTGTCTTAACTTTTTATTCCATACACAATAAAGAAAAGGTATATTAGGGCTAAATAATCTGGCCACATCACTTCATTGGTTAGAACAATTAGGTATCATTAGCATACCTGTTTCTCCTCAACTTTCTAAAACTATTTCTATTACCTAAGCTGCTTTCTTAATGTTGAATATAAATATTTTTAAATGTGTTCCAGGAAACAAGGCTAAGAAGTTTCACATAAGTTTCATCTTATTCAGTAACTTAAGAAATTGTGCAAAATATAATATACATATATACATTCTCATACATAAACACACATATATTCTTTCATAAATGAATCTTGTTTTTTTAAAATACTTGCACAGTGTGGGAAATTTAAATATTTACTAGATTTGAATACATACATTTACACTCCATTACCATGCTCTCTCTTTATATACATATATATATACACACATACATATATATGTATATATGTATATATACACACACATACATATATATACATATACATATATGTATATATATACATACACATACATATATATCTATGTATATATACACCAGCAAAGAGAAGCATATCAAACATGATTTAGCTGAATTTTGTCTTTGCAGACCCAACAAAATACATATTATTATGAACCTTTATTAAGGGGCTCACATTTCAGTATAAATTACACTAAAAAGATTTTTAAAAAGCTATTTACACTACAGTGCTGACATATTTTAAATGAAAAACAAAAACTGATATAAATAAGCTCTATGGCAAACCTTTAAATTGTCAAAAAAGAATTCTGGCTCATATTACAAAATGTGTGTGTGTGTGTGTGTGTGTGTGTGTAAATGTCATTTCTATTCTAAAACCTATAATTCCAACTCAAATGATTTTTTTAAAGACTCCTTTATGTTTAAGCCTGCAATGTTACAGTGCATCTGGCCTTAAGTGCTTGATACTTCACAGTTAGGGACAGGCACTGAGGAATGTTACAAAGCTACATAAACTATATTTTGTAACAGACTTGAGAGCAAGTCCTGAGCTTGCTTTCAGATTTCATGAATCTTTATTACAGTATTTAAAAAATTAATATTATATACAAAATTTAGTACAAAATGTCATCTTTTCTATCTTGATTTGAGTGTATAGAGCTGTGTTGCCTTGTGTCAGCTAGACTTGTAAGACTTCTAGGGCACAATTCTTCCTTTAATTCTTTACTATTTTCAAATTTAGAATCCACGTTGATCTTAAATTCTGTAAATTGAACATGATCCAATTTTGCCTTAACATTCTTGCCATCCATATTATTCAATGCTCTAGTCTTTTCAGAAATAGTTACATTCACCGCTTCTTCCTTGATTCTCACAGATGCAACTGGTTCATGTCTAAGATGTTGTAAATCATATTTAGAATGAACTTTGTCTGAAAGAACAGAATCCAACGAGGTTTTGCTTACAGCACAAATCATGTTGTCAGTGTGAGTTCCAAGAACTGATGATGTGGGATCTGGTGATATGCCTGTTTCATGAGTAACTGCATTCTGAGACGTATCCTCCTCAGAATGATATAATTTGAGTCGAACATGCCAAGCTAAACTGCATACAGCTGAAACAGTCTTGAACTGATGAACAACATTCCTTGGAATAAAATAAATATCATTATCATACAGCTGAATCCTGGCATAGCGAATGCCTTCCCTCCTCAGTTGATTAAGTTTTGCATCATCAACCCACTGGACACACTAAAAAAAAAAAAAAAAAGTAATATAAGTCTTTTTCCATAATAAAACCTAAACTAATATTTATTAATTACAATAAATATAATAATGACTAATAATTATTTAAAATATACCTGAGACAGTGGAGGTTCATGTAAATCTAACTGCATTCGTTGAACTACTTCTAAGAAATCTTCAGCATGAAAACATATTACATCTTTGGTTATTCGGGGTTGATCAGGCCTAAAAAATGAGATAATAAAAAGATGTGCCATTAATATTTAATTCTAAATAAATTCAAAGCAAGAAGTTTATACGTGAAAAGAGAATACTTTCCTGACACCAAAAGTATTTTTTATTTTTATGCATAAAAATAGATTTTTAACATTACTTATTAATGTGTATTAATTGGTTTTAATATGCTTAATAAGCTGGGCACCGGTGGCTTATGCCTGTACCTATAATCCAGCTACTCAAAAGAATGAGATCTTAGGATCACAGTTCAAAGCCAGCCTAGGCAGGAAAGTTCATGAGACTCTTACCTCTAATTAACTACCAGAAAATCAGAAGTGGCACTGTGGCTCAATGTGGCAGAGCTAGTCTTGAGCAATAAAGAGCTCAGGGAAAGTACCCAGGCCCTAAGTTCAAGCTCCACAACTGACAAAAATAATAATAATAATGCTTAAAAAATGTAAGATGTTCATTAGAAAAGTATTAGCTGTTCACTGGCATTTTCACTGTTTTTAAATATAATTGTAAAAAAATAAAAGAAATCCCAAATTCTTCTAATTAGGAATATACAAATATAATTTTACAGATGATGCTCAAAAATCAATTTTGAAGTGAAATTCCAAGCAATGGAAATATGTGAAGGGCACATGAAGCAAATCATAATTAAATTTCTAATAACTAATGATAAGGTTTAGAAATTATGTTACACAGAGAAAGAATAATCTGACTGAAGTGCAGATTTCTCAACAAAGACAATGCAAACTGAAAGAGAATGGATTATCTTTAAAGTACTGAAAGAAAAAAAAAACACTTCAGAGTTCTATATCTAGCAAAATTATTCTCCAAAATGCAAAGTAAAAACATTTTTAGCCATGCATGGTAGTATACAATTGTATCCTCAGTACTCAGGAAGCTGATGCAGAAGGAACACAAATTTAAGTCCAGCTTGGATTACACAGTGTGTCCAATGGCAGCCTGAGCTACATAGTAATACCCGATATGAGAGGAAAAAATAAAATAGTTCAAGTGCCCCGAAAAAAATATTTCACAAGACCAGTATAACAAAGAATGTTAAAACAAGTCTTTAGGCTAAGGAAAATGGTATTTAGTTGAAAACTTAGATCTATGCAAAGGATTTTAAAGCACTCATCATGGTAAATATAAGAGATATTTTCTCATTTTTAAAAATTCCTTTAGAAAATAATTCCTTAAAGTATTTAACTATAGGGTTTACAGAATATTTTTTAATTTTTTATTGTTATTATAAAGATGATATACAGGGGGTTACAGTTACCTAAGTCAGGTAAAGTGTACATTTTTTTTTGGACAATGTCACTCCTTCCCTTACTCTCTGGTTTGTAGAATATTTAAAGTAACATATATAACAACATTTAGTTTACCAGAAATAGGGAAAAGGGGAAAGAAATGAAAATATACTATTAAGAATACTTACACATAACATTAAAAAATATATTTGAAGGTAGACAGTGCTTAGTGCAATAAAACAAAAACAAAGCTATAGCAATTAAGGAAACAACATAGATACAACAGAATTCTCAAAATGTCAAGTAGGAAAAAAAGGACTGAAGAGCAGGAGATGAAAATGAGTAAAAAGACAATAGATCCAAATTAATTGTCCTATTAAATATAAATGGTCTAATTACTCCAACTAAAAGACTAATCATTTAAAAAGACTAATCATCATTTATGGTATTTTCACAGAACAATAATATAAGCTTACAAATAGGCTGAAAGTAAAAAAGAATGAATAAACATAAAAAAACACAAACTCAAAAAAAAATCAAATCATAAGAAAGCAGGAGATCCTATAGCATGTCTTCAAAGAGCATCTTCCGAGGCTCACTGGTTCAAGGTAGATACTAAAGGTTTTTTATTTCATTGGTAATTCTGTTTTCAAGAGATTTATATTTATATTGCTCCTTACTTGCCATCAAACATTCAATAATTATATAATTCAGAGAAAAAGAAAGATAACCAAGGAGAAACAAATAGTTCAGAAGGGGTGACACTGTACTCATAACCTGACTTCTGGAATTGAAACCCTTTTAAAAACTTATATAAGAGAAATAAATATATATATATATATATATGTTATCTATCTATCTATCTATGGGTACACATATATAACCCCATAGATAGACATTGATACATAGATAGATACCCAGATAGATAGGCAGATAGATACAGATCAGCAACCAGATACTAAACCTACAAAGGGACCAGCAAAGTAGAACAGTAAAAAACAAAAGTCTAGTCAGATCTAAAACCCTAATTATTTCACAGCCTTGAGTTCAGTTCCTTTGTAATAAATATTACCAAAATTAGTAAGAAAAAAGTAGTTAAGAAACTTTAGTAAGACAACATTTGTAAAGGAGCATATGGCAAGAATCAAGTAAACTTAGTTGTCTTTACTGCAATTTTCCTCCTGCTTGTCAATGATGATTAAAAAAATTATTTCACACAATCCAAATAATTAAAAGTTGATTTTAACAACTTAAAATCTTGGTTTAACTAATCACTAAGAAAAACTTTATAAGCCAAGAAAGCCTTTCATTGAATAGTAGTAGTTATATATACCAGTCTCCACAGTGCACAGCCTTCAGCACACCAACAGCAGCTGTAGTCTGTCGTTCAAAACCTTGTCCTATATGATCTGCATGTGCTCTTGTCCTGTCTTCAAAGAGCATCTCCCGAGGCTCACTGGTTCGAGGTAGATACTGAAGGTTTTTTATTTCATTGGTAGTTCTGTTTTCAAGAGATTTATATTTATATTGATCCTTACTTGCCATCAAACATTCAATAATCATATTAATTCAGAGAAAAAGGAACTTTAAACAACCTATTTCAAATCAAATTTTAAGAATCAACAAAACCATGGAAGTGGAGCTGTAGGTCAAATGGTAGAGTGCTATACTTAAGTTCAGATACAATTCTCAGCCCTGAATTCAAGCCCCAGTACTAGCATACACACACACAAAAAATAGTAATAAATAAAATAAGAAAAACAAAACATCTGCATACAAAGCCCTTTTTCCTACTATACACCTCACAAGAATGGCAGCTATACAGATAAATTTACTTGGATAAGAAACAAAATTATGGGGAAAAACAGAGGAGTGTAACAATGCTCAATAAGAAATGTACTCATTACCTTACTCACATAACTGTAACCCCTCGGTGCAGTATCTTTGCAATAAAAATTTTTTAAAAATTAAAAAAAAATTTCAAATGATGTATTCCATCCCAATTGCCCTACAGTAGGTCTTCCTTACAGTGATTTCACTTCCCTCTGATTCAGTTATTTGCAGTCAGTTGTGGTTTTAGACTATTAAGTAGGAAATCCAAGAAATAAACAACTCACAAAGTTTAAATTGTTTGCCACTAAGTAGCAGTATGAAATCTTGTACCATTCAACTTTGTCTTGCCTAGGATTCAAATCATCCCCTTGTCCAGGGACTAGTACCTGTATATTAGACACTCAGTAAAGTTGCTGTCATCATTGTCAAACTGTCTCAAGATCCTAGCACATAGATTCAGATAGCCTTTATTTTACTTAACAATAATCCTAAATGACAATAGCGTTATTGGCAATTCAGGTGTGACAAAGAAAAGTTGGCATACTATAACTCATCAAACCATTTTAGATATTAAAATCAAAAGCTATTATTTCTACCTGCCTCACCTCCATATCACAATGTTGGCTTAGTATAGATTTTGGTGAAAGCATACTATTTTGAGAGAGGTAGAATACATTTACATACCTTTCACTACAGTGTATTGTTATTATTTATTGCTGTTAATCTCTTACTATGCCTAATTTATTTATTTTTTTATTTTTTATTTTTTTTGTCGGTCATGGGCCTTGAACTCTGGGCTTGGGCGCTGTCCCTCAGCTCTTCAGCTCAAGGTGAGCGCTCTACCACTTGAGCTATAGCGCCACTTCCGGTTTTCTAGTGGTTTATTGGAGATAGGAGTCTCACAGTCTTTCCTGCACGGGCTGGCTTTGAACGGCGAATCTCAGATCTCAGCCTCCTGAGTAGCTAGGATTACAGGCGTGAGCCACCGGCGCCCGGCTACTATGCCTAATTTATAAAGTAAACTTCATCATAGATATACATGTATAGGAATAAAACATAACACATACAGGGTTCTACACTAAGGTTTCAGGCTTCCACGTTGAGGTCTTGAAACATTCTTCACAAGGAACTGAGTTTACTGTATTCAGTGGGAATATACTCCCACTGAAATCCCTTGGCTAATGAAAGATATACTTCTTGATTAATTTTTTTTTCAATGCATTAGTTCAGCATTGGTAGAACATATATGATACACCATGTACCACTGTAGGCAATGAGCCTAATAAATGAGATATAATTGACAAATGTGAGGTTATACTCTAGGGATTGAGTGGCTGAATAAGGCCCATGAAACATTTGGTATATGATGGGCAGACACATAGGCTCCTCATATGCTTCTTCTCAGCTGCCCTCAGTTGTTTGCCTATATTGAAAATTTTGTGTAGCCTGTTAATGATAAAAATATCGAAATAGCCCCTGACAGAAAAAAGTTTCCCTTTACTTCTGAAAGTGAGAGAAGGATAAAAATCAAGTTAAGCAAGGAAACACACACACATACACACACAAACAGGGAGTAAACACTTCCACCAACATGGGCAGTTTATTGACGATAAAAACAAACTTTGTTTACACTGTATTATGACAGCATCTTCCAGTGACCTTTCCTCCATTGTTCCCCTTCTTTAATCTATAAGCATATAGAATTTGCTAACTACTTAGCCTCACTCATTGCAGTTTTACTATCTAGTGGATAAAACAGTGAAATCAACTCTGGCCATCATCTATCTTCCACCATAGTATTTTATTTATAGAAAGAAAAGAGAGGTTGTAAACAGATTCTGCAGTATCCACATATACTGAAAAATCTCTTTTGTTTTACAGAATATAGTTTTTGTGTGCTTCCATCATGGCTTTAGAATCAATAATTAACATTTGAAGGCAAAGACTATGTCATCATTTTGTGAGTTTAATAATTTTAATTGTAGCTAGGTGCTGGTGGCTCACACCTGTACTCCTAGCTTCCCAGAAGGTTGAGATCTAAGGATGGTGGTTCAAAGCCAGCACAGGCTAGAAAGTCTGTGAGACTCTTTATCTCCAATTAACTATCAAAAGAGCCAGAAGTGGAGCTATGGTTCAAGTGGTAGAGTGATATAGCCTTGAGCACAAAAGCTCAGCAACAGTCTCCAGAACCCAGAACCAGTAATCCCCTCCAATTAAAAAAAAAAAATCCCCCTAAATACTAGGTTTTCCTCCTAGGTATCACTAGTTTCTCATTTCCCACTCTTAACTGCTACTTACCACTCTGAAACACTGCATTAGTGCACGTGCACATATACATATATATACATATACATACACACACACACACACACACACACACACACACACACATTGCTATAACTTTTTTGCTCTTTTAATGTTCTGTGTAGATCTGAAAGTTGGCTAATATTGTTGCCTTTTTATAGAAACTAACAGGCTTTCGAGCCTACAAGATTGGTCTCATTAATACCAAATTCACATGAATTAATACATATGCAGCACTTAGCACAATGCTTGAAAAAAAGGTAATAATCTCTGAGAAACACATTAATTTTATCATTTGCTATAAATTTCATTTGCTGTAAAATTTCATTCATCAATAATTTATTAAGCAGCTGACACTGTAGATGCTAGAGATACATTAGTAAGAGGTCTGACGTAGTCCATGTTTGCTCTTTTTCTTTTCTTTTCTGTGTATTTTTCCTTTTATTTCTTTAATAATTACTGTAACTCATCTGACAATTTTAGAAATCTAAAATAAAAGGTATTGTCTACACTAGTCTTACCTCATGTCAACAATGTTAACTTATTGTTTATTTTTGCAACTTTTCTCTGTGCTCACATAAATATATATTTACATGTGGATGTTATCATAAAAATAGAATCATAAGCCAGGCTTAGTGGCAAACATCAAAAACATCCTCACACTGCAGAAGCTGAGACAGGAGAATTATGAGTTCAAAGCCAACCTGGGTTATGAGACAAGGCTCTGTCTTAATCTTCCCCACTACTACCAAAAAAAAAAAAAAAACATACATTATTTATTATTTTCCATTTGCTTTTTCAAGGTGTCATTATTTTCCTTTCTAAAGACTATTTCAACATACTTGAGTAAGAATGTACAAAATGTGTATTCACCCATTCCCTTGTGGATGAACATTCAGACTAGATTGATTTTTTTTCTTACTACACTGAGACAATTAATGTCCTTACATATTAACTTTTAGTGCTTTTATTTCTTGGGATAGATTCCTAAAAGCAAGGATACTAAATTCAATATTAAATTGAAAAAGCTATTGCCAGAGTACTTTGACAAAATGAATATAGAAGCCTACCCTCTGTAACAATATATTAAAGATTTTATTCACATGTCTACTAGCCCATAACATTATTTTATTGATAATTTCTGTCAATATAATGGCATGCAACATCTAGACTTTTTTTTACATAAACTGGCCTGCCTAGGTCCAATTTTATATTGCTATTTTATATTTGTATAAGTTTTGGAATGAATTTTTTTGCATACTAAACTTGAGTATCATATGTTATCATTATTTTAGGTTAGTGTAAGATAGATTTGAACTTATTGTTAATAACTATTGTCTCCCAAACAGCACTGCAATTATATTCCATTATCTTGCTTAGGAAGATGAGTTCCAGGCTTAAATACTTAATGCTGATTTTTTTTGTTTATCTTTTATATTTAACCTCTAATTTATTTCTAGCACAACAGGGATTCTTCCTTATTTTTTCTTTCAGATAAGACTGCCAATAATGCCAACATTATCATTAAATAAACCTTCCTTTCTCCACTGTCTCAGATATTAAGTTCTCAATATGCTACAATATATTTCAGAATTTATCCCACTCCAATGATTAATTTGATTTTGATAACGATTTTCAAATCTAGTAACAAATTCCCCCTTATTTTGTTCTTCCAGTTTCTTCCTACAAATTTTAAACACATTTATCTCATGTTAGGCAGTATGTGAGTCTAATTGAGATGAAAAAAAATATTTAAAGGCTCTCATTCTTATCCAATCTAGAACATAATATGGTTTTCTATTTGTTTTGATATTATTTTATACCTCCCATAAGAGTATTTAGTTCTCTTAATACAGGTCCTGACAATACATGTTAAATTTCTTCTAAATTTCTATGAATAACATTTTTCAATTTTTAATTATAACTCATTTGCTAAATTTGGCTGTTTTTAAAAAAGTTACTATCAATATGTATTTTTTAATGTACATTCCAGTCATGTTCTAAACGTCCAACTTCCCAACTATTGCACATATACCCCAACATATCGCCATTCTAAGGAAAAAGAAAAATTTAACAAACCTTTTCCTTTTGAAGGGTGACTTTGGCATATCAGCCACAGGGATCATTTGTTCTCCTGGACGTACCCACATGATGGGACCATCATCACTATCTTTGCGATTCTCTAACTGTAGACTAGAAAGTGTCCCCCATGGCAATGTACACTAGAGATAGATAATTATATAGAAATGAATTATTTTTAAAAATATATGAATATACAATAAAGGCTATTGCTTCCCTCATAAATACATATTAATAAACAGCTTAAACATTTGAAATGCATGCTATATAGAATATATTCCCACACATTCATACATTTCACTTCAAAATCATCTACTTCAAACATACAAACAATTTCCAGGATAGGGCAGTGACATTTCACTACCCCACTCTTCCACAGGTATGATGCATGCTATTCATCATGTTATTCTTTGTTCTACCAAATCGATGGATCATATGATTTTAACAAGTTAACAAGATAAGCAAGAGCATTCTATTACAGTGTATAGAAGCAAACAATAAACTTTTTAAATTGTTTAGCTTTTTAATTAGTAAAAAATTGAATACTAACAATCAAAATTAAAATTTCTACATAGTAGTTCCTTGGGGAGCTTGTGGCCTAACCCAGAGACCAAATATTGTAAAAGAAGGGCGGAAGCCATACATTTGGCCAACATTGTCCATAGAATGGAAATTATTTTTTCATCATTTAAAAAAATTTATTGTTACATAAATTTACATAAACAATTATTGTTACAGTTATATAAGTCAGATAAAAAAATATTTATTTTTGAACATTGTTACCCCTTCAATCATTTTCTCCCTGTTTTTCCCTCCCGTTCCCACCCACAAGTTGTATAGTTTTTAACATACTGGCTAATGAGTATCACTGCTACATTTGTCCATCTTTTATCCCTCCATTTCTGTGCAGAATTGGGGAGGAAACAAAAAGCCAGGCCCCATTGGCTCACACCTATAATCCTAGCTACCAAGATGCTGAGATCTGAGGATCTCATTTCGAAGCCAGCATGACAGCAAAGTCCCCATGAGATTCTTATCTCCAATTAACCACCCAAAAACCGGAAGTGATGCTATTGTTCAAGTGGTAGAAACACTAGCCTTGAGTACAAGAGGTTCAGGGATAGCATCCAGGCTCTGAGTTCAAGCTTCACAACCGTCAAAACAAAACAAAACAAAAAAGCTTGACCTCTCCCTCTAATTTTAGCTTCTCAGGAGGGTAAGATCTGGAGTATTGAGTTCAAAGTCCCTGGATGGAAAAGCCTATGAGACTCAATCTCCAATTAACCATTAAAATAAATGCTAGGCTGGAGGCATAGCTCAAGTGAAGAAGTAGGCAAGAACAAACTCAGTAAACCTGAGCATATGCAAGATCCCTAAGTTTAAACTGTGGTACTATTTTTAAAAAATTATTTTAGCTGGGCACTGGTGGCACAAGCCTGTAATTGTAGCTACTCAAGAAGTTGAGATCTGAGGATTGAGGTTCCAAGCCAGATTGGACGTGTCCATCAGAGTCTTACCTCCAATTAAGACCAAAACAACTAGAAGTAGAGTTATGGCTCAAGTGGCAGAATGCTAGCCTTAAGCACAAAAGCTCAGGGACAGAGCCCATGCCATGGGACCAGAACTAAAGAAAAAGAAAATTACTCTAGATCCCCTATTGAAAGGAAGATTGTTAACTTTTCATAAAGCTTCCTTTCAATGTATCTACTTTAGAAATTGAATTTGAAGGAACTATTTGAACATCATTAAATAATGTTTTCAAAAGGACTATTAAATAATAAATGCAACTAATTTGCATGATACGACTAGAAGAAATAGAAAAAGTAACAAAGAAGTTTTAAAATAATGAAAGAGTAAAAGAAATAGAATAGATTGAAAGAAAAAATACGTAAGATATAGAAATATATGGCATATAAATAAAGCTTATAAAAGCAAGAACAGAAGCATATAACAGAGGCTGGGAAGGTGACTCAGTGGTAGAGTGCTTGCCTTGCAAGCATGAGGTCCTGGGTTTGATTCCTCAGCACCACATAAGCAGAAAAAGCCAGAAGTGGAGCTGTGACTCAAGTGGTAGAGTGCTAGCCTTGTGCTAAAGAGCTGAGGGACAGTGCCCAGGCCAGGAGTTCAGGCCCACCAACCAGAAGAAGTGTATAACATTATGTGGGACTAGAAATAAATTGATCTTACATTCTGAGTGTATACTTGGATCCCACATTTCACTCTGACATAGTTTGAATTACTGATTAAACAATTAGCATAACAATCTAGTAACTACCATTAACTATTTACTCTCTTTCACAGTATGAAAAATTTGCCAGATGTCAGTGATTCTCACAGCCAATTACTCAGGAGGCTAAGATCTGAAAAGTGAAATTCAAAACCACCCAAGGCAGGAAAGTTCATGAGATTCTTATCTCTAATTAACTAGCAAAGAGCCAGAAGTAGAGCTGTGGTTCAAGTGGTAGTATGCCAGCCTTGAGAAAAAAAGCTAAGGGAAAGAGCCCAAGTCCTGAGTTCAAATTTGAGGACTGGCATACAAAAAAAGAAACATTTCGGGCTGGGAAGGTGGCTCAGTGGTAGAGCGCTTGCCTTGCATGCCTGAGGCCCTGGGTTCGATTCCTTAGCACCACATAAGCAGAAAAAGCCGGAAGTGGCGCTATGGCTCAAGTGGTAGAGCGCTAGCCTTGAGCTGAAGAGCTGAGGGACAGCGCCCAGGCCCAGAGTTCAGGATCCCACAACCGGCCAAAAAACAAAAAAAGAAAATAAGAAACATTTCCCAGAATGCAGAGGTTTTTTTTTTTTTTTGGGGGGGGGGGGGGAGGGAGAGAAGGTCAGCCACAGGGCTTGAACTCTGCTCCTGGGAGCTGTCCCTGAGTTCTTCAGCTCAAGGCTAGTGCTCTATCACTTAAGCCACAGTACCACTTCTGGTTTTCTGGTGGTTAATTGGAAATGAGTCTCACAGACTTTTCTGCCCTGGCTGACTTTGAACCGTTATCCTCAGTTCTCAGCCTTCTGAGTAGCTAGGATTACAGGCATGAGCCTCCACACCTGGCTGAAGAGGCTATTTTTTAAGAGAATCTGGACAGAAATCACTTATATATCCAAAGCAAAAATACAAATTTTAATTCCTCAGGCCCATTTTTCATAACGCCAAGCTACTATTCCTTTGTCATAAACATCTTAATTTAGTAGGCATCCTTCCTATAATTCTAAAATCCTTTGGTACTTTGTCTATAAAGACCTGATAAAACAGAATTTTATTTTCTCAAGTAGTAGCAATAGGTAAATGTTATTTTTCTAACTTACCACTTAGAGATACCATTATAATTAAGACTTGAGAAGTCTCAAGTACACACTACACAGATTACTGTTCCCCATCTCTTCATTTTCTTCTTTCCAATTTAAATAAATTTCAATTTTTAAAAATTCTGAAATAACTTTTCATTTTTATTACCACCTGTAGCCTGAAAGTTGCATCCAAATTTACATTGTTGAGATTGTTTTCTTACTTTTAAAAATGGCGAATCTTCCAACATGTCAAGGAACTCAGGGAAGTAATCTCCTACTTCTTCATCAATTGCTCCCACCAAACTTATTTGTCGCATTGGGCCAGCTCTGTAAGTACCATGAGAATACGTTCTTTTTACCTGAAGAATACAAATTTAATTATGTTACACATAACATAATGCTTCCTTCATTGTATAACAATATGACACATTGGCTCAAAATATTGGACTATATATCAAACCCAAAAAGCCTTTATTAACAAGGCATTGAAAATGCACATAATGAAGCTATTTTACTTTGCTTCTAAGTATTCCTACGTTCAAATAAACAATTCCAGACAACTATGTTCTTATAAACCTAGACTTCATTATTAGAGCTATAATGCCAACTGAAATTATATTTACAAGTACATACACTTACATTTTTCTGAAGTACTATTTCATAGTTTTATTATAATTTTCAAAAATATTATAGTAAACAGTATCAGTGGTTTGTATGTCCAAAGGGTCACTAGAAATGATCTTTCTAGATTTCAAGGTATTAATTGGAAGCTGGTTGGCAAACTGTGATTAAAACCAGCTAGATAGAAACTAAAATGAGGAATCCTAGGTCCCAAATTTACCTTTCCTATCTTCCAGCTATATGACTATCAGAAATAGCTGAAGTTCCGTGAGCTCTGTTTTCCTTAACTGGAATGCTTTCCCTCCATTCACTAAAGAAAACATAATTATATAAATTTATCTGAAGATCTCAGTTCAAAGCCAGCCTGGGCAGGAAAGTCCATGAGACTCTTATCTCCAATTAACCACCAGAAAGTGGAAGTGGTGGCTATGGTGCTGTGGCTCAAGTGGTAGGGTGCTAGCCTTGAGCTGAAGAGCTCAGGGACAGCACCTAGGCCCATAGTTCAAGCCCCATGACTGACTCCCCCCCCAAAAAAAAATTGTTCTTATTTTAATAAGTTTTTGTTAACAGAATTCCCAAATTCACTACCATTAACCATTACAAATTCATAAACAGAACCAAATCCTATTTCTCCAGATCCCAAATTACATAACAGGTTTGTATCACCATCTTATACTCAGCTTTATCTTTTTTCTGTCTCCTTAAAGGTTCTGCCATATCCTATTCTAATAGAGCTAAAAGTGAACAGTAGCACCACAATAAGAAAAAAACAAATCGGTCATCAGCATTCATTTCAGTAGTATAGTTTAACAATGCTAAAAGCATCAATCAAAACTCTAGCAAATATATCAGAACATAACATCAATTATGTTTTTAAAAAATCTCAGAAAAAAAATCTCAGAAATTCTGATTAACAAAAATAATTAAATTACACTTACATTAAAATTAATTCTTCCACATAAATACATAAGATTATCTAAATGAAAAATAAATAGAACAAGCTGGAGCTCTTATCATTCTGACATCTGCTTGCTACAAAATGAAAAAAATTATCCTAACAGTAAATATATCACCAAAAATAAGACTTTAAGACATACTGTTGGGTTTCTGTTTTTATTTTGCCAGTACCAGGATCCTGAACAGAGAGATCTCAACCTTGTTCAGGTTCACTCAACATTTTCTCAACTAGGTCTCTACCATTTGAACCACACCTCTTTAGTCTTGCTTTTTGCTGGTTAACTGGAGATGGAGTCTCATAAACTCCTCTGTCTAGACTGGCTTTAAACTGTCATCCTCCAAGCCTGAGCCTTCTGAGAAGCTAGGATTATAGGCATGAACTACTGACTCCCAGGATAATACTGTTTTATTTTACTTACAAAGATTGTTACATGGATGAAGCAAATACAGCAGTGTTAAGGTTTTTTAAATAATGACTCATGTGAATGATCCTCAAAATAGAATTATGTAACTCCAATAAGTTTAGAAAATCCTTTTGCCTAAAAGGTTCATCACATGTTGACCCTTTAAATTTCTCATAAATCTCACAGCAAGTAAACCTAACTTATTTTGTCTAATACTATACAATCTATTTGGTCTTTAAACCCTGCTTATTTTGTAGCTATTTTATTGTACCTATGAACATACCTAGACACTCAGAATAATGATCCATCATAAATATGATATATGAACTTTAGCTTATAACAGCATCAATGTATAAGAAAAGAGAATAATCAGCTGTTGGTTCATTTTCATGAGTTGTTTGCCACAGGGGGCAAGAAGCAGGGACGGAGGGAAGAGTAGTCACTCTTCATTTTAAAAAATGAAGCCTGCTGATCATTATCCTTACCAAAAGGAACATGCCACAAGGGGGAGCCAGTTCCTCATCACATCTGGCAAATTCTTCAACTGTAAGGTGATACCTAACATTTTATTTCAAAAATATCCATATAACTTCAATCAAAATAAGAATTAAATTATTTTCACTTAACAATTAATACAATAATAAAGTAAGTCCTTTTGCAATTATAGTACACACGTGTGTGTGTGTGTGTGTGTGTGTGTGTGTGTGTGTGTGTGTGTGTGTGTGTGTGTGTGTGTGTGTGTGTGTGTGTGTGTGATGCTTGGTACAAAGGTATTCTTATATCCGGTATTAAGCAATTTGTCTGGCCTAGTGAATGCACCTTGTATAAATTCAACAAATGTTGTTTATTCCGCTTAGCCCTAAACAGAGGCATCCTAACAAATTAGGTAATTGTCATTGTTAAAACAGTAGATCTGTAATTATCAGGTAACACATTAAGTTATTTGACAATTCAGAAACACAATAAAATAAAAACAAAAATACAGCTATAGAATAGGGGAAGACGGTTTAGAAGAAAATTGCCTCTGTTTTCATATTCTTATAGTTCTTAATAAAGGGTCCAAAGTATGCGTTAAGTACATAGTGACAAGATAGGAATCTCATTTACTGTTTGTTTCTGTTTTTGGCAATGCTGAGGTCTGAACTCAGACCACAGCAAACAAGTACGCTACTACTTAAGCCACTACCCAGTCCTTTTGCTTTCACTTTTTCTGAGTGGGTCTCCTGCTAACTTTCCTTAGGCCACCATATCCTCCTAATATTTGCCTCAAAAGCTGCTGGCATTATAAGTATGTGCCACCCCACCAAGACAGCACTATCATTTCTTAATAGATATAACTGTTTTGCTTGCATTTTAGAATCCCAACTACAACACAGGAACCCGATAAACATGTGAATGAAATTTTAATGAAACAGAGGTATCAGTAAAACTAAGGCATATGGCAGAATGCAAACAGCCATAAATTCTTCCCAAGCCTTTATGCTCAATCCTGTGCTCCATAGGAGCATGAGCTGGGTGTGGTGGTGCTCTCCTGTAAATCTCAGCATTCTAAGGCTGTCACAGAAGGTTCATGAATTTGAGGACAGGCTGCATTGCAAAATCCTGTCTCAAGGGATAGAAGAAAGAAAAAAAAAAAAAAAAGAACTAAAAAGTGAACTCAAAACAGCTGTAGGATACAAATCTCCTTCAAAAAAAATCAGTAGCATTGCTATGTGCCAATAGGACCCAAAAGAGTAAAAGTGGAAAACAAGATTTTGCAAGTAAAACTAATTCCAGAACTCAAGACCAAATAATAAGAGCATGTCTTGAGCCAGCCACTGGGGGCTCATGCCTCTAATCCTAGCTATTCAGGAGGCTGAGATCTGAGGATCAAGGTTCAAAGCTAGCCCAGGCAGGAAAGTCCAAGAGAATCGTTATCTCCAATTAACCACCAGAAAACAGGAAGTGGTGCTATGGCTCAAAGTGGTAGAGCACTAACATTGAACTAAAGAACTCAGAACAGTGCACAGGCCCCAAGTTCAAGTCTCACAAACCAACAAAAAAAGAGGGTATCTTGATTCTTGGGGTTTTTGTTGTTTGTTTCTTTGGTCAGTCATGGGGCTTGAACTCTGTACTGGGCACTGTCCCTCAGCTCTTCAGCTCAAGGCGAGCTCTCTACCATTTGAGTCACAGCACTACTTCCAGTTTTCTGGGTGGTTTACTGGAGTAAAAGTCTCACAGCCTTTCCTGCCAAGGCTGGCTTTGAACTGCGATCCTCAGATCTCAGCCTCCTGAGTAACTAGGATTACAGGCGTGAGCCACTGGTGCCCGGCAGTATCTTGATTCCTTGACAGTACACTTTCTGTGTGTGTGATTATATTTTATACATATATCTCATATTAACATATCTTTAAGGGTTGAAATAAACAAATGCACAACTATTTGTGAAAACAATTTGTGAAATAACCTCTATCACTATAAAACATTAAAATCGCTATACAATTTATCATCATTTACACGAAAGTGTAACTTGTATTTTAACAACAAAAAGGGAGAAAGACAGATACAAAATAGAAAAAATAGAAATAGGCTTACAAATACACACAGCATGGCATTGGTGTGGGTCTCACAAGCCTCTGGTAGACAGAGCCATTATCATGTTATATAACCTAAGAGATGCCATTCTCACATCTGTGAATGGTTGCAATGCACAAGTTCTACTATCACAGACAATAACCTGCTAGTAATGTGATTATCTACGAGTGTGAGCCAAACCTTGACAGGTAATTACCTTGAAAATCCAAACTAATGACTTATTTAGAATATTCTAAGTTTCACTATTTACACGTTAGAATAGTAAAATATAAGAAAATAAAAATATATTTTAACAATATTTTATGTATTTTCCCTTTTAAAAAGTACTAATTACACAGATCTCCATTAGTATTATTAACTTCTCTAGTGCTACTACATGGACTTTTTAAACTAAGATTAAATAGATAAATATCAGATTCGTATCCTTTATTATAAACTCTACTTTCTCTTTTCATGATTCTTGATCTTTTGAATACTGCTTTTTAAAATAAGTTTGTATCAAAGATTTTCTATAAAAGATAAAAGGGAGAATTAAAAGATAGTTCCTGAATTATAAAAACCTTAAACATGGAACTTATTCTCTACAGTTCTGCTGTCGTTTGCTATATAGAAACATCATCATCTTAGAATGGCCTCAAAGTCTATTTAACTTAAGCTATTATACTTAATAGTTTATGAAAAGTCATCATGAATAAATAAACAGCACAAGAGATTTAGCTTATTACCTACAACTTGTTTCTGTTGTGGTCAATATTAACTGAAACTATATCCCAATATTGGTTCCTTTTCCCTTCCTCTAGAATACTAACATTAGCTCAAGTAATACTGTCAACCAATTCTGTGGTGAAAATTCACATGGCAGTAGGTAGCCTATCCATTTAATGGTATTGTTTCACTTTATGAAGTAGTCATAAATGGAAAACTAGTCTTCTAAATTTTATATAGCCTACTTGCCAAATTTTTGATATTCCAAATAACTAGAGTATGATGGTAATACCAGGTAAGAGAAATGGAATGTTGGAAGACAAAGGGGGTACAAGTACATTTTCAATTTCAAATACAATTTCATTTTCAGTAAGTGTTAACGTATTCTAAGAAATACTAAGAACTTCCATGTTCTAAAAGAAGATCAATAAAATGAAGTTCTTGAATACTTATAGATAAATGGAACACAGTATGTGCAAAACATGTAGACTAAGAAAGAGAAATTATTACTTATAAAAAAGTAAAAGAGGCTGGGAAGATAGTTTAGTGGTAGAATGCTTGCCTCACATGCATGAGGCCCTGGGTTTGATTCCTAGCACCACATAAGCAGAAAAAAAGCTGGAAGTACGCTGTGGCTCAAATGGTAGGGCGCTAGCCTTGAGCTGAAGAGCTGAGGACAGCGCCCGCAACCGACAAAAAAGAAAAGAAAAATTGAAAACACCATGATCAAACTAGAAGCTTAAAAAACAATTTAAAAAGCTCATTCATATAGAACAGCCAAGGAAATGTTGAAAATAGACCTCTTTCGATATCAACATTTATCCCAAACTTATAACAAGACATATTGGAGCAAAGGAGCCTAAAAACAGATCCATGTACATATGATCAACTAAATATGGCTAAGGTGACACTGGGGCTTGATCTAGACAACTGTTATACAGAAAAATATGAGCACTGGATCTTTTTCTTTCTTCTGTTATGCATGCACATGCCTTTGCATAAGGGCTTGACCTCAAGGCCTCAAATTCTCACTGGACTTTATTACAGCTGGCACTCTACCACTTGAACAAACCTCCAGTACAGTCTTTTGCTGCTAAATGGAGTTAAGAATCTTAATGCCCAGACTGGCTTTGAACTGAAATCCTCCAGGCCAATCTCCTAAGTAGCCAGAGTTACAGGTGTGAGCCACAAACACCTAACCTCCCTCTGTCTCCCTCCCTCTCCCTCCCTCTCTATTCTTTCTCTTTCCCTTTCCTTCCTGAGAAAAGCCTCACAATGTAGCCCATACTATATAAATTGCCTTGAACTGGTAATCCTCCTGACTCAGCCTTCTGAAGGATGAGATTACAGTTGAACCTTGATTTTTACCTCAAATCATAGATAAAAGTCAATTCCAGGTGAATATAGATTATCTGAAAGGTAAAACAATTCAAGTTTCCAGAAGAAAATGGCTGTGCAAAGATTTATAAAACAGGACATCATAAAGAGAAATGTAAATTAGACTGCATTAAACTTAACTTCTAGTCATCAAATGTCATCCTTTAAAGTGACAAAATAGGTGGGCACTAGTAGCTCACATCTGTAATCCTAACTACCAAGGAGGCTAAGATCTGAGGATCAAGGTTCAAAGCCAGACCAGGAAGGAAAGTCTGTGAGACTCTCATCTTCAATTAACCACAAAAAGCTAGAAGTAGAGTTGTGGCTCAAGGGGCAGAGTGCTGACCTTGAGCACAACAGCTCAGTGACAGCATCCAGACTCTGAGTTCAAGTTCCAGGACCAATACAGAAAAAAAAGAAGGAAAAAAACAAACAAGATACCAAGCGAGAAGAAATACTTAGGATTTAGCTGATAACAAAAATTTTTCATGTTAATATATAAATAAGTTGTAAATTGGGAAAAATGACAAATAAGAAAATATGAAAATAACAGAGCAGATTCTTTTTACAAAAGAGGATATTCAACTTGACAATAATCATTTTAAAAGGTAGCTAACATCCTTAGTCATCAGGAAAAAAGAAATGAAACCATAGGGAGGTACCACTATATAAATACCAACTTAACTAAAAAAATAGAAAAACCAAAGAGAATTACTCCTAAGTATAACCAAAAATGCAGTTGCTGGTAGAAATGTAAACTGTCACAATAACTTTGGAAATAGTAGGTCTATCAAAATTGAATACTTGTATCTCTTTAATCCTGAATTCCAGTCTT
Source organism: Dipodomys spectabilis (assembly GCF_019054845.1). Classification (NCBI taxonomy): domain Eukaryota; kingdom Metazoa; phylum Chordata; class Mammalia; order Rodentia; family Heteromyidae; genus Dipodomys; species Dipodomys spectabilis. The sequence goes on from NW_024870766.1 coordinate 14,666,955, forward strand.
ATATACTCAATTGTGTATACTCAAATCAAGAAACACATAAGTTCATCAAACATGTACAAATACATTCATAATATCCTTGTTTTGCCATAGGTCCACAATGGAAACAACTCAAATGTCCATTTAGAGTAAACAGGATAATTAAACCATGATAGAATCCTATAATGGATTGCTATATAGCAGTTAAAAAAAAAAAAACATAGCAGGCTAGGAACATAACTCAAATAGCAGACTGCTTACCTAGCATACAGGAAGCATTAAGGGGGGAGGGCACGAGGGAGGGACAGAGGGACAGAGGGATGGTCAAAGATTGCTACCTTCAAGATGGATGAATAACACAAACATAACACTAAATACGAGAAACCATATATAACAATGAATGTACTGCTTAATTCCATCAAATAAAAGTTTAAAGTTCAACCTAAATTTATCAGTGGTATTTAAAGTCAGTACTGTGGACACCTGGGTGTTTAGTGGGCTAGAGTAGGCAGAGTAATGATGAAGAGGGCTTGGGAAAGGCTTGGCTACTAGTAATATATAACATTTTACATCATGCTACCTTTACTTTATAAGCACTCATAAGCTATTCATCTGTAATGTGCTAGCTTTTCTACGCACATATTATATTTCAGTAAAATGCCTTTTTTAAAAAATAAATTGCTGGGCTGGGATGTAGCTCAGTGGCAAAGCGCTTGCCTAGCAAGTGCAACGTCCTGGGTTCGATCCCCAGTACCAAAAAAGAAAAGACAAAAAAATACAGTTAAAAAATAAATAAATAAATTGCTGCCAAGCACTGGTGGCTCTCCCTATAATCCTAGCTACTCAGGAGGCTGAAATCTGAAGATCATAGTACAAAGCTAGCCCAGGCAGCAAAGTCTGTGAGACTCTTTATTTACTTTACTTTTTTTTTTTTTTTTTTTGGGGGGGGGTCAGTCGTGGGGCCTGAACTCTGGGTCTAGGTGCTGTCCCTCAGCTTTTCAGCTCAAGGCTATCGTTCTACCACTTAGCCACAGTGTCACTTCCCGCTTTTTCTGCTTATGTGGTGCTGAGGAATTGAACCCAGGGCCTCATGAATGCAAGGCAAGCATTCTACCACTAAGCTACCTTCCCAGCCCTCTGTGAGACTCTTATCTACAATTAACCACCAAAAAAGCCAGAAGTAGAGTTGTGGGTCAAGTAGTCCAGTGCTGGCTTACAACAAAAAAGGTCAGGAAACAAAGGAGGAGGCTGCAATGCTTGGTAAGAAATGTATGCATTATCCTGCCCATGTAATTGTAACCCCTCTGTACAGTATGTTCTCAAATAAAATAAAATAAAATTTAAAAAAAAAAAAAAAGGTCAGGGACAGGGCTCAGGTCCTGAGTCAAGCCCCAGAATAGGCACACACAAAAAATTTCCTGGAAGATGCCACAAATTAGGTTAAGAGGAACTAGCTTTACTGGAAAGATAAAAGAGCGGAATAAAAGATAAAAGAAATTAGAAATAGAACTAAAATGAGTTTGACTATAATGTCTTTTAGATCCCACTTTAGTTTCATAAAGCCAGTACATAAGGATAAGCCCACTTTGACAAAACCTTCAGTCTCCTTCCCTCAAAAAACACAAGAGTCTAACACAAGAAAAATATCAAGTGAGGAGTTAAGGGAAGTTCACTATATTTTCTTCTCTACTTCATAGGAATAAGAGGATGGGCACATGTCCTTTCCTTGCCTTTAAATCTACAGCTAAGAAGCTAAATATCAAGGGCTTACACCAGTAATCTTAGCTCCTCAGGAAACTGAGATCTGAGGATCACAGCCTGGGAAGAAAAGTCCATAAAACTCTTATCTTCAATTAGCCATCAAAAAGCCAGAAGTGGAGTTGTGGCTCCAAGTATAGAGTGTTAGTCTTAAGCAAACAAGCTCAGGGACACAATCCAGGCCTGGAGTTCAAGCCCCACAACCCACAAAAGAGAAAAAAAAAAAAAAAACCTACAGATAAGGAAGCAAAATAATCCTGCAGCTAACATGTGTGGGTCAGGAGGATAGACCAGAGATATGGGCCAAAACCACAGCTGGCAATTGAAAAAATGTGTTTGCCACATAAAGAATTTAAGATATAAAATCAAGAAAGGATTTAAGATATAAAACGAGACTCTTTTTCCCAGTACTGGGAATTAAATTTAGGGCTTTGCATATACTCAACTGTTTACCACTTGAGAGCACTCCCACTAGCCCTGACCTAATTTGTCAAGGCTAGTCCTGAACTTGTGATCCATTACTTTCCCTTCTGCCACCCAAGTAGCTGGGATTACACACCTGTCTTGGCAGCTCAATTTATTTGATAGCAAAAGCAGTTTTCATATTGCTCATAGTAGATATTTAAAGTAGAAGTTCTTGGCAGGGGCTAGTGGCTCATGCCTATAATTCTAGCTACTTGGAAGGCTAAGATCTGAAAGAATTGCAGGAAAGGCCAGCACAGGCAAAGTCCACTAGATTACAAATCTACAGACAGAAAATGAATGTAGTGGTGCTCACCTGTGATCCTAGCAACTGCAAAAAGTCTACCTAAAGTAGACAGACTATAACTAAGGTGAACACTCAGTTGAGAAGCAAGACTTCACCCTAAAAGTAGCAATGAAAAGCAGAACCAGAGGCATGGCTTAGCAGTAAATCCTTATAAGGATCTATGCATGAAATAATCTACCACTAATGGACTTTGAGGCAGTTATATCTTCTTTCACCTGCCCATTTAGTGTATCTGCTACTTGACTGTTAAAATATATTGTAATGAAGATTAAGTGAGCTATTACATACAAAATTTACAACAGTCTTTGGGACAGTCAGTACTCAATAAATGGTACACACTATTATTAAATGCTAATCTTGGTTCTGCAGCCAAACTCAGGTATAACCCCAAAAAAGTTTATAGCCATTCTATTTTAATAATCTAACTCTCTCCCCATTCTAAAAAAAACAAAACAAAATTTAAATTCTAATTCTCAAACACACTACATTTGGAAGTAATTCCTTCTACATATTACACACATTAAACATCTCTAGGCTACTTTACACTACAGAATACACACCAAGCATATGGTATGTATTAGCTAGGACATATGAGCATGATTGAATATCTCAACTATAATTTAAGGTGGAGATCTTATCTTGAATATCAATTGACAAAAAGAATATATGAGAATAAGGTAAAGAAACCTAAAGCAGGCCGCCACCGGTGGCTCACACCTGTAATCCTAGCTACTGAGGAGGCTGAGATCTGAGGATTACAGTTCAAAGCCAGCCTGGGCAGAAAAGTCCATTGAGACTCTTATCTCCAATTAACTACTAGTAAACTGGAAATGGCGCTGTGGCTCAAGCAGTAGAGCACTCGCCTTGAGCTGAAGTGCGCAGGGATAGCACCCAAGCCCAGAGTTCAAGTCCCACAACTGACCAAAAAAAAAAGATCCTAAAGATTAGGGTGAATATGTTCTATTCCTGGTAGTGATGACTCTAAAATAGTAAGTTACTTCTCTACTATTATGGCGTATCTGAAGGTACAAAAGAGTTATGATAAAATGTTTACTACAATCCCTGAGACTTTCTTTACCTTTCTCCTCTTTGTAAACTATATTGTTGATTATTACTATGCCTAGAAAAAAATACCATAGCAGCAATACACATGTCCAATCTCATAGCCTTAGTAACTCCTAATTTTGAGTTCAATAACAATGACAATGGGTTTTTAGATGGGCCTACAATTACTTTCAAGAACTAGTGAATTCTAGCTGGGTGCCTGCCAGTGGCTCACACCTATAATCCTAGCTACTCAGGGGGCTGAGATCTGAGAATTATGGTTCGAAGCCAGCCTGGGAAGGACAGTCACCGCAAGACCCTTATCTCCAATTAGCCACTCAAAAACCAGAAGTGGTACTGTGACTCAAAGTAGCAGAGTGCTAGATTTGAGTAAAAAAGCTTAGGGACAGCACCCGCACCCTGAGTTCAAGCCCCACAACCACACACACACAAAAAAAAAAGATAGTGAATTCAATTTTGTCAATGTTCTAGAATCAACTGTTATACATTGTAGAGAAGGGAAGGAAACAGAAATTAACTTAATATATGCCCTAATATTCTTACATAATTACACATAAGTGGTAACTCCTTTGTCCCACAATATATTTAATAATCAATATTCATTCTCAGCATCTTCTTTGTGATGGTCCCACATTAAGCACTTCATAAACATTATAACAAGACATTTTAGATGGTTTTTAGGAAATAAAACTATTTAAAGATCATAAAATACATGGTTAAGTTTAATTTTATTAGGTCTAAGACAAACCTTCGCCCAAAAAAATGTACAGAATCTTAAGTTCATTAATCATCTTTAAGAAAAAAAGTAGAAACAAATTTAAACTCGAATATTTACATCAAGAAAATCTCTTAAAACTTCCAAATGTTTTATATGCTTACCTTTTTATTTCAAACCTACAAGATTAGAAACAAAAAATAGAAATCTGTCTAAAATGTACAATTAAGAACTATTTTTTAAAAAATGAAACTAAAAACCTCTTACCTGAGCATGAAAATTTGACATAGTCGTTGTTTCTATATCTTTCTTTCCCAATATTTCCATTTTCACTGGTGAATTGGGAAAATTAAATGAAAAGTAGTCTAAAAAGTCAGGTAAATAAGTAGCTGCCCCATGAACAATACCCATAACATAGAAAGCTGCAGAGTTTTCATTTTCACTGAACACTAGACCCACAAATTCTTCTGCAAACCTCTCCATCTCCATAGGAGATAGGCGGGAGAGTTCGTTACTGTAAGCATGGATAACTGATGCTCCTCCATTAGGCTGGTGCTCAATATGAATAAGCTGCTTAAATTCCAAAGTGTCCAACCTTTTGAGGCTATTCTGAACTCGTGGTTCCTTTAATGAGACAAATGGAAACTCACTGTTCTCTGGAATTTTAGAATCGTAGTTCTTGGTATCCAAATTCTTTCCAATGCAATCCTTTATGGTATCACTCAGGATGCCTTTGGTTTCTTGATCTTCAACATCAGACAGTAATCCTGAACAGATGGTCTGAATAGATTTGCTATACATTTTTGGACGTTTTCGTTTTTCATTTTCTTTGTGTTTCTTTTTCTTTTTCTTCTTTACCTTTTTAATTTGTAAGTCTTCTGCATTTGTTTTTGGTTTCTCCTTCCCACCTGTTGGGAAAAATGTTTTTTGAAACTCCATATTTTACTTTTAAAAATCATGTTCCTATGAACTGTTGTAATAAGTTTAATTCTGAAGACTTACTCAGAAGCTGTTTTCTATTTGGAATTTATTTTAAACAGTATTGATAATCAGTATGTAGTTATGGTCTCTCTTATTTTTGTATTTCTACACACAAACAAACATGGTGGCTTAGGATTGAGTTATATCATTCTGATATCCAACAAATTCTGTTTCTTGAAGTAATTAGATGAATAAGTGTTTCATAAAATATAATCTTCCAATTTTTAAAACAGAAATCCAGAAAGGGATACTAGCCATATATTTCTCACTGGTATATAATTATTATTTTTACTCTTTCTCAGGCTTAAAAATTGCATCTATATGCCAAACTGATTTATATCCTAAAGTAGAAAACATTTGTTTAGCATAACAGTAAACAAGCTGTTATTGTCCTTTTTATGTACTTCTTGGTAAACCATGTTTGCATCTAAAAATGGGCTAACTCTACCAGTTTCCAAATGTCCAAGTGAAGATCCAGCAAGTTATCATGACAAAATTAGAATCATCTCTCAGAAGTGGCGCAGTGGCTCAAGTGGTAGAGCACTCGACTTGAGCTGAAGAGCGCAAGGACAGCACCCAAGCCCAGAGTTCAAGCCCCACAACTGACAAAAAAAAAAAATCATCTCTCATATCCTAAGCTCCAATAATACTCATATGCTGGTAAAGAGCAAGCAAAATGGTAACGAAGAGAAAGAAATGGGACATTAAAGCTTATAAACTAAAGAGTTTTTGTGATCAAAAGCAAGTATAATGGGCTCATGAATTTTAAATTCAAAGAATAAAAGGTGTATACATACTTTATCACAGGATACTCCTTTCTAATCAATAAAATTAGAAATAAGAAAGCAGCCTATAAGAAAAGATTCCTAAAATACTCCGCTTGTTAATTCATTTTCAGAGATAACCTGCCATGAATAAAGTTATCCCCACATACTTTTCTACATAAACTTTTCCATCTTCACATACCTCATTACTTTCTGTCTTCAGGGAAAGAGATATTCTATCTTCAAAATTAAGTCCCTCCTACCAGCTCCAAAAAAAACAGTATTAGCGAATATTTACAGCCTTCTCTTCTACTTACAAGAGAACATCTAGCATTCTTAAGTTGCTTATATGTTTTACTGAGTGTTCTGCTTTCAATATAACCAAATTTGCTTTATCAGAATGTTGAACCAAGTCCAATATTTTCAAGTCCCCTTCCAAATTGCTCTATCATTTCACACAACTACAGTTCTTCTTATTGTTGGTCTGAACTGGTCTGAACATCTCTGTCTTAATTTTTGGTCTTAAAGACATATGATTGTCTCTTGTCCAGAATGATAAAACCATATTACCATTTCTATCATTATTTTGTATCATTCCAGTCATATTCATCCCCTGGCTCAAGTGTGTTCAGGGGCTTTCAACACCTATAAGTTATAATCTCTAAATATGGAATTAATATCCATCCAGTATTTAAGGCTCAGGTCAAACTACACCGTTTAAATTTTTCTATAAAACATACCTGGGCCAGGCGCCAGTGGCTCACACCTGTAATCTTAGCTACTCAGGAGGCTGAGATATAAAGATCACAGTTCAAAGCCAGCCTGGGCCGGAAAGTATGTGAGACTCTTATCTCCAATAAACCACCAGAAAACCAGAAGTGGTGCTGTGGCTCAAGTGGTAGAGCTCTTCAGCCTTGAGTCAGTGCCCAGGCCCAGAGTTCAAGCCCTACAACCAACCCCCCCCCCCAAAAAAAAAACAACAACAACCATACTTAGATCTAAGAATCACAGTTCAAAGCCATCTCAGGCAATAAAGTCCATGAGACTCTTGCCTCCAACGACCTACTCAAAAAACACCCGAAGTGACAGGCACTACATGCTCAAGGACAGCACCCAGCCCTGACTTCAAGCCCAGGAGTGGCAAAATAATGAAAAGAGAAAACAAAACCCAACCAAACAAAAAACCCACACCCAGTTCTACCTTATCTATCTTCTACTGGCAAAAGCAATTCTTCCCCCTAAAATATCATTGCCATGTTCAGTACTTACTAACGAATTCTTTCTAACTTACCTTTTAAAGAAAACTCTTACGTTGTCTCCTTACATTCTCTCACCTCTTTTTCTCTCTGTCTCTTGCACTGAAATTACTTCCCTTCTAATTCAGACAAAGGTGATTTGTTTACTAATATGATGTATATATCAATGTTTTGTCTCAGAACACTGTACAAATACAATAAATAAATTTTACCTGAATTCAGAGTCAGAGTCTGAAAATACTGACACTTGTTTTCTATTATTGAATCCCTCATACTATCTAGAACACAGCTATGCACAAATATTTAATAAATCTGTAAACAAAAAGACCTGTCTTTCCAAAAAGATAACTATCTGAGAATTACAGGATTTTCCCATCCGTTTCCAGTCAAGTCTTTCCATTATTTCTGGAAATAACAACAAAAAGTATCTTGTTGATAGCAAATGCCTAAAAAGGAAGTTTAATATTAATATCAATCACTTTTTAAAGCTCACAGAAAAGATTCATAAGTATGCAATTAAGAATAAAATCAGTATCATTGTGAAAAGCAAAAATAGAGCCTGGCTCTAGTGGTTCACACCTGGAATCCAAGCTACTTAGGAGGCTAAGATCTGATGATGGATATTTAAAGCCAGTCCAGGCAAGAAAGTCTGTGAGATTATCATCTCCAATTAGCCAACAAAAAAGTAGAAGTGGTACTATAGCTCAAAGTGGTAGAGCCCTAGCCTTGAACAAAAAAAGCTCAGAAACAGTGCCCAGGCCCTGAGTTCAAGCCTAATGACCAACAACAACAACAAAGAAATATTAAATATTACTCAGTGAGTAAGTTTGTAAACTCATAAAAGAAAAAGTTTAGTTCTCTCAAGAGTCAATAAGAAATAAATCTGAAAAAAATTCTAAGTATTCACTATCAAAATAAAAGATGCAAGTTATTATCTTAAAAGTAAAATCACTTTTGCAAAAGAAAATAGACTAACCAAAAAGAAAAATGAGGCTGGGAAGGTGGCCCAGTGGTAGAGTGCTTGCCTTGCATGCATGAGGCCCTGGGTTCGATTCCTCAGCACCACATAAGCAAAAAGAAAAAAGCCGGAAGTGGCGCTGTGGCTCAAGTGGTAGAGGACTAGCCTTGAGCTGAAGAGCTGAGGGACAGTGCCTAGGCCCAGAGTTCAGGCCCCACGACTGGACCCAAAAAAAAAAAAAATGAGAAGTTTATTTATGTAAGCAAAAGCTAAGTAAATAAAAAAAATGGTAGTTCACACCTGTAATCCTAGCTACTTGAGAGGTAGAGATCAGGAAGATCTTGGTTCCAAACCAGCTGAGAGAAAAAGTTCACAGAACTTTCATCTCTACCAGTAAAAGCTAGGTGTAGTGATACATGCCTGTTAATTAGCCCAGCTTTTCAGAAAGCCTAAGTAGGAAGAACATGCTCCGGTAGGCCTGGGCATAAGTTCAAGACTTTGTCTCAAAATAATAAAATCAAATAGGGCTGGTGGAGGCTCAAGTGGTAGAGCATTTGCATACCAAGTCTGAGGTACTGAGATCAAACCCAAACACTGCCAAAAAGAAAAAAAAGATCATAGTAAAATATAAACATTTAATTGTAAAACATTAAATGTATAAAGGCTTGTAAAACATAGTATGATTAACAGCATTCTATAACTTTACAAGTAAAAATATATTTAAAAGTACATAAATTAAATGTTTTTCTGAAATACACGCAACCTCATTTAAGTGAAAATGGTTTGTTTGCTTGTTTTTTGTCAGTCATGGGGCTTTGTTGGTTTGCTTGTTTTTTGTCAGTCGTGGGGCTTGAACTCTGGGCTTGGGCGCTATCCCTATGCTCTTCAGCTCAAGGCAAACGCTCCACCGCTTGAGCCACAGCACCACTTCCGGTTTTCTGGTGGTAAATTGGAGATAAGAGTCTCATGGACTTTTCTGCCCAAGCTGGCTCTGAACCATGATCCTCAGATCTCAGTCTCCTCAGTAGCTAGGATTAGGCGTGAGCCACCGGCATCCGGCAAAAATGTTTTATATACTACATTCAGTTAACACATTTCTATAAATATAAAAAAATAACCAATAACTAGAACATGTGTTACTTTGAAATGAAATAGGTACAACATTTTGCCAATTTCCTAGACATGAAGATGAATCAATAAAGAAGTCAGAACTGAAAAATGCAAACCATCAAGAAAGTAAACCAGTAAGAAATCAAGTAAAAATTTGCTTTTTAAAATCTTTTTGGCAGCACTGTGGTTTGAACTTAAGGACGCCCACTTGCTAACTTTCTACCACTTGAGTCATGCTCTTTTTGTTTTTAGATTATTTTTCATCAAGGTCTCACTCTTTGCCTGGTGTGGGCCTCATACTGCAATACTCCTATCTAAGCCTTACATGTAGTTGAGATTGCACTGATGTATCAACCATACCCAGCTTGTTTGTTAAAATGAGATATGACTATTTTACTCTGCTATTCTTCAACTTTGATCCTCCTCCTCCAAAGCACCTGGGATTATAGGTGTGAACCATCATACTTAGCTAAGAGATTCTTCATTTGAGCATTAAGGAGTTAAATTCCTATAGCAGTCTACTTGTCATCAAATACTATAAGGAGTACAGTGTGCAAAAGAGATAATATACCTGAGACTAAAATCTATAGAAAGACCTGCTGTAAGATTGCCACTGGCTTGCATTTGGAAACTTGTATTTTTTGAGTTCCCATCATTCCCTAGTAACAGTGGTTCATTGTATTTGCACAAACAATATGGTGTACACTGAACACTTACTTTCTATCTGGGAGTCTGAAAGATTTTCTGCTCATGCTAGATGGTACCAATGTGATCGTGTACCAATAAAATCCTGGGGACTGGTTTTCTAATAAGCTTCTCTGGTAGACAATTCCCATATGCTATCACAATTCACTGCAGAAACAAGTACATCCTATGGGATTGCACTGGGAGAGGATTCTTGTTAATGTGAGTATGGTTATCCTATGTGTCTGTTCTCTGTGCTGATTTTACTTTTTATCTTCTCACTATAATAAATCATAGCCAGAAGTACAACTGTATGCTGAGTCCTGTGGGTCCTCATGGCACCTCCCAGATCACAGTATGAAGCCAGCCTATGCAGACAAACCTGAGAGACTCTTACCTACAACTAACCACCAAAGGCCAAAAGTGGAGCTGTGGCTCAAGTGGTATAGCCACTGCCTTGAGCAAATTAAGCTCAGGGACAACTCCCAGGCCCTGAGTTCAAGCCCCTAAACTGGCACAAAAATAAATTTAATTAATTAATCAATCAATCACTTGTACAACTACATTTCTGTATCTAGAGAATAAAAAATAAGTTATCCAGAAAAATTGACTCTTATTTCCTATGTAACATAGGAAATATAACAAACAACTACATAGAAAACAAGTAATTAGCTTGGCAACTTTTAATCTCTGGTCCTTGGAGAACAACTTTGATTTTTCAAACTGCAATGCTATCATTCTTCTTTTAGTCCATTAGCAATAAGATTGGATACCACCTTCTCTTAGCCCCAATTACCACCATCTCATGAGCAATCTTCTTTAAAATACTATAGTGTTAAATTTACTGTCAAACATACTTTAATTATAGCCAGCCACCAATGGTTCAGGCCTGTAATCCTAGCTACTCAGGAGGCTGAGATCTGAGGATCATGGTTTGAAAGCTATCTGGAGTAGGAAAGTCCAGGAAACTTTTACCTCCAATTAACCAGCAAAAAGGCCAGATATGGAGCTATGTCTTAGAGACAGTGCCCCAGCACTAGCACAAAAGAAAAACCAACACCAACTTTAATTGTCACACATATATTCTGACTTTTTTTTTTGGGGGGGGGGGGAGTTAGGTACTGGGGCTTAAACTTAAGAGACTGGGCACTGCCCTTTAAGTGCTTTACCACTGGAACCACAGTTCCACTCCTAGCTTTATGCTGGTTAATTTTAGATATGAGCTGGCTTCAAACCGCAATCCTCAGATCTCAGCCTCCTTGAGTAACTAGGATTATAGGCTTGAGCCACTTGCACCTGGCTATTCTGACATCTTAACCATATGAACTACATAAAATAACCAGAACACTTAACTTATGCTCAGAAAGCATAGTTGATGCACTTTAATATAAAAAAATGAGACACACTAAATAAGCTTATATTTCAAATTTGATTTGTTCCCTTAAACTAAGCTGTTTTGAAAAGCAAATGATCAAGCCCGGTGCCTATGGCTCACACCTATAATCCTAGCTCCTCACGGAGGCTGAGATCTGAGGATTGCGGTTCAAAGCCAGCCTGGGCAAGAAAAGTCCATGAGACTTTTCCAATTAATCATCAGAAAACTGGAAGGAGTGTTGTGGCTTAAGTGATAGAGCACTAACCTTGAGCTGAATAACTGAAGGACAGCGCCCAGGCCCAGAGTTCAAGTCTCCCCAGCCCCCCAAAAAAGCAAATGATCCCAGTTTCTATCAGTTCCCGTGGTAGAGACTGAGTTTAAAGAAAGGGAGAGAGGGGAAGAGGTAGGAAGAAACGAAGGGAGGGAAGGGTAAGCAAGCTTTTCTCATGCACATAACTTATATATACCTTTCTAATCGCACAACCCAACACAAACATAATGAAAACAATGAGATTAATGTGAAATAGAGTTAGCATCTATTTAATATTTTCAAATATTTTTATCAAACACAGCCTGCTTGTATATGTTGCAGCTTGCAACATTAGTATTATAAGGAGCAAATAAAAGCTGGAGGCATAAGGAAAAAGGAGTCTAACAATAATAATAAGGCATTGCCCCAAACAAATTCTGCCATTCCAAAACACCAACAGAGGATGCTGTTCCCTGACCATAAACTCACTATGGAAGTTGCCACACATGCTAAGCAAATTGCTGATTATAACGTACTTTTTCAGTGCTTATAATGGAACAATCACTGTTTCTTAATAGAACCATGTTTTTATTCACTTAATCATCTACATACTATATTGTTAGGAGGAAGAATAGCTTTGGTTTGGTTATGATTAAATCACAAAAGGTAATCTTTCAAACACGTTTATAAGACTCTCATCTGTAGGCCAGATACCATACATTTTTCCTTGACAATAATCTTCACAATACTGTAAAGCACTACAACTTATTACTTACCTCCACTGTACAATAAATATATTTCTATATCATTCACATCATTCTTATTAAAAGTATGCTAAAAATCTACTATTCCACCAAGGACATCTGATCCTTTATAAAGTATTCCTGGGACAGAGATTCTTTTTCAAGTTATAGAAACTTCTATTACTGCACATTCAAATGAGTAAGAAAATGCTTGACTTAATCAGCAAAAATGAGTATCTGACTAAACCAAGAGGATACAATTAAGTAAACATTTCAAGCATTAATCATTAGCTGCTATATAATACCACTAGTGTGGTTAGATTCCATTCCTGCCTAAAAGGCTTACAATCTAAATAGACAGCACAAATAGAACACTTGAGCAAAAGAACCAGAATAAAAGGAAATCAATATTAAGGCCCAATATATTTCTTCAAGGTTGAAAGAATATTACAGAAAATAAAATTCTGACATGTAGAAAGAGAGCATTATATATAAAGTCCCTCTAAAGAATATTTGGAAGGGATGGGAATGTGGCTTAGTGGTAGAGTGCCTGCCTAGCACGCATGAAGCCCTAGGTTTGATTCCTCAGTACCACATAAACAGAAAAAGCCAGAAGTGGTGCTGTGCCTCAAGTGGTAGAGTGCTAGTTTTGAGCAAAAGAAGCTCAGGGACAATGCTCAAGCCCTCAGTTCAAGCTCTAGGATTGGCAAAATAAACAGATTTGGAAACATACAAACAATGAAATTAAAACAGAGAACCTAATACTATACTTACCTTACACTATAAAAACTAACCATTTAGTCTGTTGTTTAAGCAATGCTAAAGGACCTTTTATGTAGATAAATGCTTCCCAACACATAAATTCAATATTAAATTCATCAGAACATCAAATGTGTTCTGGTCAGCAACTGTCAACTTGATAAAATGGCCAATGACTTTCCCAGCTATCTAACAAATGAATAATTCTTTTTCCCTTGCTAAGTGAATTTAAAACCTTCCTTATTTTATTCTAGCACAAATTCTCTCTGGTAAACATTCAGACTTATTGATATGATTTGTATTATACATACTACTCTACTATAGACTCTCCAATTTCTTTTTTTTTATTTTTATTGTGAAAATACTGTGCAGAGGGGTTACAAGTACATGGGCAAGATAATGAGTACATTTCTTATTATGCATTGTAGCCTCCTCCTTTGTTTCCCCTTCCCATCCCTTCCCATCCTCCCCCCCACCAGACTCTCCAATTTCTTTTCCTGATTCCATGTGTAGACAGTAACTGAATATAATTTTAACAATAAGAAAAAAGGAAAAAAGAATATTTTCAGGCATGCAAAAAACACAGTTTTAGCAGAGTTAGCTCAAAGTAAAATGTTTCCTTGAGCTCACGCCTGTAATCCTAGCTACTCAGGAGGCTGAGATCTGAGGATAGCGGTTCAAAGCCAGCCCAGGCAGGAAAGACTATGAGACTCCTATCTCCAATAAACCACTAGTTAACTGGAAGTGGCGCTGTAGCTCAAGTGGTAGAGTGCTCGCCTTGAGCTGAAGAGCTGAGGGAAAGCGCCCAGGCCCAGAGTTCATGCCCCATGACTGACAAAAAAAAAAGTTTCCTTGAAATCCTAGACTATGATATGGTAGTTACAATGAAGTACTTGTAAGATCACTTCTTTCACCATCATTATCATGCTAAATCATGACTTTAGCCCTTTATTTTGAGTTACCAAAATAGGGATAAATACTAATAATTCAAAAGCAGAAATAGTTTAGCGAAGTTTAACCTGTGGAATTCTTTAATGATTCAATAAGTATACTAAAGACATGTTATCATGGAAAATGTTACCATCCTGATCAAAATTCCTCAATTTTGAATTTGCTTTTAGTTTCTTCACCATTAATATTTATTCTCAGCCAAAAGTACCAAAGATCATTTAATCATTTAGCTAATATGTACACCAAACACTGTAATATAGAAAATCACTGCATATCAACTTACTTTTTAGCAAAATTTTTACTTCTCCATTCTCTTTCTTTATCTCAGTCATTACTTTATGTTTCTTTCTCTCTCTTTCTTTTTCTTTGTCTCTCTCTTTAATTTTTTCCTTGACTTTATCTGAAACACAAAATGAAGGAAACAAAGTTATTAAACTCACAAAATGGTGACATAGTGCCTGACTTCAAATGTTAATTAATGATTACAAAGACATAATGGAAGCACACAAAAACTATAAAATATTCTATAAAACTGAAGAAATTTTACAGATGAGTACTGCAGAATCACTTTATAACCTCTCCTTACTTCCTTTCTGTAAATATTATCCCAATCCAGTTCTTAATCACTTAATGATTAGATTAGCTATCAACTAGCAACATTGGACAAAACAAGAATACTATATGCAAATTTAAATTTCCTAATAGCCCCATTTAAAATGTAAAAAGAATAGTACAAATGTATGCTAACTCAAAAATAATCCTAGAACACATCAGGAAAGTAAATAAAATGAAATGTACAGAGAAATATGTAAAATTAATTTTAATAATGTATTTAAGATAATATAGCCAAAGCATCATTTCAACATGGGATATTTAAACAATTGAGATATTCTTTTTTTCATAAAATTATTGTAACCATTTTATAGGGTATATTTTACTTTTTAAATATCTAAATTTTACCAGCTCCACCTTAGTTGTTCAATAGTCATATAAGATTGATGCCTACAACTCTGAATATCATAGTTATAAACTACTAATAGCTAAATTCTCAAAAACTAAATCCATGTGATTTAATAAAAATATTCTGGGCTGGGGAGGTGGCTCAGTGGTAGAGTGCTTGCCTTGCATGCATGAGGCCCTGGGCTCAATTCCCCAGCACCACATAAGCAAAAAGAAAAAAGCCGGAAGTGGCGCTGTGGCTCAAGTGGTAGAGCGCTAGCCTTGAGCTGAAGAGCTGAGGGACAGCGCCCAGGCCCAGAGTTCAGGCCCCACGACCGGACCCAAAAAAAAAAAAATATTCTGAGCTTTATTCATTAATAGCTTTAAAAATACAACTTTTTAAAATGATAGTTCTTTATTATACCAATTAAATGTGTTTTTGTAGTAGTAACAGCACTATAAAATAAGCAAATGACAGGACAATAGCAAGCTAAACCAAGGACTCATTCACTGGACAAATAAGAAATGCCACATATTAGGGGTAAGGACAGTGAGCAAAATAAGCTAGCTGGGGTCCTTGTGTGTATGAAAATAACAAATTCTAGAATAAATTCAGGCATTTTCACATTTTCCCTTAGAGACATTAATAGTTGCTTTTTCTTATTTTTTAAATGACACATGTAAATTTATATATTTACAAAGTCCAATGATGTTTTAATACATGGATATGTTTTGTATTGTTCAAAACAAGATAAGCATATCTACCCTACTCAAAATACTTCTACCTTCCAACCTACCTTTCGTTCTTCCTAGAATATTTTGCTTCTTATCCTGGCATTGTCCTTTGTAAAAATTCAACCTTACCTGCCTCCATTAAATTTCCTGTACTTATGGTACATGGCATATTATATATAGTATGTATACATATATATACCATATATCATATACATCATACCAGATGTCACATAGATGCATAATATGGTATATGATATCATATACGGTATAATATAAAGTAGGAAGCCTACATACATGCTCAAAAAACCAATGTCCAAGTTTAACTTTTGCAAAAGTTAATAACTCACAAGTTTTTAGCACTTTCAAGTTTTTAGCACTTTCAGTCATAAAATGGTGCTCATATGAAGATTAAACAGCAAAGTACAAATCTGCCTCTAACATAATAAAATGTGTTCCTATTTATAAAACTCACTCCTGCCAGAGATACGACGAAGTAAACAGGACTCAAGAAACAAGGACCTCTACTTAATTTGTCATATCATTTCTAAATGACTCCATGCTGGTGACCTTATATATGGTGTGTGTGTGTGTGTGTGTGTGTGTGTGTGAGAGACCTTATATATGGGGTGTGTGTGGGTGTGTGTGCGCACGCACGCACACAAGAGGAGGGCACGGAATCAAAGGGAAATGGGGAAAAAATCAACAGAGAGGCCCATCAGCTGCACTGGACATCATGAAGAAAATGAACTAAGCATCTCAAGGACAGTGATGGAAGGGAGGGAATGAGAGGGAAGAAGGGAACAGCTGACACTAAGCAAAAAGAAAAAAATGTATATATCACCTGAAGAAATAGTTGTTTTAAAAAATCCTTTTTGGTTTTTTTTGGGTTTTTTTTTTTGTTGGTTGTGGGGCTTGAACTCTGGGCCTGAGCGCTGTCCCTCAGCTCTTCAGCTCAAGGCGCGCGCTCTACCACTTGAGCTACAGCGCCACTGAAGAAATAGTTGTATTGTCAACGCTTATAGAATTCACAAACTTTATAAACCATGATAATGACAATTTGCTTGTGAAGGTTAAATGTGTTTTTGACTTTAACTATCACTATCCCACAATACTGTGAAATTTGTGAAGTCTATGTAATCACTTAATCTCAATAAAAAATTATTAAAAAAAAAAACTCACCCCTGCCAAGTGCTGGAGATTCACAACCTAGCTATCAGATAGCTGACACTAAGAATCTCACTCAGTTCAAAGCAGAAAGATCATGAGTTTGAGGACAACCTAGGAACACAGTGAGACAGACTGTCGGTGGCTGGGGGGGGGGGGGGGGGGGGGGGGGGGGGGGGTTGGAGGAGGGGAGGGGAGCAAGAAAAGCCAGACACTGGAGGCACATGCCTGTAGTCCTAGCTATTCAGAGGCTGAGATCTGAGTTTCATGGTTCAAAGCCAGCCCAAGCAAGAAAGTCCATGAGACTCTTATCTCCGATAAAATACTCAGAAAAGACCAGAAGTAGTACTAAAACTCAAGTGGTAGAGTGAAGGTTGAGCCAAAGCAGTTCAGGAACAGTACCCAGGCCCTG
Source organism: Dipodomys spectabilis (assembly GCF_019054845.1). Taxonomy (NCBI): domain Eukaryota; kingdom Metazoa; phylum Chordata; class Mammalia; order Rodentia; family Heteromyidae; genus Dipodomys; species Dipodomys spectabilis. The sequence goes on from NW_024870766.1 coordinate 14,684,319, forward strand.
AGTTCAAGCCCCAGGACTGGCACCAAAACACACACACACACACACAGGCACAGAGAAAGAAAGACACACACACACACCACACACACACACACACACACGGGTACTACACACACAAAAACACACACCTACAAATGAAAATAATCTTAGTTTTTCCCTGTATTCAAATTACCAAAGTGCTTTTCTACTTCACTTATATTACATCAAGGTTATGTCACTGTTAATGAAGAAGAGAACAAAAGTAACATAGGAAATAAGACAACAGGAGCTCCAGTGGCGCAATCGGTTAGCGCGTGGTACTTATAAGGAAATAAGACAACAGTATATTGAATATGCATAAATATATATATATGTAATTAGGCTGAATAGCATAAGAAAATGATAAAACCCAATACCATATTTTGGATTCATTAAACCTCATATTTCGATATCAAGATCTTTTTTAAAGTTCATGTAAATCCAATGGATAATAAAATATAAAAAAAATTACTTGGACATGATAAATTAAGCAGGATTCTAAACATTCACACAGTGAGACCATAGTAGGCTATTCTTAGGATAGGATCACAAGGGCTCAACAGCTGTGTACATATGATCATATAAAATGATGCTTATCAAAATGAACTCCAAGAAATGGAAACAAGAAGTTTATTTTAATTTTTTGTGTGTTCTTTTTCTGTTTTTCTCTTTTGTTGCTGTTTTGTATTTCTATATCTTTTGTCTCAAATATAAGTTTATCTGATTTGGGAAGGTAAGGGAAAGCATAGAAATGGTGGCAAAAAGGGTAAACTAATGCAGCAGCACTAGACACTATGTTGAAAATGAAGTACAGGAGTGGGAGGGAAAAAACTGGGAGACAGCAAAGGAAGAGGTGACACTGTTAAAAAAAGAAGTGTACTCATTACCTAACTTATATAACTGCAAGCCCTTGGTACATCACCTTTACAATAAAAAAATTGGGGGTGAGTTGGGCACAGTACAAGTGTTGGAATTCAAGGCCTCATTCTTGAGAGGCCAAATGTTCTATCACTCGAGCCATAAACCTCAGCCCCACAATACATTCTTGCAGTAAACATTAAAGCTTCATACTACCATAGTTTTCTGTGTCCACGATACATGTCGTAAGTCACGGCAGCATAGTCAAGTCCATGTAATCATTTGGCCTAAGTGACAACATTCACATCTCCTTTGTTCTCCATCCCACATCCAGCCAAGAATAATGTATTGCTAGAAACAGATCAAAGAACAAGCAGGAAACAGAAGAAAAAGAAATATACAGAATTACATGGGAAGCAGAAGGGAAAATGGACACATAAAATGACAGAAACAGAAAAAAGGAGCTGACAGATACAGTACAAAAAAACCCAGAAAGGATGAATTTCATCAACAGTGAATGAAGAAGGAAATGATTTATCACATCCTCTCCTCAACAGTCTTTCAGCAAAGTAAAGAAGTGCTCTTCAATTAGTCTTCCTGCACCATAACATCAACTTCTTAAAATTTCTCCCTGTGTTTCAGTGAAATGGTATTGTTCTACCTCGATTACTCCCTCATTCTGCCATCCAAACCTACACATTCACTACTTTCTTGGGCATGGGTATCTCTGCTATATACTTCCTGGGATTTAAACTATACATGCAAAATACAAGTCATCTCCCATTCCAATCTCTCTACCAAATTCCACACTTTCACCTCCGTAAGATACTAAACCAAAAATTACTGTCTTTCTAATATAAAAGAAGTTCTGCTTCTTTCCAATTCCCTATTTATGTTAGTGACACAACTCTCTCCAATATCCCAATACAAAAATTTTCAGTAACTCCAATACCCCCAAGCTTTACTTTTCCCTAATAAACAATTTGGCCAGAACGTATTTTCTCTTTTTCTGTTGAAATAGCCCCATTCTTCTTTCCTTTTCAATAGTTACACCACAGTAGATACTCAGTACTACAGATACACAGTAGATATATATTTTAAAAGTATAGTTTAATTGTAAAAGTATAGTTTATTGTGTCATTTTCTTCTGCTTCAAACAAATCAATAAACAACCCCAACTCACCTCTGATTACTTAAAAAAAGAAAATGCCTACATTATGCAATCCAAAAAATCTTTATAGTCAGGACTAAACTCCTTTTTCTAATCTGTTCTTCAATTTCTAATCTATGTAACTGACTCATTACTCAAATACAATACTTCAATGTTATTACTGACTAAAGGCATTCTAGATGAATTTAGTTACCTACCAACTCAACCTACCAAGATCATACATATTCTGCAAGATCTACCTGAAATTCAGCTTTTCCATTAAGTACTCCTTGATCCCTACCAACTAGAAAGGATATCCTATTCCTCCTCCTTTCTTGATTTAAACTGGTTTGTGTGAAGCTACTCTATATGCACTGTTGTGTAAGCTCCTTTGCAAATATCATATATCTTATCTCATTTTTGTTACCTTCTGGAGAACCTGGAATAATATTTTCCATGTAACTGGTGCTTAATATGAAGTTCCTGGGGGGGAAAAGGGGGACATCAGAAGAACAAGGTTGAAAAGGAAAAAAAAATTACTAGTGATAAGCATCAAAGACAAAAAAGCAATAGACATCATAAGAAACAGAGTGATGGGGGCTGGGAAGTTTGCTCAGTGGTAGAATGTTTGCCTCGCATCCATGAAGCCCTGGGTTCAACTCCTTAACACCACATAAGCAGAAAAAAGCCAGAAGTGGCACTGTGCTCAAGTGGTAGGGTGCTAGCCTTGAGCTAAAGAGCTGAGGAATAGCACCTGGGCCCAGAGTTCCACACCCCCCCCCCCCCCCCCCCCCCCCCCCGCCATGACCGACCATAAAAAGAAAAAAAGAAAAAGAAACAGAGGGAGCACCTAGCTTCCTGTAATCCTGGCTTCTCAGGAGCTGATATCTGAGCGATGCAGTTTGAAGCCAGCCAAGGCAAACAAATCCATAATATTCTTTTCAGAACCAGCAAAAAGAAGTGGAAGTGTGGCTCAAATGGTCAAGCACCAGCCTTAAGCAGGAAAAGTAAGGCCCTGAATTCAAGCCTTAATAGTGACACCAAAATAAAGAGAAAAGAAAAGTGAGCAACAATAAGGAGTTTCCTTACATTTCAGCTAATTATCTCTCCAATTCAAGAAATAGTTTTCCTATTTATGTTCCCCCTTGGTATCTCCAGGATAAAACAATGAACAAACTAGAGACATGTATGACAAACATGTATGATATAAAAAAACATACACAAAAGTATTAGAGTGGGCCGGGCGCTGGTGGCTCACGCCTGTAATCCTAGCTACTCAGGAGGCTGAGATCTGAGGATCGCGGTTCAAAGCCAGCCCGGGCAGGAAAGACCGTGAGACTCCTATCTCCAATAAACCACTAGAAAACTGGAAGTGGCGCTGTAGCTCAAGTGGTGTAGAGCGCTCGTCTTGAGCTGAAGAGCTGAGGGACAGCGCCGAGGCCCAGAGTTCAAGGCCCATGACCGACCAAAAAAAAAAAAAAAGTATTGGAGTGGAACAGCTCCAGAAATTTCCATGAAATTAATTTTATCATAGGAAAATACTTAAAGAGACTTCATCTACTCCCTCATTTTATACAAAAACAAACAAACAAGCAAAACAAAACAGGCACAGTGAATTTCAATGATATTCTTGTGAAAAGAGACTAAGGTTGAAAAACTATGACATCTACAGGGTTTCCTAGTTTCTAGCTAAAAGCTCTTAGACCACATTTGAGGAATTAAAAAAAAACAATAAATACAGTAAGAATTCTTTGGACCATAATGATTTTGTTTATAATAACTTATACCCTTGGTTCATAGAAGTATTAATTCCAGCTTTGCCAGTAGTTGACCAACAGACACAAAACAAGTTCAAGTTCTTATGTACCATCTTCACCAGAAGATATATTTATATAGTACAAAAAGCAATAATGTAGAAATGGTTCCTAGAAACTTATAAGAAAAATCCTTCCTTCCCAATAAGACTTAACAAGATTGAGGCACATAAGACAGTTTTTAAAACTTGACTCCTGCTCTAGAGATGTTTGCTCAGAAATTGCTGAGTGAATGGTCCATATAAACCTAACTGAAAAATTGATATATGATAACCCTAAGATTTGAAAGACTTATGCAGATATAGTCATAAACACTTGTGCATTGGTAAACTGAGTGGAGCTTCTTATAAAATAAGAGGCTAAGCCAGGCGCTGTTGGCTCATGCCTGTAATCCTAGCTACGCTGAGATCTGAGGATCAGAGTTTGAAGCCAGCCCAGGTAGAAAAGTCCGTGAAACTCTTATCTCTAATAAACTACTCAGAAAAAGCCAGAAGTGGCACTGTGGCTCAAGTGGTAGAGTACAAGGCTTGAGCACAAAATGGCTTGGGGACTGGGCACATACCCTGAGTTCAAGCCTAGGACCAACCAAAAAAAAAAAAAAAATCAGAAGCTATATTGATCTCTAAAGACCTCTTTCCTATTAATTCTTTGATTCTGTGATTCTGTTCTTTATAAAGGGTAACTTTTTAGTACAATAACTTATACAGTAACATTTATCTTTTGTACAGCAAAGCAAAAAATTTGCATAAAAATAGTCTGAGGACATTCAAACTGTATGGTACCTATACTTTATTAGACAAGAATAAATAAGCAGGTTGCTTTATCCAACACTTTACAGATCAAACAAAACAAACAAAAAAGTAAAATACAAAATTTTGAAAACAAGGAAGCTTGAGATAGCTAAGATTAGTGAATCCTAACTACACTATAATATAATGAAAATAGTTCAAACTTTACAGTTTTATATACTCAAGTTCAAATTCCAGCTTTGCTTTGTCTGATCAACAGACACAAAACAAGTTATTTAACTATGCTATGCCTTAGTATTCTCATTTATAAAAGATAACAGAAGTTATCTTTTTATTTTTTTATGAGGATTCAAATCATATGCATTTTTCCCAATGCTGTTTCTCAACACTTCACTAATTATAGGCACTTGACAAAGTTATTATTATTAAAAAAAACTCCAATTCCATAATACACAATTTTTAAATTATGCTTTGTAATATAAAAAGTTTTATAATTTCTTTACCTTAGTATCTTTTTATTAAATTATAATACACTTATAGAGATGTAATATACATGCAAAACTTATGAACTAGTACAAATTAGATCACAAGTGTAACCATCAAAAAACAAATGATTCAGATTTTTCTCTTCTGGTCACCAGGAGTGGCTATTATCCTGACTTTCTAACATCACAAATCAGTCGTACCCGCTTCTGTATCACGTAGAAAAAAATCATGCAATATGAACTCATTTCTGTTTAGCTTCTTCTACCTAACCCTTTGTGAGTTTAATCTGTGTTGCAGACTGTAATTTCAGATTGATCATTCTTGTTCCTGCATAAAAGACCATCACAGAAAACTCCCATGTGTGGGTACATTCAGTTACTAGGCAATTGAGAGGTCTCTAAGGTTTGGCAGTTGAAATAGTGCTGCTGTAATTTCTGGTAAGCCTTGGGTTCAAGCAGTGACTGAAAGAAGATCTAGCAATTAAAAAACAAAAAAAAGTAACTATGATGAAGTGAAGAGGGCTGGGAATGATAGCAAATCTTAAGATCTCAACATTAAAGGAGATGAAGGCAGGAAGAATGCAGTCTAAGACCGACCTGGGCAAAAGCATGAGACCCTATCAGAGGAAAAAAAGCACTGTAGTCATGGTGCAAGTGATTATTCAGAGCTCAGAAAATCCCAAAGAGAAAAAGGAAGAAAGTGAAACGTGATTAAACAGGCAAACAGTAAACATTTATGAATTGAACAGCAGACCTAGCTTACTTTACTCATCAAGCATCTAAAATCATTTATCTCTACCTCTACCAACTCCCTTGATGTAGAAAGAATTCTCTTTTCAAAACTCCTATACTGAAACCTTAACAATGTTCAAAATGAGTATATTTGGAGATGGGACTTTTAGGAAGTTAGATGAAATGAGGTCACAGTAGTTGAGATTCTAATCTTACAAGACTCACGTCCTTAGAAGAAAAAGAAAATAGTTCTCTATGTAACTTGACGATAGGGACCAAAGGCAGGGGTGGCATTGACAAAGCAGCATTGTACTCATAACCTGACTTGTAGAATTGTAAACCTCTTATACACTACTTAATAACAATTAAAAAAGCAAAAATAAAAAAAGAAAGAAAGAAAATGTTAGTTAGAAAAGTTAGTGAGAGGGGGCTAGGAAGGTGGCTCAGTGGTAGAGTGCTTGCCTCACATGCATGAGGCCCTGGGCTCCATTCCTCAGTACCACATAAACAGAAAAAGCTGGAAGTGGAGCTGTGGCTCAAGTGGTAGAATGCCAGCCTTGATTGAATGTGTGTGTGTGTGTGCGTGTGTGTGTATGCGTATATACATGTGTACATATGTATACTATATAAAACAGATATCAGATATTGATTTTTTAAAATAAAACACTGCCATACAGGAATGAAAACACAAGAGATCACACAAAATATTTTTCTTAAAGCTGAATTTTTAAAATTCAGTGAAAGGATTGAAATCTCTCTCTTTTTTTAATATATGAGACTTTTCTCAACATCCTATTGGAAGCTAAACCTTTAAAAAAAAAAAAAAAAAAGCCTTCAGGCCAGGCGCCAGTTGCTCATGCCTGTAATCCTAGCTACTCAGGAGGCTGAGATCTGAGGATCACGGTTCAAAGCCAGCCCAGGCAGGAAAGACCGTGAGACTCCTATCTGCAATAAACCACTAGAAAACTGGAAGTGGCGCTGCAGCTCAAGTGGAAGAGTGCTCGCCTTGAGCTGAAAGACAGTGCCCAAACCTAGAGTTCAAGCCCCATGACCGACAAAAAAACAAAACAAAAATAACAACAACAAAACCACCTTCAAGTTTTTAAGGGAAAATGAATTCCAATACAGAAACCTCTCAGTGGCAAAACTGTCAAGTGTGAGGGTCAAAATAAAATCCAAACATGTAGTTCTTATACACTCCTTCACAGTACTGCTGATACAGAGAAAGAGACAGAAAGAGAGAATAAACAAAAAGGAGGGCATGAAAACTAGAAAAAAAGGAATGCAGCAAAATTGGAAACCATCTTCAGAGTGCCAATCAGCTAAGCAAAGTCCCAAGGTGATATTTACATACCAGGCCTTAAGCGGAAACAATGCAGAAGGAAGCAGGAAGGACAGCTACTGATGACATGTCTACAGGAACAAACGGAACTGATAAGTTTGACAGATTTGCCACTGTGGAAAATTGTACTGACGATCATTTCAATACATGTTTGGTTGGGGCTTTTTTGTTTTGTTTTGAGACAGATCTACTAAGTAGCTCAGACTGGTCCTATCTTTGGTCTCAGCTCCTTCCACATGCTGAGTCTATGGGCATGCATGTGCAAACACACCCAAGATCACATTTTTCAATTCAAAAATATAATCAGTGTTAAAGGAAAATAAATTGCTTTAGCAGCTTACCTGTATAAACACAAAACTTAGTTATTTACTAGTTTTAGAAATCTAGCCAGAAGCCGGGCACCGGTGGCTCACACCTGGAATCAGGAGGCTGAGATCTGAGGATCGTGGTTCAAAGCCAGCCCAGACAGGCAAGTCTGTGAGACTCTTATCTCCAATAAACCACCAGAAAACCAGAAGTGGAGGTGTGGCTCAAGCGGTAGAGCGCTTGCCTTGAGCTGAAGAGATGAGGGACAGCACCCTGGCCCACAGTGGAAGGAAGGAAGGAAGGAAGGAAGGAAGGAAGGAAGGAAGGAAGGAAGGAAGGAAGGAAGGAAGGAAGGAAGGAAGGAAGGAAGGAAGGAAGGAAGGAAGGAAGGAAGGAAGGAAGGAAGGAAGGAAGGAAGGAAGGAAGGAAGGAAGGAAGGAAGGAAGGAAGGAAGGAAGGAAGGAAGGAAGGAAGGAAGGAAGGAAGGAAGGAAGGAAGGAAGGAAGGAAATCTGGCCAGATATTGTGAGACAAGCCTAGTAAGTGGATCTTGAGTTCAAGGCCCTCTGAGGCTACAAAGGGAGACTCAAACGTCAAAAAAGAAAAAGACTAAAATTTAAATTTAAAAGTTCTGCACTTTCTTTTTTGCCAGTCCTGAGCCTTGAGCACAGGGCCTGGACACTGTCCCTAAGTTTCATTTGCTCAAGGCTAGCATTCTACCAATTGAACCACAGCACTACTTCTGGCTTTTATGTGGTACTGAGGAATTGAACCCAGGGCTTCATGTATACTAGGCAAACACTCTACCACTAAGCCACATTCCCAGACCCAAGTTCTGTATTTTTTTTAAGAATCAAATTCACTATACTCAATGGCTCAGACTATCACACAAGACAGCTTTAGAGATTTAAGATTTGTAAAGCATTTAATGGGTCTAGACAAGCATATTTTTATACTTTTCTTGTTTATCCTTCTCAGCTTTCAAATTTACTGTAAGTGATCCTTCCTCTATCAGGACTGACTCATCCTTTGTTATAGGGTTAAAAAAATTAATAAAAATACTTTAGACTCAACCTGCCCAAACCTTTTCATACATACATACTTTCATTTAATCTGTGTACTTTGTTACAATGATACTCAATGGGAAACCAAAGCAGTTCTAAGGGATTAAAAAAAAAAAAAAAACATGCTAAGCAAATACAGGAGCTTAAATGATTGATGGAAATGGAGGTGACCAGTTCTGAGAGATATCTATGGCCACTTTTGCTTTGCTGAAACTCTTTTCCTTGTTTAAATGGCTTTATAGCTAACTTTCTGTTCTGAGTGAGATTGTTCAGGAAGTGGTACAGTAGTTCAAGTGGTAGAATGCTAGCCTGGAGCTGAAGAGCTGAAGGACAGTGTTCAGACCCAGAGTTCAAGTCCCATGACTGACCAAAAACAAAAAACAAAAAAACAAGAAAAAACCCTGAGTGAGATTGTTCAATCAATAAGCTACAGATAACTGAGTTGTGCAGCCAATACACAGCAACATTTATAAGCTCACAGCTATCAAACACATGATCATCCACTAAGATTTTTACAATAATCACAGACACATATTACAGATTAAGACTCGTATACTTGCAATTATATCTACAAGAAAGGCACACATCTAATCTCATTTTTTAACTAGCTAAAACAGAGACTCAACTCAGATCCAAGTTGTAGGGGGATATGATTTTTCCCAAAAGAAAAATATTTTCATCATTAAACTTACCATAAAGACATTGAAAAGCATTATTTTTTACTTCCAGTCCTTTTGTTGGTTGTGGGGCTTAAATTCTGGGCCTGGGTGCTGTCCCTGAGCTCTTCAGCTCAAGACTAGCGTTCTACCACTTAAGTCCCAGTGCTACTTCTGGTTTTCTGGTGGCTAACTGGAGCTAAGAGTCTCTGGGAACTTCCTGCCTCAGGGGACTCTGAACCATGATCCTCAGATCTCAGCCTCCTAAGTAGCTAGGATTACAGGGGTGAGCCACTGGCCCCAACTTTTCAAGTTCTTTATCAATAGAACAGCATTTCTGTCCAAAAAAAAACAAAAAACAAAAAAAGTTAAAACCTTACGAGAGTAAATATCTATCTAATCACTAAAATCCTCACCGATCATGGGAAAATACCTTCCCACACCTTAATGACAAAGCATGTACCCCCTCAAAGAAGAAATTACAAATATAATTTAAAAGACTATTAAATATTCCTCACAATGAGTGTCTCATAGCTATAATCCTAGCTACTCAGGAAGCTGATATTTGAGGATGGCAGCTCAAAGCCAGCCTGGGCAGAAAAGCTCCTGAGACTTTTTTTTTTGCCAGTCTTGGGGCTTGAACTCAGGGCCTGAGCACTGTCCCTGAGCTTCTTTTGCTCAAGGCTAGCATTCTATCACTTGAGCCACAGCACCACTTCTGGCTTTTTGTGTTCATGTGGTACTGAGGAATTGAACCCAGGGCTTCATGCATGCTAGGCAAGCACTCTACCACTAAGCCACATTCCCAGCCCCTGTGAGACTCCAATTCACCACTCAACAAAGTGAAGCTGTGACTCAAAGCACAGGGAGAATGGCCAGGCCCTGTGTTCAAGCCCTACAGACAAGCAAAAAAAAAAAAAAATCTCCCTAACAACCATTTTACTATGAAAGCCATTTTGCATAGCCCACATTTTTTAAAGCCAGAATTTCTTTTTCCTTAGGGCTCATTTTTTTCAATCATTGTAATACATTGTCAAGGAAATATCCACATTCACTCCCTCCCAAGACTCGGGAACACAAATGTACACACAAGACTCATACAAAGCTGCACGTGAATAGAAATCCAGGCCCTTAGAACTTAAAAATTTTCGATTTAACTATTAAAACAAATAGCTTTAAAATACTAACCACCCAAAATTCCTGAGTAAAGAAGTATAAATTCCATCCTCAAAATTACTTTCGTTCTAGATATTCACACATAGAAGGTGAAAAGAGGATATTCTTAGGAAAGAAACACAAAGGCACAATGCCTAATATATATAAGTATATATATATATGTATGTATATATATATATATATATATATATCAAAGCAAGCTACAAAACAACAACAAAAACACTTTCACAGTAATGCTTTCCAAAGCTGAGATATTTGTAGGTACACAGTACAAGAGTTCCTGATGGCTGCCTTGGCTTATATGTCGAAGGTTTCCTATACTAACACCAAGGAAGAAATAACACTGTTTTTACATATTTGAGTGTAGTTTTTTTTTCCATTGTGAAAAAGTCAACGACTCCAAAGATTTTTTTCATGATCTAAACTACAATTTCATCAGCAATACTAAAACTACTTGGCACTTCACTTTTTTCCCACCCTAAAACAAAGCAAAACAGAAAGATTTTATTTCACTGTGTAGCAATGCATATTTATAATTTAAAAAAAGCTTGTGATCTCATAAAGATACACCAGTCTACATGTGGTCAGAACATTATGTACCTACAATAGGTAGGTATTTAGAAGAAATCTTATCTCAAAAAATTATGAGTAACCTGCATTTAAAGGAAAGCTGAGAACACATTCTGTCTACTGATGCTTAAAATGTTTGAGTGTGCCAAAAAAAATGTCAAAGCTCCTGATTATAGTCACTTGCTGAAGGGGGGGGGGGGGGGATTGGAGGAATATGGCTGAAAATTCTTCTGAAGGGTGGTCTTTCAAAAAGGACCACTCAAAACACTTAGGAATATAGGGCAAAGAGAGCCCTAGAGGGTGGTATCTTAGCCGACAGTACACTAGCTGCCCAACATGCTACCTTATTTCCCTAATAGGGATGAAATGCTCAGGCCTCCTCCAGTGGCTTCCAGCTGGCGCCAATATGCTACACACACACACACACACACACACACACACACACACACGCGCGCGCGCACACACGCACACACACACATACACACACACCACTCTTTTTCATTTTCTCACACGATTTTTCGGATGCTGCAGACTGGGTCACAAACAAATTCCCGTGATCGCGTCTGAAGAGTTTAATAATCAAGCATCTCTTTAAAAACCAACACCCACAAACATCCCTTCCCCGCACCTACTTCTCTCCCACCTCCCCAACCCCATCGAGGACGGTCCCCCTCTCGATTTCTACAAATCCTACAGCGTATTAACTGGGAGAAACCCCCCCCCCCCGCCCCCCGCGCGCCTCGGTCGGAGTTCCGACCCTGCTCTCTTCCCCGCAACCAGAAATTACAGGCTCCATTTCCGGCCGCCCCCGGGGACTGCAAAATCATCACCGGCCGGGAACCGGACGCCTCCCGCCCCCTCGGGGCAGCCGCACGCGGCCGCCGCGCTCGCTCCCCCCGCCCCTGCACCCCCACCCCGGCCCGCCCGGCCCCGCTCGGCCCCGCCGGCGCCCCCGCTCCTTCCCGCCCCTCCCCGCGCCCACCTCGCGGCAGCGGCTTCAGTTCCCCGTTCTCCTCGCGGGCGGCCCCGCCGAGCCCGTGCCTGCGCCGCTCCTTCTCGCGCTTCTCCTTGGGTCTGCGCGGCTTGGCGGCGGCCGGGGCGGCTGGGGCGGCGGGCGGCAGCAGGAGACGGGGCGGCGGGGCGTGCAGCAGCGCCGGGGGCACCAGCAGGGCGCGCGGCGCCGGCAGAGACAGCGAAGCGGAGGCTGCGGCGGAGACGGCCGCGCCCGGGGAGAAGGACACACAGCCCCGAGAGGAGGACGAGGGGACGGCGGAGAGGGCGGCAAGGCTCCACGGCGCCGGGCTGCCGTAGCTCTGAGGCGAAGGTGCCGCTGGCGGCTGCCTGCTGCTCCCGCCGCTGCTGCTCCCTTCCCCGTTCACCCTCCGCGGCGTCTTCTTCTCCTCGGTCCGGACCTTCTTGGCGGACAGGGAACCTAGTGCATCCCGGGAAGAAGAATGCAGCCTGCTCAGCGGCTCTTTCTCCGAGACGGAAACGGCGGCGGCGGTGGCGACGGAGCCGCGTATCGGACTCGGGGGCTCCGCCATTTTGCACTCCTGTTGTATTTACTCTTCTCCGCTCCCCGGCTCGGGGCACAGGGCGGGCCCTCCGCCAGGGGCGGGGCAGTCTGGCCACCGGCAGGGCCTCTCATTGGGCCAACCGTGCCGAGCGGCCCACCTAACCACCAATCAAAAACCTGGACGTAAGCCTAAGGGGCGGGATTGCCCAGCGGACCCGCTTTGGAGGTCAGAGCTTGTCGGGGCGCGGCTGGGGGCCGGGGAGCTGCGCGGGGAGCTGTCTTCGGCTGTCGCCCGTGTGAACCGGGGTACCCCGAGTCTCCGGAAGGAGGATTGGAGCCCCAGATCTTCGCTGGCCGAGGTGACGTTTGTCTCTTCCCCGAAGGTTTTTGTCTTACTTGTACCACTTTCCACTTTTTCTTTTTCCCCGCGAGGTGTCCGGTTCCTTTCTGCCTCTGCGCGTTGGCGAAACTGGACTTCAGGGTGCGGGGCTCCGAGAACGAACGCGGCTGGAAACCGAGGCTTGTCTTTGGTGAGACCGCGAATTAATGAGGTCACCAGTTACTCTTGCTAAACTGGCGCTCCGTGGGAAATAATCTCCACCAAATCTAGAACTTTCGGCTTGCTTCCACCTGGAAGGTAAGAATTCCTCCCCAGGGGTCGAAGACTGAATCGTTGCGACTTGCCGCTTGGAAGTCTTTGATTTGGGGCTGGGAAGGTAGAGCGCTTGCCTTGCATGCCTGAGGCCCTGGGTTCGATTCCTCAGCACCACATAAGCAAAAAGAAAAAAGCCGGAAATGGCGCTGTGGCTCAAGTGGTAGAATGCTAGCCTTGAGCTGAAGAGCTGAGGGACAGCGCCCAGACCCAGAGTTCAGGCCCCACGACCGACACGGAAAAAAAAAAGTCTTTGATTTTATCATTATTGTATCTTAAAAGTCGCCAAGAAAAACATATTGGCGATATTTACACATGTTTGAAAGGCAAGACTTTTGTTTGTTTGTTTCAGTGTTTTAGCGTTTATTATTGAGCGTCCTGACTGACTGTTCGATATTTTATTAGCCGTGATTTTTTTTTTTTTCAAAGATAAGGACTTTGGGGAGATTGGTTTTAGCTTAGATGACAAGGAATTTGGGGCGATGGTTTACAATTCAAACACAGCACCAAACATAGTTTTAACTTAAACTCAAATCTCATGAGAGATCCAAAGGACAACGGAAAGGATGTAAAAGCAAAATCAGTCAAGGGAGATGACAAGTGAGAGGAGATTGTATGATTCCCAAGAGGAACCCAGAGTTTCCAGTTACTTTCTGAAAACTTAAAAGTAACCTTTCAGGAATATCCATTCTTGTGAACTCAGTAAATTGAACTTTGTTACTTTGTTGCCCTTTTCTTTTTTTCTTTATCCCGTTCCCGTAGAATTTTCACAGGGAAAGCTGGGGGAGGGTCAAAACGCGATGTTGGTTTCTAGATATATTTATTTTTAGGTGCATGAAATTTTAAATAATTAAAATATTTAACCCTTTGCTATCTGATAGTAAAAGCAATTTGTAATTGGAATTGACTGGAAGCGGCTGTCTTCATAAATTGTACTGATAGAGTAAAAGAAGATAAGGCTGGAAATCATCCACTCATTAGCATTGAATACTTAGGCTGCTTCATCTGTTAAGAGCTTTATCTTTTTTTTAAGTAAATTTGATTACATGATTAGAAAGGTCTGTTTCACGTTATAAACTTAGGCTTTCCAGAAACTTTTCAGAAATTACACTAAAACCATTATAGTTAAAATAATTTCTTAATCATTAACCTTAAAAAGAAATGTCTTAGCAAGGCCCCCATGGCTCATGCTTGAACCTACTCTGGAGACTGAGAAGTGAAGATTACAGTTCAAAGCCACCCCAGGGAGGAAAGTCCTTCAAACACTTACCAATTGGCCTCCAAAGAGCCAGAAGTGGAACTCTGACTCAAGTGGTATAGTGCTAGTTTTAACAAAAAAAAACAAGCTCCAAGACACAGTGCCTAGGGCCCTGAGTTCAAGCCCTAGGACAGGCACCAAAAAAAGTCTTTTATATACATTAATATAGTGCCTGAAAGCTTGTACCACTCAGTCATCTCCCACATTCCTTGTATCTATGGCAATTTGTTACTCCTTGTCCAGTAATACACAGTTTTCATACCTGACTGGGACTTTGTAGAGCCTATACAAGGATGTAGCTATGAAAATACATGTACCCTCTGTCTAAATATTCAAAAGTTATAAATCAAGCTAACAATTGTATGTAAAATTTGTTCTATTATACTACTCCCTTGACAAACTACTTCCATAATGATCTGGAAAGCCACGTATTAATTTACAATTCTCAGAGTCCCCAACTGATTTTTATTCTCTTCCTACCCCCAGCTTCTTTGACCACCACATCAAATGAGGCCATGTACATACCGGACATAGTCAAGCATATGTACATGTCCTGTATTCCTTGCAATTAATGATGTCCAGTCAGTAGTTCCATCTACTCTCCAATCTAAAAATACCTGCAAGCTCCCAGCAGACATAGCACTTAGGCCTCATAAACTCCTTGTCTTTACAACAAGAACAGGACTAAGTAGAAGACAGGAATGCCTTACCTAGGGCCTAACCTTAGGTTATAAAACGTGCTTAATTATAATTAAGAGATGACTGTGCAAGGAAACTTACTCTTCAGTGTAACCAGCCATTCTTCTTCAACTGAATCATTCCTAAAAGTATTTAACTATCAATTCCTTTGGGCATTATCTCCTCACTCCTATTTAGGCTGTCCACTGTCGGTTCTCTGTTCCAAGTACCAACCGCCTCTTCTCACCTTTTTTCATGATCTCCTTGAATTTTTGTTGTTGTTGCTGTTGTTTTTCAGATCTCATTTCAAAACCTAAGTCTGATCATATATTGTCCATGTTTAAGACCTATTAGTTTCACTGCTTTTAATATATTCTTTAAAACCCAGCACTCAGGAGAACACGAGAATACAAAGTTCCAGACTAGCCTGGGATAAATATGAGACCTTGTCTCAAAAAAACTCTGTGTGTGTGTGTGGGGGGGGGGTGACTGATATATACTTATGTGTATTTGAATAATGAGCTTAAGAGAGGGAAGTATCATAAATGCTTTCTATATTTCCAACCTGCATAACTTGATTGACAGTGGGACCATTTACTGACCTAGAAACACTGGAAGAGTGACTAGTTTCAGGTACTTTTTTTACCTCAGCTGAAGCCTCACTTCCTTGGAGTAATCTTCCTTCCCTTTCCTGTCTAGATTTAAATTCCTTTATCCCTTCCCCCACTCCACAATACCCATACTGCAGCTTGAACTCAGGCTTTGATTAAGCTGTCCCCAGTCTTTTTTCTTTTTTAGTTTTTTTTTTTTTTTTTTCTAAATTAGAGTCTCACTTTACCCCTACCAAGGTTGGCCTCCAATTGTAATCCACCTACCTCTGCCTCCTGAATAGCTGGGACCAAGGCAGGAAATGACAGCCAGAAAATCACAGATAACTATTGTATTAATAAATAGCTTGACTAAAAGCACATGAACACTGCTTCCTTTGCGTTGAGCCTTACAGTCCTTCAATAAGCTGCAGTATATGGTAAAGAGGAAAAAGAGCAACTCTTTCCCTCTGATTTTGTCCACTTACCCAAATAATGAGTGCACACTGGGAACTGATGAAGGATATCTGAAAGTAAAACAGTAATCTTAGGGGAGGAGGTAGGGAAAATGAGACAAACAGGGAAAATGACTGAATTCTCTAGGCACCAAAAGTGTTTGCAAAAGAAAATATTCTTCTCAACGATGATTGTCTTAAAGGGAGCATCTGGCAGAATCCTTTGTTGTAATGAGCCAATTTCAATGAAGAGATAAATCTTGATATCTTTGGTTTTTTGGGGTTTTTTTGGTCCAGTCGTGGGGCCTGAACTCTGGGCCTGGGTGTTGTCCCTCAGCTCTTCAGCTCAAGGCTAGCGCTCTACCACTTGAGCCACAGTGCCACTTCTGGCTGTTTTTTCTTTTTTGCTTATGTGGTGCTGAGGAATCAAACCCAGGGCCTCATGCATGCAAGGCAAGCACTCTACCACTGAGCCTCTTCCCAGCCCCAAATCTTGATATCTTTGGGCCCGGTTAATAAACAAGTGTAATAACAAAAATGATTAAAGATACCAGGTGTCTAGAACAAAGAGAAACGTTCATCCCAGAGTAAATTAGAACCAAACCTCCAGCCCACTTTGTGATCAGAAATGCCTCTATTAGAGCACTAATTGCACCTGTTATAAGATGTGCTCACACCGTGTCTGGATTTTGTACTGTCCTTTATTTGATTTGGTTTAACTTAATAATAAACTTTGTTAGCAAGGTGCAGGTGACTTATACCTAGATTCCTGTCTGCTCAAGAAGCTGAGAGCTGAGGATTGCAGTTCAAAGCCAGCCAGGCAGGAAAGTCTGTGAAATTTATCTCCATTTAACTACCAAAAAAGCTGGAAAGTGGAGCTATGACTCAGAATGGTACACTAGCCTTGAGCCCAAAAGCTCAGGGACAGAACCCAGGCCCTGAGTTCAAACCCCAGTATTGGCACCAAAAAATAGTAATAATAATAAAATAAAAAGAGTTGATCTCCTTTGATGTGTTCTTTTTTTTTTTTTTTTTTTTTGCAAGATCATCATGAATTTAGTATCCGAGAACTGAGGCCTCCTCTGTTTTGAGAACCTTCTCCCTAGAGAAGTTCACTGACTCAAGTAACAGGAATTCAGACATGCCAGTCTCATATTTAGTCTTCCTCCTTCTACCTCCGGAATATCTAGGATTACAGGCATGCACCAACATGCTCAGTTAGATTAAATTCCTTTTTGTTCCTTCTCATCCCCATAGCTTTTAGTTTAGTGTTGTTGTTATTGGAGATACTGATATTGCTTCACTAGACACACCTGTTCTTTCCATCCTCTATAACAGCTCTTCTGGAAACATACTACCCTATGCCCTCTTCTCCATCTTGTCTGAAACCTGGCTGCTCTGTGAGAACACAGACCAGAGATCACACTTTTCAAAAATTGCTTATACTGTGTTGAAAATCATCTCCCAAGTTCTGTAGCACAAAATTTCAGGTTATAAATAAGTGCTTCGAGTATCATACGAAAAGACCATGTTTCTCTGTGATATGACTCAACTCATCCTGTACTTACTTCCCCCCAGCCCTCCAACCATTACTTTAGCTATCTATACTAATCACCCATACTATACTCCCAGCTTATTGTTTCTTCTCAGCTACATTTCCATTTTGTTTCAGCCACAACTCCAATAGTCCTTCCTTTGTTTTATTCATTACCCACAACTCTTTCCTTCATCTCTGAAGTCTTAAACTGCAGTGTTTTAATAACTAGTTCACGTCCTTACTCGTGGTCTCTTGAGCTCACTCGTTCTTGCTTTCTATGTGTATCAGTATACTCCATGCTGGCCTCAAACTTGAGACTCTCCTGCCTCAGCCTTCCTAGTGCTGGAATTACAGACAGGTATACTCTACCACACCTTGCTTTCAAGGGATCAGTGGTAGAAATGCTTGCCTAACATGTGAGAGACCCTGAGTTTCATCCACAGCTACAACAAAAATAAGTAAATAAATTCAGCATTACACCTTTGACTTCAGGACTCTCCATCTTTCTAATTACGATGTCCAAATGAAACACAGAATACTCAGTAATAAACATCAAATATTTTTAATATGTTTGTCCCTAGTTTATTAAAAACATTTATACTTTTGAACAATTATTTATATGAGCCTGGTGCTGGTAGCTCATGCCTGTAATCCTAGCTACTCAGTAGGCTAAGATCTGAGGATCGCGGTTCAAAGCCAGCCCAGGCAGAAAATTCCCCATGAGAATCTTATCTCCAGTTAACCACTCAAAAACTGGAAGTAGAACATTCAGGCCCTGAGTTCAAGCCCTACAACCAAAAAAATATTTATCGGGAGATATATTTATCTGGACTTTCATCTGGACTTCACATTTTACTGGGTGTCCTTTTATTTTCCTGGTAAATCTGAAAATCCATCCAGCTATGTTTTCTTTTTCTTCTTGGCCATTCCTGGGGCTTGAACTTAGGGTGTGGGCACTGTCCCCTGAGCTTCTTTTGCTCAAGGCTAGCATTCTACCACTTGAGCCACAGCAGTACTGCTGGCTTTTTCTGTTTATGTAGTACTGAGGAATTGACCTAGGGCTTCATGCTAGGCAAGGACTCTTACCACTAAGCCCCATTCCCAGCCCCCAAGTAAGCTTTCTTTCCTATCCAGCCTACATCCTACATTGTATTACTTGTACCAAACATTTGTTAGCACCTCAGTTACTTGGTGCCCAATTTATCTTTGTCTTTCTGTTGCTGACTATTTCATCACAGCTGCCTGCTTTTCTGCATCCAGGCTGTTACCAGTGCCCCTTCTCTTCTGTTTTACCCTGTTGGAGATTTATAGGGATATGCGTTCTTTTTCTCATACTATGAATTTTTATGGGGAATTGCTCATCATCGTGTCTTCTAAATGCAGACCATTCTCACATCCCTCTCTGTCTTTTTGGACTTTACTCCTGATTTCTCCCAGTAGACACAACCATCTGTGTAAACTCAGACACTTGCAGCTTTATACAACCACCCATTCTCATTTTTTCTTGCATTCTTTATCCACTTTGTTATTCAGGCTACAGACCTACGAATCTTCCTTCAGTCCTTCAGAGTCATTCTTGGTCAATTTCTCTTCATTCTCTCTGTTGCCTCAGGCCTTCAGGCTTCAAATCAGCTTGGAATTTTGTCAGTGATTTTTCTTCTTGATTGTTCATTCTGTCTCTAGTTTCCTGTCATTTTAATTATCCTCTTTATTACTCCCAAATTTTTAAATACAAACCTCATTATGTTTCACTCCCTTCAGTACTAATCCTAACATACAGAATAAGTCTCATTTTAATGTATCATACAAGCCATTCTTTATACAGCCCCAGGGCTCCTATCTCTCTTGCCCTCCTACAACTTCCCTCTAAATCATCTTTTCTGGTCTTTATTCTTTTCCTTCTGCCTGGGATACCCAAGAAAGTTCTATTTATCCTTCAAGTTTTGACTAAAGCTTCATTTCTTGGTCTGCCAAATCAG
The DNA here is from genome assembly GCF_019054845.1 of Dipodomys spectabilis. Lineage (NCBI taxonomy): Eukaryota > Metazoa > Chordata > Mammalia > Rodentia > Heteromyidae > Dipodomys > Dipodomys spectabilis. The sequence continues at coordinate 14,703,897 of NW_024870766.1, forward strand.
TTGATGTCCCCTGTACCATTATTCTGCTTAGAATCATTTAATATAATGACCATCATCCAGTCTGTGTGAGCTTCCCAAGAGTAAGAAGAATGTGTTTGTGTATGCATTTGCATATATATATATATATATATATATATACATATGCATTTTTACTTTTTAGATCTATGGTAGAACATTTGCCTATTGTTTTAAAGGCCCAAGTTTGATACTCAGCAGTATTAAAAAAAAAAAAAAAATACGCAAGCTGGGCGCTGGTGGCTCATGCCTGTAATCCTAGCTACTCAGGAGGCTGAGATCTGAGGATCGTGGTTCAAAGCCAGCCTGGGCAGGCAAGTTTGTGAGACTCTTATCTCCAATAAACCACTCAGAAGAATGGAAGTGGTGCTGTGGCTCAAGTGGTAGAGCACTAGCCTTGAGCTGAAGAGCTGAGGGACCGTGCCCAGGCCCAGAGTTCAAGCCCCACGACCAATCAAAAAAAAAAAAAGTGAAAGTTGAGTATTAGGATCACCTGAAAATCTCACTTTACAACACAGATTAATAAATCCAAATGCATAGAAAAGTTAAACTTTATATTTGTAAAGTTCTTAGAACCTTCAGTGGGTTTTTTCCTAAAATCAAGTCTTGCTATCTGAGCTTACAAATATTACCAGGTACTAGCAAGTGTCCAAGTGTCACCTTAATCTAGATCCAGATGTCTGAGCATTGTAGACACCAGTCTCATCTTCTGTACAGTTATTTGTACATAGATTCCAATATTAGAGGCATACACATCCTCTTAAATATTGCTTGATGCCTATACCAAGTGAAGTACTTCACTGATTGTCATAGGAGAAGAAACCTAAAATACCACAGCATTAATATTGACCTCAGGTAGGCAACCATATAGTAAGATTCTGTAAATGAAGAAATAAAGATGAAGATTAAATGCCACTTCTGCTTCATATAGTTCCATTAAACAGAAGAAACACTACATTATGGCAACTGATTGTATTTTGCAGAAGTGAAGGGACATTTAAAATTTTTCTGCTAGCAGACTAATGTTTAACAAATTATAAAAGTAGAAAACATAAGTCATACTTACCTCAATTTATGTTGCCTTCCCCATAAGCTGTTTTTATGGTGACATATTTAGTAGGATTTTGGGTTTGGTTAATTGGTGACATTTTCTGATGTATCTTTATATTATTCTTATGCTATAGATGCTTCTCAGTGTTTATTTTATTTATTTTACTGGAGTTTGAGCTCAAGATATCATGCTTGCTAGGAAGCAACTCTTACCATTTGAAGTCACATCTCCACTTCTAGCTTTTTGCTACAAAATAAGAGATGAGACCCACAGACTTTTCTGCCCAGCCTGGCTTTGAACCAAGGTCCTCATATCTCACCATTCTGAGTAGCTAGGATTATAGGTATGAGCCACCAGCCCTCATCTAGCTCTGATTATTTTTAGATAGAGTGTCACCTTTTGCCTGGCCAGCCTGAATCATGGCCGTCATTTTTATACTTCGGACCGTAGCTAGAATGACAGATGTTCTCCATTGCACCCAGCTACATGTTCCATTGTACCCAGCTATTGTTTGAAATAGAATCATACAAAAATTTTTAAGGGTTCATCTCCAATCTTGATCCTTCCAATCTTTGCTTCCTGAGTAGGTACAAGAAGCACCAGTTCTAACTATTTATACATTCCCTTCTTTGGTTTATTTACAGGTAGTTATTAGTCTGCTTTTTCTTATTTTTCCCATATATTGTTCAGCCAGTAAATACTTGACAAGTGCCCATACATTGTCAGAAACTCCATTAAGTGCTAGGAGTATAGCAGTAGAGACAAAACAGGTATGACCCCTCATGGAACTAATTTTAATCATGTGATCTGTTTCCAAGTAATCTTTTTCATTGGTGTTTTGTTGTCCAAGACCATGTTCTCACCTCTTACTGACTTATTCGTAGAACTTTATATGCCTACCTAGCACAGCTTGATAGTGTGGTTGACAATATAATTGAAGAAATAGACATCAACAGATAAATTGTAGCACTCTGGGTTAATATATTGCTGTGTACAGTGAAAATACAAACGGCTGTAGCTGAGAAAGTTACCAAAAACATCAAAAGAGCATATATAAGCTACATTTTAAAGGACAAATATGGGGAAGGACCTTCTAGACTGAAGAAAGCACATTTAGAAAGAGATATAAAATAATAATAGCGTGTTTAATGTGTTACTCTTTGCAAGTTAATTACAGTTCAAGTGCAAGAGTCATTAAGTACCATAAAATGAGAGTAATCTCAAAAATGGGTAAGAGCCAGACTGTGAATTAAATGGTTCTTAGGCTTTGCATGCTGAAGAGTCGATATACACATTTTGTTTAAATAAGGCCTTTAATGAGAAAGAGAAACAGATGTTCACATAATCATGTTTTGTTTCTTGCTCATTGCTCATAGGCTTCACCAGGTATTGTTTGCTGCTTGACTTCAGCTGACCATGCAGAGCCAGTTAAGAAAAAGAAGAAGAGAAAAGAAACAGGAAACTATCCACCAAGTATTTAAACACTATTTCAGTTATCACAGCTTTTCGGTATTTCTTATTTGAAAGCATGGAAATATTTTGAAAATAAAACATTAAATTGTGGAAAACTTTGATTTTGTTATAAAACCATACTTCTTCCTAATACTGCTCTATTTAAAAATAATAATGTATCTTTTAAAGATGCAGAGTAAAGGCCGAGAGAAAGAGAGAAATTAGGCTAATGTATTATTAAGCTAAATAAAGCCAAAGAAAGGCTTGTTATTCTTATAGAACAGATCAAGAATCTTATTCTTGAAAAAGAAAATCTTCAAGTGTTATCTGATTGTAGTGTTAGAATAAGCCCTTCCTTAATTCAAAAAGCATATGTTAACTATTAATTTCATGCTAAATTCCACTTTATTTTCAGTGCTAGGGCTTGAAAGCAGTACCTTGTACATATCAGGCAAGCACTTTCTCAGCAATATCTCCTGTCCCAAACTCTGTCCCCAAAATACACAGTTCCTGTTGGCTGTACACTTGTTGCCTTGGCAAATATTAACTTGAACCACCCGAAATTAAATTCTTTTAATGGTAAACATGGTAAAAAATGGTAAACATGTGAGCATAATACATATATGTAAACAAACATGCAATTAAAAAAAGGTGCTTTAAGCTTGACAAAATGGCTGTCCTACCCATGGCAGGCAATGAAGACTGCTCCAGCAGAGATGGCATCTGTACCAAGTTTCAGAGAACAATTCACTCAGGAAGCGAAGGAATGAGGGCATTCCAGAAATAGGAAACTGCATGTGCAGAGTGGTTGAACCAAGAAAGAGCCTAACACATGTGGGAAACTGCAAGCAGTTCAGATTCCAGACAGTTGGAATGCCAGATAAGTTGAGTAAGAAGAGACAGGCAGGCCAGAAAGTCGAGACCAGATTGTAGAAGACTGGATGTGTCACATAAAAGAGCTTTATTTTTTGGAGATTGGGGGAATGTGTGCCATCCAGGAAATAGGCAAAGCAATCTGAGTTCAGAAAGAAATGATTAATAAAGCCTGGAGGTGTGGCTCAAGTGCCAGAGCTCCAGCTCAGCAAGTGTGGGACTTTGAGTTCAAAGCCCAATACTGACCAGAAAAGCAAACAGAGAAAGATGATTACTTCCATGTATATTTGTCTCTGTCTTACCATTTTAAATCATAATGATAGTAGACAAATTATAATGTATATAATTCTTTTTTTGGGGGGGGGGGGTTCCAGTCATGGGGCCTGAACTCTGGGCCTGGGCGCTGTCCCTCAGCTCTTCAGCTCAAGGCTAGTGCTCTACCACTTGAGCCACAGCGCCACTTCTGGCTTTTATCTTTTTGCTTATGTGGTGTTGAGGAATCGAACCCAGGGCCTCTGGCATGCAAGGCATGTGCTCTACCACTGAGCCACCTTCCCAGCCCCTGGATATAATTCTTATTGTATATAGTTTATGACTATACAGATGTTGTATATTGTGGTTAAACTGTGTACCCTAAAAATCAGTGTCTAAATTCTAACCCTCAGTTCTTAGAACATAACTTTATTTAAAATAGGGTCATTAAAGATGTAATTGGCGGGGCTGGGAAGGTGACTCAGTGGTAGAGTGCTTGCCTTGCATGCATGAGGCCCTGGGTTCGATTCCTTAGCACCACATAAGCAGAAGAAAAAAAAAAACCAGAAGTGGCACTATGGCTCAAGTGGTAGAGCGCTAGCCTTGAGCTGAAGAGCTGAGGGACAGCGCCCAGGCCCATGACTGGACCCAAAAAAAAAAAGATGTAATTGGCTAAGAAGAGTTTGAGTTAAAATGGAGTAGGGTGGATCTTTTGTCTGATATGACTATTATTCTTATAAAAAGGATAAATTGGGACCTGGATGCATAAATAAGAAAATATCACCTGATAAAGTCAGAGATTCAGATGATGTGTTTATGAGAATTCCAGGTTGCCAGCATACCCTCAAGCAAAAGGAGAGACAGGAACACATTCTTCCTAACAGGCACACCAATATCTTGATCCCAGTTGGAGCCTCCAGAACTATGAGACAATGAATTTCTGTTATTTAAGTTATGTGGTTTGTAGCACTTAGTTACAGTCGCCCTAACAAGTAATTCACGGCCAAAAAGGGTATATAATAGGGAGCCCTTGTAGACTTGGTTTATGTTTTAATTTAAGAGTCCAAAGTAGCCGGGCGCTGGTGGCTCACGCCTGTAATCCTAGCTACTCAGGAGGCTGAGATCTGAGGATCGCGGTTCAAAGCCAGCCCGGGCAGGAGAGACTGTGAGACTCCTATCTCCAATAAACCACCAGAAAACCGAAGTGGCACTGTAGCTCAAGTGGTAGAGCGCTCGTCTTGAGCTGAAGAGCTGAGGGACAGCGCCCAGGCCCAGAGTTCAAGCCCCACGACCGACAAAAAAAAAAAAAAGAGTCCAAAGTATTTGTGCTATATCTTCATTCTGTCTCTCAATAATTTAACAGTTCATATTCTACTTTTTAAAGCCATTGTAATGGAAAAACAATTTGTTCCTGGCTAAGGGTACAATTCAATGGTAGGGTGTGTGCTTAGTCTGTGCAAGGCCCTGGGTTGAATCTTCAAGCACAAAAAAGTTATTTGTGGTGGTGTTGTCTTAAAGGAAGAAGGGATTAGGAAATAGTCTACTCTTAGCTTAAAATAGTGATATGTAATAGTTTTAGTGAGAAGGGTTTTTGTTTCATTTGTTTATATCTTAAAAGGGGATCATTTAACCCCATTAAGCAGAAAGGGAGTCAAAATTAAAAAGGATGTGCCCCCCTCTCCATGAAAATTCATGTCTTCTATGTAATGGTACTTGTAGGTAGAATCTTTGAAAGGTGATTAGATCATGGGGTGGAGCCCTTGTAAGTAGAATATGTGACCGTATAAGAAGAAATAAGCCAGGCGCCTGTGGCTCGTGCCTAGCTATTCAGGAGGCTGATATCTGAGGATCACAGTTAAAAGCCAGTCGGGGCAGGAAAGTCTGTGAGACTCTTGTCTCCAATAAACCACTAGAAAACCGAAGTGGCATTGTAGCTCAAGCAGTAGATCATTCGCCTTGAAGTGAAGAGCTGGGGGATAGCGCCCAAGCCCAGAGTTCAAGTCCCACGACCGACAAAAAAAAAAAAAGAAGAAATCAAAGAACAACCCACACTCTTTTCTCAGTGTGAATATACAAAAAGTCAGTCAGTAATCTACTACTCTCAAAAAAGCCCTTATCATAACCCCAGTATGCCGGCATCCTGATCTCAGACTATCATCCTAAATGATAAATGATAATGTTAAATTATGAGCTATCTAATCAATAATACTTTGTTTTCTGGGTGGTTGTTTTGGGGAAAGAGGTCCCTATCAAGTTTAGACTAGCCTTGAACTTCTGTGTAGTCCAGGCTTGCCACAAACTTAAGATCCTTCTGGCTCAGTCTCCCAAGTGCTGAGATTACAGGCATATGCCACCTTATAGTACTTCGTTCTAGCAGCCTAAAGTGGCTAAGAGGAGGTCCTTCCAACTGAACTCACGTTTGTGAGTAGTCTAGTACAACTGTGTATCACCAGTGGATAAGGATATAGGTATATATGCACTATTTTTCCTACATAATAATCAGTCATTAAGAATCACCAATCTTTTTTTTTGGGGGGGGGGAGGAGTCCGGTTGTGGGGCCTGAACTCTGGGCCTGGGCGCTGTTCCTCAGCTCTTCAGCTCAAGGCTAGAGCTCTACCACTTGAGCCACAGTACCACTTCCGGCTTTTTTCATTTTGCTTATGTGGTGCTGAGGAATCGAACCCAGGGCCTCAGGCATGCAAGGCAAGCGCTCTACCACTGAGCCATCTTCCCAGCCCCCCACCAATCTTTTTTATACAATGCATGCATTAGGCACATGCCTGAGATGCCAAAACAATGATTGAGATAATTTTCTAGATTGGGGTAACACTCTAAATTCAAATATACCAGGGCTTTGGTATTTTTTTTTTCACACTGTACTAGGGTTTGAACTCAAGGCTTTGAGCTTGGTGAGTGCCTCTAGCCCTGTTCCTTATTGGTTAATAGTATCTTACTTGCTGCCCTTGTATACCCATAAACCATGATCCACCTACTTTAGGCTTTCTGGCTATTGCTGGGATAACAAGTATTTGCCTGTTATAGCCATCTTCCCTCTATTGAGATGGAGTCCAGGGGACTTTTTGCTTAGGCTGGCCTGGAACTGAGATCCTCCCAATCTCATCCTTGCGTATCGCTCAGGATAGCAAGTGTATATCACTACAAACAGGAGTTAAAAGGTCTTGCAGACTTTTCTGCCTAGGGTGACCTCAGACCATTATTTCTTTTTTTCAGATATCAGCCTTCAAAAGAGGCTAGGCCACCATCACCTGGCTCAAATGTACTCTTTTGAAGCCTGTTTATAATCATACTTGCATATTATATTTTCTGCAGTTTATATCTTGTGTGTCATGATCTGTTTTTCATGAAATAGTTTTTAGCCATAATTCAGGTCAACCAAAACATTTTGAAACATTACAATCTTCATTGTATAATTTATTAACAGAATAGAAAGAATTTATATAGATGGAAAAATGAAAATACCACTAACCTATTTTCCTGGAACTTAGGCTTTGAGTTGCTGTCTAGTAGTGGGACTAGAAAGAATCTGTTCAAACCTTTTTAATTTGATCCGCTTGGTGGCCAACATAGCAGCCTGTGACCTACAGCCACATGGACAAGAATGTGATATCTGTGGCATCTTAGTTACATCCTTTGCAATAAGGGTTTATCACTGCTTTTAACACTATTTTTGATACTTTTTGTTCTTTGGGGGTTTTTTTTCTTGTTTTTTTGGGGGGGGGGTCTGGTCGTGGAGCTTGAACTCTGGGCCTAGGCGCTGTCCCTCAGCTCTTCAGCTCAAGGCTACCGCACTACCACTTGAGCCATAGCACCACTTCCGGCTTTTTTTTTTCCTGCTTATATGGTGCTGAGGAATCGAGCTCAGTGCCTCATGCATGCAAGGCAAGAGCTCTACCACTGAGCCACCTTCCCAGCCCTACTTTTTGTCTTATTCTACTTATTTAAATACTTCTTTGCTACGTTTGAACTCTAAAAGACTTAAAAACCTGTTTCTCCAGTTCAGTGTATGTTCATCTTTTTCATCACCCATGGCCTATAATCAAATTACTCTAAACTGATAAATATTTGGAGCTAAAAGTTTTGTATGTTAAGAGCGTTCTAAAAGCCAGCACTGGCTGGGCGCCGGTAGCTCATGCCTGTAATCCTGACTACTCAGGAGGTTGAGATCTGAGGATCACAGTTCAAAGCCAGCCCAGGCAGGAAAGTCCATGAGACTCTTATCTCCAATAGACCACTCAGAAAACCAGAAGTGGTGCAGTGGCTCAAGTGGTAGAGCTTTAGGCTTGAACTGAAGAGCTGAGGGACAGCATTCAGGCCCAGAGTTCAAGCCCCATGACCAACAAACAGAAACTCTTCTGTTTACTAAAGGGTACATTTAAAAGATATAAGTAGCAAAATAGTCATGATTACAATAAAATAAAGGTATCATTTTTCACTTAGCAAATAATTACTGAACACATACCATGTGCTAGCAGTACATTGTGAAATTTACTATACAATGGGCTTAATGAACATAATCCTGGCTTCATGAAATAAGTGATTATAGATTTCATATATGATACCTGTTATAAAGGAAATAAACAGAATTCTACAATGGGAATAAACATACTTTAAAAGGAATGAGATGTGAAAAGTATTATAAAAAAGTTTGTGCTTTGAAGACTGTGACATAGGAAAGAGAATTTTTAAAGAATGCGACCTTAATTTCCTTGAGGAAAGTTGTTTTTCTCTTTCATTTACAACAACATATGTAATAGTACAGTTGTATTTGTGTTTGCCTGAATGATATTTGTGTAGCTGAGATTTAGCCAACACAGTTGGAGAATTAGGGGCCAATAGTCTTCAAAGAGTAGAGTAGACTGAAACAAGAATAACCAGGCCATCTTCAAATAATAGTATTGAACCACTCTACTCCAAGATAAAACGTATGCAGACACTTCCTGCAGGGCATAGAGGGTGATTTGCATGTTAACATACAACATGGGAAGCTAATGGTGATTATTAAAGTATAGCCAACAATGAGGAATGTCTTAAAATTAGGCACCTGTAAAGAAACAAATGCATACAATAGCTTTTCTCTTAAAATAAGAGAGAGAAGCCAGGTGCTGGTGGCTATTCATGACACTGAGATCTGAATATCGCAGTTCAAACCAATCTGGGCAGGAAAGCCAGTGAAACTCTTATCTCAAATTTAAAAAGCTGAAAAGGGGCTATGGCTAAAAGTGGTAGAGCACTAGCCTTGAGCACAAAAGTTTAGGGACAGTGCCCAAGCCCTGAGTTTAATCTCCACGATCAGCACAAAAAGAGACAGAGAAGAGACAAAGAGATCACAAAGGGGCTCAACATTTTTGCAGCAAAGCAAGTCCTAGATAGCTCATATCCACACTGAAGAGAATACACGAGTCTTTTCAAGTGTAGAAAAATATCTTTGTTAAAGCAGCCTATTTATTTTGCAGCTCTGGTAGAATATCATAACATTCTATTTACTTGAGTCAGTCATGTTACTTTTATTTGTTTGTGTGGTGCTAAGAATCCAACCCAGGGCTTCTAACAGACTAAACACATGCTGTATGATTGAGCTATTTCCCAGCCCCACTTAAAGTGTTGAGTGAAATTGATAAGACACAAGTGTCTGTGTGTGTGCACCTATCTACTCAGGAGGTTAAAATTCATAGCAAGCCACCTGGGCAGAAAACTCTATGAGATTCCATCTCCAACATGACCATCTGAAAGCATAGTTTGAGTGGTAGTGCCCCACAGGTATGCAAGCACATTGAGGAAATACAGATTCAAACCCCAGTGCTATTCCCTCCTCCTTCTCCCCCTCCCCCACAAAAAAAAAGCAATGGAGAAAGGAAACGGAGAAAGAAAAGATGTTCTTAGGAAGCTGACAACAGGATTCAGGACTGGGTCATGCTGGTCATGCTGGGAATAGCTAAGGTTGAGCATTAAAGTTATCATTGGCTCCCTCTTCCTTTGTTGTCTTTTTTTTTTCTTTTTTTTGGCGGTCATGGGGCCTGAGTTCTGGGCCTGGGTGCTGTCCCTCAGCTCAAGGCTAGCACTCTACCACTTGAGACAGAGCAGCACTACTTCTGGCTTTTTCTGCTTATGTGGTGCTGAGGAATCGAACGCAGAGCCTCATGCATGCAAGGCAAGAACTCTACCACTGAGCCACCTTCCCAGCCCTGTTGTAGTGTCTTATAGAGGTCAGAGCCAAATTTCAGCAAAGCTAGCACCCACCCCGATATGTGATCAAATCAAGCATAGACCTCACCAAATATTCACCTGCAGCCTGATATTGATTCATATTTGATTTGGTGATTTTTTTAATCAAAAAGCCTCTTGTTTTCTAAATTACTTCTATTTGACAATAAATGTGAATATGTTTCAATATGGTCTGTACAGAGTAAGAGCTTTTTTTTTTTTTTCAGTTGTGGGACTTGAACTCAGGTCCTGGGTGCTGTTCATGAATTCCTGTTCAAAGCTAGTACTCTACCACTTTGAGCCACAGCTCAGTTTTCTGGTGGTTAATTGGAGATAAGAGTCTAATAGCCTTTTTTTGCCTGGCTGGCTTCAAACTGTGATCCTCAGCTCTCAGCCTGCTGAGTAGCTAGGATTATAGATGTGAGCCACCAGCACTTGGCTCTTAAGAGCTTTTTAGTTAAAGGTTCCACAGTCTTTTAGTCTGGACTTCTAAATTTTTCAGGGTTCTTTCCATCATTAATCCTGTAACTTAAACGTTTTATTTAAAACTCACATTGGGGAATCATTTCTTCACATATGTATAGTTAATCATTCATCATTCCTGAATTTCTTGCATTTGACTGAACACGCCCAATTTCTAACTGATCTAATTTTCACAAGCCTTTAATCAGTTCTGAACTCTTCTGAGCACTCTCTAAGCTTGTTCTCATTATACAGTATGACACGTAAAATAAAACAGTTCGTTCCAACTGAAGCCTGTCCAATGCCAAAGAAAGCAACAATAATCACTCCCCTCCTTTTTCACACATCTTAATACAATCCTATAAAGACTGTGTGTTATTTCAGCATAGAGAAGACTCATCCAGCCAAGTCCTGTAGCTCTCTCCTGTAATCCTAGCTGCTCAGAAGGCTGAAATCAGGATCACAGTTCAAAGCCAGCCTGAACTACCATTTCTTTTAAGACAGAAGTGGAGCTGTGGCTCAAATGGTAAAGCAAAAGTTCCTTGAGACAGTACTCAGGCCCCTAGTTTAAGCCCTAAAACTGGCCCGCACGCACACGTGCAACACACACACACCAGAAGACTCATCCAACTTGCCACCATAATTTCTGGCTCTCACTTGGCTTTGTTTAATGTATGTCTGTCATAACTGGTATTTCCATATACTGAGCAAGTTAAATGTTAAATGCTTAGAATTTCATCCATACACTTTTTCTTGAAATATTATCCTATGAACAATTGGTGTAAATGTGAATTCAATTCTTGGAGGTCTTAAAAACTAAGATTTCTTACCTCCCCCTCCCCCATTATGATTCATAGAACTTTTGGGGAAACTGAGAAGAAAGATCCAGTAGAAGGAAAATTGTTAAAAAAAAAAAAAAAAAAAACTGTAGAAGAACCAGGCTTTGTCTTTGGTGGGATTTGTTTGTAAGCAATGGAAAGTAATTTCAGGTAATCTAAGCAAAGGAAATTTTGTTGGAAAAATTCAAAGGATTTCCAGTTACCTGGGGAACCATGCTTAGGAACTAACAAACACTCCAAAAAGAAAATTCCAAAAAAACAGACATGTCTGAAAAAGAGTTATGATCTAGTTGTTGGGACTGTTCTTTGGTTTTTCCTCAGTTACTCCTTATTCTAATTCTTACACTCTGGAAGTGTCGTTCTGTGGAGGACTTTCAGAAGGATAAAGTACACCTAGTGTCTTAGAAAATTGCAATTAGGAAGAGAAGAAATGGCTAGCAATTCTACGCTTGGGCACTCATTTATTTTTAGATATAAGTAGGGTCAAATGTTAGACATTCATAGGTCTTCACGTAACTTTAGATCAAATGAATGAGTTTTGGCTTTCAAAAAAGTTCTTCAGTTTCTCTTGAGAGTCTGCTGTCAGGTAGAGTGGCTCTGTTAGTATTTCAGATCTCTCTCCCTGGTTGAGTCCCTAGAGTGCGCAAGCTCATATGAGGCCCCTGCTACATTACTCTACAAATGTTGTTGTATTAGTATTCATTATATTCTTGTTCATCTAGTCACTTTGTGCAATTCCACAACTGTCCACACACTAGCTTGAGTTGATGTTCATTCTTACTCCATTTAACTGGAAGGTAACAATGGAATCTGTGCCCTGCTCTATTCTGTGTATTGTTTCATGCTAACAAAAACAAAAAAGAGAACCTGTTTTTCTTTGGCCATAAAGGAAATGTAAATAAAAACAACACTGAGATTCTATCTTATGCTAGTTAAGAATGGCCATCTTCAATAATATGAACAAACTAATACTAGTGGGGATGTAAGGGGAAAGTAACCCTATCACACTGTTGGCGGAAATATTAACTGGTACAACTACAAATCAAAGGCAATTTGGAGATTCCTCAAAAAATACAACATACAAGCCGGGCGCTGGTGGCTCACGCCTGTAATCCTAGCTACTCAGGAGGCTGAGATCTGAGGATCGCGGTTCAAAGCCAGCCTGGGCAAGAAAGACCATGAGACTCCTATCTCCAATAAACCATCAGAAAACCGGAAGTGGCGCTGTGGCTCAAGTGGTAGAGCGCTAGCCTTCAGCTGAAGAGCTGAGGGACAGCACCCAGGCCCAGAGTTCAAGCCCCATGACCGACAAAAAAAAAAAAAATACAACATACAACTACCTTATGATCCAGCATTACCACTCTTGGGATTAAAGGATTAAAAAAATAGGATACCGTAAAGACACCTGCATGCCCATGTTCTATACAATTCATCATATATATGCCTGACCAAAGCCAAATTATGGAAACAGCCCAGATGTTCTATAAGGAATGAATAAAGAGAATGTGATATATGAACATACATAATGGAATTTTAACAAACAGAAAAAACAATATGTCAATTGGAGGAACGTGGATGGACCTGTAAAAAATTATGTTAAGTGTAGTAAGTTAGGCTTAGAGAGACAAAAGGTACATGTGGTAGTATATGTGGAAGTCAGATCTAAATCACAAACATATGTGAAAACACCTACAGGGTCATATGCATATATACACAAACACATGGACTATAGTATTTGTAGGGGAGGATTGCAATGGTGTAATTGCTTAGAAAGCTAAATGACAGTTTAACAAAATGAGTACCAGGGAAGATGATGTGTGTTGCCTACAGTGGAGGGAGATCAAGGCAGAGAGGAAGGGTGAATGAATAGTCATTCTATGTTTAATATTCACATATATGAAAATGGAACCAGGTACTTGAGGAAGGGGCAGGATTAGGAGGCGTGGGAGGGAATTATAGAAGGGATGACATTGATCAAGATGCATTGTACTAAGATCATGATTCATTGTTGAATGGAAACTTCTTTGTACATCTACTTAAACATAATAAAAACATTTAAATAAAAATAAAGTGCCACATTATCAGCAAGAATTGTTTCATTTTTTTAAAAATATCTACAAGTGTAAAAACAGCATGTCTTACTTCCTCCCACTTAAACATAGATGTTCCATTTGCTATTTTGAAATATATCACTTCCCTAATAACCAAACTATAATGATGTTCTCAAACACAAGATCAGGTTGTTGAAATTGAATTTAATTAGAAACAAATAAATATGGATAATGGTTCCATCATTAGGAAAGTGAATTATTATGAGTTTATATCTTTCATAATTAGCAAGATGTGTTGATGGTATGCTATGAATTTTCAAGTAATTATGAGGCAGTTAAATAAGCTGTAATGAATTTCAATGATACTCTCTACATATATTAAGACTGTGCATTATAATTCTCAAGCCATTGGGCTGAGAATATGACTTAGTGGGAGAGTGCTTGCCTACCATACATGAGGCCCTGGGTTTGAGTCCTCAGTACCACATAAACAGAAAAGGCCAGAAGTGGTGCTATGGCCCAAATGGTAGAGTGCTAGCCTTTTCTAAAGAAGCTCAGGGACAGTTCTCAGGCCCTGTGTTCAAGTGCCAGGACTGGCCAAAAAAGAAAGAAAAAAAAACACCTCAAACCATAGAAATGGGGATGTGGAATACTGTGTCATAGAACTCTTTATTTTAGAATTGACATGGAAATTAACTGCATTTTTTTAGATAATATATTCTAAATCATTGTTCTGTGATGTTTCTCCTGAGCATGTTGTTTAAAAAAAGTTTGAGAGAAAATATGAACAAACTGAGTTGATTTGATCTTGTTTATTTGTGTCGATTGTGGGGCTTGAACTCTTGGCCTGGGTGCTGTCCCTCAGCTCTTCAGCTGAGGCTAGTGCTCTACCACTTGAGCCACAGCACCACTTCCAGTTTTCTGGTGGTTAATTGGAGATAAGAGGTTCATGGACTGTCCTTCCTAGGCTGGCTTTGAACCAGGATTCTCAGATCTCAGCCTCCTGAGTAGCTAGGATTACAGGCATGAGCCAGCAGTGCCCACCCTGAGTTGATTCTTTTAAAGGCTAACATGCAGCAGTGATAGAGAGGCATAACTATTATGACTAAGATCCAGCAGCATATTTATTCTCATATTTTTATGCAAATTAAGTGAAATGAACAGACCAGCAAAATTTCTACAGAGCCATTTGTAAAATACTTGAACTTGATTAGGGTAATAGGAAGAGAGTAAAATGCTGTGCAATAAACCATCAAGTATAAGGAAATAATGATGAATGGGTCCGTTGGGTGCTCTGTAATTCTGGAGACTTGAGTGAGACATGGGCCCGACTCTTCAATGAAAACAGAGCCACAAACGAGCTACAGTACAGGACGGCCAGCTGGCTTTCTCAAACACTTACAGGTCGGAATGAAGGACATCTTCAAGGCACTGATCAGTATGTGACAAAATAACAAATCAAGAAAGTTCAGAACCCGGCGCCAGTGGCTCGGGCCTATAATCCTAGCTACCCAGGAGGGTGAGATCTAAGGATCACAGTTCAAAGCCAGCCCCGGCAGTAAAGTCCATGAGACTCTTATCTCCAATAAGCCACTAGAAAACCGAAGTGCCACTGTGGCTCAAGCAGTAGAGCACTTGCCTTGAGCTGAAGAGCTGAGGGACAGCGCCCAGGCCAAGAGCTCAAGCCCCACAACCAACAACAGCAACAAAAAAGAAAGTTCAGAAGTAGAGCTTTTACAAACTGGTCATAATGAAATTCATGCTTGTAATATAATTTTTCAGTGTGTTATTTTCTACTGAAATTTATAATCAGAAGGGAAGTGATAATGTTTATACTGCAACCTGAACTAAAAGGACCACAGTATCTGGAATGAAAGCAATCCAGAGACCCTTCTGTTCACTTGGGAGACAGTAGGTTAGAATTGCATCCTGCCTGGAAGCCAGGTTCCTGGCTGGGCTTCTGATGGAGCTGGAAGCTGTCACTACCTTTCAGTCAGTCTGATATATCACAGGAGTTTCTTGCTCATAAAAAGAAATTCAGCCCTTTTAATTGATTTGTTTTGAGTCTATCTGATAACTTTTTCTAGGTAAATATAGCATGTAATGATGTGTTCCCATATGACAATTTTATAAAAACTTATTTTGCATTTCACCTCAAGTATAAACTTACAAGAAAGAAAGGAAAGAAAGAAAAGGAAAGAGAAGGAAAGGAAAAAGAAAGGAAAGAAAGAAAGAAAAGAAAAGAGCTGGGTGCCAGAGGCTCATACTTGTAATCCTAGCTACTCTGTAGGCTGAGATGTGAGGATCATTGCTTGAAGCCCACCTGCACAAGAAAGACTCTTTAACCACTAAAAAGCTGGAAATGGAGCTGTAGCTCAAGTAGTAAGGCACTAGCCTTGAGCACAAAAGCTCAAGGACAGCTACTCAGCAGGCTGAGATACGAAGATCAAGGCTCAAAACCAGCCTGGACAGTAAAGACTCTAACCACCAAAAAGTTGGAAGTGGAGCTGAAGCTCAAGTAGTAAGGCACTAGCCTTGAGCACAAAAGCTCAGGGACAGCACCCAAGCCCTGAGATCAGTCCTCAGAACTGGCCCGTGCACATGCACATATGCACAGACACATGCATGAAAGTAAAGAAAGAGAGTGCCAAATAATCTTGGATAGCTTTGTTGTATGGCTTCTGCTCAGCCTCAAGTTTCTGCAGGACCTGCCCTACTCACAGTGTCAGTTGAGCCCCAATGGAGTAAAAAGAGTAAGGTTCCAGCCACAAATCTGGAAAAATGTTCATGTCTATATAGTGGAAACCCCAGCTTTAGAATAACCAATCTTTGCTCTTGCTCTTATTTTAAAATGAATGCTTAAAAAAAAGAGAAAAGGGAACTTTATTTGAATCCTCAAGAGTTTGATGTGGTAAGGTGCTGGTGGCTCACTCCTGTAACATTAGCTATTCAAGAGGTTGAGATATGAAGATGGAGGTTTGAAGCCAGCCCCAGCAAGAAAGTCCCTGAGACTTTTATCTCCAGTTAACCATCAGAAAAACAAAAGTGGAGCTGTGGCTCAAAGTGCTAGCCTTGACCAAAAGAGCCCAAGGCAGCACCCAGGCCCTGAGTCAAGCCCCATAACACCAACAAAGAGTTTCATGTGTTTGGAAAAGAGTTATACTTCCACTTTCATTTTTGAAACTTAGCAGTATCTATTAAATAAGTTCATTTTAATCCTGCAAGCTTAAAAAACAGGCTGATTGTAAAGACATTAAATATGTAGAGATTACATTTGGAACCCCACATTGACTAATTCTTTCAGTAAATATTTATTGAGCACGAGGATATGCTAAACAATGTTCTATGTCAATTCTAGGGAAAAGTGGTAAGTCCCTGTGCTCATGGAAAGTTAACAATAAATTAATAAACGTTCGGACTGTTTGTGTGCCTCCGTGGAGTGCTTGCCTAGCAAAAACAAAATAAAAATATTTAATTCCTTTTATCAAGTCATTTCTACAAATATTAACATTTTGAGTCAATCAAAGTATTCTGAGTTTATGATCTAAATAATTACCATCCTCAATAGCACAACTCATTTGAAGGGGAAAGGCCAGTAATGTGTTTTTTACAATGAAAGTAGCCCTCAAAAGAAAAGTAGTTCTGGGCATAAAGATAAAAGGTGCTACAATCTTCTTGCTGGGTCTTTCTTTGATTGGGTCTCTCCCTCTAACCAGTCCCCATATTCTCCACATAACTCAGTTCCTAGATCTTCAGACCCAAGTTCACTTTACAGCATTTGGAAGCCCTCCAGTGGCCAAACACCATACCTGGAAAAAAAAAAATTCCTCTTGCTGATGGTAAGTGGTTAACTGCAAAGTACACTGGTTTGCAACTCACTTTGCACAGATGATTGGGCATGTGATAAGGCAAATATAGACAGTTACCAATTCTAGAATTCAGGTGATAAATTTAAATTCTTTCAATTTTTATGTATTTAAACATGTACATAATACCCCAATTGTTTAATACTTATTAATAAACATGGATTAATTTTTAAATGTTTTAAAAAAAAAACATTTTAAAATATTGGCCAGGGGCTGGTGGCTCATGCCTGTAATCCTAGTTACTCACAAGGCTGAGATTTGAAAGCCAGCCAGGGCAGGAAAGTCCATGTCTTATCTCCAATTCTGCTACAAAGTAGGAAGTGGAGTTGAGGCTCAAGTTGTGGAATGCTAACCTTGAGTGAAAAAAGCTGAGACAATACCCAGGAACTGAGTTCAAGTCCCAACTTGAACACAAGAAGAAAAAAATGTGAGAAAACTTCATAATACAAGAACTAAGCCTTAATGGGAAGAGCAACTGATTATGTCAGAGGTAAGGGAATGAAAGATACATTAAGAAGCATGAAGGCTTTATGGAGAAAGTACTGTTGGCAGCCTTTGAAAGGTATGCAACTCTGCTCCAACATTTGGAGATGGTGAGTTGTTCCTCAGAGAGGCTATTAGCTGGGACCAAATAAAGCAAAGAGATGCAAAATTCCAAGGTACAGTTTAAAGACTGGGTTTTTAGAGTTGTAGATTATGATGGAGATGGCTGTGATAAAAACTTGGAGTCAGATCATAGAACTCAAATGAAAAATATTGTACTTGAATCTGTGGAGTCAACCAACTGCTAGTCAAAATCAGCTGAATAAAAATTGTGCCTGTACTGAAATTACTTTTTTCTTGTCATTCCCAAAACAATAGAGGGTAAGTATTTACATCACATTTACATGATATTAGGTACTATAAGTAACCTAAAAATGATGGAAAGATATGTGAAGATGCCGGGAGCTGGTGGCTCACGCCTGTAATCCTAGCTACTCAGGAGGCTGAGATCTGGGAATCTCAATTCAAAGCCAGCCTGGGCAGGAAAGTCCATGAGACTCTTAACTCCAGTTAACCACCTGAAAACTTTAAGTGGCACTCTGGCTGAAGTGGTAGCACACTAGTCTTGAGCTAAGAGCTCAGGGACCCAGAGTTCAAGGCCCAAGACCAAACAAAAAAGATATGTAAAGATGTACAAAGACTAAGTGCAAATCTGTGTCATTCTATATAAAGAACTTGAACATCATGAAGTTTGGTATCTGGAGCCCCTGGAAGAACTTCTGCTCCAATAAGGATGCCGAGATGCAATGGTACCTGAAATGTAACATGTCAGTCATGGGGCTTGAACTCTGGGCCTAGGCGCTGTCCCTCAGCTCTTCAGTTCCAGGCTAGCGTTCTACCACTTTAGCTACAGTGCCACTTCTGGTTTTCTGTTGGTTTATTGGAGAGAAGAGTCTCATGGTTGTTCCTGCCCAGGCTGCTTTGAACCAATCCTCAGATCTCAACCTCCTGAGTAGCTAGGATTAAAGGCGTGAGCAACCAGCGCCTGGCTCTTCTTCTTTTTTTTAAACATGTACTCTTACTACTTAACTACAGTTCTGCCTCTTCTTGTAGCATACAGGAATCAGTTTCTCTGCTACCACTAGGCATGGTGAGGCATAGCTATAATCCCAGGACTTGGAGGCTGAAGCAGGAAGATGGCAAATTTCTAGGGCTTGAGCTCAGGGTCTTTGGTACTATCCTTTAGCCTTTTTGCTCAAGGCGAGGAATCTACCACTTGAACCAAAGTTGCACTTCTAGCTTTTTGGTTAAGTGGATTTTCCTGGTTTGACTAGTTTCAAACCATGATCCAGAGATCTCAGTCTCCTGGGTAGCAGGATTACAGGTGTGAGCGACTGATGCTTGGCAAAAAAATTTTTTTTTAAATACAGTATTTTAGCAGTAGAGATACTATACATTTGATTAATAAACCTTTAATCCTACTGCAGAATTTTTCCACTAGAACACTTTTTTTTCACCTTGATACCAGAACGGTATTGTAAAGAGAAATTCAGAGTATTTTTCATTTACTTCATGCATAGCTATTTGGATTATAAAGCTGCAGCTGAAAAAGAATTATGTTCTTTCTGAAATGTTCTAAAGTCATAAATGCCACTATATTGTCATAGTAACAGTACATATGCCATGTTATCAGTAAAAAAAAAAGTGTGAAATGAGTGGAATCTTTGGAATTCCCTTCCCCACCAATTTAACAAAGCTCAGATTTGTTGTAGTTAGAACAGAGATCATCTCCTCAAGCTATCCAAAAGTTTCTGCTTTTTACTGGTTATTTACAATCTACATAATAATAATTTACATAGTCTATAAAATTTATGTACATTCAAGGTAGCAGAGGAAAAAGTTTGCAGCAAATCTGTTAAAAATATAGTTTATATTCAAAACTACATCTCCTTTACAATTAACATAAAATTCATGGTTGCCTATTGAGTGGATAAATGCCAACATCTTTGATGAAGTCTTTGCAATTCTCCATCTGCAAGAATGAAAATATGTGTTTCTGGCCTTTATGAGCTACTTTACAGAGATTCAAACTTGGAGAACAAAGAAATTAAAATTAAGTCATATTTCATGATTTCAAAAGCTATAAATAGAATCTGAACTTCTGATATCTAAAATACCAAAAACCAGGCAAGGAATAAATGTATTTCTAAAAGAGCAGCAAGAATTTTCCTAAAACCTACACCAACTTAAAGACCAAACTAGAATGATTCAGATTGTAATTAAAAGTACCAAATATGTGTTTCAACAAAAATCATTACAGCCAGGAAATTTAAAGATTAAATTAAAATACGACATAGAATTCTCTTACAGAAGAAAATGGTCCCCAACCTGATTCAAGATGTTGTTTGCCAAGGGCCAAACTGATACTGTAACAAACCTAACACCTCACCCTGGTTTTTCTACCAGGTGGAGCAGCACAGCCATACCCAGGATTTAGGTAGCAGGAACGTGCAGCAACAGTCTGCTCCCTGACCAAGACCTCTGAAGCAGCTCTGGGTACTCTGAAGCTGTTTGTACAGCCATTTTCCCACAGCCTTGCTTCCTTTACAGGCACATTTCCCTACTGGGAATCATTCCTGTCCCTCCTGAAGGATGAGGATGGAGCCTGGTCTTCCATCCTAATGTGTGTGTACCCTGCATGGAGCAGAATGGAAGGGTATCCTGGAAGGCCACCTGGGACCTATGTGCGTGCGGATCTCTGCCTACCTGCCTATAACTATAAAAATTCACTTACCCAGTACTCTGGAGGCTGAAGCAGGAACACAAATTAAAGGACAGTACGGCTACTTCTCAAAAACAAGTCTCATATAAATATCAAAATAGTTCAGAGGTCCCCCCCACTCCCCACGGTGTGCTCAGCTCCCACTCACAGATCTATGCCCTCATCTTCATGTTTAGCTTGGAGATTTCTTCTATCAAAGCTATGTCTATAAAATGGACTAGACATCATTTCCTGGATGATGGGTCTATCTAAAACTCAAATATATAAGCCCGGAACAGGGACTCAACCATGTAAATCCTAGCTATTCAAGAAGGGAAATCTGAGGATTCTGGTTCAAAGCCGCCTAAGCAGGAAAGTCTGAGGCTCTTATCTTCAGTTAACCACCAAAAAGCAGGAAGTGGAGCTGTGGCTCAAGTGGTACAACACTAGCCTGGAGCCAAAAAGCTCAAAGTCCCAGGACTAGCAAAACAAAACCCCAAAATCAAAAAACCCCCAACAAAACCAGGTTTCATAACAACAATGTAATATTCAGTGTCAATTATTTTCAGTGATCTCAAGGATTTAGAACTAACAGTCATACCATTTTGCTCAGTCCATCCCTTATCACATAACCCTAGAAGTTGTTCCATTCACAAGCTAGCAGCTGATAGCACTGACATAACTATAGCTTGTAATATTTTGTTTTGTTTTTGGTGGTTGAGGGGCTTGAACTCAGAGCCCTGGGGGCTGGTTCCTGAGCTCTTTTGCTAAAGGCTAGTGCTCTACCACTTAAGAGTCACAGCTCCACAGCTGTGGTTTTCTGGTGGTTAATTTGAGGTAAGTCTCATGGACTTTCCTGCCTGGGCTGGCTTCAAACCATGATCCCCAGATCTCAGCTCTTGAGTAGCTAGAAACTGGAATGGGCCACCAGCACCTGGCTCAAAAGTATGGCTTTATTGCTTTGTATTAATCACTACATGAAAAAAATGTGCTTAAAATGAAAGAAAGTAGCTCCCAGAAGAAGGTTATGATAGCGTTTCTTACAGAAAAGGAAAGATGTTATAGCTTTCGATACAGAGTTTTAAAGGCAAAGGTACAGATGAACCCAACACTGGCTTCTTAGACATAGCTAAACATAGAAAAATGAAAGTATGGTTAACCATGTGTTCCAAGTAGTATAAGAATTAGTGAATGGGCCGGGCGCTGGTGGCTCACGCCTGTAATCCTAGCTACTCAGGAGGCTGAGATCTGAGGATCGCGGTTCAAAGCCAGCCCGGGCAGGAGAGACCGTGAGACTCCTATCTCCAATAAACCACCAGCAAACCGGAAGTGGCGCTGTAGCTCAAGTGGTAGAGCGCTCACCTTGAGCTGAAGAGCTGAGGGACAGCGCCCAGGCCCAGAGTTCAAGCCCCACGACCGACAAAAAAAAAAAAAAAAAGAATTAATGAATGGGAAAAGGCAAGGATGGAAAACAGAATTAATAAATAAGGACTAACAATAGAGAAAAAAATCCCACAAACTGTCGTTAATAGACAATTTATAACAAAATTAATTTTTATTTTTATTTGATGATGGGAATGGAACCCAGCTAAGCAAACACTACACCCTCAGTCCCCATGAGAAAAACTACGTATTTGGGGAAAAGGATGGTTTCTTTTTAGTTGGCAGCTCTGGGAATTGAGCTCAGGTCCTTGTGCTTATAAGATGGGCACTCTAGGGACTAGGAAGGTGGCTCAGTGGTAGAGCACTTGCCTTGCATGCATGAGGCCCTGGGTTCGATTCCTCAGCACCACATAAGCAAAAAGAAAAAAGCCAGGAGGTGGCGCTGTAGCTCAAGTGGTAGAGCGCTCGCCTTGAGCTGAAGAGCTGAGGGACAACACCCAGGCCCAGAGTTCAAGCCCCACGACCGACAAAAAAAATAAATAAATAAATAAAATAAAAAAAAGAAAGAAAAAAGCCAGAAGTGGCGCTGTGGCTCAAGTGGTAGAGGGCTATCCTTGGGCTGAATTGCTGAGGGACAGCGCCCAGGCCAAGTTCAGGACCCACGACTGGACAAAAAAAAAAAAAAAAAGATGGGACATCTACTACTAGAGGCCTGCCTCCAGACCATGTCTGTATTGGTTACTTCCCAGATAGTTTTGCTTTATGCCTAGGCCAGTATGGGGTACAATTCTCTTGTGCTTCTCCATTTTGTTAAGGATTACAGTCACATGCCACAGCACCAAATTACTAAGATGAAGTCTCATGAACTTCTATGCCTGGGCTAGCCTGTACTACAATCCCTAATCCCCTACTCCCAAGTAGCTATCATTAGAGGCTAGAGCCACTATGCCTGGGCAAAAGGATGAGTTCAATAGTGGTTTGTTAATAGGGGGAAAAAAAACCTCATACCATATATAAATTTTCCAAGTGTGGAGGCGTACACCTGCAATCCGAGGTAGAAGATGTAGGGATTAGATTGTGGCTCAAAGTTAGCCTTGGCAAAATGTGAGATCAAGAACTGAGCATGGTGATAGGTACCCTTCATCCTATCTACATGGGAGGTATAAAAAGGAAAAATCACAGTCCAAGTTGGCCAAACACAATGTAACATGTTATTTAAAAGATAACTAGTGTGGCACTGGTAGCTCACACCTGTAATCCCATTCAGAAGGCTGAGATTTGACGGTTGAGGTTCAAAGCCAGTCTAGTCTGGGCAGCAAAGTCCAGAAAATTCTTATCTCTAATTAACCACCAGAAAACCTGCGGCTGAAAACCACAAGCAAGAGCTCAGGGACAGCGCCCATGCCCTGAGTTCAAGCCCCATGACCTCCGGGGGGGGGGGGGGGGGGAGGAGGGGGAGTAACTAAAGCAAAAGAGGTCAGGGGGCATGCTTTACATAAGAAGCACAACAGCCCCCCCCCCCCCCGCAAGCCCCCCTCAGCAAAGTTTAACCCCTGTTTTCCCTCTGCACACATACATGTGCATACGCACAATCAATCAATAATGTAGTCTTCCCATGTGATGTGCAGTTTGGTCAACAATGAACCACAAATCCCACAATGGTCAATGTATTATATTGCCTGGTAATGTAGTCATTTTTTTTACGTAAAAGCTCATCTGATACTCAGATGATGATAAAAATTATCTAACATACTTACTAGAATATAGACCCATTGTTAACACAACTGTATCATCTAAAAAATAAAATTTTATGATTGTGTGAGATTATGAGTAGACAAAGATTACTAAAAGAAAAACAAAAACAGTAAGTAAAAGTGGATATAGTTGAATTTAATTGCCACGTCCAACTCTTCACCTGTCAAAATACTGAGTAGGAAAAGACAACTGTCCATTAGTTTTGATTCATGCTATTAAAATTCAGGCTTTGTATTTATGGATAGAAATTGTGTACCTATCATGAGATGGGAAAAAACAAGTTCCTCCCTCTTTAAATTTTTTTTTCTTGCCAGTCCTGGGTGCTGTTTGTGAGCCTCTTTGTGCTTAAGGATAGAGCTCTCCCACTTGAGCTACAGTGCCATATCTGGCTTTTTCTGAGTAGTTTATTGGAGATGGACTTTCCTGCCAGAGCTGGCCTTGAACTACAATCCTCGGATTTCAGCCACCCAAGTAGCTAAGATTGATTATAGGCAAGAGCCACCAGTGCCCAACAAGTTCCTCCCTCTTAAACCCATCTGTTAGGTGTTCTAGTAGGCTTTGGGAGGCCAAGACAAGATACCTAGTGCTGACTCACGTGTAAGTATTTATGATTAACAGAGACATGTATTTTGCAGGAAGTGCTCCTTGCTAACTCTTTTTATTTATTTAACCTTTCTCTTCACTTTGGTCCTCAGGGTAAGGTTATGTGAAACTCAGGCTGGCAATCTGCCATTTGAGTCCTGCCTATAGCTGTCTAGTTTCCAACTAGTGAGGCTCAAGCAATCCTCCCACCTCAGTCTCAGTCTCCCAGTCTCCTGGGATGACAGGAATGTACCATCATGTCTAGTCCTAAACTGAAAATTTGTATCTGATTCATACTTGCAACTAAAAAAAAAAGCAAGGCTAAGATACCAAAATAGTAGGTTTGGTTTTCTAGGAATAAAAACCAAGACAATATGTATGCACTGTAAAATTGTTGTTTTTGTTTTTAATGGCAGGTCAAATATTTTGATAGTCTTCTAAACCCAGTTGAGTTCCAATATTAAAGTAACACATTAGCTAAGAGAATTCAATATTGTTCCAAGGCACTTACTGAATCTCCATAACTAGATGAAAACAAAACAATTAGGATGGACAATTAGACAATTTATAATATAAAAATAACCTTTTCCATACAATTTACAAAATGTATTATTATTACAATCTTTGATCGCTGATAACCTGCAATGCTGGCTGCATGAATCCAGCAATTTTAAAATTCAGAAACTATTTTCTAAAATTTCAGGGCAAATAATTTACAAATAAGATACACAAAGATTTAGACCATGCAGAAATTTCTTACATCTTCTGTTAATAATATTTTATGACTCCAACTTTATCAAATTATATAACTACTTGCCCTGTACATATACAAAATAATGCATACATGATAAAACAGCAAAATAGTCCATGAACTCAATTCATCATAAAATTATTACTGTATTAACAGGTCTACAAGCAGCGTGTAACAGGGTTAAGAGACATTAAGGCAATAATACTTGAAGTTACAAAATAAACCATATGTAATACTTTTTCCTAACTGTAGTATAAGGCAGGTAGATGATCCCAGCAAAAAATACTAAGGTAACAATCTACACTGCTGTTAGTCCCACATTTTAAAGATGGAATACTATAAATCTGGCTTTCAGTGGCACTTGAATTTTCCAGTATAATTTAAAGGTTGTATTCCCTGAATCATGTCCATTCAGAAGGTGGATCTCTTGGTCCTTTTGGTTTGCCACAGCGATTACCAAAACCTATAAGCAAAACACCATAGTAACTGATCAATGTTCAAAAATACTTTTATGTCATTAAAACTGTACCCACAGACACTCTCATTTCTTGGAAAGTTATTTACAGATGGGAAAACAAAAGCAAATGAAAAAAACTGTACATCTATTCTAGGTGTTTTAAAATAATTGCTTCTTAAAAAAAAATATGAGCAGGCACACCGCCTTTAAGTCCAGTAGTCCTAGCATGGGCAACATAGGGAAGCCCCATCACAAACAACGCCAAAACTACATTTACCAAAGGAAACAAAATAGCAAAGACTAAGTTTTAGTCTTCTTTTCCTTCTTTGGTTATACATTACATTTTTTTAAAGTATTTTAGTTCTTCTGTTGTAATCATTTTAATAAGGGGCAAGGGAGAATGATATGAGGGAAGTTTGATCAGGATACATTGTATTTATATATGGAAATGTCATAATGAAAACCTCTTTGTACAAAATAGTATGTGCAAACAGAAGTAATTTATTTTATAATCTTAGTATGGAACCAGGCAAATACTTCATTTATTTTCTAATTACTTCGAAGCAATTCTGATTGTTTTATTCTTTGCAACCTGAAGAAATCATACTAAAATTGCTTTTAGATATACTGAAACAAGAGAAAACCATCTTTTCTCCCGCTTGCCTGCATTAACTAAAATTTAAAAGTATTTATTAAACAAATTACCAATATCTGTGGCTTCTGTTGGACTTTCTGTTACTTGATCTTTCTTGTCACTGAAAGTAGGTGGACATTCTGTACAAGTCTCTGTGATGTGATTACCTCCTGATACATGATCTGAAATACAAACCAATCTGTCATTCATCCTTTACATGAAGCATCAAGCATCATACACAGCACTTTGTAACTGCTTCATGTTAGCAATAACTAAGAAAGACAAGTTTTATTTAAAGTTACCATAATTTTAGAGGCTTTGCTAAGTACAAAAGAGTAAATGTGGTGCTGGAAAGATGGCTCAGTGGTAGAGCGCTTGCCTCACATGCATGAGGCCCTGGGTTCAATTCCTCAGCAACACAGAAGCAGAAAAAGCCCGAAGTGGAGCTATGGCCCAAGTGGTAGAGTGCTAGCCTTGAGCTGAATAGCTGAGGGACAGTACCCAGGCCCAGAGTTCAGGCTCCATGATACAAAAAAAAAGTGAGTTGTTTTGAGATAACAGGGTCTCACTGTGTAGCTTAGAATGCTGTCAAATTCATAATCCCATCTCAGCCTGCTGGAGTTATAGGCATGTGCCATCACATTGTGCATACTTTTTTTTTTCTTAACAGTAGATGGGTACCAGTGGCTCACACCTATAATTCTAGTAACTCAGGAGCCTGAGACCTCAGGATCACACAGCTTGAAAGCCAGCCTAGGTAGGAAACACTGATCTCCAACTAAGTACCAAAAAAAGCCAGAAGCAGAACTGTGGCTCAAGTGGGTGAGCATTAACTTTGAACAAAGAAAACTCAGATTCTGAGTTCAAGCTCCAAGACCTGCACCAAAAAAAAAAGCCATGCTAAGCATATGCTCGCTCACTGAGTAAATCCCAGCTTCTGTTTTTATGAACAGTATAAAATTATTTCTCATACACTGTCATTAATAGAAAAGTTCTTAAATTTTCCAGATCATAACTTAGGGTGGTGAAATTATTTTAAAAGAATTAAAACAGCCGGGCGCTGGTGGCTCATGCCTAGCTACTCAGGAGGCTGAGATCTGAGGATCGTGGTTCAAAACCAGCCTGGGCAGGAAAGTCTGTGAGACTCTTATCTCCAATAAACCACTTGAAAACCGGAAGTGGCGCTGTGGCTCAAGCGGCAGAGCGCTCGCCTTGAGCTGAAGAGCCCAGGGACAGCGCCCAAGCCCAGAGTTCAAGCCCCACCACGGACAAAAAAAAAAAGAATTAAACAAATAAATATTCTAGGGAAGTTGTTCTTTATATATAGAAATAAAACCAAATAAAAAGTACAACTAATGATACATGCTGTTTTATAAGGTCTATCATGAAAATAACATTGAACCACTACTTACCACATTTTTCATATCCAGAGGTTATCAAGTCCTATAAGGAAGACATTTAATAGCTATGACAATAAATTCATTTTATGTACAGATAAGGTTTTGCTACAGGTACATTTCCCAAGAAAATAAAACTTTCAAATTTTCAATGTGGCTTTTCTACAACTTTAGGTGACAATTCAAATGCATCATGTTATTTATGTCAGAGATGTAATATGGGGAAAGTACTGGTTGTGATGAAATAAAAAAACATTAACCATGGTCAAAATATTTTTAAGTACTAACACATTTCCAAGATGCAAAAGAAGCCGAATATGGCCAGAAATGTTATGGTGAGGTAACAAAATCTAGGGAAGTAATATGAACCCCAAAATAGTCCTGTTTATAGCTCCAAAAAATTTTGAAACATGGCATACTTTACAGATTTCAAAAGCAGGTTGACCAATAATTCTCTAAAGTAGTAGCCATACATAAATATCTTTAAAAATAAATTCATACCCTATCTTTTATAACAGAACTTTCACTAGGATACTTAGCATAAATAATGCTGACAAAAATTACAAACTATATTTAATGGTTTTCAGATGATAGTTTTAACAAACAACTATAAATTGACAACAAAAGTATTATGCTACAGCTACTCCAATCCAAACATGACTCACTTCAGACTCTCTTTGTTCAGACCATTCCTGACTTTGAAGTTCACTCCATTCAGATCTTATAGGTATATCTGAGAAAAATGAAATCTTAAAATTAAAATTACATCCTTCATACTTGTAATTTCTTTGTATTATAGTATATACAAAAAAAAAAAAAAAAGTGTTAGGGATTGTAGGTCAGTGAGGCAGCAAATGCCTAGGATGTGCAAGGGTTTGGATTTGATTCCCAGAACTACAAAAACAAAACAAACCAAAGAAAAAGGGAGGGGAAACATGAAACAAAAATCAACAAAAATTGAAGGGAAACTTATATATAAAAAGATACTACACATTTGTAGCAACTATTGCTTTCACAAAAACTGTTCCCATTAATTCAAGAAAATTTCTGAGTTTCTTGCCTTAAAATTTAACTAAATAAATTCAGTTGTTTATTGGCATCTACATAATGTGAGACGTAGGCAGTAGAAGTATATTGAACTTCACTGATGAGTATCTTTAAAAAAAATTCACCGGGCTGGGAAGGTGGCTCAGTGGTAGAGTGCATGTCTTGCATGCATGAGGCCCTGGGTTCAATTCCTCAGCACCACATAAGCAAAAAGAAAAAAGCCGGAAGTGGCGCTGTGGCTCAAGTGGTAGAGGGCTAGCCTTGAGCTGAAGAGCTGAGGGACAGCGCTCAGGCCCAGAGTTCAGGCCCCATGACCGGACCCTAAAAAAATAAAAAAATAAAAAAAATAAAAAATTCACCACTGAACATTAGATACTGTAAACAAATTCTCATCTTCACATCTGTTTAGAAGGGGCACATTATTAATGCTTTGAAAGAAGATCACTTTCTCCCCATTCTCACTAATCTCAGAAGTCATTAATGTCTTTTAGTTAACATCAACAGACTAATTAATGCCTATCCAACAAACCAGTTTAAATGCTGTTACCTACACTAAAAAGTGAAGCAACTAATGTTCTCCTAAACAAGTGCTACTTTTAATGCATGAAGTAACATAGTAACTGAAAATATATTTGTGATTGCATTTAACTAACTTTAGTATCTAATAAATTTAGTCATCTTAGAAATCTTAGAAATACAATTTTGTTATTTTAAAACAAGAAATTAAAAGCACGTAACCATTAATCCTATTTCTGATTTTTAATTATTCAGCAAATAGTTACTAGATTAAAATCATCCATTTTTTTTCTAGAGTTTAACATTAGGATATAAAATACAAGTAAAAGTAGAAGACACTCACACTCACTCTGTTCACTTGCTAGTACAAAAGATTCAGGAGTTCTTTCAGGAAGGGGAGGAGGTGAATCTTCACTAATGTCAACATCTAAATACATAAAATTTAGACAAATTATTAAAAATTAACAATATATCATCTCAAGTCAGAGCTTTCTTGATATGCTAAGGTTCCCTATCACAAGGATCTAACAACCACTTTTTAAATACCTTTACCATTATCTTATTATTAAAGAGTGATGAAGCTTACTGAGCAAAGAATGTACTCTATCAATACTGGACACAGAAAATGACTCTTCCATAATTTTCTCAACACACCAAACTGTCCTATGAGGTGAAAAAAGTGTTCAGTAGAGAAATCACTTGGGACTTTTGTAATGCATTAGATCCTAAAAAAGGAAAGCTGTAGTCATTTAAGACACTGTTTCCCAAACTAGATTCAACTACAAAGTTCTGTCTTGTTCACTTACTAAACTTGTTCTCTTCCTTTTTTGTTTTTGGTACCAGCACTGGGTAGGGTATGAACTCAAGGTCTCACACTCTTGTTTAGCTTTTCTGCTCAAGGCTGGTGCTCTGACACTTGAGCCACACTTCCACTTCTGGCTTTTATTTTTGTTGTTCTGGCTAATTTTAGATAAGACTCTCGGGGATTTTTTTTTTTTGTCCAAACTGACTTCAAACCATAATCCTCAGATCTTAGCTTCCTGAATAGCTCAGATTACAGGCATGATGAACCAAAGACGTCTGGCTACTTATTTAAAAAAAAAAATTGTGCTGGTCCTGGGGCTTGAACAGGACCTAGGCACTGTCCTTAAGCATTTGTGCTTAAGGCTACTGCCCTACCACCTGAGCCACAGCTCTACTCCCAGGTTAGTCTCAGGGACTTTACTGATCAGGCTGCCTTTGAACCATGATCCTCAGATCTAGGCCTCCTGAGTAGCTAGGATTAGCTTTTTCTCTTAAGTTTTCTGTGTCTAGAAAAACAGGCATATGCCACAGGCAGCTGGCCACTTATTTTTAATTCAAGTACTTTAGTCACATTTTTCTACCATAACTGAAATATTTGAAGTGCTATTCTTCTAATGTACATAAAAACAGAGCCATTAAAAAGTTAATGACTGGGCTGGGAAGGTGGCTTAGTGGTAGAGTGCTTGCCTTGCATGCATGAGACCCTGGGTTCGATTCCTCAGCACCACATAAGCAAAAAGATAAAAGCCGGAAGTGGTGCTGTGGCTCAAGTGGTAGAGCGCTAGCTTTGAGCTGAAGAGCTGAGGGACAGCACCCAGGCCCAGAGTTCAGGCCCCACAACTGGACCCCCCCCCCCCCAAAAAAAAAGTTAATGACTATTAACTTACTGTTTAAAATCTTGTGAACAGTGGCACATGGCTGTGCTTTTGAAAAACAAAATTAGCTTTTGGCATAAAGACATTAGCCTTTTTGGCATAAGGTTAGCCTTATGAGTTGGGACAGAGGAAAATATTAGATCTTTGAGTTTTTACTGCTGGTACAGAAAGAAAAATGTGAACAGACTATGGTATGTGTAGACTCTTAGGCTACAAGGATAGGAAAAGAAAATGGGAATGTGAGAATTCAGTATTATTTGGTTCCTCTCTTTTAAAAGGAACAAAACAGTTTGGCCATAAAACTGATAAACTATGGCTGGGAAGGTGGCTCAGTAGTAGAGTGCTTGCTTTGCATGAATGAGGCCCTAGGTTTGATTCCTCAGCACCACATAAGCAGAAAAAGCCAGAAGCAGGCACTGTGGCTCAAGTGGTAGAGCACTAGCCTTGAGCTGAAGAGCTGAGGGACAGCACCCAGGCTCAAAGTTCAAGGCCCACAACGGACAAAAAACCCAAAAACAAAACAAAAATCCCCAAAACAAAAAAACAAAAATTGATAAACTATTATTTAAAAAACCCAAACACAGAAAATCAAGTAAATTTTCAAGAAGTATTAAAGCAGATATCACACTGCTCTTGCTTTTTTCTTTTTTGGGGGTTCAGTCATGGGGCCTGAACTCTGGGCCTGGGCGCTGTCCCTCAGCTCTTCAGCTCAAGGCTAGCACGCTACCACTTGAGCCATAGCACCACTTCCAGCTTTTTTCTGCTTCATGTGGTGCTGAGGAATCGAACCCAGAACCTTATGCATGCAAGGCAAGCGCTCTACCACTGAGCCACCTTCTCAGCCCCTGCTCTTGCTTCTCTTGTGTTTTCAACAGGAGCTACAAGAAAATACAGTCTTTGGATTCTGCTGAGAGTTCTATTTCAACGTGACTTATCTCCTCAGAGTGCTAGAACTGTCTCATCATTGAAGAACCATCTACCTTATCCTAGCACAGGCAATACAAACGTATTTCTTCTTGCTGTTCCTAACCCTTCACAAACGAAGAGACTGCTGTTCCAAGAAAGGGATTCATAAACATGGCACTGTGGCATTATTTCATAAATTAAAAAACACAGAAGGAAGTGTAGTTCTACATGTTTCTTTCTGGAGGTGTGAGTCATGAAGTTTGGCCTAAGTTTGGCATGAATGAAGCCCTAGAGCATCCATGCAAGGGGAACTCATAGCCAGGATTTTTCATAGAGTAGTAAAACTTATACAAAATGCTACTTTAGGTATCAATACCAAATTGCTGAGGTTAATTCACTATTGGCTCAAGTCTGTTATCCTAACTACTTCAGGAATCTGAGATCTGTGGATTGTGGATTGGAGCCAGCCTAGGCAGGAAAGCCCTCAAGACTCTTACCTCCAATTAACTACCAAAAACAAACAAAACAAAACCCAGAAGTAGAGTTAAGGCTCAAGTGGCAGAACACTAGACTTGATCAAAAAAGCTCAAGGACAATGTCCAGGCCCTGAGTTCAAGTCCCAGGCACAAAAAAAAGGAGACCCACCCCCAATTCTGTGTTAATGGTCAAACAATGAATATATAATGTAATAATATATATAATTAAATATTATATAAATCATTATATAACATAAAGCAATCTACAAGATAAATGATTAGCAACAATTAAAATAAATAGGACTACCAAAACTACATAGCAAGAACCCCTCTCAAAAAGAAAAAAAAAAGGACATTTACAGAAAAATCCTTCAGTTATCGTCAAAACAGTAGCATAGGTAGGGTATAGTGAAAAGAAACTAGCAAACAGATTTACAGTGATCTTTGTTTTGAAATACGATTACACAAAGAACAGAAGTGAGCTAGTATAGAGCAGGGTGTTTTTCAATCCCTGCACAATATTTATGATCTTTAAGGAACGGTTTCTACTATCACTACTGGTCATATGGCAGTTAACTTTTAATAAATGTATCATACATCTTTTCTGTCCTTACTAAACTCTATTCCCAGCAAATAATTTGTTTTTTTTGGGGGGGGCTAGTCCTAAGGCTTAAACTCAGAGCCTGGACACTGTCCTTAACCTTTGGTTTTTTTTTTTTTGGCTCAAGGTTAGTATTCTACCACTTGAGTCACAGCTCCACTTCCAGTTTTTTGGTGTTTACCAGCAGATAAAAGTCACTCAAGACTTCCCTGCCCAGGCTGGCTATGAACCGTGGTCCTCAGATCTCAGCCTCTTGAGAACCTAGATTTATAGGCATAAGCAACGGACACCTGGTTTAAAACACAGAAACACACACACACACAGAAACACACACACACACAGAAACACACACACACAGAAACACACACACACAGAAACACACACACACACACACACACACACACACACACACACACACACACACACACACACACACACACACACACACACACACACACACACACACACACACACACACACACACACACACACACAGCGCCTCAGCCTGAAACAAAAAGCCCAAATTAAAATGTCCACATAATTTTCTGGCATAGGTACAGGTTGGCAATTGTAGTTGAAACTCTGAAGTTGAGGAAGAAAATATATTAATAACTTAAAATTATAGCAAATTGGTAAAGTAATTCATATTATAGCAACCATTACCATCTGAAGATCCTTCAAATAAATTATAGAATCTAGAATTTTACTTAAAAACTAGCTTAGACTCTCATTGACTCTATTATTCTTGAGACAAAACTCAAAGTATGTACACTTAGGGAAAATTAAAGTACCACAGTAGGGATACTACTAGAGGAGGACAGAAATAAAAGTCAATGTGCAAGTTCATAGCACTTGTAAGTATCAGTCTGTATGAGTCACTATCATACTTCATTGACAGCTAAATGACCATTATAGTCAAGGTATCAGTAAAAAGATTTCAGAATTTCTATATCTGTTCTCAACTTTATGGTCTACTTTAATAAGGCAGCCATATTGCTTATAGAACACCAGAGAAGAGTTTCAAAAACTAATAATACACTGGCTGTGCACCCTGTAATTCCAGCATGAGGGAGCCTGGATCAGAAATTCCAGGCAAATCTATATTACATAGGCAGACATGCCTCAAAATAAATTAAAAATATAAGTCAATAATACACATTCAGTTTAGGTGTTATTTTGAATAAGTAAGACTGCTTAAGGAATCATTAATCAGATAATAGCTTTGATACCTACTTAGTTATATGTATCCTGCTCAGTTCTAAATAAATTAAACTGCTTTATTCTACTAGGTAGTTTCCAATAAGGCTCTTAGATTAAACTCAAAATTGAAGGCAATTTTATTGAAAAGTGTCTGCAAAAAAAATTTTATAGCTACAGGAGACAAAAAAGATGACTAAGCAGGCATTTAAGAGTAAAATTAAATGGCCATCCAAAGCCATTCTATGCTACTGTGTCAATTACTTAAACAATTTTATCTTGCCAAATTACTTCTAATTTGTCTAATAAAATTTTGACCAGGCAAAGTACTAAGAGCTATAATACAGAAGAAAAATATTCTAGTTACAACAATAAAAATATTTTGGAAAAACAAAAATAAACTAATACAGTAATCAAATTAAAGTAACAACAAATAAAAGCTTATTTTCAAAAAAGTTATTTAAAAAACAAAATTCTGTTGTAGATTGTAGTGTATGGAGTAAAACAAATGAATTAGCACAGCTGAAGTCTTTGAACAGTGACTGGCACATGGCAGTGATAGTCACATGGTAGACACACCATTATTACCTTGTTCAGCACCTGAATGTATGGTTCCTGCTACATCATGTCTAGCAATGGACATGGGCAATACTTTCCTCGTAGAAATGATTTCGGTGCTGGTGGCAGCAGAAACTGTGGCACTTGCTGTTGAAATTGTAGTTTTCTTCTTTGTCACAGCACCATCAGAAGTCCTTTCATCTGAGTCTGAATCATCAGAGTGAAGGGGATTAGTAAAGCTAAGGGGTGCTATGAATAGAGGTGAACTGCTATGATGATCCACAAGATCATGGATTTCAGCTTCTGTTGTAGGGTTTGGCGTTGAACTCACAGTTTTCATAGTTTTCATAGTATCTGAGGATTTGCCTTCAGATGAATCAGTTGTGGATGTGGCATTTTCTGGTCCATGAAATGACCACGTTGCATGTCCTTTTTTATCAAGTGGCAAGCGGTCTGGCCTTGGTGGTGTATCTGAATTCTGTGATTCTTCTGAAGGTGCAGAAACCTTGTTTGACTGTGTTGTAATGTAGTCCACACAAGAATTCTCAGGATTATCATCAACTTTTACATCCCCTGAACTTAACTCCTGTGGCTTAGACATTTTATCAACCATACAAGACGAAGCAGATTTAATTTTAATTGCATGCCCTCTATTCAAGAGGGTGTTCCCATCAAAACTTTTTGGTCCTTCCTGGAGAGGGACCTTCTTAATCTCAAAACTTAAGTTTCGTTCCAATTTTTTATCTGCGTGTTCAACAGTTGGTTCATTTTTCCCTGGAACATCTGTTGACTTATTATAGTTTCTGTTGAGGTCTGTTGACTGTTCTGATGAAGCCATGTGCAGCACTGGCTTTGGGTGGTATCTGTCATTGTCTTGCCACACAGTGGTGACTGTTGGAAAGGCTGAGGGGGGAGATGGTGTCAAGATGGGTGGTACTGGGTGAGGTTCTGGTGGCTGTAGTATTTCTTCCTTAGCATCTCCTTCTACAAGGCAACTGAAAGACATTATCAAAAGGTATTTAAGAATGTCTATCTTCTAAAGAAAAAAAAGGCTGTTTCCTGAAAGTAAGCTGATATATGACATTTATATAAAACTTGGAAAAGTCATATAATACAAGACTTAATGAAAACTATTTTCCCTTCTACCATCCTCCCTAGCCAGAGGCATTTATCTTTTAACTTTTCCACAGCTGATTCTAAGACTTACCTCAATAATATTTACACTATTATTTCTTGATCTTTCCAAGATACTTTTATTTGGGGAGTTTGAACTCATGGCCCATACTTTGTAAGCAACAACCAAACCACCTGAGCCATATTCTGGGCCTTACTTTTTTGCTTTAGCTATTTTCAGTTGGGATTCCCTACTTTTGCCTGTGTCTAGTCTCAGATGCTGGTCTTCTTACCTATGCTTCCAGTGGCTGGGATTAACAGATGTGCACCACCCTACATGGTCATTTCCGAGATTCTTAATTCTAATTTTCAGTTAAATTCAATCTTATGACGAGAGACAGTAATTCAACCCTATGACATTTCTCTCCTTTCTTTTTTTTTTTTTTTTTTTTTTTGGGGGGGGGGGGGGTCCAGTCATGGGGCCTGAACTCTGGGCCTGGGCACTGTCCCTTAGCAATTCAGCTCAAGGCTAGCGCTCTACCACTTGAGCCACAGCGCCACTTCCGGCTTTTTTTCTTTTTGCTTATGTGGTGCTGAGGAATCGAACCCAGGGCTACATGCATGCACGGCAAGCACTCTACCACTGAGCCACCTTCCCAGCCCTTCTTTTCTTTTTTAACTCCTTGTTTTTCCCTAAGGATAGATAGGTCAAACACAATATCACAGAAATACCTCTTAGATATATCCATTTTCTTGCTTCAAGGTGAACCCACAGTACTCTAGGCTACCAAAGAACCCTGGTTTCAGACTTTCATGTTTCCTAGCCCTCATCTTGATCTTGATAGGTATAAGTTACAGAGTTTCAGGTATAAGTTAGTTTCTAACTGCTTAAGCATTATATACAAGGCAGACTTCTTTCTTTGTTTATTTGAGACAGGATCTCACTAAGTAGTATAGTTTAGTCTTGAACTCATAGTCCTTGTGACTCAACTTCCCAGGTGCTAGGATTACCATTGTATACCACAATGCAAAGGTATTAAATTTTTCCATGCTATGAATCTAGATTAGAAGTAATATAGTTTTGAAATTCTGATTATTTCTTAGTTGTCTTTTTATTTCTCTTTCTTTTTCTTTTTTTTTTTTTGGGGGGGGGGTCCAGTTGTGGGGCCTGCACTCTGGGCCTGGGCATTGTCCCTCAGCTCTTCAGCTCAAGGCTAGCACTCTACCACTTGAGCCACAGCACCATTTCCCGCTTTTTTTCTTTCTGCTTATGTGGTGCTGAGGAATCGAACCCAGGGCCTCATGCATGCAAGGCAAGCGCTCTACCACTGAGCCACCTTCCCAGCCCCTCTTTTTCTTGTGCCAATCTTGAGGCTTCAACTTTGAGCCGGAGTATTGTCCCTGAGCTTTTCTGCTCAAGGCCATTGCTCTGCCACTTGAGCCACAGCTCCACATCCAGTTTTTTGTTGGTTAATTATAGATAAGATTTCCACAGACTTTCCTGGCTGGGCTGGCTCTGAACCAAGATCTTTAGGTCTTAGCCATCTAAATAAATAGGATTACAATCATGAGCCACCAGTGCCTGGCTTACTACCAGTATTTTATTCTAAAAGAAATAAAAGGTTTATCATACCATAAATCATCATACACGCTATATATCTGAAAAAAAATAGATTTAAATTAATCTAAAAACTAATTTTTCTAAAACTCAGAAACTCAGTCCTGGGGCTTGAACTCAGAGCCAGAGCACTCTGCCTGAACTTCTTTTGCACAAGGCTAGCAATCTATAGCACTTGAGCCATAGGACCACTTCGGGCCTTTTCTGTTTATGGTACTAAATTAATTGAACCTAGGGCTTCATAAATGCTAGGCAAACACTCTACCGCTAAGCCATAATCCCAGTCCCATGATCTTTTCATTTTAATTAATAAAACAAAATATATTTTTTCTTTTCTTTCTTTTTTTTTTTTTGGTGGTCATGGGCCTGAACTCTGGGCCTGGGCGTTGTCCCTGAGCTCTTCAGCTCAAGACTAGCACTCTACCACTTGAGCCACAGCACCACTTCCAGCTCTTTCTGCTTCTGTGGTGCTGAGGACTAGAACCCAGGGCCTCATGCATGCAAGGCAAGCACACTACCGCTGAGCCACCTTCCCATCCCAAAATGAAATAT
Organism: Dipodomys spectabilis; assembly: GCF_019054845.1. Classification (NCBI taxonomy): domain Eukaryota; kingdom Metazoa; phylum Chordata; class Mammalia; order Rodentia; family Heteromyidae; genus Dipodomys; species Dipodomys spectabilis. The sequence continues at coordinate 14,741,447 of NW_024870766.1, forward strand.
TTTCAAAGAAAATGTTTTAAGACTCAGAATACCTGCGAGTCCTTGGTGGCTTTGGAGGAGGAGAATCTTGTTTCTCAGCATCTATGGAGCTAGCCACGTTTTCAGTTGTAATTTCATTCTGTCAAGAACAAATAAAGTTTCATCCAAATTAGGAGAAAAAGGAAATTTCCTTCCTCATGTTTCAACTAAATTATTTATGGCTTTTAGTTTGAAACATCAAACAGCAGGAGAGATTTATATGAATAAACAGTATATATATCAATTGCGTACCATAACAGATCATATATTTCTTTTTTTAAATCTTTTTTTGGTACTGAGGATCAAACCTAGGACTTTGCACTTGCTAGGTAAGCGCTATGTCATAAGCTACATTCTAGCCCATGTCTTGTATTTCAAATGCTACTGTAAAAAAAGATTTTCCAAGAAAATAAACATAAAAGAAGATAGCTTCACCCTTTGCCCCAGTATCACTACTACTTGAAACATTCATTCTATGTGAATAGAGGAAAAAAGACAACAAAATAGAACTTTATGTCCTTCAACTTTCACATCTACTTGTGGACATTACTTCCTAGAAACAGTTAATGCCGTTTTTTTGTTTTGTTTTGTTTTAAATGCCAGTCCTAGGACTTGAACTCAGGGCCTGGGCACTGTTCCCTGAGCTACTTTTGCTCAAGGCTAGCACTCTACAACTTGAGCCACAGCGCCACTTCCAGCATTTTCTGTTTATCCAGTACTGAGGAATTGAACCCAGGGCTTCATGCATGGTAGGCAAGCATTCTACCACTAAGCCACATTCCCAGTCACTCTTTTCTGGATGAATTAGAAGAGTTTTATACACCTAACAAATAAACAGTTATATCATGAAACTGGAAAATTTCACCCTGACAGCCATCTACTACAACAGAGCCATCTGTTACAGAAATATGTACATATGATTACTACCCAAATCAAGGATTTCTTGAGAACAAACATAGAGTAACTATTAATATTATATATAGATAATGTGTAAAACTCCAATATGCTGAGCATATCAGGACTTTGGGTCAATTTTAGATCCTGAGAACCTCAGAACTTAGAACTCTTCCCATTATTAAAGGTTCCATTAATCACATAATAGTAGCCTAACACTTGTTATATAAAAATAGAAATTAAAAAATAGAAATTTATATTAAGTTCACTAAGTAAGGTAAACTACATGGAACTGCTTTTTTGGACTGTTTCAAACATAAAAAAGGACAATTTTTAGCATTAATTAAGTGTCCTGTCCACTTAGGTTTTGCTGCCAAATGACTGTACTATCACTCATAGTAATATTTGTTTGACCTTTGTATCTTATGTTTTTATTACCGATAAATTTGAATAGCAAAAACAACAACAAAAATAAGGTACTTTAAAAATAAATGAAACTATTCAAAAAAATATTCAGGATTCAATATTACAAAATGTACAGCACAAACACAACAGAAGAGCCATAACAAAGGCTTACTATTGTTTCTTACAGAATCAGAATGATAAAGTGAATCTTTTTTTTTTTTTTTTTTTTTTCTGGTCGTGGGGCCTGAACTCTCTGCCTGCGCACTGTGTCTGAGCTCTTCAGCTCAAGGCTAGTGCTCTACCACTTGAGCCACAGCACCACTTTCGGCTTTTTCTGCTTATGTGGTGCTGAGGAATTGAACCCAGGGCCTCATGCATGTGAAGCAAGCACTCTACCACTGAGCCACCTTCCCAGCCCCTAAAGTGAATCATTTTATTCAAACCTTCATTTGAAGATTCCCCCCCCCCCATTTTTAGATTATGCATTGTCTCCAACTGGGATTTAAATTCTCTTATACTCACCTAATAAAAAGTGACCTATAAGTTGGGGTGCCAGTAATCCTAGCTACTCAAGAAGCCAGCCCAGGCAGGTAAGTGCATGAGACTATCTCCAATTACCCACCCCAAAGGCCAGATGGGGAGTGTTAGTCTTGAGCACTGGGACAGCACCCAGGCCCTTAACTCAGGCCCCAGGACCAGTACCAAAAATGAAAAGGTGACCTGTATTTAAAAGTCCCTAGAAAACATGACTTCTGAGAAGAAAAGTGTTGGGGGGGGGGGGGAAAAAACCTGTCTAGAATGACAATCTTTTCTATCAATTTATCCCTCCAATTAACAAAATTCGTTAAATAATTTTATATAATCATTTGCTGCATAAAAGCATTCAGACCCATAGTGTACTGCATATATGAAGGTTGTACTATAAAGTTACGTTGCCTACAGCTGTAGAGGGCTTACATTGCATAAGTTCGACTCTATGACATTCACATACAACTGAAATCACCTAATGAACCTAATGATAATTTCAGCAGAATATATCCTGTGTTAAATAATACAGGTGCATATATTTTAAACATTTGAGAGTCTACAACTAGATAAGTGGTTTTAAGTAACCACTTACTTACTATTAAGTATTTCTTCATCACTTCTCATCTTATCATCTCATCCAATAAATTACTTTTTATTGTGTTTCTTAGTCATTTCTAACTCTCTGACCCACTGTATAGAAACAAGTATATAACAAAACTATAATCCGAGTATGGACTTTTGGGAAGGTGGCTCAGTGGTAGAGTGCTTGCCTTGCATGCATGAGGCCCTAGGTTCGATTCCTTAGCACCACATAAGCAGAAAAAGCAGATACTGGTGCTGTTGCTCAAGTGGTAGAGCACTAGCCTTGAGCTGAAGAGCTAAGGGACAGCACCCAGGCCCAGAGTTCAAGCCCCACAACAACAACAAAAAAGGTTAAACAACAGGATTTAATTAAACCAAGTAGAAAAATAAGATGATAACTTGTAATACCTAAGATGCAGTAATTCTTACATTTAAAAAAATGATCAAGAAAGCACACATAAAAATCCTTAAAACCGGGCTGGGAAGTTGGCTCAGTGGTAGAGTGCTTGCCTTGCATGCCTGAGGCCCTGGGTTCGATTCCTCAGCACCATATAAGCAAAAAGAAAAAAGCCAGAAGTGGCGCTATGGCTCAAGTGGTAGAGCGCTAGCCTTGAGCTGAAGAGCTGAGGGACAGCGCCCAGGCCCAGAGTTCAGGCCCCACAACCGAACCCCCCCCCAAAAAAAAAATCCTTAAAACCTGAAACTGTCACTTAGTCAAAGTTAATACAGGAAATACAGAGTCCCTAAAATTCATTATCACTATTAAGGTTACCTAAACAAATGAAATCAACATTTGGTAACGAATCTCTCATTTGGGAAACCAAGAATTAAAATATGTTCTGGAAAACTGATAAAACCATCCAATAGGAAAAAGGAAACTCGATAGTTAAGTTTTTGCAGCTCATTTTCTCAACTTACACATTAAATGATAAAGATGTAAAGACATTCTTCTCCAAAAAATAGTGTACTTAAGCACAAAGTAATTGTATTCAAAAAAGAAATAAGAATTAGTTAAGAAAACTAAGGTGGAGATGAGAACATTAAGAGAATTAAGTATTTTTGTTGGGTCAAGAATTTTAATATTCAATAAGAATATTAGTGCTAAAATGACATGGAACAACATTCCCAAAAATTTTGCTGAAAAAAGTATATAGTATGCTAGGGTTGATGGTGCACACCTATAATTGCAGGATTCAGGAGGCTGAGGATTAAAGTTTCATGCCAGTTGGAGCTACATGAGACCCTGTCTACATAAGAAGTATATAGTGGGGCGCTGGGAAGGTGGCTCAGTGGTAGAGCGCTTGCCTTGCATGCATGAGGCCCTGGGTTCGATTCCTCAGCACCACATAAGCAAAAAGAAAAAAGCCGGAAGTGGCGCTGTGGCTCAAGTGGTAGAGTGCTAGCCTTGAGCTGAAGAGCTGAGGGACAGTGCCCAGGCCCAGAATTCAGGCCCCACGACCGGACCAAAAAAAAAAAAAAAAATTATAACAAAGGAGGAGGCTGCAATGCTTGGTAAGAAATGTATGCATTATCCTGCCCATGTAATTGTAACCCCTCTGTACAGTATGTTCTCAAATAAAATAAAATTAAAAAAAAAAAAAAAAAAAGAAGTATATAGTATCCACAATATAACAACAAAATCTTACAATGACAAAACAAAATAAAATTTAAATAGAATTAAACAGGAGGGAGGAACAAGCTAATAAAATCTAGGTTATATAAAAATAATAACTATCATGAGTATTAGTACCTTGGATAAAACACAAGGCAGCAATTTAAATGTTAAATTTTATATCCTGGCAAAAAGTAGAAGTTTGATCCAGGCACTAGTAGCTCACACCTGCAATTCTAGCTACTTAGGAGGCTGAGATCTGAGGATCGTGGTTCAAAGCCAGCCCCAGCTGGAAACTCCAGGAGATTCTTTATCCTCAATAAACCTCCAGGACAGGAAGTGGTTCTGTGGCTCAAGAGGTAGAGTGCTCGCCTTGAGCTGAAGAGCTGAGGGACAGTGCCCAAGACCAGAGTTCAAGCCTCACCACCAACAAAAAACAAAAACAAGGAGCAGTTTGCTAGAACAGGCCAAGAATACTTACTACACCATCAGAAATTTTCTGGGTTCCATGAATTTCATACAGTTGTAACTGTTTTTCAAACAGTTGTGCAATGGCTCGATGAACAAGCTCGTACTGCTCCTATTTGGGAGATAAGTGTTAAACAAGGGAAGAGACTTAAAAACGATCAAGAAGACATTTAAAAAAAAAAACAGTTTATAAAGTGAAACCAACAACTATACCTTTGTTTGTACTGCAGAATGCCTTTGTGTTCTCATTTCTTGTATTAAATTAAATACATTAAATTCCTCTGGTATTTTCTAAAATAAAGAATTTAATATATATATGTATATACATATATAAAACTTTACACAACTGAACATGGTATAATACTAATCAACTTCTCACAGACCTTAAGATACATGCTGAATAACTGTGAACATTTACTGAGACACTATATATGGCCTTGTAGACACAAAGCTCACGCAGATCCTCAAGAGTCAAGCTGCAGAGCTGGATGAGTGAACAAATAAAAATCTAGCCAAAGTATGGTAATAAGAGTAGTGGAGATAGAAACAGTGAAAAATCCTAGTGGGTACAAGCTGGGTATTAAAAGAGGTTAATTCATTAAAGTAAAGGAAATATATACAGGCATGGCAGACTGAATCCGTAATTTCTTTGGATAACTAAGTTTGATATGGAAAAAGCCAAGGATTAGAAAGAGAAAAAAAAGCTCTAAGAGAAGATGAGGCTACTTGTGACCTCAAACTTTAGATAAAAGACAGAACTAACTCTACAAAATGCCAGTCTCTTGGACTGGGTATATAAAAAAAAAAAAAAAGACCTGAAAACACTTGGCAAAATACTGATGTCACACATTAATTCCCAGAGGTTTATGACAGTGCTACCAAAAGTTTGCGTTTTTTTTTTTTAACTGTATTTTTTTTGTCTTTTCTTTTTTGGTACTGGGGATTGAACCCAGGACATTGCACTTGCTAGGCAAGCGCTTTGCCACTGAGCTACATCCCAGCCCAGTGCTACCAAAAGTAAATATATCAATGTTTCTTTCCATTGTTATATTAAAATAATAGAAAATTTATTTTTTTCACTTAAAATTTTCATTTGAGTATTAACAATAATCAGATTTGAGAAATATTAAGAAAACATAAGGAACTGTTTAAAATAAATATTTCTCCCAAAAGATAAAAAATTATGGAATAATGATATGGACGTGGAAAAAAGAGGGAGGACAAAGTAAACAAGGAGCTACACATTGACCCTACTGTGTGTGTGGATGAAGTATATGTGACACAGATGGACAAATTCATACAAACTATAAATATTTACTAAATATATTTTCAAGAATTTAAGAGGCAATGCAAATTCTGTCTGAAAAAGTAGATGTACAGGATTTCTTCTTTAATATAGGAATTCATTCACTCAGACAACACTCTTCCTTTTTCTACTACACAATATCAAGGCAATGTACAACATTTATATTTTTAATATCTTTATGTATTATTACTATTTGAAATTTTCATCATTTTTATTTTTTACATGAGAAAATGCTGAAAATATATATAATGAAATGTATACTATTTATTTCAAATAATACCAAATTGAAAGTGACAATCAATAAACTACATACATTTTACATAAAAATTATTCTTACCCCAGCTTTTAGTAAATTCCACGTATAATCTATTGCACAAATGGCCCCTGTTCTTCCACAGCCTGCACTAAGGATATAAAGTTTGAGAAAAAAATTGTTACAAAAGAACTATGAAATGAATATGGCTGGACATAATAACATTCAAAAGCATAAAGTAAAAATTAGATAAAATCCTACTTATTTAGTAAACAAAATACAACTGAAAATGTGTCCACGGTACCTCTCTTATTGTTAACATTTCTATCTTTTAAAATTAAAGAAACTTCTTTTTTTTTTTTTTTTTTCTTTTTTTTTTTTTTTGGGTCCGGTCATGGGGCCTGAACTCTGGGCCTGGGCGCTGTCCCTCAGCTCTTCAGCTCAAGGCTAGCGCTCTACCACTTGAGCCACAATGCCACTTCCAGCTTTTATCTTTTTGCTTATGTGGTGCTGAGGAATCGAACCCAGGGCCTCATGCATGTAAGGCAAGCACTCTACCACTGAGCCACCTTCCCAGCCCCAAAAATTAAAGAAACTTCTAAGGACAAGAGTCCACAACACATGTAAGCCTTTGCTTTGGAAGTCTAATTCTACCTCAGAAATTCCTGTCTAGCTAACAACATTCAACAGAGATAAAATGTTAAAGATAGCTCTTGTGTGTTGGATAAAAGGAAACTCAGGGCTGTGGATTTAGCTCAGTGGAAGAACACCTGCCTGATAAGCACAAGGCCCTAAATTCAGTTCTCAGCTCTTGGGGGGAAGGGGGAGAGAGGAAACTCAATCATTTCAATCTACAACAGGTATGAAAGATAAATAGTGTTATAAGCCTAGAAACTGACTTGAGGGTCAGCAGTGACTTTATAAAAGAGTAGAAGGTCATCAAAATTAGAAGACAAATAAAGAGCATTAAACTGAGAAAAACTGTAGGTAAGTGATTCTCAAACTACTACTGGGTACTAGGGTACTACCTATATGAATTCTAAACCTTTTTTTTTTTTTTTTTTGTCGGCCGTGGGGCTTGAACTCTGGGCCTGGGCGCTGTCCCTCAGCTCTTCAGCTCAAGGCGAGCGCTCTACCACTTGAGCTACAGCACCACTTCCGGTTTTCTGGTGGTTTATTGGAGATCGGAGTCTCATGGTCTCTCCTGCCCGGGCTGGCTTTGAACCGCAATCCTCAGATCTCAGCCTCCTGAGTAGCTAGGATTACAGGCATGAGCCACCAGCGCCCGGCGAATTCTAAACCATTTTAAGAATAAAGAACTACTAATGGTATGTGGAGAATATTGCTTTTTATTTTCTTTGTTGTTTTTGTTGGTCATGGGGCTTAAGAGAATATTTTTTTAAGTTACATTACTACATTATATGAAGGAAATTTTTTAAAAAATTTTTTGGTTGGTCACAGGGTTTGCTCAGGGCCTGGGCACTGTCCCTAAGCTCTTTTGTTCAAGGTTAATGCTCTACTACTTGAGCCACAGTGTCACTTCTGGCTTTTTCTGCTCATGTGGTGCTGAAGAATTGAACCCAGGGCCACATGCATGCAAGGCAAGCACTCTACCATTGAGCCACCTTCCCAGTCCCTCAAATCAGATTTTTTTTCAGTCTCAAACATACTATAATAAGGATAGGAAAGTTTCAGGATCACCACCACCCACCACCACCACCATCATCATTATCATCATAGTAATGTGGAAATAAAGCCTTATTTAATATCAAACTTAAAAGTTCTGTATTTGTACATTCGAAAATTCTTTTGTACCTGCAATGAATACAAATAGGTACATCTTCATGTTCTTGGTATTTTCTCATTAAGCTTATCATATCCAGAATAGAATCGAATGATGAAGGAACGTCATGGTCTGGCCAATTCACATAATGAAACTGATAGAGCCTACGAGATTCCTTCAAGGAAAATAGAAATTTAATAATTATAAAGTATGTCTGCAAAATTTAAAACTTGTATCTCATATATCAATTCTAAGATATCACTTTACAAAATCAAATAAATGGACTACCACATATGTACTGATGCTAATGGCTTCATATGTAATCATTTAATATCTATGAGAAGACAGTGTTGTAACTCCATTTTATGTGTAAAGAAATTGAGACTGAAAGATTAAATAACTTGTTCAATGTTTTATAGGAAGTGATAAATTTAGGATGGAATCCAACAATTATACTCCATACGGTTTAATAAATAATACACCATAGGCATTTAGGTATAATTCATTTTAATTAGAAGACAAATAAGAGTATTAAACTGAGAAAGAACTTATAGTGATCCTTAAGTATAGCCTGGGTACCATCTGTATGAATTTTAAGAATACTACTAAGATCTTGTTTTTAACATTTCATTTAACATTTTCTTTAATAGCTATCTAGTGGAAAACATGTTTCTGTATTCATGTTTTAAAAAATTTGTATTTCAGAGTTGGGGAGGTTTGACTCAAGTTGTACAAAGCCTGTCAGGCAAGGTTCTGAGCTCAAATCTCAATACTGCACACCCCTTAAAATAAAAAAAAAATTTTAAACCTCAGTTTTCATTTTGTTAACAAAACACTGAGATCATACTCAGGATCCATTCTATTTCCTGCAACTGTGGTTAGTCATTACCAAAATTCTGTTTTGAAGTGAAACTATAGTAAATCCAAATCTGTAAGTCACATGAATAAAAGTTCTCTAGGTAACTTAATAATGTTTAAGAATGTAAGAGTCCTGATGCTACAAAAGTCTTTTTTAATTTTTTAAACTGTTACTATAAAGATGATGTACAGATGGGGTTACAGTTACAAGTCAGGTAATGAGTAATTTCTTTTTGGTCAATGTCACCCCTTCCCTCGTTCTCTCCCAGTTTTTCCCTCCTGTCCCCACCCACAAGTTATATACTTCATTTTCAATGTAGTGTCTAGTGAATACCAGTGCTGCATTTGCTCACCCTTTATCCCGCTATTTCTGTGGGCCTCGCCCCACCCCCATCTTAAATGAACAAATGAGACAAAAAGAAAACAAAAACAACAAAGAAAAAAAAACTTGTTCCCATTTCCTGGTGTTCATTTTGATACCTGCTTTACATTGTTACAGGCACATAGACATTACACCTTTGTGTTCTTTCCCTAAGAATATCCTCACTGTAAGTGAATGACAGGAGTCCTGTATAATTTATCATGTTCCAATGTATTTTACATCTAGCTTCCATATTACAAGCCTTTTGAGAATGACAATATCTCCCACTATGAAGTTAGGAAGATTTATATTCATGATATTGCTATAGAAATTTAATAAAGTTAATACTTATTATAACCAAAGTAAAATAAATAATTTACAGGGACATGATCAGGAAGGAATAAGAAGTATATTTGTCTGTAAATAGGAAGATAAGTATGTTTAAAAATATGACCGCACTGAGTTTTACTTTACGTTGTTCAACATTGAGGACTGAACTTCAAGCCTGATGTATACTAGATAAACACTCTACTTCTAAGCTACATTCCCAGTTCCTACTTCATTTGGCTTTGATGATCTCATCTCTTAAGAACTGCACACTGGGTGTGGTAGTTCACACCTATAATCCACAGTACTCTCTCTAGAGGAGAGGTTCAAGCTCAGCTCTTGCAAATATGTGAGACCCTATTTCAACCAATAAGCTAGATGTGGTATGGCATCTATAGAAGGATTATAAAATCCAGATGGGTTAGGGGAAAAAAATATGGTATTCTATTTGAAAAGTAACTAAATAAAAAATAAAGGCATGGCTCAAATGGTAGGGCATCTATCAAGCAAGTGTGAGGCTCTCAGTTCAAACCTTAGTACTGCCAGGGGCAGGGAAGTAGTAAACAAGTAAAACTGATTAATAATCATGTAAACAATAGTATGATTTGCTTACTGCAGTTGAGGAAAATTATTTGCAGTAAAGAAAGCATAATAATCTCACAAATAGATATAGAAAAAGCTAAAATTATATCACTTTGAAGAGAAAAAGGCTTAAAAAACTAAAATGGTACATTGGAGTTTCTTCATTATTTAATTTAAGTAACAAATAAAGATGTTTACTACTTTATATATTTTCTCGTTGAAAACTGCAGGGTATAGTAGCCTCTGCAGGAGGATTTTCTGTTAGTTGCCAATTTAAGTAATATAGTAAGAACCTGACTCAAAGAAAAAGTCTACTGAAAACTATTCTTAGATTATCTCTAATGAAACTTACATTTTGAAATTCAAGTAACAGTGTCCTAATGAAGTAATCTGTTCTTGCTTGTTCATCTTCCTAAAAATAGAAACATCTGTGAGTCAATGAAAACATTAAAACAAAACACAAAAATAAAATACTTTAGGTCCCTAATCCAAAATTAACATTTAAAATTCTTGATGCACCTAGTAATTATTTAAGCTTTAAAAAAATTACAACAGTATATTAGTGATAGAATTTGCAAAATATACTTCCATACATTTGGGTTTTGCATAGGATAGTTTTCTATCAGTCACTGCAAGTAGATTAAGGAAGCTTTGCTTTGTGTATTTTTTAGACATGCACTCAACTAGGTATGATTCAAAATAGATTAATACTCCCTTTTTATCATTACAGGAAGCTAAAAATTGCCAGGCAGACCATAAGGCAGGAATTTCCTTAAGACCCAACCCAGAGTCATTTGGAGACTAACAGTGCTGGGCCTACTTGGCCAAGACATAGTGTTTAGCTAAGTGTCCAGAGTATACAAAAAGTCCTGTTTGGAGGCATAAGGCCTCCAGCAAGAACTCAATGATGTGACTGCACAGCTTGAGTCAATTTCTATATCAACCTAGAGAACACTCAAATTTTGAGTTCAAATCTCAGGAATTCAGAAGTTTGAAGCATATATCTACGTTCTTTGTTCTTGCTATGGAGCAAGCAAATCCAGAGCCATTCACATGGTAGGCAAGTGTTTCTATCTGAGATATATATCTCTAACCCCCAAAATATGGAATTCTTGAATTCTCTGACGACAAGTAAAAAAAAAAAAAATCACAAAAATTGTATTTCATTTAACTACAGAAAACAAAGTAAAAAGCAATTCTGAGAATGTAATTCTGAGAAGTCAATTTTAAATGTTAATCTGGGTAAACCACAGAATCCTAGATTATTTAGTTAAACATTATTCTGGATGTTTTCAGATAATATTTAAAATGGTGACTTTAAATAAAGCAGATTGTCCTCCACAGCAGAAAAGGGCATCATCAACCCAGTTGAAGGTCTAAGTGGAACAAAACAACCAGTTCTCCCCAAATCAAGAGAATTCGCCAGCAGATTACCTCTATATGCAGCATCAGTTCTTCTTGGTGCTACAAATGACTGCTTTTAGACTACAATTTAACATCACCTCTCTCCTCTAAGGGCTCCAGGGTGCTAGCCTTTGGACTATAACCGAAACACTGGACTCTCCTAGATCCCTCTACCCTACAGACTTTTACATTTGTTATCTCCATAATTTCATAAACCAGGTTCTTATAACAATATCTCCATACACGCAAAGACACCCCCCAACATCTGTGTATTACTTTTCATATTTGCTAAATTATGTTCCTTTAAGTTGAGCTAATAAGCTATTATTTGTTTTAAGTGATTAAGAAATATAATGTAGGGGCTGGGAAGGTGGCTAAGTGGTAGAGCGCTTGCCTTGCATGCATGATGCCCTGGGTTTGATTCCTCAGCACCACATAAGCAGGAAAAAAAAAAAAAGCCAGAAGTGGCGCTGGCGTTGTGGCTCAAGTGGTAGAGTGCTAGCCTTAAGCTGAAGAGCTGAGGGACAGTGTCCAGGCCCAGAGTTCAGGCCCCACAACCTGACCCCCCCAAAAAAAAAGAAAAGAAAGAAATATAAGGTATCACCTAAAGAATTGTTCTAGTTTTAGGCTCACTTTTTTTTCTTTTCTGCTTATTCATTTTTCATAATCTTTCTTTTTTTAAATTCATTTTCTCATATTTCTGCTGTGTTCATTTTGGAGTTGAAATTAACTCATTTCCGGAGATCATTAATTAGCAAAGTATTTACTTTAGGTATGTATCAAACTATTTGCCAAAAACATCAATTTTTTTACTTACAAGATGACAGTTCTCAAGTGTATGCTATACACATGATTGCAACATTTTTAGGGGGGTTACACATGATTATATAACATCTTTGGGGTTTAATAAAGATTTTAGAGGTTTACTTGATTTCACTCTACATCAGTTATGAAGAGCCTTTACCATTTATCTAACATGAGATGAATATTTTTGACTAATTTTCAAATAGATCAAAGCATAGTTACTCCATTTGGTTTTAAATACACACAAAATTATTGTCTACAAATATACAAAATTTACACGAGCTAATACAAAGCTAACATACTATTAACACAAGCTATATAAAAACAAACATTATTACTATTGGCTAGAAATGCATGCAGACCTACATGGAATATTTGGGTTATGTCAACCTAGGTTCATATTATAGTACAATTTAATTGTGCATCAGTCTAGTATGTCAATTTTCTGACTAATGTATATAAAAATAGGTACTTACACAAGAAATTTTAAATGGTGCAAATGTTATGGGGTCTTCTCCATACAAAGGCCAATAGCGTTCACATTTTTTCTGTGGGGAAAAAAAAGGTCGTAATCTATATGACAGGGTTTTGTTTTAAACTTTTACAAACATTTTGTGTCCTAGGGTTTTATCTTGCTACTTCTTCCTCAAAACAGAAAAATTGACATGAGCAGGCAAGAAGCTAGGAGACCTGACAGTTCAAATTTTCTTTCTTTTTCCTTTTTCTTTCTTTCTTCTTTTCTTGTTATTTGTGGGACTTGAACTCTGGGTTTGGATGCTGTCCCTGTGCTCTTCAGCTCAAGGGAGGCTATATCTCGAGTCACAGTGCCACTTCCGGTTTTCTAGTGGTTTATTGGAGATAATAAGAGTCTCACAGACATTCCTGCCCGGGCTGGCTTTGAACAGCAATCCTCAGATCTCAGCCTCCTGAGTAGCTAGGATTACAGGCATGAGCTACCGGCGCCCAGCTCAACTTTTCTTAAAGGTAACATCCTGTGTGCTTCCAAGATTATTCATGAAAAACTTATTAACTTAAATGTGTAAACTGTTCATTGATACTTGCCTAATCTACAGAGAAGATTAAAAACTTGGGCTGGGAAGGTGGCTCAGTGGTAGAGCGCTTGCCTTGCATGCATGAGGCCCTGGGTTCGATTTCTCAGCACCACATAAGCAAAAAAGAAAAAAACGGGAAGTGGCGCTGTGGCTCAAGTGGTAGAGTGCTAGCCTTGAGCTGAAGAGCTGAGGGACAGCGTCCAGGCCCAGAGTTCAGGCTCCACGACCGGACCAAAAAACAAAAAACAAAACAAAACAAAACAAAAAACAACCACCAAAAAACAAAAAAAAAGAAGATAAAGATTTTTCTTTCCTTTAAATAAAACTTTTTCAAATTGTCTGAACTAAGCACTAGTAGTTCATGTCTGTAATCCTACCTACTCAGGAGGCTGAGATTTTTAGGCCCAAGGTTCAGAACCAACCTGGGTAGAAAAGTCTATGAAACTCAAATCTCTAATTAACCACCAAAAAGCCAGAAGTGGAGCTGTGGCTCAAGTGGCAGAGCACTAGCCTTGAATAAAAAAGCTCAGAGATAGTGCCCATGCCCTAATTCAAGCCCCAGTCCCCTTCCCCCACGCCCCCCCCCCCCAAGTCTGGCAGATAAAAATAGCATTTGAAGTTTTGAATTCAGAGCCTTTTGCTTGCTAGGCAGGCATTTCTGCCATTTGAGCTTTCTCCTCAAACCCTTTATTGCTTTATAGTTATTGTTGGATAGTCTCACTATTTTTGCCAAGGGGAGGTATCAGAGCAAAATCTTCCTAATAATTATGTGTATCTTCTCATTTTAAATGGGCATAGAAACAGAATATTCAATATTCATTTATCTCTTTCTTTCTTTCTTCCTTCCTTCTTTTCTTTTCTTTTTTTGTTGGTTGTGGGGCCTGAACTCTGGGCCTGGGCATTGTTCCTCAGCTCTTAGCTCAAGGCTAGCACTCTACCACTTGAGCCACAGTGCCACTTCCAGTTTTTTCTGCTTATGTGGTGTTGAGGAGTCAAACCCAGGGCCTCATGCATGCAAGTCTAGCACTCTACCACTGAGCCACCTTCCCAGCCCTATTCATTGATTTCTAATATTAATTCCTACCATTTTAGAAAACTATGTTAAATTAATGAAGACATAAACTTCATAGAAAATACAAGTAATTCAGATGCTAAGAAGTGATGTAATTTCTTTTATCAAGACCACAATAAACTGAAAAGCCTGTAATTGACCAGGCAGCTTAACATTTATTTTAACTATTGCTATTTATAGTCACACTAGAACGTCTTGTTTCTTATCTAACTGTAGTCCATGAATTTCTAGGTTTCTACATTTTCTAGATTTTTTAAGCTGATGTTAATGTCCATAGGACAACAACATAGAACTATCTGATGTATCATCTTAAGAGTAAATACTAATATTACAGAAACCTAAAACTATAGGTAATGCCCAAGTCTCATTAACTAGAAGCTTATAATAAATAAAATTACAGTATTTTGAAAATTATTGTTTTCTATATTTTTCATATATCTAGTAATTTTACTATCTTGAAACAAAACAGAAAACAAGTTATAGAAAATTCAAGTAAGAAATGAAAGGTACATCACTGACATATCTTTCACTCAGATGAACAGTAACTATTATTACAATAGTTTTTATATTTTAGGTACAAAACTAGTAACAGTTGGCTGAGTACTAGTGGTTCACACCTAGAATCATAGCTACTCAGGAGGCTGAGACCTGGAAGATGGCAAATCTAAGCCAACTGGAGCAGAAAAGTCTGTGAAGACTCCATTATCCATTAACCAGTCAATGCCAGACTATAGGTAAGACTCAGAGCCATGAGCAAGTCAGCCAGCCAAGGAAGAACTCTGGAGTTCAAGTCCCACTTCCAGTACAAAAACAAAAACAAACAAGTAGCAATTAATGTAAAACAAAACAAAACACTATGTTGGTCAAAATGCTAATAAATCATTTTCTATGTTCTTTCCATTAGTTCACATTCAAAGTCAAGATCAAAGTCAAAATAGTCAACAATAAGCCGGGTGTTGGTGGCTCATGCCTGTAATCCTAGCTACTAAGGAGGCTGAGATCCAAGGATCAAGGTTCAAAGACAGCCAAGGCAAGAAAGTCTGTGAGACTCCTATCTCCAATAAACCACCAGGAAACCAAAAATGGCACTCTGGCTCAAGTGATAGAGTACTAGCCTTGAGCTGAAGAGCTGAGGGACAGTGCTCAGGCACAGAGTTTAAGCCCCACGACCAGCACACACACAAAAAAGGTGAATAATGGGCTGGGAAGGTGGCTCAGTGGTAGAGCGCTTGCCTCGCATGCCTGAGGCCCTGGGTTCGATTTCTCAGCACCACATAAGCAAAAAAGAAAAAAGCCAGAAGTGGCGCTGTGGCTCAAATGGTAGAGTGCTAGCCTTGAGCTGAAGAGCTGAGGGACAGTGCCCAGGCCCAGAGTTCAGGCCCCATGATCAGACCCAAAAACAAAACAAAACAAAAAAAAGTGAATAAATTCATAAGTCCTAACTCATTTCAGTCTATATAGGTTAAGAATATACTATAGGTCAAGAAATGTTCTAAAATGTGAAATTTAGTGAGCATCATGTTGGTGAAAAAAGGTTATAGTTTGGAAAATTACATATCTTAGAGTAAGGAGGCTAACCTGATACAGTGTACCCATCACGTCAAAATCTTAAACAATTCTGGTTCCAAACATTTCAATAAATTTAATTTTTTGTTATTATATTTTTTTGGTACCAGTGCTAAGGATCAATCCCAGTGCCTTGTGCATGGTGGTCAAGAACTCTACCACTGACTTATACTACCAGGCCAAAGGTTCCTGATCCACTATCATAGCACTGTAAATCATAAAGCCTTTAAAAGGTACAAAAATTTTACATTCAACATAAATTGTTTTTTGATCAAAAGCTATCACTTCTGATATATGTTATAAGTTCATTAATAGAAATTCTAAATCTTTTATTTTTATTTTATTTTTTATTTTTTTGTCAGTCATGGGGCTAGAACTCTGGGCCTGGGTGTTGTCCCTTAGCTCTTCAGCTCAAGGCAAGCACTCTACACTTGAGCTACAGTGTCACTTCCAGTTTTCTGATGATTCATTAGAGAAAAGAATCTCGCAGACTTTCTTGTCTGGGCTGGCTTTGAACCTTGATCCTCAGATCTTAGCCTCCTGAGTAGCTAGGATTATAGGCGTGAGTCACCAGCGCCCACTGAAATTCTAAATCTTAATAGTAACTTAATAATGTTACTACTCAGGAGGCCAAGATCTGAAGATCGCAGTTCAAAGCCAGCCTAAGCAGAAAAGTCCATTAGACTCTTGTTGCCAATAAACTACTCAAAAGAGCCAGAAATGGTGCTGTGGCTTAAGTGGTAGAGAGCTCATGCTCACCTTGAGCAAAAGAAGCTCAGAAACAGCACCAAAGCAAAAAAAAAGAATGTTACCTGACTGAAATTTAAATCTCCAAATACCATTACTTAACAATATTACTCATTTTTTAGTTTACAGATGAACCATATTATTTTAAAAAACATCAAATAGGGTTGGGAAGGTGGCTCAGTGGTAGAGTGCTTGCCTTGCATGCATGAGGCCCTGGCTTCGATTCCTCAGCACCACATAAGCAAAAAGAAAAAAGCCAAAAGTGGTGCTGTGGCTCAAGTGGCAGAGCGCTAGCCTTGAGCTGAAGAGCTGAGGGACAGTGCCCAGGCCCAGAGTTCAGGCCCCACAACCGGACCCAAAAAAAACAAAAAACAAAAAACATCAAATAAAGTTACCACAATTTTTTTTTCTTAAACTTGATCAGTCACATTTAGAAGTCAAAGTTAATTACTTAGGTACTATTATTATAAATATAGTCCCATTTCCTACAATGAGAACCTCATAACAGTTTGAAATTAATTTCACTTACAAATTATATTAGTTACAAAATTCAGGGCAAGGGGACAAATCATGTCGTCCAGTAACAGGAATACTTTATCCTGGGTTTGATCCCCAGCACTGCCATAACCAAATCAAACAAAAAACTAAGAAGAAAATTTCCTTCTTTAAGATGGTTCAGCTCGGCACTGATGGCTCACGCCTGTAATGCTAGCTTCTCAGGAGGCTGAGATCTGAAGATCATGGTCCAAAGCCAGACTGGGCAGAGAAGTCCATGAGATTCATCTCCAATTAACCACCAGAAAACTGCACTGTGGTTCAAGTGGTAGAACACTTGCCTTAAGCTGAAGAGGTCAGGGACAGTGCCCAGGCCCAGACAAAAAAAAAAAAAAAAAGTACAAATAAAAAGAGGCAACAGTATTTGCAAAGGGAAGTAAATCAAAACATTTAAGCTACTTATGTTATACTTACAATATCAAGAAATATTTGAAGACTACTAATACACAATTATTAAGTTTATTAAATTATTAAATATATTATGGAAATGTAAAAAAAGAAAAAGAAAAAAGTTTATATGCTTTAAACTATGTTACTTCTATTAAATAACAGTGGAAATAGAACACACAAGAAAAGAAGTGCATACCCTACAACCATATGGGCTCAGAATATAATTAAATAATACATGATCAGAAACATCTATCCCTAGAAATATAAAGAGTTAATAGGTATACATACCCTTCCCATTTCAAACTCTCGACAGGCCATTACAATGATCTAAAAAAGGAGATGTACAGAATAAAGAACACATCTGTTAAACACAATTTTACTTTCTAAATAAAATGCTAACTTCTAGAATTACTCTTTAGGGCAAAGCGCATTTGGTCTCTAGATATAAGCACCTTTAATATTAAAAGTGTGATTTAGGGCTGGGAAGGTGGCTTAGTGGTAGAGCGCTTGCCTTGCATGCATGAGGCCCTGGGTTCCATTCCTCAGCACCACATAAGCAAAAAGAAAAAAACCAGAAGTGGAGCTGTGGGTCAAGAGGTAGAGCGCTAGCCTTGAGCTGAAAAGCTGAGGGACAGCACCCAGGCCCAGAGTTCAGGCCTCACGACCAGACCCCAAAAAATAGAAATAAATAAATAAAAAATAAATAAAAATAAAAGTGTGATTTAAAGAAGCTATTAAAATCGTATCTTCCAAATAAAAGCCCCTTTATACTTCAACAAATTAATCAAATTTAATAAAATTAAAGGTTGAAGCTGGGTCAACAGTTCATGCTTGCAATCCTAGCTATTCAGGAGGCTCAGAGCCAGCCAGCCCAAGCAGACAAATCTCATGGAGTCTCTTATCTCCAATTTATCAGCAAAAAGTAGAAAGGAGAGAACTAGCTTAAGTGGTAGAGAACCACTTGAGCAAAAACATTAAAGGAGAACACTGAAACCCAGAGTTCAAACCCCAGTAGTGGTATGGATTTCTTTTTTTTTTTTTTGATCGGCTTGAACTCTGGGGCCTGGACATTGTCCCTCAGCTCTTCAGCTCAAAGCTCGCACTCTACCACTTGAACCACAGTGCCACTTCCTATCACTGTTTTTTTTTTAAACAAAAGTTATTCTATATCATCAGACTTGACTTTTTCTTTTCTGTTTTTTCTTTTGTAAGTCCAGGGGCTTTGAACTCAGAGCCTGGGGACAGGGCAGGGTAGGGCTGTCCCTGAGCTTTTGGGCTCAAGGCTGATGAGCTACCACTTTGATGAGTCACAGCTCCACTTCTGGTTTTTTATTGGTTCATTGGAGATAAGAGTCTCAAAGACTTTCCAGTCCAGACTGGCTTTGAATTGCAATCTTCGGATCTCAGCCTCCTGAGTCACAAGGATTACAGACAAAAGCCACCAGCATCTAGCACCCACCTTTGACATTTTATATGGCAACTTTAAAACTTGGAGAAAAGTTGGAGGACTGTTAGTATTTCACAGTGATTGTTTTATTATAGTTACTCCTTTACTCATCTTTTTTTAAAAAATACATTTTAAAGTAAATTGCAGAAATCAGTATACCCTCCCTTAACTGCCTCAACATGCATATCACTACCTAGAGCTCAGTAATTTTTTTTGGTCGGTTGTGGGGCTTGAACTCTGGGCTTGGGCGCTGTCCTTCAGCTCTTCAGCTCAAGGCTATCGCTCTACTACTTGAGTTACAGTGTCACTTCCAGTGTTCTAGTGGTTTATTGGAGATAAGAGTCTCACAGACTTTCCTGCCCCGACTGGCTTTGAACTGCAATCCTCAGATCTCAGCCTCCTGAGTAGCTAGGATTACAGGCATGAGCCACTGGTGCCCAGCCAAGCTCAGTAACTTTTATATCGTTTATGGTTACTTTCTTCTTGAGGTAAATTTTACTTCCAATGAAATACCTAAATCTTAAGGGAACATTCTAAGTCTTAACAAAATGCATACACCTGTGAAAATCGAAGTGTTAAGATGTTAAGATCTGACCACCATCCAATTTATTATTTATTCTTGTTTAAAATCTCATATAAAATAACACTATTGCCAGGACACTGGTGGGTCACACCTGTAATCCTAGCTACTCAGGAAGCTGAGATCCGAGGATCATGGTTCAAACAAAGCCAGACCAGGCAGGAAAGGTCATGAGATTCCTATCTCCAATGAACCACCTAAAAACTAGAAGGGGAGCTTTAGCTTACAGTGGCAGAGGACAAGAAAAACAGGCCACTGAAAGCATGTAGTCTTGAGTTTAAGCCTTACTCCGGATGACCAACAACCAAAAAAACAAAAAACAAAAAACCGAAAAACAACAACAAAACTCTACCACCTGAGATAACAGAGGGTGCCAGTGCTTTAGAATCATTTTAATTACACAGAAAAATCCTATTGCAAAGCTCATAAAGACCAATGAGAGTTCTTTATTCCTGGATTTCTTCATTCACACTCCCAACAATCAGCAATCAAATGTTTTAGATTCAAGGGTGATACACAGTTGACAAAGGTGGCTATTTGCAGTTATCCTAAATCATATTTCCCTGCTTCCAAACCTACTGGCACACTATTTTCCTTCACCTCAAAGAAGAAGAAGAAACTGATGCCAATAGCTTAATATGTTATTAACTGATGAATTTTAGTTAGGGGGTAGATAGGGAGAGACAAATCCTAGTTTCTCTCACACTTTATGTTAACAATTTATAGTTATGTGCTTACGCATGTTTCCTGGGAAAGACTCAAAAATGTCTGGTGAACAGACCAGGACATGACTGTTTAATATTGAGTCTCTCTTTCCCAGGAAACATGCGTAAGCACATAGAGTAATTCATGAAAATATGAGACACATTCCTGGAAATTAGTTCTTTTTTCCCTAAATATTTGTTATAATCAAACATGCTATTATGGCTAAAAAATTCTCTCATTCTTTAGTTAGTAAAACATTCTATGTCAAAATTAATTTTAAAATATAAATGACTTACTACAACATTGTATTCCCATATCATCCTCCAAAAATCTATCACGGTATTCGCTAAAGGTCCTTGGGTTGCCACATATGCTTTTGGCCCATAGACACCCTAAAATAATTAAAAGTAAATTTCACATTTATTATGATTATAAAAAAAATTCACAACCAAAATTTAAAGTTTCAAACTTTATTAGTAATAATGTTTCACCTAAAAGTTTTCTAAGTTTTCTTTATAGTTCATAACAATACAGCAAAAACATATCCAATTCATTTCAGCTTTCTGGTAACCACTGCTGCTGCTGTGTATTTATTAGATAGGCTATAAAGAAACTGATCATTAAAAACCATTCCTTACTTATTAAAAATTACTTACCTAAGAATTAAAAACTAATGCCTTAATTCTTAATAAACAAAGCTACCTTAGCAGTAATAGAAAGCATGACTCAGTTGTAAAATCAGAACTGAAACTATCTTGGCTGGTTTCTTCCATGGCTACCTCAGTTAATTCAATTTAAAAGTTCATTTAGTTAGGCGCCAGTGGTTCATGCCTGTGATTCTAACTACTCCGGAGGCTGAGATTTGAAGATGACAGTTTCAAAGCCAGCCAAGAAAGAAAAATCCCGAGACTCTTATTTCCAATTAACCACTCAAAAACCAGAAGTAGAGCTGTGGCTCAAAGTGGTAGAGCTCTAGCCTTGAGCAAAAGAGCCCAGGAAAGATGCTCAAGCCCCACAACTGACAAAAAAAAGTTCATTTAATATCTACTAAATACGTCTTAAATAATAAACTCAAGAATAGATCAAATAGGAAATAGTTGACTAAAATAAAACTACCACATAAGTGCATCATACAACAAATCAATGTCCTGAAGTACAATTAAAAAACAGAATTTCTAGTACATGCTCAAAAACCCCCCAAACCAACCAACAATGACAACATCTGAGAGCACAAATATACTATTTATTAGTTTATGTTCTATTAATTTTAGTTTTTACTGCAATCATAAAACTGATAAATGAAAATTTTATTTCAAACCATGACTATCCACTGTTGACAAAGGCAGTAAAATTATACTGCATAAAGTCTTACTAAGTTTTGTTGACAAGATAACTTACTAAAATATCAAAAATACCATATATAAATTTAACAATTTAAAATGTTAAATTTAACAATTTAAAATGTTAAATTTAACAATTTAAAATGTTAGTTATATAATTAGAAATACTAAAATTAAAATAACCTTTTATTAAAAAGCCTTTTAATTATATTAAAATAAGTCTTTATATTTTTTTATTGTAAAAATACTGTACAGAGAGGTTACAATTACATGAGTAAGGTTAATAAGTACATTTCCTATTGAGCATTGTTACCTCCTCCTTTGTTTTTCCCCTACCATCCCTTCCCTCCTCACCTCCCCAATTCTTCCCTCCCCTGCAAGTTATAAAACTGGTTTTCACATAGTGTCTTGTACATCTCATTGTTACAATGATTCAACCTATATCCTATTTTCAGTATTTTGTTATTTCCCTTCCCCTCCCCAAATTAGAAAAATGTATATACAAGATGCAGGGCACTGACATCAAATACAGTGAAAACAGGGATATACTGTGGGGGAAGAACATACAAGAGAAACAACAACAAAAAAAATTTACATAGTACACTTTAAATACGTATGTTAAAAACAATAGCAAGGAAGAAAAAAGCACTTGTGTCTCTATCTTGGGGTTCATTTATCTTATATGGTCATATGTAAATAGCTTTTGACCTTTTCTGCGTGTACCAGACTTACACTAGTTATAAAATAAGTCTTTATATTTAAACTCAAGTAACAGTTTGCATCTCTACTGATAGTTATTTTTAAATTATTTAATGAGGAAGAAACTGAAGCAGGAGAATCAGGAGCTGAAGGCAACCTAAACTGTACAGTTCTTTCTCAAAACTAAAATAGCAAACAAGCAAAAAAAATCACTTGACTACTTTTGACCAAAGAGAACCAAAGCTACCTAAAAAAGACTATGTTGCCATGCACCAGTGGTTTACATCTATAATCCAAGCCACTCAGAAGGAAGAGATCTGAGGATTACAGTTCTAAACAGGATTGCTCATGAAAATCTGTTGGTTTTTTTTTTGGTTGGTCATGGGGCATTTTGAACTCTGGGCCTGGGTGCTGTCCCTCAGCTCTACAGCTCAAGAGAGCGCTCTACCACTTGAGTCACAGCACCACTTTCAGTTTTATGAGTGCATTATTGGAGATCAGAGTTTCACGGCGTTTCCTGCCTGAGCTGGCTTTGAACCACAATCCTCAGATCTCAGCCTCCTGAGTAGTTCAGATTACAGGCGTGAGCCACCAAGCCCAGCTGAAAATCTGTGTTATTCTTATCTCCTATTAACCACCAAAAAGCTAGAAGTGCAACTACGTCAAGTGACAGACCACTACAAGCCTAGGGACAATGCCCAGGTCCTGAGTTCAAGCCCCAGAACTGGCATACAAGAAAAGACTATGTTAAATTTTGCTGTCACTTAAAAACAGTAACAATTACAAGTTTTTAAATTTTTAAAGTTAATGTTCTATAATTTTAAACCGATTTTACCTAGTAATCCTAGTACCAACAATTTCTAAGGAATTATGAAAAATGAACAAAGGGTCAATTCTTTTATTTTTAGTACTTTTCCGGCTGATACCATGTCCAGGGAACTTAAAGGATATTATTAAAACATACATAAGACATTAAGAATGATAAAGGAATACCATGCAACATTAATACATACCTTAATAAAATTTGCATTAATATAGTCTGAATCTTGAGAAGGAGTTTTCAAAGTCAACTTAACTCGGCTATGATCAACTACAAGAAAAAAATTTCAAAAATTATGTTTCACTGGCATTTAAGTGTTTTCTGATGAAGCATAATAAATAAAGCTAAGATAGTTAAAAATGTTAGTTAAAAAAATAAAGACTGGACACTGGTAGCTAACTCCTACAAGCCTCACTACTCAGGAGGCTGAGCTATGAGGTGGTTCAGAGACAGTCTGGGCAGCAAAAGTGGAGCATGGCTCCAGTGTTAGACTACTACCCTTGAACAAAAAAGCTCAGGGACTGTGCCTAGGCCCTACGTTCAAGGCCTGAAACTGGCGCGCACGCACGCACGCGCGCACACACACACACACACACAAATAAAAGTTAATAAAAATGAAGTCTAGGTATTTGTAGGGCAATTTCTAACATTATACTTTAATATTTTTGGCACTCTTATTAAGCTTAAAAACGAATCTAATGAAATTAAATATAAAGGAAATAAAAGCAGTAGTTTCCTTCCATGCTTCTCCTATCAATACAACTGCCCTAGAGCTTGACTCCAAAGAGATAAAACCAAAAATGGCTACATAAGAGGCATAGAAAATCTGTACCTTAACTTTCCTCATGAACACTAACAAACTATATCAATAAAATAAAAATCATACCAATACTGTGAAATTTATGTAATCGCTTAAACATAATAAAAAATTGTAAAAAATCATAAATACTGTTGTCAAGCAAATAGGAAGCTATTAATTCTATAAGCAGAAAGAATCACTATAATTAAAATTAACATTAGAGTATGCTGAAAATCCCCTATTTACCATTTGTAAAGGTTAGCTCAGTTTTTTTTGTTGTTGTTTTTGTTGGTCATGGGACTTGAACTCTGGGCCTGGGCACTGTCCCTCAGCTCTTCAGCTCAAGGCGAGCGCTCTACCACTTGAGCCACAGCACCACTTCCAAGCTCAGTTTTAGACCTAATAATGTATAGACATTTCCCAGTTCTGGGACTTGCCTCCAATATACTGGACATACTAAACAGTATTACTGGGCATGGTCACACAAGCTTGTAAATTTCAGCTCTCAAGAGGTTGAAGCAAGAAAGACAAAGATAAGACCTGCATAGACAATATAGGGCAGGCCTCACTTCAAAAACAAACCAAAAAACATCAACAACAAAAAGATGATTATGGTAAAATTTCCATTTATTATAAAAATTACCAAACAATATAAAGAACCTTATTTTTCAGAACCAGTTTATGAGCACTGCCACTAACCTTCCTTCTCTACCTCTGTTAAAAAAATCAAAGCTTCCTTTCTATCACAATTTCTCTGGCCCTTATCCCTTCCATTATATTCGTATTAGTATTAATCATAACAAGACAGACTATAAATGTTAATCTGTATGTGTTCTCTATCACCTAGATTGTGATCTCTGAAAAAAGGCAGGGATTTTTGCCAATTTGTTTTTGCATCACCAGAACATAATATATGTGCAAAGCTGTGTGTGTGTGAGAGTGTGTGTGTGTGTGTGTGTGTGTGTGTGTGTACACATACGTGAGCACAGAGCCTGGGCCTTGAACTCAGCATCTAGTCATTGTCTCTGAGCTTTTGTGCTCAAGTACACTTGAGCTACCACCTGAACCACAGCTCTACTTTCAGCTTTTGAGTAGTTAACTGGAAATAAAAGTCTCAGAGAATTTCCCCGTTCAGGCTGGCTTTGAACCTTCTCAGATCTCAGTATCCTGCTAGGATTACCAGTATGAGCTACAGGAGCCCAGCTTTTGGTAAAATGAATCAAACTTATGAAAACAGAAACCTTGTGGTTTGGGGGCTGGGAAGGTGGCTCAGTGGTAGAGCACTCGCCTTGCATGCTTGAGGCCCCGGGTTCAATTCCTCAGCACCACATAAGCAGGAAAAAAAAAGCTGGAAGTGGCGCTGTGGCTCAAGTGGTAGAGTGCTAGCCTTGAGCTGAAGAGCTGAGGGACAGCATCCAGACCCAGAGTTCAGGCCCCACGACTGGACCCAAAAAATTAAAATTAAAATTAAAAAAAGAAACCTTGTGGTTTTTGTAATTCCCTACATGAAAGTCAAAGAAGTAGAGAGATTATCTCTGAGTATGTGCATCAACTAAGGGAACACAGTAAGATTATCTTAATAAAAACTGTCCATGACAGAAAGAAATAAGAGAGGGGGTTTTAACAAGAAATACACTCACTACCTTACTTATGGAACTGTAACCCCTCTGTATATCACCTTGACAATAAAAAAAAAATAAACTGTCCTTATACCATACTAGTCTCTACTCTGAGGTATGCAACTGATACAGTCCAAATGTCTATATACCTATATACCTCTCATATATATAAACTGATTCCCGATGAAATAGTATTAAGAGGCATGCTCTGGTGACTGACATAGCTGTCATTATAAAAAAAAAAAAAAAAAAAAAAAAAGCCCAAAGAAGCTTGTTTAACCTTATTTCATGAGAACAGTGAGAAATCACCATCTAAGAACCCAGGTGTTAGCCTTTACTAGAGTCCAAAGAAGCTGGGGTCCCTAATCTTGTACATCCTAGCCTCTTAAATGGCAAGACATATATTTGTATTGTTTATAAACTACAAAGTTTATAACGTTTTTGTTATAGCAGCCTGAACAAACCGAAGTAACTTTTGTAAGGAAATCTGGGTATGTTTTTTAAAAGCTTGCTGAATGGCTACTATGCTAGGTTACTAGGAAAAGCTTAGACTGATATAACACTCAAAAACATAATAAGGGCTGGGAAGGTGGCTCAGTGGTAGAGCGCTTGCCTTGCATGCACGAGGCCCTGGGTTTGATTCCTCAGCACCACATAAGCAAAAAGAAAAAAGCCTGAAGTGGCACTGTGGCTCAAGTGGTAGAGTGCTAGCCTTGTGCTGAAGAGCTGAGGGACAGCGCCCATGCCCAGAGTTCAAGCCCCACAACCGGACCCAAAAAAACCCAACAACAACAAAAAATCATAATAAGTATTACTGTTATCTCTATGTTACAAACAATAAAATAGCCACAGAAATAGAGTTCAAGTTCTTATAGCTACCAACTGATGAAGTCAGTAGTTGATTGTCTGCAGGCAGAATTCTTCACTATTACAGTATACCTAATGGTTTGTTAATTGTTTTGTTTTTTGTGGGTTTTTTTTTGGTTGGTGGTGGGGCCTGAACTCTGGGCTACCTTGAGCTCTTCAGATCAAGGCCAGCAATCTACCACTTGAGCCACAGCACCACTTCCAGCTTTTTCTGCTTATGTGGTACTGAGGAATCCAACCTAGGGACTCATGCATGCAAGGCAAGCACTCTACCACTGAGCCACCTTCCCAGCTTTACACCTGTTAATTTTGTTAACACTGGCCATCCACACATCCTACAGCCAAGAATAATGTGCGACAAAAATAACAGAACGATGAAGGATTCAATCTAGGCAAAAAACTAGTGAGGAACAGAGGTAAGAAAACAAGACAGAGGCTATGACTGAAAGAGTTATTGGATTTCAACTTGGAACTGGTCATTGGCATCAAAAGTTAATTAAAACGCCGAGAAAAATCAAAACAAACAAACAAAAAGCCAGCACTGAATCTAGCATTACAAAGTCACTGAAAACCATATCCAGGCTGTTTTAGACAGAAGTTTTAATAATGGCAATAGTTAATTAAGGAATTAATGTCATAGAATGTAGGAATTTTAAGATACTTGAAGGGAAAGAGAAAGACAATTGGCAGCTTAACACAGTAGGCACAAAACAAAATTTTCATTTTATAAACGGGGTCACTTATTCAAAGTCACTTTACCAGAAAACTATAATATCTAAAAATATAACTAATATTCTTGAAACATAATATTATCAATCTAAGACATGCTTAGAGGTACATATTTAGACAACTGAGAATAGCAGACATAATGGTGTTTCCCCCCCCCCCCCCCCGGCTTTTTTTTTTTTTTTTCTTTTTGCTTATGTGGTGCTGAGGAATCGAACCCAGGGCCTCATGCATGCAAGGCAAGCGCTCTACCACTGAGCCACCTTCCCAGCCCCCATAATGGTGTTTTGAGTCATTTATGATCCATTTTCATACACAAGTAATCAAGGTTCTTTTGTTAACAGGTAATGGACAAATCAGTGTTCTTACCATTTTATAAAAACAATATTTTATATTGTTTTATTTTTTAACGAAATAATTTCTTTGAACAAAAGTCTACAAAAATATTTCTCTTGGAATTCTGATACTCAAAAATAATCATTAGAGCAACTGTGATGTTTACATAAGACAAACTAAAACAACTATCATAACGAAAAGCAAGAAGCACAATTATAAATTATTATTTTGTAGTGTACCTTGAGAAAAAGATTATAAATCACATTCAGAAAGAATAAAGCTGGTTTGGTTATAAAAATGCTAATTAGTATTCCTATTTGTTCTATCAAAGGTATTTAAACTTACATGGCAGTATGTCCTTATATCTGTTCTTTTTAACATTTTCTTCTTTTTCTCCAGTGGCTGTGGGATAAATCTTTTCTGTTCTATATTTGGTAGACAATCTTCTTAATCGCTTAAAATATAAAAAAAAAAATCAAGTTTAGAAAAACATTGATATTTTCAAAATGTTAATGATTTACAAATAGCTCTTCACTGAATTCTGCTGACCTAATTCCTCAAAACTAATTCTCCTGTTTTTCTAAGCTGTTAATTATCCTTTAATAATTAACCCTAAGGGTCATTTCTTTTTAGCATAAATGCAAACGTAAGAGTAATATTTCTTCCAAATAAGCAGCAAAGGAAAAAACTATAATTAATTTCATATAAAGATACCATTAATAAATGAGTATGCATACTTAACTCTTTCATTTACTCAAGTAACTTGTGTTTTAGTGGAGTAAATACCTGACTTTAAAAATCATGATAAAGAGCACAAGTTTCATTATTCCTTTTCTTAATAAACTATGAACATCCATGATGTGAAAGCTTTCTCCAAGACATAAGCTAATGATTACTTATAAAACACTGTAAAACAAAGTCCTTTCATATTGGATTAGAAATGTCCAACAAAGACCAATTCTGCTTGTTCACTGCATTACAGAAGTGGTTTGTGGGTTAGTGACAAATTCTTACCACATATGGCAGTAGGGATGTTCTTTGGGCTGGAATATTTCTGTGTGTCAGTAATATACTTCCTGCTTTCAGAAGAACTGAAAGTCGGCATTGTGAATTGTTAAAGCCTACTCAAATACACTGCTAAAATTTAATTTCAAAGCCATCTACTTTTCTTCAGGATTAAAAACACTGAAAACATTCTGGCTACTAGTCAATAACTTATAAAAAAAAATCTGATAACTGACTTTATCATCATTTTATTTTTGCTATTTGTGACACTGGTATTTAAACAACTAAGAATTTTATGTTTGTATTTTTAAAAAATTAGACAAAAGCTTATTTACATAGTATTCTTAGCCCTTATTTATTGTATATATGTATGGAAATGTCATACTGTACCAGATTTAAGTACCATATATCAATTAAAAATATTATGAATACACCTTAAAATATTTTCATCAGATAAGACAGTTTGTACAATACATTATGACTTTTGTTTTGTACTTAAAAAAATCAACAGCAAAGGGCTGGGATGTAGCTCAGTGGCAAAGCGCTTCTCTAGCAAGTGCAACGTCCTGGGTTCGATCCCCAATACCAAAAAAGAAAAGACAAAAAAAAAAAAAAAAATCAACAGCAAATGCCAGATGTGATAGTGGCATATGCCTGTAATTCTAGCTACTCAAGAGACTAAGATCTAAGGAATATGGTTCAAATCCAGTCTGGACAAGAAAGTCCATGAGCCCAAAAGCCAGAAGCAAAGCTAGGACTCAAGTAGTAGAATGCTCACCTTGAGCAAAAAAAGGTCAAAGACAGTGCCCCAAGTCCTGAGTTCAAGCCCAGGACCTGTATAATACATAAATTTAAAAAAATCAATAGCAAGGAAATTCTACCAAACTATACTAAAAGTTAATTTTCAAGTAGACAGCTATTCCCTACCAAAAAAAAAAAAAAAATCCCCTCTACACTTCAGCCATCTAAATTAAAATTCCGAATTTTTAGCTTTCCAGTTATATAGACAATGAACACATTTAAAACCTGTCACAACCTCTGTAAGAAGAGATTAGTACATAAAATGGCTCAATAAATATTTACTAATATTACTGAAACTCAGATGTTATTTGCTACCTCAAGTTCATAATATTCACATATTCTGGGTCAATTTTATCTGACTAGAGCTGTTATATAGCTTGTGCATCAAATTTGAGCTGGCTTTGGAATTACCTGGAAGGCTAAACTACTGGGCTCTATCCTGAGAGCTTCTATTCAGGATTTGAGATAAAATATGAGAGTTTTAATTCTTAGCTTAGGTGATGCTGCTGTGACCTAGCCTTGAAAACAACCAGCATAAGGTGTTCAGGTTCTACATTAGAAGTCATTACAAGTACTGACTGACTGACTTGAGGGAATGGATATTTCTCTCTCTCTCCCCTCTCCTCTCTCTCTCTCTCTCTCTCTCTGTGCCAGTTCTGGGGCTTTTACTCATTCCTGGGCATGGTGCCTTGTAAGAATTATGCCTGCCTTTGACCTCACTTTGACCTCAGCTCCACCCAGACCTGAGCTCCTCCTTGCCCTGGAGTTCCCACCATATAGCTGGCCCCTCTCTCTCCGCCCAGACGCACCTGACCTCCCATCCACCTCACTTCCTACCCACCCCTCAGACCCTTCTGCTACCTAGATAGTGGAGGCTGCCATGTGCTCTCTCTCTGGGAGAAATATGGCTACTCTAATAAGCCTTGTAAGAATCTTTCTCCTGTGCCTGCCTGCCTCCGCATGGTCCCCTGAGATGGATATGATGGATCCTTTCATCCCTGAGCTTCTTCTGCTCAAGGCTAGCACTCTACCAAGTGAGCCACAGAGCCACTTCTGGTTTTTTATATAGTATAGTACTAAGGAACCCAGGCCAGGGCTTCATGCATGCAAAGTGAGCAGTCTCCCACCAAGCCACATTCACAGGCCTGATTCTCAACAATTCTGATTCCTTTTACTTGATGTATAGGCTGACAACATCATATACTCTTCAGAAAGTTGCTTAGTGATTTATCATAAGAAATTAAGGAATGAATTAGGGAAGAAAAAGAATGTACTTCAAAAGAAAAATAAGTTGGGGGTAAGGAAAGATCATGGTTAAATAGCAAGAGAAAGCAAAACCAGACTGTGAGAAACCTACTGGCATAAATAAACAAATGAAAAGGGGTATAAGGAACAAAATGGAAAAACAAAACCTGCTCTAAATCACTTTTCCATTTCATGAAACACCAGAATAATACAACTGTATGGACATGGAAACACTTTATATCAGCAGTGGGTAACTGGCAGAACAACAAAATATCATTAATTGATACTTCCCAAGATTTTACCTAAAAAAAAGAAGCCCCATGATATACATCTTTCTACATCTCTGGCTATGTTTTCTTTGCTTTTTAGTGGTCATTATACTCAAATACTTTCAAATATTATCCATTTTTAAGACGCTCTAAGGAAGCTTCAGATTCTCCCCATCCAAAATAATCTTTCCTTTCTAAGTTCTTGTTACTAAAAGAAATTATATCTTATATCTTTACTTCCCTTACTAATATTAACTGTGAACAAAAAAATTACTGAGATGTCTATTTGTCATGCCCTGAGAATACTAAATGCTTTTATACTGAATAAAATCAATCAACCACAGAATGGTCTGGTCTGGTCTGCTAACAACTACATAGTAGCACTGTTTGTACATTTATTTATTTTTTTTTTTGGTCCGGTCGTGGGGCCTGAACTCTGGGCCTGGGCGCTGTCCCTCAGCTCTTCAGCTCAAGGCTAGCGCTCTACCACTTGAGCCACAGCGCCACTTCCGGCTTTTTTCTTTTTGCTTATGTGGTGCTGAGGAATCGAACCCAGGGCCTTGAGCATGCAAGGCAAGAGCTCTACCACTGAGCCACCTTCCCAGCCCCAACATTTATTATTTTGCCTGTAAAAAAGAACTTTGAGGCCGGGTGCCAGTGGCTCACGCCTGTAATCCTAGCTACTCAGGAGGATGAGATCTGAGGATCACGTTTCAAAGCCAGCCCGGGCAGGAAATTCCATGAGACTCTTTTCTCCAATAAAAACTACTAAAAAACCGGAAGTGGTGCTGTGGCTCAAGCGGTAAAGCGCTCGCCTTGAGCTGAAGAGCGCAGGGACAGCGCCCAAGCCCAGAGTTCAAGCCCCATGACCAACAACAACAACAAAAAAAGAACTTTGATAGCACCAAAGTTCACTTAATTAGATAAAACAGAAAATGTCTACATAAAATATTGTTTTAAATTCCTGATCACCGGATCACAGCTTTTGTAAAGCTGTCCTAGAAATTTAGCAGGGGGGAACCCCTCTATTTCTTACCATGCTGTAATGAACTAAGAACCTTATTGGAAAGCACATGGTGTCTAGAATATACGAGAACAGCACTGAACCAAGAATTAATACTTTATTGCTGAGGGTGGTGGCTCATGTCTTAATTCCATCTAATCAGGAGGCATAGATCAGTGTGATACATTTGGAAAAAGTCACGCATGTGTATTCTGTAAGAATAATCATTTCAGTCTCATACTAAAAGAATGTTTTAATGGATCTGTCAATTACCATTTCCTCGGGTTAGTTATGAAATATTTTAAATGCTGCTTGTCTGATTTCCTAGCTTCTTTTTATTTTCTCATTAAAGTGTAATACTTCAGCCTTATAGAATTGCCACTGTCACCACCAGCCACCTTCCATGCCTTAACACAAAAGCTTCACAATTTTGGTCTTGTTGGTAAGTTAATAAAACTCTGGAAGTGT
The DNA here is from genome assembly GCF_019054845.1 of Dipodomys spectabilis. Classification (NCBI taxonomy): domain Eukaryota; kingdom Metazoa; phylum Chordata; class Mammalia; order Rodentia; family Heteromyidae; genus Dipodomys; species Dipodomys spectabilis. The sequence goes on from NW_024870766.1 coordinate 14,773,743, forward strand.
TATTTCCTTTGGAAAGCCTTTCTTAAACATTTCCTCTTTAAACTGCTTCTCAACCCACTGCAGTGAGTCTGTAATACACCATTCTACTATGATTTAGGAAATCTGGCCTGACTCTCCACTATACTACAAACCTGAAAGCAAAGACTGGAGAGAGAGAGAAAGAGAAGGAGGGAGAAGAGAGGGGGGAGAGATGGAAATGGAAAGAGAGGGAGGGAGGGAGAAGGAGCGGGAGAGAGAATGTGTATGGTGGGTGGTGTGTGTGTGCTGGGCTTGCTCAAAGCTAGTGCTCTGTGCGTGTGCGTGCGTGCGTGCGTGCGTGCGTGTGTGTGTGTGTGTGTGTGTGTGTGTGTGTGTGTGCTGGGCTTGCTCAAAGCTAATGCTCTACCACTTGAGTCACAGCTCCATTTCTAATTTTTTGATGGTTAACTGCAGATAAGTCTCATGGACTTTCCAGCCCAAGGTGACTTCCAAGTGCTTAACCTCCTGAATACCTACGGATTACAGGTGTGAGCCATCAGTGCCTGGCCAAGACTAGACTTTTTTTAAACTGGATTTCACAGATCAATATCTAGTGCAAAGCAAGTTGTACTAAAGAATTATTAGGCTTTCTCACATAAAGTCACAGGAATTTCTTTAATACATAGATATTCTTCTCCCTCCTTCCACTCACTGCTTTTGGCTGAGATATTAAATTTGGGGTCTTATACATCCTAGACAAATACTCTACCTATGACTTATATAGCCCTTGCCCTAACATTAGAATTTTTTTTTTTGTAGACAGGGTCTCACTATGCAAGGCCAGTCTGTCCTTAAACTCACCATCCTACACTTGTCTTCTGAGTGTTGGGCTTACAGGCATGCCCTACCATCTTAAGCTTCACATTATGGAGTTCTTGATACAAACAAAAAAATGGATTTAGTATTGTTTTAAAGTTTCAAATTGTTCTCTGTTTAAAACGCAAAGCCAAATGATTTTCACAGGACTTCAAAAATGACAAGCAATGTGACTACCATCTTAAAATACTTGTTTGTTCATCAAAATTTGAATTCTTACTAGAATAGAACAGTTTCATTATCTAAGGACTGAAGCTACTGTAAATGTGTTGTGTGAAGTTTGTTAAATTTCTCCAGAATCAAATAGTTAATTGTCTATTGGGTTGTTCACCATATGCCTCTTGGGCATCTCAGACATATCTAAATAGCATGTCTGTTTAGTAGTTCTTCAAGCCAAAACCCTAGGAGTCACCTTTGATTCCTTTCCTTCTTTCCTCTCCAATCCATCAATAGTCTTTATTACTTAGTTCTACCTCTGAAATATATTTAGTCTCTTCCTACTTGGTGAACAGACTCAACTTAAGAGTGTATTTAGACAGACAAATGTTAATTTGTTGGTAAGATTTTAAATAAAAACACAAAAATAGAAATGAAATGGAATTTAGTACTCAAATTCTGATAATAATATAAAATATAAATTACAGAAGCTTAAAATCTTTGTTACTAGACCACGTATCACTGTCACAAATTCACTACTTACAAAATAGTAAATACGCACCCAGGATTGTACAAATCTTAAATTGTACTGTATACAGTAAAATAACCTAAGAGTCACCTGGCTGTAAAATATTGGTAATACCTAACTCATAGTATCTTACTGCTTTTGTCACTGCTCTAAAAATTTTCAAAGGTAATTATTAAAGATTAATAAATATAGGACATGGCATGTAATTGTTAAATGGATAAATTCATGTGTTTTTATACATGAGCTATTTGTTCTGTATTACAAAAATCATTTAACTTAATAATTTGAATTGACCGTACCACATATTTTACATTACAGGAAGGCAAAATACCTCCCCACCAAAATATAATCAGCACATAGTAAAATCAGATTATAATTTTCCATTCAAATTACATCTATTTATACATTATATTATCTCTACCTGCCTTTTTTTTTTTGCCAGTACTGGGGCTTCAACTCAGGGGCGCCAGGTTCCTTTTTCACTTACAGCTGGTAGAATGTTCTACTGCTAGAGCCACTCTCCACTACTTCCTATTTATTCATTCATTCATTTATTTATTTATTTATATTTTACATTTCATTGTTACAATGGGTCATCCTGTAACCTTATTTCAGCATTTTCTTATTTCCCTTCTCCTCCCTAAATTAGAAAAATGTATATACAAGATGCAGGGCATAGGAATCAAATACAGTGAAAACAGGTTATACCATGGGGGAAGAACATACAAAAGAAACAAAAAATCACATGGTACATTATAAGTACATTAAAAACAACAGCAAGAAAGAAAAAAAAACCACTTTTGTCTCTATCGTGAGGTTTATTTCACTCAGCATCATCTTATATGGTCATATGGACATAGCTTTTGACCTTTTCTGCTTGTCCTAGACATATACTAGTTATTACGAATAAGGGAAACCATGGGACCTATGTTTCTTTGGGCTTGGCTTACTTCACTTTAATATGATTTTTTCCCAGTCTTTTCATTTCCTAACAAATGGGGCAGTGTCATTCTTTCTGATGGAGGCATAGAATTCCATTATACACATACATACACATACAGAAACACACACACACACACACTTTCTTGATCCATTGATCTACTGAGGGGCATCTGGGTTGGTACCATATCTTAACTATGGTAAATAATGCTGTGATAAACATAGCTGTGCTGGTAGCTTTACTATAGCCTCGTTTGTGATCGTTTGGGTAAATGCTGAGGACACTTTTAACAACTGACTTCATTATCTACAATATCACTAAAGCATTCAATTTTTCTACTATCAGAGAAAAATATGCAAAATAAAGAAGTCAGACAGTACATACATACATTCACTCATACAACTCACCAAATTACACAGTGATCCAGTATATAATCACACTCTATGGTTTATCATAGCTAATGCATACAAAGTGAAAAGCTTAAAGATGTTTAAAGCAAGTCCAGTAAAAATCTAAGCACTAGTTTCAAGAGTCCTCTGCCAACAGAATCACACAAGACCCCTTAAATTCATGCAAAAACAAGTTGTGATTTGTGAAATGTTTTCTACCAAGGAAATTTGTCAGAGATAGTGTCCAGGGCTTTTACTGGACACTAATCATATAATTAGTTTCTATCTAACATATTACTAAAATTCTAAGCTTCTAGAAAGAAAGCAGGTATCTAAACCTTATTGTTTATAAAACTGAGGAACAGTAGCCTGGTGCTGGTAATTCACACCTGTAACCCTAGCTACTCAGGAAGCTGAGATCTGAGGATCACCATTCAAAGCCAGTCCAGCTAGCAAAGTCCATGACACTCTTATCTCATCTCCAATTAACCACCAGAAAACCAGAAAGGTGCTGTGGCTCCAAGTGGGAGAGTGCTAGCTTTGAGCAAAAGATATCAGGGACAGCACCCAGGCCCTGAGTTCAACCTCCATGAAGGACCAGGAAAAAAAAAAAATTGAGGAACAGTGAGCCACTCTTCTCAGGGGAACCCAGGTTCCTAGAAATCATCCAAGCAGATCTTCCCATACCTAGTAGTGTCAGGCCTGTTGTTTAATCCTTTTTTTCTACAAATCTCTTTTTAGTTTAGCAATCAAACTAAAAATCAAACTGCCTTTCAAGAAGGTATTTCAAAAAGACATACGGCTGTATCACAAAAATTGTTGGTATTAACACAGTAATATACTATTTTACACTCCTACTTAATTTTCTTAATTGGTGAAACTCAGAGCCACTTAAGTTATGCCATTAGCCTTCTTTTTCTCTTTGTTTTCAGAAAGGATCTCACTTTTTGATTATGCTGACCTCTCACCTAGATCCTGTTGCCTTCCTAGTAGCTGGGAATACAAGTGTAATCCAATGTATCCATCTACCTAAGCAAATTATTTTTAAGATTTCAAGAAATGGACATGTTGAGTCAAAGAGCACATATATCAATATGATTAGAAGTGGCCAAGATACCTTCCTAAAGAGGCCTTCCAAAGGGAGGCCTTCACAAGTTTGCCTTCAACACTAGTTTTTCTATGTCCATAAGGAACATCTGCTAGTCTCTTCCTAGAAAATTTTGTCTAGTTATCAACTTTTGAATTTTACCAAATCAGGAAGGCCCTCCAGAAAAAGTATTAACACTTCTCTAATTATTGGACGAGGATATTTTTCTCCTGCTTTCTTGTTCTGTTCATTTTCATGCCATACGTCCATGCTTCTTTTTGTCCTTTTTTTGGAGGGGATTGATCTTGAGACATGGTCTCACTGGTAGCTCAGGCTGATCTTGAACTTATCCTACCTACTGCCTCAACCTCCCAAATTACAGGTTACTACTGTCCATTGTTTCTAGTGGAGTCTTCTTTTTAATTGATACACCAAAATTATTCATGTGTGCTGGTAATAGTTATATATGTTGAAATATTTTATCTAGCTATATTATTCATCATTGCCTCACTTTTGTATGGATTCAAGCCTAATTTTTATTATCATAACATTTATGCTTTAGTATAAATCATGAGAAAGTACTCTAATTCAGTTTGGCTTTGCCCTAAATGTTTGAGTCTTTTTATACTGGCACAATATCTCCACATAATCAAGTATCTATTATATTAAAAAAATTTAAGAGATACACGTTATGGATTGTGTTCCCTCCAAAATTCAAGTATCACCAATATAACAGTTGTGTGTGTGTATATGTTCTTGTCCTATGGCTTGAACCTGAGGTTTGGTCACTGTTGCTGAACCTTTTTGCTCAAGACTAGTACCCTACAACTTTAGCCACAGTTCCACTTCTGGCCTTTGGTAATTAACTGGAGATAAGAGTCTCTCAGACTTTTCTACATGAGCTTGCTTTGAACCATGATTCTCAGCTCTCAGCCTCCTAAGTAGCTAAGACTATATTTCTAAGCCACCATTGCCAAGTCAACAAAAGTTTTAAGGGATGGGGCCTTTATAAAGTGACTAGGCCATGCAGTCTCTTAAGGCCCTTTTAGAAAATGCTTTTTGGCATTAAGCTACCTTTATTAGTTTGCCCTTCTCTACCTTTTCTCCATGGGGATGCACCAGACCAAAGCAGTATCTTCACCTTCCAGCCTCCAAAACTTAGAAACAATTCTTCTCCTTTGGTCTAAACCATTAACAGCAAAAATAAATGAAGACAACGCTGTCTTTCTTCAATATTCTCATGTTTTAAAATGGAATGAAAAAAATTTACAATTCAGCACCATTCTTTATTACAAGGAGATGAACTGGACAAGGTGGCATTACTTTAGCATCACTTTAAGTGGGAATTCTTAGTTCTTATCTAATTTTTAATTGGATAAGGCCACTGATGTGACTCAATGTTTTGTCACCTTAATTTTTATAATGAGCTGATTTATCATTTACTCAAAAACTTAATTATTGTAACCCATTCTCTGTTGTTTTAATGCTTATTAACTTGCAAATAGCCCCACTGTATCAGTTACTTCCAAAAACTTTTTTTTATTCTTGTCTAGCTAACGCTTTCATTAAATGTTCATCATTCTCCTATCTACTTAATTGTTCAAAGGGCTCCCTCCCTTCTTCTTTTCATCAAGATTTTGTCTTCAAATAGTTATAACAAAGGAGTTTTAAGGTAACATGTGGACTTACATGCACAATTCATCTTGGTTGGTCACCCCTTTTCCATTATTCTCCCACAATGATCTCGTCCCCATCCTACTGTTTCCTAGTTTCTTCTTCATATATGTATAGTAAGTTTTATGACTTAATTCACCAAATATTCATCTTTTCCATTTCTCTGCAAAGCCTTCCCTTTAGTTTGACCTCCCTTCTCAACCAAGACATGTTTCAGCTTCCTGATATTCCTTTTAGCTGTTAATTCTTCAAAAGAATGACACTATGAAATCTTACTCCTGCATATAGCATACTTTACTCAGTTTGAACACACACACTCGTATATATGCACATATGGTCCCATATGTGTTTACATATTTATATTTTAGACCTAAGTATCCAACTATCATTGTGTTAGGGTCTAAACTAGTCTTGTTTTTGGCAACTATATGCATTTCCTTTTTTTTTTTTTTTTTGGTCCTGGGACTTGAACTCTGGACCTGAATGCTGTCCCTGAGCTCTTTAGCTCAAGGAAAGCACTCTACCACTTGAGCCACACTTCCAGTTTTTGGTGGTTAACTGGAGTTAAGAGTCTCACGGATTTTCCTGGCCGGGCTGGCTTTGAACCACTATCCTCAGATCTCAGCCTCTTGAGTAGCTAGGATTACAGGCGTGAACCACTAGCATCCAGCCAACACAAAAGTAGGCTAGGTTTTCTTTTTGGTCCAACTTTTTGGTCTACATCATTTGGTTTGAAAACTGAACCCATTTATAAAGTGTTAAAAATTGAAAGGTTAGTTGCCTGAATTATTCTATTGGATTATTTGCTGTTTTATCTTTTTTTGGGGGTCCGGTCATAGGGCCTGAACTCTGGGCCTGGGTGCTGTCCCTCAGCTCTTCAGCCCGCTCAAGGCTAGCACTCTACCTCTTGAGCCACAGCGCCACTTCCGGCTTTTTTTTTTTTTTTGCGTATGTGGTGCTAAGGAATCCAACCCAGGGCCTCATGCATGCATACCACTGAGCCACTTTCCCAGCCCCTATTTGCTGTATTTTCATTGGATGGGGTATTACCACTGGTATGGGGTATATCTCAGCTTTAATAACTTTTTCAATTCAGAACCAATAAAAAAAAATTTACATTCTAGTAAGATACTACTGGTAGCTTTATTTACACAACCAATCACACAATGTTCAGGGATTGAGTTTTTGCATAGGACTACTGGAGTCAGAATGAAAGTATTTGTAATAGGGAGCATGAAGATGGTAAGAGGAGGAATAAGATGAATAAGTGAAGGTACTTAATATGTTCAGGGACATAGTTCACAGTTGTGAGGAGCTATGTTAGGAGCTGGACAGGATAAAATATATAGTATTAGGATAAAGTAAAGGGAAAATAGGGTGGGGTAATAAGTGAGAACAATTTTTTAAAAAAAGGAGAAAGAAAAAACCCATAGAGATCAAGCAAATAAATCAAACGTCCCAAGACCTCAGTCTGTGGCCAGCTAAGTTTGATCTTCAAAATCCACTCTTCTTTAAAAGTCCTTTCTTACAAAGCCCTGCTTCAATAGTATGCAATTTTTCTCTTTTCAGAATCCTTATTGCATTAAATAATAATGGGAAAGCATTTAATGACAACTGTACATTTAAAAATAGCCAACTTGATGTTATATACATTTTACTACACGAAAAAGAAAGATTGCCAAGTATCTTCCTTACACAAAGTATCTTCCTAGCATTTTTCCCCAGGCATTATGTTCCGTTATGTATTAGTGTAAACAACTTTATTTTCTCATCTCTATTACAAATCTGTTTGAGAGACCACATAACCACTGTCCATGCCATTCAAATGGATTGAATTCACAACCAAACAAAATCTTTTGAAATGAAGCAAGCTTTGGAATAATTCTATATAATTGTTAGATTCCAGTTCATCATCTAATAAATCTGGAAACTGCCATTAAGGCCTAGCAAATAAAAAGCAAACAGTATGTTAACAGATCATCTCAGATCTATAAAAGCAAGATCTCAGGATAAACCAGTCTCCAAAACTAGATACTGAACAGAGAATCACCACAGCACAAACCATATGAACAACAGGTTAAAATCTTGGGGAGGGAGAGCTGATAGTGGGAGAATGTAGCACACTTTTTACATTCCACTTAATGTTCTTAATCCTGTTCCTTTCTAATTAACATCTAAACTACACCATTTCCTTAATGTATGTTACTACTATTCTAATATTACAAAGTATTCCTGGAAACTGAAAGTCTAAAACACTTACTCAGGTTAGCCTAAACCAAGTAAAATTGTTTCAATTCACATTTGGAGAAAAATATTTGGGGGGGGGGGGGGGTTTACAAGGATTTTAGTGTAACAAGATTAAAGTACCGAGAAATGGAGAAGAGATGTCAGATGAATGAAAAGCTGCATCTGAACATATGTGAATAGAAAGACTGAAGAGGAAGGTCAAAAACAAAACAAAGAAGGATTTCCCCTAAATGTTTATTTGTATCAATTCCTTATACAAGAGATTTCATGGGGGCTGGGAAGGTGGCTCAGTGGTAGAGCGCTTGCCTTGAATGCATGAGGCCCTGATTCCCCAGCACCACATAAGCAAAAAGAAAAAAATCCGGAAGTCGTGCTGTGGCTCAAGTGGTAGAGTGCTAGCTTTGAGCTGAAGAGCTGAGGGACAGCGCCCAGGCCCAGAGTTCAGGCCCCACGACAGGACCCAAAAAAAACCAAAAAACAAAAAACAAGAGATTTCATGGGCTGGGAAGGTGGCTCAGTGGTAGAGCACTTGCCTTGCATGCCTGAAGCCCTGGGTTCGATTCCTTAGCACCACATAAGCAAAAGAAAAAAGAAAAAAGCCAGAAGTGGCGCTGTGGCTCAAGTGGTAGAGCGCTAGCCTTGAGCTGAAGAGCTGAGGGACAGCGCCCAGGCCCAGAGTTCAGGCCCCACGACCGAACCCCCCCCCCCAAAAAAAGAGAGATTTCATTCTGACATGTTCATACATGCATATGATGCACTTTAATTAGATTCACTCTCCTGCCCTTTTTGAGGTTTAAATCTTGACTATTTTCCAGTAAAGCAATATGGTATCTTGAATTACCATTTAAGAACCTTGCATATGTATTATCTTGGTTTTCTAATAAGGTATTATAGCCTCAAATTCTCTGGACAACCTGCTCATAATCATCTAAATTAATCTCTGACTCCGAAGTGTGTCATTTCTTAGTAAAGAGATTCTGAGATTTGGGGGGACCCTTGAAATCTAAGCACTAACAAACAGAATATATAATTTGAAAAGGTTCACAGATCGCCCTTAAAGGCAGTCTGCTGCCCCCAGGAAATTTTCTTGCTGCTTCTCACAAGTCTGTTCATAATACTTCCTGCCAAGTTTTCAATTGCCATTCTAAACACAGTGTCTAAAACATGATGAACATTCATAAACCTCAATAAACGTCCTTTGTAGATAGATGGTAGACATCATCGATGACAGGCTTCCTTCAAAGACCTATCTGAATAGTTACTCATATGCTAACTAACAGCTAAAATGGCTTTTCTCCCACTTTGGTGCTTGATTCAGGTCCCAGGTGCGGTTCCTAAACTTTCTTCCTCAAGGCTAACACTCTTCCGCCTGAGCTCCAATTATCCCTTTTAAATGGTTTACTAGAGATAAAGTCTAACAGACCTTCCTGCCCAGGCTGGCTTTGAACTACAATCCTCAGATTACTGCTAGGATTACACAGCGTGAGCCACTGGTACCTGGTTCAATTGTTACTATAAAGGTGATGTACAAAGGGGTTACAGTTACATAAGTCAGGAAAGGAGTCCATTTCTTTTTGGACAATGTCATCCCTTCCCTTGCATTCTCCCAGTTTTTCCCTCCTGTGCTCACCCAGAAGTTGTACAGCCCATTTTCTTTCTTTTTCTTTTTTGTTGGTCATACGGCTTGAACTCTGGGCTTGGGCGTTGTCCCTCAGCTCTACTGCTTGAGCCAGAGTCACTTCTAATTTTCTGGTGGTTTATGGGGGATAAGAGTCTCACAGACTTTCCTGCCCGGGCTGGCTTTGAACTGCGATCCTCAGATCTCAGCCTCCTGAGTAACTAGGATTACAGGCCTGAGCCACCCGTGCCCGGTGCTGTTAGTTCATTTTCAACACTGTATCTGGGTACTACTATTACATTTGTTCATCCTTTGTTCCTTCATTTCATGCAGCTTTGTTAATGCAGGTTATACCTGAAAAGGTTACCAGAGGATGTAGATCTCAAAGCCTCTGAGAATCCATGGCCCATATTCCACATTCTAGGGAAACTTTTCAGAAAACAACCACAACCAGTCACAGAAACAATATTTTACTAATTCAAACAAGGGTGTGATTCGGTGTAATTTCAAGAAGATAATTGTTCCTGCTTGAATCTGAAAACTTTTAACTAGTACAGGAATATAAAATGCTGGTAGAATTAAGCTTCTCTTTGGAGGAGACTAATGATATTGAATAACTGTATATCACTTTGATTTCACTGTTTTTAACTCAAACTTAATGAAAGGCTTTTTTCCCCATATGGTAAGAAAAGCCAAAATTTACGATGGGTAACATGCAATTAAGATAAACTTATCCCAGAAAGTGAGAATTATATATTTTGTATTTTATGTGAATATAGTGAAATCATAAATACTTAAATTTCTGATGGTCTAAGGACTAGCCTGCCAAATAAATGGAAAGCCTCTAAGAAGGGAAAAAGTATGCCCAATAGTACAAACACAGCTGAACAAGATTTCATTCATTTAGTGTATAAACTCAAGGACAAGAAATAACTATTTCAAAAAGGAAAAGAGGAAGCCAGGAGCTGGTAGTTCACATCTACAATCTTAGATACTTGAGAGGCTGAGAACAGGAGGATCACAATTTGAGACCAATCAGGGCAGAAAGTTTACCAGGTTACCTTCTGAGAAAGGTTCTTGCTTTCTATATATTGCACTTGATGTAATGGCAGGGGCTTGTCATCCTAAGCAATGTGGGAGGCTGAAAATGGAAGGACTACAGCTTCAGGCCAAACCAGGAGGAATAATCTACAAGATTCCATGACAATGAGAGCAGCTGTCATTCCAACAACAATGCAAAGCCAGTAACAGGCAGATCAGGGTCCCAATAAGTGGTTGTATAAAAAGTAAGACCCTGGGCTGGGAAGGTGGCTCAGTGGTAGAGTGCTTGCCTTGCAATGCATGAGGCCCTGGCTTCAATTCCTCAACACCACATAAGCAGAAAAAGCTGGAGTGGTGCTATGGCTCAAGTGGTGGTGCACTCACCTTGAGCTGAAGAGCTCAGGGACACGACCAACAAAAAAAAAAAAGTAAGATCCTATCTTTAAAAGTAACCAGAAAAACATCAGGCCTATGTATGGCTCAGCAGTAGAATGCTTTCTTAACAGGCATAGCCCTGAAATTCAAATCCTAGTACTCCCTTTATCTTAACCTTTCAACTAGAGGTAGATTTGTAAAATTGGGGGCAGATACAAGGGGAAACCAAGAAATCCAATTTGGGAAGAGACACAGACATATAGTTGAAGAAAGTAAAGCTTGAACTCAATACTTAAGAGTTGACTTAGGCATTTAAAAATTTCCAGTATTTAAGTAGCAAAAGGAGTCATGAGAATTTTTTAACTTATATATGAAACCTTACAACTACATAGCAAGACAGATACTGAGCACACATCTAATTTCACTGGTATGGTTTTTGTTAGCTTACAGATACCAACACTCAAAAGTAGCATTTTAGGAAACCTGAGCATGGTATGTGGAATGGACTAAATGAGACAAGAAACTAGAAGCAAAAAGAGAACAGTTATTTCTTGTAAACCCACCTTTCAAACACAAATTTTACCATTTAGGAGATAACAGCATAATAATGGATTTGAGTAATTAAATCCAAACTAGAAGTTTAAATACTAGACATTTAATAGAAATCAATACTCTAAGATAAGGTATTCAAAGTATATGATTTATGAGTTAATACTCCATAGATGTTACTTTAAGTAGAACCTGAATAGCTATACACACTAAGCAGTGCACAAACAGTAGAGAACTATTGCTCAAATGTAAAGGAAATTGCAAATACTAAAATCCTATTTATTTAAAAGGTTTGAATTCAGGCTAGCTCTTTTAGTAGGTACTGAAAATATTACTGCAGTTGTGTAAGCACGTCTGTGTGTAGGAGCAGGGACAAATAGTTTTTATACTGGCTGAGAAGACAAGCTCTTAGACCACTTGAAGAATTCAGCTGATGACTAATTCTTTCTGTTTTACAGCATTAAGTTTGCCTATAATCTTTGCCCAAGCAATGGACATCAATGTATAGTAAATGCCAGGTACTATATTAAGTAGCAGAGATAATTAAATCCCAGTCTCTCAGACTTACAGACTTTTAATCTGAGGAAGACAGAAATTCAAATGTTTATGAATTTAACCAACTGAATGCTAAAAAACATCTATGTTTAATATGTGAACAAAAAATATCTAGCTTTTTTTTGTCCTTTCAAAACCTTTTACCAAAGTAAATGCCAAATGATGAAGAAAAAAAAGGTAACAAAATATTAAAAAACATTTCAGAAAATTAACATATAAGGTAAATTTTTAATGTACTGTCTTCAACGACCTACATCTGGAGAGTTACTTAAAAAGTTCACTTGCACTTGTGGAGTTAGTTAACACAGAAATACATCTGGCTAAATACTCAAAAAAAGGATGGACAAAAAAATCCTAACCAAACCAGTAGCACTAAGAAAGCATTATGGTTGGCTCAAATGCAAAGACTAAATAGTATTTCCTATCATTAGCTTTGGTAAGTTAGATAACAAAATCCTATTAGCTAATCTAAGAAGATAGCACTTCATTATCCACAAAGAAAAAATTATGATTAATAAGAGAGACAATAACAAATTCTGGTGAGGACATAGAGAAACTGTAATGCACAGATACTTCTGATGGGGGTGTAAACATGCACAAGCTTCCTATAATGGCCTGGCATCTCTTTAATATGCTAAACACAAGTGTTATATATCCTAGCATTTTCACTGCTTTATGTACACTTAAAAGAACTCAAAATATACATCTACACAAAAACTTGTACACCAAAGCTCATTATAACATTATTCATAATTACAAAAAATTAGAAAACTCACAAAATTAAAACAAATAAAATGTAGTAATATAGTTACAAAAAGGAATGATGTAATCTGAAACCACACTACAATATGAATGAAACCTGAAAACATTATGTTAAGTGGAGTCAATCAAAAAACACCTAATGTCACGATTCCATTTATGTAATATGTCCAGACTAGGCAAATCTATAGACATGATGGATTATTGATTGCATGTGGCTGGAAGGAAGAGGATAGTTAACTGCTAATGCATATAAGGTTTCCCTTTTGGGTGATCAAATGTTCTAAAATTGATTGTGGTGATGACTGTACAATTCTGGTTATAGTAAAAAAAAAAAAAACTACTAAAATATACACTTTGAATGAACTTTATGGAAAGTATTTATAACTCAATAAATCAGTAATTTTTTTTAAAGTCCACAAACCACGATACTGAAAAAGCAATGAAAAATTTTACTTATTTGGAATCTACAACACAAAATCTTTCTTATATGCTGCAGTTTTCAATTCTACCTCCTTTTTGTTTTCTAGTATTTCAAACTCAAACTTTGAACTAGAAACTGAGGTTTTATTTAATACAAAGACAAAGCTCTTGACATCTTTAAAATTATAGTTATATAATCATTTCACAAAAGAAAACATATGTATAAGCAAGAAATATGAAAAAAATCTATTTTTCTAAAAAGGCAGGGAAGAGCATCTCTCTCCTGTAAGCAGTGTTTTCTTTCAACTTGTACCATTTTCTTTCAATGTTAAGATAAATGGAAGAAAACTATAATTACATTTCACCTATTTTCTTTTTTTCTTTTTTCTTTTTTTTTTTGGGGGGTGGGGGTCTAGTCGTGCTCTGGGCCTGGGCACTGTCCCTCAGCTCTTTAGCCCAAGGCTAGCGGCTAGCGCTCTACCACTTGAGCCACAGCGCCACTTCCAGCTTTTTTCTTTTTGCTTATGTGGTGCTGAGGAATTGAACCCAGGGCCTCAGGCATGCAAGGCAAGCACTCTACCACTGAGCCACCTTTCCAGCCCTTCACCTATTTTCTACTCAAGCAAAAGTAAGTTAGATTGTTCCAATACCCTAATCCCAAACTGCTTTTTATAGTCACAAAAGTACTCCAAGTTGCCAAATGGAATTGGTGCTTTCTCAATCTCACATTACCATTTGACTATGGTAACAATTATTTTCTTGAAGCTCTCTTAGGCTTTCTGGACCTGGTTCTACTTCTTCCTCTTTAACCACACCTTCCCCGGAACAATCACTATCATTTCCTTCTCAGCAGCATTTTTTTTTTTTTTTTACTTACTAGCACTATTCAACCTAAAACAGATCATCCCATATGCCTGTTAGAAGTTTATTCACTTAGACGTTTTCATCTGCCACCTACATGCTTATATAATGGACTCACATCTTTAACTCTCGCCTGTCAGCAACCTCAATGTATCAAGTCCAACATTATACATCCTCTTCTAACTTGAAACTGTCTTTCACAATATTGTTTGACCTCTCTATTTGTTTATCTTGCTAAATAATACCTTCTAGCTTGAGTGATGATATACAAGCTAGAAATCTCAGTTATACTCTTATACTCTATCACTCACATATGGAGAATTACTCGGACTTCTTTTTCCTGTCTTCTTCCTACCCTTTAAGGTCTTCCTACCCTTTAAGGTCTTGATGCTATGTAGCCCAGCTGGCCTCAAACTCATAACCCTCTTCTCTTTTTTTTTTTTTGGGTGGTGGGGGTCCGGTCATGGGGCCTGAACTCTGGGCCTGGGCGCTATCCCTCAGCTCTTCAGCTCAAGGCTAGCGCTCTACCACTTGAGCCACAGCGCCACTTCCGGCTTTTTTCTTTTTGCTTATGTGATGCTGAGGAATCGAACCCAGGGCCTCATGCATGCAAGGCAAGCACTCTACCACTGAGCCACCTTCCCAGCCCCCATAACCCTCTTCTCTCAAATTCCCCAGTGCTGGCATTACGGGCTGTACCACGATATACAACTTAATTTTTTTTCTAATCTTTACCAAATCTATTGTATACTCTATTCTCCAGTTTAGGTTTTTATATCTCAGAAGCCTCCAAATGCCATACTTTATATTTGCCATCACACTCAACTTTCTAAAACTTGAAATTGTCAAATAAATATTTGCCTAACTTAAAATGTTCAGTGGCTAGCCAGGTATCCAGAGCAGTGATTTACATCAAAAGCTATCTAAAAGAGGAAGATGGGGGGGGGGGGGGAGCGGTGGGGAGCGAGGTGGGAAGGTGGCTCAGTGGTAGAGGGCTTGCCTTGCATGCATGAGGCCCTGGGTTCAATTCCTCAGCACCACATAAGCAAAAAGAAAAATGCTGGAAGTGGCACTGTCGCTCAAGCCGTAGAGCGCTAGCCTTGAGCTGAAGAGCTGAGGGACAGTGCCTAGGCCCAGAGTTCAGGCCCCACGACCGGACCCCCTAAAAAAAAAAGGAAGGTGGGAAGGTGGGAAAGACGGAGTGGAGGGTACACTGCAGGAATGGTGGGCCAACACCTTTTCACAACTAAGAATTGTACTGCAGAACTGAACACAATCACAATTATGAATTTACAGAAAAATCTAAACACGGCAGAAGATTCTCTACAATCCTAACCCCTAGTATCTATATCAGCATCTTTATCCTTGAACATTTATTGGCTCACTGGTCTTTAATACAAAGTACAGGAACACCTTTCTACCAGACCACTCTAGGCATCTCTCTTTAGAGTAAAATGTAGCTCTATCATGTATCAAGTTCTTGTATTTCAGCAGCTTCCAAAATGCCATATTTCATATTGCATTATAATCAACTTTCTAAAACATGAAACTTATCAAATGACTGCAATAGCTATATAGTATATATACTTTATATATTAGAAGCAAGTATCTTATCAAAGACTTGTCCTGTACAAGATAGTAAAGATCTTCTCTACATCTGTCACAATTTAGTTTACTTGCCAATCTGTTTATTTGCAAAACCAGCATGTTTTCAATGGGTAAGCAATAACCTGAATGTCATCATTTATAAAATCTGGCTACCTTCCTTTTCTTTCGCGAATGAGAACACAACAGGCAAATACTGACAACTCATAGAATACAGTTAATGACAGGTGGAAAATTTTCTAACCCCAATAGTAATCAAGAAATTAAAATATAGTAAAATACCACTTTTCAACCATTAAATAAAGATCAAGGTAATTATAAGAACACTCAAGCATTACTGTAGGTAGCTGTATAACAAAACGTCTTTTCAAAAAAGTTGTAATTATGTGTAAATGTTTACATCCTTTTACCTAGTACTTCTATTCCTAGAGATATATGGCAATAATAAAAAATGTATTCATGAATGTTAATCACAGTAGTATCAAGAGCAGAAAACAGTATGGACTAAATCAACCATAAGGAAATGGCTAAAATACTAAACTGTTACCTGGTTATATTTCACAGCTACTTAAAAATATTTTTTAAAACAAAGCAGTTGTACTAAATGAGAATGCTTATCAAAAATGTAAGTTTAGGGGCTGGGAAGGTGGCTCAGAGGTAGAGTGCTTGCCTTGCATGCATGAAGCCCTGGGTTCGATTCCTCAGTACCACATAAGCAAAAAGAAAAAAGCCGAAGGTGGCGCTGTGGCTCAAGTGGTAGAGCGCTAGCCTTCAGCTGAAGAGCTGAGGGACAGCGCCCAGGCCCAGAGTTCAGGCCCAAGACAGGACCACCCCCACCCCCCCAAAATCTAAGTTTAAAGAACATAAGAATACAAAAGGTATGTGTAGATATGCTCTCATAGACTTATTAGTAGCAGTGGAGTAGGGCCTTAGATGACAGGACAGATGTGCTGTAGGACATCTGGAAAGAATAATGGAAGCTGGGCGCCCGTGCGTCACGCCGCCGGTAATTCTAGTTACTCAGGAGGCTGAGATCTGAGGATCACAGTTCAAAGCCAGGCCAGACAAGAAAGTCTCTGAGATTCTTATCTCCAATAAACCACTCAGAAAACCAGAAGTGGCACTGTGGCTCCAGAGATAGAGCTCTAGCCTTGAGCTGAAGAACTGAGGGACAACACCCTGGCCCAGAGTTCAAGCCCCATGACCAACAAAAAAAAAAATAATGAAAATATTACTGTGCTTAGAATCAGATCAACTTGAATATCACTCCAATTTACTAAGTGTAAGTATTAATGACTATTATTGTTAATGACTACACTGTAATTTCCAAATTTGAAATAACATTATTTTATAAGAGAACAGAGTTATAATTGCTAGATTACTTCTAAAGGCTCAATCTTACAATGTTAAGATTTTTAATCCACATCCAAATTTAATAACACAACAGTTAGAATCTATCTTCTGTTTTATCTTCTACTCTTTCTGTGACAGAGCTTATCCAGCTTTCCACTCAAGGGAAAAAGCAGCACCGACTACAGGCAGACTTAATTATAGCTATTGCTAATCAAGCCAGGAAATAAAAAAAGCACACTATAAAAGAATAGCTTTAGTCATCAAATATCCAATGTAGAGTTACCTAGCTGTATCTAGTTATGGAAGAAAAAGGAAATTCATTTAGTCCTTGAAAAATGAAATCTCCCATAGGAATTCCTGATTCATTCCCAAAGCATAAATGCTTCCTCCATACGGGAGTTCGGAAGATGGGCACCTGTCCTGATGGCCTGCATTACCAAACAATGCTCTTTCTTAATGGAATATGGCCAGGGATAACAAGAGCAGCTTGCAAACAAATGGCCAGGGACCACAACACCCTTCTTCCATAACCAAGCAAGCCTGAAAACTACTAGTTCTAAGCACCCTAAATAATCAAAGTATTTTCTTCTATTTTTGTAGTAAAAATAAAGAGCAGGGGAGTCCATATGCAATGACTCTAAATGACACCATTCAAAAGATACTACCAAAAAAAAAAAAAAAAAGGTACTACCAATAAAAATCCTCAGTAGCAGGGAAGAAAAAATGTTCTTTATTCTTTTCCGTTCAGAAAATGGAATTTCAAAAACATACCATATAATACCAGGAGAAAAAATTTAAACTCAAGGATAATTTAGCCTTCATAACTTACAAAACCATACTCCTATATTTTCTATCATTAGTCGAGGAGGTGGACTTGCTAAGCTAAATACTATTACAATACTGCTTCAGACCAAGAATCTATTTGTCAGGTTAACCATTTTAGCTCTAAACAAAATCCCTTTAAAATGAGTAAAGGCAATTCAGTATTAAAAGTCCCTTCACCTGTACCTTGAAAATGACTTCACTTTTAAACAAAAACCATTCAATATCTGATGCTGCCTATTTTTTTAGACAATGTATGTATTTATGTATCCTTTTCCTAACCTAATTTCAGAATTAAGTGATTACTCTAGGAGATGTACCTTGTCCCGGAGCTAAGGTTTCTCTTTGCCATCTCCAACTCCTGCCAAGACTAAGGACCAACCACTTCCCCACGTCCCACACTTCCTTTTCCATTCCCCAGACCTCCAGGGTTTCCAACGCCCCAGTCTTGCGCAATATCCGTAGGAGCAGAGCCGCAACCACCGCCTCCTAAGCCGGGAAACAACCCTACCGAGAACATTGTCCAGCAGAAAAATAAAAAGGGCGGGAGGGGGGTCATGTAGGAAGTCGGCTTCGGGTCCCACGCTTTGGGAGCTGACGGCCACTCAGGGATGAACCTAGACTAATTTTACCAGCCAGACTTTTAACCATCCTCGTCCCTCCCCCTCAAGCTCGTCCACGGGAGCAGTGGGCGGAAAAGGGGGGGAGGTGAATAATAAAAAGGGGGGTGACGGGACGGTTATCTCCCAGTTCAGGGTTTCAGCCGGTTTGGTCGCCACCGCCCCACCAGGACTATTGTTCCCGGGTTCCCCACCCCCACCCCGGATAGGAAGTGATAGTCACATCCCCTCCGCCTTCGGCAATATCCCCCGGGGAGTCTGAAGTAAGCTTCCCACAGGATAACCACCCCCATCCACAATGACCCTCGCCACCTCGAGTCACGTTGACCCCCCCCCCCAAGGTCCCCTCAGAACCCGAGTCTAAGGAGAGAAGCAGCCAGACTGGGATTAATCGAAATCAGGTAAACCCGCGGCGCGTCTCTTCACCGACACAATCCTGTTTTCCCAAGCGTTGGACAAAATCGCTGCGAGCTCGGAGACGGTGTTCCGTCCTCCTTGCCCACTCGGAGGGGCCAGCGTATGGAGTGAAGGGAGCCCACGAGCGAATGCCAACCTCCATACCCCCGGATCCTCGGCAGCCGCAGCCAAACACCCTCACCTCGACCCTCCTGGGAGGGGCAGGCCGGGTGGGCAGGCGTGGAGAGGCGAGCCGCCACCCCGCCATCCCCCGGGCCCGCTCCCCACTTCCCTCAGGACTCCCGGCCTGAGAAACAATAGGTGGTCGCGGGTGGAGGTGCGGACTCGGCCCTGCGGCCGCTGCCTTGGCGTCCCGGGTGGGCACCCGTCTGGGGCTGGGGGGGAGGGAGGCCGCAGAACACCGGAGGAAGGATCAGAAAGGAGGCGATCGCCCCTCCAAGCCGGCTGCAGCAGCAGCAGCCGGTCCCCGGGTCCGGACGCGCCCCTCCGCCCCTCTCCTCACCGCCGCACACAAAGCGCTGGCAGCACTCGCCGCGGGGTGTGGGGGGGGGGACTCCCGGGCCGACGAGCCCGGGGACAGCCCGGGGCGGGAGACTCACCATGAAGTCCCGGGCGAAGTTGTCCTCCCCATTGTGGTCCGGACTCTTCATGGCCTGGACCCTCTGGATGAATTTCCTCAGGATCTCCACTTGCTCCATCCTCCCGCGTCCCCCCGCCTGCGGCCGCCGGCCCCCCCGCCGCCCGCCCGCCCGCCGCAGAGCCTGCTCCGTCTTCCCCAGCGCGCCGCTCCCGGCCCGCCCTGCCTCTCGACCCCCTCCAGCCTCCGCCGCGCCGGCCTCCTCCCCACCGCCCCGGGCGGCGGCTGCGGCAGCACCGGCCCGGCTCGGCTCCCGACACCACAACTTCCCGGAGCTGCCGCCGCTCTCCCACGGCGCCAGGCGAGCCGCGGCGGCTAGCGCCAACCCCAACCCCCAGCTCGCTCCATCCTCCTTCCCCGCCCTCCACCTCCGCCGTCCAAGACGCCGCCGCCGCCGCCGCCGCCGCCTCAGGAACACGGCCCTCCGCTCGCCCTGCCCCCCCTTCCCGGTGCTTCCTTTACCCCCGCCCCCCGCCGGCAGCCGCAGCCCGGGCCGCCTCTCCTCACCGGCGCGTACCCGCCACCACCCAGACGCGCGGCCCCGCACTCCGAGCCCCGCCCCAAGCTCCACGCCACGCCGATCCGCCCCCGCGCGTCCGCCCTGGGCCACGCCTCTAGTCCCGCCCCGGGCTGTAGTCGAGTTCTGAGTGGCTGAAAAACGCTACGGAGGTCTGTTGGGTGACCACACTCGCTTCCGGGGCGTGCCCAACCCTGCGTAAGGCTGGTCCTGAAGGAAAGTTGGGGTCTCGCAGCGGGACAGACTGTAGTGGGTCAGTGGTCACTTGTTCCAAAGAACAAACATGGCTAGGGAGGGAAAAGCTGATTCCCAGGGTGTCTTGGCGCCTCTTCCTCCCTGCTGTAGCCGAGGGTTCAGACTACAAATCCCGGCCTGCAAGGAGACCTGGAGCGCCGGGAGGAGAGCCAGGGTGGGAGTGAGGTATGCTGGGTACTGTAGTAGGGCCGTCTCCATGGTTCGCTAAGCGCTCGTCGCCAGTGGATGGCGATTAGGGTTTGGCACTTGGGGATTGCCATGGGAGCAGAACGCTTCTGTGTTGAAGGACTTGGTGTTGGCAAGTCCATTTCAACCCTAAAAACAAGCCCCTAAGATGCAGAGTTCGTTCTTCACAAACCAGTGTTTGTGAAGGGAATTTATCTTCTTGCCTTTAGATTCCCACAACTTCTGAAGAGAATTGGGAGACTTTCCTGGGCAGCATGGATGTTAAATCTTAACAAGGAAATATTCCGGTGTAATTGATCCTCTCGTGAAGTAATTTGTGCAAGGTCCTCCAGCATATTCTTCACAAGTCAGAACTAGAACTTGGGTCTTTTTGCTTTCACTTCATTACCACATTGCCTATATGGAACATAAATTGTGATAATGTGGTGGCACTGAGGGGTCTGATCCATTGGTTACTTTGATTATTCATATAAGGTCTGCCCTAGCCTACGCAGGCCTTGTGTAGACACATTTTCTGCAGAGAAGTCTGTCGGGGATACTTTTTTATCTAAGTAGGTAGTAGCACTTTGCAAATGAACGTTCAGACTTTTTTTTTTTTTTTTTGGTCGTGGGGCCTGAACTCTGGGCCTAGGCGCTGTCCCTCAGCTCTTCAGCTCAAAGATAATGCTCTACAGCTTGAGCTACAGCACCACTTCCAGCTTTCTCTGCTTATGTGGTGCTGAGGAATGGAACCCAGGGCCTCATGCATGCAAGGCAAGCACTCCACCACTGAGCCACCTTCCTAGCCCAGATATTTTTTTATTAATGAAAAACTTTACCGAAAATAAGTATTCATGTACAATTTATACCTTTTTGTGTGGTGATATTGGGATTTGCACTTCAGGCCTCCTGCTTGCTAGGCAGGCACTCTACTTCTAGAGCCACACCTCGAGCCCTCACTGTGTGTGTGTGGGGGGGGGGGGGGGGGGGCGGTCTGTGTGTGTGTGTGTGTGTGTGTGTGTGTGGCGGTCCTCGGGCTTGAATTCAGGGACTGTACATTGTCAATCTCTGAGCTTTTTATCTCAAAGTTAGCACTCTACTACTTGAGTCACAGCTTCACTTCCGGCTTCTTGGTGAGTAATTAGAGATAAGTGTCTCCTGGATTTTCTTGCTGGCTTCAAATCGAAATCCTTAGATCTCAGCCTCCTAAGTAGCTAGGATTACAAGTGTGAATCATTGGCGCTGGATAGTGAAAAAATATTTTTTGTTGTTGGTCGAGGTGCTTGAACTCAGGTGTGGACACTGTCCCTGAGCTTTATTGTTCAAGGTTAGCACTATATCATTTTAAGCCACAGCACCACGTCCTGTTTTCTGGTAGTTAATTGGAGATAAGAACCTCACAGACTTGCGGAGCACTAGTGGCTCACTCCTGTAATCCTTGCTACTCAGGAGCATCATGGTTCAAAGCAAGCTTGGGCAGGAAAGTCCGTGAGAATCTTATATAAACCGCTTAGAAAACCGGAAGTGGTGCTGTGGCTCAAGGGGTAGAGCTCACCTTCAGTTGAAGAGCTGAGGGACAGCACCCAGGCCCAGAGTGCAAGCCCCACCACCGACCAAAAAAAAAAAAAAAAGAATCTCACAGACTTTACTGCCCAGCCTGCCTTCGACCACAGTCTTCAGGACTACAGGCATGAGCCACTGGCACCGGCAAATATATTTCTTTAAAATAAGGCAGTAGGCTGTGGGACATGGCACAAGTAAGTGGTAGAATGCGGAATTCAAACCCCAGTAACACCAAAACAATACTATAACTAATATATAAAATCTAACATATAATATATAAAATAATATAATATAAAATCTATATGTCCTTCCAAGTGTTTCTTAAACTCTAGGTGTATACATCTAAAGAGATGGTTTGTTCTGCATTTTTAGGAGCAATGGTGGATGACTATAATCCCAACACTCATAAGGCCAAGGCAGAATTTTTAGTCCATAGACAGCCTGTGATACATAGTGAAACTCTATTTTTGTTTGTTTGTTTTGTTGTTTAGTTTAATTTCTAAGAAAAAACATTATTTAAAGGGGCTTCTGTGGTATTTTATTTTAACCAGGTACCAAGTCTAAGTTTCACTAAAGGTTGAAAAAATGTATAGATACTGGGTCTTATTGCCTATTTAATATAGTTCATTCTACACTCCCTTTACTCTCACAACAGGGAGAATATGAGACTTTAGGCAAAGAACTGTGTAGATGATCCAGAGTGCCTAGGTTTTGACATGTCCCAAGGATGTAAAAAAAAAAAAAAAAAAACAGACAAATTGAAAAACAATGTAGTGACAGTTGGGTGGGACAGTTGGTGTTTTATATAAAGTCTTTTTGATTTTCCTTACTGAAAAGTTTTTACGTTTTCTTACTTGCAACACTTAAGTATTTCTCTAGCGCTCAGCATCTAACTACTTTTGGCAGCTGCAGTACATTAGTAGATTAATATAAAGTATCTCCAAGGATTTCAGTTCTTTTGGAAAGGCTTATCTATTTTTCTTGATAAGTAGCTAGCATTTGCTTACTTTTAAAAAAATGTATGTTAGCAAGCACTGGTGGGTCACACTTGTATGGCTACATACTCAGGAGGCTGAGTCCTGAGGATCATAGTTCAAAGCCAG
Source organism: Dipodomys spectabilis (assembly GCF_019054845.1). Taxonomy (NCBI): domain Eukaryota; kingdom Metazoa; phylum Chordata; class Mammalia; order Rodentia; family Heteromyidae; genus Dipodomys; species Dipodomys spectabilis. The sequence continues at coordinate 14,796,837 of NW_024870766.1, forward strand.
CCCAGGCTGGAAATTTCAGGTAGAAAAGCCCTTGAAACTCATCTCCAGTTAACCACCAGAAAAGCAGAAGTGGTACTGTGGCTCAAAGTGGTAGAGTACTAGCCTAAGTATATAGCTTCTCCTAAGTGGATAGCTTAGTTCAAGAGACAGAAAGAACTGTAAAGTTAATAAGTGCTAATTGTGTAACACTGTAATACAATGAATGATCTTAACAGTGGGAAGAGCATTGTGGACCTGGCTTTCCAAGCATAAGATAATCACCAAGAGGACCTTGAAAGATAATTGAGTTTGAACAGGAAAGAAAATGCCCTGGCAGAAGTGGGGAAACAAGGATGAAGGCAGGAAAGCAGTTTAAAGTAGAACTCTATAAATGTGCAGGAGTCTCCAAAGTAGACTGGACTCTAAAGAATAATGAATGCCTGATTAAAGATTTGAGCCTGAAACTGCAGACATTATCAGAGCCAACCTTAGATTATGAAAATGAGAAATATAGTAGTCTGTCCATTTTTGTATCATTTGTGAAAGAGATAGGAGTGAGGGATACCTGGTGACAAAACATGAAGTAACCAAAGCTGAAATTGAGACCCTACAAGTACAAAGATACCAATGGAGGTGGAAAAGACTTTTAAAAAACTCGGAGAACTAATGACTGTCTTAGGGACAAGGGAGGGGCTGGGAAGGTGGCTCAGTGGTAGAGCACTTGCCTTGCATGCATAAGGACCTGGGTTCATTCCTAAGCACCACATAAGCAAAAAAACCAGAAGTGGCACTGTGGCTCAAGTGGTAGAGTGCTAGCCTTGAGCTGAAGAGCTGATTGACAGTGCCCAGGCCCAGAGTTCAAGCCCAGAGTTCAAGCCCCACAACAGGCAAAAAAACAAAACAAAACAAAAATTTAAAGTTAGGGACAGAGGGTTAGTGGTAGAACACTTGTGTAACTTCCATAAGACCTCTGGGTTCAATCCTCAACAAAACACATACTGATTGAAATTACCAATCAGATAAAAACTGACAAGACACAGGCTATTGATAGTAGGGGCAAATGGACACACAAAGAGAATTTACCATTGCATCTTTGAAGGGCAACTTGGCAATATATCAAAATTTAAAAGTCATATGTGCTTTGACCAATTTGCTCTTAAAAGAACCTTCCCTGTATATACATACTTACAGCTGTCTATAAATCTGTGTGCTTATTGTGCCTTCTATGTAGTGGCAAGACTAGAAGCAGTGTACCTATCAAAAGAGCACTGATTAAAAAATGAAAATACATATATAGGATGAAGCTAAATGAAGCCATTTTAAAAAAGGAAAACAAGCTGGTGCTCAGGTGGCTCACACCTGTAATTGTAGCTACTCAGGACGTCAGGAGACCTATTCAGGAGATCTGAGATCTGAGAATAGCTGTTGGAAGCCAACAGGGCAGGAAAGTCTGTGAGACTCTTACTCCAATTAAAACCAAAAAAAAGCTGTGGCTCAAGTGGTAGAGTACTAACCTTGAGTAAAAAAGCTCAGGGACAGTATCCAGACCCTGAGTTTAAACACCAACATCAGCACCAAAAAAAAAAAAAAAAAAAAGAAAGAAAGAAAAACAAATTGAAACATATTGACATGAAATAGTCTCCAAGCTTGATTTGTTGTAAATGAGAAAAGCAAATGTTGTATTTATTGTATTCCTCTATTTATGTAAGACTTAAATGTGGGTAAAATGTTTGAACGTATGAAGAATTTTTTTTCTGGAGAAAAAACATTAAAAACTAAACTGAGATTAAGAGGCCTTAAGAATTATCAATAGAAAGGAGACTATTTCTACTGTGTGTGTGCATATATATATATATATGTGTGTGTGTGTAGCACTGGAATTTGATCTCAGCTTCATGCTTGTTGGTGCTCTACTACTTGGGCCAAACCTCCAGTCACTGGTTATTTTGAAGACCCAGTTCTCTACCTTTAATCCTCTGGAGGTGTGAGCCACCAGTGCCGCCTTCTACATATTTTTTTTTATAGTCTGAATAGTTTACCATGTGAATGCATTGCTTTTCCAGCCAAATCAAATCCATCTAATTAATTTTTAAGAGAATTTATTCTAAGTTATGGAAAGAATGATAGTATCATTAATGAAAACAGGCAAATAAAGGTAAAAGGAAGCAAGTGTTTTTTGGCAGATTTTTTTCTTTTTTAATCAGTTGTGGGGCTTGAACCCTGGGCCTGGGCGCTGTCCCTGAGCTCTTCAGCTTAAGGCCAGCACTCTACCACTTGAGCCACAGTGCCACTTCCAGTTTTATTGTGATTAATTGGAGATAAGAGTCTCATGGACTTTCTTGCCTGGGTTGGCTTCGAACCACGATCCTCAGATCTTAGTCTCCTAAATTTTTTTTCAGTAGTACATGACAGACCAAGCTTTAGGATGCTCACCTACCTACACCAAGTTCAGTTTCAGAGAAACTGAATTCCTTACCTATTCTTAGCAATAGCTAAGTGTTTGGAGATTTGACCCAATTTATCAACCTATATAAACTGGCCAGTGGCCTAGGACCTGGTTTAAAGTAATCTGAGACAGTTCTTACTTATAACACTTAACTTGGAAACTACACACAAGAAGTCATTAAAGCAGTGAGGTAGGAAACTATAAGTCTGATGTGAGATAGATTAATTTTTGGCAGGCTGAAGCCATATGAGAGTAGAATTACTGATTAATAAATAAACCATGGAGGAGAATCCTTAGAGCAACTTCACTTCCAGATTAACTTTTCAGGAAAGGTTTGAGTGAGATTTATTCCATAAATAAATCCTTTTTTTTTTTTTTTTTAACAGAATAGGCAATAATAAAGAGCATGGGCTCTGAACTCAAATGAATGTTCAAAAACTTGCACTATTCCTTACTCAAAGCAAGTCACTAATGTCTCTAAGCCCCTTTCCTCTCCCAAGAAAGCCACTTGGTGCTATCTTAATGAGATATTCTACTTGCTCTTTAAAAAAAAAACACAAAAACTAGCTAAGCAATAGTTTCCATACTTCTTACTTGTTCACCTTCTACTCTTTCTCTACTTACAAGCTCTCCTTCATTGTGAGTAAAATATATGAGGTATAAGAAAGCTAAACAGGGGGCTGGGAAGGTAGCTCAGCGGTAGAGTGCATGCCTTGCAAGCATGAGGCCCTGGGTTCGATTCCTCAGCACTACATAAACAGAAAAAGCCGGAAGTGGCGCTGTGGCTCCAGTGGTAGAGCTCTAGCCTTGAGCTGAAGAGCTGAGGGACAGCGCCCAGACCCAGAGTTCAGGCCCCATGACCGGACCCAAAAAAAAAAAAGAAAGCTAAACAGAACTTAAGATAAATCTTCTTAGGCCAGGTGCTAGTGCTCATGCCTGATCCTAGTTACTTAGGAGGCTGAGGTCTGAGGATCTCGGTTCAAAGCCAGCCCCAGCAGGAAAGTCTGTGAAACTCTTTATCTCCAACTCATCACAAAATAACCTGAAGTGGAGCTGTGGCTCAAGTGGTAGAGCACTTGTCTGATGTAAAAAATGTCTAAGACCTGAAGGAAGGAAGGAAGGAAGGAAGGAAAGATCTTAGTACTTTGGTGAAATTTTTGAGTGGGCAGGAGTTTAATAATCTAATAATAAAAAAGAGGTTTTAGGATGACTGTTTCATATTCACACTCTCCCTTTCATCCTTAGGTAGAAATAATTCTTTTTATCTATGTTGAAATTTTTAACTTTGGACTCAACATCAGTTCTCATAAAAGCTATTCTTTTTTTTTATTGCTAAGATGATGTACAGAGGGATTATAGTTACATAAGTAAGGTGGTAAGTACAGTTCTTGTCAACTTCTTACCCCCTTTCCTCATTTTTCCCCTACTTTCCTTCCTCCTTCCCCCCACCCAAAGCCATTCTTTTACAGCTTTCACAGCATTTATAACTATTTGTGAGTCTTATTTTTCTTTCTTGTTTTTTAAACCCTGGGAATTAATGTAGTTTCAGTAGTCTTATTAGTAGATGGAAAAAGAAAACGGGGTGAACTTGTAGAACACGAATGACGGGCACATATACAGAATGCACAGGTCTGAGTTTCTAGCTTGTTGCAGAAACCACTGAATCAAAGCACTTTTACCTGGTGTGATTTATGTGAAACTACAAACCATTCTTGAAATTCTTTGTCCCTCAGTCCTCTTTTAAACTGTATCTGCAGTGGGTGGCTAGGTGGGATGTTAAGGGGAGTGAATGAGAAGGGAGTGAAATTCTTCTCTAGTTTATGTCTGGTATCCCTTACTCCCTCATTCCTATCCCAGTTTAAGCAAAAGAAAAAAAGAAAAATGTTGAGCATTTTTTAATCTTTGGAGTTTTTGTTGAAATGTCTAATCTTATAAAAATGAACTGAGGATAAGAGACCATACATGGGGGGGGGGGGGGGGAGGATGGCTGGTACTAGAGGTTGAATTCAGTGCCTGGTGTTTTCTTGGCTCCCTTGCCCACTTGGCACTCTATCATTTGAACTATGCTTCCAGTTCTGGTTTTTTGCTTCCAGTTCTGGTTTTTTGCTGTTTATTTTGAAGATGTAATCTTTTTGGATTTTTCAGCTTAGAATGCCTTCAAACCACAATCCTCTGAATCTCAGCCTCTTGAATAACTAGATTATGGACATGAACCAGTGTTGCCCCACTGGATATCATAAGATTTCCAGAAGTAAGGTATATAAAAATGAAGAGAAGCCAGGCACCAATGGCACCTGTAATCCTAGATACTCAGGAGGCTGAGATCTGAGGATCATGATTCAAAGCCAGCCTAGGCAGGAAAGTCTGTGACACTCTTATCTCCAATAAATCACTCACAAAACTGGAGGTGGTGCTGTGGCTCAAGTGATAGAGCGCTAGTCTTGAGCTGTAGAGCTGAGGGACAGCACCCAGGCTCAGAGTTCAAGCCCCATGACCAACCAAAAAAAAAAAAAAAAAGAGAGAGAATTTTGGAAAGGATGAAATTTCTTTCATAATATATACTTCTAAAGTGTAATACTTCAGAACTTTTTCACATTTTTTAAAAAAACTTTATCTTTAAGTGGCTGTACTACTTTTTCACATATTACTGTTTTTCTTATACTCGAAAATAGGTAAGCCAGGTGTGGGTATTATCTCCATCTTTAAAGTGCATGTTAGAATTCTAGTAGGGAAATTAAATGATTTGCTTAAGGTTGCAAAAATGACTATAAAGTAGAATTCAAACACAGGTGACTGTGTTAGACAATAAAGGTAACAGTACTAAATACTGGAGAGACTGTGGTTATTCTTTTCTAACTTTTCTAGCACATTTCTTACCTTTCTGTTTAACATTGAAAGAAAAATAAATATATATAAAATAAATATATAATATATATACCTCAGCCAGGCACAGGTGGCTCATGCCTATATTCCTAGCTATTGAGGTTCAAAGCCAGCTCAGGCAAGAAAGTTTGTGAGACTCTTATCTCCAGTTAAGCACCAAATAAAAAAAACAAAAAAACAAAATCAAAAAACCAGAAGTGGGGCTGTAGCTCAAGTGGTAGAGTGTTAGCGTTGAGCAAAGAAAGCTCAGGGACAGTGCCCAGGCCTTGAGTTTAAGCCCCAGGACCAGTACAAAACAATTTTTAACTTCCAAGTTAAATACCTGAACATCTAATTAGATCCTTTAATGTGATGACAGTTGCTGTATTTAAGAGTGGATCACTAATAAGGGCTATGAAATATTGCAACATACAAAACCCATCTGCTATATTGTATTGACAGGCTTTGGGCCAAACTATGAGGAATAAGTTTCCAAACAAAATAAACAAAAATCTCATTCAGTGACTACAAATATTTTAGGCTAAAAATAATTTGTGAGTGCACTTACCATGAAGTATTTAAAGTAGTAGAATTAGTAGAAACCAAGTAGAATAATAGGTCTGAGGGAAGAAGTAAAGGAGAGTTGTTTTTTTTATTTTCTAATTTTATTTTCTAATTCATGGGGCTTGGGCTCACTGGGTGCTATCCTGAGCTCTTTTTGCTCAAGGCTAGTGCTCTACCACACTCTACCACTTTGAGCCACAGCACCACTTTTAGTTTTGCAGATAAGACTCTCACTGAGGGGCTGGGAAGGAGGCTCAGTGGTAGAGTGCTTGCCTTGAATGCATGAGGCCCTGGTTTTGGTTCCTGAGTATCACATAAACAGCAAAAGCCAGAAGTGGCTCTGTGGTTCAAGTGGTAGAGTACTAGCTTTGAGCTGAAGAGCTAAGGAACAATGCCCAGGCTCAGAGTTCAAGATCCACAACAGACCAAAAAAAAGAATCACTAACTTTCCTGTCTGGGCTGTCTTTGAACTGTGATCCTCACAGATTACAGGCATGAGCCATCAGCACCCAACTGAGAGTTGTTTTTAAAAGCTGTAGAGTTTCAGATTTGCAAAAGAGGTTTGTTTCACCAAACTGAATATATTGAACATTACTGAACTAACTACATTTAAAATGGTTAAGAAGTGTTTCATACCACAGAATACATAAGGAAAGCATATTGTTTGGGATGATGAAAAGTATCCATCCTTTATACTGAAGATGGATAGTGGCATATTCAGTGTCACTCCACCATATTTTTTAAAAAAATTGTTACTATAAAGGTGATATCTAGAGAGCTTACTGTTTCCTAAGTCAGGTAATGAGTACATTTCTTTTTTGTTGTTGTTATTTCTTTTTTAAAAATATTGTTAAGGTGATTACAGAGGGGCTGCATAAGTCAGGTAAAGAGTACATTTCTTTTTTTTTTTTTTTTTTGCTGGACGTGGGGCCTGAACTGTGGGCCTTGGCGCTGTCCCTCAGCTCTTCAGCTCAAGGCTAGCGCTCTACTACTTGAGCCACAGCGCCACTTCCAGCTTTTTCTGCTTATGTGGTGCTGAGGAATCGAACACAGGGCCTCATGCATGCAAGGCAAGTGCTCTACCACTGAGCCACCTTCCCAGCCCAAGAGTACATTTCTTTTTGAACAGTGTCACCCCTTTGCTGTCTCCCAGTTTTTCCCTCCTTTCCCTACCCACAAGTTGTATAGTTCATTTTCAACATGGTGTCTAGTGACACTGCTGCATTTGTTCACCTTTTGTCCCACCATTTATGTGCCCCTCTTACCCTCACAAATACAGAAAAATGGACAAACATTACAAAAAGAAAAGAAAACAAAGGAAAAATACTCATTTCTACTTCCTGGAGTTCTTTTTGATAAATATTATAAGATCAAAGGCATGTAGATATTGTCCCTTTGTGTTCCTCCTCTGAGTATCCTTCTTTGATCCATGTGTGAGCACCTACAGCCCTGTATGATTTCTTATGTCCCAGTGTACTTTAGGTCTAGCTTCTACTTATGAGAGAAAACATGCACCATTATTCTCTCCCAGCTTGGCTTACCTCACTTAACAAGATTTGTTCTAGGTTCATCCATTTCCCTGCAAGTGACATGTTCTTTGCAATGGCTATACAAAATTCCATTGTGTATAGGTACCACATTTTTTTATCCACTCATCTATAGTAGGGCATCTGGACTGTTTCCATAACTTGGCTATTGTGAATAGTGCAACAATGAACATGGATGTGCAAGTTCTTTACAGTATCTTGGCTTGTAACATTCTGGGTAGATACCCAGGTGTGATATGGCTAGGTCATAAAGAAGATCTACGTTTAAGCTGGGTATTGGTAGCTCACGCCTGTAATCCTATCTACTCAGAAGGCTGAGATCTGAGGATCGCGGTTCAAAACCAGCCTGGGCAGAAAAGTCCATGAGACTCTTATCTCCAATAAATCACCAGAAAATAGGAAGTGACGCTGTGGCTCAAGCAGTAGAGTGCTCGCCTTAAGCCCAGAGTTCAAGCCCAAGACAGACAAAAAAAAAGAAAAGAAAAGAAAGAAAAAAAGAAAAAGAAGATCTATGTGTAATTTTTTTTTGAGGAACCCCCAGAATGTGCAATGGAATTCCTTTTTTCCTACACTCCTCCCAATAACATTTATTGCTGTTCAAATTTATGATGCTGGCCAATCTATCTGTGGTGAGATAGAATCTCAGAGTTGTTTAGATTTGCATTTCCTTTATACTTTAAAAAATAAAGTGATTAATTTTGTATTCAATATGGTTTATTGCAATAAAACATAAACTAATAAATGGCATTTAAAGTACCAATGTGATTTTATAGTTTTATAACATTCTGTGAAAAGCTTTTATATTTCTGTATAGATAACTATAAAGCTGAGATTTGTTTCAGTGTCCCAGGTATTTAACCGATAATTAGATAATTGATATTGCTAGGGAGCCATACAAATCTAAACTAAAACCTAGGAAAGGAAGTTTCATTTCTACCACTCATCATAACATTATGAAGGATTTTTTTGATGCTCCTGGAACTGCACCTTATACTTTACACATGTATTGTGGTTCATTCAGGAAAATCATTAAATAATTCACCTTCTCAATGAGTAGCATATTGCAAGATATTCAATTGTACACGTACTTAAGTTCTTTCAGTAATTAGATTAGTTGTTTAAAATTGGTTATGTACATAGATTATTTTGCCTGTGAATTTAATTTGAGGATCATAAGGGAGGGGTACAAACTATTTATTATAGAAAGAGTTTATGGAGCCTGTTCAACCAGAGAAGCACTGCCCTACATGTCTGACCCAGCTGCTTTCCTCTCCTCAATTACTTCTCTGATCAAATCCAATTGATTGTCTCTAATTACTGTTTTCTGCACTCACTGAGCAAACTGGCCACTGGTTTCCCTGCTGTTCTATTAAGGCTCCAGCACATGCTCACTTCTGAACTGTCTGCCTTTGCTGTTTGTTCCTTCTGCTGGAGTGATCCTCTACTGGGTACCCATGTGGCTTATTTCCTCAACAAGTATCTTTAAAACTCCCAAGAATGTTTTTCAGTGTGAATGTATGTGAAAGTTTAAATGTTCTCCCCTTATATTACTTAGTTTACCAGAGAATAATATAAAACATTACCTGGAAGAGTGCCATTTACTCTCTCAAGCAGTAAAAATTGGTTGATTCATAATTGGTTCTTTAAAGGTCCTATTGTGTTATTTTCCTCATTAAATGGATTGACAGCTCTAACCTAGTGTTATTTATAAGCCATACCCGTAGGCACAGTGATGTGTGTCCTACATATGATATAATTAGCCTGAATTGTAAAGTGCTTATCAATCATATGCCCTGTGTTAAAGGCAATAAAAGGTTTCTTTAAAAAATGGGAAAACATTATTTATGCAAATTTACATTATTGAGTCAACCCCTGTTATTTTGCAAGTTAATTTAATGATTGAACTGAACTTAAATGTTTCCCATGGATAATCTCAGAATAAAAGCAGATCAGTGATATTCCCAGAAGATCATCTTATTGAAGAGAACAACCTACTTTCAAGTAATCATAAAAAGTAATCCAGCCAATATTTATTAAGCAGTTGTATGCCCTAACTGTGGGTCTAGAATTATAAGGACAAAGCATAGCTCCTATCTTTTAGGAATTTATATTCTAATAGGAACCTATCAAACAAGTATACCAAAATGTCATCATCGCCAAGACCAGCAGGGGATAGAAAATGATAGAAGTGGGAGTATAATGGTTATATCTACCTGTGGAATTGGGAATTGGAAGAAAAGTCTCTGAAAAGGAAAAAAAGAGAGACCACTTGAGTCTCTGAAGAATGTGGTTGTATGGGCAAAGTGGGTGGTAGGTGAGATGAGGCTATTCTAGATAGAAAGAACAGCATGATCCAGAGACCTGAAATAGCCCACCTGGTTACAGAACTGCTTGGCAGGGTTAAAACAGACTGCACAGTAGAGTGATAAAGCTGGAATTGTGGGTAGATATTGGGACATGGATAGCCTTGTATTTTATACTAAAGTGTTTAGACTTTATTCTATAGGTAACAGGAATTCAGTAGCATCTTTTTTTTTTTTTGTGAACATACTGTACAGAGGGGTTACAATTACCTGGGCAAGATAATGAGTACATTTCTTATCAAGCATTGCAGCCTCCTCCTTTGTTTACCCTTCACATCCCTTCCCAACTCCCCCCGCCCCCCCCCCCAAAGTTGTAAAGTTCGTTTTCAACATGACAACTTGTACTTCTCATTGTTGCAACGGGTCCACCCGTATCCTTAAACGACTTGTTTTTCCCCATCTCCTCCACAAATTATACCGACATCAAATATAGTGAAAGCAGGGGTTATACTGTGGGGGAGGGACATACAAAGCAACAAAGAAATAATCTTTTTTTTTGGGTCCGGTCATGGGGCCTGAACTCTGGGCCTGGGCGCTGTCCCTCAGCTCTTCAGCTCAAGGCTAGAGCCCTACCACTTGAGCCACAGCACCACTTCCGGCTTTTTTCTTTTTGCTTATGTGGTGCTGAGGAATCGAACCCAGGGCTTCAGGCATGCAAGGCAAGCGCTCTACCACTGAGCCACCTTCCCAGCACCAGAAATAATCTTATAAAGGCGTTAGAAACAAATGCATGAAAGAAAAAAACATTTAAATACATATCCAAGGGTTCATTTTCCTATATGAATTCTGACTCTTGAATCAGTTCTCTGACATATCAATCTGATCAATTTAAGATTATGAAATCAATCTTAAATGCACCAAAAAAAAAAAAAAACAGCAACAACCATCAAAACAAACAAACAAAAATCTCTTATCATGTGATCCATTGGTCAGGCCCTGTGTGTTAGTCTAAGCTTGTTAATCCCAGCTACTACGGAACTAGAGGTAGGAGGCCAGCCTGGGGAAAGTTAACACTAAACCCTATCTGAAAACAAACTAAAAGCAAGAGGACTGAGTAGGTGGCTCAAGAGATAAAGTACTTGCCTATCAAGTTCAAGGCCCTTAGATTCAATTCCCAGTGTTGAGGGTTAAGGGGTGGGGAATGGAGGTAAACAGAGAAGAGGAGAGATCCCTGAATTAGGATTAGTTTCAGCTGTGAATACAAAATCTCAAAACAACAAAGACAAGATATACTTGTTTCGATCTAATATAAAAGATTGAAGCTAAGGTGGGCCAAGATGAATATAGTTTCCATGACCAAGGACATCTAATGTTCCAAATGGCCTCCTACTCCAGCCATCCCACCACTTCCAGTCTGTCTGAAGGACATAAAGAGGAATTAGCAGCAAAGGACACAACTCTTTTTCTTTTTCTAAGGTTTTTGTGAATGCTACACTTTGCTTACCAATAAGAAAGATTAAGCAGGGGCTGGGAAGGTGGCTCAGTGGTAGAGCGCTTGCCTTGCATGCATGAGGCCCAGGGTTCGATTCCTCAGCACCACATAAGCAAAAAGAAAAAAGCCGGAAGTGGCGCTGTGGCTCAAGTGGTAGAGCGCTAGCCTTGATCTGAAGAGCTGAGGGACAGTGCCCAGGCCCAGAGTACAGGCTCCATGACTGGACTCCCCCCCTCCAAAAAAAAGAAAGATTAAGCAGCCTGACATCCAAGCGCTAGAACTTACAGTAGGTCTTGATGTTCTCTTGTTAAACATAGGCATTTATGAAGAACTCTAATATCCAATAAAGCCATTCTGAGACTGGAATGGATGGGTCAATTACAAAATGTCCAGATCTCTCCCTTTGTGCCTAATATGGTTTGTTTCCAATTACAGCTTTAGTTACGCTTTATTCATCTGATAATGTTTCAGTATGCCCAATCAGAAAATTGCCTCACTTCCTAATCCAGAGTAACGCCTTACTTCCTTCAACCCTCCCTAAAATCTTTTTATACTCAGAAAATCCTACAGTAAAGCCAAGAAGCTTTTACAGTGTCAGTATCTAAAACAAATGTGTGCTAAGAAGTAAGGAGTTTAGAAAATAAATATACCAAGTAACTAGTGGACAATCAAAGAAGCTCAAGTTGCATCTTCAATTTCTCTTTCAGAAAAAGTAAAATGTCCCAGGCAAGAAAAGTGTAGACTATACAAGGAAGAACAGTTCATGTCCAGAATAGAAATCATTTGGGAAAAAAAAAACAAATTTAAAGAACATACTGCAGAATAAGACATCCTTTGTAATCTCCATCCTAACAAGAGAAAACAAATGATTGTCGATGGTAAGTACAAATTTACCAAAAATAAGTCCAAGGTACTTTGTGAGCAAAAAAAGGATCAAAGGATTAGTTCTTGGGGGAAATGAGAAGAAAATGTTAGAGTCAGCCTCACAGCAGAGGCACTCTCTTAGCTGCTTTAGAAAGGATAGGCATCTGTTAACATAACTCAGATTTTATTGAAACAATAAATTATTGGATTTTTCTGCATTTGATGTAGAGGTTATCTTTTAAAAAATTAATAGCATTTTAAGAATGCTGTTAATACTAGGTTTAAAAATTAGCGTAATTGGACTGGGAAGGTGGCTCAGTGGTAGAGCACTTGCCTTGCATGCTTGAGGCCCTGGGTTCGATTCCTCAGCACCACATAGGCAAAAAGAAAAAAGCCGGAAGTAGCGCTGTGGCTCAAGTGGTAGAACGCTAGCCTTGAGCTGAAGAGCTGAGGGACAGCGCCCAGACCCAGAGTTCAGGCCCCATGACTTGACCCCCCCCCAAAAAAAAAAAAAAATTAGCATAAGCAAGACAGTTGCGATTAATGTCAAGATTTTCCTGTTGAGAAGTTGCTTTTGATTGGCTATAGGCAAGTTTATTATTTTTTAAATTGCCAACAAGACAAATATTCCTTGATTCATTATTTAAAGAATGAGAATATTGTAATTAACAGCCTCTGAGTTTTTTTAAAAGATGCTTATTATTCTCTTCATTCTTTTGACCTAATGAGTTTATTTTTTTACCTTCTGTTGTATGTATGTATACTTGTCCTCCTCTTGAACTCAGAGGCTAGGCACTTTTCCTAAGTGTCAAGGCTAGCACTCTACAACTTAGGCCGCAGCTCCACTTATAAGCTATTTGGTAATAAGATAAGAGTCACAGACTTGCCCAGCACTGGTAACTCCTGCCTGTAATCCTAGCTACTCAGGAGGCTGAGATCTGATCGTGGTTCAAAGCCAGCCCCGACACAAAAGTCCGTGAGACTCTTCAATAAACCACCAGAAAACTGGAAGTGGCGCTGTGGCTCAAGTGGTAGCTCAAGTGCTAGCCTTGAGCTGAAGAGCTAAGGGACAGAGCCCAAGCCCAGAGTTCAAGCCCTGCAACCAACAACAACAACAAAAGAGTCACAGACTTTTCTGCCTAGGCTGGCCTTGAACTGTGATCCTCAGATCTCAGCCTCAGGAGTGCTAGAATTACAGATATGAACCATTGCCACCTGGCACCATCTGATGTTTCCAGTAAAAAATAAAGCAGGAGTGATGACAAACTAGGAAAAGAGAATTACCTCTTGTATTATGTTTGGTTTGCGGTTAAATGCAATGTTACATGATTGATTTCTGTAACTTCATAAATAATGATAGTACCTAACATTTTTTTATCCTTTATATTACTTCATCTGACCAAACAGATCTATGAATTAGCTTTCATTCATTTTAATTTTACAGATCTAAAAGTCATACTCCATATGTATATGTATATATGTTATTTATATATACATATATACATATATCTGGCAGAGTTGAAATTTGAATATAAGCATGTAAATTTTAGAATCTGAACTCTTAACAATAAGTCTACCATACTTTTAATGATAACATATGATAAATAATATACCAGTATACTATTTGTAAATATGTTCTTTTTCTCTTTAGTAATACTGAACTTGGAGTTGGTATTTTGAGCCTCGCACTTGCTCAGCAGCTTTCCTACTAACCAAACCATGCTCCCAGCCCTTTTTGTTTTGGTGAATTTTCAGATAGGATCTCACATTTTATATGGGCAGGCTGGCCTGGACCACAATCCTTATGCTAACACCTCCTACAGGCTAGGATTACAGCCCTGCCACCACACCTAGTTTATTTTGTTTAGATGGTGGTCTCATAAACTTTTACAAAGGCTGGTCTTGAACCATGATCTTCCCAATCTACACCTCACGTGTAGCTGGGATTACAAATGAGAATCACTATGCCTGGCCTATGCAACTATGAGAAAAATAAAAAGAAAGAAATCAGCTGGGAGCTAGGGGCTCATACCTGTCATTCTAGCTACTTGGGAGACAGATCTGAGGATCATGGTTCAGCTCAGGCAGGAAAGTTTGTGAGATTCTTGTCTCCAAAACCACAAAAAAGCCAAAAGTGAAGCTGTGACTCACATGGTAGAGCTCTAGCCATTACCATAAAAAGAAAAAGAAAAAAAGACTCAGGGACAGTGCTCAGGCCCTGAGTTCAAGCCCCAGAACCCACACAAAAAGAAAAAAAAAAAAGAAGTAATCAAATGTTTTGGACAAACATGTACCAGACAAAATTGTTTTTAAAAGCTCTCTTGGGATATAATGGTGAAAGAAAGCCAGATTACAGTGCAATGAGTTTGCAATCAAATTGCCTGTGGCTGCTAATGAGCACAGAGTTTCTTTGTAGGATGATGAAAATGTTCTAAAATTAGATCACATTGATACTTTCACAATTCTGGGAATGCTAAATCCATGCAAGAGTACCATTTCAAAGGGTGTATTTCATGGTATGTGAATTATAGTCCAATAAAACTTTTAAAAACAATTGTATGCTGAGATTTAAGCTAGTACCTTCTATAACTTGAGAAATTTTTCTTATTTTCTTAGGTAATGTTAAAAAAAAATCTATTGTTGGGCGCTGGTGGCTCACGCCTGTAATCCTAGCTACTCAGGAGGCTGAGATCTAAGGACCGCGGTTCAAAGCCAGCCCGGGCAGGAAAGACCATGAGACTCCTATCTCCAATAAACCACCAGAAAACCGGAAGTGGCGCTGTAGCTCAAGTGGTAGAGCGCTCGCCTTGAGCTGAAGAGCTGAGGGACAGCGCCCAGGCCCAGAGTTCAAGCCCCACAACCGACAAAAAAAAAAATCTATTGTGCTGAGTGCTAGTGGCTCACTCCAATAATCCCAGCTACTCAGTAGGCTGATATATGAGGATCACATTACAAAACCATCCAAGGCAGCAGAGTCAGTGAGACTCTTATCTCCAATTAACTACCAGAAGACCAGAAGTGGTGCTGTGACTCCTAGTAGTAGAGCACTAGCCTTGAGCAGAAGAGCTTATAGACAATGCCCATGTCCTGAGTTCAAGCCTCACTACTGACCCAAAAAAAATCTATTCGGAGAAGTGATAAGATGATATTTTCAAAACCCAGTTTTACCACATTTTTTATATTAAAATTAATTCATTTATTTTTGTATACATTTTTATGTAAAAATACTGTACAGAGGAGTTACAGTTCCATAAGTAAGGTAATGAGTACATTTCCTATCGAGCATTGTTACTTCCTCTATTGTTTTTCCCCTACCATCCCGCCCCCCAAGCCGTAAAGTTCGTTTTCAACATAGTGTCTTGTACATCTCATTGTTACAATGGATCGACCTATATCCTATTTTCAGCATTTTGTTATTTCCCTTCCCCTCCCCAAATTAGAAAAATGTATATACAAGATGCAGGGCACTGACATCAAATACAGTAAAAACAGGGGTTATACCATGAGGGAAGAACATACTAAAGAAAAAAAAAAATCACATAGTACATTAAAATACATTATATATAAAATTATATTAAAAACAACAGCAAGAAAGATAAAACCACTGTGTCTCTATCTTGGGGTTTATTTCACTTAGCATCATCTTATATGGTCATATGTACATAGCTTTTGACCTTTTCAGCTTGTCCTAGATATATGCTAGTTATTGGAAATAAGGGAAACCATGGGACCTACGTTTCTTTGGACCTGGCTTATTTCACTTAATATAATTTTTTCCAAGTCTTTTCATTTCCTAACAAATGAGGCAGTGTCATTCTTTCTGATAGAGGCATGGAATTCCATTGTATATATACGCCACATTTTCTTGATCCATTGATCTACTGAGGGGCATCTGGGTTGGTTCCATATCTTAGCTATAGTAAATAATGCTGCAATAAACATAGTTGAGCTGGTAGCTTTCCTATAGGCTTATTTGTGATCATTTGGATAAATGCCCAAAAGTAAGATTGCTGGGTCACAGGGGAGCTCGTTTACCACATTTTAAGTAAGTGTAATAGTACCTATGAAGATTTTCAGTTTTTTAATGGAACATTTCAAGTTATGCAACAGAATAGTACAATAAAGCCCATATACCTGTCACCCAGCTTTAGAGTATTAACTTCTATACCTCAGACTAAGTCCTAAGTATCATTTTATAAGTAAATATTTAGTACATGTGTCTAAAAGATGAAAACTCCACTATTTAAATATAATCACAACATCATTATTACAGAACCAAAACCCAACAGTATCTTTTATATCTAATCAATCTTATTTTCCTGTTTATTCTATAATATTTCATGATAACATTTTTTAAACTTGAAAAACTGGCTAGTACTTTAAATTATGCAGTTAAAAGATTCAGAGCCAAAAAATCACATTCTTAGGAAGATGTAGTGGCCCATGTCTGTAATTCAACAATTTAGGATGCCAAGGCAGGAAGATCATGACTTTAAGGCTAGCCTAGGTTACATAGCAAGTTTCAGGCTAGCCTGAGCTATACACATAGCAAGCAAAACCTTGTCTGAAAACAAATAAACAGAAAAACCTCAAATGAAAGTAATATTCTATTCACATTCACTATAGCTATAGTAGAAATTTAATGGCTGTCATATGGTATATCTAAACATAGGCTTCTGATGTCCCTACAGTGAAATCAGGGAAAGCAGTATTGACACTAGCATCATCACTCCTGGCATTCAGTTCACTGATGGTCTGACTGCTTTTAGGATATTTATAGGAGTTTCACATACAGATGATTACAGGAGCCAGCCATGAGGTAATGTTGTGTGTGTGTGTGTGTGTGTGTGTGTGTGTGTGTGTGTGTGTGTGTGTGTGTGTGTGTGTGTGTGTGTTGTAAACCCAGGAACTCCTGCCCTAAGTAAATGGAGCAACAGCCATTTCTTTTTAGCTTCAGCAGGTGTTTTCCTGTAGAGATATTAGTCAAGTGTTTCCAGAGCTAAATTTGAAATCTCAAATTTTCAATGTTGCCTACAATTTAAAAAAATATTGTGTAGGCTTAGAGGGCATGCTGGCTCAAGCCTTTAATTCTAGCTCCTTAGGAGGCTATCAGGGAATTGTGGCTCCAGACCAGTTTGGTTACACAAGTTCTTGAGATGGCATTTCAATCAATAGCTGGATACAATGGTGGATGTCAGTTATCTCTAGTGACAGGGAGAAGCATAGGTAGGATTGTAGGCCAGGGTGACTTGGCAACAAAGAAAAATCCTACCTTCAAAATAACCAAGGCAAATGGAAGCATTATTCAAATGATAGTGCACCTGCTTAGTAAGTGAAAGACCAGAATTCAATTCCCTTTACTGCCAAAAAAGTAAAGAAATAAAGTATTGTATGAGCCAGAAAAACCATTTCTATGAGTTAAGTTGATTCTACTTGTGCCTAGTCATCTAGCAAAATGAATTGATTTCATATCCTTCAGGAAATATCTCAGTGCACACACTTCTCTTATATGACTGACTTTGCATATATGATTAACTTCTTTTAAGAATAGAATTGCTTAAGTAACAGAAGTTCCTGAATAGAAAGCCAAAAGAGAAAAGACAGTAGTTCATTCATTTTCCGTCACTGCATGATTCCCTTTAAATTTTAATGAGATGATCAAATCAAATGATCATCAGAATATTAATTTTAGAGCTGGTACTCTTCCAAGGTACACTTAGAACTGACCCTAGAAGAGGCCTAGCTTATTTCACAGAGACCAAAAATAACCTGGAAGCAGCACTCAGTGAGCACTTCCCATTTTGTTCTTGCATCTATACTCATTGATAGTAATGCTTGACTCCCAAGCAGCCAGTTCAGAGTTCATAGATCATGGTGGTTGGATTATATTAGAACCAAAAAGTTCCATTGAAATGATTGTCTATGGAAGTATGGGAGCTCCAGTTTTCACACAGTAGCTTCCAGAGATAAGCCTTTCTGAGGCATGCATATCACTGAGGCTAAGTCAAGAGGGCTCCAATGCAATGCTCTCAATTAGAATTTTTCTCAAGGATAGCAAGTGTATTTTTATAAATTTACATAACTACTTTTTGACAAGGATGGAGATAGGTAATAAGGCTAAGTAGGAGTTCCTGGAAAAAGAAAAATAATGTCTTCAATATAGAGGGAGATATGGGATAAATGAAAGCCCAGTGATATATAACAAATCTTAATTCTAACAAACCAGAGGCTCACTGTTTTCAGCTACTATTTTAAAATCTTAAAAGAAATTAGAATTTTATAGGAATTTCCCCCAAAAGTTAAAAGTTAATCTCCCTCTGTCTCTCTGTCTTTCTGTCTTTCTGTCTGTCTGTCTGTCTGTCTGTCTCTCTCTCTCTCTCTCTCTGGCATTGCTAGAGTCTGATCTCAGTCTTTCTTCTTGTCTGACTTGCTTGAACTGCCTCCAGCTCTGCTTTTTGCTGGTTATTTTGTAGATGGAGGCTGGCTTTGTACTCTAATCCTCTGGATCTCAGCCTCCTGTGTAGCTTAGATTACAGGCACCAGCCACTGCTGTCTAGCTGTTAATCTCCTGTGGATGTGGATGTGTGTGTGGATGTGTGTGTGTGTGTGTGTGTGTGTGTGTGAAAATATTTGCTTTTATTGTGTTATAAAAGTTGTATTATTTACATCTCTACATGTGAGAATTAGCTTTACGTAGCAAATAGCATTTGTATAACAAAAGATAATTTAAAACGAGTTCTGTCTCGACTAGTTTCCTCTTACTGATCTTACACGGCAACACAGAGTAGCAATAGCAGCTTCTGTAAAATAGAAAAACAAGCAAAGTGTTGCAGTGAAGCTCAGATTAAGGCTGAGATAATTATTTCACTAATCTTACAAATGTTCATTTCATTTATAACTTTTACTTCACTAATATTACAATGATTGACTACTAAAGCAAGCATTATTCTGCCTAAGCAAATCTAATTTCTTAACGAATGGACAATGGCTGAGGGCCAATGACTCAAGCCTGTGATTTTAGCTACTCAGGAGGCTGAGATCTGAGGATCACAGTTCAAAGACAGCCCGGGCAGGAAAAGTCTGTGACTCTTGTCTCCAATAAGCCACTAGAAAACCAGTGGAGTTGTGGCTCAAGTGGTAGGGTGCTTGCCTTGCACTGAAGAGCTGAGGGATAGCACCCAGTCCCAGAGTTCAAATCCTATGACCGACCAAAAAAAAAAAAAAAAAAGAACAGACAACAATGTGGTTCTGAAGACTGACTGAGATAATTCAACAAAACTGTTAGCATTAGAGGTCCTCTCCTAAAAATATCCTTTTTTGGTCTTATTTTGTGAATGTTTAGAGTCCTAGTTAATTTATCATGTCCAAATATAATTTTTGTCTTTTACTATCCATTGTGTTTACTTGTAGGTTTATAGGCACACTCTAATTATTACAAACGAGAGAAACTATGCAACCTATGTTTCTTTGGGTCTGGATTACTTTGCTTAATATAATTTTTCCAAGTTTTTCCATTTCCTTGTGAATGGGGCAATATCATTCTTTCTGACGGAAGCATATTCTTAAGAGAGGATCACAAAGGCTCAATAGCTATATGCATATGATCATATAAAATGATGCTTATTAAAATGAACTCCAAGAAATGGAAACAAAAGTTTTTTTAATTGACTCCCCCCGTTTTTGTGTCTGTTTTTGATTTCTGTACTTTTTGTTTTGTATGTAAAGTTATCTGATTTGGGGAGGATAAGGGGAAGCACAGATATGGTGGACAAAGGGTAAACTAATGCAGCAGCTATACTCATTAGGCACTGTGTTGGAAATGAACTATACAACTTGCAGAGGAGGGACTCAGGAGGGAAGAAAGTGGAAGAAAATGAGGGAAGAGCAGGCACTGTGCAAAAAGAAATGTACTCATTACTGACTTATGTAACTACAACCTCTCTGTACATCACCATTACAATAAAAATAAAAATTAAAAAAGAAAAGTACTCTCAGTCACAATATCTTCATTTTATGTAAATGATGTGACTGATTATCCAAATATTTGCCACATGTCCTTGAAATACTTTTTTTTGGGGGGGTCCGGTCGTGGGACCTGGACTCTGGGCCTGGGTACTGTCCCTCAGCTCTTCAGCTCAAGGCTAGCACTCTACCACTTGAGACACAGCGCCACTTCTGGCTTTTTTCTTTTTGCTTATGTAGTGCTGAGGAATCAAACCCAAGGCCTCATGCATGCAAGGCAAGTGCTCTACCACTGAGCCACCTTCCTAGCCCCCTTGAAATATTTTTTAAATTACATGACTTAACATTAAAGTAATTTTGAACACTCAACAAGATATCTAACCTAGTAATTTTTTCTTTCCTATGTTGACTTCTTTTTTTTTTTTTTAACTGTTACTTGTATAGGTTCCCTGGTGGATTTGACTTCTGAATATAACACAACTTTATCTGTATAGTATGAAAAACTGTAATTCTGTTCTGTTAGACTCAGGAGTTATCTCAGTGTTCTAATAAAGGTCAAAATATAAAGATTGAAAAAAAGAACTATTGCAAAGTCTTAATACCCAGTCCAAGTGATGAAACTAACCATTTTTAAATATTTTTATTTGGAGAAAAATACATAGGATTTCTATTTAATTTTGTACATCGAATCAAAATTTTCATTTGAAATTGCAGTATGATATGTTAGAATTAGCTGGAGTTTGAGATTCAGGTATAGTTGAATTCATATCTTGTGACCTACAAAACCCCAGAAGAATCACCTCTATGTTCTTTTTGTCTGTTTACTTTTGTGCAAAATAGGCCTAAAATTAAAATCTTTCTGTCCTATAAGAAATTTAGAAATGATGTACCTAAAATGTGTTATCAGTGATAGCACGAAATCAAAGCTAGATCATATAGTTCACTGGATCATTATATAATAAGTGGTATTTCTTACCCAAATCTCTGATATTTTTAAATATGAAGTGTAAGGAACAGAGCAAGTGATTATATGCTGAAGTATTTTTCAATTAGACTTAAATGATTGAAAAGATTTTTCTGTTCCACTAAGCATTTACTTTATAATTTCTTATTTTGTGTGCTAAGTATTTTGTTATTAAATATGTAGTCTTAATATTCAGAGAACAAGTCACAATATAACTAAAATTTTATCTAATTATCTCCTTTTTGCCACCAGTGATTTATCTTGGTTTGCTAATGGCATCCCCTCAAACCTGGGATCAAGATAACATCACTAATGAGAAAAGCTAATCATGTGCCTCCTGATGTGATACTCCAAGCATACTATCACTTATTAATTATTCTTGCCAAAAACACATACTTTGATCTAATAATGAGGAAAGTTCAAAGAAATTTAGATTGGAGCATAGTCCATAAAAACAAAGTTTGAGAAACCTTCTGAATTAAAGGAGATTAAAAGATATAACAGCTAAATGCAATGAGTCATTCTGGACTTGATGTTGGAATAGGAGAAAATTCATCATAAAGATCATTACTAGGAAAGTGGTGCAGTTTGAATATGGATAGTATGTTAATATAATATTGTATTCATATTGTATTTCCTAATTATGAAAGAGAAAAGTGTTCTCTATAAGTACATACTTATATGCAAATAATAGATAGATAGATAGATAGATAGATAGATAGATAGATAGATAGATAGATGTTGTAGCTAGAGACAGTGGACAGAGATCTAGGCGAAGCAAGTGCTAAAGCAAATGTATCAAAATTAAAAATTGGTAAATCTGGGTGAAGAGTAACAGGAATTCTTTGTTCTTTTCTTGTATCTGTTTCATAAATTTGAAATTCCTAAAAAAAGTTTAAAAACTTGTTTTGTGAAAGTGAATTGATCTCTTAATGCAACTAGTAGACTTTTTTAGTAGGATTTATATAGAAATGGTTAATAATTCCGAATCTAGCATAAGTATATCCTGAACAACTTATTAAGATTAACTTATTATAATTGATGCATTATTTCCATGAACCTCCTTGAAAGAAGTAATTTGGTGATGAATTCTTTCTTATCTTATTAATGAGAGATTCCTCCAGGAATCACAAGGTTATGGATGGATATGCATGTAAGAGCAGATTGTTGATGTAAATTAAGTTGATGATTACAATAAAGTAACAGTTACTATGAATGATTCTCACCTTCCATATACAAAACTTCCATTTACAAATCAAATAAATATTATATATCACTATATATGCAATTATATATTACATATACTATATATTATACATTACTTATAATCCACATTATATATTACACTATACATTATATTACATGTAATATACATTACACATATAACATGTAATGTATAATACAATTACACACATTACATACACACACACCATATGTATGCAATTGCAAATTACATACATACCTATATATTATACCCATTACATACATACATGTATACATGTACATATGTGTACACAGATCTGTGTGTATATATAACACACACATATACATGTTAAATATGTGAATATCATGGTTTTTAAATTGTGAAAATACCATACAGAGGGTTTACAATTACATGAGCTAGGTAATGAGTGCATTTCTTATCAATCATTGTTGTTGCCTCCTTTGTTTCTCCTTACTATTCCTTTCCATCTCCCCGTCCCCCTGGGCTCCCCCCATGAATATTATATATGTATATATTATATACATGTATTTAATATATGTAATTTATAATTACATTCTTCCTGTTCTTTAAAATTTCAGTGAGAAAGCTTTTGCTTAAAATATTTTAGATTTGCTAAGAAAATATCACTCAAATCTCACTAAAATTTGCAATTGAAGTTAAATATTACCTTTGGGGATGGGAGTCTTTTAAAATTAATTTTAAAAATTACCATTAAGTAGTTGTACAAAGGAATTATCATTCAATAAATCAGTTTATGAATTCAATGCAACTTGATTGATGTCACCCCTTTTATCGTTCTTACCATCTCCTACCCCTCCCCTCAATTTTCTTAATTTTGTAGGATATGCATTAAATTTTATGACTGTATTCACCACCTTTCCTCTCTTTATCTACCTCCCTTCATTCATCTACCCACTTCCTTTACCTGACCCTCCACTTGGTAATCATTCCTTTCTAAGAAATTACATTGTTTGAATTCTCCCCTGAAAATGTCATATTTTGGGTTGTATACATGTATACTTGTATATAAAATGCCATATTTTGGTTGTATACTTGTATATAACCCCTAAGAGTTTACTAGTATGTTCTAGCTTCCACATATGTAATAAGACATTTATTCTATGTCTTTCTGGGCCTGACATCATTTAACAATTTTTCCAGGTCCATCCATTTATTTGCAAATGATGTAAAATCATTCTTAATGGAGTAATAAAATTCCATGTGTATATATACCACATTTTCTTGATCCAGTCATCCATTGATGGACATCTGGGCTGATTCTGTACATAGGCTATGGTGAAAAGTGCTGCAATGAACATGGTTGTGCAAGCTGGTTTACTGTATACTACTTTGTAATCTTTTGGAAAAATGTAGTCTCACTTTTCAATTCTTGATCCTATCTTCTAGGCAACTGGAGTCCTATTTGGAAAATTTGTACTTGTGCCTAAATCTTTTACTGAATTTTACACTAGTTTACATTGGCCATAAGAAGAGTTATTGTTACATTAATGTAAGAAGAAAACACAGTCTTCTAGCTATCTGGAAGTAAACAGTATATTATTGTAGTTACAGTCATTCTACTGTGAAATGCAACGTTGGAATTTATTATTCTTACATAACTGTAACTTAGTACCTGTTTAACAACTTCTCCCCCTTTACCTTGTATTTTATTTAGCCGTCTGTGAGACCAACTTCTTTAGATTACACATGTAATTGGAAATTGCTTTTCTATGCCTGTCTTATTTTACTTAATATAATGTCCTCCATGTTGTGCAAATGACAAGATTTCATTCTTTTATTGTGGCTGATTCTATTTAACTATGTACTTCATTTCTTCCTTCATTGACTGGCACTTATGTTTATTTAGACATGACAGTATAGATTATTCAGCATTTTTATCTCATTCCCTTTTCATATATACCTAGTAGTGGAATAACCAGACTTTATGGTAATTCTGTTTTATAATTTTTGAGGAATCTCCATACTATTCCATATTGACCAAATTAACTTACATTTCCCTTAACAGTGTATAGAAATTTCTCTTTCTTGATTAAAAGCCTTCTCATGTTCATGAGTTAGCAGTACATCTTGAAAATGGAGATACAACTAAAAATCAATGTACAGATTCTCTGAAGTCCCCATCAAAGTCACAGTTTCATTCTTCAAAGAAATAGAAAAAAGCCAATTCTAAAATTTATATGGAAGTGCAACAGACCTGAAATAACCAAAATAATTTTGATAGAGGGAAAAGAAAAGTAATGATGGAGCTATCATAATACCAGACTTTGAAGTATACTACAAAGCCATAGTAATAAGAACAGCATGATAGGATACAGAAACATAAAGACCAATGGAATAGGGTAGAAAATCCAGAAATAAATTCATACGGTTACAGCAGCTGACTTGTGACAAAAGGAGCCCCAAATATACATTGGAGATAACCTCTTCAACAAATGGTACTGGAAATACTGGATATCCACATGTAGAAAACTGAAACTAGTTCCATGTCTCTCTATACTATTATTAATTCAAAACAGATTTTTTAAAAAAAAAGGTCTTAATTTAAGATCTGAAGCTCTGAAACTATTATTGGAAATAATAGGGAAAACACTGCATCATATTTTCATGGGCAGTAACTTCTGAACAGAACTTCAGTAGCTCAGCAATAAGAGTAAGGACAAGTGGAATTGCATCAAACTAAGAGCAAAGGACAGCAAAGAATATAATAGGTTGAAGAGAGTCTACAGAATGGGAGAAAATCTCTGCCAGATGTACATCTGACAATGGACGAAGAATAAGAATATACAAGGAGCTCAAGAAGTAGACTTGTAAAGAATCAACAACCCAATCAATAAATAGGCAAATGAACTGAACAGACAACTCTTGAAAGAAGTATTTATAGCCAATAAGTACATGAAGAAATGCCAATATCCTTGGCTATAGAGTAAATGCAAATAAGTGACAGTAAGATTTCAATCTTGCTCAACAGCCACCATCAAGTACACAAAAGACATGATGGTGAGGATGCAGTGGGGAAAAAAGGGAAACTTCATAGACCATTGTTGGGAATGTATAATAGTACAGCTATTATGGGAATCAGTCTTGGGTTTTTCCAAAAAGCTAAAAGTAGCATGATCATAAGGTCCATTAGTACCACTGGTGGGCTATATCCCACTATAAGTAATGTAAATTAAGATAAAATACAAGCACTTGCATACCCATGTTCACTTCAGCACTATTTACAATGACCAAATTATGGAAAAGCCCTGATGCTCTATGATGAATAAATAAAAAAATGTGGTAAATATACACAAGGAAGTATTAGCCACAAAGAAGAATACATTTATGCCATTTGCAGGTAAATGAAGCTTGAAATCATCTTGTTAAGTGGAGTGAGCCAAATTCAGAAGGAAATTTCATATATGGATAGTAGACATAAAAATAAACATATATGTAAACACACATGGAATTATATACAGATATATTGGGAGGATATGTTTGTAATTGTGGTGTAGCTGTTGGAATGAAGAGGGAAAGAGAGTGTTAGAAAGTGAACAGTGTTAGAAATACACTGCATCTGTGAATGAAGATGGCAAAACACAACTCATTGAAAGCTGTTGAATTACAGGAAGTACATAGGGTTGGGAAAGTAAAAGTAAGCAAGGGGGTCAATACAATTAAAGTACAGTATACACATGTGTGAAATACTGCAGTGAAAACCATTTGAGCAAGTAATATATACTTTAAAGAAAACAGTTACAGGAATGTAAAACAGGTTCATTTGGGGTATGAATAATAATGAGAGACATATTGTCAGAATTCTTTATGTACATATATAAACATAGAAATTGGTTTGAGAAGTTGGAAGGAAGAATGAAAGTGTTTTTGTCTTTTTAATAATAGCTATTCTAACAGAAATGAGGTAACCTATCTTCCTTCCTTCCTCTCTTCCTTCCTTCCCTCCTCCTTTCCTTCTTTCCTTCCTTCCTTCCTTCCTTCCTTCCTTCCTTCCTTCCTTCCTTCCTTCCTTCCTTCCTTCCTTCCTTCCTTTCCTTCCTTCCTTCCATCCTTTCTTTGTGGTATGGGATATGAAGTGATGTTTTATTGTGATTTTGATTTGTATTTTCCTGATTATTAGTGATGCTGAAATTTTTTTTCATGTACCTGTTGACCATTTGTATATCTTTTGAGAAGTGTCTGGTTGGATCTTTTGCCAATTACAGATATATTATTTGTCTATATATCTGTTTCTATGACTGTATTGTGCTGTTTTAGTTACTATAGTATGTTTTAAAGTCAAGTAGGACAGTACCTCTAGCTAGATTGTTTTGGCTCCATACAAATTATAAGACTGCTTCTATTTCTTTTCTTTTTTTTTTTTTTTTTTGTCAGTTGTGGGGCCTGAGCTCTGGGCCTTGGCGCTGTCCCCCAGCTCTTCAGCTGTAGACCAGTGCTCTACCACTTGAGCCTCAGCCCCACTTCTGGCTTTTTCTGCTTATGTGGTGCTGAGGAATCGAACCGAGGGCCTCATGGATGCAAGGCAAGGACTCTACCACTAAGCCACCTTCCCAGCGCCAAGACTGCTTCTATTTCTATCACAAATGTCATTTATGTTTTGACAGGGATTACAGTCAATCTATAGATGGTTTTGGGTACTATGTACATTTTAATTATAGTTGATTACTTCAGTATATGAACGTGGGATATTTTCCATTAATTTGTATTCTTTTCAGTTTCTCTCATCAGTGTTTTATAGCTTTCATGTAGCAGACTTTTTCCACATTGATTAAATCTATTCCTAGAAAGTAAAAAAATATAGTATAGATATTTTAAATGGAATTACCCTCCTGTTTTCTTTTTCAAAGACTTTGTTTATGGTGTGTAGAAACTTGGCAACTTTGCTGTATTTGTTTATTACTTCTAAGAGTATTTTGTGGAATCTTTAGGATTTTTTCTCTATATATGATCATGGCATCTGCAGACAGGAAGAGTTTTACTTCCTCCCTTCCAATTTAGATGCCCTCTATGAAAAATTTTCAAGCAAATACAAATTGTACAGTAGTTACATCACCTCTATATTTTCTATTTTGTGTGCATTCATTTTTAAGTTGGATTTTAATCTTGGATTCTTAGAATTAAAAATAAATTTTCTTTATAAAAATAGTAAAAAAAAAAAAAACATGCTAATCTATTTCATTTATTTTCCAATTGAGAAATTGTCATAGGACCCAAGACTATGTGTCATGAAGTCTGAGAAGTGGTATCTATGTTGTGAGGCCACAGTACTTTTGTAAGCCCTTGTGGTGGTCTGGCTAGATTTTGGAATTGAGTTGTAATAATCTTTTATTGTCATGGGATGCCTAGCCTAGGTTGTGCAATGTAACCATTAAAACCAAACAAACCCGTTACTCAACTTCTTCAGTCCTCTTTCTTCTGTATCTAAAACAGACATAGTTTAATGGAATTTTTACCACCTGACAAGAAAGATTGCAACATTTTCTGTGGGCTTAATGATTACAAAAATAAAACAAAACAAAACAAAAAGCTACTTTGAAAATATATTGCCATCTATCTAGGACTCATAGAGTTTTATCTTGATAAAACTCAGGTTCAACCAAGAACTGGTGACATCAAATGAAATTGCCCTTTTCTGATGGCTCTCCCTTTTTCCTTTCTACCCACATAGGCAACCCACATCTGTGGTAGGTATGACACATGCCATTGGCACAGTCTTAGAAAAGATGCTACTACTTCCCACTAAGGCCAAAGGCCAGGTAGATCTTTCAAATAGGAATTTCACTTTCTCTGGGACAGAAATTGAGAGGAAAATAAAGAGGGGGGGGGGGGAATCTATGAATCACTTGACAAGAGACCAATTTAAATTATAGCTTCAATTGTTCTAGATTTCTATAGTTTTTGCACACATGACTTGAGAGTTAGTATTTATTTCCTTTTAAGTAGTTGATTCATTTTTGGCTTCATGTTCTATCTTCCAAATTTATTTTGCAAAGAATGTGGACAACTAAGTTTGAACAGAATTTTAATTTGCGTTTAATTTGTTAATTCTTCAAGTATCAATCCTTACAAGAAAAATAAAATAACTATGATCCTTTCATTTTTTTTAAGTCAGAAAAAGAACTTACCTTCAATTTTTTGGCTGGTTCTGGGCCATAATTTTCCATTGTCAAGTTCTGAAATTTCCAGGGATTCTGCTTACAAAGCTGTTTTAGCATAAGGTGTCTTTTTTTTTCCTTTGACTTTTTCCATAAGTTTTAGGGCCCACAATCAGTTTGCTACATTTTGAGGCCATATTAGGATCTACACTACGTAAATACACAGAGTATTTATGCTATATATCAGTGTTTACTTATTACTCACTATGTATATCCTAGTGCCAACGATACAAAAATGAGGCCTCCAGTCAAACCAGGGGAATATACATATAGCTAAACAGTTACAGAGATATGTAAGTACAACTAGGACCAGATAATGGAAGAACTGATTGTTTCAGAGAGTAGAAGAATGTGGTAATATTTGATCAAGGTCTTAAAGGATGAATAAGATTTCCATAGTGGGTCCACCCAGTGCAAGTAGGCATTCTAATTACATAGTTTGCTAAAGCATGAAGGCCTGTAATGTAAACTAAATTCCCAAGGGGTCCAGGAATCACTGGAATTTAGGGTCCAAAGACTGAGAACTTCCTTCCCCCCAGTTGGCTAGCTTTTTCAGCTGCTTCTCACATTCTCCTCTTAGTTCCTTGCCTGCTTCAGCTGCCATGTAATGGAGCTCTTCCTTTCATTAGCTTCTCTGGTCACTGAGTAGGTAATTTCTGAAGTTCTTTACAAGCATCAGACTCTTTTCATGAAAGCAGTACAGCTTGTCTTTTGGTTATATATTACTCCCACCCAAAGAACAAGTACTGCTCGGTCTAATTGTTGTCACTGTTCAGTGAGGTTTGTTCCTAAAATATTTATACTTTCAAGTCAAATCTACCCTTAAAGGATGAGATTGGTCATTAATTGGAATACTTAAAAGAATATATTGCAAACCCTGAAAGTATTCTTGAGACATATTTTGACAAATTACACCATCAGTGGTAGCTTTTAAAGATGATTCATTAAAGAGGAGAAGCTTCCTTTGGATGTGTAAATTCTGGTATTAAAATTATTTAAATTCTGGTTTAAAAATATGCCAGGCTCAGTAGTATGTACCTATAATCCTCAGATATCTAGGATATTGAGGCAGGATGATTGCTTGAGCCCAGGAATTTAGGGTTACATTTTACTATGCCCATCAATGTCAGGCCCAAGTATCAGTAGTGACTGTGCCTGTGAATTGCCACTGGCTATTCTTTTAGGAAAAAAGAAAGAAAAGTGGGCTGGGAAGGTGGCTCAGTGGTAGAGCACTTGCCTTGCACGCATGAGGCCCTGGGTTCGATTCCTCAGCACCACATAAGCAAAAAGAAAAAAAGCCGGAAGTGGCACTGTGGCTCAGGTGGTAGAGTGCTAGCCTTGAGCTGAAGAGCTGAGGGACAGTGCCCAGGCCCAGAGTTCAGGCCCCACGACCAGACCCCCCCCTTCCCCCCCCCCCAAAAAAGAAGAAAGATAGAAAAGTCACAATGTTATTTTTAATTTTTGTTAGTAGTGGGGATTGAACTCAGGGCCTCATGCTTAGCAAGCACCTGCTTTTTGTTTTGTTTTGGTCATGGGGCCTGAACTCTGGGCCTGGGCACTGTCCCTCAGCTCTTCATCTCAAGGCTAGCACTCTACCACTTGAGCCATGGATAGTGCCACTTCTGGCCTTTTCTGCTTATGTGGTGCTGAGGAATCAAACCCAGGGCCTTATGCATTCAAGACAAGTACTCTTCCACTGAGCCACCTTCCCAGCCCCTGCTTATTTTTAAGGTAAATTTTCAAATTATGCCTACATGGGCTTGGGCTGTGGTCTACCTACTTGGGCTTCCTACTTACACTTTTCTGTGTCACTAGGTATGAAAGGTGCTCATTGCCACACCCAGATATTGAGATGGAGTCTGTGAACTCTATTATGTCTGGGCTGGCCTCAAACCAATTCCCCTAACTCCACTTCCCAAGTAGTTAAGATTACAAGCTTAAGTCACCGTGCCTAGCTGAAGTTTTTAACTTTAATAATGATATTTTGTTATGCTTTTTAAAAAGTAATTTTTAAATATTGGAAAAAGGATGAAAAGATGTGAGATTTGTTTTCAAATGATCCAGAAAGGGGAGGAGAGAATAGTGTGGGGAGAATAGATGAAATACTATTAAGTTATGTATTGATAGGCAATAGGGTTCATTGTACCACTCTATTTTTGCCTGTGTTTGAAGCTTTCAGTAATAGAAAGTAAAAGAAAAGGATTCACATGATAGTTACACTGGATCTTGCACTTTTGGATAGGAAAAGAATAATCATTTTCTTTTCCTTTTTTTTGTGCCAGTCCTGTGGCTTAAACTCAGGGCCTGGGCGTTATTCTGAGCTTCTTTTGCTCAAGGCTAGCACTCTACCACTTGAGCCACAGTGCTACTTCCAGCCTTCTCTGTTTATGTGGTAATGAGGAATCAAATGCAGGGCATCATGCATGCTAGGCAAGCACTCAACGACTAAGCCACATTCACATTCCCAGCCTCTCATTTATATTTATATATATGCAATTTATAATACATTGCATATTATATTTAATATGTAATATATTGATAACATAAAGTAGTATATAATAATATAAAAAATATATAAATATATTGTATATGGTATGTATATGATATATGATTATATATTATACTACCTTATATAATATTATATTTTATATATTATATAATATATACGATATGTTGTATATGATATGTTAATATCATATGTATTACATTTAAAGACCATCAGTTCAAAATTTCTCTCCACAGGTTGGGGAAATCTGAGGTCTCTTAGGAGGACCTCTTAGAAAGACTTCCACTATAAAGATGTGGTATTTTTCATATTCAGGGAAAGAATCTTTAGCAATTCTATAGGTAACTAAGGAGGCAATTAAACGTTTATTGCAAACTAGCAAGATAATGTATAATAAAAAATCTACTTTTCACCCCAGAAGTTTATCAGTTCTTATTCCAACTACTTGTATTTTTTCTAGCATAAATGAACTATGAACACAATGAATAAATGTTCCCAAATGTATATTAATATAGAAGTGTCCTTCTCTCTGTTACAATGTGTCAAAGTGTGAATTTATCCCATTTATAGCATACTCCATTGTATTATTATTTTGTAATATTTTTATTGTTATTATAAAGGTGATGTACAGAGGGGTTACAGTTTCATAAGTCAGGTAATGAGTACATTTCTTTTTGGACAATGTTACCCCTTCTCTCTCTCCCAGTTTTTCCCTCCCATCCCCATTAAAGATGATTACTTTTTTAAAAAAGAATTCCATGTTCGCTAGACCAATGATAGAGTGATTGCCTATCCATTGAGAGAAAGAAACCAAAGCCAAACCAAACAAAACTCCAGGTATTCTTGGACAGTAAAGAGTTTATCAAGGTCAAGTTTTTCATTCATTCCAAGTTGTTTAACCTATAACGTAGGAGTTTTTCAGTCATTCTCTATCATGTACAATATTGTCTTTCAGGAATGGTTAGATAACTCAGTAGGTCCTTTTCTTCCTTTGGAGAGCCAAGACTCAAGTTCAAAATGTGAGCTCAAGGGTCTAAGCTCTGCAGAGATCCTTGGAGATGAGTACCATAGAGATTGATACTCCCTAGGTTCAAATCAATGATAAACTTATAAGAGGTGCTCTCCATGGTGTTTCTTCTTTCTCTAGAGCCAACTAATTAACCCACATCTAGTGCTTAACTTTTTCATTTTATAAATCACTTCTACATAAGTCAATTTATACACTTTCCAGAATGCTTACGTGATAGATTACCGAAATGTGACTTATGGACTGCCTATATCTGAATCAGTTGGAGTGCTTATTAAGCATTCAGATTTCTGTTTCCCACCATAGACATTCTAGACCATAATCTCTGGAGGTGAAGTATGGGGACAGGATTCCTAGGCATGTTTTGGACTGACAGCTAAACTGTGAAGGAAATCTGGCTATAGAATTATAGAACAATAGATAAGCAATCTGCTCCTGCCTGCCCCTTCTTTAAAAGTATATTTCTTGAAGTTGTAAGATGACTGTTGATTTCATGACAGCAGCATGGAGCTCTGTATTTTGAGGTAAAAGTTTAGAAATATTAAATGTGAAAATATCCATCAGTTCTAGAATCAAGGAAACTGGCAATATATATACATCTTACCAATTGTCACAATATTGATATTAATAGTGAGCTCTTCTGTTGGGCATGATGGCAATGCTCGTAATCCCAATATTTGAGAGGTTGAAGCAGAAGAATCTCAAGTCGGAGGCTAGCTTGGGTTACAACTCTTGCTTTGAATCTCTATCTTAAATCAGTATTAAATCCTGGATATAAAATTTCTCTTTACTTAAAACCCATCTGCCTGAGGCATATTTTCTACCTCTTCTTTCACACATTGCTTTCCTATTACTTCACATTTTGAAGAAGGCCCTCCTTCACCCTTTTCTGACTCTAGGATATTGGTATAGTGATTGGGACGTTATTAAGAAAAGGAATCACATTAATAAATGAGTAACAAATCCTGTTATGATTAAGTCGTTTCCTAGTTTGCTTTCTATAAAACTGTGGGAAACTAATGATTAAAAAAAGGTCTAGCCACTTGAAGTATACACACCAGAAATAACAGTACTCAGGAGGCTGAGGCAGGAGATTCATTACAAGTTCAAGGCCAGCCTGAGCTACACAGTGTGTTTCAGGTCAACCTGGCCTACATAGTGAGACACTGTCTCAAAAAAAAAAAAATCATTGAGGCAGGCGCCTGTGGGTCAGGCCTGTAATCCTAGCTACTCAGGAGACTGAGAACTGAGGATCATAGTTCAAAGCTAACTTGGGCAGGAAAGAACGTGAAACTCTTATCTCCAATAAACCACCAGAAAACCAGAAGTGGCATTGTGGCTTAAGTGGTAGAGCACTAGCCTTGAGCTGAAGAGCTGAGGGACGGTGCTCAGGCCCAGAGTTCAATAAAATTTGATGATAGTTTCTCTGAAAAGTGTTGGTATGATTCTGTCAGAGTACAAAGAATTGAGGACGTTGTTTCCATTCTCACCTATTTATGCAAAGACAATTTCTCAGTATTTACATGAAAAAATAAAACAGAAAAAGGTAAAGTGACAAAACTGAGGCTGAACCTTGTCCCAATTAAGCAATAAGCAATTTTTTATCTACAGATACTTGGCCTAATTTCAACAAACCCAGCAAGTCCCTATCCAGCTCATTAGAGAGGCATTTAAGATAAAAATTTGTTTTCTGTTTGATGACTACTTAACCAGAATTCATAGCATATTTATATTTTATCAATAGTATAATAATAATAATTCAAATGATAACCTAGATTTATTTTTAAACATAAAATCATTAGGAATAAATAATTTCAATATATAACTTTCATTGTGATAAAGTAATTATACAAAGTCTTTTAGGAATTTAAATATGTCATAATAGAATGAAACACTTTGGTAGAAGAACAGAAATGAGTTCAATGAAAAAGAAAGCATATGAAACTGGTTATTAATAGTTTGATCATGCATTTAAAATCTACATGTTATGAACTGTAGATCCTATTAGAAATATTTTTAAGGTTCTATAATTTTTTATTCTAAAATAACATATGTACAGTACATTAAAAGTTAAAGCCTTTACAGCTATTTTAACTTGGGATGGAAAATTTTAGATGTCAGTTTAGCAGTATTCAAGAGGAAGTAAAGCTTTAAAAAATTCATTTGGAAGTAGTTTCAAATAAAAATTTGAAAATCATGACTTTAGGAAACTCAGTCCTGGGATTAGTGTGTAGAATGGACTAGAATAAAGAAAAACTGGGCAAAATTGGGCAGGACACATGTTAGAAGACAATTGATATTTTCCAGATTTAAGGAATTTGAACAGTACTAAATTCTCAGGCACAAAAATGAAGAGAAATAGAAACTAAAACTATGAAGAAATAAGAACTATTAGTATCTCCGGGCTTCCTTTTACCTTAGGATTTAAATACTGTCAAAACTGAGTTTCCTAATATTTCCCACCTGTAGCTTCTGCCTTGACCTGGTCATGAACTTCTTCCCTCCTTCCTTCCTTCCTTAGTGTTCATCTGACATTCTACTAAATGCTAGGGCCTATGAAATAGACAAGGTCAGTACCTGGACTTGGAGAACTTCCAGTGTAGTTATTGGGTGTGATTCAGAGAGAGAGAGAAAGACAGAAAGACAGAGAGAGAGAAAGAGAGGTTATATATAGCCTACACTATCACACTTTTCATCAGTTTGCAGCAGACTGAGGGACAGACAGCTGAAACTTCCATTTCCACACTCCTGATTCTTTCTGCATGTGACCCACCTCTGCCAAAAAGCCATTTGACTGTGATGTTTGGACGGCAGAAGTAATGCAGAGGTGGTATTTCTGCTGTTTCCCAATGAGAAGGGATATATAAAGTCCAGTTTTTGAATGGCAACATATCAGAAGCCTCAGAGAGTTTGGTGCTTGACTGAGTGTTCCTGTGTGCATTTATTTTACTGGCATGGATCAGGGCTGAGGCAGTGTGCATGGTACCAGCGTGTGGGGCAGGCATATACTTATTCCTCAGTTTTCTGACTCTGGCATAGGTAACATTTACCTTGGCTGACATTTCTGACAATTATTTCTGGAATTTTTTAGTTTGTTTTCCTAGCCTTTCAAACTATTTGTCAATAGTTAATTTTATAAGTGCTTCTCAACTTATTGTGATAAGTTGAAAAACAGCAAAAGTGAAAATGTATTTAATACACCTAGCCCATTGAACAGCAGAGTTTAGTAACACAACTGCTGTATTGGTTACTTTCCTTTATGATCATATGGTTGACTGTGATCTGTGGTTTTTCTGCCAGATGACCAGCATTGGAGGGAATATTATATTGCATGTCACTATCCCAAGAAAGATTATAATTCAAAACTTGAAATATCATTTCTGTTGAATATGATGCTTTCACCCCACCATACATTTCAAAATCATTAAGTTAATCTGGCATCAGTGGCTCATGCCTGTAGTCCTAGCTGTTCAGGAAGCTGAGATCTGAGGATCACGGTTCAAAGCCAGCCAGGCAGGAAAGTCTGAAAGTTTTATCTCCAATTAACCACCAGAAAAGCCAGAAGTGGAACTGTGGCTCAAGTAGTATTGAGTTAGTTTTTAGCTAAATAAATAAATAAAGCTCAGGGACCACACCCAGTCTCTGAGTCAAGTCACAGGACAGGCCTAGCATATACACATGTACACACACACTCACACTCAAAAGTTAAACCAGGGCCTGGGAAGGTGGAGCGCTTGCCTTGCATGCATGAGGCCCTGGGTTCAATTCCTCAGCACCACATAAACAGGGGGGAAAAAAGCCAGAATTGGTGTTGTGGCTCAAGTGGTAGAGCACCTTGAGGCGAAGAGCTGAGGGACATCGCCCAGGCCCAGAGTTCAGCCCCTCGACCAAACCCCCCCCCCCAAAAAAAAAGTTAAACCATTGCAAATTGATACATCAATAAGTCACACCATCTGAACTAAATTCTGTGATTGTGATTGTAAAATAGCTAGAATGGCTTCTTCTACTGGGAGACAGATGAAGCCTTGACTGTCTCTCCAAGTCTCTGCCCCCTTTCTCCCTGCCATCCCCCCCCCCACAAGCCTCCTATATTGTTTTCTTAGGTTTCTTTCACCCCCCCCCCCCCTTTCTCTTTTTGGCAATATTAAGGTTTGAACTCTGGGCCTTAATTTTCTAGGCAAATGTTTTCACCACTGATATCTCCAGTTCTGTTTGTTGATGATTCTTTCTGAGATAGGGTCTTGCTTTCTTCCCATACATGTATGTGGTCCACCTATGTTATACTTCTCATGATATCTAGGATAATAGGTAGATGCTACTGTGCCCAGATGAGATCCCGTGAACATTTCTTCTCTCAAACCACGATCATCCCAGTCTCAGCTTCCTAGTAGTTAGAACTTCTACTGGTATGAGCCAGTATTTTTTTTAAGTCATAAACAATGTTGGGATCCAAACAACCAGTGATAACTCTGGAAAGACAATTGTTACCTGAGTTGTTTGAACTACCTTGCCTTGGCATGATTTGTTCTGGTTTCTTCTCCTGGTCAATCCTGGCAAATGCTGCTCATGAATGGATCTATATGATGTCACAAGACATATACAACCTGTACATGCCATTCATTTTCTGTCTGTTCACTCATCTTCGCAGGACTCAATTGCCTCCTTGGGAATCTCTATTGTGGCCTTTGACCAGGGTGCCTTACCAGCTCCACAGGGTGCCTTACCAGCTCCTCCTCCACAGATTATCTTGCTGTAATTGGGTTATTTCCTTTAAAATATTGGGTTTTTTGGAAGGATTTAAAAGTCCTCTGGGGAGCCAATATAAAATGCTGTCTCAACCACACCTACCTGATTCAGTAAATATAAGGTGTGACTGGAAGTCACCATTTTTGACAAGTGCCATGGGAATTCTGACTCACAATGACGATAGACTACATCTAGACAACTCTGATGTAAGTGTCTAACCCACATTAGTGGGTAGGGCAGAGAGTAGATTCGAGCAACTTCCCTCTTCAGTGAGAAAAGAGAGGTTAGAGATGGCCTCTAGGTTGTAAGCTTGGATGACCAGCCCTGACTCTCAAAAGGAAATAAGAAGGAAAACAAGTTTGCCGAGAAAGATAATGAGACCCACTTGAGACCTGTTGAGTTTGACATCAAGTAAGGGTGGTAAGTTGTTGGCAGCTAGTAAAAGGGACTTGATGATTCAGGACTGAAAGTTGATTACTGGGATGGAGTCTATGTTGAGACTTCAGAGAATCATTGTGGCTGAATTATTTCCTTAATGTGGTTCAACCATGGTCATATTGAAGATGAAATTTTCTTGTGTCGTTCCCAACATGACAGATTCAAGTATATTTTATATACAGTACTGGTTTGTCTAAGGAGAAAAGGAAGAAGGTTCATGATGGGAGAAGCAGCACTGTGGGTTGCCTAAGAGATGTGAAGTCTTAGCTCTTCCTCTGAGAAGCCTCTTTCGCCATCCCACAATTCTTTTACAACCCCCCTTTCCTTTTACAGCTCTCTTTCCTTTCCTCAGCCATTTGAGTCATTAGATTTACAGGTATGAGCCACTGCAGCCAGCATTCCAGTATTATTCTAATAAGCTTTGTCTCTGTTCTAACAAACAGGTTTTAAGCTCTTTTTTCAAGTGGTATCTCTATATAGAAATAGTACTTCATTACTGTAGCTATATTCTGTATACTCTTTAAAGCTGTTCATTGAGTTTTGTGAAACTAATGAGTCTCTATTTTATGTGTCCATTACTGGGGTCTGGGCTTAGGGCCTGAATGTTGACCCTTACCTTTTTTTTTTTTTTGGACCCTTACCTTTTTTACTCAAGGCTAGACCTCTATCACTTGAGTCACGGCTCCAATTCTGTGTGTGTGTGTGTGTGTGTGTCCACACATGCACCTGCTGGTACTGAGGCTTCAACTTAAGTCTTATACTCTTTGCTTGGCTTTCTTGCTCAAGGCTGGCATTCTGCCACTTGAGCCACAGTTTCACTTTTGTTTTTTTTTTTGCTAGTCAGCTGGAGATCAAAGTCTCATGGACTTTTCTGTCTAGGCTGTCTTTGAGCCAGGATCCTCAGCCTCCTGAGTGGATAGGGTCACAGGTGTGAGTCTTTTGATGGATTAAAAACTTCAAACTAGGAGCTGGGAAGGTGGCTCAGTGGTAGAGCTCTTGCCTTGCATGCATGAGGCCCTGGGTTCAATTCCTCAGCACCACATAAGCAAAAAGAAAAAAAGCTGGAAGTAGTGCTGTGGCTCAAGTGGTAGAATGCTAGCCTTGAGCTGAAGAGCTGATTGACAGTGCCCAGGCCCAGAGTTCAGGCCCCACGACCGGACCCAAAAACAACAACAACAACAACAACTTCAAACTAATAGGTTAAGAGAGTAATAGAGAGCCTTGTATTCAATCCCCCGCACTGTTTCCTCCTCTAAAAATAAAACAAAGCAAAAAATAAACTAGGGTATATGGGTTATGGTTATATGTAAACAAAAAAATTTATTCTAAATTTGTATTGATTGCACAGTATTAATAAAATCCTCATATAGTCAGAAAAATAATTGCAAGTGGAACACTTTATATTTTTCAATCTTGGAATACTGTAGATAAACAGATAAGATATTTGAACCCTAGTTCTGAAATCTAAACAAAGAATTTAAACCTTGTTGTCGGTCATAGATATTCTCTGAACTCTTAGCATGTTGTAGACAGTGATATTACATAAGGTAGCGTAACTGATTCTTGGAATTTATAGCCTAAACTTTATTATATATAGGCAGACAGACAGACATTAAACAAATGGTAATTATGTTTATAAATTACAAGTTGAAAGAAATCCTAAGTACACTGGGAATCTATGACAGGAGACTTAACTCATATGAAAGTGGTCAAAGGTTCTTCCTAAGAAAATTGTGGCTCCATTGAGACATGAAAGGTGAACACACAAAGGGAGGAGGAAATATATTTGGGGCAGATGAGCCAGTAGATAGGCCTGAATGTGTGAGAGGATATGGTATAATAGTCAAGGGACTAAGTCTTCATGCTTTCCCCTAACAACATAGAGTGGAGAGCTGAACAGAGAGAGTGAATAGTACAACACATGGTACCGAATGTGTTGGGATAAATTGTGAAATGTCAGTTGATGTATTTTTAATCTCATATCTACATTAGCCTTGGTGGTGTAGAACCGCCGCCATCAGGGCTGGAACACCAAGAGGTATTTCCTTAAGAGACAGAGAAGGTGCTATAAAGAAAGCCATAAGAGAAACTTCATGTTTTTTAGGTTTGAACAAAAATTTGCAATCTGTGCCCTAGAAAATTTTGGAAAGTATATTTGTTGAGTAGAAACATAGTACCTGGGCTTTATGGGGTACTAAATTGTTGGAACTAAGCACAGCTTCCCAGATAAAGATGATCTGCAATGGACTGTCCTAGCAGCCTTGTATTTTCTGGATGACTAAGAGGATTCTGGTGAAGCTATGCAAACCAAACTACAGAAACTGGAGTTGGAGATTCCAGTTCATATTGTTTCTGTTATGATATATCTATGCTGTGTATTTGTGCATTGTTTGAAAGACAATGAAAAATCATTAAAGGATTAAAAATGTCTGACTCAATGATATCTTTCCCATTGGGTATAGATAATATTTGGAAGGGAACGAGCCTGATCTAGAGGGAAATTATTAGAAAGCTAGTGCAGTAATTTAGGCAAGAAGTAATGGCAGCAGTGGAGGTGAATGGAAATGGACAGCTTACAGGTATTTTTCTTAGTCTTCCTGGGCTATCACAGCAAAATATCCTAGACTGTGTCACTGAAACAACAGTAATTTATTTTCTCGTTAAATGGAGTCCAGAAGTGTGGCAAAGGTCAATCTCTAGTGAGGATTCTACTCTTGACTTTCAGACAGTCATCTTTTTGTTGTAACAGAGAGGGAGACTGAAAGGGAGTGGGAAGGAGTGGTGGGAGAGAGAAGGTGGAGGAGAGATCTTTTAAGACTTACAAGGCGACAATCCTGTAGAATTAGGGCCCCATCTTTATGATCCCAGTTAGCCCTACAACCTTTTTCCTGAAGACCCTAGATAGGGTCACATGCATGCTGGTTAGGGCTTCAGTAGATGACTTAGAAGGAAACACAGTTTGGCTCATCATAACAATATCGTATACCTTTCAGAAATAGTGCTTGACCATATATGTAAATATGATAGAAGAGACTGAGAAGAGCCAAAGATGAAACCTAGGATTCTCACTTGATCAGAAATAATAATACTGTAGAGACTGGGATCTCTGGAGGTAGAGAAAATTTGGGAGGCAAATCTATGAAACTTTGGGAGGCAAATGTTAAACACGTTTATTTTGAAATACTATAAGATATCGACATGGAAATATAAACTGAATACTTGGTTATATGGATTTGGAATTCAGAAAATTCATCTGATATACAGATGTTGATTTAGGACTCATCAGGCTAGAGATAGTGTCTGCATTCACTATAACACAATAACACTGGCTGGCTGGCTTATAATCAACAGAAATTTATTATTTGTGGTTATGGATGGAAGTCAAGACCAAAGACTCAGTAGACTGAGTGATCAGTGAAGCCCACATGCTCAATAAGAAATGGAGCCTTCCCCCTGTAACTTCTCATGTGGGAGGGACAAGGGATCTCTTTGAGCCCCTCTAATAAGTAATTAGCACCATGAGTATTCTACCTTCTTGAATTACCTGACTTCTGAAAGTCCCACTTCAAATTATTGCATTGGAACTGGGTTCTGACATATGAATTTGGGGACAAGTAAATGTCAACCTATAGCAGATGGTCTGTAAGCCACAGGAGTGGATGCGACTTTTTAGGTCAGAGGTTCTGAAACATAAATATTTGTCTGAATCACTTCAATAATTTTTAAAAACAGACAGGGCCCCACCCTCAATTTCTGATACTGTACTTTCAGAGGCACGGTGAACAATTTAAGGCTTTTGAAATCTACTGGTGAATTATTTTCCAGAGAACTCATAGTAATTTATATTTTTACTCACTAAACATGAGAAAGTCCATTTCAATATATCCTTTTCGTCACTGATATATGTACATATTATATATAATAATATGAATATATATGTATTAGAAGCAGAAGGATGATTTCATGGCAGTTTTATTTCATACCATTTTGATGATCAGTGAACTTCTTTTCACCTTTTAAAATAAAATTTTCACCTTTTAAAATAAAATTTACATGGCCTTTTTTTGTAAAAAGAAATCTTTCAGTTTTTTAATGTTTATATTTTACAACTTATTCTTAGGGCCCTTTACATATCACAATAGACAATTCATATAGATAAAGTGTACCATAATGTGAATTTTCATAATTAGGCAGATCTTTAGTACTTTCCTGTGTGGCTACGATAAAAATACCCTGCTCCTGATATTATTCCAAGTTGAGTAATATAAAAATGTGGCCTATGTAGTAGCAGAAACAGTTGGCACTGGTAAACAAAAACAAGATACTATTATTCTAATTGGCTGTAGGCTGTCCTGTGGCCTTTTAGGAAGCAGTGACCCTGAAATTCTTCTTCTAAATGTGGAACATATTTAACTGGACTTGGCAAACTGGGCATGACCTAATGTTCCATCATACACGATCCCACTGCCTGTGAAAGCCAGCCCAAATGCTTAGCCAGACAGCGACGAAGCTACTGATGACAAAACCAGATCCTGCTGGGAGCTCAGCTGTCTTGTCTGTGTGGCTCTTTCAGTCAAAGCTTGGTTACTTTCCTGACATTCTCTTTAAGTTAATGACATTAAATGACTTAAAATTGTGCTTCAGCATACGCTTCAAAAACCCTTTGGCTCTTTCTTGGCTTGCAGTCTTCTTTCTTTATTTGTCATTACATCTGCCTTGGCCTCCAGTCATCATTCCTCTTGGCATCTACAATCTCAATGCAGTGAAGCTGGGATTAGGCCTGGTTTGATGACTATGAGGTAAATGGGCATTTCTTAAACAGTCATTCTAGAGTTAATCCTAGCTAGAAGTATCTTTTGGGTGTTTGAATCCTAGGATAGCTAGCAGATTTTGCAGGTAAAAGGCATCGAGGCATAACAAGGCATCCTAACAAGACCAAGTCCCTTCATACCAAAAGACACTGGATTTTACAATATATATCAAATCTGAATATAGGTTTTGGGATCCTCAGGTCACCTCAAATTGGGGGAAAGAGCAAAGCATATGGAATGGGCTTGAACTCTGAGTTCAGGTTGACCAGACTTCTGGCTATATGACATGGGACAACATTCTTCATTTTTCAGAATTGGTTCCTCCATTTGGAAAGTGGGGTAAGGCATGTCTTTCAAAGCTTTCATGAGGATGAAGAAACACGTAAAATAAGTGTAGTTCCTCTGTTGTGACCACATTTCATGAAACAGATTTTCAGAATTTCAGAATCCTTTTGAGTCCAAGTCCTTCTGA
This sequence comes from Dipodomys spectabilis, assembly GCF_019054845.1. Lineage (NCBI taxonomy): Eukaryota > Metazoa > Chordata > Mammalia > Rodentia > Heteromyidae > Dipodomys > Dipodomys spectabilis. The sequence goes on from NW_024870766.1 coordinate 14,839,218, forward strand.
GAAGAACTTCAGTTCTAAAGAACTGAAGTTTAGAACTGTTCTTGTGCAGAACACTGAGACATAAGATCTTGAGTAATGGTTCTATGCCTTTGAACATTCTATGTCATAAGTCCAACCCAGCACGTAAGAAAATGAATAGCTCTGAGCAGCCAAACTCAGTTATGAACACTCTCAGCACAAATTTATAGTGTTCAAGAATCAAATAATTACACTTGAATAACATATTATTCAGGAAAATACAAGTTCCAGTAAGGTATTTTGTATGTCAAGTCCTTCACATGACAATGTCCTATAAAACTGTCTCTGAGCTTGAAAGAATATTTCTGTTTGGGCTCCCCTGGAAACCTCTGGTATAGTTTTCTGTCAGCTCTTTACTTTCTCTTTGTTGGAGATTGTTCACAATTACAGTAACACCATAATCAGAACTTCCAAAAATTACAAATTAGATAGAGAATGGCTGGGCTTCAGCCCCCAGTGGTCCAGGGCAAGATGGAACAACTCGGATTAGACATCTGATTGCTCGTCATCCATATCCAGTTGCTAAAATAAGATCGCTAATGTCTTTAAGTGAGACATGGTCAGTTTAGTCTTATTGCTATGTATGCTCCAAACTAAATTATTTTAATCTCTCTCTTTTGATAAATTCAGACAACCTCCAGATCTTCTTAGCTCAACTTTGACAGATATATTTACTTGAATATTAAATAGAAATGTGATTACCAGGATACATAAAATATAATTTAGACACTGGCATTAACTTTATGAAAACAATTTCTTTTCTATTTGAAAGGTCTCTGATTCAACTATGTTGATGACAAAGCTATGGAAAAGACAGGCAAAGAGCTTGAGGAGAGCTCTGGCCTAGATTCGAAAGCTGTTAGTAACCAGTTTTCTCACAATGGTTACATCAGAAAAGTCTCTAAGTCTCTTTGGTTCCTTAATATTAGGGAGTTGAGCAAAAAATAATATTATAGTTTCTTCTGTAGATTCAAGTTATGTGAACTCATACATTGCACAAACCAAGGCCCAATTTTCTGTTTTAGAAATTCTGAATCTTTTGTGGAATTGTTAGTGAGCTCGGGAATTTCCCCAAATACAACATTTTCCTTGTACCAGCAAGTACACTGGTAATAGAGTTCTAAATGTTTTCTCATAGCAACAGTAACTTAACATTCAATTCAAGGGCATCTGAAAAAAAAAAGAGTCAAATTTAGAGCATTCCTCATATATCTCATATGATAATCAACTTCAATAAGCCTGCAAATGTTTCAAGCTGAGATAGTATGCTTTACAATTATCCCTAAAAAGTATATTGAGCATGCTTTTCTAAATTGTCTAATAAGGTAACATTAATGACTATGTTTCAGATCACTTCCCTTAAAGAATATGACTTGAATCCTAAATTTAAAGTCTTAATGCATAAAAGTTCCCTTGTTTCCTTCTGATACATTGAAGAATATATTCAACCACATGTTTGGACTTTAATGTTAGCTCTTAGTATTTAAACAAAAACCTGAGAATGGAAAATCAGTAAGATTTGTCTATAAAAATAACTGACCTAATTTGCTGCTTAGCCATTGTTTTAAAATTAGGTTTCAGTGGAAAATTGAGAAAGCAAAAGACTATTAATAATGACAGGAGGTAGGTGTATGAATAGGTGTTATAGATTGTGGTGGTAGATAAATGAAACTACTACAATTCTAAAAAACCACAACTTTGCTTTCTTTGGTCATTTTTGCAGAAAATGTTTTTATAATTTGGAAAAGATATTCTGAATGTTGAGATGAGCTCAGCAGAATCTTTTTTTATTTAAGAAGGTAGAAAGACTTTAACTTACAATTTTTTAGTAGTCAAAAATAAGAATGGAATATTGAAAGGGAGACACTGATCAAAATGCATTATATTCATAAACTGCTTTGTTAAATGGCCAACTCCTTTGTACAGGTACTCCCAGATTATAAAATAAGAGTGGATATTTTCTTTAATCTAATTTTACATGAGTGAAGGAGATTTAACATCTTTACAAGCATATATAGTAACCATGACCATAAAGTCCCTCGCTCTTTGCTAGCAGGAAGTTATCAGATGTTTAATGGTCTGTGCTCAGTTCCATCAGCTATACTCTTCTCTGTCGTCAGTCATCACCTACTTACATCCATTATCATTTCTTCTCTGGAGGCTTGCACAAGCTTGTTACCTGGCCTATCTATTTCTGCTATTGACTCTTCATTCTGCTAACAAACCTAATCATGAGCCTCTGCCACTAAAAAAAAAATCCCATGGATTTCTATTGCCTTCAGAATAAATGTGAAGCCTTCAGTATAATATAACATTTCTTTTCATCTGACATCTGTCCATTTGTTGAGCTTTTATCGATAGTACTCTTCCTCTCTCTAATTTCTTGTTCATGCAAAACCAACTTTGCCTTCTTAAACTCCCTTTGTTCTCACACTTCTATAACACCACACATCCTGCATCTCTGGCTTGGAGTGTTTTTTTTTCTTCAGTTTTTCATGTGAGAAACTGACTCATCCTTTCACCCTACCACTCTATCTTTGCTTTGTGTTTACTCCTTCAGTTCGTGGTGGGCAGTATGCTCTGTTGCATATTCCAGTGCACACCCCTTTGCATACTTCTTTCTCCAAAAAGCACTTCATCCTTGCTCTCTAACACAATTGTCCCTTTCTCTTGACTGAGACCTCTTGGATGGACTATGTGATGCTCATTCTTTTCCCTCAGTACTTACCATAATGCCTGGTATACAGTAGTTATTCTATAAATTTACATTAAGATTATCAGCCAATGTAGTGGTTCACTCTTGAAATCTCAGTTTTTTGGGAGGTGGATATTGGGAGCATAGAGATTCAGACTAGTCCATACAAATGTCTGCAAGAACGCCCCTCACACCCAGAAATAAAGCCGCATACATACAGTCAGTTGATATTTGGCAAAGGAGCCAAAGACGTACAGTGTAAGAATCATAACCTCTTCAGCTACTGGTCCTGGGAAAACTGGATGGCCACATGAAGAAAACTGAAAGTGGACCCTAGCCTGTCACCATGCACTAACATCAACTCAAAATGTATTAAAGACCTTAACATCAAATCTGATACTCTGAAACTACTGCAGGACAGAGTAGGAGAGACACTTGAACTTATAGGCACAGGCAGGAACTTCCTGAACAGAGTCCCAGGATCACAACAAATTGGAGAGAGACTGGACAAATGGGATTACCTTAACATAAAAAGTTTCTGCACAGAAAAAGAAAAGAAATAGCAACCAAACTAGAAAGACAGCCAACTAATTGGGAAAAATATTCACCAGCAAAATATCAGACAAGGTCTAATATCCATTATATACAGGGAACTCAAGAAACTAACCCTACACAAATCTAACAAACCAATCATGAAATGGGCAAGGGAACTAAAGAGAGACTTCTCAGAAGAAGTGATAAAAATGGCAAAGAAACACTTGAGGAAATGTTCATCATCCCTGGCTGTAAAGGAAATGCAAATGAAAACAACACTGAGATACCACCTTATCCCAGTCAGAGTGGCCCACATCCTAAAGTCAGCCAACAACAAATGCTGGAAGGGATGTGGAGAAAGAGGAACGGAACCCTACTGCATTGCTGGTGGGAATGTATACTAATACGACCACTTTGGAAAACAGTTTGGAGGCACCTCAGAAAGCTAAATATAGACCTCCTCTATGACCCAGCCATACCACTCCTAGGCATCTACCCTGAGCAACAGGAGCCAGTATACAAAGACACATGCACCTCCATGTTTATTGCAGCACTGTTCACAATAGCCAAGATTTGGAAACAACCCAGATGCCCCACTACTGATGAGTGGATCCAAAAACTATGGTACCTATATACAATGGAATATTATGCAGCCATTAGAAAGGACAAAATAATGGCATTCTCAGGGAAATAGATGGAACTAGAGCAGATTATTGTGAGGGAAGTAAGCCAAGAATGAAAGACAAACAGCACATGATCTCCCTGATATGTAGATGCTAAAGTCAAAATACAAGGCAAAGTAACAGGACTCAAGAAACAAAGGACAACTACCCATTTGGTCATATCATTGCTAAATGACTCTATGTTCTTAACCATATATATGGTAGATACATGCACACAACAGAGAGAAGCCAGGAAGAGGAACAGAATAAGAGGGAACAGCCCACACTAAGCAAAAGGAAAGAAATGTAAACATCACCTGATGTGGAAAAACTAACTTGTATTGTCAAAGCTCATAGAATTCACAAACTGTTTAGACGATGATAATAACAATTTGCCTTGTGAAGGTTAAAATGTGTTTGTGACTTTAGCTAAATATCACTATTCCACAATACTGTGAAATCACCTAATCTTAATTACAGAAAAAAGTGAGAGAAAGGATGGGTTAGAAGAGATGGTGACAATGTTGTCAGACACTTTGTATTCATATATTGTTTTGTAGAATGGGAGCTTCTTTGTACAACTACTGAAAGATAATTTTTTTAAAAAAGGAAAAAAAAAGAACTCCCCGACACCTTCTCCATGTCTCAGCCTCTTGAGTTAGGATTATAGTTTTGAACCCACTGATGCTTGGTTCACATGATAGATTTTATTATCTAATCTTTTTGGGGTTTGGTAGTTAATTAGAGGTAAGAGTCTCACAGGCTTCCCAAGTTGGCTTTGAACTGTGATATTCATATCTTAGTCTTCTGAGTAACTAGGATTATAGGCATGAGCCACCTGCACCCAGTTTTATTATCTAATCTTTAAAGAATTTTATATGTCCTCTGAGAAGCTTGTAATAACTTCAAATAAGTGAAAGATATTATATAAAGGGAATGCATGTAATGAATTAAATTTTTAAGTTAATAGAAAGTTCAATATATATAAAACAGCCTATAAAATGATAAAATAAGAAGTAGATGTTTTTATTTGTAGGAAATCATGTTTACTAAACAAATTTATGAGTGTTAAGCCCAAAAGAAAATTACAATAGTTTTGAATTCTGAAAAAAAAATGCAGCCAGAACTACACTTGTATAACAAGCCTTGCATAAAATAATGAAAAACAGGCAGAAAAATCCTGGTGTTATAGTGATTTATTTCTGACTAGCAAGATCATTGGCATTTTAATGAAATTTTCTTTCATTTTCTAAATTTTCTAAATTCCTTTAAGCATTATTTTTTTAGGATAAAATAAATTGCATCTGTAACTTTCTACTTTTGAGAGTACTACTGAGACAACACGAGGCTTGTATGTTTGGGTATGTGTATGTTGGGTATTTATGGGTGTTAAGTATAGTGGCAGTGTGAGGGCATACACTCGCACATCCTAGAGAAAATCACATGATGATGGGTGTGGGGAGGGGAGGCAAGAGATCTAAGTAAAAGAGGACAGATCATGTGGAAAGGGTTTACTCTTCTGGAGGGGCAGCTATTACTCATGATCAGCTGACTGTTGTGATATAAGAATACAGTTCATTGTCAACTTTTTATGGTATTTATTTGAAAACTCGAGTGTTATAGACAAATTACTGGTTTTTAAGTTGTCAACACCCTTTCTGCTAAGGTAAAAATGTCTATAGGCCAGATGCAACTTTCAGGCAGTACATTTGAACTACTACTTAAATTCTTTCTTTCTTTCTTTCCTTTCTTTCTTTCTTTCTTTCTTCCTTTCCTTTCTTTCTTTCTTTCTTTCTTTCCTTTCTTTCTTTCTTTCTTTCTTTCTTTCTTTCTTTCTTTCTTTCTTTCTTTCTTTCTTTCTTTCTTTCTTTCTTTCTCTCTTTCTTTCTTTCTTTCATTCTTTCTTTTTCTTTCTTTCTTTCTGTGTATGAAGGTACTGGGGCTTGAATTTAGGGCCCAAGCCCTCTGCCTTAGTTTTTTCACTCAAGGCTGGCACTCTACTACTTGAATGCTACCTCTACTGATAACTTTTTGCCTGGGCTGGCTTCAAATTGTCTTTCTCAGAGCTCAGTTTTCTGAGTAGCTAAAATTACAGGCTTAAGCCACTGGCACCCAGCTTGCTTGGTTCATTATTTAATAAGTTAATTTGTGGTTCTTCCCAACATACCTGCCCAAGGCACATACAAAAATATGGTAATATTATCAGGGTGCTGGTGGCTTATTCCTATAATCCTGTAATTCCTACAATAGCTACTCAGAAAACAGATCTGAATATCATGGTTTGAAGCCAGCCTGGGCAGACTCTTCTCTCCAATTAGCCAGCAAAAAGCCAGAAGTAAAGCTGTGGCTTAAAAGTGTTAGAAAATGCCATCTTGAGGGGAAGAGCTAGGGGGCAGGAGCATGAGGCCCTGAGTTCAAGCCCCAGTACTGGATGAATAATTGTATTTGTGCTTTTCATTGCCCAGTGGTGTCCAAACTCTGGCCTCCTAGTACCAAGGAGCATTACTCCAGAGCTGAAGAACAAAGTGTCTCTTGTTCACTTTTCCCACACTGTTAGCAGACACTAAGATCAGCCACATTCTGCATTAGAAAGCTTGGAGTAGTATCTGGAGAAGTGAGACAAACATGCAGAGCATGCTCAGAGGGAAGCAGGGAGAGAGGCCGCTAGGCTAGAGGACTTCAGTAAAGAGCATGAGGCTTGATCAACTGGAATAAGTACCTTGAAGAATAGGAGTGTAAGTCTTTGTAACCCTTGGGTGTGACACAGCTGCTTGTTTAGAATATGCCTTTAGAAAATTCCTTGCTGAAGGAATGAAATGCAGTCCCAGGCTGCTGATGCAGGAAGGAGAGGCCTAACCTCAAGTTTCCACCACTTTTGACAATGTGGTCCTTTATTTCTAATCCTACCCCACCTATGTATAACAGCCACTCCTTCCTTCTTGCCCTATTCCCAACACCATTTCCCGAGGAATTGTTCTTATCCTCAGCCATCAGACTGGCTTTTCCTACAACTTGCAAAAAAAATGTTCTTGCATTTGTTTGTTTTCCCGCTATCTTTTTTCTTTTCTTTCTCTCTCTGTTTTATTGTCTTAGTTGGGAGGAGGCGATAGAAGATATGACACAAAAAATAAGTACTGATTAGTTTAAGGGAACTGAGGATATACCATGATTTCTCAGGGGCATGAGGGCCTAAAGAGAGATTCATGAGACTTGTCTCTGGTCTTCAACTTCCTCATTCTCCTTAAGACTAACCTGCCTTAGGACATCCTTGCAGTGTCTGTCTTAGGACACCCATGCAGCAACTGCTTTTCATCTTCCCTTGCACAATTTCCTCTCCTCCACCACCCACATTAGGACACATACAGCATGTTAAAAAGCTCAAGACATTCAGCAGCACATTGCTTATGAAGTGGAAACCGCTCTTAAGTTTCAAGCAAATGGACAGTTCAAATTATTGGTACAGATACTGAAAAGGTGAATAATTATAATAACTGGGCAATATGTTCTTTGGCAACTCTAGAGGTTTTCAATTCTTCCACAAAATTAAAGGGGGGACTTTAGTTGAGTAGTCAGTTGATGACTCATTAAAATATAATTTTTATGATACATTACTATGTGATTTTAGTCATTTTACTTCTGAAGGTGTTCAGATAATTACAGGTTACTGCTGCATTAAAACTCCAATTTCATCTACACATTTATATGAAAAACTTTTAAAAGAATTTATACTGAAACTAGAGTAAAATGAATGCCTAATAATAATGATAATTAATGACATATATAAACTAAACGAAAAGTCTTCATTACAAGATGTAGACACAGTAACATTTTAATTTTAAATTCATCTAAATGTGCCATTTATACTAGTTGACTATTATTGCTTATATAATTACTATAATAACTACTTGCAAAGGAAATAACAGCACTGAGAACCAGAGCATGTTTACATTTGTATTCATATTTTATGGCAAGAAGTATGATGGAATGATCAATAAAATGTTAACATATCATCAACATAGTACATATTAGGATATAATTTTCTTGAGACACTAGAATACAGATATGAATTCAAGAATAAAAATCATGAAATTTCTGACAATGAAAGTTTCTATACTTTAAAAAATCCATAATGGTCAGTGCAGACCTCTATTTTTTATTTATATTCTCTTGATTATATTTAAGAATGGTTTAAGTTTAATTAATTGATGAGTTAGTTAATTTTTGATGCTATTGGGAATTGAATTTGCGCTTAATAGGCAACTGCCACTGGAGCCACGTGTCCAGTAATGCACATCATACTCCTCTGTTTGTTAAGATGGAGTCTAGATCTTTTATTTTTTTTGTGCAGGCTGGCCTTGAACTGTGATCCTCCTGATCTTTACCTTTTGAGTAGCTGGGATTACAGGTATAGACCACCATAGCTGCCAGAAATTTAATTTTGAACATGTCAATACCTATCACACTCTAGATATCACGTTTGCCACTGTGTGAGATAGGCTTTTCAAAGTATGTCAGATTCCTTTGTAAGACTCCATTTATACTTGCCCTATTCCAGGTTCTTTTGTCAGATTCGTGCTTTGCTTATCCCCTTCCTCCCTTCATTTGTGAAGTTTGCCTGCCAAAAAGGAAAGCCCTTGAGCCTTGTTGTACTCTTCCCAATGGACCCTTGTTTGTTAAAAGCCCACCAACAAGATTCCCTGCCCTTTTGGTTTATATGTTGCATGTTAGGCAATCATGAAAGACGGTGAACCCTGAGCTTGACCAATCCAGGTAAAGGGGTAGGGCTCTCTGTGACTGGCACAGCCCACACCACCCCCATGTGTTCTGCTTCATACCCTTTTGGTATGCCCAGTTCCTTTTGAGTTAGTGGCCTCATTCCTATGCAATACTCCAATATTCTGAGACATCTCCAACATCACTAATTAGGTTTATGATAAAAAATATACATACAAATTTTGGAATGTGTTTGGGAAGATAAAACTTTCAATTTTTTTTTTTTCAGTTGGTGATGGGGTTTGAACTCTGGGCTGGGTGCTGTACCTGAGCTCTTCAGCTCAAGGCAAGCACTCTACCATTTGAACCACAGTGCCACTTCCTGTCTTCTGGTGGTTAATTGGAGATAAGAGTCTCACGGACTGTCCTGTCCAGGCTGGCTTTGAACTGCGTTCCAAAGATCTCAGCCTCCTGAGTAGCTAGGATTACAGGCATGAGCCACTGGCACCCAGCTTCAAATTTTATTTAGGGAATGTGCAAGCAAAATGTGAAAACCTATGGTTTAGCTGCCAAGTTTCAGACCTTAAAATCAAATGAAATCTTGGTAAGACAACCTCTGTCTTTGGAATTGTCCTAATTGATCTTTTACTTCTGTGAGCAAATACTCAAGAATGCTATAAGAAAATCTCAGTAATGAGAAGGTATCTAGAATATTTAACTTTAAATAGCTCCCAAGTGCTGATGATTCATAACTCAAACTCCACTTGAGATCTTTCCTCTGAGATCCAGATTTACATTTCTACCAACATGTGACAGATGCAGATGTACCTGGATGGCTCTCAGGCTCTCTTTGTCCTCTCCTGCTTCCTACTTCAAGTTATGGGCAGCTTTCGCCCAGGCAGGCAATATTGGACAGTAAAGAAGCTGAGAAACTTCCTGATTACTCAGTATGATTTCAGATTCTGATCTTTCCCAGCCTGCTTGCTACTTCATTTTTATTTTATTTTAAAACACATCACTATAATATTAGTATTTTTGGTGCTAAGGACATGTATATACACAAACAGACAGACAGACACACACACACACAGAAACACACACACACACACACACACACACACACACACAAGGTATTGAACCCATTCCATTTTTAGCATAGTCAAATACCTTCATCCTGTCTCTTTTATACCTTCATTCGGTGGCAAAGACAGTGAAGTCATGTTTACCTAGATCTGGAACCTCTGTATTCTGTTCTGTAAGTTATTATATAAATATTTCCTTCCTTATAAATATATTTGCTTCCCTTCTTTACCATTTTAATCATTTTTAAGTATACGTACAAATAGTGTTGTTTGCACCTTATGCAACACATTGCTAGGATTTTATTTTCATCTTTGCAAAACTGAAACTCTACCCATTGAATAATAACTTCCCCTTTCCTCTTCCCCAAACCCTTGGCAATGACCTATACTAAACTCTTGATTAGACATCTAGGTATTATCAGTCTCTTCCTATTATAAATAAGCTGAGAGTACAATTAGGAGAATTCAGAAACACTTTCTTTCTGTGGAGACTACTCTTTCAAGTCCTGTTATAGGACTATTTCTCTTTGGCTGGGAAGGTGGCTCAGTGGTAGAGTGCTTGCCTTGCATGCATAAGGCCCTGGGTTTGATTCCTCCGTACCACTCAAGCAGAAAAAGCTGGAAGTGGCACTGTGGCTTAAGTGGTAGAGCACTAGCCTTGAGCTAAAGAACTGAGGGACATCGCCCAGGCCAGAGTTCAGGCCCCACGACCGACCAAAAAAAAGAAAAAAAACTCTCTCTTTTCCTTCAGACTGTCTCTTAATTTATCTGAAACTGTTTCAGATTGTAAAGTCACATCAAGCAGCATTGTTAGAGTGCAGTAATTTGAATTTACAAACAAATGTTGTATTTGATCTGTTAGACCATGACTGGCTTCTAGCTGTGTAACTCACAAGGCATGCCTGACTATTTTTGACAAGATCCATGGCTCTATCTGCAGAAAACTCTGTCTGAGCCCTGGTTCTCAGGGCAACAACCTCACATAGCAGGATGCAGGTCAGGGCCACTTGCTTTGCTGTCAAATCTGCAGAAGGCACTACTTTCCTGTCCTGTTGGTAAAAGGCAGATGTTATGGTCTTGTGAGAGCTACAGGAATGCAGATACTTTCAGTTCTGTCCAACATCAGTTTTATTTGTTTGTTTATTTGAACAAAGAAAAAACCTCTTGTGGGCTGGGAAGGTGGTTCAGTGGTAGAGCACTTGCCTTGCATGCATGAGGCCCTGGGTTCGATTCCTCAGCACCACATAAGCAAAAAGAAAAAAGCCAGAAGTGGCACTGTGGCTCAAGTGGTAGAGCGCTAGCCTTGAGCTGAAGAGCTGAAGAGCTGAGGGACAGCGCCCAGGCCCAGAGTTCAGGCCCCACGACCGGACGCCCCCCCCACCTCAAAAAAAAAAAAGAAAAAACCTGTTTCCATTTCCTGGAATTCATCCCCAACATCAGTTTATGTCTTGCAGTTTGCCAGAACAGGAAGAATTAGAACTTTTATTTTCTCCTCGAGGAGCAACTCTGATATAAATATGCTTATTGATCTATCTCATATCAAGAAGAAATCAGTCTCTTTGTAAGAGCTCATTTTATTAGAGGAAAAGAACAAGAATTTGATTCTAGCTTAGGCAGTAGGAAATCACTCTAATTTTTATCTGTGGTAAGATTTCTTTCCAGAAAGATGTTATCCATTTACATTTCCACTAAAACATAGGTGAAAATGCCTATTTCACCATGTCCTGGCCAATTATTCTTACTCTTCATATTTGTTAACTTGAAAAAAGATGACAGCTCCTTGTTTTAAACACATATTTAATTACTAGTGAAATGGAATACTTTTCCATGTTCCCTGCCAGCCGAATTTTCTCGATTGAAAATTGTCTCTTCTATATTGCCCATCTTTTAAGTGTTCCATTTTTGAAGATTTAATATTTCATGCATTTAGAAATACCACTGGTGGAAATTAGTAAAAGCATAACACAATTCTACTTGCCTGTTCTGAAATCACTTATTTTAGATTTACTTAGAGGCATGATGACAAAAGCCACATCAGTAGCTGATATGTAGAAAGAGTCCATAGGCTAAATTAAGGTAATGATCTAAGTTTTCCTCTTTCAACTTTTTTTTTTTTTTTTTTTTTTTTTTAACATTCATGGGGCTTGAACTCTGGGCCTGGGCACTGTCCCTCAGCGCTTCAGCTCAAGGCTAGTGCTCTACCACTTGAGCCACAGAACCACTTCCTTTCAATATTTAACCGAACACTTATCTTTCTGCCCTGCCTGCCCTCTGGTGGAGGTGGCTGAAGAGCAGACCAGGCAGTCAAGTCATCTATAAAGGGGAACAGTGAAAAATGTCAAAGAGGTTCTGAATAAGTAGAGCCATGAACTAATTTGAATAACCCTGTATCTTTTTTTTTTTTTTTTTTTTACCAACACTGACAGGGACAGCAATGTTTATCATAAGACTGTTAATCCCAAGTTGATACCTCTCCATAAGTATCACTTAAGGTCATACTCATAAGTGTGATTCTTGGTCTTACTGACCTGGCTAATTCTTCACAGGACCACCCTCTTCAAGATCTAGAAAAGAACACATGTGTGTGGGAATACAGAAGAGTAGGAAGTGAGAGATTTCTCTAGCACTAGCACTTGTTAGTTAGCTAGATGCCCTTGGATAAGCTTCTTGGCCTCTAGTGACTGTGCCTCTCCATTATAAATTAAGAACAGTGGACTGAAAGGGCCCATTGTGAGATTTAAAAGAAATATAGGTAGCAAATAAAAGTGTGTTGTGAACAGTGAAGCACTATACAGACCTGGGGTCGTATCTTAGTGCTGACAGCTCAATCAACATTGAGATTAACATCACAGACATTGATATGTCTGTGAATTTTAAAATAAAAATGACAAGTTTATCCCTTTTAATCTTCAGTCAATAAAGGGAGACACAGGAAAAGCAAATTATATGTCTTGCCATGATGCAAGCTACGTGTGGACTCTCTAGATACACTTTCATTTTTGTTTTAATTATAGCATTGACAGAAGGCTTAAAATTACACCTTTCAGAACTAGTCATTACTTAGTGAGTCTATATTTCAAAAATATTGCTCATGTCTTTAAAATAAATGATCAGCTCTTATTATTACTGCCTTAGCCTAAATATAAATGTATTGACACAGTGGTGGTGATAACTGGCTTTTGAGTTCTTTTTTGCTGAACATTTTCTTGAAGCTGTACTAATTTAGAAGATAAAAACATTTCACCATATTATTCAATTTCTTATACTTTTGCTCTGTATGGCTAAAGATACATGTGAAAATACATAGAGTTATACAATTAGAAGAGCTGCCATTTCTGAACTATTTCCTCTGTTTACACATTCAGCCCTTCTTCCACACAACTTTAGTAGGATATACTAGAGTAAATTTTAGAAAGTTTATCTGAGATTTTTTTAAAACCATTAAAGGTACTTGGTACAAATCACCATTATTCTTGTCTAGCTGCTTATAATAACCTACTCTCTGGTTTTCCTACTTTGCTATATTCTTAACAATAGGGATCAGAATATTCATGCCACTTACCTTCTCAAAACCTTCCCAGGCATTGTACTACTCAATCCTCTGTCCCTGTCCTATATACATTTTTTGTACTACTGGGGTTTGAACTCAGGGCTTCAGGTTTGATAGGCAGGTGCTGTACTGCTTGATCCATGCCTCTAGCCTTTTTGACTCTGTTTTTGACACAAGTGCCTCTCTTGTTGTCCAGCAGCCTGAACTGTGACCCTCTTCTTTAAACTTCCCACCATAGCTGGGATGACAGGTATGTACCATTGTATTCAGCTATTGGTTGAGAAGTAGTCTTAAACTTCTTGCCTGGATTGTCCTTAAGCCACAATGCTCCCAATATGAGTTTCTTATAGTTAAGGCAAGAGCCAGCATTGGCCTTTTGACCACACTGGAGCCCCCTCATGGAGCTCACCATGAAATGCTCTCCTCTCAGCTACCTACTTAAGATCTCCTCCTGGTCTATTTATTTTTTCAACAGAATCTTCCCAGTCTTAAAATTGCTAATCTCATCTCTTTCTTCTAAATTATTCCTTTTATTTATTTATTTTTATTTTTTATTGTGAAATACTGTACAGAGGGGTTACCATTACATGAGCAAGATAATGAGTACATTTCTTATCAAGCATTGTAGCCTCCTCCTTTGTTTCCCCTTCCCATCCCTTCCCAGCCTCCCCCCCACCCCCAGATCCCCCACCACCACCAAAGTTGTAAAGTTTGTTTTCGACATAGCGGCTTGTATGTCTCATTGTTGCAATGGGTCCACCTGTATCCCTATTTAAACGATTTGTTTAAATCACTCCTTTTATTGTACATATCACCACTAATATTCAATCTGGCTCCAGATGAAATTCCTATGAGGAGAAAAGATTTTTGGTTTGGTGTTAGTGCTACTAAGAATAGAACTCATGACATTGAACTTGCTAGCAAGGAACTCTACCATTTGAACCATATTCCCTGCTCTAGAGCAGGAGTTGTGAGTGTATTATTAACTGCTCTATCTTCAACACCCAGGAGAGTGTTTGGCTCATAATGAACAGTTCAAAAATGCTTGCAAACTGAATGAATGAACAAAACAAAGATAAGTCATGTCTTGTTTAGTTTTACAACACTATTAAATCTTGCAAATTTTTCATCAAAACTTTATAAAGAAAGCCGCCAGCTGGGCGCCAATGGCTCATGCTTGTAATCCTAGTTACTCAGGAGGCTGATCTGAGGATCGAGGTTCAAAGCCAACCCAGGCAGGAATGTCTAGGAGACTCTTATCTCCAATAAACCACCAGGAAACCAGAAGTGACACTGTGACTCAAGTAGTAGAGCACTTGCCTTTAGCTGAAGAGCTCAGGGACAATGCCAAGGCCCAGAGATCAAACCCCACGACCAACAAAAAAGGAAAGAAAGAAAAAGAAAGAAAGAAAGAAAAAAAAGAAAAGAAAGAAAGAAAGCCAGCAAACTTTTGATATCTTTTAATGAGGAGACCTATTACTATAATATAAAAAAATTACTATCCTTCTCTTCTGTGCCTTTCCTCCAAATATTTTAGTCACCCATCTTCAGACCTCTCCTCTTTTTATTATTATCAAAAATACCTTGCCTGGGTTTCTTTCTTTGCTTTGTTTACATGTTCTCTATTAGCAATCATATCTACTTTTGTGGCTTCCGTGATCTTTTTTCCTTAGATTAGTTTCAATTTGTAAGCCTAGTCTTGACATTTATTATTGGTCCTAGACTGCATTTGCCAAGATAAGCTATCACTCAAGTTCTCAGATCTCATGTGTTTGAAACCAAGTTTATCTTTTTTTCTTTTAAAATTGTCTATTTCAGTAATCCATTTTGTTAGTGACCTTGTCTTCTTCCAAGTTTGTTAATACATCTAAGGCTTATAATCACAACATATTACATAAGTTTCTTTACATTGTCACATCTTGTTGCTTACATTTCTAGAATATCTTTTCCTCCTTTTCTTTGTGTTCCATAGATTTGCCTTGGAATCTGAGATTTTGCATTTCTAATATACTTCTCAGTTGGCTGAGGTTGCTGGTCCATCAGCCACACCTTGATTAGTACAGGCTTCTACAACAGTCTAATTATGGCATCGGAGCTGCCTCTTATTCTATGAGCTATGAAAGACTCAATTCTCTTTCAAAAAGAAAGATCTCCCAGCTTCTGGGGAGGAAGAGAGGTTTAAGGCTAGCTCAAGGAAAAGTTAGACCACATCTTAACAAGAAGCTGGGTATGGTGGTGCATGTCTATAATCATAGCTCAGGATATGGAGGCAGGAAAACTGTGGTCTGAGGTCATCCAGGGCAAAGCACAATATCCTGAGTTAAATCCCCAATACCACCAACCAACAACACAAACCTCTTTCTCCATGTCACAGAAATATACTGATTAATTCAGAATTGATTGTTAACTATTCTTTTAGCTTTTGCTTTCTTTGAACCTAAATATACATTCAAGTTAATGTCTGCTTTTTTAAACCATAAAGGGATCACTTGCCCCTCTAAAAACAATTGTTGCCCAATGTATGAATTTGCCTCCCTAAGTCTGTTTCACTTTATCATCTTTTTCTCTAAGTAACAAAAATGCCTGATGCTCTTTTTCTCAATCTCCCTTACAGCTGGGAACCGGGGACTCCATGCAGCCAAGCAGATGCATCCTTTCTGGACTTTGATTCAGGAGCTGTTGACTCAAAGCAGCAGGGATGACGCAGAACCCACCATGGCCGGGGCACAGTGACCATGGCAGCTGCATCCGGTTTCCAGTGGCAGGAGAGACAGCTGCTCTGTGGCAGCATGCAATGTCCTGCGCTCAAAGACTTGGCTGTGCAAGCTATGGGGGCAGTGCTTAGCAGCTGGGTGGCAACTTCACAGGAGCAGCTCTGTGGAATGCTTTGAGTGTGGTTTTTGCCTAGATGGTTTTCCTTCCCACCTTCGCTTCTTAAATTAATTTACAGTCAAAAATTACTAATGCTGTTAACAGTAACTAGCGCTTAGAAAGTACTTTTCAGGTTCCAAATGCATTTCTCAACTTGTTGTGTATTAACTAATTTACAATAATCTTATGAAGGATGTTATATCCATTTTATAGATGATAAAACTGAAAAGAGAGAGAATAGGATATTTGGCTGAGGTCATATGACTGTAAATGGAGGCTCTAAAATGCAGACCTAGTCATTTTGACCTGGTTTGTTAGACCCTTGATTAACATACTTTTTTGTTTGTTTGAACTCAGAGTTTTGTGCTTGCTAGGCAGGTACTCTACCGTTGAGCTATGCCTCCAACTATTTTATAACAAGTTTTCCTTGTAACATTTTATGAGCATTTCCATGTCACAACATATTCACTGAAGTAGTACTTGAAGTAGCTGATTAGAATTCAATTATCAATATAATTCATAGTGTATTCAACAATTTCCATATTGTTAGACTTAAGGTTATACTGATAGCTAAACTTCTTTCTTAATGTTTATGATAAAAATCCTAAAAGTGAAATGCCTGGCCAAAGGCTATTTAAATTACCTTACAATAATATTATTCTAATTCATATGCACAGCAAAGTATTTCCTTGAATTCTTAATATTGTCATTACAATTTTTTTCCTTTGCGATATTGAAAATTGTAAATCTTTTTCTCTCAATTTTGAATGTTTTAAATTTTAATATTTTATTTTAATGAGGCTGGAGAGAATGTCACCCAGCTGTTATGCCCAAAGTACATTTTAGAGGACAGGTGTCCACTTCTCCAGGTGGAAGTTGCCAGGTTTTCAGGCAATTATCTCCTCCTCATCATTTGCATGGGTCCTGTAGAACAATGGGAAGTAAAGGTCATTGCCCAAGCCTGAAAGCTCTTGCAAGTGCTGGATATCAGGCTGTGGGGGCACAATCCACTCTGTGTCATCAGTCTCCACATTGTCTTCATGCTTCATCTCTTCAAACTCTTGCTGCACCTCCAAAACATCCACGTTTATGGGGCTCTAAAGGTCTGAGGTGGCCTCAGCAGCAGGGGTCCGGGCAGCTCCCAGCATCTTGTCCAGGCACTCTGTGTCCTCACCTGCAAGGTGCAGCAGCAACTCCTGAAGCTCCTTTTCCTTTTCCCTCTTCTCCTGGGCCAGCCAGCTGATACACTCTTCTTGATACAATTCTTCCAAGACTGCCATCTGTTTTTATAGAAGATAATGGATTCTTCTGACAGTTAGCTGCACTGATATTGGAGTTCATCTGCTTCCTTCTGGTAGTCCACCTTCTTGGGCAAGTCATAGATGAAGCAGATTTTCAGCTTCTTCTCAGGTGCCTATGTGTTTTGCTTCCACTTTTCAGACCCTCTGTGGTTCCAGCTCTGAAGGAAGAGAGTTTGGCGGTCCAGCTTTATCTGGCACTGGGCTGCCAGGTTAGCCAGGCACCCACAAGGTGCTGCTCTGCAGCTGCAAGCTGAGCTTCACCTTCTTTGATTCAGCAGTGGATAGCATTTCAAGGTAAAAATCCCACATGGGTTGTGAATTTCTTACGTCCTCTGGGATAATTACGTTAGGTAGGGTCACCTCCTCACCCTTTCTTCTTTGCTCACTCTTTCACCTTTCCTAGGGAAAGCCAGGAAGCTCAACTGGGCCCTCAGCTGATTGTTCTGATGTCTGGTAGTTTCCAGGCACTTCAGAGTGTCCTGTAGCTTTTGATGGACTATCTGGGTCCCCAGCTTGCTCTGCACCTGCTCCTTCTTCAGCTGCTCCAGCAGCTGGATCTGCTTCAGCAGATGCTGTAGCGGGGCTTCCTTCTCTGAGGTCAGTTGCTGATTGGAAGCTGTGTGCTGTTCTGGCTCTGTGATCCTGAAGCTGGGCCAGGTACCGGACATGTAGTTCCTGAGCCACATGTAGTTTCTGAGCCAGTTAGCTCTTTAACTCAGCCCTCTCATTCCATTCTCCTAACTTCTCCTTTGGCTGGTTTAGTGTCGTCTGGAGATTTTTTTGTTTGTTTGTTTGTTTTTGTTTTTTTGTTTTGCCTACTGCTCTGATTGCATAATGTTGGTGAGCTCTCCTTTCTCACTGGAAGGCATCTTGCAGCTGGGCCACCTGATCTTTCAACTCTCAGTTGTGCAAGAATGTGCATCTGGTGTTCTGTTTCCATTGTCTTGAGGATCTTGTGCTGATCCCAGACATGTTGATTCTATACCTCATCCTGTTGCTCCAGAAACCACTCTTGCTGCTCCAGGTTCTGGAGTCTAGGGCTCTGGTTTTCCTGTGTTTGGATGTGCAAGTTGTTCCTCCAATTTCTGTAGTCCATTCTGCAACTGGTAGGCCTTGGCCTGCAGCTGCAGCTCGGCCTAAAATGTCCCTTCAGGAGGTTGTAGGGACAACAGCTCTGCCAACTGCCTCCTCACATCCATTGGTTACTACATAAAAATCCTGCTTACCCCTTGCTCTTTCCCCTCTCTCAGTTGTCTCATGTGCTCTAAGAGCTGTTGGACCTTATCCTCACCTCCAAGTCCTCTGCAATGCTGCTCCTCTCCAATTCTAATTTTATCACTAACACCCTTGTGTTCTCTAGCTCTCTCTCCAGGCCAGGCCCACTCCTCCATTCCTTTTTATACCTGCTGATCACTCTCTCAGTGTGGAGATTCACTAGGAAATGGAAGGGGGAGGACTGCTGACATGTTGCTGATTTCAGTGTTGCTGGAAAGGACATGAGCAGGGAAGGACATTGGGGGGGGGGGGGGGCTCAGGACCAGCATGGTCTTTGGTCTCACTCTTGGTTGCTGTACAATCCCAAGCAATGTTAGGGGTACTTCCCTTTTTAATTTTCTTCCTTTCGTTGGCTTCAGTGACTCCACCAGGACAATTCCTTTGCAGGAATTCTTGCAGTAGTTTCTTGCAGCTAATTTTTTCGGTATTGTTTGCTCTGACATCCCAGGGCTGGGATGGGGTAGGTGGGAAGGCCACAGTCCTAGGCTTTGGAGATCCTGTTTCCTACAGGATCTCTCAATCATCACACAGCACCTATACCTCCTTCAATTTCTGGTAGTGGTGTGAGCCAATAAAGAGGAATGTTAGTAGTACTAGGCAGCACAGGATGTGGGCACGCCCTCAATTCTTGTATCCTATTGGTCAGAGAGAAACGTGTGAGAGGGGCGTGGCCAGGTCCTTGTGATCCAGACAGAATCCAGCCCTGCCCAGGACCAACTCTAGCTGTATGCTTTCACAGCTGTACTGTATATTGTTCAAGACCACAGCCTCTGTCACACAATTGTCACTGAGTTATCCTGAGAGGTTGCCCACAGGCCACTTCCCTAGATCCTCTTAGACTGTAGATGTGGACTCCCCCCCGCCCCCAGAGCTCAGCTGGTGAGTGACAAGGAGCAGGAATACTGACTGCATCACCTTACAGTCCCTTTCCTCATTTCACACATTGGCCTTCATTTTTTCAAATCTCAGAAATCCCCTTCAAAGTAACTACCATCCAGTTCTTTAGACTGCACTAGTTCTTAGCCGAATGTTCATGGTCCTGGTAAAAATCTGGCCTCCTCCCACCTGGATCCAGTTCTGGATCTGCTTTCTAGCTGCTGCTCATCTCCAACCCCGTGTACCCTGTTTTTGTAAGAGAGGACATTGGGTCCAAACAGCCTTTCTCTTGGGATTCCCCTCCAGGACTGGGCCAGGCCTGGGTCAGAGCTGATAAGTTGCCAGGGGCCTTTAAATCCACAGTGTTTGTGCTCCTTTTTCACATCCTCGCCCATCAGCCGCTCATTCATCTCAGCTCTCTTCAAGATCTTTCCCCAGTAGACCTGTGTACTGACCACATTTAAAAGGCTTAATAACTGTATGTGACCCACTAACAACTATCACTGTGCAGGCCTAGATATTCCATTTGTTTTCCTTACTTCTGGTAAAAGAGTGATTAAGCACAAGTAGCTGCTACTAAAATACATGTTTTTAGCGCAGATTTAAGTGTAAACTAAAATATAACAATTAATCTGCAAGTGCTTTGCCTACAATAGTATCTCAATTAATCCTGGTTTTCTTTCTCTGTTTATGGGTGTTTGATTGACAGAAATAGACGCTTGTGGCTTTGTGAAATCACTTTACATAGTCCTTGAACTGGAAAGAATTTATAATCCGCTCTTTCCTGTTGCTATTGTGAAAAAAAAATCAGTGTTTTCAGACAAACTGAAGTGACTCCAACTTGTAGTCAGGCAGCATTTTGTACTTATATTTCCTGGAATTATTTGCTTACTGACTTCAAACTATAACTGTTATCTGTTCTGTTTGTAACCAGTCAGCCTTGTTAAGAGTATGTGTCTTTACCAATGGGGTTAAAAGAACAGACCTCCTCTAAGTAGGAACTTTTTCCCTGGCAGACCACTTTCTAGCTTCCTTAAGTCACTCTCCTGATATTCAGTCACAGCATGTGAGCCCAGCTCCTACCAGGGAGGAGGGACAGCACCACTCCTTATATTAAGATAAAAACTAAATGGACTGTCTAACTAGTGTGCCTGGCTAACTCCGGGTAGAGTAGCCATATACCCTTCTGAGAAGAAGTAAATTGCCTTAATGAGGTTTCCTGTTTCTCTCGTGTGTCTTTTCTCTGACACCAGAGGGTTCATTTCTTCAGTGTTTCAACACTGAAGGGTCCTGTGCTTTCAAATACTGGGGACTCAGCTGGGGTCCTCATTCCATTCAGGAAGGCGGGAGTGACTCTCTGGGAGACATGTCCTGCAGCATAGCTGTGGCTATGCAGGCTAGGGCTGGGGCAGTGCCAGGGACTTCTTGGATCAGCAAATTAGCCCGAATTTTTGGAGATTTTGACAGTGTGGATAGAGGAGCTCTAGACGTGAAGCACTGGTGGCTGTAAGATCTGAGGATCACCCCTTGAAGCCAGCCATTGACGACTGGGCCAGGGTCTGCTGCACCTGCTCTTGGATTAACAAGCTGTTATCTGCCTGGCCACTGTGGCTGCTGCTGTCCACCAGCATCACCTGGAGGCCAGAGCCAGGCTGAAGATGTCCATCCAGATGTCCCCGGATCTGCTGGTCCAGGACCATTGGGATGTAGCTGCACTCAGCCAGGGAGCCTTGGACTGCCATATCGTTGTCAGTGGCAAGTGACCCAGCTGCAAACCTGGACATCCTAAATTTGAAAATTTTTATCATTTAAAAATACAAATTCAAAATGAGTTCCAAGAAATGGAAACAAGAAGTTTTTTCTTTGTTGTTGTTGTTTTGTTTTTTGTCTTGTTTATCCGTTTTGGGGAGAGCAAGATGGATGAGATAAGGATGAACAAATGCACTAGACACTATGTGGAAAATGAACTATATAACCTGTGAGTGGGGATATGAGGGAAAAATGGGAGAAAAGAAATGTACCAGAAAGAAATGTACTCATTACCTGACATATGTAACTGTAACCCCTCTGTACATTACCTTTATAATTTTAATATATATTTTTTAATTGTAAAGACACTGTACAGAGGGGTTACAGTTAAACGAGTCAAGTAATGAGTACATTTCCTATTGAGCATTGTTACCCCTTCCTTTGTTTTTCTCCTACCATCCCTTCCCACTCCACGTCCCCAACTCCTCCCTCACATTACCTTTATAATTAAAAAAATTCAGATCATTTGTCTCAAGTAATTTTATAGGTTGTTTTCTCAATCATGTATACGATAGAGTTGAAATTACTTCAAGATTGTTTTTATTCCGATGGCAATCACTTCTTTTCTAACTCACTTTAAACATTCTTTTTTTAAAATTTTTTATTTATTTTTTTATTGTGAAAATACTGTACAGAGGGGTTACAATTAGATGGGCAAGATAATGAGTACATTTCTTAACAAGCATTGTAGCCTCCTCCTTTGTTTCCCCTTCCCATCCCTTCCCAGCTCCCCCCCACACACCAAAGTTGTAAAGTTTGTTTTCCACATGACAACTTGTACTTCTCATTGTTGCAACGAGTCCACTTGTATCCTTATTTAAACGACTTGTTTTTCCCCTTCCCCTCCACAAATTATACTGACATCAAGAGCTTTTGCATGGCAAAGGACATAGCTAGCAAAATCAATAGAAAGCCCACGGATTGGGAGAAGATCTTCACTAGCCATACAACGGACAAGGGTCTCATATCTAAAATATACTTGGAACTCAAAAAATTAAATCCCCCAACAACAAATCCTCAAAGAAACAGCTGCCCAATAAATAAGTGGGCTAAAGACTTAAAGAGAAACTTCTCTGAAGAAGAAAGAAGGATGGCCAATAGACACGTGAAGAAATACACAACCTCCCTAGCCATAAAAGAAATGCAAATCAAAACAACATTGAGATACCACCTTACCCCAGTTAGAATGGCAAAAATCAAGTACTCTAATAATAACAGATGCTGGAGGGGATGTGGACAGAAGGGAACCTTACTGCATTGTTGGTGGGAGTGTAAACTTGTTCAACCACTTTGGAAAGTAGTATGGAGGTTCCTCAAAAGACTCCACATAGAGCTCTCCTATGACCTAGCAATCCCACTTTTGGGCATTTACCCAAATGTTCACAAACAAGACCATACTAAAGCTGCCAGCACAACTATGTTTATTGCAGTATTATTTACTATAGCTAAGATATGGAACCAACCCAGATGCCCCTCAGTAGATGAATGGATCAAGAAAATGTGGTATATATACACAATGGAATTCTATGCCTCCATCAGAAAGAATGACATTGCCCCATTTGTTAGGAAATGGAAAGACTTGGAAAAAATTATATTAAGTGAAGTAAGCCAGGCCCAAAGAAACATAGGTCCCATGGTCTCCCTTATTTGCAATAACTAGTATATGTCTGAGACAAGCAGAAAAAGATAAGTTGATGTTAGGTGAAATGAACCCTAAGATATGTATTCAAATGTTTTTTTTTCTTTCATGCATTTGTTTCTAATGCATTTATAAGATTATTTCTTTGTTGCTTTGTATGTCCCTCCCCCACAGTATAACCCCTGCTTTCACTTTAAACATTCTTAAGGATTATAGTCTAGGGCTGGGAAGGTGGCTCAGTGGTAAAGTGCTTACCTTGCATGGATGAGGCCCTGGGTTCAATTCCTCAGCACCACATAAACAGAAAAAGCTAGAAGTGGCGCTGTGGCTCATGTGGTAGATGCTAACCTTAAGCTGAAGAGCTCAGGGACAGGGCCCAGGCCAGAGTTCCAGCTCCATGAATGACAAAAAAAAAAAAAAAAAAAGATTACAGTCTATCTTTTGTAGGCTGCAAGTAGTGAATTGTTGATATTTTCATGTGATGAAACCTAATGTTTGTTCTTACACCATAATGCTTTTGCAAATGCATTTATGCCCTCTGCTTGGTGAATCTGCTAGTTCTTTAGGAGGCTGAATTTATGAGTCAGGTCTTCTCTCTCAGTTTCCTTCTCCCATTTTCAAGTCCACCTCTCATCAGTTTCCCATCACAGATGTAGGAAGGTCGGGGGGCATTGCAGCTAGTTAATGGGGTTTGCATCTGCCTGGTAAAGGGCAGAACCTCTGTTGTTTATCAGCAGAGACACATTTTCTTTTGCCATCTACAAGCCCTAACTAGCAAGGTGTCCAGGCCTAGCAGATGCATAACAAATATCTGTTGAAGTGAAGAACTAGTTATTTTAGGGCATAGGAAAGACCTGATGAGCCAAACCCTTGTGATTTCTACCCATGTTAATTAAGGAAGAGCATGTGTAATGCCCTTGGATATCTTCTATGTGGCATATATTATGTTTCTGGTTAATCTTTTCCTATATTTCCAGATGTTAATTTATCTCTCTCTTGTTGCTTCTTGGTTGCTATGCTGTGAGCAGCACTGCTCAGCCTCACATCCACAGCCATGATGTTCTTGCTCCTCACAGACCCAAAAGCCATTTACCCAACGTGTGCAAACATGAGTCAAAATAAATCTCTCCTCCTTCACGTTGTCCCCTCCCTGTCCCCAGGGATTTTATCGCAGTGACAGAAAACTAACTAATATGGGGGGAAATCATGGAATTATAGAACTTGACATGTGGAAGAAATCCCCAAATATTCCAGCTATGCAGTGACAAAATGCCAAGTGAGAATGAGAGAGAGAGGATAGTAGTCTGAGCTTTGTTTTGGCTCCCTTGCTGTCTCAGGGTGAATCACTACTCACTACTTACCTTTTGTCCATCTTTTCCTACCTCCCTGTCCGGCCCTAGTCATTCCTAGTATGAGTTCAAATAGAAGCAGCTGCACTACCAAACCTTCTGTGTGTCTGTCTTCAGCCAGGACTGGGTGGTGCAGTTATGGACTCCTTGTTCCCTCCCACCCCTCTTCAGCCATCCAAACAGCTCTTGACTTTTCCTTCCTGGTGGCAGGTGCAGTATGTTCCCTCTTGTAAGTGGGCTTCTATGTCATTAAATGGGTTCAATGACCAGATACAAAGATCCAAGAAATCTGCTTGAGGTTTTATTTTCTTTAAATTTTAAATGTGTTTCTGTGAAATAATTTTTCATATTAATGTTTTAAAATGAAAAGACAGATGTGATCATAAGTCAATCAAGTTATTTTTAAAGGAAAATATACATTTGTTAGTAATTTATACCCAAAAGACTGCAATTTCACACTTATTTTTGATAATTACATAGAGAATATTTTCTTCTTAAAAATTATCTTAAAGTAGCATAAAGGAGATGCCATTTTAAAAACAGTATATTAAAAAAGCAGTTTATAAATACAATACATCTTAATGTTTCCCCTTCCTGCTTGAGATTTTTAAAAAAGAGGATAAAGAATTATAATAAGGGCTGGGAAGTTGGCTTAGTGGTAAAGAGCTTGCCTTGCATGCCTGAGGCCCTGGGTTCGATTCCTCAGCACCACATAAGCAAAAAGAAAAAAGCCGGAAGTGGTGCTGTGGCTCAAGTGGTAGAGCGCTAGCCTTGAGCTGAAGAGCTGAGGGACAGCGCCCAGGCCCAGAGTTCAGGGCCCGCGACCGGACCCAAAAAAAAAAAAAAAAAAAGAATTATAATAAAAAAGAGATAATAACAAGAAGTGATGAGAATGCAGAAAAATTGAAACCCCCAGGGGCTGGGAAGATGGCTCAGTGGTAGAGTGCTTGCCTTGCATGCCTGAGGCCCTGGGGTCGACTCCTCAGCACCACATAAGCAGAAAGAAAAAAGCGGGAAGTGGCGCTGTGGCTCAAGTGGTAGAGTGCTAGCCTTAAGCTGAAGAGCTGAGGGACAGCATCAGGTCCAGAGTTCAGACCCCACGACCGGACCCAAAAAAAAAAAAAGAAAAAGAAAAATTGAAACCCCCAAACATCACAGGTAGGAACAAATCATAGGTGCATCCATTTTGGAAAATAATTGGTCAGTTCTTCAAATATTTAAACAGTTACCACATAATCCAGAAATTCCACTCTTAAGATACTTTAGAGAATGAAAACATATTGATATGAGTTTGTATGGTGATATTTTAGCAGCAACATGGTAGCAAAGAGAAACAACCTAAATTTTCATTAACAGAGGAATGGATAAGTAATACACATATAAAATAGAATATTATTCAACAATCAAAGAAGATGCAGTACATTCACATATAGTACAACATGGATGAACCTTGAACATGGTGAGTAAAAGATTCCATTTATATGATGTGTCCTTATAGATAACTACAGACAGAAAATAGATTAAGTTGCCTCCAATGACATTAAGAGGAGAGAAACTTGTTTTGAGGGTAAGGACAATGCTCTAAAATTGATGGTGATGATGGGTATGCAAGTCTCTGAATATAATAAAAGTTGTTGAATTACTTGCTTTAAGTGGGTGAATTTTATGAAGCACAAATTATTCTCAACAAGGCTACCAAAATAAAAAATAGTGTGTGTATTTAGTTAATTTTGTCTCCTGATACTTCTTCAGCTAGTTGGAAATTCCTATGCTTAATTCTCCTCGACACCCAGCCAATAGCTAATGTAGAAATTTAACTCACATTGCAACATCCCTATGAAGATAAAGTATGTTAGTTAGTTTGTAATTAGTCTAGTTTTCTTCCTTAGTCTTAGTTGGTGGATAGTAGGGGAAATGAATGGCATATTTAGTGTTCTGAGGCTGGGAAGGCCACTTTGGTGAAAGAGATGGTTGGAATTGATTTACCTGCAGTAAACACATAGTGCCTATGCTGTAACCAGATCCACTCAAGTGCCTAATGACAGGGCAGTCCGGTGTACCTCCTCATGATTCTGTGACTTGCTTTAGCATCTGTTGTCTCCTGGCTTTGGACTCCTGCATATATGTGTTTAGGAACTCATAAAGGCTCTCTTGACTTCTGATTAGTGACTGACTGGTTCCCAGGCAATGTTTTTGGCACTGGTTTTGTTGTACAATAATAGCTGGTCACAAAGCTTTATTGTTTTGTTCTGCCTTCTAGTACATCCAGATTCTATGATCAGTAGCTGGTTAGGGCTGTAAACTGAATGTGTTATTTCCAAAAATATTAGAGCTTAACCAAATAAACATGTTTATTATTTTCTTTTGAAACGGTATTGAAAGCCCTCTAAAGTATTTCAAGCAAAATGGTTATGTTTTTATAATTTCATAGTGATAATTATATGAATGCTTGTTTTACATTTAAAATTGCATTTTTAAATGCAATGAGCACAAAGAACAGTAAAGGAAGAGAAGGAAGACTGGGAATGAGAGTAAAACATCAAGGGAACTATCTAGTCTAGCTAAAGCCCTAAGTGAATTGTTGGCAGTCAGTGTAGGAGAGTGTAGCGGGAAAAGTGTATTACAGTCATAAACATTGCAGTGACTTTATGTGTGACTCTCACACACTCCTGCCTTTCATTCCCTTCATATTTATATTGGTTGGGATACAGGTTATACTCTTGTATCAACACAGAAAGACTTACAGGAGTTAAAAGTCCCAGGTCTGTAAAGCAACTTGACAAAGCCTAGAAGGTGGTGTCTCCATCATCAAGTTGAAGATGGCTCACCATCTTCATGTGGGCACACATTCCAGTCTGAGAGAAAGGGGAGAGGGAAAGCAGAGGCCACATGAAGCCCACCACCTTATCCAAAAGGGAGTGAAGCCCATTTAGGTTCTAGTGTGTTTTAAGTAGCTAGATTTGTGAATTTAAATAATCTGGTTGACAAGCCTATCTCTTCCTAGGACAAATATGGGCAGTCTCTGTGATGCCTAGTTTATGTGCCCCCATAGGTATGAGTTGGGAAGGTTTGGCTGCTTACCAAAATTTGACTAAGAGTCAGGTGTAGAGAGGAACTCTTTCCTGGGTACTACATGGAAATCAAAGATAAGGGATTCCTTTGCTGTGGGTATTTGACCTAGCAGCTCTTCAAGTGTGGTCAGTATTAGCAACACCTGTGAACTTTCAAGAACTGCAATTCAATTGGGGCTGAGAAACTATACTTTCAAAGCGACTCTAGGTGATGCGAAGCAAATTAAAGTTTGAATTTTAGGCAATTTTCTGAAAGGGGAAACTGGAGTATATCTGTTCAATTCCTTTTTTCTTCCTTGCTTGCTGTCCTCTCTCATATTCCCACTATCCACTAGGACTAGAAAGGAGAACGCTTTTCTTTTACTTACCCTCATGTAATGGCCTATTCCCATAAAATGTGAACCCTTGTATCAACATCACATAAAATAAGCAAACAGGGTAACTGTGAGAAGGAGCCCCATAGGTTTGGTTACAGAGAGAGAAAGAAATAAAATATTTGGGAAATAATCTGGATTCTTACATGATCCTAATTTGAGTATTAGGAGCTAAGTACTACTTTAGTCTTTATATGCCTCCCATTGGATATATTAATTTCCAATGTTCTTCCCAGAAATGAATACTATGAACTGGGTATACCAAAGGTTTTCTTTTAGGGAGAAGTTAGAGACTAGTACATTATTTTCAAAGCATTGTATAATGCAGCTGTCTATAGCATTATCTTTGGTATCTGTCAGGGATTGGTTTCCAGGACTCCCCTCCCATACCAAAATCTGCAGACACTCAAGTTCTTTTATAAAATAGTATACTATTTTATTTGTATATAACTTATTTATGTCCTCTCATACTCTTTAATCATCTCTAGATTAGTATCTAATACAATGTAAATGCTATGTAAATAGTTGTTATGCTGTATTGTTTAGGAGCCAATGACAAGAAAAAGTCAATACAGCAATCTTGACTTACAATTAACTACACATGGTTTTGACCAAGTATGGCTTTATATATATGTATATATATTATAAATAATAATATATATAAATCAAGCTGGGTACCAGTAGCTCATGCCTGTAATCCTAGCTACTCAGGAGATTGAATTCCAGATGATAGTGGTTCAAAACCAGCCAAAACATTAAAGTGTGCAACTCCTTTCCAAAATAACCAATCAAAAACTGGGCTGGATTAGTGAGGGGGGGGAGGATGGGAAGGGATGGGAAGGAGAAACAAAGGAGGAGGCTACAATGCTTGATAAGAAATGTACTCATTATCTTGCCCATGTAATTGTAACCCCTCTATACAGTATTTTTACAATAATAAAAAAAAACTGGGCTGGAGGTATGACTCAGGTAGAAGCATGCCAACAAGAAAACTCAAGACCCTGTCTTCAAAGGAAGTTAAAAGAAATTTCCAAAACAAAAGTTTTATTTTCCATGTTTGCATCCCACAGCTCATGGAGACGCTTTGTAATTCCTCCTTGTGGTCAGTTATGTTTCGATCTTTGTGTGATCTGTTGAGTGTTTTTCCTGGTCCTTAATTTTAATGAAGATCTGCCTCATAAAAAGTGAGGTGCTTTTGGTGCTCCAAAAGCAAGGCCAATATTATGGTAAGCCTCACAATCCAAACAGGTAGCCAAATCAATATGCTTAATTTAAGTGGCAAAGTGAAAATATTAGATTTGTTAAAACGTGAGATGTCTTTAGCAGAAGTTGGGTGGTGTTCAGCATCATGATGAAAAATTGAATCAAACGTCTGAAATATTTCAGATAAAAAGCATAAAAGATGCTGGAACCAGTGGCTCATGCCTGTAATTCCAGCTACTCAGGAGGCTGAGATTTGA
This sequence comes from Dipodomys spectabilis, assembly GCF_019054845.1. Lineage (NCBI taxonomy): Eukaryota > Metazoa > Chordata > Mammalia > Rodentia > Heteromyidae > Dipodomys > Dipodomys spectabilis. The sequence continues at coordinate 14,868,497 of NW_024870766.1, forward strand.
AGATTACAGCTTGAAGACAGATGGTGCTGGAAAGTTCATGAATTAGTGTGTGAGGGTGGGGAGCGGGGGGTGCAGCTTGAACTCAGGGCCTGGCTGCTGTCCCTGAGCTCTTTGCTCAAAGCTAGTGCTCTACTACCTTGAGCCACAGCACTACTTCCGGTTTTCTGGTAGTTAATTCGAGATAACAGTCTTCAAATGGCGATCCTCAAGATGTCAGCATCCTGAGTAACTAGGTTTATAGGTGTGAATCACCAGCGCCCAGCTATAAAATTATATCTTCTTTTATTTTTGGTCGTGGGACTTGAACTCAGGGCTTGGGGGCTGTCCCTCAGCTTTTTCCGCTCAAGTCTAGTGCTCTATTACTTTGAGCCACAGAGCCACATCTGGTTTTCTGGTGGTTTATTGGAGATAAGAGTCTCATGTATGTTCCTACCTAGGCTGGCTTTGAACCATGATCCTCAGATCTCAGCCTCCTGAGTAGCTAGGATTACAGGTGTGAGGCACTGGTGCCCAGCTTCTACTTCACTTATTTTTTTAATCTAAATTCCTCAAATGTGGGAAAACATGATATTTATCTTTACAAATCTGGTTTGTTTCACTTAACATAATAATCTCCATCCCATCGATTTTCCAGCAAATGACAAGATTTTATTCTTCTTTATGGCTGAATAATACTCCATTGAGTATTACATCACCTTTTCTTTATACATCTGTAATGGATACCTAGACTGATTTTATAACTTGGCTCTTATGAATAGTCCTGTGCATTATTCTGTAGTTTCAACAACATTATAATATACTAAAGTATATAATTTACAACTGGTTTGTATTCCAAAATTTGCAAGTTAGTTATATGACTGACACTCAAGATATATTACTTCATAGATACCATCTGTAATGGTTATAGATCTTGTGCATCCAAATACTGGACCTCAGTTTCCATATCAGGATTCCTAGATTTCAGCCTCCACATCATTTTATACACCCTTTGTTTTGTGAATTTAAGGTAGAAATAATGAAATAAGATGATTTTTTAATTTCCTCTCTCTGGTATCTTTTTCATGAAAGAAAAATATTGCTACCGAGTTGTGCTCAACTTAAATCTCAGGGGGAAAAAAAAGACAACTTCCAGTAGGAATTTGGAACCAGATCTCTCAGTACACCCTACATCTCAGCACACAGCGCTGGTTCCTAGTATAGAAGTACAGAAGTGTAGAAGTGTGTTTGTGTGCACAGGGCTCTTAGATGGCATTGACAGGGGAGAGATTCTGCCTGGAGGAGAGGAGTGACCCTGGGGTTTTTCCTTTGTGTTCTGGAGCATTCCCTGTTTAGTCACAGTGGCAGCTGCGCAGTCCTAACCACCATTGGAATGCTGGCTCGCCAAGGCCTCAAGAAGTGGCCACCCACAAATGCAGATGTTTTTCTTAAAGAGCCCAACATGAGTTGAACATCGCTAGGCCAGTTATTCACTGCAGCACACTCTCTCTTGAGGTCAGTTCAAATCAAATCAATTTGCTTTCAAGTTCTTCCCAGATATAGAGAAGCACAGTAAGCATGGAAAGGCAAAAGTGGTAAAAATGTCGTGGGCAGACTGGAATTTTCTGTGCACCCCTGACAGGTGTTTCTCTCGCCTTTGTTTGCTCACCTTTTTCACCTTCCCACTTTGTATTTGGACAGGACTAATTGTTACATATTTCAGTTCATTGCACTGCAGAGAAATCCCTTCCCTGAACTTTCACCCCATTTGTCTTAGTTTTGCTCTCTGGAGCTATGCAGACTATGCCAAATCTTTGTTCAATATCACAGTTAAACATTTGAAAACAGCTATCATATTTCCTCTCCCCCACCCCAATTTTTCCCTTTTTCAGCTAAAATAGCCTCAGACTTTATTATCATACCTTTAGTGTATTTATGAATAAATTGTATGATTAACCATTCTAAGTAGCCCTGAGTTCAGCTAATTTTCCCCAATTATTCATTCTTTCTGTGTGGGTTTCTACTAATACATGGACTATTACAGTAATGATAAATTCTGTAAAGAAGAGATAGCTAGTTGACCATTCTAGGGAAAGATTTGACCTAGCTACGAGAAGTCAGCCAAAGCTCTCTGCAGAGGTCAAAGCTGAAGTGAGAAGTGATGGTTAGGAAGTAGTTAGCCCTTAGTAGAGTGAAGAGGGGAGGAAGCACTTTCTAGGTAGAAAGAACAATATGTATAAAAGATCCATGGCTGGCAGGCATGTGATGGAGTCATCCCCAACACTGTGGAGAAGGATTGTAATACCTGTCATCCTGTGAAACAGATCGTTCAAGGACCCCATGGATATTAATGTGCTATAAGTTCTGTGGTATTATTCATATGAGAATACAGCCAGTAGCCCAATCACACTTCTTTTACTGTTTACCAAGACAGCCCAAACTCTATCTCTTTTGCTCCTGTTCTTCCTTTCCTAGCAAAGTGTTCCCTTTTCTCTAATGCTGGCAACCTTTATTCCATATCTTCCATTGTAATTCCTCTGGGACACCCTAAGTGCTTGGGCTCAGGGCTTTTCCCACAATGTGAGGGTTAAATGTAGGGCTTGGATCCCTGAGTTTAAGTCCTGGCTGTTATGGATCACCTGGTGGCCTTAAGCAAATTATTTTATTTTTCAGACATTCAATTTTCTTATCTGTCTGAAAGGAGTAGTAATTGTAAATATGAGGTGATGGTGAGGACTAAATGAGAAGAATAAGTTAAAATCGGCCAAAAGATAGATATAAAATCTCCAATAAAGGCTGCAGTTAGTAGGTAAAACTAGTCAGAGAGATTGTTGTTGTATTTGCTAATACAGGGGTGTCAGGGTGGAGATGGTTTGAACTCAGGATCTTAGGCTTGATCTACTTGCTTGCTTGATCAATTGGCATCCTACCACTTGAACCATACCTCCAGCCCACATGGTTTTGCTGGTTATTTTGGAACTGAAGCTTCTTGGTCTTTGCTACCAAGTCTGGCTTTGAACCTGGAGCTTCTGCATCTCAATTTCCTGAGTAGGATATAGGATAATAGGCTGTGATCCAGGTCTCCTAGCTAAACAACATTAGGTTTAAAAGTTAGGGCAACCTATATTTTTGGATTTATTTTTAAGACAGTTTGTTAGGACACTGGTCCCCTGACCTGAGTATTTTTTCCTTTATAGTCCTTCCTCTCAATTTTTGTAGGGTGTAATGGAATGACTCCATGGTGCACACTAATTTTCATATATACCAGAGCCCTTCCTAATGATTCTTCATGCTGCCACTCCTGCACCTCCTCTGTCACCTGTGGCCTCAGGCTGCCCACCTTCTCTTTGTCCCCACTCCTTTTTAAAATGTCAGTGTTTGTGTAGATCTCACTACAGCCTTACTGACTAGGTAAAGTCAGATGGAGATCGTTAATAACAGAAAGATGTGTTGAGTGTGAGTTTGGAAATATCATCCCACTCCCCATCCCTCTGACACCATGAGACGCAGTAATTCTCTTGGGTGCATACTGCTTTTAAATTTGTTTTTAAAACTTATATTGTAATTATCATTAAGTAGTTTTACAAAGGGTTACCATTCAACATATCAGTACAGTACAACACATCTTGATTGGTACCACCAGTTTTTAGAGTAGAGGTATGGGGAGGAGAAGGTGGTGGTTCTTCTTCAGATATGTGAAGACTTGGATATCTGAATCTCTAGTGCACTTCCCGGGCAAGGTGCCCTCACAGCCACATGTGCATGCTTACAGGCCATCTGTGCCAGCCCAGACACCTAACAGCAAAGTAGACTGGTTCCAGTTCAGGGCTAGATACCCAGTAACAAGCCCCACCCAGCAAGGCAAATAAAGTCGTACACTGGATGGCAAGCAATATCAGTTTTCAGCATGTCATGTCCATGGTGTTGGTAAAGATTATTTTGCATAATCTTGCTTGACAAATCCACCTTGGAAAATTTTAATGACATGAAAACAAACTAACTCAGAAACAAAATGTTTTACATACTTACATTCAAATGAAGTGAACTAGATGAAATTCTAGCATTGATTTAGGGCAGATTTCAGTTGTCCAAATAGGTCAAGGGTGTCTCGACAAAAGTCCAAGTTGTAATTGCTGGATATTGAATTTCTATTTCAAACTAGGAATGGAAATGTGCAGAATTGATTACATCCATTGATTTGAGATTCTTTATATTTACAAACTGTAGTATGATAGTGCAAGTGATTTTCTCTGTAGAATTAAAAGAGTCTGCCAAATAGAAATCAAACAAATACTGTGCTGGTGGTTTAAATATAAGTGTCTCTTGCAGTACCACTCCACTTCTCATGTGGTGCTAAGCCAGGTACCATAAAAAATGTATTTAATGAATGTGCAATATTAACATATCTGCAACCAGTACAGCTAATTTAAATTATCCTCTAACACAGGAGGTAAAAGATTCCTATTCTAGGTTTGGGATGATAGAGTTTAAAAATAGGTCATTTTGTGATATCCTAAAGGATGAAGCACAGTCCAGAGTTTAAGACTCTAAGAAGAAAAATATATTTTGAGGAATAAACAAGACAAATGCCTCATTGTAATTTGTGTATGTCCCACAATGACAATGTCCTTACCCTTGGACCTAGAGGCAACTGTTCTTAGTGGAGATACACTCCTTTTCCCCACTAACTTGAGTTCTGCCAATTGACTTTTTTTTCTGGATACTTTCCCTTTATTTTTGAAATGTAGCCTCAAGTCACGTTTATCTGGTTTATGGTTTTCACAGATAACAACAACCAAGATCGATGTACCCATTTGTATGTGGCCATTATTTTGAATTAGAAGTATTCAAATAGTATATAAAATCTCACTGAAACATTTAACTGGGAATTTGAAAACATGAATACAAAAACATCACTTTTGTGAGCCTAAGAAGTTCGGAACTGATCATTTTGCTTCCTTTTGAAATTGTTGATAGTGTGAATGTGCATTTTGTTCTATTCATTCTCTGTTCCTTTTTTGTGTGTAGCTCTAGATTCTTAAACTCATTTTCTTTAGGCAAATCCCCTGTATCGTCCTAGGTAATTGTAGATGAGATCTGGAGAAGTTTTTTTTTTTTTTGCTTTGAACTGAGATTCTCCAGATCTCAAACTCCTGAGTACTTAGGAATATAGCATGAGCCACCAGCACATTTTAATATTTTCCTTAATGACTAGTAATCTAAGGGGGAAAGTAATGGATACTATTTGTAATTGATAATGATGGTAATGATACCATGTATTTGTGAAGACAATTTTTTCCAAAAGATTTTTCACATTTAAAATTTTTATAATCAGGAAATAAACTATAGAGTGATTTTCATCTAAAAAAAGGGAATTGGTACAGACATAATAAGTTCTGCAGCTAGTATAACTGTCAAAGCTAGTTATCATTCTCAGGATTTAGTTTTTACAACCAAATTGAACATCTAGGAGAGTTAAATACATTGCATCACTTATTGTTACATTGATAATAATTCAAAAGATGGGAAACAATTCAAGTATTCACCTATAGAATTAGTTCAAACAAACTGCATTTCTGCCATATTGTGGAACACTTTCTCTTCTTTGCCTCTTTCTACTCACATTGTTGTTTTTTTCTTTATGACTTTATAACCCTAAGTTTTACACATGAGGAGAACTTTATACAGCATTGTTTGGGGTATATAATCTTGTTACTCAGAAATTTGGGAGTTAGGACTTAGATACTGATCTTCTGATTGAATAAATATTTGGCTACATGTCTATTTTCAACTTCTATGAATTTACACTTTAAGATACTTAACAAATGTCCTGCAATGGACAAATAGATCAAGAAAATTGATAGATAGATGATAGGTAGATAGATAGATAGATAGATAGGAAGAAAGATCTTATGTAACTTTTAGGGAAATGGATCGACCTGAAAAAATTATGGTAAGTGAAGTAAGTCAGACTCAGAGAGACAAAGGTCACATAAGCATATATACACAAATGTATTAACTAAGATCTGGTATATGAAGGAGAGGATTCCAATGGTTTGAGTCCTTTGAAAAACTTACAGTTTAACAAAACAAATACCAGGAAACTGAACATTTGTGTCAGGTTGGGGAGAGGTCAAGGGGAGTGTGGAAGATGCATGGAGAGAGAATTGGTGGACATAGGCAGTCATAATATTCAATGTATGCATGAGAAAATGTAACTAGGTACATTGAGGGGATGGGTAGGGCTGGGAGAGATGGGGAGAATTATGAAAGAGGTAACATTGATCAAGATTCATCATATTTAGAAACTGATATGTCAAATTGAAACCCCCTTGTTCAGCTACTTAAGGATTTAAAAAAAACACTTAAATTTATCCCTTCTTTTGTACTAACTTTGTCTATTGGTCTCTTAATGTATTAAAACTATATCACCAGCCAGGCAATAATAGCCCAGGCCTGTGATCCTAGGTACCCAAGAGACAGAGACCTGATGGATTGACTTGCCTTGCTCATATGAAAATACAAAGGTTGAGTAACTATTATAGGGATGAGGTGTCTTTATCTGTTGTAGGTATATGGTGCTTCTTTGAGACTTATCAGGTTGATGAAATAAATGCCAGGGTGAAAAGAATAGCTCATTGAACCAAAATGCAGGTTCCACTCCAGTTGTCTGGTAAGGTGCTCAATAGTTGTCCTCTGCAATTGGACATCTGCCCTGGATAGTGTTAGTACTGATTGTCCTGAAAGGATTTACCCTCATTGCATCTGCGCACATTTCCCAGAAATTCCTACGGTCTTTCCATCTTGAAAGGCAAGAGATATAGTTAACCTTGGGAGCAGGAGGCTGGGCAGTTTTATGAGGGTTTTGTCTTAGATCTTTAACTGCTGGGAACAGCAAGGAGAAGAGTTTCCCTAGAGTGTGACTTTCTGATATCTTATACTCCACACCCATGGATCTAGATCTATCCCAATGGGAATGGGATTTGAGCCTCTGGCCTTCTTGTCACATAAGGATAACAGTCATTTAATATGTTGATGGAATATTTAATCCATTCTACCCAGTATTTGTCTCCCCATATCTTATCTCAGTTTCTATGGCCAATTTCAAATCCTCTACCTTCACTATAGATACCTTAATGAGGTCATCTAAGAGAGCATTGGGAATCTTCTCTCCCATAGGGGTGGGAGTTGTATTCATAGGACCTGTTGAGGTGGATTTAGGATTTGAATTTTGAGCATACCCCGGATGATGGCTCCTGAGACTGAGGCCCCTATCAAGGGTCTATCCAGGCCTTGGAGCCAAGGATGGTCACCTTAGACAACCTTCTATGTGTAATTTTTCAGGAATAGGAACCACCTCTCTAGCAGGCTTTAGGGTTGAGGTTTGGGACCACTGTCCATTACTCCTTTTGGTAGGCCTAGAATTCTTATTCTCCATTTTCAGCAGGCTTCTGTGACTAAGTTTTCTTATGCACTCAACCCTCCACATTGGATGTTTCTTGTGCAACTCTTTTGTACTCAATCACCCAACTGGAGTTTTCTGGCACAACTTGAGATCTCCTCCTCATCTTCATGTTCTTCCCCTAGTGGTAGAACTTCACTTGATCTCCAAAAATAACCAGACACTAAGGCAATACTTAACTGTAGTCTGATTGTTCCTGCCTTGGTTTGTTGTTTACAAGCTTATCTGGTTATTGGAGTGCCTGCTTGGGCCCTTTCTTTGCATTAACCTTCAATGTTAGGTCCATTGTCAGCCTTTAGGAAGTATGGGTTTAACCTGACCTGGAGGCTGCTGCCAAGGGGCATAAGGATATCTCTTTCTCGTAAGGAAGGGCTCCCAGGACCACTTGGGGTAGCAAGAAAGATCCTAGACAAGTCCCCAAATTGTTGGAAATATCTTGAAATATTGAGGTATTGTATAGGAAGGATACCAACTTGAAAACAACACTGTAAGGCAAATTTTACTTCTTCAGAAGAGCACACTACTGACAGGAAGCCAGGTGATCAAGTACAATGGGCAGGCAGTCCATTGAGGTTACAACCCTAATGGGTTACAGACTTTTGTTCTGATGGGTCAGAACATAGGTTCACAATCTTCTGAAGGGGGTAAAAACAGTCTAGGGGTAAACACAATCTAGTTTGAAAGGGGTTAAAAATTTATTTGAGCAATCAGCTGGAGCAAGGACAGCTGGGTAAATTGTTAGAATGACAGTTTTCATTCAGTTGGAACTAGACCATTTGAGCTATGCCTCCAGCCCTTAGAACAATAATTCTTATAAGAGGATGCGGCTTACCTAAAATAGCATCTTGTAAGATGATGACTTCCCTTAAAATGGCAGCATTATGTCAAGCAATCACTTTGACAGAAAAGATTCTAACTCCTACACTAAAGTAGTAATTACAGTAAGTAACAATTCTAAACTTCACCTGGCGAATTTGTCATCAAAAGTGATCACCTCAGTCAGTAAAGATTTCAGGTCACAAATGTTTATTTGAAAAAAAGTTTGTGTAGATCTTGGCAAATCACTTGGACTTACTTTACTTTTTCTAAATATAATTTTATTGTTATTATTAAGGTGTTGTACAGAAGAGTTACCGTTTCATAAGTCAGATGAGTACATTTTTTTTTACAATGTCGTAACTTTCTTTGCTTTCCCCCAGGTTCTTCTTCCATCCCTGCCCACAAGTCACACAGTCATTTCCTACATAGTCACTTGGACCTTTTTAAATGAAAACTTTTCCTAAAGATTTGAAATAAACCCAGATTTAATTTACATTACTCATATGTCAACTGCCAATTACTTAAGAGTCAGGCTATCACAAATACACGTTTCTTCTAGAATAGAATTTTGACTATTATTAAAGTCTCATTGTCTTTCAAAGGGAAGAGAAACAGCTGTTTCCTGAACCTTATTATAATAGCACTAACAGCCTGGGGAAATGGTGAGGAAAAGTACATATATATATATATATATATATATATATATGAACTCGGAACTCTATATGAAATAATTCCTGTTTTCCTTCCTTCCATGGCACTCATCACTGACCTCTCATTAGGAAAATGAACAACAGACATCTGTGCAAATCCCACCATGTGCTGGATGAGTGCTTCTTACGTGTGACTCACCAGACAAGCAATGGTAGCTTATTAGAATTAGGAACTTATTAGAAATGAAAATCAGGAAACCAGGAGGTGGGGTACAGCAACTAGTCTTTTCACAACCTCCCACCCCCACCCCAGCATCTACTAAAAGTGCCTCTTGGAATTGGAATTTCACAGGGCAGTAGAAAGTGAGGGTCTGGATTGGGCATCCTTTTCAGTAGTAGGCATAGTGGCTAGTCACAAAGAGTACAAAGCTTATCTATACTCGGCAGGGGGTACTCTTCTTTCTGTTCCTGGTTAGCTCAGGACTTACATTTGGGGAGAGGAATAAATCTTCTCTGGGATCCAGGTATCAATCCAGATAAAATGGCTCCAGTGGGAGGTATTCCAGCTTGTAGTGAATAAACAAAGCTTCTTTCTATGAGTTTCATAATACCCAGTTAAGAGCTTGTGAAGGGGGCCAAGATGGAGAGAAATGGGGTAAGAGGGCCTGAAGAGCATTAGATCCCCACTATTGCCACCTTTCTTCTCTATTCCCCTTTTCCCCTGACTTTTTTGTGTCTAGCAGGTGAACACTCTAAGAGGTATAAACGTAAAGGTGAGAAATACACTAGAAATTGTCCAAAGAGAGGGTGTACCAGAACAGCCCTTATCCATTAACAACTGTGATTCCAACTCTAAGTGAATTGAATCTTAGCTGTTCATAGCCTGATATCCCTCCCCCACTCTAGGTTTCCCTCTTTTTGGACTAAAGGCCAGAATTGCCTCTCACTCATAAGGTCTGTTTCAGTATCAGCTGTTGGTGACCTGGCTTCCAGTAGGAACCCTTATCTCTCTGGTTCTTGGTGGGGAATGGCTGGCAGGACACCCAGCTTTCTGAAGTATATGACCTCTGACCCATGAAGCATGTCAGTCCTTGACACACAGTCTAACTAGGAAAATTCTGTTGGAATCCATAGTCCCCACAAAAAAACCTTCCTTAGAATGCCATACAACTCCTCTTCGTAACATCAATGAGAATGGGAAACAACAGGCTTTAATTTCCACCTATGACTTAACGTTGGACATATATAAAGGTGAAACAGGAAAAGTCCGTGGACTCAGCCACTTGTGGTATCTAGTCTGCATTCTAATATTAACTTGTTTATGAGATTATTTTGCAGCTGCCTACATGAAGAAGGCTTGTGAATGAGGGAACAGGAGGTTGGTTTATTTGGGTTGTGGATCATCAGTATGTAAGGAGTTAGGACTTTTCTAACACTAAACGATTCCTCGACTGAGGCATTGACAGCCAAAACTCAAAACACTGCATGAATCAGGTTGAAGATATTACACCAAACAACTGTCAGGTATTTTTCCAGGGGTCTGTTGTAAAAATCTACGATTTGATTTTGGAAAAAGAATTGGGAATTAGAAATTCAGTTCCCTATTTACTTGTTTACTTGTGTAATTTGTCTTGCTACTCAGAGAATCATTTACAGTCAACATTTTGGTGTATATTCACTTACTAGAGATGTAATTTTCTCCTAAGTTTCTCTCTACTTATAAACTTGATGAAAAGGGTTGAGAAGTAAACATTTTTTTGGTATTATTTTATTGCTAACATAGTTGAGAGTTATAGAACACACACACACACACACACACACACACACACACACACACACACACACAGTGTAAAAGAAACTTTTGGGATAATAGACCCATGTCTTTTGTTTTATTAATAAGGAAACCAAGTCCAGAAAGGTAAAGCAACTTTCCCCATATCACAGAGCCAACTGATGCCAGTCCTGGATGAGATTCAAGCCCCAGCTGTCAAGCAAGTACTGAATACATCACACTATTGTTGACTGTTTTTTGTTTGGTTGGTTTTTTTCCTTTGATACCTGAAATTCTTTACCCTCCTGAGACTCGGTGGAAGATATGGCCAACCTGGTATTGATATCAGATCTTTTCTGAAAAGACAAGGTTTTTATATTATCAGAGCATATCCAGGACAAGAAACTATTCTATTGGCTATTCCCAAGAGTGGACACAGATTAGATGGACATCTGGAAAACCAGAGTCCCTGAAGAGAAGGTGACACATTACAGGCTTCGGGTTGTCATTAATCCTAAGCAAGCTGATAGGTAATTTGTTTCTCTTGTTGGCACAAATTTGTTTTCCTGGTTCCTCTTCCCCTGACCAACAGGCAGGATTTCACTACAATGACAGACACACAGATCATGTTTTTTGTGTGCCAGGCCACTGTTCTTTTTTGTTTTTTGTCAGTCATGGGGCTTGAACTCTGGGCCTAGGCACTGTCCCTCAGCTCTTCAGCCCAAGGCTAGTGCTCTACCCCTTGAGCCACAGCTTCCAACGTTTCTGTTTATTTGATGATGAGGAATCAAACCCAGGGTGCCATTCATGCAAGGCAAGCACTCTACCACTGAGCCACAGCTCCACTTTGGCTTTGAGGTAGTTGATTAAAGAGTCTCATGGACTTTTCTACCCCTGCTGGCTTCGAACTGTGATCTTCAGATCTCAGCATCCTGCGTAGCTAAGATTATAGGTATAAGCCTAGCACAGATCACTTTAAAAAAATCTGCAAAGAGAAAAATCTCCAAGTTTGAGAAATGTATATATTGCTTTTTAGTTTTATTTTTTATTTTTATTTTGTGCCATACTGGGGTTTGAACTTAGGACCTCGGCTTTCTAGGCAAGTGCTCTATGATGTGAGCCATGCTTCCAATTTAAAGGTGCAGATTTTTGAGAATAAAAAAGTTTCATTGAATATTTTCATAAATAATTAAACAAAAAAGGAAACAGCAATAGAACACTAATGAAACGTACAAAAGAGGACCTGAAAATCTCAATATTTAAACAAATTAGATTATTTTTAGAAAATAAAAGGGGTTGAACAGAACTGGTTCAGGGTACTTTGGAAATTAATTCATCCTCTTTGGAAGGAGTCAAGCTCATTTCTTTTTCTCTGCCTTATTAGGATGAATATAGACCAGGATTCAAAGGCACATTAAAATCTTTTCCTATGATAAGATTATATATGTATATATATGTATGTATACACACACCTCTGATCAAATCTTCCCTTTATACCTAATGATTCATGGGAAGATAAATAAGAAAATAAACAACAATTGAAAATTTAAAAGAAGCTACTTAGGGAAGATCTTTAAGTAGCTAATGAGTCAGTGTGTATTCATAGAGCTTTGATCAATGCTTGCTGGGACTACTTTGTGTGGAGAACAAAGACTCTAAAGACAGAGCCACTGGGAGGGAAAGGGAGGGAAGGAAGAGGCTGCTTGGAGCAGACATCAGGAAACATTTCCCACTCTTAATTAGCCAAGCCAATGGAAGGAGAGACAGCAGCTGAAAACAGATTCAGAGCCACAGGCAGGTAAAAAAAATGTAGAAAATGTGATTTTTTCTGAAAGGACTCACATCTTACTATTAAGATCACCTGCAATGTATTTTCAATGCAAAATCTTAAAAACAACAAAAAACAAGACTAAAGAGGGTCTTGTAATTCAGTGATAGAAGTTTAGCCTATCATCTCCCCATTTCCCCCTCCCACCTCACCCCCCCTCCTTACTCCCACCCACTCCCTCCCCCAGCCCCTTTCATCTCCACCACTGACACTTGCCACGGAGACACTAGATTCCTTTGAATTGGAGCATTACATCGTACAATATAGTATTTAATTTCAATTCAACTTACTTTCCTAGGGGCATTCAAAGAGCATTAGAAGCCACAACTTTGGAGATGGGAATTTTATTTGCTTAGTTTTTACTTATGGGAGACCCTGGTTTGGCTGACTGGTTTCCTTCAGGACTTGCCCCCGCAGATAGCCAGTGACAATAGGTCTTCTGTGGCCAGCACTACTGGGAGAGCTCAGCTTCAGTAAAGAGGGCTTTCAGGGTGAGCTGGAGTGCAGGGCCTGGCTGCCAAGATTTTAATGAATTGCTTCAGATATTCTCTTTGGTGTTTGGAAGTTGTTGTTGTTTTTTTTTTCTTAAAAATCTATGCATAGAACACATGGCAATTGAACATTAAAAAACTGCTGCAGACACACATACAAATATGTTATACGTTTCTTTTTTAGATGGCTAACTTCTGTTCACAGAACCAAAGGATTTGAAAAGCATACTTTTTTCCTGATCCTGGGGCTTGAACTCAGGATCTGGGCACTTGTCCCTGGGCTTTTCTCTGCTCAAGGCTAGTGCTCTACCACTTGAGCCACATCTTTACTTCCTTTTTGTTTTTGAGTTTAGTGGCGATAAAAGTCTCTCAGGCTTTCCTGCCCAGCCTGGCTTTGAACAGTGATCCTTAGATCTGAGCCTCCTGAGTAGTTAAGATTATGGTCATGAGCTGTTAGTGCCTGACTGAAAAGGCATATTTTTTAATGGAAATCTATACTAGATAGATCTATATCAATTGATGCTTACCATCAATTTCCCTAGGATATAAAATCATAAGATTGGGGAAAAAAATCTGGTTTTAGTAGGTTTATTTCCTTAAGGACACAATGGAAGTTTCCTATTAAGAAGAAAAGCTAGTCACTTAAGCAGCAAAAGTTTCCAATATGCTTCTCTTGTTATTTGACAATGGCTCATTTTCAGTCAGTTTTGGAGATTTAACTTCACAGAGTACAAGGTTAATAAGTTGAGGGGTCTGTAGTAGAGTGGGGTAATGTAATCTACCTTAAAGTCTTGCACTGCCATGTCAAATCTATCCATGTCACTGTTCAAAGTCTGCAAGAAGAAACTTTTATTATTATTAATTTCTTTTTTTTTTTTTTTTTTTTGGGTCTGGTCGTGGGGCCTGAACTCTGGGCCTGGGCACTGTCCCTCAGCTCTTCAGCTCAAGGCTAGCGCTCTACCACTTGAGCCATAGCGCCACTTCCGGCTTTTTTTTCTTTTTGCTTATGTGGTGCTGAGGAATTGAACCCAGGGCCTTACGCATGCAAAGCAAGCACTCTACCACTGAGCTACCTTCCCAGCCCCTATTATTAATTTCCTTTGACAAATAATTAAATTCTAGTCCATGAAAGTAAGTAGAAATATTGAATAGAGCTTTGGGGAAATATTCTTAAAAGAGAGACAGTTAGGCTAGGCATAGTGATACACACCTGTAATTCCAGCCCTTGGGAGGCTGAGGTAGAAGGAATTTAAGGCTAGTTGGGGCTACATAGTGGGACCTTGTCTCAAAAAAAAAAAAAAAAAGAAAGAAAGAAAGAAAGAAAGAAAGAAAGAAAAAGGAGAAAGAGAAAGACAGAAAGATAGGAGGGAGGGAGGAAGGAAGGATGGAAGGAAGGACGGAAGGAAGGAAGGAAGGAAGGAAGGAAGGAAGGAAGGAAGGAAGGAAGGCAGGCACATGATGGTTAAATCTTTTACAGTCATTGTGGACTCTGACAAGAGTATGATCAAGGTTTGGTTGAAAGAAAAACTGGAAAGAACTTGGGACCCTGGTGACTTCTGGGATTTGCCCTCTGAGCTTTGGACTATCATCTCCAAATGGGTAAGAGAATAAAGCTTTGTGTATTTAATTTGCTGTTAATTTGAGTTTTTATTAACTTCTAGTGAACTTAATCCTAACTTATACATGTGCTTATTCCTGAACCAATTCCTGGCAAGAGGCCCTGTTGCCACCTGCCTAGTGCAATTCACTTTGCAAAGTCACAATGACTGTCTCACTAAATGCTGGTTCCCTTGTATTTCTATGAAAAATCATGGACCGATGGGTATCAGTGTGTCACACCTGTGATTCCACCTGCTCAGGAGGCTATTTGAGGATTGAGGTTGGAAGCCAGCTTGGTTAGGAAAGTCCCTGAGACTTTTATCTCTAATAAACTACTTAGAAATAAAAGGGAAATGGAGCTGTGGATCAAGTGGTAGAGTGCTAGCCTTGAGCAAAAGGAGCTTAGGGACAGTGCCAGGTCCTGAGTTCAAGACCAAGGACTGGCACGAATAAAATAAATGACTATAGAGAAGCAATGCTCTGAATATCTACATGAGAAGTTTCCTTACTGTAAGTCTACAGCATTCTTGTTACAAAGTTTTTTTTTTTTCTTATGTGGTGCTGAGGAATCGAACCCAGGGCCTCGAGCATGCAAGGCAAGTGCTCTACCACTGAGCCACCTTCCCAGCCCCTCTTGTTACAAAGTTTAGAATAATTATTTTTTGGAAAATACGAAGTAAGTTTACTATGAACCCTGTAAATTCAAATGAGTAGTTATGCAATTTCCATTAATTCTAGTTAAAAAAAATTCCTGTCCTTTCAAAAACGTTGTTTCTAAAATGCAAGGTTTGTCGTTCAGTTGATAAAATTCCATTTCAGCACATATGGGATTATTAATAAAATTTTAAACTGTATTCTCTGTTCTAATTTGGATTTGATTTTATTGAATAGGCCAGTCTCTATCTCCTTCAGAATCAATTCCTTCCTTCCTTCTTTCCTTCCTTCCTTCCTTCTTTCCTTTTCCTTTTTTTCTTTTGGTGCTCGTAAGAGGTCTTGAAATCAGGGTTTGACACCCTTCCTTGGCTTTTTCACTTAAGGCTGATACTCTGCCGTTTGAGTCACACCTCAACTTCCAGCTTTTTTTTGCTAGTTAATTGGAGATAAGAGTCTTATGGACTTTCCTGCCTGGGCTGGCTTTGAACCATGATCTTCAGACCTCAGCCTCCTGAAGCTAGGATTACACCTGTAAGTCACCAAGAATCCAATAGAACTTTTCATTGTAATGTCTCTGTTAAATAAGTTATCTTCTACATACAAATGATTTTCTCAGTCCACATTTCCAATTCTTCTTGTTTTATTTAAATATAACAATTTGAGTGCAAGATGTAGCATGCCAGGCAATTATGAATTTAGGCACTAGGTTTGATCCCCAGCATTGGGGGATCAGTGCAGGGGTGGGGTGGGGTGGGGGTCAGGTAGAGTCAACCTAAAACCCTAGCATGAACTTACCAAAAAACATTAGCTATTTTAAGAAAACAACACTTCGTTATTTCTTGAGTGGTCCCAGAATCACAGCCAACCAGGAAGGCAACTTAGCCACTCCACTATGGGCTAGGGAAGTAGCTCAAGTTGTAGAACGCCTGCCTAGTAAGGCAAGGCTCTGAGTTCACTGCCCCACCCTCCTGATAACAAAACATTGGCTGTTAACTTGCTACAACCAAGACTAGACAGACACCTTTGTTGAGATTATGAAATCTTTAACTTTCTGATTACATCTTCTTTTCCGATTTAAGGAAGATGAGGGTTTATTTCTAAAATCCCCAAGAAGCAACCAGGCACAGTGATAGGTGAAACGCGTAGTGATATGTGCCTGTAATTCCCGCACATAGGAGGAATTTGAGGCCAGTCTGCACTACACAGTGAGACTTTGTCTTAAAAACAACAACAAGGGTTGAGGATGTAGCTCAGAGGCAGAGTGCTTGCCAGCATACCCAAGGCCCTGATCTCAATCCCAGATCAGGAAAAAAAGAAAGCAAACAAGCAAGCACCCCCACCCCCACCCCAAATTCCTAAGAGGCAGAAATATTTCTACTTCCCATGAAAACAAGTGTCAGTGTTTAATGGCCCTTATAAGGCCTTTATTTTTATTTTTTTTTTATTTTTTATTGGTTGTGGGGCCTGAACTCAAGGCCTGGGCACTGTCCCTGAGCTTTTTTGTTCAAGGCTAGTGCTCTACCACTTAAAGCCACAGCACCACTTACAGTTTTTCTGCTGGGCAATTGGAGATAACAGTCTCATGGACTTTCCTGCCCAGGGTTGCTTCAAACTGTAATCCTCAGGTCTCAGCTTCCTGAGTAGCTAGGATTACAGGTGTGAGCTACCAGCTCCAGGCTAAATAATGCCCTTACAAATCTGCTTTACAAGGCAGCAATTTACATAAAGAATAACAACACTCCCCAGTTTGCCTAGAGTTGAAAAAAAGCACCACCAGCACACTTAACCCTGTCCAGTCTCTTTACTAATCTCTAAAGTTCAGACACTCAAACAGCAGCTTTGTGGTTTTTGGCCACATTTTATCTTGGTTACTATTTCTTGCCTTCTTTACCTTTTTCTTTTAACTTAAATTTATTTTGAAGAGAATCTTTGTATCACCGCTGCATGATTATAAAATCAGTCTTGCTTAAGGGAACTAGAAGTTAAACTGCAAAAATAAACACAATGGAAAGAGTGAATTTTAAAAATAGTCAAATGAGGACACTTCTGCATAACCAAGGTGACAAGCTTTATGTGATAGAAAATATTAGTCATGGTAACTTCTCATGGCTTTCTTGTTAGTCACAGCAAATACTAGCCTTAGATTGCTCTGAAATTATAAAGCAAATTTCAAGTGGGAGCCTTTTCCTGTGTGTGTGTGTGTGTGTGTGTGAATAGTGAGATTCTGTCTGAAATGTATCTGTTACCTTCCTCGGAGAAACATGTTTTGAGGGGGAAAATTAAGATTTTATATTATTAATTCTATTTTATTAAGAGGAGTTATCAAACCCTAGCAAGACTAATGCATCTGAGGCTTTGGCTAAAACATCTGGAAGTCTTGCACATGTCTAGACTTTGAGACTGGGAGTTTGCATTGTAAAATAACATCTCAGACAACACCAGTGCAGGTGCTGTGGTAACCTTGACTTTGGTAAACAAGTGAAAAGGCATTCTTCTTTGCTGTATTCACTGGTTCTTCCCTCAAGTATGGGATCTCTCCTGGGGTGCTCTGTCAACCCCTGGTGTGGGCAGGAGCTGTCCCAAGACACAAAATCATTCATTCATTCATTCATTTATTTTTTGTCGAATGTGGGGCTTGAACTCAGGACCTGGGCACTGTCCCTGAGCTTTTTTACTCAAAGCTAGCAAGCACTCTACCACTTTGAGCCACAGCTCCACTTCTGTTTTTCTGGTAGTTAATTGGAGACAAGAGTCTCACAGCCTCTCCTGCCTGGGCTGGCTTCAAACTGTGATCCTCAGATCTCAGCCTCCCGTGTAGCTAGGATTGTAGGCCTGAGCTACTGGAGTTCGGCCTCAAGATGGAATTTTTATGTCCAATGAGCTGTTCTAGCATAAACACTCTTGGAGTTCAGGGGTGAGGTCACTGTGGGCTGCAGGAGTGAGGAGAAGGCTCCATGGAGCTGGGCTGGAAAGATCTGGAGATCTCGAGATTTTTCTAGGAGGAAGGAGTGTAGAATGGACTTCTGAAAACCAGGTCAACGGCCTTGGGAGGTGAAGTTCTAGGTAGAGCAGACACTTTATTCTGGGGCAGGAAGTGGCTCCTCAAGGTCTTCGGCACCACCGAAACAAGAGGCTAGCTCAGTGTTAGGAAGAACAATAAGCTAGCTTTAGTGTTCTGGATAGACTGGATCTGACAACGCTAAGATCACAGCAACTTCCCAGTGGTGCAAGTCCTGAAAGGAGACCATTGGAAAGGCCAGACTAACAAAATAACAAAATAAATCCTATTTGTAAGAAGAGGGAAGCGATGGGAAAGGTGCCCAGGCATCCGTGGGAGATGAATCCTAGAGCATTCGGCCTCCTCCAGCCCGTGGAGGGGCTGGAAGTCCTCCTGTGGGTGGCACGCTGAATAAACCCTGTCCGGTCTCCATGACCCTAGAACTGTTCTTCACCTGCTCCAGCTGCAACTTATAACCCCTGCTTTCACTCTATTTGATGTCGGTATAATTTGTGGAGGGGAAGGGGAAAAACAAGTCGTTTAAATAAGGATACAGGTGGACCCGTGGCAGCAATGAGAAGTACAAGTTGTCACGTCGAAAACGAACTTTACAACTTTGGGGGGGGGGATTGGGTGGGAGGTGGGGGGTTGCTGGGAAGGGATGGGAAGGGGAAACAAAGGAGGATACTGCAATGCTTGATAAGAAATGTACTCATTATCTTGCCCGTGTAATTGTAACCCCTCTGTACAGTATTTTCACAATAAAAAAAAAAAAAAAGAACCTACACGCGCGCAGAAAGCACGCTCACCCCAAGCCAGGTTGAATGGGCACCCCCCCCCCTGGTGACCGCCGGCCTTCGCGGGTGTGTTTCCTCGCACAGGGAAAGCACTTGGGGGCTACAGAAGAGCAAGCTTCCTGCCGCTCCGACGTTTAGTCACTTTAGGAAGCCAGCTCCTTCTTCAAGGCCCAGATCACCCCCCCCCCCCTTTGATCCTCTGTCCGTTTCGGGGGTGAAGGCTGCCTGCCGGGAGGAGGCGGCGCCCTGGCCTCGGGGTAAAACCGAAAGTGGCCGCGGTGACTCGGGTGGGGGGTGG
Organism: Dipodomys spectabilis; assembly: GCF_019054845.1. Taxonomy (NCBI): domain Eukaryota; kingdom Metazoa; phylum Chordata; class Mammalia; order Rodentia; family Heteromyidae; genus Dipodomys; species Dipodomys spectabilis. The sequence continues at coordinate 14,887,840 of NW_024870766.1, forward strand.
GAGGAAGGAGAGAGGGCGGTCTCGGGGTGGAAGGAAGGTGGTGACCGGGCCGGGGATGTCCGCCTCGGGGCTGCGTGCTGGTGATGGCTCTCCGTCTGGTCGTAGATTTCGATCTCCGGAAAGACGTGCTCCCCTGGCTGCGGGCGCAGGGCGCGGAAGGCGGCGGCGCAGGTGCCCGGGCGCGCGCGTGTCCCGGTTAGGGGACTGGTGGGGACGAGGAGGCAGATTCATTTATACCCGGAGGCTGGGGTGCATGGGGTGGGGGACACCGACCCAGCGGAGGCACCCCCGCCCTCCGCGTTTTCCTCCTCGCGCCGGTAATCTGTGAAGGTTGGTGCCTAGAGGTTGAGCGTCCCTCTGTCGCCCCGGCTTCTCGGCTTGGCGGTGTCACCCAGGGCCAACCGGTAAAGGTCGTGGTTGGGCTACGCGGTCTCTTCTAGCGAGCCCGCCAGCGCCCCCCGTGCTGCGCCCCCCCCCCCAACGGTAACAGGAACAACAACAAAACCCTCAGCCCCGCAGAAAGTCCGGGGACACTGGCGGCACCCCCCTGAGTGGCGTCGCTTCGTGGGGGACAAGTGGGGTGGGAGAGGGGGAGGCGGCTGCGGAAGCCAGGGGGCTTGTTCACACTTCACCAGCCCTGGGGGCTCTGCCGGACCAGGGGCTCCTCCAACTGGAAAGGCTTTAGAGCGCGCACGCGCACGCACGCACGCACACACACACACACACACACACACACACACACACACACACCTCAAAACGGAATTATGGTCACCAAGAAAACCATCATATAAATATTTTAACCTTTGCGCCGTTTGAGCTCGACTGTGATTTGTGAGCGTGTGCGCGTGCGCGCGCGCGCCTTCCCGGCCCGATCTACTGGAAAGAAGGGGAACTCGAGTGGTTTGGAGTTTGCTGAACCTTTGTGAGGCCCCGTTTTTGTGTCTGTGTGGCAGATGGGAAGCACAGTGGGTGGGGGTCTGTCCCGTGGGCGGGGGTCTTTTCCAAGCTGGGCGCAGGGAAGACAGCCTGTTGTCTAAAGCCTTCGAGCGCTCAGCACCCCACAAGGATGCCCAGACTCCCTCTCCCCTCATCCCCGAAATTTGAAATCGAGCCCATCTGCTGAGGCTGCTGCCCACATCTCTGTTTTGATTCTGGAGATGAGTGAAAAGTGACCAGGAGGCCAGTGTTGATCTACTTTAAACAAGAGGGGTGTGTGTGTACGTGTGTGTATGTGTGTGTTCCTAAGGTTTCCCCCTGTGCAAGAGCTGTCCACTTGCACACTGTAGACTATTCGTACATGTGTGAATGAACAGGCATCAAATTACTCAACTTCATTGCTGCTTTATATCTATCTGCACACTAGCATGAGCTTTAGTAGAATTATGTGCAAGGTTCCTTGTCTTGGCCTGTGGGTTGTTAGTTCCACAATATTAGCTATGTGTAGCAGCCTGAATTTGTTGTTAGTGTCATTATGAATAAAGTTTTACTTTCCATAGGGGGCAAGGAAGAGGATCTGCATGTTTAAATAGGTCTCCAAGACTTAGCTTTTCGGAATACTGCAGGCAGCTCTAAGTCTGTTTTCTACCACCCAGGAGTATGCCCACTCAGAATGCACACCTTATTTTCTACGTGACAGGTGTCTGCAAATGAGAAGTCAGATAAGTGTGAAATGCCACACTCATGTTTCAGTGATGGGTGTTGTGATCAAAAAGCTGTGTGTGACCCTGTTGGAGTTTGTATCTTTTGCTTATCTGTGAAGAATTGTAAACTTGCATATTGATACTCCACTAAAAAATAAAGGTACCCCTGGGTATCCTCAGAAGGTAAATTTACTAGAAATACTAATTTTTCCAATATTAATGGCATTATGCTCATTCAGAGCACAGTGGCACAATATTACTTACTTTTTATGCTTTTCAAATATAAATAACTAATACTATTTTTTGCAGCTTTCCAACTATAGCATTTTAATGCACCTTGTTTTAACACTTGCTTTCCTAATTTGAATTCTTAATATTTTTCTGCAATTTTTCTCTTTTTTTTACTTTTTCTTTCTTTTTGTGGTACCTGGGGTTTGAACTCAGGGCTTTATAATTGCTAGGCAGGTGCTCTATTACTTGAGCCATGCCCCATCCCAGAGTCTTCATATTTTTACACTAACAAATCCAAATGAAGATTTCTTACTGGTGCTGAGCAATTCTCTTTAAGTCTGGCATAGTCCTGGTAAAACAGGCAGGAGCAGGCTGTCAGCTGTTGGCTGATTCTAAGCGAGCATAACAGTCAATAAGGGCTAGAGGACTTAGGAGGCTAGTTTTGGCTCATGCATCTACGCTTGGTTCTGTGTTGGGAAAATAGTCTTGCCTGAAAAAAAAAGAGAAAAAACATTGTTCTTAAATATAAAAATGAATAAATAAGAGTATTTGAATGTATGTTACTTATAGTTGATGATTTTAAAACCATAGATACTCACTACTTCATTTTACAGATGTTGAAAATATCCTGTCAAAAATACATAGGGGCTTGAGGCATGCTCATGTTAGCAAGTGTGAGCCCTAAGACAAAACTTCCATACCACACAAAAAGGTTCATTTAATACGCCTAACTTACTAAGCATCCTAGCTTAACAACACAGTACTCTGTAGAATACAGGTTGTTGATCCTCAGGATTGTGGCTGACTGGGAGGTATAGCTTGCTATCATTGCCTAGCACCACAAGACAGCATCCTACTGTATTCAGAATTCAAGGTATGGCTTCAATTCTACTTGCTTTAATGCCTTTGTAAAGTAAAACAAAACTAAACCAAACCAAAATACTAAATTGGATCATTGTAAGTCAGGGACCATCTATCTTATATGATTCTGTCTGTGTCAACCTGGACCGTGATTCTTTCTCTTTTTTTTTTGGGGGGGGGGGTCCGGTCGTGGGGCTGAACTCTGGGCCTGGGTGCTGTCCCTCAGCTCTTCAGCTCAAGGCTAGCGCTCTACCACTTGTGCCACAACACCACTTCCAGCTTTTTCTGCTTATGTGTTGCTGAGGAATTGAACTCAGGGCCTCATGGATGCAAGGCAAGCACTCTACCATTGAGCCACCTTCCCAGCTCCTGGACCATGACTCTCTTATCCACACTTTCTATGTAGCTGAGATAATAATAGACAAGAACCACTTCACTCAGCTTTTTTTTTTAATATGTATTTTTTATTGTAAAGATACTGCACAGAGGGGTTACAGTTACATGAGTAAGATAATGAGCACATTTCCTATGGAGCATTGTTACCCCTTCCTTTGTTTTTCCCCTACCATCCCTTCCCTCCTACCTTCCCAACTCCTTCCCGCCCCTCGAAGTTGTAAAATTTGTTTTCAACATAGTGTATTGTACATCTCATTGTTACAATGGGTCAACCTGTGTCCTTATTCCAGTATTTTGTTATTTCCCTTTTCTTCCCCAAATTAGAAAAATGTATACACAAGATGCAGGGCACCGGAATCAAATACAGTGAAAACAGGGGTTATACCATGGGGGAGGAACATACAAAAGAAACAAAAAAAAAACACACATATAAGTGCACATATAAGTGCATTAAAAACAACATGAAAGATAAAACCACTTGTGTCCCTATCTTGGAGTTCATTTTGCTTAGCATCATCTTATATGGTCATATGTACATAGCTTTTGATTTTTTCTGCTTGCCCTAGACATATACTAGCTATTGCAAATAAGGGAAACCATGAGACCTATGTTTCTTTAGGCCTGGCTTACTTCACTTAATATAATTTTTTTCAAGTCTTTCCATTTCCTAACAAATGGGGCGCGGTGTCATTCTTTCTGATATATATATATATATATATATATATATATATATATATATATATATATATATTGCATATTCTTGATCCATTCATCTACTGAAGGGCATGTGTCACCCAGCTTTTTATCTGTTGAAATAAATTCTTTACCTAGTCTGGGTCAAACTGCAGTCAATGTCAATGTCAATCTCCCAAGTAGCTAGGATTATAGTCTTAAGTCAATGTGTCTAACAGATGGTTATCTTTGCCAGGGAAAGAGGTATAGTTGTCCAGGTGACTGATTTAAATCTAAGTGTTCCTTTTGCTGTTCTTATATACCCCCAAGATGGATTGGGGGGCGGTGTAGTCAGAGAGTAATTCTCTTAGTCATGCTGTTGTTCTCATTTGTTTCCCATTCTCTTGCCTAGGTCTTTCCTGTTTATGTTTCCTTCTCAACTTCCTTAGTCTCCTGTTTCAATTCTTTGTTCTTCTATATTTGATTCTTTTTTTTTTTTCCTGGGGCTTGAACTCTGGGCTTGGGCGCTGTCCCTCAGCTCTTCAGCACAAGGCAAGCACTCTACCACTTAAGCCACAGCACCACTTCCTGTTTTTGATTCTTAATTATCTCATCTTTCCTTTTCTCATTTAGAATGTGAGGTACAAATCACATCATATTTTTTCTTCATAGCTACTCATACTGAGCCTGGGGACCTGAGTAAATTATTTACAGAGTAGGAGTGTCACAGGTACAACCATATTTTATCACCCCTGCATCTAAGTATTTGGGAATTCATTCAAAAATTTTAATAAGACTATATGATTCCCTCTTCTTTGGCAAGTATTGCCATTACAAAGATGGAAAACACTTTTCTTCTCTTTTTCTTTTTTGGTCTCACAGCAGTTTGGCATAAAATTTATATACTTGGCAAACATCTTCCTGTAAAATGACTATCTGGAAAACTAGCATCTGCTTACTTTATCTCTTTTTTGTAGTAGGTTTATTTATGAAACATCTTATAAAAACTGGTGTTTTTTTTTCTTTGTGAGAACCAACTACACTGAACTGTGAAATTAAGCTACATTTCCTCCTTTGAAATTGCTTAACTTCCTTTTCTGGGCTTTCCAGAGTTGAACCACTGGGAGAAGAGTCAGAATGAATAAGCAGAGAGGTTACTGGATACTTCTTTGAGAAGGGTGTGTTAAACTATGAGTAAGGCATTCAGGGAGGCAGGGCCAGTGGGCTAACAGTGTGCGGTGAGATAATTGTCTCTGAATTTCCAACATTGCCAAATGTTTCTATTTCAAATATTCTTAAAATATGAGCCATATATGGAGCCACAGGGTTAGCATTGACTAATGTACCCATGAAGGTGTTATTTAAAATTTTTCCAACTCGGGCTGGGAAGGTGTCTCAGTAGTAGAGCGCTTGCCTTGCATGCATGAGGCCCTGGGTTCGATTCCTCAGCACCTCATAAGCAAAAAGAAAAAAGCCGGAAGTGGCGCTGTGGCTCAAGTGGTAGAGCGCTCGCCTTGAGCTGAAGAGCTGAGGGACAGTGCCCAGGCCCAGAGTTCAGGCCCCACGACCGGACCCAAAAAAAAAAAAAAATTTTTTTTTCCAACTCTACCATACATCCTATGCAGGTCTTCATTATGCTCGCTAATGACTGTTGCTTCATATATAATGCAAAGACATTATTTATTGGTTTTCAACCCTGATTGAATCACTTTGGGGATTTGAAAGCACCCACATAAGAGAGAGGGCTCCAGCCGGGTGCCGGTGGCTCACGTCTGTAATCCTAGCTACTCAGGAGGCTGAGATCTGAGGAACCTGGTTCAAAGCCAGCCCCCGAGCAGGAAAGTCGGTGAAACTCTTATCTCCAATAAACCACCAGAAAACCAGAAGTGGCGCTGTAGCTCAAGTGGTAGAGCGCTAGCCTTGAGCTGAAGAGCTGAGGGACAGTGCCCAATCCCAGACTTCAAGCCCCACAACCGACAAAAAAAAAATTCTAGCTCAATATGATCAGAATGTCTGTAGTTGGGCCTGATGCATCAGTAGTCTTAAGAAAACATGTTGTCTTTGTTGGTAATTTTTTTAAGATGTGTCTTTTAAGAAAGTTGGATTCTCTTAGCGAGATTTCTTGCAAAGGAGTTTCTTAGCTGAAATCTTTTGAAGTGTACTTTTGAGAAAGTCGGTCCGAGTGTCCTTATAATCTTGAAAGGAAAAAAATACTTTCAAAACATTGACACATTGCATTCCTTAAGTTTTGAGTCATGTGTAGGATGAAAAGCAATTTACTGAAATTCTCTTTAGATGTTTACAAAACCCATCTAAAAAAGGATTTTTGAGTAAGACTCCATTTTCTTGTGGTAAGCTTGGTTCAGAACACTTAGCTCATTGTTATGTTTACCGTTTTCTATGAGAGAAGTCTGCATTACCTTGTCATTGTGTGATATTGATCACCACACAGAAGCTCTATTGTCCCATCAATGCAATGGGCCTGCAGTTCCTCACACACCGTGTGGGTGACATAAAAATGGAAACTTAAATTGGGAAGTGCTATTTAGCACAAGCTAATTGGATCTTGTTCTACTAAGAAAAAAGCAGTGTGGAGTGTGTCTGACAGTTTGCTACATCCTGAAGAATACACGTATCTGTGTATAGAAACACTTGCTCCTGCCTGTTGATCTACCCCAAATGATCCAGAAAGCGGCTGTTGGGGCAGGGTCAGGGTGAGCAATGCCACAGTGATGAGTGTTCTCTTTCCTTTCCTGGCGCCAATGCAGATAGGTGTCCAGTTCACCAATCAGCCCAGTTCTAGGCTGCCTCCCCCCACCCAACCCCTTTGAATTAAAAATACAAACTGAAATTCACTGAGTTTGAGAAACTTTGTATATGTTTTATCTGAACATTTGAGTATGTCCTTAATGATATAGAAGTTTAACATCTAAAAAAGATTATTTGTGTAGGGAAAACTCAGTCAAGTTTAAGGAATTTAATATTTGACAGCTTTTTCAGGGAATTGTGAAACTATACATTTCTCGCTAGTTAATAATTATTATTATACACAAAATGTTTCATACTAAGAGTTTTTGTTTTTCTTTAAAAGGTAACTTTCGTAGAGAAAAGTAACAAAATCTAAATGCACAGCTTAATTCTCAGGAAGCTAAACTCAGAGGAATAAGAAAACATTATGCCAGAGGTCCCTCCTGCCTCCAGCAGTGTTTCATGGAGCAATGTGTGAATTTTGTCTGTTCTTAGACGTGTATATAAACTGGGGGTTAAGTGATTATGGGGAAGATTTGTCTTTATTTTGTTCAGTTATCTGATGTAGTACCATAGGTCATAGGTTAAACCTCTCATTAGACTATATTCCATTGTTTCAATAGACTACAGGTTTTTTGTTTTTGTTTGTGGGGTTTTTTTTTTTTGGGTCTGGTAGTGGGCCTGAACTCTGGGCCTGGGCGCTGTCCCTCAGCTCTTCAGCTCAAGGCTAGTGCTCTACCACCTGAGCCACAGCACCACTTCCGGCTTTTTTCTTTTTGCTTATGTGGTGCTGGGGAATCAAACCCAGGGCCTCAAGCATGCAAGGCAAGCGCTCTACCACTGAGCCACCTTCCCAGCCCCTGTTTGTGGTTTTTTTTGGGTCATTGTTGTTGTTACTGTTTTTCCTGAGACAGGGACTAGCTATGCTACCCAGGGCCAGTCTTGGACTCCTGAGCTCAAATGATCCTCCTGCCAAAAATCTGGGATTATACTTGGTTGGCCATACTTAACACATAGCTGCATTTCCAACCAGATGTTCTCATTTAGAAGGTTCTTTCACAGAGGCTTCTAGAGACTTTCATAGAGACTTTCAGAACCAACCCTTTTAGCAAGGGGGAGAGGAGAACTTTAATGTCATATTTTTTTCTTTGCAGACTTTTCTATGCTTACCTCTCCTCCTTCTCTCCTCCTACTCTTGTGTCCGGGAGACTTTGGTGATGGTGGTATGGGCCTTTTGATAGCAAGATTCCTTCATCTGGATCCTTCACCAAATACTACATCTTATAGGGAAATGGGACAGGGAAGCAGGCACTTGCTGTAGTTTTCCCTCTTGCTTCTAGTAAGAGATTAAGAATCCAACTGTTTTTTTTTTTCTATTGTTAAGTAACCACCTAGACACCTGACAGCTCGGTTGAGTGCCTCACAGAAATTAACCTACCAGGAAGCTATACTAGTTCTAGGTTTGTATGCTTCTAGTGATATAGTCTTGAAATCCACAAAGCCAGAACTAGGAGAAATTTGAAATTTATTGACACATAAATGACATTCAAGAGAATATATGTAGCTCAATGAGTTATTGTGGTGAGCTTCTCCTGTATTTGTGGTATACAACCTTCCAGCTCATCACAGGGAGACCTCCCCAATCCTGTGGTTTTGCTGTTCCCTGAAGGTCATGGCTGTTCTCACTTCAAATATGATAGATAAGGTGAACTTTTTTGCCCATGTTTGTCTAGAACTTCATTCCTCCTCAATCCTACAACCTACTAAGTAGCCAGAATTATAACTATGAACCCTTATGTCTGGTGTTAGTATGTTTTAAACATCTTTTATGTTCTAACTTTTTGTTATTTTATTTCAGATGTATGGGAGACAAATTATGAGAGCTTACGTGTACTAAACGTTGAAAGAAATGGGAATATTATTTATACCTATAAGGTACATGTATTGTAGTATATATATATATAAACATAACATTTAATATTTTAACTATACTTTCTTTTTACAGAATTCAAGGCTATACTTTGTTGATAGGCAATGGATAAAACTTGTTGGTGTTAACATTTAACATATGACCTTGCTTTTGTATATATGGTACTGTATTACATGATTCATTTTTTCCGTTTTAGGAAGTAAGTAACCAACATATCTGACATTTAAAACTTTTCAGTAAATGAAAAATTTTATTTTCTAGACAAATAAAAAATTTCAAGCCAAATTGTGTTAAAATTTTCCCTTTGAGAAGTTATTAAATACTTATATTCAGAGTTAGATTTTTGAGCGATTACTCATGTTTTCAATATTCAGTTTTCTAAGAGAAATTCAACTTTATTGATAACTCTAATAGGATACATGAAAGAATAGTTCTAATAGCAGTTTGCACACATGTACTTCTGTGCATTTTTTCCTGTTAGATAAAAAAGTTCCTAAGTTATATCTAAGGATGGTGCATTTAAAGTATCACCTGATTCAAAAGTTTCATTTAGAAGGATGTTGTGGATTTGTTCTAGCCAATCTTATTATCCATCATATATATCTCCTTAAAGACACAAAAGGATTTTTCTTTTTCATCATGCTCAATCCTACTAGACAGGTCTCCGAAGTGCTAAGCTAGAAGTATTGATCTATTTTCCTCAGTGTGCCCAAACAGGTAGCTGGGTCAGTTTCTGTGTCTTTTTGACATGTACAGCAAGCTTTTCTTCGTGTGCTTATTGCTAAGACTAGATGAATTATTGCACTTTTATTTCATTTTGTTTTTTGGTGCTAATCCTGGAGCTTGAACTCTGGTCCTGGGTACTGTCCCTGAGCTTTGTTGCTCAAGGCTACTCCTCTACCACTTGAGCTCCACTTCCAGCTTCTTTGGTGATTTATTGGAGATAAGAGTCTCAAGAACTTTCTACACTGGGGCTGGCTTTGAAACTTAATCCTCAATTCTCAGCCTCCTCAGTAGCAGGGATTACAGGCATGAGCTACTGGTGCTTGGCTTATTGCAAGTTTATTTTAAAGCTACTGACAATTTTGTAAACAATGCTATCTAAACATCTTTTTAAAATGTTTTTAGGATGATAAAAGAAATGTCATCTTTGGATTCTATGATTGCCAAACCAAACAGAACAAGGTAAAAATCACCACAAATCATAGATAAAAATCTATCTACTTTTAGTTATATTACTTTTAGTAATAAAAACAGACTTTATTAAAATATAAATATATAATGATATATAAATGTAAAACATATGATTTTTATTACTGTTAGTTTTCTTCTTTTGCCTCATCTGTTTTCTAGATATAAAACTCATCTCACTCTCTAAAAATTTATCTCTTTGCCTTCTTTCTCTTACTTTTAAATTTTTCTCCCAGTTTCTCTCTCTCCCTCTTTTCCCCCTTTCTTCTCCCTCCCCCTGTCTCCTCTCACTTGCACCTTAAAGTCTTGTCAACTGAGACTTAAGTACATTGGCTCAAATCAAAATGTCCAGTATTCTGTTTGAGAAAAGAATGCAGGAAGTCCAGTGCCCTAGCCCTGATTTGTGTCCTGAGCATTTCACAATACCCTCTGGTCTTTCTGCTTCCGTGTGTTCTTTACTTGTCTTCTTAACAATCCAGGTGAGAAACTTAAGGCATTGGTTGGTATAGACAATGTTGTCTAATTCATAGGGCAGTAGAAGGGCATGGGCAGGACTCAGTTTGTCACAGACATCCTCCAACTTAAATGTACTTTGTCAATTCCAAATTTCTTTTTTTTTTTTTTTTTTTTTTGGGTCCGGTTGTGGGGCCTGAACTCTGGGCATGGGCACTGTCCCTCAGCTTTTCAGCTCAAGGCAAACACTCTACCACTTGAGCCACAGCACCACTTCCAGCTTTTTTGCTTATGTGGTGCTGAGGAATCGAACCCAGGGCCTCATGCATGCAAGGCAAGCGCTCTACCACTGAGCCACCTTCCCAGCCCCCAAATTTCTTATAGGCTATTCTTCCCTTTAGGTTTTTAATATGCTGCTGGGCTAATTCTCCCATGTTTTCCTCTTTTTCCACCTCTTCTATCCACACTCAGCGTAAAGGATTTTCATGACTGGATAACACACCTGCATATATCATACTGTAGTTTCATTGATCTATTGTTGACGTTGTTCTAGTTCTGTGGGACGCTTGCCTTCTGTTTAGTCTGTTTGGCTTCCTGTATCAAATTTCCTTTATTAAATTTAAACTTGCCTCCATATTTTCTCTTTTTTTTTAAAAGAAAATTTATGTTTTATTTTTCTTAACATTTAATTTTTTAAATTTTGGTTGAACCCAGAAGCTGGCACAATGTAGGCAAGAACTCTTACCACTCTTACCACCCTACCCTCTGTTCATTTGTAAAGATCCCCATTTGATTATATGATATCCTTTTTTCCTTTATTGTCAAACCCTAATTTAGAAAAACATAAAAGAAAGGAAGTCAAATGTTTTACCCATATTTTTGCTCTTTCTATTGTTCTTTCTTCCTTCCTCATAGGTCTGATTCCTTTTGTTGAACAATCATTTCCTTTGTTTTCTAAGAATTTGTTTTACTCATTATTTTAGGGTATGTTGATGGCTTTTTCTTACAGTTTCCCGGTCATCTGAATATGTCTTCTTTTATCCCTGGAGTATATTTATCTTTATTTTTGAAGCATAATTTATTATTGACATATATTTATATTTCTTCCTGAAATATAGAAGCCAAATCGACAGTTCTTTCCTTGCAGCACCGGAAACCTGTTGTGTCATTTCCTCCTGGGCTCCCGTGGGTGCTTGTGAGAACTGCTGTCACTTAAGCTTGCTCCTCCCAAACTTACTGTGTCATTTTTCTTTTCTAATTTCCAAAAAAGATCTTTTTTGTCTTTTATTTTCTGACCATTGATTTGAATTTGTCTCTTTGGATTTGTTTGGGTCTTTCCTGTGAGGGGTTCACATAGCTTGTAGAATCTGATGTCTTTTGTTCAGTATGGAGCATTTGCAGTCATCAGCTACTATTTTTTTTAAATGTCTTAAAAAAAAAACCTTGCCTTATTTTTTCCTCTCTTATTTCTCCAATGAAAGCTCATTGGAGGGCTGGGAAGGTGGCTCAGTGGTAGAACGCTTGCCTTGTATGCCTGAGGCCCTGGGTTCGATTCCTCAGCACCACATAAGCAAAAAGAAAAAAAGATGGAAGTGGTGCTGTGGCTCAATAGGTAGAGCACTAGCCTTGAGCTGAAGAGCTGAGGGACAGTGCCCAGGCCCAGAGTTCAGGCCCCACAACCGGACACACCCCCCACCCCCCCCCAAAAAGAAAGCTCATTGGATGGATTGCTGTAATACTTAGAAGTGAGTTAAATGCTTGTCTGTAGTTTTTTGTTGTTGTTGTTGAAATTATTAGGCCATTCAAGGATTAAGAAACCACTGATAGTTGAGGTGGCTCCTGCTTTAATCCTAGGTACTCAGGAGGCTGAAATAAGAGGTTTAAGGAATGAAGTCAATCGGAGCAGGAAAATCCGTGAGACTCTTATCTCCATTTAGCCATCAAAATCTTGTGACTTAAGTATTAGAGTACTACCTCAAGCACAAAAGCTCAGGAGCACCCAGGCCCAGGACTGGTACACACACACACACACACACACACACCCCTCAAAAAGAAATAAAAAGAAAAAAAAAATCTAAGAAGCAGTGATGTATACTGACACTATTACATGAAAAAGAGTTGCCAGGATAATAAATTCCATTTATGTTTTGTAAAAAGCTTATAAGAAAACTCAGAAGGCTGTGGACATGGTTCAAGTAGTGGGGGAACTGCTGAGACCCTGAGTTCAAACCCCAGTTCCTCACCCTCCCCCCAAAAAGAAGAAAAGAAACTATCAAGTGCAATAGTACAATATATATTGAGATGATTTTAAGACATGGAAGATTAAAGAATAAATTTACAAACACACTTCCTTTTGGAATAGAGTTGAGATGGCTGAGTGTACCATAAGATTTCAACTTTTTATTGTTGCATTAAAAGTTGCAATGTTTGTATTTTTTAAGCATTGAGACTATGCTCATGTGTTACTTTATGATCCAAAGTTTTAAACATTAAAATAAGTGTACACATGTGTGTACTCATGATTCTTTCTAATTCTAAATTAGAATCCCATAGAATAAGTTAAAGAAACTCAAATTTTTTCACTAGATTCAGTGTGTTCTTATTAACTCAGAGTTCATTTCTAAGTGTTTCCTGACTTCTCGGTACTTGGCACTAAGTTTTGACTATGCAGCTCTAATGTATTCGCAATAATGTTTTTAGTCTGCAAGTATTAATTACCTTGTGAATACTTCTACTATTCACTGTTTCTCTCAGCCTGTTCTCTCCTGAAGACTGAGGCTCCATCTTCTCTTCTGTCTCTGAGTGTATTTTAAATGAGTTTGCCTAACTTAATCGATTGTTTCCTCATCCTCTTTCTATGTGGCTATTTCATTTTCAAACAATTAGAATCCAAGCCAGGTGCCTGTGATCCTAGCTTCTTAGAAGGCTGAGAATTGAGGATCAAGGTTCAAAGCTGGGGGGCGGGGCCTAAAAACTCCCCAGGAGACTCTTATCTCCAATTAACCACTCAAAAACAAAACAAACAAACAAACAACAACAAAAACAGAAGTGGAGCTATGGCTCAAAGTGCTAGAGCATCTAGCCTTGAGTGAAAAAGCTCACGGACAGCACCCAGGCCCCGGGCTCAAGTCCCATGACCCACAAACAACAACGACAGATGGGTCAGGCCTGTAATGCTAGCTACTCAGGATTGAGGATCGCAGTTAGAAGCAAGCCCTGGCAGGAACGTCTGTGAGACGCTGATCTCCAATTAACCACCAGAAAACCGGAAGTGGTGCTGTGGTTCAAGAGATACAGCGTTTTCCTTGAGCTGAAGAGTTCTGGGACAGTGCCCAGCCCCAGAGTTCAAGCTCCATGACACAACAAAAAAATAGAGAGGTAGGCTCTCATTATATAGTCTAGGTTGGCCTTGGACTTACAGTCCTCCCTGAACCCACTTGAGTGCTGAGATTACAAATATGTGTCACTACGCCTGGCTTCTATTGATATTTTGAACATTCCAAACAGCAATGAGAAAACAAGATTAAATATTGAAACTTTTTTTTTTTTTGCTAATCCTTTAAGTAAAAACAAAAAGCACTTTGACAATCTTTAAGACTTAACTACTGATGGTCAATAATGTGATTTGCTTAAAAAATTTCACTTTAATGATTCTAATACTAATATTTGAGTGGTTGTTATGAGCGGAACACGTTTTACTAAGTCGTTCATGCTCATTATCTCTCTTGCTCCTCTCAATCCCATGAGGCAGGTATTATGTTCTTGTTTGTTTGTTTTTATCGGTGGTGAGGTTTGAACTCTCAGCCTGGGAGCTCTCCCTCCACGCTTCAGCTCAAGGTGAGGACTCTACAACTTGAGCCACAGTGCCACTTCTGGTTTTCTGGTGGTTAATTGGAGATAAGAGTCTCATGGACTTTGCTGCTCTGGCTGGCTTTGAACTAAGATACACAGATCTCAGCCTCCTGAGTAGCTAGGATTACAGGCCAGGAGCCACTGGTGCCCAGCTGGTATTATGTTAAGGGGGCAGAGTTTGAATAAATTGTCCAGTCACATAGCAAGTGGCAGTTAAGACTTAAAGCTCAATCACAACTCATGGATAAGTTTCACTGCCAAATATGGCCTGACAGCAAATTTTGTTTGTTAAAAAAAAAATCCAAAAAGTTTTAGCATGAATAAACTAATTGAGGATTCATTGGTAAAAATCTTGTACCACAATAATACTTGATACAGGGCTCAACAGGAATTTATCTCCATGCAATAATCATTTGATATAAAACTCCAAATTAATTATTTTTGTTTTAATAGCATCTTTATACCTTTGAAAAAGACTTGCAAGTCATTAGTGGCTCTATCAACAGTGAGAAAACATTGCTTGGTAAGTTGAACTCTTACTGCTACATGTCAAGAACTAAACTATGCCATTTAAGAATTTTAATGTATTGGATTTTGCAACATTTGATCATTCTATAACAATGCTTTTCCGGAAGAGAAATATTCTTTTGGAAATTAGATTTGAAATGAAGAGTCTGTAGGGCATCCCTACCAAAAAAAATTGAATTCTTTGTATTTTATTATTTGAAGTTTTATTTATTTCTATATAAAACCATAACAAGCCACTACATGGATCGATTGCTAATGGATTTTTTTCTTTTTCAATTAGCTGCAAGTTTAGTTCAATCTACTGAAGAAGGAAGAAGGAATGAGCTTCAACCAGGTAATGAAATTATACTTTTTTTGTAAATAAGATGGGTAGAGGAAGATTAATTGGACTAAGTCAAAGTTCAGTCATTAGAAATATCTTTCTCTTAGAAGGCAGTAGTCATTTACATTTAAGCGTGAGCAAGATTTTTTTTGAAGTTTTTGTTTTTCAAGTAAAGAAGATGGTACAGAAACTAATAGAACAGTAAAGTATCAGAAGCATTAAAATGACAATTAGCTCCTGAACATTAAACAAATGCTGAAGATACATTGAACCTTATGGCCAGCAGCTACTGTATAGTGTTGGGAAAGTCATGCTTAGCATTTTTAAATAACTGCTGAATACATATGATTGCATTGCGAATAGTCCATGGATGCAAAATAAAAATGAATTCTAGCTTGGTGATGGTGACTCATACTTATAACTCTAGCTACTCATGAGACTGAGATCTGAGGAAAGGAAAGATCTGAGAGGTGTGGCACAAGTGTAGAGAGAGAAAAAGCTAAGGTACCATGCCCATGCTCTGAGTTCAAGCTCCAGTCCTAGCATCAAACAACAACAACAACAACAACAAAAACCACCCCCCTCTCCCCAAACCCAATTCTACTCATTAGCCAACATCCAATTTATGGCTGATAATGATCTATTAATTTAAAAAATCCTGTATCATCCATCTGTCTACAGCTCAACAGTATTGAATATCTGCTGTGGGTCAAGTACCCTTTATGGTCCCGGGGACACCATGTCTGTAAGAAATTGGGTGACCACCTTTCTAATCTAATTTTCCAGTGCAAATGAACACAATGGCTCGAAAGTCCAGGTTAATAAGTGAAGAAGATGTAGTGTAAGAACAATGAAATGTCTTTGTTGTTCCATTTTTAACATAGCAACCAAGAAAGAGTTCCTCTTAATGAAAAAGACTAGTGAGGGGGTGGGAAGGGGTGTGTGTCCCTCTTTGGAGACATTGAGGAAAAGGCAGTCTTTAACTCCAGCTTTTTGTTCTCGTGTGGGGTCAGTTATACAATGGGACCAACTTTCAATTAAGAGAACTTTGGATTTCATTTAAAAATCGAATTTGTAAACATTGACTCATGTATATATCTAATTTGTATATATATCTAATTTATATATATTTTATTTGTATGAATATTGTATACATATATATGTATATATCTAATATATATATATATATTCATATTTGCTGGGGCAATGCTAAGCACCACAGGCTGGTACTGGCCTGTTGACTACCATTTTTTAAGTCTCCGTTTTTGTGGCTTGCCTAGCAGTCCCTTACTGTTCTGATCCCAGGTGCTTTCCATCTGCTCTGTTTACTTGGCACTCCAGTTCCTTCTGGTGTTAGCTTAGTTCTCTGTGTCTGCGTGGGATGGAAAAACCCTTTGTACATACTTTCCACAGGAGCCTTGTGAGGCTTCTTTGGAACACTCATTTTCTCCCAGTGGAATCTGGATAGGGTCTTCTTGGCCACCTCAGCAAGGGTTTAGGAGAAATGGCAGGAGGCAGGAGGTTTCCTCTGAAATTTCATCTTTTGAATTTTTTGCTGGTGCTAGGGCTTGAACTCCAGACCTTGGCATTGTCCCTGAGCTTTTTTTGCTCAAGGCTAACACTCTGCTACAGCACTACTTCTGGCTTTTTGGTGGTTAATTGGAGAGAAAAATTTTCCAGATTTTGCTACTGGGGCTGGCTTTGAACCATGATTCTCAGAGCTCAGCCTCTTAAGTAGCTAGGATTACGGGAGTGGGTCACTGGCACCTGGCTTGAAATCTCATGATTTTTTAAAAAAATTTTTAAAATTTTTTTTATTTTTTTTTTATTGTGAAAATACTGTACAGAGGAGTTACAATTACATGGGCAAGATAGTGAGTACATTTATCTTCCCCTGCCATGACACAGACTGAGAACTACCAACCACCATATTGTCGTCCATTTCCCCCCCCCTCCCCCGCCAGCCCCCACTCTGTGCTCTGTCCTTCTCTTCCCATTCTCATTGCACTCCAGACTCATGGAGTAGTGTCAGCAAGATAGGATCTGGATCACTGATATCCTGACCCCATTCCCCCCCCCCCAGCCCAGGACAAGGGTGTGGACCCCCCAGTTCTATTCCTTTTAGCCTTAGAGCTTTTCTACTATGCTACTTAACCTAGTAGTAACTGATTTTCACTTGATGCTTATCATCCATACCTCATGTGGAGCATGTCCTTATTGGCTATACATTGTTACAAAACATACTTTCAGATTTAAAGTTAATTTACATACAACATTAAATCTATCCAGATATTCTTGCTCAGTCTTGTAAGCTTGTAACTGTGGTGATATTATCTTCTCACATCTTTAAAAACATTAGAATAAAGATAGTCACTTATTATACTGGGGAATCCTGTAGTTTTCCAGCTTGGCTCACCTTTCATGCCAGCCACTGAGAGGAGAGCCAGCTCTGCCCTGGGGTAATCTGACAGTATCTCACCTCAGCCACCCAGCTACTTCTTGCTTTCTGCCTAGGGCCTTTGGGACAATCTATTACCCACCCATGTTTAGCCTAGAAGAATGGTTGGAATAATGGATAGTATGGCAACTCAAGACTGGTGGGGATCAGGATCTAAAGGACAATTATCTCCCCTTCCCTTCCTAAGATAGGTGATTTGGTGAAGAGACAGCTTCAGCTCCACGGTGGCCACTTATTGGCTGATGTCCTTTGGTGTGTGCCTTTCCCCTGGTCCATTCTCTTCAGCCCCTCCCACCAGGCCTTCATGGTTAGAGTGATCCTGTCCCCTGATGTAACTTCCTGTCTTAGTTTGAATTTCCTTATAAGTACAATCTAGATACAAATTTTGGGATGATCCTAGGAAACACTGTTGGGGGACTCTTTAAATAGAGATCTAAAAGATCAAGATGCATTGCACATCATCAACTCATGTTGAATTGAAACCCCTTTGTATAACCAAAGATAATTTAAAAAAATGAAAAAAATAAATACATAAAAGAAAATAGGGAAAAACACGTTTCTGGTAGAATCAACAGCCAGAACCAAGTTCCTGAAGCCCAACTATACCTGGCAGATTCTCTGTTCAAGGATAGCCAGGAGGCCAATGAGGCTGAAGTAAGATGACCCAGGAGTAGAATGGGAAAAAAATGAAGGCATAGAAAAGTAGAGATGAGTGCAAGCTGCTCATGTAGATAATAGGAGACCATTGAAAAGAGTTGGCCTTATCTACAAGTGAAGTAGAAAATCAGTGTGGATTTTGATCAGGGGAGTAATCAGACTCTGTGTGTGTGTGTGTGTGTGTGTGTGTGTGTGTGTGTGTGTGTGTGTGTGTGAGTATTTGCCAATACTGGAGCTTGAACTCAGGGCCAGAACACTGTCACTTCGCTTTGTTGCTCAAGGCTGGCACTCTACCATTTGTGCCATGCCTTGGCTTCTGGCTCTTTACTGATTAATTGGGAAGAAGACTCTCAGTCTTTTTTTGAATCATAATCTTCAGATCTCAGCCTCCTGAGTAGGTAGGATTATAATCGTGAGCCACTGTGCCTGGCCTTGAACAGATACATTTTGAAAAGTTTATTTTTTTCTGTCCCAGAAGTTGTAAGTCATTTGATTAAAGAATATAGTTCGCGCTGGGAAGGTGGCTCAGTGGTAGAGCGCTTGCCTTGCATGCCTGAGGCCCTGGGTTCGATTCCTCAGCACCACATAAGCAGGAAAAAAAAAAAAAAGCCAGAAGTGGCACTGTGGCTCAAGTGGTAGAGTGCTAGCCTTGAGCTGAAGAGCTGAGGGACAGCGCCCAGGCCCAGAGTTCAGGCCCCACAACCAGACCCCCCCCCCAAAAATCATATCATCCACAAAGAATATAGTTTGCCTCTTAAGTATTAATACTCTGTCACTTAAAGTGAGATTTTTATCACTGCAAAAGAGACTGTAACACTTCCATCTACCCATTTGTGCTTCCCCTGTGCTATACATAGTCATTGTGCTTCCACATTGGTAAGATAGAAACAGGCATGTGCCAATATGCTCATCTGTTGGTTAAGATGATGTTTCAAGAGCTGGACTGGCCTCCAGCCACATCCCATGGAGGGGCTTGTACTCTGGGCCTGAGCACTGTCCCTTAGTTTTTTTGCTCAAGGCTGGTACCCTACCATTTGAGCCACAGTTCCACTTTATTTTTTTGTGTGTGTGGTTAATTAGAAATAAGGGTCTCATGGATTTTTCTGCCTGGACTGGCTTTGAACTACGATGATTAAATCTCAACCTCTTGAATAGCTAGCATATGTATGGGCCACTGGTACACAAACTTTTCTGGTTATTTTTGAAGAAGGACCTTGTAAATTATTCTATCCAGACTATCCACAAACTGTGATTTTTGCTCTCAGCTTACCAAATAACTAAGATTACAGGCATGAGTCACTAACACCCATCTGCAAGGCCCTTTTGGGATCCTGTAGAGTGGAACTAGGGTAGCATTATAGTTAGTGTCACTTCAAGGATTATATAATGATGGTAGAATTGCTTTGATACTTCACAATGGGTGTAGTAGGATATACAAGGGGTTCATTTCCTATTTGCTTTGGAAAAAGTAGCACATGATATTCAAGTGTTCATTACCAACAATCTCTTTTTTTCTCTGTAGGCTCAAGGTGCCTGACTTTGCTGGTGGAAATCTACCCTGTTAATAATGTGAAAGTTCTCAAAGCAGTGGATAGCTCTATTTGGGTACAGGTAAGCAAGCTATCATTTATCACTGTGTCATTCATGAGAAGACATGAGACCCAGGGGATGAGGTGTTTTCAAAGTGCTTTTGCACACATTATCCCATTTAGTCTTCAAAGTAATCTTGTAGATGGGTTGGGTGGGAAGCACAGTTCTTCAAATGAAGAATTTAGACCTTTCTTGATGCTGCTATGCCAGGACTTGTCTCCTAGTAAGGCAACGCTGCTCCATGATAAAATTCCCAATAGTAAGAGGCATTCACAGTAAGCTTTAGAGTAGTTTATTTTGTGTAGCCACATGGCTGACAGATTAATAAATGATTTAATAAGTTCCTGAATTTATCAACACTGTGAATTGTCACAGAGATGCTTTGTGGGCTGAAGGCAAGGCTCAAGTGATAGAGCACTTGCCTAGCAAGTGTGAGGTGAAGTAGGCCACTCTGTTCCTCTTTTCCTCTTCCTCTTTTTGTTGGGACAGTCTCTTTATGTGGCCCCAGCAAGCCTCAAACTCATGATATTTTTGTCTTCCCCTTCAGAGTGCTAGAATTATAGGCACGCACCATCATGCTTGGCTTTAACCAGTCTTCTTCATTTGCAGATTCCATGTTTGTGAATTCTCCTATTGACTATAATCTATTCACAAAAATTAATGTTTAGGACACTGCCAGTTATTTGCCAACATGTCAAGGAGGAACAAATTGAGACGCCTGGCTTGCATGCTTCCAACTATAGTTGAAGAAGTCGATATTCTGTCTTGTCATTGAAGCCTTCATATGTACAAACGTTTTTACTCTTTAGTACCATGGTTTTTTAATTTTTGTGCTTTTTTGTTGTTCCTTTTGCTGATCCTAGGGTTTGAACTTGGCCTGGGTGCTGTCTCTGAATTTCTTTTGCTTGAGGCAAGTGCTACCACTTAAACCACAATACTGCTTCCAGATTTTTTGAGTAATTTATTGGAGATAAGAATCTCACAGAGTTTCATGCCCAGGCTGGCTTTGAATTGTGATCTTCAGATCGCAGCCTCCTGAGTAGCTAGGATTAAAGGCATGAGCCACCAGTGCCTGGCTAATTTTTGTGCTTTTTGCTAGAGGCTTTACTGTTTCAATGGCCTCCCAGTGTCATGCTTATGTGCTGTCTAGTGTTCCTAAGGGTGAGAAGGCTTTGATGTGTCCAACAAAGGAAATATGTAACTTGATGAGCTTCATTCAGACATGAATTACAGTGTTGTGAACCATGAACTCAGTACTAATCAAATTAACAGTAGATGTGCATAGGCTCTTTAAGTGGAAATACAGAAAAGAAAATGTTATATGTTCATCTGTTGACAAGAATATCATGAACAGGCTGAGTACAGTGGCTTATACTTGTAATTCCAGATGCTTAGGAGGTGTGTTTGGGAGTGGGTGGGGGGTTGTGGCTCAAAGCCAGCTCAGGCAAAGTTAGTGAGATGCCATTAATAAGCCAGGTGTGGTGATGTGTGCCTGTGGTTCTAGCTGAGCGTAAGGCCATAGTCAGGAGGATCATAGCCCAGACCAGCCTAGGCCAAAAACATAAAATTCATGGGTGAATCTTACTGTAAAATGTCTTTCATGCCATAAAAGGGGATGGCTGATTTGCTTTGCCATTACTCTGCCAATGATGAGAGCATTATGTCACTGGAGTTTCCCTCCATTCTTCTAGCTTACTGGGTCAGGTCTCACGGTGCTGTCACCTGCTTTGTCTTATAGGCAGAAATTTAGTGGAGCCCTACAGAGGAGCTCATAAAGAAGGAATGGGGTGGATTAAGCCTTTTCTCTATGATTCTTCTGTTTGAGGCTTGTAAATTGCACCTTCATGCCACACAGTGACTCACTGTCTTTTCTTGGGAAGTCCCTGGTTATACAGTGCTGGAAGTTGCAATGGGGATTATGTTTACTTGGCTCTGAAGTTGCACATGAGACTTAGTTGTACAACAGATACCTGGATGACTCTTTTTCTCTGTGTGAAATAGAACATGTAATATAAATGTTGGATTGCTTCTGATTAGCTTCGGAATCAAATATTCCACATGAGCACCATCCATCCATAGAGCCAGTGTCAGACTTTGCTTTGTTTACATGCAAGGGAAAAGTGCTGGGCTGGAGATCACTTCTTCTAGACAACTGAGGTCCTGACAGGACAGGGATCCCTGCTCTGCTTGCTCTGTGTGTGTGTGTGTGTGTGTGTGTGTGTGTGTGTGTGTGTGTGTGTGTGTGTGTGTGTGTGTGTGTGTTGATTCCCCTGTGTCTTTTGTATGGTGGGTACTAGTACCGTGATCAGATACAATCTTTGAAGTATTTGTACCAACAAAATTATAATTTTGACTAACTTCATTTTTTATAGTTCCTCTATCCATATGTTGAAAGTCACCCTCATTCCCAGAATCACCTGTTACTGATTTCAGAAGAGAAATGTAAGTGCATCTTTAGGGGCGTGTGAATGGCAAATCATCACCTAGTGAAAGGCGAGACACATTTCTGAGAGTCTGCTGGGTTTTTTTTTTTGTGTGTGTGTGTGTCAGTCATGGGGCCTGAACTCAGTGCCTGGGTGCTGTTCCTGAGCAATTTTGCTCAAGCCCTTCATCACTTTAAGCCACAACTCCACTTCTGGTTTTCTGGTGGTTAATTGGAGATAAAAGTCTCACAGACTTTATTACCTGGGCTGGCTTCAAACCCTGATCCTCAGATCTCAGCCTCCCGAGTAGCTAGAATTACAGGTGTGAGCCACCATGCCTGGCATCTACTGACTTTTGATGTTCCATTGAGACCTAGAATTCCTGTGGAAGAGCTTTGCATTTGGCCCACACTGCTGCTCTGTCAAGCTACCTCTATTTCCTTACCTTGAGCTTTTGTACAAGTAGAGTGTTAGTACAACAGTTGTACCAATCTTTTTTTTTTTTCTTCTTTAGGATGTTTGTCACAGTGGCCAACCGTAATAAAAGGAGAGAGGCATGCATAGAGAGAAAGTTTGATAGGGGCAGATTCCAGGGTACATGCACACGAACTTGGCCAAATTCAAGTAGAGGCATATCAAATTTGGATGTAAGAGGTTATGGCCCCCAGAAGAACAAAGGTTGCATATTTTCCCTAGTACGTGTATAGATAAGTAAATATGTTTGGTGCTATGCAAGTGTATACAAATGTATTAACTGAAAGATAAAGCCCAACAAAACAAATACCCGTAAGCAGGTACTTGAAAGGGTTGGGTGGAGTCAAGGAGAGATGATTGAAGAAGAGAAGAGGGGGAGAATGCAGTCAATAATTCAATATATAACCTACACAATTAGGAAAAGTGAAGGAAGGTTTGGGTTAAGAGGGATGGGTGAGAATGTTGAAAGGGGTGACATTGATTGATCAAGATGCATTGTATTCATAAACCCCTTTATTAAATGGCAACTCCTTTACACAACTACTTAAACATGAAAAAGGGGTTATATTCTTTTATGATGTTTTCAAAGTTATGAAAGAGAAAGGATAAATTCAGTGGTGAAACTTTTCTAGTAAGCTGTCTTTCATGGTGTAATATAAACTGCTGATTTATGGTTGGGTGAATAAACTATACTTGTTTTTCTGTTTCACATGTTTATAAGTAGAACAATTGAAAGGTAAGTGTGACTGAATCTAAATTGTTACTGATAAGGGACCATCTCCAAGTGTCTCAGAGTGTTTGAAGCTTTGTTTATGTGAAACTGACCCCTTTGAAAGTACCTCTCCCAAATAGTGTATAATAGTTCCTATCTACATTAATTTAAAAACACATTCAGTATAGTGTATAATAGTTCCTATCTACATTAATTTAAAAACACAGTCAGTACTAGGAAATTGAAGATAACCTCTGTTAAGAGGAATTGTCAATCCTTTATATGTCTGATCTCATAGGTGAGGCAAACACTGGTTGAGGGAAGAAGGGGTACAGAAAGTCCAAATATGTCATGCATTCTTGATACTAAAGATTGGACTATGTAGAGCATGGTGGCTCATGCCTATAATCCTTTCTACTTGCGAGGCAGAGGCTGGGAGGATTGAGGTTGGAAGCTAGTAGAGTTAGAAGAGTTCATGAGACCGATGGGTGGTGCATGTCAGTTTTACCCAGTACTGTGGAAACATAAATTGAAGGACCACAGTCCAGGCAGGCCAACGGAACAAATGGAAGACACTCTCTGAAAAATACCTAAAGCAAAAAGGATTGAAGGTGGTGTGGCTCAAGTGGTAGAGTACCTGCCTAGCAAGTGAAGACCCCAGTACCATCTCCCACCACATAATAAAAAAGAATGTAGTAAATAAGGGTCTTGAGATAGACTGTAAAAAGAGGATGGAGAAAGTTGTGTCTGTGTGTAAGCATATGTATCATCATGCGGTATATAAAGATATTGTTTTATAAGCATTTGTTTAATTAGTTTTGTAAAAATTGGTTCACACTGGTAGGCAAAAAATACTGATATTTTCCCTGAACATTAAATTTTTTCTTTCTTCTTTCTTTCCTTCATTTTTTCCTTCCTTTCTTTCTCTCTCTCTTTCTTCCTCCTCCTCCTCCTCCTTCCCCTTCTTCTTTTTAAAGATATTGAGCAAGTTCATATCCAGGTTACCCAAGAAGATGGAGATACAGTGGTAAAGATTTGAAATTCCTTTTGCCTTAGAATTTTCTTACACAAAACACTGCATTTCTTTTAACTTTATTTTTTATTAGCATACACACATGTATTTCTATTCTGTTAAAGATAGATCGATGCTTTTAATATGTCATATTTTCTTGATGCCTTTCAAATGATTCATTTGGTGTTGTAATAGGTGAAACAAAGAATGACCTATGAAGCAGTTAGGTATCTCCTTTTTCTCTACTTCATCCCCTATCCTGAGTCTAACAATAACAGTAACTAATGATAAAAACGTTGCTCATGAAAACTTGTAAATGATTATGTGCATATGTGGGAAATACATTTTTTTATCACAAAAGAATCCTCACATGTACTTTTACCTGCTTTTAGGATTGTTCTTTACTTAGTAGATAAAAGTATATAGGTTACTAAGCAGGGTGTAGTTGGGCATGTCTGTAATTTCAGCATTCCCATCTGTCTTTAATGGTGAAGGCTTCTTGTCTGCAGAGGCCATATTGAGAAGCTATGTCTATAACAGGAAGCTATGAATCTTTATGTACATGTTGGTTTATGGTAGGTATTGTCTTGCCTTTGCTAAGCCCAACTTGTCTATTAAACTAATAACAAGAATAAAATAAGCCCGGTGCTGGTGGCTCATGCCTGTAATCCTAGCTATTCAAGAGGCTGAGATCTGAGGATTGTGGTTCAAAGCCAGCCTGGGCAGGAAAGTCCGTGAGACTCTTATCTCCAATAAACCACTAGAAAACAGGAAGTGGCGCTGTGGCTCAAGCAGTAGAGCGCTCACCTTGAGCTGAAGAGCATAGGGACAGCGCCCAAGCCCAGAGTTCAAGCCCCACGACCGATCCCCCCCATCCCCCCCAAAAAAGAATAAAATAGAATCGAGAGTTTGGGAAGAAGAAGTAGTGATGTTGTAAAAGTCTTCTGTAAAATCTGTGCATGTTTTGTGTGTGGAAGAAGTGCCAATAACAAAGGAGAGCTGTTTACATGTATCGTGGGTGCAAAATAATGATTTCATGTATTTCCTTTTTAAATAAATTTATTTATACAATATTTTACCTCCCTAGGTAATTAAAAATTCTAACCATCTCCCCAGAGACAGAATAGCTGAGGATTTTGTTTGGGCTCAGTGGGATATGGCAGAGCAGAGATTATACTACATCAATCTGAAGGTAAAAATTAGTGCACAGGTACTCCTTTAAGGGAACAGCTTGGTTTTAGCCATTACTCTAATTCATTAATTACTATATTTTGTTGATGGGAGCAGTCAGTGAGGGTTTATTAGAAATAATGCAAAGTTTTTTTTATTACTACTTTTAGTTAGACTGTTGCTACTGTCTCTCCTTTCTCTTCCTTTCTCCTTCCCCCATCTTTTTAAGTGTTTTTTTTTTTTAAGGTAATACATCACAATGTTTTATGTTTTAGAAATCAAAGAGTATCTTAAAATGCATCCAGTTTTATGCTGACAAGAGCTTTAACTTAATGGTAAGTCCAGAGAGAATGATCACTCCCAGGAAATTTTTATGTTGTCCCTCCCCCAGATCCCCCCTTTTAAGAGAACTGCAACCATAAAGAACATTCTAGTATTTTGGGTATTAGTCACTTGCATGAGCAAGTTAAATAGTTCTGGTCACCAGGGGTGAGAAGAGCACAGGAAATCCCCACCACCAAGCGTTTTATATCAAGGGAGCACGTTTTAAGAGTGGGACTCAGTAAGAGGCAAAAGATGTGGTCTATAGTAAGTAGATTTAAGTTCTTGCAAGTTATGTGACTCAAAACACTTGTGAAGATAGTGGAATCGAGGGCCAAGAAAAAGAGCCAATAAGAGCGTATATTAGTTAAAGAGTGTAATTACTTAAAATACAGCATTACTGTTGGGAAAGTCACTGACAGAGCGTTTATGTAAGGTATCACTAATGTGTTTAACTGTGATGGGTGGCACTGCCATCTTTTTCATTACACTGTTGTTGGTCTGTCGCAGAGATTGTTTTTGTAGAATTACAAGACTTCCCTTTTTTGGCTTACCTACCCTTTCTGGGGTCACTCAGCTCTCCATTCCTTACATGGTCATCTGTGTCTTATGAGAGGCTGTGTTTTCCAATTGCCTGATACAACCTTGTTAATGATACTCCAAGTTAGCCTAAGTTTTCACCTTTCGTGAGATAAGCATGCACCATACTCATGGTCATTCGTAAACTCTGGAGTATTCCCAGTGGACTTCCTGTGCTGTGGATTGGGATGTGGCCGTTGAAGAAGATAATGACAGCGAATGGGCTCTTCATCATTAGCCAAGCACAGCACTGCTGGGCTTGCTCTGCATTGCAGAGCTCTCATCATTCTTGGAGGGTCATGTTTTGAGTTCATTTCCTCCTGGTCTTTTTGACAGTTCGAAACACCGCTGGACATATCATTAAAAGACTTGGGATTTAAGTAAGTTACTCACAGATTGTTATTAAATTTATAGATACTAGTAGGTCAAATGATTATACTTATTCTTAGTTCATGGTATACATAGTATACAGATAAAAGGAAAAATTGATGTTCTCTGTGTGTGTCTTTTAAAAAAAAATACTTCTGTGCTTTATAGGGAATAAAACAACTTTACCAAGCATGAACTTGAAATGTCACATGAAAAGTCAATTGTGTTGATTTTCTTTAGCCATTTATTTCTGGAGGGCTTCCATTTATTTTGTTGTATGGAAGCACTTGTCTCCCTGTGATTAAATAAAGAGATGCAATGAATCAGAAAGAGCTGTATTTAGAACCAAACACCAACCTGGTTTTTCCTTGCCAGCGAGAAGATATCACAGGCCAACCTTCTTGTAGCTTGGCTGAGTCTATTGCTTAATTTTTTGTGTTTTCTTTTTTACATAGAAGAAAAGTTTTTTTTTTTCCATTATAGTTTTCCTTACTCTTTAACTATAATTTTATACTAATTTTCTTCTTATAAAGCCACAGAAGACAGTTTCAAAAAAATGAACACAAGGTCATCAAAACACAGAATACTCTTCCTGAATTAAAGATAGTTATAAATAATGAAAGATTACATATTCCCTAGCTGTACTTTACATTTTATCATGTATTGAGCTGGGCGCTGGTGGCTCACGCCTGTAATCCTAGCTACTCAGGTGGCTGAAATCTGAGGATCACAGTTTAAAGCCAGCCCAGGCAGGAAAGTCTGTAAGACTCTTATCTCCATAAAAACCACTAGAAAACCGGAAGTGGCATGGTGGCTCAAGAGGTTGAGCTGTAGAGTACAAGCCTAGAGTTCAAGCCCCATGACTGACAAAAACAAAAACAAACAAACAAAAAACCCCACATTTTCTCATGTATGAATGTTTAGTTGTGCCTGTTTTGAAACATATGTTTCAGAGTATGTTTGCTATCATACAAAATTATTAAATAGGGCTGGGAAGGTGGCTCAGTGGTAGAGCGCTTGCCTTGCATGCCTGAGGCCCTGGGTTCCATTCCTCAGCACCACATAAGCAAAAAGAAAAAAAAAAGCCAGAAGTGGCGCTGTGGATCAAGTGGTAGAGCGTTAGCCTTGAGCTCAAGAGCTGAGGGACAGCACCCAGGCCCAGAGTACAGGCCCCACAACTGGACCCCCTCAAAAAAATTATTAAATACAAATTGTAAGTAACTTTTTTCTCCTTTGACAGGCTCATATTTATGTCTTGTGTATCATGTATTTAAAAATATATTTATGTACCATTATACCAAAAAACCCACTTTCTTTCTGATGAAAAGTTGTTTACTTAGGGAGGCTATCTACTTCTATAGCTATATCATAGTAGTAACTATACCTTTTAAGAAGGAATGTATTTTTAAATGCATTCAGTAATTTATTTTCCTTTATGTTCTTAGACTTGTCAACTTTGGGTGTGAATATCATCAAAATACATTATCCAAACAGTCGACTCTCTGTGTTTTTACCAATCATACAGGTAGGAAGAACTAGGATTTTACTTAACAACTTATTCAACTATACTTCAGTGCTATACAAACTAATTACTGGATAGTTCAGATATCTGAATCATGAAAAGAAAATATAACAGAGAAACCTTATTATATAGGTAATCACATATGTGATAAATTATCTTCTCTCTCTCTGTATATACATATAGTTTTTGGTCGTGGGGCTTGAACTCTTTGACTCAAGACTAGTGCTCTACCACTTGAGCCACAGTGCCACTTCCGGCTTTTTCTGCTTATATGGTGCTGAGGAATTGAACCCAGGGCTTCATGCATGCGAGGCAAACATTCTACCACTGAACCACCTTCCCAGCCCCATCTTCTCTCTTTATTTACTTGGTTTTACTTTTTTCTTTTAGTGCCAGGGAGGGAGCCCAAAGTCTTGGACATGTCTTAACCACTGAGTGACACCCCTGATTTCTAACACTATAACTATATGTAGATTCTCTCTGTGAAAGAAACCAGTCAACAGGATTGCTGTTCTAATAGCAGTTGAGTTATTTTAATAGACCAGGTGGATTTGTACTTAATCAATCAACATTTTTTTGAGGGGGAGGAGGGTTTGGGTTGTGGGGCCTGAACTCTAGGCTTGGGTGTTGTCCCTCAGCTCTTCAGCTCAAGGCTAGTGCTCTACCGCTTGAGCTAAAATGCCACCTCTGGCTTTTTCTGCTTATGTGGTACTGAGGAATCGAACCCAGGGCCTCATGCGTGCTTCAAGGCAAGCACTCTACCACTGAGCCACCTTCCCAGCCCCAATCAATCCACATTTTATCACCTCTATCTCCCCCCCCCCCCCCCCGCCTCCTCTCTGTGTACTGATACTAGGGTTTGAACTCAGGGCATGGGCACTGTCCCTTGCCTTTTTTGCTCAAGGCTAGCACTCTACTACTTGAGCCACATATCCACTTCTGGTTAATTAGAGATAAGAATCTTATGGGCTTTTCCATCCAGGCTGCCTGTGAACCATAATCTTCAGATCTCAGCCTTCTTATCAACTTGTATTTCAGGCCACCAGTAGAAGGTACCTGCTCCATCTTTTCATGAGCAGGGATGAGGATGCTTTCTATGTCAGCATTATTGTTATGTTTGGATTCTAAAACTATACACTGACCTTTAAATGCCAGTCTACAGAGTGCTGTTCTAACAGCTTGGCAAATGAAGTCTTGAGTATACACATTCTCTCTTCACATCTGTTTATAGTTCAGAGAGAAGATGTAGAGAAGCAAAGGCATGTCTAAAAATGAGAGGAGAGAAATGGGATTCCATAGAATGAATCTGGTGAAAAAACCCCTCTGATTGTTAGCTTTAATAGTCATCTAAGCAATAACCATAAAATCAAAGTCTAATAAACATGTTTTTGCTTTTAAACTTGTCATTAATTGTAGAAAAGGATTCATTGTGATATTTGTTATTATTATTTTTTGTCAGTTGTGGGGCTTGAACTCTGGGCCTGGGTGCTGTCCCTCAGCATTTCAGCTCAAGGCAAGCACTCTACCACTTGAGCCACAGTGCCACTTCTGGTTTCTAGTGGTTTATTGGAGATGGGTCTCACGGACTTTCCTTCCTGGGCTGGCTTTGAACCGTGATCCTCAGTAGCTAGGATTACAAGTGTGAACCACTGGCGCCCAGCTTTCATAAACAATTTTTGATGTATTTCATTATGCTATTTCCATATATATATAATAATGAAATGTTATATTAACTATTAATGTTTATTGAATATTATAGAAGTAATATATAGCACTTCTCTTATTTTGCACTCCTGCTTGTCTCCCTCAAACAGAACACCTTTTACAATTATGTTATTGGGGCTGGGAAGGTGGCTCAGTGGTAAAGTGCTTGCATCTCTATGTTCAAATGCTTATATTTAGTGGCGAGACAAAGAGGAGAGTGCGAAACATAGAGGAATAATTGGCAGAGTGACTTCAGAGGTGAGATGAAATGGGACCCAGAGCTCATAGGGAGGGTAGGTTACTAGGGTACGATCTTCCCTAGTTGTTTTGCTTTGAATGGCTTGGATATAAACAATTATTTTAGGCTTTAATTCCAAATGGCTCTTTATGCCTTTTCATTTTGTTCCCATAGGAATTTCTCAAACAGTAGCAGCCATAACATATAAGACGGCTACTCATGATGTGCCTTATTTAATAAAATGCTGGGGTTTTCTGTCCATAGACATGAAATCTGCTACCTTCAAAGGAATGAAAGGTTAAAACTGGACAATAGCTTATACTTGCCAGAGTTAGTTAGGGAGAGAAGTACTGCTCCAATGTGAGGCTACTTGTATAGCATTTAATCATTATGAGTTTATGTAGACTTTTCAATAATCTCTTGCATTAGGAAGGTAAATCAACTAAAAACACTAAATTTGGGGCATAAATAAATATTCTCACTCGTCCTGCGTCTGACTTACAACATCTAAGTCAGTGGCCTTAGTTTGTTCTTTTGTAGCAACTGCTGAGGAGAGTGGAGGAATGCATGCATCCCCTTTGCAGGAGTTCTCAGAATTAGGCCAGTGTTACTGTTCTAGAGGGCTTTTAAATAATTGCTCCAATGAGATAATTTCCCTCGGATAACATTGTACTAATTTTCATTGTCTAAATGGTTTCCCAAAGGCTTGCCAATGTTGCGATGTTATCTTCACTCACCAATGAATATTTATTTTAAAAAGTCTCTGAATATACCATTAGGAGCATGTTTTAATTTCTTCAACCTGTGACTTCCTCAAAATTATAAATAGCAGCAAAATAATTCTGGATTACAAATAATAGCAGCTAGTCTTTAGAGCTAGATGTAACTATTTTGCCAGAGCCTTAGGCACACTATTCCATTTATTCTCATGTAAGAACTTTATGAAGCAGGTTCTTTATTTTCTTTATGTACAGATGAGGAAACTGAGGTTTAGAGAATATATATAATTAATTTGCCTGAACAAAAAATATACTTAGTAAGTCAACATCTAAGATTTAAATGCACATCTGCTGATTTTTAGAAAAGGATTCTCAATCTTGATTGAATCTTAGGATCTATTAGGGAGCTTTAAAAAAAATACTGACATCTGACTTAATGACCAGAGATGGAATTTGTGTATCTATGATCTCAAGTTTCATGTTTGGTCAGGGTTAAGAACCATTGCTTTCCAGCTGTAGTGTCCATATTGGCTTTCTGAATTTCAGTTAATTAGAAATAAATGAAATGAGAGAGTAATTCTGTAGTTACACTAGCCACCTTTTAAATGCGTATGTTACATGTACTCCTATGTAGGGGTACATAGGGACAGAACATTGCTACTGTTGAAGGAAGTTCTATAGCACTTTCATTTTGTGTATGTGCTGCTACTGGGTCTTGAGCTCAGGGCCTGGGTGATGTTCCTAAACTATTTCTGCTCAGGGCTAAAATAGTATGTTCTACCACTTGAGCCATGGCTTCACTTCTGGCTTTTTTGGTGGTTAATTGGAGATTGGAGTCTCATGGACTTTCTTGTCTAGGCTGGCTTTGAATTGTGATTCATGATCTCAGCCTTTTGAGTAGTTAGGATTACAGGAGGGAACCATCAGGGCTCAGCTTATTGGACCTTGCAGAGCATCTGCCCACTACCTTTTCCCCTTTGGGATTGGACTAGAGCACTAAGCCACAGCCTAACAATTTGGAAATATTTGCTTACCAGATTTGAATATGGTTCTCAGTACATGGAATTAGAATATTTACCACACATATAATTTTAACATTTTTCAAAATGACAAAAACAAAACCCTTCATTCTCTAGGAGATGGTGTGGGAAGGATTTTGTTACAATGGTTGCCATATCCTTATTTTGTTGACATTTCAAACTTATTCCTCAACTTAGATTCCTAAACAAATTATTGATCTTTGGTCTGAGTACATTTAACCCACTTAATAATACTTTTTTCAGAGAGTTTCTGTTACTTTTCTATTATTTGAAAATGTTCTTTCTATTGCACCCTGGACAACACTGATTATCATTAAGAAAACTTTGCTAATCTAAATGGAAATATAT
Source organism: Dipodomys spectabilis (assembly GCF_019054845.1). NCBI lineage: Eukaryota > Metazoa > Chordata > Mammalia > Rodentia > Heteromyidae > Dipodomys > Dipodomys spectabilis. The sequence goes on from NW_024870766.1 coordinate 14,920,000, forward strand.
GGTACCTTATTTTAATTTGTATTTTTTATTACTAGAGACATTTCTCTTTTAGTTTTCTACTTTTGTGCCAATTCCTTCTATGATCCAGGATTATAAAAGAGTAGTATAGACTAATGGATTTTTTTTTTTACCAATAATGTTAGTTTACTTTTATTCAAAGTTAGTCTGCTGTGATTTTAAGAAAAGTTATTACCAGATACTTAGTAAATGTAATTTTAACAGAATCTTTATCTGGTAGTTATTCTTTTTGGTATTTTCAAGATATTTTAATAAAATATACTTATAACAATATAATCCAACTGCAAAGATGATTAAAAGCAGTCACACGTGATAAGTATCATAAAAGAATGCTTGTAATTATCCTCAGATATTCTTCCTAGAGAAACTAGATTTCCCATAGCATATAATTCCTTGATACAGGAACTAATAGAATATAATAGAAGGAATACTGAAACCACTCAAGTAGAGTCATCATTGATTTCAACAACCGTTAATATTAGCTCTGGGACTACAACCCAAGTTGTCCAACTTTTTAACAAATTCCTTTCTACTTAGCAATCTCTTTATTTCAGTTGAGCACATAAATGTTAGTCCTGGAATAAAATTATAGGTTGAGATCACTCCTGATCTAAAAATCCAGAATTCAGAGTGCATTCTGGAATTTAGATCTTTGAATTAAAGGATACTCAATTAATAAAGTTGTACAAAGATTCCCAAATCCTAAAGAATCTCGATGTAAAACATATTTGAGATGAGGATCATCAGCCTGAGTTCATTTCAGCATAAATCTCCTCATTTGTAGGTCATCAGTGGACATTAGTCTATCTGATTAGCAACAGCTACTAGACATCCATACAGTTTTACACACTGAGAGAATTGAGAAGGCCAGAGGTATTTTAAGTATATTCTGAGCAAACGGAGTAAATGTGGGTGGGCTTGGCTCATCTGGAAGGACTGCTTCATGCCAAGAGCTCACCATTGGCTAAGGCCTTCAGTGATCCAAATACGGATGCATTTGGGCTCGCATATTGTATTTGTTCCCATTGCCCCATGAGAAAGACCACGATTTGCTTTTCAATCTAGATAAAGAAGAAGGCTGGGCATCTACTCTAGAGAGGAGCACACTTTAAAAAAATAAACTGGTGTCCACAGCTGTAATAGTAATAAAAAGTGACAAAGGCAGTGCATGTATAGCAGGAGAATCTCATGAAGTTTGGAAAGTTCTAGACTCCTCTGATTTCACATATAGGACTGCATTACTGTATAATCATTTTCTTTTCTTCCTTCCTTAGCCTGCCACAATATACTGCTTATAATTATTGATGCCAAATGTTGATTTGAAATTTTCTTAGCAACTTGTTAATAGACTACTTCTTGAAGTTGGAAATATTCTATGAAGTAAAATGGAACAGGACATTTAGAAGTAGATGTGAAGGGAAATGGCTTAGGAAACTTGCTGGTTCACAGATTGTTTAAGTTCTCTCAATTTTTTTTTTCCTTCTAGGAAGTTTGTGTGTATGTTACAGCCCAAAGTTTGACTCTTGGGAGCAAATCACATATTCAGTATTTTACCTTCATAAAGGTACTCTTATTTTTTTTTCTACAATTGCTGTTTCCAAATAGTAGCGAATTTGATGTTAAAATCTTAGAATCTGACAATCAATTTGTATTGGTATATTCTATACTTATATGCTTACATAATACACATAATTCACTAAGGGCAAACATTAAATTATATAAACATTACTTTTTCTTCATCCTGACATGTCTTTCTCTGTAGACCAATCCTAAGGGATATATTTGCTCAAAATGTGTTGGCTTGCTCTTTAGTTATCACCAATTGGAAAGCTTTATCGATAGCTTTAACATAATCCATAGGGTTTTAGTTAAAAAGTACTCTTGATTTCATCCCTAAATAGCCTTTAGAGCTAAGTATCTTTATTCCGTTTCACAGTACGTCTGTAACGTGGCATGTCAGGTGGCAGGCTGGGGTCAGTAGTAAATGCTCAGCCTCTGCCTGTCCTACAGTCGGTTGTAGCATGCCCTGAAATGGTTTTAGTCTGAGCTGTGCTAAGGAGGATTTCTTTTGTTTGGCTCCTCAAAAATACTATTTGTGTAGTACATACTGTAGTTAAATTTTTTAAAAGATAAATATTTTAAAATGTTATTTGGAGTTGCACCTGAGTTTATTATTCTGCAGGACTGATTATTATTATGGAAGTGTTAGTGATCAAGATAGAAAAGTATAATAACTTACTCAGTAAAAAGTAACTTTAGCCAGGCACTGGTGGTTCATGTCAGTAATCCTAGCTACACAAGAGGCTGAGACCTGAGGATCCCCGTTTGAAGCCAGCAGGGACAAGAAAGTCTATGAGACTCTTATCTCCAATTAATAACAACAGAACAGAAGTAGAGCTATAGCTCAAGTGGTAGAACACAAGACGTAAGCACAAAAGCTCAGGACAGTGACCAGGTCCAGAGTTCAAGCCCCATGATTGATGAAAGAAAAAGTAACTTTAGAAATAGACATATAAACAGTCTAATCCTCTTTCTAATTAAATTAATATTGTAAATTTGGATGAGGTCTCTGAGATTCATTATTATTCTCATTATTATTTAAAGTAAGGTGTTCCAAAGTCAGATTCAGAGAGTCTTAATGGCAGCAAGTGTGTGGATGAGCCATCTGATTTTTCAGCTCTAACATGATGAAGTAGATAGCCTCATGATTAAGAATGGCCTGTGGATGTTATTCAGAAAACAACAGAAAAAAAGTTCCTCACCCTGGCAGGGGATTATATATGAGCCAAGAACAGTATTAGATTGTGACTGCACTCACATGGTCCACTTGTAGTGCTGGCATTGTGAGGAGGGCCACCAGAAACTGTGTTAGTAGCATCACTGCCAGGAGTACAGTTCCAGCCTTGGAATTTTCTTTGTTTCCTGCTCTCTCTACAGGATACAGCAAGACGTTCACTGCTGCTCTTGGGAGAGCTGGCTTGCCTGGGCCCATGGGGATAACCTTTCTCAACCTTGGTGGGTGATGGAGGTGCACCACATTGCCATTGTGACATGCATTCCTCCCAGCTTACTCTTTGTCTCAGAGTTCACTCTTTCATTTTTTTTCTCCATGAGCACCATTTGGTCAGGCCTCATTGTAAAGTTTGTTTTCAACATGGTATCTTGTTTGTCTCATTACTACAATGGGTCAACCTGTATCCCTATTTAAATATTTTGTTTTTTTACCTTCCTCTCCCCGAATTAGAGAAGTGTGTACACAAGATGCAGGGCACCAACAACAAATACAGTGACAACAGGGGTTATACCGTGGGGGAAGGATATACAAAGCAACAAAAAAAATGACATGGTACATTATAAATACGTGAAGAAAAATAGCAAGAAAGAAAAAACATTGTGTCTCTATCTTGAGGTTCATTTCACTTAATATCATCTTATATGGTCTTATGTACATAGCTTTTGACCTTTTCTACTTGTCCTACACATGTACTAGTTATTGCAAATAAGGGAAACCATGGGACCTATGTTTCTTTGGGCCTGGATTACTTCACTTAATATAAGTGAAGTAATAACACTTCACTTAATATAAGTGAAGTATAACACATGGGGCAGTGTGTGTGTGTGTGTGTGTGTGTGTATCACAGTTTCTTGATCCATTCATCTACTGAGGGGCATCTGGGTTGGTTCCATATTTTAGCTATGGTAAATAATGCTGCAATAAACATAGTCGTGCTGGTAGCTTTAGTATGGCCTTGTTTGTGATCGTTTGGGTAAATGCCCAAAAGTAGGATTGCAGGGTCATAGGGGGACTCTATGTGGAGTCTTTTGAGGAACCTCCATATTACTTTCCAAAGTGGTTGAACAAGTTTACACTCCCACCAACAATGCAGTAAGGTTCCCTTCTGTCTACATTCCCTCCAGCATCTGTTGTTATTAGAGTTCTTGATTTTTGCCATTCTAACTGGGATGAGGTGGTATCTTAATGTTGTTTTGATTTGCATTTCTTTTATGGCTAGAGAGGTTGAGCATTCCTTCATGTGTCTATTGGCCATTCTTATTTCCAGTTCAGAGAAGTTTCTCTTTAAGTCTTTAGCCCACTTATTTATCGGGCAATTGTTTCATTGAGGATTTGTTGTTGGGGGATTTAACTTGAGTTCCAGGTATATTTTAGATATGAGACCCTTGTCCGTTGTATGGCTAGTGAAGATCTTCTCCAATCCGTGGGCTTTCTATTGATCATGCAAGCTATGTTCTTTGTGCTCCGGCCTCTTTGAATCTTGGCTTGCAATGACAATCATCAATCTTTTTATGGTCAATGGGATATGTTCTTTGTTTTTTGGAACATATCCCACCTGCTCAATCCCATTACCTTTTGGATTAGTGGTATATCTTCCTCCTTTAGAGAACCAAAGCTGTAAATTTTCTTATGTTTTCAATAGTCTTTAAAAAGACACCTTTTTTTAGTAATCAGTGATAACTGAATAAGATGTTCCTCAACAGCCTTGGAGAAGTGATGCATTGTGTTGTGTTGACCCTTGGTTTTAAAGGGACAATGGCTTTTGGGAAGACCTCTATGTCCTGTTGCTAAACATGAAAGCTTCCAAGGCTCATGAATTATTTCATGGACCAGCTTGAGGAGTGGTTTTCACTGAATAAATATGGGAAGGGGAATCTGAATACCATACTTGATCATATAAGGCAATCAATAAAGGAGAAAATAAAGAAGGAGCTGATTCTTTTTTAAATTTTATTTTATTTTATAGAAGGGTCTGATTCCATCTCCCTACTCAAAGCAGCTAACAGGAATATGGGGTGCAGAGAATTAAGGGGGAAGGGAGAGCTAGTCCTTGCCCACATAGAGATTTTGGCACAATATTTAAAGAAGGAAAACTTCCAACTTATAGTCTATAGTTCTTAAGTATTTCCCATTCCCCAATCCCTTTGCTGAAATGACAAAGGTATAGGGAGGTATGATGTGAGGAGCTGAGGGAAGTGAGAAGCATAAATAAGTCCACACAAAGTTGGTGGATGGTACTGTGGATGAGGTTCAGTGTCTTATGCTAAGCAGGCCAGAATGTGGCACATTTTGACATGAGCTCAGAAGCTGTGGGAAATGGACTTGAGAGGCCTGGCTTTACTGCTTCCTGTGATAAGGGAGGGAAATATAAGCTTTCCTGGGTCAGGGACTCGATTCTTATCAGCCATGCTGCATCAGCATCCCATCTCAAAAGGGATGTGGGAAGTTTCCACTGAAAGCCCATAGCATTTTGTGAGGGCAAAGGTATCTTCCTTCCCCCCCCAAACTCCCCCTGGGAATTACTTGAAAAGGGCAGGCATGATTTAATCTGTGGTCTTCAGAATTTGGAAAGGGCAGAAATACTAGAGCTTGTAAAAATAGACTGTCTTATCTAAGTTGTCTTTTTTTCTTAAGCACCATTTATTTTATAGGCACAAAATTGTATCCAAGATTCAAACTGTTCTAAGGGGAATTTTTATGACAGCAGTATTTGCTGGGAGATGTGTGTTTTGCTATTAATTTCTTATAATTTCCCTTTATTGCTAACTTGTTAAAAGAAGCTTCTTATTGATTAGAATATTAAAGAATAGAGCTTTAAAATTTTTTCCAATCAACTCCATACACAGCTATATAAAGATGTTTATAGCTAGGTGTCTATGGCTTATGCTTCTAATCCTAGCTACTAAGAAGCTACTAAGACTAAAAGGATTGTTGCTCAAGGCCAGCTGGGCAGAGAAGTTTATGAGACCCCTTTCCACCAATAAGCGAGGACAGTTGCACACACTCATCTATGTGGGAAGCTAAAATAGAGAGGATTTTTGTTGCAGTGCAGCCTGGGAAGAAAAGTCCATAAGACTTAATCCCAAGAGAAAGATGCTGGACATGCTTGCTTTCCAGCTCAGCTATACTGGAAAGTCTAAAATAGGATTGTAGTTTAGACACGTGTCTGGGCAGGAAGTGAGACCCTTTATGGAAAACAAATACTTGCAAAAGGACTGGAGGTGTGGCTCAGCAGCAGAGTGCCTGGCAAACACAAGGTCCTAAGTTCAAATCCAAGACTGCCAAAGTATAAGTTAACACCTATAATCTTAGCTAATCAGAAGGCTTATTTTGAAAAGATCACAGTTCCAGTCAAGCCTGAGCAAAATGTCCACCAGATTCCCATCTTAAGCAATAACTAAGTGCAGTGGTGTTTGCCTGTCATCCAAGCTATAGCAGAAAATGTAATTAAGTAGATCACAATCTGAGCAAAAAGTAATAGTCTTATCTCAAAAATAACCAAAATAGGAGGGGCTGGAGACATGGCTTAAGTGGTAGAGCACCTACTTAGTAAGTATGAAACTCTGAATTTAAACCCCAGAACAGACAAACCATACTATTTACTTAATGAATACTATAAGCTAAATATTTTACTTATCTTAGACCTTACAAAACTTTTGCTTGGTGATAGCATCCCCACTTTACAAATAATGAAACTGAGGCTTGAACAGGATGAGATGAATACTTGAGATTTTGTGTCTCTCTGATGAGAGCATATCAGTTTCTCATCGCTGTTGTAACAAATTACCACACACTTAGGGTTTAAAGCAACCCAAATAACCTGTTTGAGATCTGGAGATGAGACGTTTGAAAGGGCTGTGAGGAGCTGAAATCAAGATATGGGCAGAACTAGTTCCTTCTTAGGACTCCAGGGAAGAATTTGTTTCTGTCTCCTTCCATACCTAGAAGCCAGCTTTTCTTGGCTTGTGACCACATCACTCCAATCACTGGTGTCATGCATGGCTCTCCTCCATAGGCAAATCCCCTTTTTTACAAAGACTTTGATTACATTGGCTCTCCCTGGATACTCTGTGGTCCTCTACCCATCTCAAGATCCTACTCATATCTACAAGATTCTTTTCATCACAGAAGTTAACAGAGTCCCAGGGACTCTCATGGCCCATCATCTACTCTACTACAAGTCTCACTGACGTTTCTGGAGATACTTTCTTTGAGGATGACCTACTCAACAGAGGAACTGAATGTTCTGAAGCTCACTCATCAATTGCTGGTAGCTACTTGCCTCCCTAACCCCAACTGTCATCACACCAGAACATCCTTTTTACATTCCCAGTTGCTTTCCTTCCAGAGACTTGGACCACTGTAATTACCTGGTGAAGTGGCAGAGGTAGAAGCTAACCTTGGCCACTTGAGGCCCCACACCTTTCCACTGTACCTCACAGTTTTGTTTTTGTTTTTTTTTGGTAAAAATATTGCCATGGTAACAATCCTGTTACAATCATCTGTGTTATGCCCTTTCACACAACTTAACCCATGAATTATGAAAGGACACCTAAGTCACCTGATGAGAGTTCTAAATCTTCTTTCTTTCCCTTGTCACAGACTGTCTTCCATGCAAATGATTAGCATATGTGTCTTTGCTTCTTAGAAAAGCGAATCTGACTGGCACCCTTAAAATCCAAATGTTTCTTCTATATGCAATTCATAATTAATATGAGATTCTCTGCTTTTCTAAAATCCTAGGAAACTTATTAGCCAGGGCTATATCCTCCTCCCCCCGCCCCCCAGCCACCTTGCATTCTCCAGAAACCTATTTCTACATCATGTCTCAATATGGGGATGAATGTTCTAGTTACACAAATACCGCCTATAGGGACCTTGGAGGTTGCAAATTCTAGGGAGCTGACAATGCAAGGAAATAAATTAATACCTTACAAATGTCAGAATTCTTATGGAAGTTGTCTTGAATATGTATTTGAAGTTCCTTTGAACAAAATGATGAAGACAGCGAATGAACCAAAGCTCATTTGAGTGCTTCCTCAACCTGGCAGAAATGATGAAGGAAATCCTAAGATTCTCAGATTAAGGCATGGTTACTTGCTATCATTGAAAGGCATAATTGACTTACAAATAAAACTATAGGTATAAGTTAAAACAATTATGGCTAAATGTCTGAAACAAAACTATAGGTATAAATTAAGACAATTCTGCTAAATGTCTGAAGAAAACCAGTCACAGAAATAATTGAGATTTGGCTAGCAAGATAAAATCTACTGGCATCAGATAGTTTATGACTATATTGGTAAAATGTGTGTGTTGAGAGGTTTGGAGAAAATTGAGATTATGTGTAGGTTTGGACTTTGTCTGAAACCATGTCTTTTCCTACATATAAATGACCTAAATCTTAATCTTCTCCAGGCTATTATGTGGCTGTTTACTTACCTGGTCATTTCTTTCATTTGCTCAACGTTCAATATCCAGACTTGCGGTGCCACAATCTGTTTCTGAAAGGTATGGATCTACTTTTTCCTCTCAGAAGTATGACTCATTTGGGTTTGTTTTGACATTTAAATTCTCTGTTTGGATGAGAAGAGGTTCTTTAATTTGCTTGTTGACTTTTATTGTTTACCAGGAAACAATAAAATGTTCGATGTGCTACCTCATTGTCCCTTACGGTCGCTGTCAGGTTCCCGGATGCTGGACTGGTGTTCTGGGAAGCTCTACCAAGCATTCTTAGACCAGTCCTATTTATTGTGGTTCCTGTGGAACACCAGCCTGGATTGGGAAAAGATAGCTGCTTTGCACTGTGTGCTTTCCTGTGGTCGAGACCCCTGTTTCCTGGAAGGCCAGGTGAGAGTATAGCTCATGTGTAAGCACTGGTAAATACATTCTACCTAACGCAATGATCTAGTGGTTGAAAATGATTGGGTCACTTTGACTTGGTAGTAGTCATGTGACCATGGATGATGTCCTTTGTCTTGACTTGAACATATTCTTCACTGTTGTTACTTTGTGTGTGTGTGTGTGTGTGTGTGTGTGTGTGTGGCTTGATTACCAGGCCTCCAACTGTGAGGCTGCCTCTATCCTCCTGACCCAGCAGACCCCTCGGATGCAAGGCTTCTTTCTTGTCCTGTGATTTCCCTCGATGAATGCAAATCTGAAGCTATTAAATGGAAAGTCCTAAAAATAATCAACTCATATGTTTTAAGTTGCAGACTGTTTCAGGGGGGCTGATGGAGCCTCCTGGCATCCTTTTCTATTCTGCCTGGATCATGACTTATCCCTGGTCCAGTATAGCTCTGGTATGTGTGCTACCTGCTCCTCAGTCACTTTAGCGGCTCTTTTGGTTCCCAGGCCAATGGTCACAGTATCAAATACTCTTATTTGATAAATAAGAGTGGTCAAATACTCTTATTTGGCTTTATAATGGCCACAAAATGCAAGAGACAGATACTGGCAGTTCAGGTATCTTAAAGAGAAACCCTAAAGTGAGAAACTATTAAGGAAGAAGTTAAAAAGCATTAACTTGTTAATGTTGTTTAAGGTTTGAGCCTGTCTGGCTTCAGACACACACTGAGCAGTCTGGAATGTATCTTCTAAACATAAGGGGAAAGTACTATATTCTTTTTTTTTAATATGGTGGACACATGTTTAGCTATACCAGTAACATTGCAAGAAGTGTTGAGTAAATAATGGGTTTCTCAAATACTTGTTTTCTCTCAGTATCTTGTCTTTAGTGTAGATAATTGTCAAAGTGAAAAGAGATGGTGGCAAGTGCTTATTACATTTGGTAGCTTATATTTGTATTTTACATTCCAGTTTATTTGTTTTTATTTGTTTATGTTACTGGAGTTTGACCTCATATTCTCACACTTGATACTAGAGCTATGCCTCACAAAATATGATCTATCCTAGTGAAAACAAATGTATTATGTTTGGATCCTAGCCAAGGGAATTTGTTAAAAAGATGTGAGCCAGGGTGTGGTAGCATTCATCTGTAATCCCAGCCACTCAGAAAGTGGGGATCAAGACAATCATGGTTCCCAGCAAAAAGCTAGCAAGATATTATCTCAACCAACAAACAGAATTATGATGCATGTATGTGATCCCAACTATATAGAATGCATAGGTTGGAAGATTATAGTCCAAGGCTGATCTCAAACAAAAATGGGAGACTAATCATAAGATAATTCAAGTAAAAAATGGCTTTGGCTATGGTTCAAGTGGTAGAGCATCTACCTAGTAAGTAGGAGTCCTGGAGTTCAAATCCCAGTAATACTCTCACCCAAGAGAGGCATCATTTATAATATTATTTTACTCTCTCAGAATTATATTTCTTTTTCAACATTCTTTAAATTGTCATTTTAAATACTTTATATTTCTTGAAAATAGTGTGGAAGTGAATATAACCTTATGAAATTCAAAAACAGATACAGAATTTAAAAGACATATGTATGTATAGCATATCATAGATTTGCACTTTGGTAGTGGGGTCACTGGATACAGATTCAAGTACCAACAGGGTTCTATCTATCATCTTATCTATTAAAGATTATTCAGTGGATTTCTGAGAACTTGACTGCCTGCCATTCATTTGACCTCCTTCAGGAATTTCTAATTGGTGAGTTTGCTGATGTGATACTTTATGCTGAATCTTGACCCTTTTTCTTCAGGGAAATCAGTAAGTTGACAATGAGTGCTTCCAGCTGTAAAAATGCTACTGAAGAGTTCTTCCCTGCCCCCAACTCCTGTTGCAGTCAGCAGCTAATTAAATTTCATTCTCTTGTGGTTTTTGTGAGAAGTTGTGGCTTTTAAAGACTGGTATCAGAGATAGATTTTGAGTCTATGACCTTATTATTATTTTTTTGCCAGCGTAGTTTATGTTAGATGGCTCTGTATCAAGTAGCATAGTGTCATTTTGGTAGACATGGTACCAAATAAGAAATGGTTTGAAATTTTCTGTGTGTGTGTGTGTGTGTGTGTGTGTGTGTGTGTGGTGCTTGAACTCAGGGCTCTGTCATTTAGTTTTTTCACTTAGGGCTGTGGCTCTTCCACTTGAGCCGCAGTTTCATTTTTGGATTTTTGGTGGTTAATTGCAGATAAGAATCTCATAGACTTTATTGTCCATGCTGACTTTGAATCATGATTCTCACATGGCAGCCTCTTGAGTAGCTAGAATTATAGATGTGAACCATCAGTGCCTGTCTTGAGATTTTTTTTTAAAAATCAAAACCCAAACATTTTAGTCAGTAGATAACCTCAAAATCATTAACCTTCTGAGGATGACAGATTAGGCAGTGAAAACACATATTCACATATTGATTTGTTTGATTTGGCTAAGTTATAATACAAATCTTATTTGTATTAAGTCATGTCTCTTCTCTGCAGCCTCTTCCTATTGGAGCATATTTCTAGAGTCCTGCACGGTGGCCATGCTCTTTCCTTGGTCCTCGGTGCTCACTTGGAACATGGTTAGTCATTCCCTTGTATTCTATGTGTAATTGAAATCAAGTCACGGTTGTGGGTCAGTTGCAGGGCATCTCTGTTATGGTTCCTGAGTTGTAATGTCATTTCTGTTTTGACTGATAAGGAGCAGAATTGAAATTTCCTGGCAGAAAGTTGAACATCTCTTATCTGAAAATCTGAAATATAAAATGCTCCAAAGTCTGAAACTTTGAGAAGCAACATGATGCTACCATTGAAAAATTTCACCCCTGAGCTGAAAAATTTCACCCCTGACCTCTTGCAATCGAGCTGTCAAAATGCACATGCACTAAAAATGGTTCATTAAATTGCTCTGAGACTATGCATAGGAAGTATGTTAAAACATAAATGAACTTCATGTCTAAATTTAGGTCTTCTTCTTCTTATGCTATCTCATGGTGGTGCACAACTGTAAACCCAGCACCCAGGAGGTACAGGCACAGAATTGAGTTCTAGGCCAGAGCCAAATAGTGAGGCTCCTGTCTCAAAGGAAAAAAAATAAAGTCAAACTTAAAAAGTTAAATAGCACATGTTTTTGTTCATATGTGAAATCTGGACCTACAATGATAAAAACAATAGGACATGAACGTAAAAGGTGAGCTAGGTTGGGAGGGAGAAGAATAGTGGGGGGAAGAAGGTACTAGGAGTCATTTCATATCCCTTCTCCACAAAGATAGAATGAAGAAAGCCACTGAATTCTGTATGAAAAGGAGGGGAGGGACAAGGAAGGTTAGAGTTTGTTAGAGCATACAATACAGGAGTGTAATGGGTCAACAACTACTGTATGCATTTAGGGAAACAGCACAATGAAACATCTTTTTTTCAATTAATGTATGCTAATAAAAAAGAATAAAATGGGACGAATAGAAGTCAGAGAAAAAGATTTCTCAAGTGTGTTTTGATTCATTTCTAAAATTTTTTGATGGACCCAGTGGGGCAGTGGTTTTCTGGAAGCCATTTTATTTGTCTTTTTCCATTACAGTTATTAGATTTTCAGGTTTCATTGTAACGGAAAGAAAGAGCCAGGCTTGTCCCTTTCAAGGTGTCTGCTGGTTTCTTTTAGAACACTTTTATGTGCAGACTCTGTGGTTATACAGCAGGAAGTGTGCAGGTCACACCTCTGCAGGAAGTGTGCATCTCTGCCCCATCTTCCCCCAAGCTCTTCAGCCTTATGTTAGAGGGGTCTCAGGGGTAGGGCTGGGACCACTGGTCCCAGAGTTGTGTTCAAAGACAGAACATGTTGCATGAGGCTATTGTTCTATTCAGTGTTTGACGCTTGATTTCCAAGATCCTGTGCGTGGAGTATAGAAGCATTGGGGGAAAATAGACAGGACTGACTCCAGGGAAGTCCCACAGAACACCTAAGAAACCCATGGTTATAACCTTGAAGTACTGTGTTCATTTTGGTGTTAACCATGCTGCTCTAACATTTCTGTGGTTGGAGTAGATTACCTTAAAGACCTCTTCTAATCTTAAAGTTCTGTGAATTTCTATTTATCTTTAGCAATGTTATGTCATCTTTCCAAATCCACAATTTTTTTTTTCTTCACGTGTGGTAGTACTGGGATGTGAACCCAATGCTTCAAACTTACGAGTTTGGCATTTTACCACTTGAGCCATTTCTCCATCTCCAACCCACATTACATTACAACTGTAATGGCAACTTGTTACAGTAATGCCAAGTGAATGTAGCTCATGCCTACAATCCTAGCTACTCAGGGGGCAGACATGTAAGGATCTTGGTTCAGAGTCAGCCAGGGCAGACAAATGCTTGGGTTCTAGCCCCTGTAATGATAACCAGCAACAGCAACAATAGCAACAACAAACTTGCCGCAGACGAAAGCAATTTCACTCATTCTCATTGGTATGGAGATAATTAGCTTAGATTTTTTTAAAAATGTGTTTTTTTGGTAGTACCAGGGACTCAGGCTTGCTTGGCTCTTGCTCTACCACTTGTGCCACAATTACAACATGTCTTTAGAGTGTTTTTTTTTTTTTTCCGGTCATGGGGCTTAAACTCTGGGCCTGGACACTGTCCCTCAGCTCTTCAGCTCAAGGCTAACTAGCCCTCTACTACTAGCTAGCCACAGCACTACTTCCAGTTTTTTCTGCTTATGTGGTGTTAAGGAATCGAACCCAGGGTCTCTGCATGCAAGGCAAGCACTCTTACCACTGAGCCACCTTCCCAGCCCCTAGAGTGGTTATTTTTTGAGAAGGACTTTCATGGACTTTTTTTTTTTTTTTTACTCATGTTGGTTCTGAACTGTGATCTTGAATAGCTAAGATTATAGAAGTGAGCTACTGGCACCGAGTTGACTTAGATTTTTAGAAAGTTGCTCTTGCAAATTGATAATCCTGAATAATGTTTTGCAAATAATTATAGTTATTTGAATATAATTATACCCATTTTAAATGCTATTCAGAGCTTAAAACAATCATGCAGTTTTAAAGCTGTTTCTGAGTAGTGCTAGCAGTGATGGATGAAGTCTGCTACAGTAACTTCTTTTTCAGAAGGGGGGAATACTGGAGCTTGAACTCAGAGTCTCTAGCTCTCACTTAGCTTTTTAGATCTTGGCTTGCAGCTCTATCACTTGAGCCATGCCAACAGTTCCTGATTTCTTCAAGTTTATTGGAGATAAGATTCTCTTAGATTTGTCTCCCTGGGATAGCTTTGAACCACGATTCTCAGATCTCAGCCTCCTCAATAGCTAGGATTATTAGTGTGAGTCACCAGCATCCAGCTTCTGCAGTAGCGTTTAATCACAAGCTTTCTCTTGTATGGAGAACTCAGTTACCCAGATGTTCTGAAAATGTATTTCTCATGATTTATTTTCATGAAATGTATTTCATGAAAATGTATTTCTCATGATTTATTTTCTCATGATTGTAAAACCCAGGTCATTTAAGCTCTAAGAAGCAGCAACTTCTAATTTTACGTAGCAACTTCTAAATTGTTTTCTCACATTAGTCACTTTTGAAAGGAAATCTGGACTGACCAGATGAGAGGCTAACTACACAGTTACCATGGAGATAGGTTTCACAATAACAGTGAATGGAGTGTAATTTTGGAAGTTTATCCTTTTAAACACATTTTAATACTCACTCCTTAGTGAAATGTTTGACATTCCAATTTCCTGGCATGGAGCCAATGCTGCATGTCTGAAATAATGGTGGATAATGAGGTATAGAACCTTTTTTTAAACTACGTAAGAATCCCATGGAAGGCCACACGTGGTGGTGCTCACCTATAATCCCAGTTTCTTGAAAGGTGGGCTGATGTGGCTCCAGTCCCTAGCACAAGATCCTATCTGTAAAACAAACTAAAAAAGAGCTGGGAGCATGGCTCAAGTAGGTAGCAAAGCACTTGCCCAGCAAATGTGTGGTTCTGGGCTCAGCTTCCAGTACAGGAAAGACAAATAGAATGCATTTTGGTATGTTCTAATTAGACCAGGACCAACTTTAACACACATAAAAAGATGGAGGAGGAGGACCGTGATGATAAATAATAGAACATTTTCTTTTTATTCCTGTGATGGTACAAATAAAATTTACTTCATTTCTTAAATAGACATGAATGAAAGGATACAGTATTGCAGTGCACTTTCTCATGATAATCCCTTCTTTTCCTTTGGAGACCTTGTCAGCTACTATTTAAAGAATAGTTCTCTTCCCAAAGCAAGAGATAGGCTTTGCTCACTGTTATTTATACACCACAAAGTTTATTTAAAGTAGAGAGTAGCACTGTGGAAGCTGTCTTCAGCTCCTGTCTATGCAGAACACACTTCCTGAAGGCTTGAGCTGGTGTGCTTGCTATGTTAAACAGTTGTGGCATGTTTTTTTTTTCCCCTCTACCATAGGAAATTCCTGGAATAACCCTTGTGACCGAAGAGATTGCATTGCCCCTCATGAAGGTAAGTCACTTCCTGTGAGAGACCAGGCCGCTGAGCATGACGGGGCCTGTGCCACCCCCAGTGTCACTGTGGTCCCACGGGAGATTTCAGACTAGCAGAGCGCATGGGGGTCCAAGCAGGGCGGGCTGTCTGGAGACTCCTTCCTCAGCTGTTAAATAATCATTGAGTGTGATATGACAGCAATTCTTAGGAATGTCTTTGAAGAAGAAAGTTATCTGAAGATAAGAGGGAATGACAGGGCTTGGTTCAAAGTGTACACAACTAATACATGGGCTTTAAAGTGGGTCTTACCAAAGGAGTCCTTGTACATTATCTCTGAGCCTGGGAACTCTTTTTTGTTACTTCATTTACAGTTACTCCCTCAACCATGTGTACACACACACACACACACACACACACACTCACACACACACACACCCCTCAACATTTCTTCCAATCTTATAAACCTAAGATCATTTCCAATCTTATGAAACAATGATCTCATATTCTTCTGGTTCTGTGAGCCAGCCTCTTCACTTCTTCAGGGTGATGTATATTGGCTCTAAGTCGTGTCAATCAAGCTTTGCAAACTTCCTTCTTGCCTATTAAACTGTGGCTCTCAGTATCTTTCAAAAGAGTTTCAGAGTTTCTGAGGGAGGATGAGATGGGGTGGGTTAAGTAGAAAAGAGTGTGCACATTGTTTAAATGAGGGGGAGAGGGTCTTTGGCCCAGTTTCCTTGAAGCTCTTTTCTTGTTGGCATTGCCTCCTGGTAATTACAGCTTGGTGTAGATGGAGAAATCTGTTTCTGGTGGGAGCAGTTCAGTATATGTTGCAGCCTTTGATTTACATTGGATTCTTTTTTTAAATTTTAGATTTTTTATTGTAAAGATAGTATACAGAGGGGTTACAGTTACATGAGTAAGGTAATGAGTACATTTCCTATCGAGCATTGTTACCCCCTCCTTTGTTTTTCCCTGACCATCCCTTTCCTCCCTACCTCTCCAACTCCTCTTCCCTTCCCCCCTCCCACCAAGTTGTAAAATTTGTTTTCAACATAGTATCTTATATATCTCATTGTTACAACCTGTATCCTTGTTTCAGCATTTTATTTCCCTTCCCCTTCCCAAATTAGAAAAATGGATATACAAGAAGCAGGGCACTGGAATCAAATAACGTGAAAACAGGGGTTATACCATGGGGGAAGAACACAGAAAAGAAACAAAAAAAACTCACATAGTACATTAAAAACAAGAGCGACAAAGAGAAAACCTCTGTGTCCCTATCTTGGGATTCATTTCATGTAGCATCATCTTATATGGTCATATGTACATAGCTTTTGACCTTTTCTGCTTGTCTTATAAGATCAGCCTAGACATATACTAGTTATTGCAAATAAGGGAAACCATGGGACCTATGTTTCTTTGGGTCTGGCTTACTTCACTTATTATTTTAGAACTGTGAAAGGCAGTCAGGACCTGAGTAGTTAGGGGAAGACTGGGGTGTTCGAGGTTTCAGTGCTGTACTGGGGTGAGAGAGGGCAAACTGGAGACAAGGCAAGTGGTTCTAGCTGTTGATCCTTAGAAAAAACTCTTAAAGATAGATTGACCCTCTGTCTCCAGGCAGAAGAGTAGGGCCACTGCAAAATGCTACTAGTGTATGCAGAGGAAAGGAGCAAGGGTCACAGGTATGTTAAGCTGGTATGTTTCACAGGTATGCTAATAGCTTCACAGCTATGTTATATTAAGGATTCCATTTGTGTGTGTGTGTGTGTGTGTGTGTGTGTGTGTGTGTGTGTGTGTGTGTATGTGTGTGTGTGTGTGTGTGTGTGTGTTGGTCCTGGGGCTTAGACTCAGGGACTGGGTGCTGTCCCCAAGCTTTTGTGTTCAAAACTAGCACTTTATCACTTGAGCCACAGCTCCACTTCTGGATTTTTTGGTAGTTCAGTGGAGATCAAAGTTTCACAGACTTTCCTGCCTGGCTGGCTTTGAATTGCCATCCTCAGATCTCAGTCTCCTTGAGTTTAGGATTATAGGCATGAATCACTGAAGCCTGGTTGGAATCATCCTTTCACTGTATTGTTTTTGCCTTTGCTAGTAGTCCTACCAAACCCCTAATACGTCTACTGGACAAACTAGAAAGATATGTCTGTTTGTTTGGGCTGGGGATTGAACCCAAGGCCTTGAGCATGCTAGGCAAGTGCCCCACTATTGTGTCACCCCCTTGACCTCCTGAATAGCTGGAATTATAGGCATGTGTCACCATGAGTGGCCTTAAGAGAAATCTTTAAAACAAATGATGTGTCACCTACAACTTTTAATCTATCAGCTATTACTTCCACTTCTTCTTGAGCATTGTCATAGCATGTATATTTTATTAAGTGATTTAGAGATATTTGATAAATACTATAAATTATACTATAAACCTTTTCCATGTGACTATACAAGCTAATGATTCTTCAGGATTCCACTGAATTTCTACATCTTAATTTGTGCAAACAACCTTTTGCTTTTGGAAATTTGGTTTATGACTAGATCCCACTTGAATGTTTCATGGAGGACTTAGAGCACAACTCAATGGCAGTGTGTTTGCCTACTGTATGTTTGGCCCTGGGTTCAATCTTCAGCATTATAAAATATTTGTTTGTTATTAAAATAATGTTGCAGTGAATATTTTTATAATATAATTTTTCTTCTGATTTCTTTCCCCAAGGTTAAATACAGGCATATCATTATGTGAAAGACCATGAGAGTATATTTTATAGCTTTTGATTCTTACTACCAAACTGCTATTGAGTACAAGATGTGAGAATATGTACTAATGAAAGGGATTTATGAGTTTACTAGTTTTATCCTAACCTTTCCCATGCTGTGTATTTACATTTATAAAAGCAAGTACAAAGGAATGACAGGAAGATTTTCTCTATCCTTCTTTCTTATTTATTTAGTCGGTTGTGGGGCCTGAACTCTGGGCCTGGGCGCTGTCCCTCAGCTCTTCACCTCAAGGCTAGAGTTCTACCACTAGGGCCACAGCACCACTTCTGGCTTTTTTGCTTATGTGATGCTGAGGAATAAAATTGAAGTACTCTTGCATGCAAGGCAAGCACTCTACCATGGAGCTACCTTCCCAGCCCATTATTTTTATTATTTATATTTTTTTGTTGGCCATTGGGCCTGAGAGTTGTCCCTCAGCTCTTCAGCTCAAGGCTAGCTCTCTACCACTTGAGGCACAGCGCCACTTCTGGCTTTTTCTGCTGATGTGGTACTGAGGAATCAAACCCTGGGCCTAATGCATGCGAGGCAAGCACTCTACCACTGAGCTACCTTCCCAGTCCCCTTCTTATTTTTAGAATATAATTTGGCTTTGCTTGTGAACAAAGTAGCTTTGGCTTATCATTTGCACTCTCTAGATATTGGTGGTTTTTTTTTTTTTCATTTTTCTCCTTACCCTCCCTTCCCCTTCATGAACTTGAGAGTCCATTGATGAATCTCTTGGTAAACCTAAAGAGCCACAAAGTTCCTTATAACCTGCTCTGCACAACTGGGACCTAGCAGGGAAGGCCGAGGGGCTCTTCTGAGATGGGCCTGGGATTCAAGATAAGATGATGCTGGTTTCAGTGGGACCACTTCCTCCATTGCTCCCTAGCCATCACGAGAGGCCCTGAGTGCACTCTAGTTCACAGGATACCTGGCTCCAGTGCCCCATTTCTTTCTCCATATCTGCTTGCATAATTCCACTCACTCGAAGCTGCCTTTGCCTCTGACCTACTTCTTATACCCCAAGTCCCATCTCAATTATATTGTGAGGGGCTCACTTGCAGGGGTGCCTCCACCACCTCCCTCTCACTCCGTTATCAATGGGGCTGCTCTTGCCATGCTCACCTGATGACTTGACTCCGAATACCCATGACCCGAGCCACCAATTACCTTTAGTATGTGTGCTGGCTGCCAGGCAGTATTGAGGCCCTAAGAGTTTGTTTACTCTGAGCACTGACTTCTTCTCCCCTTGGTCAGGGAGGGAAGGGCAAAGAGGCTAGACATGGATTTGCCTCCTGCTCTCTCTGTGAAGGATTTGATGTGAGGCAGTAGAGCACTTTCCAGATGTTTGCTATATTGCTGTGTCTGAGTGTTTGTGCCTCACTCCCCTAAATTCACACATTGAAGTCCTAATCTCCAAAATGGTGGCTTCAGGAGGTGGGGCCTTTGGAAGGTAACCAGGTCACAATCAGGATTCACATCTGTAAAAAAGACTAGAGAGAGCTAGCTTGTCTTTTCTGCCTTATGACAATGTCACAGTGAAAACACAGACATCCAGGAAGGGGGCCCTTGTCAGATGCTGGACATGCCCACTCCCAGTCTCAAGAACAATGAGGAGTAACTGTCTATTGTGTATGAGATCCAGCCTCTAGTATCTTGTTATAGCAGTGGAAATGGACTAAGACATGTGGATATGCTGGGGTAGACAAGCCAGTTCAATTAGAAGATTGTTACTTGAAAGGCAAAAGACTTCCTCATTTTACAAATGCTTCAGCAAGTAATGTTAAAAAATTTAATAAAGTGTACAGTGATGTCTGCCTTGTAAACACAAAGCCCTGAGTTCAATCCACAAGACCAAAAGAGCAAGCAAGCATGTATGATAGAAAGAAAAAGAGAAAGAAAAGAAGGAATGGGAAAGAGGGAAGGAAGGAAGGAAGGAAGGAAGGAAGGAAGGAAGGAAAGAAGAGAGGGAGGGAGGGAGGAAGGAAAAAAGAAGCAAGAAAAAAAGGAAGAAAAGAAAGAACATTTGTCATCAAATGTCTTTTTAAACTGTTCGTTACTCCAAGGAAGTATAACTTGACTTTCTAGTAGGAAAAGAAACCATTAAAAAATATTCAGGGCTGGAAAGGTGGCTCAGTGGTAGAGTGCTTGCCTTGCATGCATGAGGCCCTGGGTTTGATTCTTCAGCACCACACCAGCAGAAAAAGCAGGAAGTGGCGCTGTGGCTCAAGTGGTAGGGCACTAGCCTGGAGCTGAAGAGCTGAGGGACAGCGCCCAGGCCCAGAGTTCAGGCCCCATGATTGACCCCCCCCCAAAAAAAAAAAAAAGAAAGAAAGAAAAGAAGAAAAAGAAAAAATATTCAGCTGTAGGAAGCATGTGAAGAATAAAAGAAGAAAGCAGGGGCTGGGAAGTTGGCTCAGTGGTAGAGCGCTTGCCTTGCATGCCTGAGGCCCTGGGTTCGATTCCTCAGCACCACATAAGCAAAAAGAAAAAAGCCGGAAGTGGCGCTGTGGCTCAAGTGGTAGGGCACTAGCCTTGAGCTGAAGAGCTGAGGGACAGTGCTCAGGCCCAGAGTTCAGGCCCCACAACCGGACCAAAAAAAAAAAAAAAAAAGAAGAAGAAAGCAATGACTAACTCAATATAAAGATAAAAGTACAATCATGCTACAAATGAAGAAACAGGGTATTTGGTTAAAGGTATATTTAAAATGAGACACTTCTTTTGTTCATTTGTGTTTTATACGGGGTTCTTCTCTGTCACAGCCTAGCCTTCAGCTGTGATCCTCCTCCCTCAATCTCCTGAGTGCTGAGATGGCAGGTGTGAACCACCACGCCCCGTTCAAAACTGGACATTAATCACTGATTTAGAATTAAGCACTGACTCAGAGACTGAGATGCCAGCAAGACTTAAATCCCTCTCCCCAAACTTTGTGGCCTTGCAGAAGTGAGAGCTACAGCAAGGGTCCGGCAGGAGTAAATAGTTTTCTCTTATTGGGGAAAGAGTGCTACCTGGACTTTTCTTCAGCCAAAGACTTGTTATATACTATTTCACTTGTTATGCATTTAAAAATTACTTTAGTCAGGTAGAACATGAGTATAAATAATTGCTTAGCAAAGCATAAGACTCTTCTCTTTGACTGATGCCAATATAAGCAGATACCAACTACCTAAATAAAAGATTTGCTAGTGATCTGAAGTATCACTATCACTATATAATAGTGCACAATTTAAAAATTACCATTACTGCTTTGATAAAGATGTAGCACTGTCAGAAGTGTCACTGAACTATGTGGCAAATAATTGAATTTCCAGAGTTCCATTTGCACGTGTTTTTTTGGACAATGAGTTGCAATGAGTCCAACTAATACTGGACAAAATAACTTTATGTTGCCACAAAAAGTTAGTTATTGTAAACAGACTCTCAGGCTGGTAAACTCATGTGTGTGTGTGTGTGTGTGTGTGTGTGTGTGTGTATGTGTGTGTGTGTAGATGGGTTATCCTCAGTCCACTTCCTAGCTGATAAAAATGAAGGGAACAGACCCAAGATAGAGAATGCCTGTTTCCGTCTTCCTCCAGCAACTAGATTGTACTGCTCTTACATATAGTTTTGTGTAGAGACACAACATTCAGTTTTTAAGGTGATATGAGGGGATAGCTTAGTATTGGACTTCTCAGAGCATATGCTCTGTGAAATAGTTCATAGTCATATGTAGCAATTATATTTTAAAACTCCCATTTAGCCAGATGGCAGTGTCTTGTAATCCACTGAAGAGGCTGAGACCTGGAGGGTTGCAGTTCAAAACCAACTTCGATTGGGTTGGGAATGTGGCTTAGTGGTAGAGTGCTTTGCCTAGCATGCATGTAGCCCTGGGGTTTGATTCCTCAGTACTACATAAAGAGAAAAAAACGAAAGTGGAGCTGTGGCTCAAGTGGTAGAGTGCTCACGTCGAACGCAAAAGAAACTCAGGGACAGTGCCCAGGCCCTGAGTTTGAGCCCCAGGACTGGCAAAAAAAAAGAAAAAAGAAAAAGCACAGGGGCAGTGCCCAGGCCCTGAGTTCAAGCTCCACAAACCACAAACAAAACAAAACAAAACAAACAAGCATAAAAACTAACCTAGGCAGAAACATCTGTGAAATGACTTCTACAAGTAACTAGCAAAATGCCAGACTGGAGGTATGTCTCAAGTGGTAGAGTATCCACCATGAGCAAGAAAGCTGAGTGACAGCACACAAGGCCCTGAGTTCAAGCCCTTTTACCAGAATACACACACACACACACACACACACACACACACACACACACACACACACACACACACAAAATCATCCCATTAAAAAAGGGCCAATAGACTCAATCAAGTTGGCAAGGAAATAGTATATTTTTTTTGAAGTGGTGGTAGAAGAAGGAAATCTATTATTAGTCAAAAGACCTTGAACTTGCAGCATATAGCTCTATGATTACAGCCTTAGGAATGCTTCCGCTTAAAGCATCTTAATGTAGTGTGATGCCTGGCCAGCTTTATGTCCACATAGATATATAACTTATTGTGTTTGTGCTTGAGTTAGTGGATTGCCATGGTTCTCTGTATGGGATCCACTGAAGAGCCACATTGCATTGAGGCTCTAGCTCTCCCGGATGCGTCCTGGCACACAGAGTAAAGGGTTCGCTCCAAGTCGGCCTCCTCCCTAAGAAGATGCTGCTTAATCAGCAGAAGTAGGACTAAAGCCAGAGGGCCTTTTAAAAATGAGAGGCAGATGTTTATTCTTGGCAGAACTTTACAGATGAGACCAGTACCACAGGGCTGTTTTGTTTGGTTTTATTTTTTTGATCATTTGGCAATCCAAATCATAAACGGGAAACAGTCCTTAATTGGTCCTTTTGTTCAATTAACAGTTGTGACAGCCATTTGTTTCTTGGTATCCTAAGACACAAAATGAGATTCTTTCTCAAGAAGAGATTTGGAATCATTTTCCTTCTTTCAAAATGTAAAGTTAAGCCAGGTATGATGGCACCTGCCTACAGTCCCAACACTAGGGAAGCAGAAGTGGGAGGATAGGAAGTTACGGCAAGCCCGGGATTTCTGCTTTAAAAAAACCACGTGAAAACAAAACAAATGAAAAATTATTCCTTGAAAATCTGATTGCTTCTAATACCAGTGTCTTGCAGGAGAAGCTAAAATCATAGCTATCTTTTTTAGGAAACATTTTTTCAATAATATTTAGATTCTCTTAAGAACAATAATACCTATTAATGCAGAAAAGTCAGCACCCCCAGAAAAATACAGAAACAATTAAATCATTAATGGAGATATCCTACTGTGAGCATTAAAGCATTCTGCAGGCTTTTCAAGTCGTGGGTGATGGGACTCTGGCTAGGCATCTTCTTGTTGATGGGTACAGCATACTGGTGCCTGGTTACTCTAATATTTGATAGCTAACAGTGGCTTTCTGTCCTTGTAGTCCATCCCTGAGCATAACGGCAAGATGTTGGGCTAAGCTGGCAAGTGGAACAGATTCTTTCCGTCTAACATCTAACACCAACATCTAACATTTAATGTTGCCACTACTTTTGTTCTCTAGATCAGCGAGTATGCTGGTGTGAAATGGCACTCGGGGTCCCTCCCTGTAAGACAGAGCTCTAACACCAGATTTTTGAAAGGAATCTGTTGTCTAAAAAGCACTTAAAACCACCGAGTAAAAAGAAAGGGTTTGAATTTAAAATACTAAAAGTAGCCAGGCAGAACCATGATTCTTCAGCCAACTGCTCATTTATCACCTTTAGCCAGGGAGGGAGGGAGGGAGTTCAGTGTTTGAGAAGGGAAGGGGGCTGGGCTTTCTTGGATATATTGGAGCAATGCTCTCAGCCCTGGATCATCTTGGGAACTTGGAGTACTCATAAGATTCCGCCATACCCCCAAAACCAATGAAATCTCTGGCCAATGGGATGCAGATGGTTTTAAGAGCAGCCAAAGCTGGAAGTCTCACATCAGAGGCTGCCATCTTCACCTCAGGGAATAATGTGCTGCTGATTGTCTGCTTTGCTCTCTCTAATACTTTGCTTCTGATCTAACCATGATCCACATTTTGGTTTCCCAGTCTTTGGCTTGGAGCAACTCTCCTTATTCTCAGATTGATTTCCAATCCCTAGGCTGTATCTGTTTCCCAGATTTCCAAATACATCTTTCAATTTACAGTGATCTCTGAACTTAAATAATTTTTTTAAAAACCACAGCATGTCTGGTTGATACTAAAAAGTGACATATGTACTAGTTTTTTTTCCCTCTACTCTCTAAATATCTGTAAACTAGAGATGAAAATCAACCCCTCATTTCCCTAAAAGATCTATAAGTTCATGGGAGATTATTACTTATGAAATTTAAAAAATTGTCTTTAACAAGTTGTACTAAGGGGTTTTAATTCAACATGTCAGTTCATGGGGTGCTGTGTACCTTGAACAATATCATCCCATGACAGACTATTTCTAGGACTTTTGGTTAACATTTCTTGAATAAACGTTTTCGTTTTAGTATTTTTTTTTGTAGGTCATGGGGTTTGAACTCGGGGCCTCAGCTCTGTCCCTCAGCTCTTCAGCTCAAGGCTAGCGCTTTACCACTTGAGCTACAGCACCACTTCCGGTTTTCTAGTGGTTTATTGGAGATAAGAGTCTCACGGACTTTCCTTCCCCAGGCTGGCTTTGAACTGTGATCCTCAGGTCTCAGCCTCCTGAGTAGCTAGGATTACAGGCATGAACCACCAGTGTCCTGCTTAGTTTTAGTATTTTTTTGTTTGTTTGTTTGTTTGTGCCAGTCCTGGAGCTTGAATTCAGGGCCTGGGTGCTATCTCTGAGATTTTGTGCTCAAGACTAGGGCTCTATCACTTTGAGCTAAAACTCCATTTCCAGCTTTTTGGTAGTTAATTGAAATTAAGAATCTCATAGATTTTCTTTTTTTTTTTTTCAGGTAAGGGGTAGGTTTATTCAGTAGACCTGATGGGACTAGGCAAGGTTGGCAATCCACGTGGCTGGGAATGAGAGAGAGCTGGAAAAGAGAGGAAAGAGCTAGAGCAGAGAGAGAACAGAGAGAGAGCAGAGAGAGCTAGAAAAGAACAGAGAGAGAGGGGTAAGAACACAGAGAGAGAGCTAGAATAGAACAGAGAGAGAGAGCTAGAAACGAACAGAGAGAGCAGAGAGCTAAGAACAGAGGGAGAGCTAGAATAGAACAGAGAGAGAGAGAGAGAGCTAGAAATGAACAGAGAGAGCAGAGAGCTAGAAACGAACAGAGAGAGAGCTAGAATAGAACAGAGTGAGCTAGAATAGAACAGAGAAGAATCTCATAGATTTTCTTGCCTGGGCTGGTTTGAACCGTGATCCTCTGATCTCAGCCTCCTGAGTAGCTAGGACTACAGGCAGGAGTCACTGGTGCCTGGCTAGTTTTTAGTATTTTAAATTCAACTATTTTCTTTTTATTCAGTGGTTTTAAGTAATTTCAGGCAATTGATTCCTTTCAAAATTTGGTGCAAGAGATAAACTCTTTAGAGAAAAGTGCTTTATAAATAGTTTTTACCCACAGCCAGTAGAGGTTCCAGCTTTTCTGGAGTTTTTCCATGGACCTGGCAAGATTTTGTTTTATTTGTTAATCTTGCTGTTATAAGGTTAGGAAGAACGAAAAAATTTAAAAATGAAGGAGGAGAAAATAGGTAATTTGGGCAGGATTTTTCTTAGAAGCTACATTGGGAGCAGGATCTTTCAGTATCAGGGCATCATTTGAAGGGACAAAGCCAGCCAACAGGTAGGTGGAACATGACTTCTGTCCTCCCTCATCCTGTCCTGGGCAAGATCCGGTAAACCCTATCTTGGGACTGTGGTGGCAAAAAAGCAAGTGCAATAGCCTAATTGACCACTAGATGACACCCGCCACAAAACCAACTAGTTTCTTGCTTTGCCTGTAGTGATCCTGAGTCCAGACAGGCTATAATGACTTCCAGTCAGTCATTATAATGAGTTAGTCCTGTAAATGCCTGGAAGGTGTGTCTGATGTATTTTCTTTCAATAGAAATAAGAAACAAGGGATAGTGGAAAGGTACATTTATTTCTAAATAACAAAAATAGGAGGAACCATCTTTTTGGCTCAATCAAAAGAAAAAAGGGTCAGATTCGACTCCAGTGTTCCCATTTCCCTACTAATACTTCCTTAGTTTTTGAGATTTTATAATTGTCAAATGTGGCTTTTGGTACATTGATGAAATTTTCTTTTTTCTGGCTCTGATAGAAGGCATTGTAGGCTTCCAAGGCAAAAGCTTTGGAATATGATAATATTTTATTTTATTTTTATTTTTTTGTCAGTCGTGGGGCTTGAACTCTGGGCCTGAACGCTGTCCTTGCACTCTTCAGCTCAAGGCCAGCGCTCTATCATTTGAGCCACAGTGTCACTTCCAATGATAATATTGTAAAACATTATGCAACTCATTGTAATGATGACTCTAAAATCTACTTCCAATTAACTTTGTGCTTTCAATAGAAGTTTGGGTGACATGCTATTGTTTATCATTAGAGCATTTTCCATGGTTGAAGTATATTTTATTTACATTCTCTCATTTTCTTGGACTTCAGCCAAGTTGGTTACTATAGTATACAATAGCTCACTTTGTTTTTTGGTTTTTTTTTTTTGGATCCAGTCGTGGGGCCTGAACTCTGGGCCTGGGCACTGTCCTTCAGCTCTTCAGCTCAAGGCTAGCACTCTACCACTTGAGCCACAGCACCACTTCCAGCTTCTTTTTTTTTTTGCTTATGTGGTGCTGAGGAATCGAACCCAGGGCCTCAGGCATGCAAGGCAAGCGCTCTACCACTGAGCCACCTTCCTAGCCCCAGCTCACTTTGTTTTAGGGCCACTCATTGCCTAGCTGGCCCCATCAAATCTTTAATACATGTACATATTTTAGTAATAATGTATCATAAATCCAAAAAAAGAATGTATCATAAATCCATTTATCTTGGTTGCAAAAAACAGTTTATGCCATGTGCTTACACCCAAAATTCGAAATACTCAAGAGGCTAAGATCTGAAGGTCATGGTTTGAACCTAGACTGGACATGAATGTCTGTGAGATCTTATCTCCAATTAGCCACCAAAAAGTTGGAAGTGGAAGTATGACTCAAGTAGCACAGCACCAGCCTTGAATGAAAAAGCTAAGAAACAGCATTCAGGCCCTGAGTTTAAGCCCCAGAAGCAGTGCTCACATGCACACACATGCACACATGTGCGCGCGTGCGCGCGCACACACACACACACACACACACACACACACAAAATGCCAGTATGTCTTTCAACATTAAACAGTGTCAGCATTACATTTTATTACTAAAAATAAATATAGTCATGCTCCAAGCTGTAAATATTAGTAATTCAAAGATCCTTCTCAGGAGGCTGACATCTGAGGATCAGGGTTTGAAGCCAGCCCAGAAAGGAAAGTACAGTAAGACTCCTGTCTCCAATTAACTAGCAAAAAAATCCAGAAGTGGAGCTGTAGTTCAAATGATAGTGAGCTAGTCTTGAGCACAAAAGCTCAAGGATAGCTCCTCTGTCTGGAGTTTAAGCCCTAGAACTGGCACCCCAAAAAAATTAAAAATAAATAATAAAAATTTAAAGATCTAGTATAAGATAGTTGGACAACAGTGGCAATATAAAATCATTTCCGTCCTTTTCTTGATTACTGGGTTTTGAAACATGTTCTTGGATATAAATAAGTGTCACAGGAAAAGAAGCCTTCTTTCTTTACTCCAAATGGTAGGAACATTTTCTGGCTGAACTCAGCGTTGTTGACATCACTGAACTCGGAAAATGGCCCTCTAGGGAGGAAATGGCTTGATGTGTTTAATACAGGCTTCCCCTCTGAGCCCAACCCAGGGAAGTCCTGTTGGTTTGGGAAATGAGTAGCAGCTCTCTCTGTTATAAATGTGGAAAGAAATGAAGTAGGGAGGCCAGACTCTCTTAGACTTTCTATTTAGAATTCCTGTGGAACCAGTCACCTTGTGGGAGGGTTTCCTGGGGAGACGCTATCCCCTGAGAACTGGGGCAGTGGGGTTTGGGGGATCCTTACTGGGCTATGAGTCCTGGGCCGGCTGCTCAGGCCTGCTGTTTCTGTTTCTTGCAGGTCCATAGCTTTAAGGGCTACTGGGAAAGACTGAACACCAACCTCCAGTATGTCAAGTACACCAAGCCACGCTTACACTATCACAACAGCGTGGTCGGGAGAGAGTGGCACAACCTGATCTCTGAAGAGGTACTTATGGGTCAGGGAGATCAAAGCAGCCAGCAGGGCCACCATGGGTGCTGTGCCAGGCAGTGGTCATCCTGAATGAACTTTGCCGATCTCCCAATGGATAGGCAACCATCTTTGTTCTCTGATGATAAGACTGAAGGGCAAATCAAACACAGCACAGCACCTTTGTAGGGAAATGCAATTAATGCCTAAATCTCCAACTTGTATAGCTAAATATTAATTTTGGAAAATCTAGGTATTCTAGCCAGTCATCACTGGCTCATGCTGTAATTCTAGCTATTTAGAAGATAAGAACTGAGGAGCTCAGTTCAAAGCCATCCTGGGAAGAAAAGTCTGAGAGACTCCATTCTCTAATTAACCAGCAAAATACTGGATTGGAGGTGGGACTCAAATGGTAGAACACCTGCTATAAAACCAAGTGAGAATGTTAGGCCCTACTCCACAGGGGGAGGTTTTGGGGTGATGGAAGAGTCCCTCGTTTGACTGCGGTGGTACGTTGTGGAATGTGACTCTACACGTGTGAGATAATGATGTCAAGCTATAGGAAAACAAGTACCAATGCTGATTTCCTGATTTTGACAGTGTAGTCAGGTAAGGAACGTAAGGAGAGACCAGATGAGAATATGAGTCCCTTTGTAGTACTGCTATATATAGTTGATTTGAAACTTCCAGGAATTCTGTTGCTTCAGAATAAAACGTTTAAAGTTTTTTAATAGTTTTTTTTCATGATCTACAGAAGTTTGTTTCTTCTCTCTAAAACTCTTAGCTGTATGTGCTATGTTTTTGATGTAAAGGAAGTGCCATCCCAAAGAACCTTCACTTCTCATGTTCTTGACATATTCTCACTTCCAGAAAACAGGAAAAAGAAGGGCCACAGCATATGTGAGGAATATTCTTGATAATGCTCTAAAGTAAGTAAAATTTAAGGTTCTCATTTCTGTAAGACAATTATCTTTTATTAACCTTGGTGGTTACCATTTTGGAAGTAGCTTACTTTTGTTATGTGTCCTCAGCAAAATGATGCTATCACCTTCATGCACACAACCACTTGGGCCCTATTCTGTTTTTGGTGTTAGAGTTTCTAGGGGAAGAACTTATAGGTTATGCCTTCTATATTTGCACACTAGGATAGATGTTTTATAGTGTGTAAATGGGAAGGAGATTCTTGTTATAAAAGTACTTTTGAGAACAAAGGTAGATAGTAGGTTGATTTAAATTATTTTTTTGGGGGGGGGTCCGGTCATGGGGCCTGAACTCTGGGCCTGGGCACTGTCCCTCTGCTCTTCAGCTCTAGGCTAGCACTCTACCACTTGAGCCACAGAGCCACAGAGCCACTTCTGACTTTTTCTGCTTATGTGGTACTGAGGAATCAAACCCAGAGCCTCATGCATGCAAGGCAAGCGCTCTACCATTGAGCCACCTTCCCAGCCCCAGATGTAAATTCTTAAAACAAACAAAAACTACCAGCCCCCACTGGCTCACACCTGTAATTGTAGCTATTCAGGAGGCTGAGATATGTGGATCTCAAATTGAAGCTATCCCAGATAGGAAAGCCTTTGAGACTCTTATCTCCAATTAATGATCAAAAAGTCAGACATGGAGCTGTGGCTGTAGTGGTAGAGAGCTACCCTTGAGCAAAACATCTCAAGGGCAGCACCCAGGCCTTGAGTTCAATTCCTAGGACCAGCACAAAGAAACAGACAACAAAGTCCAACCCTGTTCGTGTGCTGGGGAGCTTGCTTTTATTTTGAAAGTGTATTTTCTGGATACATGAGTCATCTTAGAGTGCTCAAAGTATAGGCCTAATGCCAACCTCTGTTCTATTTTTTGTCTTTATTAGTCGCAATAACTGAGAGCTGCAATTGTTCTAAATTATTGCCTTTGATGGCACTAACAGGCTTTGAGATGTATAATTGCTTAATGTGGCCTTTTGTACATCACTTAAGTTTTTTTTTTTTTGAGGTTTCCAGTAGCCTGAGAAGAGTTTCTGTACTTTGATGGGTTTTTAGAGAAGGTATAGTGTTGTGGCTTAATCTTTTTTTTTTTTTTAATGCTTCCTGTGTGAATAACATGACTAATTTCTTTGTAGGGTGATTTCTAACATAGAAGCAAGGAATTCAGGTAAGAAAAGACCTGTAGGCTTCGTATTCTAGAATAAAGACCTGCAGGTCATTGCCTCTTGAAAAAAAAAAAAAAAGAAAAGACCTGTAGGAAAGCTTTCTGGATGTTAGTCTTTTGTTCTTAGCACTGTTTTTCCTACCATTGGTTGGCAAAGAAATTACTTCCGGTAGGGTAACCAAGGCAATGCCCTTTAAAGTGACATCCTTAGTGGCCATATCGCCATTGCTACAGCTGTGTTGGTTCCAGGGCCTTCAGGATCAGCTGCTGAGTGTGCTTTTGCTGGAGGAGTCACTGGGAGCTTGCCCTCGGCTTTTCTCATTTCTCCTTTCACAGTAGCTCTAATCAACACGCCCTCTGGCGGTGCTCACAGCATGCACTTGGGCAGTCAGTCCTCTTGGTCTGGACTACTTTCCCTCTAGCTGTGTGATCACACAGGGCCTTGCATTTGTATGTGCCTTGCATTTTGCCTAAAAGTTGGGTGTGTACTGGGCAAGGTTTTAGTCCAGGGGAGGAGACTGGGCTCTGGAGCCAGAGAGAGAACTAGACTTAAATTTTGGAGCTGTCACATGCTAACTGTGCTCCTCTGCTTCCTGTTGGCCCTTTTGTGCCTTTTGTGTGTCTTCCTCAGGGGTAGAGTGAGGGGCGATGGGTTCATGTGGGTCACACCTAGCACAGTGCCCCCAGTGCCTGCGGGAATA
The DNA here is from genome assembly GCF_019054845.1 of Dipodomys spectabilis. Taxonomy (NCBI): domain Eukaryota; kingdom Metazoa; phylum Chordata; class Mammalia; order Rodentia; family Heteromyidae; genus Dipodomys; species Dipodomys spectabilis. The sequence continues at coordinate 14,951,035 of NW_024870766.1, forward strand.
GGAGGCGGCAATTTGCCCTTGTGAGGAGGATGTAGTAATGCTGCTGTTTCTAAACCGAGTGGTGGGCGAAAGAGGCTGGAGGAGGTTCTTGCAGGTGATAAATGGGTGTGTGTGTGTGTGTGTGTGTGTGTGTGTGTGTGTGTGTGTGTGTGAGAGAGAGAGAGAGAGAGAGAGAGAGAGAGAGCAAGAGAGAGAGAGAGCGCTGTACTGGGGCTTGAACTCAGGTCTCACACTCTTGTTTGGCATTTTCCCACTAAGGCGGTGATCCACCACTTGAACCACAGCTCCATTTCTGGCTTTTTGGTGGTCAATTGGAGATAAAAGAGTTTCATGGGCTTTTCTGTCAAGACTGGCTTTGAACTGAGACCCTCAGTTTTCTCAGCCTCCTAAATAGCTAGGATTTCAGGCAAGAGCCTGCTTGCCTGGAGATATTATTTTATTTATTTATTTATTTTTGGGTCTGGTCATGGAGCCTGAACTCTGGGCCTGGGCGCTGTCCCTCAGCTCTTCAGCTCAAGGCTAGCACGCTACCACTTGAGCCACAGTGCCACTTCTGGCTTTTTTTTTTTTTTTCTGTTTATGTGGTGTTGAGGAATCGAACCCAGGGCCTCATGCATGCAAGGCAAGCGCTCTACCACTGAGCCACCTTCCCAGCCCAGCCTGGAGATATTATTAACTGGAGGAACTTAGCCTGGGGGATCTGGGGGAGGGGGCAGTTGAGAATAACTAGGCACACACCCTTTTGCTGGGGACCGGAGGAACACCTACAGGCCTCATGAAAGCCAGCCTTCATTAAAGAAGCTTTGATGTCCCTTCCTGTTTTATGTCCTGGAATGTTTAGATCTCTATTGGAGGACCTACACAGAAATTAATTTAGAGCCTGTGTAATTTAACACCTGGTCGCTGTGCACAGCCCAGTGAATCAATCGTGCCAGTGAGCTTGTCCCCAGGGCAGCAGCCTCTTCTGATATAGCCAGGCCATTTGTGCCTGAAGCCAGGTACCCTGCCCTGGCAGTCAGGGTGTGAATGTGGTAGATTCAGAGTGATCCTTGTTGCATTGCTGAGGTACAATGTGGAAGATGCTGCTGCTGTCTTGGGGTTCTGATCCTGCCTGTCCCTCCTCCCCTGCTTATAGAGCTTGTCCTGTGGCCCTGCCCCTGTTTGTGTGCTGTTGTCTGTCAGTGCTTCTTAGGATCCTTCAGGACACTTCCCCATCCTGTCACATGCTTTGACTGGACCTGCTTCCTGTGAGGAATACTGTCTGAGACACAGAGTCCTGGGAGACTCAGGGATGTTGGGCTCATGGTTTACAATTCCCTCTCAGTCCTGAGAGCTAAGTAGGATTGGAGGGTAGGACTTCTTCTCAGGAGCCAAGGGCCGTGTCTCCCAGAAGAGTCATCAGCCAGCTGGACAGGGCAATTATTCTGCCCTCTGGTCCTGGCCCTGGGCCTGGGGGTGGGGAGAGCCAAGTGAGAGGGTAGGGCTCTCTAGTCTTGGCAGGGCCAGTCATGGTGAAGAAGGGGCCTGTTTGATTGACCTAGCGACATTATCAGTCAGATAACTTGTGTCCATTAGGATTGTGCGTCACGGTAGTTGACTGACTCCTAGGCTCAGTAACCCCCACAGTCACCCAATAAGGGGCCAGGAAGTAAGAGGGCCAGGCAGCCCACTGAGCCCCACCAGCCCTCAGGCTGTGCGCCTCCTTGAGGTTAAGAGAGGCCTGTGTCACTGTCCCTAGGGCAGCAGAGCTTCCTGGATGACCACAGGTTCTCTGGTGGAAGAGAAGTCCCAGAGAGAACGCAGAGGCATTAGGAAGGTGCCCCTTGATTTTGCTCTGTTTTATAGAGCCCTGCGCATCACCCAAGGGACAAGCTTGCCTTGTTAGACCAGGCCACACTGACACATTTTTCACCTCATTATGGAAATGTTACTTTCCCCCATAATTTAGAGAAGGAAACTTCAGGTGGATTCTTCCTTCTTACCTGCTATTTCCTGAAAGTTATGGTATCCTTGCTCTCTCCAGAGCCAAGATTAATGCCGCTCTTGCAGGAGGATGACCACCACCAGCGGCTGCTCATCGGGCTGGTAAGTGGTTTCCAGGTGTGGCAAACAGCAGGCCCCAAGTAGAAGAAGGAATGGCTAGTTATTACCTCTCTTCCTGATCATATTTTCTGCTTATTTGAACAAATAATAGTTGCCAGCTCTGTAGTTCCTATAGGTCTAGTGATAAACCATACATACATGATTTCTGCACCCCATCCCCACCCCTTTTTTGTGCTAGTATCAAGGTTTGAACTCAAGGCCTTGTGTTTTCACTTTGCTTTTTTGTCCCTCATAACTAGAGCTCTACTACTTGAACCACACCTCCCGTGCATTCTCCTAGTTAATTGGAGGTAAAAGTTCATCCACTTTTCTGCCTGTGATGACTTTGAACCTTGATCCAAGATCTCAGCCTCTTAACAAGCTATTATTATAGGCATGAGCCACTGGCAGCTGCAATTACTGCCCTCTTGGGAGTAAAGATTAATTAATCGTACCAACAAATACATAATCACATAAATGATGTGTACACAGAAGCATATAATCAGAGATACTAATTTTAGTTTGAATCTTTAGTGTGTAATCAATAAAATACTTAAAACCAATGTGGAAATTTTAAATAAAGAATTAATGATTAAGTATTTGGAAAAAAATTCCAAGCAAATTAGTTTTTTCCTACCTAAAGCATACCACCATTTATGCTACAAATAAGCAAAAATTTCAACTATTTAAAGGAATTTATTACAAGAAATTAAACCATATAAAAGAATGTGAATTAAATAAGGAGAGAAACAATACTGAAATAGAGAAAGCTATTAAAATATTATGGAACATAGATAAGAAAAACAGACTTGAGTGACTAAAATCCTAAACAACAAACAACAATCATAAAGCTAAGTAAGAAATTTGGAAAACGATATGTAACAAATGTGATAAATGATTGCCTTTGGCAAATGAAGTTGATAAATCATTAACAAAATGGTATGCCATTCTAAGGGAAGTAGTGGATCAATTTTCCAAAGTAAATGGCCAAAATGTCTAGATTGGGGAGGACATAGAAAATGGTTGGCATTAGCAATCCTATGACAAATAGCACAAATGGGTTTCTTTGTTTTTGTTGGCTGACTATCAAAATGGCATACATTTAAAATTTATACTAGCAAAGAGAGAGGTGTAGGGTCTGGCTAGTCCCCTGAAAGGTGCTGTGCACAGCATAGTGGGCCTAAGAGGCACTATGGTAGTAGCTTAGAAGTCTTAAGTCCTCAATCCAGCAAATTGCATTTCTAGGAACTGAATTGGGGATATAGCAAATTATTTTCTAGAATTTATTCCTGTGGTGGTGGTATTAACAATAGTAAAAATATGTCTCACAAGAAAGGAATAAATCAATACTAGAACTTTCATAACATACTATACAACCATTGAAAACAGTGTGATAAAGACACTACCATAGGAAAAATAATACATGAAGAAAAGGTTATAAAACTTTAGAATGGGGGGGGGGCTGGGAAGGTGGCTCAGTGGTAGAGCGCTTGCCTTGCATGCCTGAGGCCCTGGGTTCGATTCCTTAGCACCACATAAGCAAAAAAGCCGGAAGTGGCGCTGTGGCTCAAGTGGTAGAGCACTCACCTTGAGCTGAAGAGCTGAGGGACAGCGCCCAGGCCCAGAGTTCAGGCCCCATGACCGGACCCCCCCAAAAAACCCCCCCCAAAAACCAAAAAACAACTTTAGAATGGGTTTACATACCAGAGCAAAAGATAAAGCACCCCAAATAAATGGTGGTCAGTCCGACCTGTTACAGGTATGAATGGGTCGATTATGACTTATCTAACATATATCCTGTTTTCAGATGGTGTCCGAGCTGAAAGACCATCTTTTGAGACACCTACAGGGAGTAGAAAGGAAGAACATTGAACAGTTGGCTCTGGACTATGTTTCCAAACTGGTTGGTTTTGCTTTTTCTCCTTGTCCCCACCTGACTCCCTATCCTGGGTATAACCCTCAGAATGTAGGTCAGGGAGCCATTTGTATGTTTCTCAAATTAGGTTCGAAAAGATCTCCCAGCTTCCAATCAGTAGATTCGGCACTACAGATTGAGGGAAGGGAAATGAGAACAATGAACAAAGAGAACTTGTTGATTGCCCTCCCTCAAACTCGTGGGGGCATAGAGCAATAAATTGAGGATGGTTGCCAAATCACCTTATGAAACAGTAGGCATGATTCTTTACCTGGAAGTCTATGAATACATGAGAGAACTTGAACCACAATTCTTAACTAGTGCCAACAGTCCATTAGGCCAGAATCCAGCTTGTTGTATAAATATTACCACATTGGAATCTGCTGATATACTGGTAGCCAGGTATTAAAGTTGTGTGATACAGAACTGGGCATGGGAGCTCATGCCTGTAAGTCCAACTTGTTTGAGATCATTCCAGACAAAAAGTTAGTGAGACCATCTAAACAAACAAGGTGGGTATGGTGGTAGAAGTAAAATCCCATCTACTCAGGAGCTGTAGGTAGGAGGCTCAAAATCTGATGCTTGCCTGAGCAAAAACACAAGATCTTATCTTAAAAATAGGGGTGGTTCAAATGATAGCAATGTGTAGCAAGTGTAAAGGTCTGTATTCAAATCCTGGTAGCACCACAAAAAAAAAAAGAAAAAGAAAAGAAGAAATTGTATGGTACAAATTAGATTCACACCAGTTCACAGGCAAATTTTTAAGAAATGATGTAATGAAGTTGAGTTTTAAAGTTGTCTTAGGCCTTTTAAAAAGCATGGAGTTGAGGTGCGATCTTATTTTGGAGCTGGAACATTTGGAACTAAAACATTTAAACAGAAATAGAAAGAATGCTTCCTTATTTCTCCAAGTTTGGGTAAGACTGGTATGCAAATGAGCCATATATTTGAGCATATATTTGTGTGGTGACCTTTGGAAAATGAGTTAAGTTTATTTGCTAGGACTGATTTAATTTTTTCAAGCTTAAAAATTTCAGCCTGTATTGTAGTCCTTCATGTCTGTTTTTAAAAACATTTGAATCTCTATTGGAAGATTCGAGTTTCATAATTCCTACTATATTAGGAGAAGTTGGGTATTTTTGTATCCTGAGTTTCATGATCAGGGCACTGAAACATTTCTTCTTGCCAGTAGAACTGTAGCAAAGAGCTCACTTTAGGAACACATGGATGATTTGCCCCTTGTTGACCCACTTGCTTTCTTGGTCTTCTGCCTTTTTTTTTTTTTTGTGCCAGTCCTAGACTTAAACTAAGATCCAGGGCGCTGTCCCTGAGCTTTTTCAGCTCCCGACTAGTGCTCTACCACTTGAGCCACAGCTTCACTCCCCTCACTCCCTTGGTGATTACTGTAATTGGAGATAAGAGTCTTTTGGATTTTCCTGCTGGACTGGCTTTAGCCATGATTCTCAGATCTCAGCCTGCTGAGTAGCTAGGATTAGACATGTGAGCCACCAGTGCCTAGCTTTTTCTGCCTCTTTCTAAAAGTAAAAATATTAGATCTTCCTTTTGTTGACTTCAGATTTTGCTTTCCAAAGTCTTAAGAAGGGTTCTCATTCAAGCATCACTTCTTACGTGCATTAAAATTTTGATACTAGCTTGTGTTAACCCTTTATCTCAGAAGCTCAGGCAAATGTCTCTGCCTGGCCTGGCAGCAACCAGCAATGTCTCCTCTAAGGAAAATGGCTGCAGTCTTCCTACACTGTAGCCAAGGATGTTGCCACAGAACTTGATTATATTGTTTACATATTTTCTTGATTCCAACCAGAGACAAACTGAGACTGTATCAGTGAGCACAATGCTTGCTTGCTGCACATCTCTGTAGATCCCTCCACAAGTGCAATGTACCAATTCATGGTGGATAGTGCTGTGGAGACTGCCCTTCTGCTAATAGGCTTCTTGCAAAATTATATTGGTTCTGGGATAAAGCCTAGGGCACAGAGGCTCTCTACCTTGCTCGATATGGTTCTGACTGAATGAGCACCAGCTTTTAGGAAGCAGGCCATCTAACTTTTACAACAGCCCCACTGAGCACTTCCCCATTATTGTCAGAAGAGGACACAGATCTGGGAGGAGAGGTGACTTGCCTAGGTAAGGCAACTACATAGCCAGGTCTTGTGTGTACTGCTTGTACTCACAGATCATGCTCAACACCTCTGTGCCACACTGTCTTCTTTCTTCTACTACCAGCTCCTGGCCTTCAGTGTCACAGGCCTAGAGTAAAACCAGTGGCACTTGCCCTTCCTTGACGGGAGAGGGACTGTAAATGTGAACGGTGCGGCCAGTTAGTTGGGGAAGCCAAGCGGGGCATCGCCCACACAGACAGAGGGGGCTCTGTTACAATCTGGGTCACATTTGCAGTCTTCCCAATTTGGATGTCAGTGCCTCTGAATTGACCTCTGAAAGGCTGATTGTGTGTTGTGTGTTCAAAAGCCAGCTGCCCCGACTGTGTGGGTCAAAGCTGTAGAGGAACAGCTGGAGGGCCAAGTGGAAAAGAAGATGAGTGTGGCTAACGGGTTATCTTCATCCTCTAGCTGGATCTCATTTGCCGCATCCTGGAAAGCACCTGGAGGAAACACAAGCTTAACCCTTGGGTTCTCCGCTGGTATGCCAGTTTCTTCCCCTCCCCTTCATTGTGACGGATGAAGAGTTGACAACTCTGATAGCTGCCTGCTTATGCAAAGTCCTTTTGAAATTTACTGCTTCAAAGCACTTACCACCAGCTCTAGCAATGTCTACTGTAGTTTATTTATTTTTACCCAGAATTTAAAGGAGGGGGGACACATGAATCTGGTACTACATGAAAGGGAATTTCAGTTGATGCATCTTATAATTCTATTCATTGATTGATTATAATTCTATTCATTGATTGATTGACCAATAGAATCTTACTATGTAGCCTAGCCTGGTCTTTTTTTGTTGTTGTTGTTGGTCATGGGGCTTGAACTCTGGGCCTGGGCGCTGTCCCTCAGCTCTTCAGCTCAAGGTTAGCACTCTACCACTAGAACCACAGTGCCACTTCTGGCTTTTTCTGCTTATGTGGTGCTGAGGAATCAAACCCAGGGCCTCATGCATGCAAGGTAAGCACTCTACCACTGAGCTGCCTTTCCAGCCCCCTAGCCTGGTTTTGAATTTGTGAACCTTCTGCCTCCAGGTAAGGAGTGCTAGAATTATAGATATGTGCCATTCTGCCTGGCACAACTTATAATTCATGAGCTTACTGCCCTGGATCAATTCTAGGGTTTAGGCTGATGGTCAGTGTCACCTGCATGAGTCTTTTCATGGGATACAGAGTTTCATGACTATTGTGAATCCTTGGTGGCTGGAGCCCGCAGGCTTTCAGAAATGCGCTTCATGGCTGACATGCTGATTTGTTACTTTTACCCAGCAAAAGGCCTAACAGTGCTGCTGAGTTTGCAGTCTTTCACACCATGACCAGGATTTTGGAAGCTACCAGCAGTTTGCTTTTACCTCTGCCTCCTGGTGAGTCTTGGCTCCTTTGTCCTTTGGTGTCTTGACAATGTTCTTTCCTGTTCACATGGTTCCCAGATGTTACAAATTCCACAACGAGACTTGTGTGCTAATCATTGTGTGTCTGGTGTCACTGAGAGATGGGAACTGAGGTTACTTTCTGCTGCCCAGATTTCTCCTTACTGAGAAACTATGTTGCAGCTTGTCATTCCTTTTTGGGGGAGCCCCTGCTGGTTCCCTGAAATTTTCAGTGGATGTTGTTTCTCATGTACATGGTTAAAGGTAATTGCTTTTCCAACTTTCCTGGACAATTGGTTCCTGTCTCAGACATTTAGCCTGGGCATACAGAGTCTGAAGCTTTTCCATTTTCTTTTCTGTCTTTGCTATAGAATTCTAAACATATTAAACTGTAAAATCTTTCTTTTTTTCATAGAGTAAGCCTTGCCTTCATTTTGCCTAAGAAGGGATCGATCCAAAGGCAAAAATATATACTTGGAACTTTATTCCCATATGATATTTAGTTGTGATAATACAAAGAAGGAAATGTGAACGTTTTCTTTAAAGAATTTAGTAGACTGAAGGCCCCAGCACTAAACTCAACTAAGTCATCATTCAGTAACATGATCAAATCTGTCCCACTAGAAAGGTTGGAAATACTGGCTGATTCTTTGTTCACTCACTCTAGGATTCCACACTCTGCACATGATCCTTGGGGTCAACTGCCTCCCTTTGCATAACCTACTACATTACGTTGATAATGGAGTGTTGCTGCTTACCGAGACAGCTGTCACACGGCTCATGAAAGGTCAGAGGCTCTACAGAGTGCACATTCCAACCTGGGCAACCCCAGGGCTCACTTCCTGGAGTGTGCCACATAGAGGGTCTGGCTAACTCAGAAGGGTCCCATGCTTGGGGTCTACTGCTCTGCAATAACTCTTGAAATTCTTAATATTTGACACATAGCTCCTCATTTTCGTTTTGCCCTAAGTACCACCAATGATGCAAATGGTCCTATTGAGTACATTCCATTTCCTGGAAGCATCCTTTGAGTCTATTTGAAATGACTTTTTTCTCCAAGAGGCCCCAGACAGCTCTTAGGTTGCTTTTATTTGTATAAGAGGACACTTGAGGCTAGGAGTCTCTTAAGTTGATTGCCCATAAAAGTATAATGAAATAGCTTACTTTCATCTGATTAACTCTGTCATCTCTAAGTTTGACTTGAAATGTAAGAAAAGCTAATGAGAGAGGTGCAGTGTTTATGGGCATTTGACCATTGAGTAAGATCTCTAGTGGAATCACTCTCACTTCAACGATCAAAGTGTGTGGTATTTTAATAGCTGAGTTGTGCTAGTATATACTAAAGCATTTGCCATTCCTCAAAGTATATTCTGTTTTAAGTTTGTCAGATGTCTATTTAGCCTTCTGAGATTAGCTTGAGAATGCAAAGTTGGAATACATAGTATCAGGATAAACTACTCAAATATTAAAAACTTGATGAGGGATATAACTGGATTTTTTTTGTCTTATTTGCCAATCTCTCACTTTCTCATAGATCTGGACAACACAGAGAAAAATGAAAAACTAAAATTCGGCATTATTGTGCGGCTTCCTCCGGTAATCAGAATTTTATTTTCCCTTAAGCCTTGGCACATCCTTTTCCAATTTCTTCTTTCAAGAAAAGCATTCACTGGCTTTTGGAACATTCTTTCTTTTTTTTTCAGCCTTTTCCAAGAAACCCTATCTGCTCCCACCCCTCCGCTGGTTGTCCCCACTGGACCTACTCACTGAGAACAGCTAGTCATTTTCTCCTCTCAGGAAACCACACTAATATTTACATTTGAGTCTGAGGAGGAGGGAGAGGGGAAACATGTGCTTTCACTATTTAAACTGATAAGCAATTTAAATACAGGTGAGGTCAGGAGGTTCTGGAACTACATTTCCTCTGCCCACATTTCTGCCTGTAGGGAAACATTCCTAGTCAAAGGAAGAATGAGAAACATATGGGAAAAGTTATAAAGGCACTCCTTGTTTCCTTTTTTTTCTTTGTGGGAGATGTTAGCTCTCTGAGTCAGAAATACTATTAAGACTATGAAAGCCCACAGGCTTTTGAACCTCGGAGTTTGCAAACTTCCTCCTCCCAGGAGACTGCCCCGTCTTGTTTACCTTCCTTGAACACTGTACCTCTGGCACAGGTCTCTTTCTGTAGAGACATTCAGTTTTCTTCACCCCAATGGATGTCCATTGGCTTTCTGGACCTAGTGTTCTTGCTTTGTATCAGTCCTCCCCATCCTAGGCTTCCTGAGTTCAGCAAAGAACACAGAGACTATTTTCTGAGGCTGTCTCTCTGGGGGAATGTTGTAGAACATTTGGTTTAGTCTCCAATTTTGACTTATTGCCTCAGACTCTTGGGGGAATTTAATTCCCCCAAGAATAGGCAAGACTATGGCAGAGAAATTGCTATAAGTCTGCCTGCAAGGCTGATTTTTTTGTTAACATGTCACTTAGGGTTTGCATCCCCATCTCCAGCTTTGATGAGTAGTAGCAGCAGCAAAATCTGGCAGCCTCAGTGTATAAACTGCTTTCTTCATAGCAACATTTGAGAATAGTTACTCAGAATTCAGAAGCACACCTTCACAGCAACATGGACTTTTCCCACCAGCTACTAGTCATGAAGGGCCTGTCTTTACAACAACTACCTACTTTGGACTGAGGTTTGAAACTATGGAGATGAGCTACCTAATGAACAGGGAGATAACAATCTTCTCTAATACATGTTTTAACCTTTTTTTTTTTTTGTTCGTCGTGGGGCCTGAACTCTGTGCCTGGGCACTGTCCTTCAGCTCTTCAGCTCAAGGCTAGCGCTCTACCACTTGAGCCACAGCACCACTTCCAGCTTTTTCAGCTTATGTGGTGCTGAGGAATCAAACCCAGGGCCTCATTCATGCGAGGCAAGTGCTCTACCACTTCCCAGCCCCCATGTTTTAATTTTTACAATAGCTTATTGGTCAGAAGATCTGCCGACTTTGGGATCATCCTGTGAGTTCCAACATCATTTCGAGGAACCACGTGACGCGACTGCTCCAGAACTATAAGAAACAGGTGACTCAGCTCCCACCTGCCCATTCTAATGTGTCCACACGGACAGACATTCTACTGCTTATCACTTCCTTTAAATTTGGGTTTGTTCTAGAGTCTCAACTAATAGCACACATGGTTTCCCTTTAAGGCTCAGAATTCTGTGATCAAAAAGTCATCATTCACTGTCGAATTTTTGCCTCTCAACTACTTCATTGAAATTCTGACCCATCTAGAGTCCTCCAATCAAGGTAATTCACTCCTCTGCTTGGTTTCCTCTTTATCCCCTTGACCCATTTCCCTGTTTCTGGTTTTCTTCTTCATATGCCCCTTACTTATGAGCAGATCCTCACTGAAATGGATTTTCATTAGCCATTATAAGTCAGGTGCCAGTGGTTCCTGCCAATAATACTAGTTTTTCAGGAGGCTGAGATCTGAGGATTGTAGTTTGAAGTCAGCTTGAACAAAAAAGTCTATGAGGCTCTTATTTCCAATGAAAAAACTGGAAGTGGAGCGGTGACTCAAGTGATAAGAGTACTAGCTTTGAACAATAAAGCTTAGGGACAGGGCCCAGGCCCTGAGTTCAAGCCCCAGGACCAGCACACACACACACAAAATCCAATTACAATAAGCTTCTTAAGTTACCAAAGGAATAATTAGCTTTAAAGTTTTAAAGTGTTGAGCAGACTTAATGCATGTTTGGTTAATGTGAAGTCTCTTTCTTAGTGCTGAAGTATACTCTGTATTCTCAGAAAAACATGTTTTACTACAATATAAAATAATAATGAGCAAATGGGCTCATAATGGGCTCCATGGTGATCACATACATACTCTCTTTTTTTTTCTCCTGCCAGCTCTGTGTGATTTTGAGGGCCATGACAACGTGGATGCAGAATTTGTAGAAGAAGCAGCACTGAAACACACTACCATGCTTTTAGGTTTATAAAAGAAAAAATGCAATTGGATCTGCTTCCAATTTTAATAGTCCTCATTGGTCTTATGCCTGCTGGGAATTCTTTTGCAATATTTATCATTGGAATATACTACTCAGCCATCTAAGTTTCACACTGATACTCATTCTAATTTTGAGATAAGCAGTCAAGCATAAATAACTACAAACGACATAAGAAGACACACAACGGCATAAGCAGTGCTCTTTTTAGTGGTTTAAGAGGCCAAAAGTTGGTCTGGGAAGGTGGCCCAGTGGTAGATGCTTGCCTTCCTTGCCTGAGGCCTTGGGTTCAACACCTTAGCACCACATAAGCAGAAAAAGCTGAAACTGGCACTGTGGCTCAAGTGGTAGAGCGCTAGCCTTGAGCTGAAGAGCTGAGAGATAATGCCCACACCCAGAGTTCAAGGTCCATGACCAAAAAAAAAAAAAGAGGCCAAAAGTTAGTATTGATTGCACTCTGAAATAAAATTGACATTAAAACTTCAGGACTGGACGCTGAAACTCATACTTCTAGTCCTATGTACTCAGGATGTTGAGATTTGAGGACTACAGTTCCAAACCAGTCCAGTCCAAAATCAATTGGTTCATCTCCAATTGACCAGAAAGAAGTGGAAGAGGAGGCGTGGAGCTATCGCTTCTGGTAGAGCACCAGTCTTGAGGGAAAAATGCAAGTAAGAGCATAAGGCCCTGAGTTCAAGCCCTAGTACCTGCACACACACACACACACACACACACACACACACACACACACACATTTATGAAACAGTGTTTAGAAAAGCTGAACTAGTTGCACCACTGAAAATCACATGGAAAAAGCAGAAAAAAATAAATATTGCAGAATAACTACTTGGAAAGAGGCTTTAAAAAGACTGAATTTGGTCTAAATCACACCTGCTTTTCCAGTACAGGGTGATTTATAACAAGGAATAATGGGTATATATAGTGTTTAAATAGTTTTGGTGATAGTTCAGATAAAACTGTTTAATTTTTATATTTATAAAGTTAGTAATATTGTTATTAAAAAAGACTCAAATGCTGAAAGGTTTGGTCTATTTTCTGAGCAAGATTTGAGTGAAGGGGGCTGGGAATGTGGCTTAGCATTAGAGTGCTTTCCTAGGAAGCCCTGGTTCAATTCCTCAATATGACATAAACAGAAAAAGCCAGAAGTGGCATTGTGTCTCACGTGGTAGAGTGCTAGCCTTGAGCAAAAGCAGCTCAGGGACAGCGCCTATGTCTTGAGTTCAAGCCCCAGACTGCCAGTTTATAAATATTTCATTTTGGTGAGATTTTGAAAAATCTGATATCAGAGCTAAAATAATCATGAGTTTATTGGCAAAGGATATTATAAAGATATGAATTATAAAGAAAGATAAATTAGAGCAGACGTATTTTTGTAGTAAATCGATTCTTATTAAAAGGACAATGTCTTGTTATGACATTGCTTGGGAGATGATCAGATTCACACTGCTTTTTACATGATTTAGATTTACTAACAGCATCTTCAGGTGTCACGTGGACAGCAAATTTTGCCTTTGTGATACTTGGGGTATTTCCCGTTGTGGATAGTTGTTCTGACCTTTTAAAGGGCACTTTTCTGAAATAGTATTTATTTTTTAATAGACAAAGATGACTCCGTTTCTGTATTTCTTTGACAAGTTATTTATTTTTTACAGTTACAGCACTTGGCTTACTATATATTTCTGAAATGTAATCACTAGAAAGAAATAAATGAGCAATTGAAACAGATGCATTGACATAATTGTGGGAGCATCCTGTGTCCCACAGAATGTCATGTGGGATGTAGGTCGTGCATGTCAGAGGAACGCTGTGGCTCTCTGTGGTTGGCTGTGGTCCCTTAGGGATCTGTAGTGCTTAGCACAGTTGTGCTTACGTTGTCTGGCCATAGGTGTGAGGGAGCCTGGAGAAGTCCTGTCTTTTGGAAGCTGGGGTTGGCTCACATATTCAGATCTCGATTTGCTTTATAACTGGTTTTCTGATGTGCCTCATGTTGGCTCCAGGCTCACTAGGCTTGAAAGGAGCCAGGGAGCCATATGGTTTTGGCAGCGGAAGTATGGCCTCTGCATCGGGGATGTAGGCATTTGGACGCTGCTCTGCCGTTGTGTACACGCCACTGGGCAGCTGGCGAGTCTCTGTTTCAAACAACTCCTGTAAAGGGAACGAACGTTTTCCTTTTAGTTTTCTGAAAACTGTAAACTTTCTTCATCCTTGGATCATAAAGGGCGTAGCTGGGTCTGACACCTTTAGGCTGTGCTGGCTGATATGCACCAAAGGGACAGGTGGCCAGGATGTGGGAATCCCCTCCCCCCGCCCCTCGCCCCATCTTATATCCAGGGCAGGAAAATCTGTGAGACTATTATCTTGAATTAACCAACAAAAAGCAGAAGTGGAGCTGTGGCTCAAGTGGTAGAGCTCTTGCTTAGTGCAAAAAAGCTCACACAAGGTCCAGGCCCCCAAGTTGAAGTCCTAGGACCATCATAACCACCACCACCCCACCACCACAACAGAACCTGCTCAGAGATTGGGGCTGTAGCTCAAGTGGTAGAGTGTTTGCTTAGCAAGCAAAAGGCCCTGAGCTCAATCCTGGTACCACCATTAAAAAAAAAAAAAATCATGTTCTTTCTTCTTTTTTTTTGGTCCGATCATGGGGCCTGAACTCTGGGCCTGGGCGCTGTCCCTCAGCTCTTCAGCTCAAGGCTAGTGCTCTACCACTTGAGCCACAGCACCACTTCCGGCTTTTTTCTTTTTGCTTATGTGGTGCTGAGGAATCGAACCCACGGTCTCAGGCATGCAAGGCAAGCACTGTACCACTGAGCCAACTTCCCAGCCCTCATGTTCTTTCTTCTATGACAGGTGTAAACCTTTAGAGCTAGACATGATAGTTCATGCCTGTAATCCTAGATCCTTGAGAGGTAGAGATTAGAGATCACAGAAGCCAGCCTAGACAAGAAGTTAATGTGACCCTATTTCAAAACAACAACAACAACAACAACAAAACAAGCCAGGAATGGTGTTTTATGCTTGTAATTACAGTTACTCAGAAGTTAGAGATAGGAGAATCTCGGTCTAAGGCTAGCCTGGGCAAAAGTGTCGAACTTTAGTTGAAAAACAAAATTAAACAGGGCTCAGAGCATGGCTAAGGTAGAAGACTACCTGTGTAGCAAGCGTGAGGCCCTGACTTCCAACCCTCACTCTTTGATGGGTTCTAAATATATCACATTCCAAATTCAGTATCAAGCCTTTACTATTCCTACATGTTGTTCAAAGGCAGGATTTTTTTCTTTAAGTCACTGATGAACAAGAAGAGATAGAGAATGAAGTATAGCTGGGCAGTGGTCGCTCATCCCTATCATTCCTAGCAATTCAGGAAGCTGAAATCTTGAGGATTATGATTCAAAGCCATGCCAGGCTGAAAAGTCTACAAGACTCTGTCTTCAGGGTAATAAGCAAAAAGATAGGCTGGAGGCATCACTCAAGTGGCAAAGTGCCAGCCTAGAAAACAAGTCTAACAAGCAGGAGTCCCTGTGTTCAACTTTAGAGACTGGCAAAAAGAAAAAAAAAAGGTAAAGTGAAATCAGAGAACAAAATAGTTCTGAACCTCCAGGTTTTCAATATTCCTTTTTTTTTTGTTTGTTTTTTGGTTGGTCGTGGGGCTTGAACTCTGGGCCTAGGCGCTATCCCTAAGCTTTTTAGCTCAAGGTGAGCACTCTACCACTTGAGGCACAGCGCCATTTCTGGTTTTCTGGTGGTTTATTGGAGATAAGACTCTTAGTGGCGCTGTAGCTCAAGTGGTAGAGCGCTCGCCTTGAGTTGAAGAGCTGAGGGACCACGCCCAGGCCCGAGTTCAAGCCCCACGACCGACAAAAAAAAAAAAAAAAAAGACTCTTACAGACGTTCCTGCCTAGGCTGGCTTTGAACAATGATCCTCAGATCTCAGCCTCCTGTGTAGCTAGGATTACAGGCTGAGCCACTGGTGCTCGGTTAGGTTTTCAATATTCTGCCCGTGCTGTGGAAAGTAATCTTCTATGATACTATAAAGAACACTCCATGATGGACAGGTAAATAACAGGGCACCACAGGTAAAATCTGAATGCCCCCTTAAAGGATAGTGGCAGGTAGCATGGAAATCACAAGTCAGACTCTGTGCCTAGGTATTCCTAGTATGTGTCTGGAATATGCCTTTTTCTTAGGTTGGAGAGGGAATCATGAAATCTTAGAGATATCTATCTGACAGCCTGTGAGTAAACTTCATTCCCAGGATGTGGCTGCTGTGCACGGGTCATGGTAGATTCACTGATCCACTGATAGACCAAGTGGTATGCAGGGGCCTATAGGTACAGTGTCTGTGGAGGCTGTGGCAGCCACAAGAGACCTGGAGACCTCACAATATACTGTGGAGGCCAAAGCATATGAACATGGAGGAGATAAGCGCGAACTGAGCGAAAGTTTGATGTGAAGTAGAGAACCATGGATAAAGCCAACGCCAACCTGGTCACAGCCAGGCTGGGAGAGAGGTCAGGATGTTCAGCCACACCAGCCCAGGATTTTACACAGTGGGAATGGACTTGATGATTGTCAAGCATTTTTTAGAAAGGGTGATGGACCTTTGGACTACTATAATTTGGACTAATTTGCACAACTAACTTCCTTCCTTCCTTCCTTCCTTCCTTTCCTTCCTTCCTTCCTTTTCTTCTCTCCTTCTTTTTCTTTCTTTTGCCAGTATTGGGCCTTGAACTCAGGGCTTAGGTTCTTCCTTTTAGCTTTTTTTTTTCCCCTCAAGGCTGGCACTGTATCTCTTGCTTTTTGGTAGTTAATTGGAGATAAGAGTCTCATGTACTTTGCTACCCAGAAAGGCTTTGAACCGCAATCCTCAGATCTCAGCTTCCAGAGTGGTAGGATTACAGGTATGGTCCTCAGGTGCCTGGGGAAAACCTTGTTTCAATGATTACTGGGACTATGTGTGTGGTAGAGTGGGATTTTA
Source organism: Dipodomys spectabilis (assembly GCF_019054845.1). Classification (NCBI taxonomy): domain Eukaryota; kingdom Metazoa; phylum Chordata; class Mammalia; order Rodentia; family Heteromyidae; genus Dipodomys; species Dipodomys spectabilis. The sequence goes on from NW_024870766.1 coordinate 14,967,583, forward strand.
CCTATACAGGCTGACATCCTAACAAAAAAAGCCCTGAAACTGGAAATGCCCCAAAGTTCTAAACTTTTTGAGCTCTGACATGAGCTGTCACAAATCTAAAATTCCATACTTGATGTCATGTGATAGATTACAGCCAAAACACTGTACTACAGAATATTATATAAAATCAACTCTAAGTCCTGGAAATAAGATGTATATAAAATACTAATGAGTTTTGGGTTTAGATTTGCTCCTCTCCTCAAAATACCTTATTTTATATATATATGCAAATATTCCAAACTCAGATAATTCAAAACACATGTGGTCCCATTCACATAAGAGGTAAGTCAACATGTATCACCAGAAGATTGCTGCTAGGAAAATAGCCCTTCCACATTTTATACAGTGGGAGCCAGAGCTTACCCGAGATGACTCAGTGGTGGACAACAGGTGCATTTCTTCATCTCGAAGGACTTTCAGCCATTCTCTTTCAATCTGTTTATTGAGGGGCAGACCTTTCTCTATCCTGGAGTTGCAGGTGAAGATGAATTCCTCTTTCTCTCTGACTTCCTTTTGGAGTTCAATAGTCAGGGCTTGTTTCATGGACAGCTCAGCAACAAGAGCCATCATTTTTTTAGTAGTGTCTTTGATCCTTTTTTGGTAGCCATTCATCTAGAATTATAGAGCCCAATGCTTAGTGGATACAAACATTCCATGATGAAAATAGCAGACTGTTAGCTATGTATAATGGTGGGGGTACACCATTCATGCCTGGAGGAATCTCAGTTTAGGGAACGCAGGCATAATAAGAATTGAAAGAGATATAGGGTTGAAACCAATATGAGTAAGGATGAGAAAAAAGAAAACAAATCACCCAGTAACTAGATGTGAAGGTGGATGGCATTGAGGGGAATTGGTTGGTACCTACCTTTATGAGGTAAGAAGGAGAGGGAAAAGAATGTTCTTGAGCCTAGGACCTGATCTGAACTGCTGTATTAGCTTATTACTTAGCCAGCTAAGGGCTGTCTGGGCCATGTTAAAGTGGTCATCATTTGCAAAGCTCTGGCATTAGGGGTGCCTTCTGCCCCTAATGACTCTCACTGAAAAAACTGACTCTCATGAAAAAATAACTTCCCTATGAGAAAGGGAAATTCATTTTTCAAAAGGAAGGAAGGCATCATTCACAGAAATATGGGTGTGCTAATTCAGGCAAAGTTCATGAACTTAAACAACTCTTAGTGTTTCTTTTTTCTTTTCACTGGCCCTAGGGCTTGAACTCAAGGACTGTCCCTGAGCCTCTTTGAGCTCAAGGCTAGTACTCTACCACCTGAGCCACAGCACCACTTCCAGCTTTTTCTGAGTAGTTTATTGGAGATAAGAGTCTTATGGACTTTTCTGCCTGGGTGGGCTCCAAACCGCAATCCTCAAATCTCAGCCTCCTGAGGATTACAGGTATGAGCCATTGGCACCCTCCATCTTTCTTATTTTATGAGGTAAAATGAATTGCACAAACGCCACCAGAATGATGACTCTATTAGTGGAAGTCACTAGAGCAAAAGTCACATATAAATAGTGTCAGCAGCCTCAGATCTATAACTATTTTCTATCTGGTATGCCCAACATGTTCTAGTACAGGACTACTTGTTTACTTATTCATGAATGTTTTAGAGTCTTGTCTATGCTAGTCATTGGGGAACTGAGAAGAATGAGGAACCATTGCTGCTCTCTAGACTTCTGGATTGTAGGAATCCTCATGATCTATTTTCTCCTGTCTCACCCCATTAGATGTTGTGAGCTTCATGTGGTATGCACAATTCCTTCCCTCTTTGCTTCTGCTCTTTGCATTAGAGTTACATAGCAAGTGTACAGTAACAAGTGCTGATATCCCTGGGCTGATGAGATACTCCAAGGGACCACAGAGGCTAAGGCAGTGGCCTACCTTCTTGTTGGTCATGGGGCAGGGTCTAGTCTTGCCTCTGGATCACTTTAAGGTAGCTTATAGCATTCTTTCCCCTCAGCAGCTCAGGCAGCTTGAAATCTCCAGTCCTAGCATCTTAAGTCCACATTATCTGCCTTTCTTCACTACTGGAGGTACTTTACCACTTAAGTCATAGCTCTACTCTAGATTTTTGGTGGCTAATTGTAGATAAGAGTCACAGACCTTTCTCTGTCTAGGCTAGCTTCGAACCACGATCCTCAGATCTCAGTTTCCTGAGTAGCTAGAATTACAGGTGTGAGCCACTGGTGCCCAGCAAGAGCTAGAAACTAACTTTGTGCATCTTCTAAGATGATCTTTGAATAATTGTCCTACTAAATGAAATTTGTAAATTGTTATTGAAAGCTTCACTGTAAAGTGAATTCTTACAATAAAACAAGATTGAAGTTTGTTTAGGACAATTTTGAGTTACATTTCCCTTTTGATTCACTTCTGTAGTGGTTAAGCCTCATCTCTCCATTGCTTCTCTCAATAAATCAAGCAGTTTGGAAAAAGAAAAAGAAAGGTGGCAGAGGGAAGGGGCAGGGAGAAAAGGCCTCAGGCTGACCTTCTTGGCTAGGATCAGTGTGTCCTGTTTGCAGGCCTCAGTTTTGTTGTGAAGTCTGTCTGTGAGTCGAGACACTTGTTCATAGATGAAATTGTTTTCTAGTAACTTCTCTTCCTTCTTAGCCAGCCGCAGTTCCATCTACATTTAAACACAATTTCAGAAGGAAAAAGAGTCATGCAAGATATATATTTTTTTCCCTTAAGTAAAATCTTACCTGGTCCCTAACCTTCAATAAAGATGACATTATCACTTTCTCAGTTGCCAAAATACCTTGAAAAAATGTTTGAGGCTAGGTCAAGTTAAGTGTCCTGCCCTAAACCCCTTCAGATTGCTCAGTTTTCCCCTCACCCCCCCCCCCCCCACATGGTGTACCCTGTTGCTTTAGCTATCCGGTGCCCATATTGCCATTCGGAGTAGAAAGGCGAGTTCATCTATCCACTCAAGAAGCCAAAATTGCCCCTTGGGCTACAAGAGGAAGATGCCTTTGATGTCTTGAAAACAACTGGATTTAACTTCTTCTGGCAAGTGTCTAAATGAAGCTTAGAATTTTAGACTAGATTAAAATGAAAGAACTACACAAGGGCTAGAATCATGAAGGTCAATAGCAGAGAATAGTATAACAGGCACCTGTGAAGTTGTGGCAACAAGGACAAACAGACAAATTATGAGTGTGTGTGTTTACCTCATCCAATTTCTTGATCATTTGTTTTTCAGTCAGATCCTTTCCCGTAAGGAGACGGGCTCTGTTCTTACCCTCAGGATTTATAAACTGTTTCTCCAGGTCTTTTATTTTGTCTGTACACTGGGAAAACTGTTAAACAAGAAATAAACATTAGGGATGGGGCATAGCCCAAGTGGTGGAGTGCTGGTCTAGCAAATCTAAGACCCAGGTTTCCATCCCTTGTTCCTTAAAAACAAAAGCATCTCCCAAACATTAAGTTTTAAATTTAACCCTAGAGCTCAGTGAATCTTAAGATTATCTAAGCAGGCTCTTTCAGTAGGCAAGGATACAGGAGATTTTCTTCTTAACACCCCATTACCTAAACTGGCATAAGCAGTGCTTCTGTCCACTTATGGGACATGAGGAGGAGGCTAGAAGTGGATCTGCAGGAGAAGGCAGAAGACTCTGCTTTTTCTTTCTCTTGTTATAGTTCTCCCATTGCTTCCCATTGCAAGTGACAGTTGTGGATGTTGTGTAGTTGCAGAGCTCAAAACAGATGGCCTTCTTTGTTGCAGGTTATTTCATAGACCAGGGATAGGGATTTGACATGGTAGCTTCCATTTTAAAATCCTTTGCTAGAAATATGTTTGCTGGCATCTCGAAGAAGGAAAATCTTGATAACCTTTGGGTTACCTCAGCTTATACTCTGAGAGGAAGTCTCCGCTGTTTGTGTGTGTGTGTATGTGGGTGTATGTACACAAAAATATATATTTTATATACATAGTCACATACATTCAAACATACATAAATAAAAAAAGCCTTAACATAGTAGCTTATTCAACTATAGTTGCTGAATCATGGAGATATGGAGGTAGATGAATAAATATGGCCACTCCCAAATGGGAATGGTAGCTATTCTTAGTTTTTGTTTCATATAAAGTAGATGAGGAGCATGGCTATAATCAGGAGGCATTGTGTTCAGCTTTCCTGCCCAAATACTTGTGGAAGCAGGCAATCATTTCTTTTCTTTTTTAATTGTGAAAACACTGTACAGAGGGGTTACAATTACATGGGCAAGATAATGAGTACATTTATTATCAAGCATTGTAGCCTCCTCTTTTGTTTCCCCTTCCCATCCCATCCTCCCCCTGTCCCTCCACCCAACCCTCCCCCCCACACACACCAAAGTTGTAAAGTTCGTTTTCGACATAACGACTTGTATGCCTCATTGTTGCAATGGGTCTACCTGTATCCCTATTTAAACGATTTGTTTTTTCCCTTCCCCTCCACAAATTATACCAACATCAAATACAGTGAAAGCAGGGGTTATACCGTGGGGGAGGGACATACAATGCAACAAAGAAATAATCTTATAAATGTGTAACAATCGCATGAAAGAAAAAAACATTTGAATACATATGAATACATATCTTAGGACATTTGTTTTCTTTAAACCCTAATTTCCTCAATTTTCTCACAGGAAGCTAAGATCGGATTTCATGTACATCGAGACAATACATTTGAAATGTTTTAGACCATGCCCCAAAGTGATACAGATAGAGTTTTAGAATTTTAATTGATATTTTTTTCCTTATGACAAGAATTTTATTTTATTTTTTTTTGGGTCTGGTCATGGGGCCTGAACTCTGGGCCTGGGCGCTGTCGCTCAGCTCTTCAGCTCAAGGCTAGCACTCTACCACTTGAGCCACAGCGCCACTTCTGGCTTTTTTCTTTTTGTTTATGTGGGGCTGAGGAATCGAACCCAGGGCCTGGAGCATGCAAGGCAAGCGCTCTACCACTGAGCCACCTTCCCAGCCCCATGACAAGAATTTTAAATGGTACCTTTCTTTCCTTCCTTCCTTTCCACATTCCTTAACTGACTTTAATAAAGAGTTAAAGTACATATGTAACTAAAGATCTATTATATTTACTGCTAACAGATCCTCAGCATCCTGGAGAGCTAGGATTAGAAGCGTGAGCCACCCATACCCAGATTTAACTAACAGTACTTAATGCTTCCTTTTCTTCAGTTCATTAACTAGGAAACTATGAAATAATAAAAATGCTTATTTATCAGAGACGTGCCTTGTTTTAATTTTCCACTGGACATTTGAGAAAAAACTGTTTACAACTGTTTAGTTGTCCTAAAATAGTTTATAAGACTTCTAAGATCCCTGAAATAGAGCTATTACAAGAAACAGAAGAATATGACTCATGATAATATTGGGTTAGTCGGTTGAGCAATTAAAAACTGTTTCAAATAACTGAAAAGGGCAAATCTCAGAAGAATTCTGAAAATAATGCAAAAAAGTGGGAAAGGCCAAGAAGAAACAACAAACTACAAACAAAAGCAAAATAAACAAACAAAAAACCCCATTAACTATAATTGTAACAAATAACAGGACATGACAAGGATCTGGCTCTGGAGGGCAGAGTACAAATGTGGCCTGCCCGAAACTAGAGATTTTATATCATGTCCTTCAGAATACAAGTGATGAATGCTAAGCAGACAAATAGGTCTAATTTGGTGACTAACAGAAAACTTTATGTTCAACTGTTCTCAAGTTTAGACTCAACTCTGGCACAACAAGTGAATGATAATACAGATCCTGCACATCCCTTGTAATCTCATGGGAAGATACTAAGAGCAGAGGGGACAATCAACTAATTGATCCACATCTGGGCTACAATGACTAAGAAATGAATGGGAACACTTATGGCTAATAAAACAAAACACTGGAAGAAAGACCTTAGCATATTTGCACTAACTAGAAGATACCGCTCGTCCTCTCTCTGCACTTACACTCAGAGGCCAAAACAAATGGACACAGACCTATCATCTAGTTCCAGAAAGTCCTGCAAATCCTTTGACAGGAGGAAGTAAAAAAGACAAGGACACAAATTTGTAGACACATGCATTAATAATTAACATGCAACTGGGAGAAAGCAAGGGAAAGGGTAAATAATATTGTCCAAAAAGAAATGTACTCTTAGCCAGGCACCACTGGCTCACACCTGAAATCCTGGCTACTCAGGAGGCTGAGATCTAAGGGCCGAGGTTCAAAACTAGCCAGGTCAGGAAAGTCCATCACAGACATATCTCCAATTAACCACCTAAAAACCAGAAATGGAGTTGTGGCTCAAAGTTGTAGAGTGATAGCTTTGAGAAAAAGAGCTTGGGGACAGCACCCAGGTTTTCAAGCCCCATGACCACCACCACCACCAACAACAAAGAAATACACTCTTTACCTGATTTATGTAACTGTAACCCCTCTGTATATCACCTTCATAATAACAATAAAAATTTAAAACTTACAAAAATGAGCTTACTGAAACATTTATTCACACACTATGAAGGAGGATGTAGTATAGCTTATTGACATTTGTGTAGTAACTATGTTTTTAGAAGAGAATTTTATTTTCTTTTAAATTTTTTTTTACTTCTCAGAATTTGTTAACTATGTCTTAATTTTATAACCAGAAAAAAAAATCCAAAAGCAAACTTGACATTTGAGAAAACATAGGTTAAAATTTGTTTCAGTTATATTGAGTTAATGGGAAAATATAGGCCACAAATTGTTTTCGTTTAAATTTTTCTACAATTTCATTAAGGAGACTATTACATATGATAAAATAGCCCTTTCTTTCTTGCTTTCTTTCTTTCTTTCTTTCTTTTGCTGTTGTATACTTGATCTGTGTGTGTGTGTGTGTGTGTGTGTGTGTGTGTGTGTGTGTGTGTGTGTGTGTGTGATACAAGGGTTTGAATTCAGCCCCTGGTGCTTGCAGGGCACTTTATCAACTGAACCACATCCTCCAGACATTTTTACTTTTGTTATTTTTAGAATAGGACTGGGCTTTTTGTCCAGGCCAGCCCAGACCACAATATTCTCTTATATGCTTCCTGAGTACGTGGGATGACCGGCACATACCACTGTGCCCAGCTTTTTATTGAATGACATAGGGATCTTTTTTTTTTTTTTCTTTCTGTTGTCAGACTTGAACTCAGAGCCTGAACACTGTTTCTGAGCTTTTCTGCTCAAGACTGTGCTTTACCATTTTGAACCACAACTCTACTTCCCGCTTTTCTGATGGTTAACTGGAGATAAGAGTCTCATAGACTTTCCTGCCTGGGATAGCTTTGAACCATGTTCCTCAAATTGTAGCCTCCTGAGTAGCTAGAATGACAGGCAAGACCTACCAGTGCCTGGTTGATATAGGGGTCTTATAAATGGTTTTGACCAGACTGTCCTTGAACTGAGATTCTCTTAATCTCTATGTCCTGGGGTAGCTGGGATATAAGGTATGAGCCATCGTGCCCAGTATACTTGAACTTTTTCAACTTTAAAATTCCACTTTAAAGAAAGCCCATCTCTGAAGCCATTATAAAAGAATTATAGAGATTAATGAAGATCTCTGAATGTATGTCATTACAAACAAATAATCAAGAAATCTCTTGCTTTGGAGGGTACCTAAGCTCTACCAGCAAGCATCAATAACACAATTACATAGGAGGGATTGTGAGCCTAAATTACTGGTTTGAAGTTATGAGAGAGATGAGCTAGTGATAAGTCTTGGGAGAGTCTAGATTCCAAGGAACTTTATTTATTTTTAAACTAAAGCCATAGCTGGCATCTGAGGCACTGTTCTAGTCTGGAGCAGGGTTCAAAGTATCATGGATTAGTTTACATGCAAGAAACTCATATCCTCTACAAACTAATGAAGGGAAAAAGAATAATGTGCAATGTTGGTGGCTTACACATGTAATCCTAGCTAGTCGAGATGCTAAGATCTGAGGACCATGGTTCAGAGCCAGCGAGGGCAGAAAAGTCCATGGGACTCTGATCTCCAATTAACTAGCAAAAAGCCCAAAGTGAATGTATGACTCAGGTGGTAGAGTGCCAGCCTTGAGTGGCAAAACCAAGAATGGGAGGTCCTGAGTTCAAGCCCCAGTACTAGTCCATGTGTACATGCGCACATGTGCATGCACAGACACACAGACACAGACATAGACACACCACAATGGCCTGAGGAAGGTCCCATGGTAGCTCTCCTACCTGAATCTGGAGTACAGCCAGGTCAGCATCCAAGGACTTCTTGACTGGCACTAATTTCTGTGTCACACAAATCTGTCTTTGCTTCTCAGCAATCTTCAGCTTCAGAAATCGGATCTTTTCCTCCAGTATATGGATCTCAACATCCCCTCTGAGTTTCATCTTCTCTTGGATATTTACTTTTTCATAGAAAATGCACACTTCTTCTTCCCGCTCTATCAGCTGAATGCCACTGTGGTCAAATTGAGAGGAAGAGGAAGACTCATTGCGGTTCCCTCTGCTTTTCATCTTAAAGATACATCAGCACAGCCTACTTCCAGTAGAGATAGATATTTCTTTGCCAGTGCCTTTCTAGTTAAACTAAATCCTGGGTATTTCTGTGACAAGAGGTTTTAGCATCTCTACTTTGAGACCATTGTGTGATTGGTCACAGGGGCTCTGGAGAGCCCAAAGGTTGTCCTAGGCCAGGATAGAACGGCATTGCTGATACATGAGCATCATGATTCCATGTCTGACTTTCTGCAATCCCACTTCGTAGGCCACCCTTGCCAGAGCACAAGGCCGAGGGCCAGGGAATGTGTTTCTTGAGTGACTCTGCTCTACAGAAGAAGCCAGGCCCACGAAGGTCTCTAAAAATTAAGCATTTCTGATGCTAATTTCCTCATTAACAGGCAAAAAAAAAATCTGCTCTTTGTAATCACACTAGTGGGGGTAGGGAGACGTCTCCTTGGGAAGAGGCCACTGGAAAGAGGCAAAGTAAGAATTTTCTAATTCCAGCAGCTTTGGTCTGACCGGGGCCTGGGAATATACTATTTGCCCATAGGCTTTGTGCATTTGTGTCAAATTTGTGCCAGGATCCAGATAGATATTTTTTTAAGCCAGAGAAAACATCCCATTAATCTTTTAGAAAATTATCCCCCTTCAAAGACCATGAAAGTTTTCCCACACTATCTGCATATCCCATTGTCCAAGTTCTCCCATTCAGCGGTTTCTTTCTCCTCCCTCCAAGCATGTATGCAGGTGGCAGTGTCTGGCAAATTGCAGCTCTGTATTTTGCCACATTTGTCTGTCAATTACTTTAATCACTCTTGACAGTGGAAATCATGAGCAACATTTTATTATCAGCTTGCACTTTCAGGTTCTGGCACTTCAATGCCTTCCATGAATTAGCATGCATAGCTTAATGATAACCTCCAATGGCATCTGCCATTCCTACAGGGCTCCAGGCTCACGCCTAGTTTCTCAAAAGTACAAGCAGCTTGGAGGCAACTGCTGAAACGGCAAGTTAATTAATGACACGATTATAGCCTGGAAGAAGCAATGCTACTCCTAAAGGTCTAATTTACTATTGGAGAAAATGATCTGAGAGAAAGGTAAAACCAAACTTATTACTGAAATGGACACAAGTTCCAAAGACTCATTTCTGTCAGTCATTTGGAGAGCATTTGATGTTATCAAAGGCATCCTGAGTGGAACCCTGACAAAAGGACTTTGATGTTCAAGTACACCATCCTCTTGGTCCCTTTATCTTCCAAATACAGCATTTATTTTCAGGCAAAAACACACAACTTCCTTCCCTTCAAAGGCTAACATAACCTAACCAACTCCTGCCCTCACCACTTCCTTATCTAGGTAGAAAAGGGGCAACCTCTAATTTGGATCCCTGGATATTTTCACACAAATTTCCTGATTTATTTGTTTATTGATTGTGCTGGTGATACTGGGGCTTGACCTCAGGGCCTGGGTGTTGTCCCTTAACTTTTTGGTGCTCTACTACTTGAGTCAGACCTCTATTTCTGCCTTTTTGGTGATTAATTGGAGATAAAAGTATCATGGACTTTTCCTGCCTGAGCTGGCTTCAGATCGTGATCATCAAATCTTATCCTCCTGAGTAGCTAGGATTATAGGCATTCTGCTGAGGCTCCCGTATTTTACCTTTCATTTCGCCTCTGAACAGCTCTCTCATACTTTTTGCGAAGCTGTACCATCTCTTCTTCTATGATGGTGATCATGCTGGCAAGTCTGTCCATGCTGTTCAAGTGCGCTTCCTTCTTTTCTTTCATTTCCTGCAGTTTTGCCATGATTTTGTATACATCATTTTGCATGCTCTCTCGGATAGTGAGGTTGTTTGCATGTTTCAGCATGGAGTTTTGTAGCTTTCTTTTAAAATAATGGGACAGTGGAGTAGGTTATAATTTTCTTCCTTTAAAAACAATGATAATTTCCTAAACACAAGCAGAACTAAGCTGAGATTAATCTCTCTCTTCTAACATATAGGATTTATATAGCAAATAAACGCCTTTCTCTTACCTTCACCATTCCTTCCTCCCTGCTTCCCTCTCTGCCTCCCTCCCTACCTCCCTTCCTGCCTTCTTTCCTCTGATCTTTACCATTACACTCACTTTACCCCCTATCCTCTGGCCGATAGAATCTTGCTTTTTGCTCAGGTTAGCTTGGATCACAATCTTGCTCTCATACTTCCCACTGTAGCTGAGATGACAGGCCCATGCCATCACATCTCATTTTTTGTCTGTTGAGATAGGGTTTTGTGAACTTTTTGCCTGGGCTGTCCTCATATGGAAATCCTTACAATCTCTGCCTCCCTAGTAACTAGAAAGCAGCAGAAGTGGTAGTAGCCACACCAGGGGTGAGCCACTGGTACCCAGCCACCACTACTCTCTATGTAGTGGTACAAGTGATTGGATTTATGCTTTTCTTCTTTATTGAGGAAATGAAAATCAAGTCATCATAGTAAACATACTTGTATATCGCACTTTTTCATTCATTAAAAAAGCATAAAACTTGCGTGCCAACATTTAGGTTAGATGTGAAACAAAGTGTTTGAAATGGGCTTTTACAGCTCTCTGAAAGACTCTTGCTTTCTTATCTCTGATTGCCAGGGTATTTTAAAGTTCCAGTGAAACAGAAAATGATGCTCTGAATGGACAATGGTGGTGATACTCTTACCTTTCTTGAATGGCGGCACTATTTCTTAAAATTTCCAGTTCATTTAATGACATTTTGTACCGTTCTCTTATTTCATTTACTTTCTGCTGAGATTTGTGAAGCAGGTTCACAAATTTGTTCCTTTCATTTCGCATGGTGTCATATAACTTAGCAAACTCTCCAAGTCTGTGACAAAACAAAGTGTTTTTGAAACGTATAAAGTAAAACTCAGCTTTCTCTCAGTTAAACAGTAGATCATGGAATTTTTACCTCCGGTGAATTTCGTGTTTTTTCTTCTTGTTTATCCTGATTTCAAGATCTTTGGCTTTGATTTCTTTCATAATGCTGCTGCATTTTTGCTGCAATGTAAAAAAATCACAGGTGAGATGAACAACAATCACAATCACAACCACCACAACAGAGCTCTCCCCACACCACTTCCACCTATTAAGGAAATTTCCATCTTGACCTGATCAGTTGTGTGGAATATGGGATCAGGCAAATCAGAAAACTGCCTGCTCCAATGAAGTACTTCATAATTCATGCTGGGACAAAGAAGAGAAAGAATGAGAGATTGGGGAGAAAGTAAAGAACCAGCACATGTTGAGAAAGTCAAGGAAACTACTGACAAAAGAGTGACTGGAGCCCGAACATCCAGACTGGGTGAGTTTTGTTTTGTTTTTGGAAGATAGATGAAGGAAGATTCCTCACTACATAGTGAGGCCTTGAACTCTTGTTCCTCCTGTCTCTATGTCCTGAGTGCTGGGATATATAATCTTAGTTACTCAGGAGATGGAGATTAGTAGGATCATAGTTTGAGGCCAGATTAGGTAAAAATTTAGCAAGCCCCTATCTTAACTAACAAAACAGTTAAGTTGTGCATGGTAGGCTGGGCATCAAACCCAGGACTTTGTGCCTGCTAGGCAAATGCCACCCACATACATCCCCAGCTTCTGTCTAGATTTAGCCATTATTCCTTGGGCTGAATAACTAACTAAAATCTAGTGTTGGAATTTTAGCACCACAGTTTTTGGTTTGGGATGGTGCACTGGGCCATCTCTGGCACTTTGTAGGAGTCCGGGAGAAGGGGGATGTAACAGTAACTAAGGCTGTCCTGGTGTTGCTTTGAATGATGCTCACTTGATGAGAGGGATTGTTGTTGAGTGCTTGCTATTGCTTGTTAGTTGTCCTTGGCAAACCAGGCTGGGTTCTGTGAATCCAGCTTCTATCTCTAGTCTATGCCCCTGCTAGCCCTGTTCCTGGAAGTGATTACCTTCTTCTCACTGAATCTGTTCACATCTCTTCCTTTCTCGATACTATTGACTATTGGTAAGTGAATCCTGAGACTTGTAGTTTTTCTCCCCTTAAATCAGTGCATGATTTAACCTAGTTTAGGGAAAATTAAGTCACTGGGATTTGAAGGAGACTTAGAACTACTTTTGTACTACAATGAGCCTCAAACTCTGTAGAACTTGAGGAGTGGCCAGACAGATGCAGTTACCTGGGCTTTCAGGAAATCCTTGGACTTCTGCTCCCTCTCATCAATTTTGATTTGTGTCATCCGGATCAGGGTGAATACCAGGTCTCGCATGTTTTCTTGCTCCTTCATAAGCTTGCTTTCTTCTGCAATTTGCTGTTCCACTAACTTGGTCTCACCTTCTGATAGAATTTTCTTTTGAACAAAACAAAACTTGAAAAAATAACTTTGGGAAAAAATAATATACTTTTGACTGAAGGAACACAGTGATGCTAGGATATTAGATTACCTTTTCATTTTTTGGGTGTATTTATTTTATGGAAAGATAAAACAAAGTCACCCTGCTGTCTTAGCTTTAATGTTTCATTTTTTAAAAGAATGTGGAAACTAATGAGTTAATAAGATAGAAAGTTTTCCTATTTGTATAGTTTTCAAGAGACCTGTAAGAACAACTACAAAAGCACATCTAAAAATACTTCAATACTTATGTTGAAAAACAAACTATACAACTTTGGCCGAAGAGGGGGGTGGGGGTGGGGATGGGGTGGGAGATGGGGCTGGGTGGGGGGGAGATAGGAAGGGATGGGAAGGGGAAACAAAGGAGGAAGCAACAATGCTTGACAAGAAATGTACTCATTACCTTGCCTATGTAATTGTAACCCCTCTGTATGGTATTTTCACAATAAAAAAAAATACTTATAGTTACTTTAATAACCAAAAATTGGAATTTTAGATGAGATATTGGTAAAACAAAACTGTTTAGTTTTACTGAAATCAATAGTCCTTCTTTAAAATATAATTGGCTTGTACAAGTTTTGCCATTTCAGATGCATCCTTTTTGTCTCAAATTTTAATGGGATTGGAGTAAACTTTAAGATGAGGAAGGACTATGTACACACAAAAATTATTTGAGGTAAGATGAAGAATTCAGAGATGTTGAGACTACAGTTTTTCCCATGCAAAGTTTATTGCTCATTGTTTATAATTCAAGGTTTGTTGGGATTCATCTGGTTTCTGTTATAAGGGTCATACATTTGTGATGACAAAGGATTAAAAGTCTTGTCAAAGGCCAGGCATCAGTGGCTCACAATGTAATTCCAGCTCTTTAGGAGGCTAAGTTCTGAGAATCATGGTTCAAAACTAATATGGGCAGGAAAATCTGTGAGACTCTTATTTCTAGTTATACACCAAAAAGTCAGAAATGAGGAGCTGTGGGTCAAGTGGCAGAACATTAACCTTGAGTACAAAAGCTCAAAGATATCACCCAGGCCCTAAATTCAAGCCCCAGGACTGGCATACATATGTATGTGCACATGTGTGCATGCACACATAGACACACACACATCTTATCAAAGAGAAATAAATAATATAAAATACTTTCCGGATTACAGAAGGCCTAGCAGATGCAATTTTGCCAGAGAATGCTCACCTAGCATGCTCAAGACCCTGGTTTATATCCCCAGTGCCACCCCACACCCAGATTAAGCTTAAATGAGAGCTTATATTAACCTGCTGGGCCAAATTCCTCTTAGCCATTTCAACTTCCTTCTGGAGCTCTCTCCTTCTCTCAGGTAATAGAGCATCATCTTTAGGAATAGCATCCATCTGGAAATAAAAATATGGAATTAAATACTTGCATAAGAAATGTTCTGTGATACAGTCATTACATAATTCTTCAACACTGGAGGAAATCATGTTTCTTAATCTTATAGGAAATGCTTATGATACTGAATATTCCTTATACAATATGGTGAAGACTTGCCAGCTACCAAAATTTTATCATTTAAAACTAAATCTTTTTTTTTTCTGGTCATGGGGCCTAAACTCTGGGCCTGGGCACTGTCCCTGAGCCCTTCAGCTCAAGGCTAGGACTCTACCCCTTGAACCATAGTGCCACTTCCGGATTTTTCTGCTTATGTGGTGCTGAGGAATCGAACCCAGGGCCTCATGCATGCGAGGCAAGCACTCTACCACTGAGCTACCTTCCCAGCCCCTTAAAACTAAATCTTTAAAAAATTTATTTCCAGCACTACGGAGGTTCCTCAAAAGACTAACCATAGAACTCTCCCATGATCCAGCAATCCTACTCCTGGGCATTTATCCCAATGATCACAAGCAAGGCCACACTAAAGCTGCTAGCACAACTATGCTCATTGCAGTCTTATTTACCATAGCTAAGATATAGAACCAACCCACATGCCCCCTCAATAGATAAATGGATTAAGAAAATGTGGTATATATACACAATGAAATTTTATGCTTATATCAGAAAGAATGACATAACCCCTTTTGTAGGGAAATGGAAAGACTTGGAAAAAATCCTATTAAGTGAAGTAAGCCAGACCCACCCAAAGAAACATAGGCTCCATTGTTTACCTCATTTGTAATAATTAGTATATGTCTAGGATAGTCCTGGCAGAGAATCAGAATAGCTCAATAGCTATGTACATAGAACCATACAAAATGATGCTAATTGAAATGAACTCCAAGACATGGAAGCAACATCTTTTTTTGGTTGTTGACCTTGTTGTTACTAATGTTCTGTACCTAGTTCTTTCTTTTTATTTTATTTTATTTTTCTTTTTTTCCATTGGTTTATCCCTGGCAATCACTGTCTTTGGTACTGGTAACCTGAATCTTGTATATACACTTATCTAATTTGGGGAAGGGAAGGGGAATAACTAAATGCTGAAACAAGGACAAAGGATGACCCATTGCAACAATGATACTCACAAGACACTATATTGGAGATGAACTTTACAACTTTGGGGTGGGGGGGAAGAGTGGAGGAGGGAAGGTATAGTGGGAGAAAAACAAAGGAGGGGGTAACAATGTTCGACAAGAATGTACTCATTATCTTAACTCATGTAATGCAACCCCTCTGTACAGCATCTTTACAACAAAATTAAAAATATTTTGAATTTAATTTATTATTTTTAAGTAGTTGTATAAAGGGGTTCCAATTCAACATGTCAGTTTGAGTACAATGCATCTTTATCCATACCATCTTTTCTTAATTCTTAGCTAATACTAAGTATCAATTAAGTGTGAAAAGATTAATTAACAAGATTCTGACAATTAATTCTGTTAATTAATATTTTCACACTTAATGGTAGTAGATTCTGACAGCTTATATGGGTGATTTTTATCTAATCCTCACAGTATCTCATGAGGTATATGAAAATACTACCATGCCTCACAATTGTACAGATGAGGAGATTAAGGCACAATTCCATTAAATAGTTTGTCCCAGTGGCTCAAGTGTGAACCTTGCTTGAGTCTCAGAGCCAGTGAGTATAAGCAGAATACAGGGCTCTACTTCATGATACAGGGCTGTGCAGATGTGAAAAGATGATGACTATTCAAGTAGTGGTTATTACACTAATAAAGTCTAAGTTCCTTTATGAACTCCTATAGGACAAAAAGGGAAGCTATTAGTAATAGTGGAAATGTTTGCTCCTTATATGTAATAGTTTGGTGAGAGGCTAGAAAGTTCTTAAAAGAAAAGCCTCTTACTTTTTTTTCTGATACTTAATTTTCACCATTTCTTGTCTATTGTATTTGTTTGCACTTTTGCCCTATATTGAAGTACTTTGGAGGACAGTAGTTTATGAGGAATCCCATTGCAGGTGGTGCAAGGCTACAGGAAAGCTCACCTGGGGGTTGCTTATAGCCTACTTGACTTTAGCCATTTCTCTAAACCCACATGACTCCAGTCTGATGTGGTTCATTTCCTCCAGAGACAGCACATGCTTCTAGGCACTGAGCTAGTGTCTCAAGAGAGGAACATCATACTGTTCAGTGAGCTCAGGCCACATGACAGGATCTGAGAGCCAGCTACTATTTTAAAAGGGCTGAATTGTGTCTTTAGCTGTCCCATCAGGGCTGGGAAGGTGGCTCAGTGGTAGAGTGCTTGCCTCGCATGCATGAGGCCCTGGGTTCAGTTCCTCAGCACCACGTAAACAGAAAAAGTTGAAAGTGGCACTGTGGCTCAAGTGGTAGAGTGCTAGCCGTGAGCTGAAGAGCTCAGAGACAGTGCCCAAGCCCAGAGTTCAAGCCCCACAACCAACAAAAAAAATAAAAATAAAAAGAGAGATAGATGTCCCATCATCCATGAATCAGTGTCCCTACAGAATAACTTCTGTACTGTCCCAAGTGACCCACAGCTTTGCCTACCATGGACAGCAGCCATGGAGCGCCACAGGCTGGATTTAGGAAGTAGATTGTCTCTAGAGATCCATGTAACAATATACAGAATTCTGTGGTTTTAACTAGCAGAGGAGAGCTCAATGTAGACTTGAATAATTAGGGAAGACTAGGAAGAGGCAAGAAGACAGTGAGAAAGAGCTGAAGTAGAGGTAAGCCCCCTCTTGGACAGAATAGACATTCTGGGTTCTGTATGGTTCTCTGCTAGAGTGAGCCTGAATGGGCTGCTTCTCATGTTCTCTCAAGGGCAGACAATGCTGTACATGGATGCTACCCTATATCAAAAATGCTTGTAAGGTTGATACCAAAACTAATGAAAGCATATGCACTAGCTACTATGTCAACTAAAGGTTTCTGAGTTGAAGTGTCAGACATTTAAATTTTTCCTCCATTGTTTTGGAGTATAAAAAACACTGAATTGTATTACATTCATTTTTGAATTCTGATGAGCAGTATTCTGACACCTTTTACAATTCTCCATAAAGATCTAGGTCTCTAGTTTCAGCAGGAATTACATATTCTTGGTTTATGAGAAAGGTTAACAAGGTAAGCCTTTGGTAGCAGAGCCTGTTGGTTGCTTGACTACTATCAGCTCCCCCATTTTGGCCTTATTTATCAAACTTCATTGTTATTCAAAGTTACCATGTATCTAAGAATCATCAGACACCTTTTGCAGACAGGGGTGACTGACTGCATGAGCAGAACAAACTAGTGAAATGTAAGTGAGTAGGTTTCCTGGAAAGGAACGGTTTTCTTGTAAAATGGGGTTCATGCTTGTCATCCTATGTACATGGGAAATTGAAATCAAGAGGGCTGTGGTTTGAGGTCAGCCTGGACAGAAAAGTCCATGAGACTCTATCACAATGGAAAAGTCTGGATATGGTGGTGTATTCATGTTGTCTTTGCTATTGTAGGAAGAGACAAATAGGAAGATCATGGTCCAGGTCCACAACGAGGGAGGAAGTGAAATCCTATCTCAAAATTTTCTGTACAAAAGAGGGCTGGAGGGCTGGCTCAGTGAACGTGCCTCTGCCTACTCAGTGCAAAGCCCTAAGTTCAAACCCCAGTCACACACACACACATACAAACACATGTACACACACATGTGTGCGCACACACACACACATACACACACACCCCAGAGCCAGCTAAGTCAAATAAGCTACTGCCTTTTGCATTCTTCCCTGACCCCTTTCTTGTATGAGCTTGTGCCTAAAAGTGTAATGGCCATATTGTATCCACAAAGAGGATTAAGAGGATTAAGGTTGACAAAAAAGGTGCTAAAGAATTCTGTATATTTTGTGATATAAAATTAGCTGGCATGCCTATGTCTGTGAGCAAAACAATCATATATTTAATGAAGCCACTGTAATTTTCTGTTACTTTTTGCCTGTTTTTTTTTTTTTTTCAGCAGTAGGGTTTTAACTCGGAGTGTCTCATTGCTAGATAGGCACTAATCATATTACACGACACCTCCAGCCCTTTCTGTGCACTGATTGTTTTTGGGACAGGGTCTTGCTTCATGTCCAGGCATGTACTCGGACCATGGTCCTCCTATGTTTTGCTTCCCAAAGTAGCTGGGATAGCAGGTGTGTGCCACTACACCTAGCTTGTGTTATTGAGATGGGAGACTTGTGACCTTTTCTGCCTTCTCTGGCTGGAGCCATGATTGTTCTGATCTCAACCTCCTCCATAATGAGGATGCACACAAATACTACTGCACCCAGCTAGGTTGAGAAGGGGCCCCTGTCATCCTCCTAACCTTAGCCTTTCATGTAGCTAGGTTTACAGGTATGAGCCACTGGCACTTGGCTTGTTACTTCTTGAAGCCAAATTGCAAACTTAATTGAAAGTGATCTTCCAAAATCAATCTGGAAAGAAAGTCATAGTTTAGCTGAAGTCTCCACCATTTACATGATCTGAGTTAATTAATCTTTGGCTCCAATTTTTAGTTTCAATATGTCAGCAGGCCTGGAAAACTTGCTTTGGTATTTACAGAATAGCATTTCACACTTTGGAAAATGTGTTTATTCCACTTTGGAAAGCAGTATGAAGGTTCCTCAAAAGACTCCACATAGACCTCCCCTATGACCCAGCAATCCCACTTTGGGGCATTTAACCAAATGATCACAAACAAGACCATACTAAAGCTACCAGCACAACTATGTTTATTGCAGCATTATTTACCATAGCTAAGATATGGAACCAACCCAGATGCCCCTCAGTAGATGAATGAATCAAGAAAATGTGGTATATGTACACAATGGAATTCTATGCCTCCATTAGAAAGAATGACATTGCCCTGTTTGTTAGGAAATGGAAAGACTTGGAAAAAATTATATTAAGTGAAGTAAGCCAGGCCCAAAGAAACATAGGTCCTATGGTTTCTCTTATTTGCAATAACTAGTAAATATCTAGGACAAGCAGAAAAGGTCAAAATGTATGTACATATAATCAGATAAGATGATGTTAAGCGAAATGAACCCCAAGATAGGGACACAAGTGATTTTTCCTTTCTTGGTATTATTCCTAACGTATTTATAAGGTACCATGTGATTTTTTTGTTGCTTTATAAGTTCCTCCCCCACTGTATAACCCCTGTTTTCACTGTATTTGATGTCGGTATAATTTGGGGAGGGGAAGGTAAAAAACAAAATGTTTAAATAGGGATAAAGGTAGATCCATTGCAACAATGAGTTGTACAAGACACTGTTGAACAACGAACTTTACAATTTAGGTGGGGGTAGGGGGCAGTATAGTTGTGGAGGTAGGAGGGAAGGGATGGTAGGGGAAAAACAAAGGAGGAGGCAACAATGCTTGATAAGAAATGTACTCATTACCTTGCTAATGTAACTGTAACCCCTCTGTACAGTATTTTCACAATAAAAAACATAAAAAAGAAAATGTGTTTATTGTAATCAAAGCATTGAAATATATAAGATAAAAAATGAGGGCTGGGAAGGTGGCTCAGTGGTAGAGTGTTTGCCTTGCATGCATGAGGCCCTGGATTCGATTCCTCAGCACCACATAAGCAGAAAAAGCCAGAAGTGGCACTGTGGCTCAAGCGGTAAAGCGCTAGCCTTGAGCTGAAGAGCTGAGGGACAGCTCCCAGGCCCAGAGTTCAGGCCCCACAATCAGCAAAAAGAAAAAAAAATCATCTTCTGCTCCACATTTCTACTGCTAAGGCAACTCCAGGGATTACTACCATTAGTTTTTGGGGTCTGGTTTTCCAGATACAGAATAATCATTTGTAACTCCGTAAGAAACCTAACTGCTCTGAACACCTCAATTATTTGATAGCCACAAACCTCAGTCTGAAGTTTATTGCTTTGATATTTTCTAAAATATTGCAGACATTCACTCATCTCTTAAATTTCTGGGAGAATCTCCTGCACAGTGCAAGGCAGTAGGAGAACTAAATAACTGTCTTGGGGAAAATTCTAAGGGACAGCTGACACCTTGCATGCTTACCCTTTTATCTCTTCCCTTTCTGGATTGCATACAAGTATGAAATGTCCAGTGGGAGTGATTGGCGTGTCCCACTCCTCTATTCAAGCACTGCTAGCTGTGGGCAGTGGCAGCTTATTATAAGTCCTAAGATCAAAGGGGAAGTTAAGTGTCTCACGGTAACTATACTAGGGCAATTATGGGGATTTTTCTTGAAACCAAAGAAAGGAGATTTGATACATTTAAATGTCTTTTGGTTTACTATGTTATAGATGCTGTTTTGTGCATCATTAAATAAATAGTGTTTATTTGTTGCAATCTGAACAACTTGCAAGTTCCAGTGCAAACTCCTCTTTAGTCAAGGGCCAGTTCTTATATATTTTGTGTCTAGCCACATTAAACCTATAGCAACAATTGGAACAATCCCAGTTAGTTTTATAGAGTCCCATGTTTTAACATGAGCAGATAATCAACAATTATAGCATATTGGGAGAAAGTTTCTCATAAGAACCAAGGAGAAACACATCAGAACAAGACCAAGATCAATATAAGCCAAGAGATGTAACTTTAAGAAAATAAAGTTCATATAGGAAGAAGAAACTATTGCTAGAAGATATAAAATACAAATAAAACTACTATTAAAAAGAAACAGTCAGAGAACAAAAAGAGCTGATGGTAATATAAAATATGATGGCAGGATCAAAGGGTAGAAGGTTTGGATGGAAAAGTTGAGAAAAATCTTCCTAGTGGCAAGCCACCCAAAAAAGAATATGAAATAAAAGGTAAAAATGATTTTGAGAAGGCTTACATCTATCACTTTTCAACCTTTTGGTTAAGATTAAATGTAGATGATCTACCGTCTACATCATAGAACTCCAAGAAAAAGAGAACAGAGAAAATAGAGTGGAAAAAAGTCAGAGTTCAAGACAAAGTGTTAGAATAAAATGGCATGATTCAATGAACAAAGAACCTGTTGAGTGCCTAGCATAATGAATACAAATAGAAGACTTACACATGGGAATATCATTTTCAGACTTAAAAATTCTGGAAGTAAAGGAAGGAGCCTATAAGCTTCCAGCATGGCAAAAGAAAGCTTTCAAATAAAGGATCAATAATCAGAATAACATCAAATTTTCTTAGTGATTCAAGAAGCTAGAAGACAATTAATCAATGCCTTCATTGGGAGGAAATGTAATGCTGACTGTATTACTATTTGAAAAAAGTAACTTTTAAGGCAAAAAACCCCATTCTATAGTTAGAGATTAGAGTGAAAAGAATCAACTCATCTGTTAAGACTGCAATAAGGTTATGAAAGTATACAGGATTAAGAAGCACAGATATGTATAGTTAGCAAAAAAGTAAAAACACATTTTGCCTTTTTAAGATAGAAAGTTTTAAAAGAAAAAGACAAGTGCCACCTGACTGCAACTAAATCTTAACACTAGTAACACTTACAACCATTTTTTCATACTGCCGAAGGGTTGATATTTTTGTTACACTCCAGAAATAAATAATCCCTAAATATCATAGCCTCAAATCACAAATGCTATTTCTTTCAATGCCTATGGCCAATCAAGATGACTTTCCAAGACTACTGCAGGTGTTCCCATCTTCTAGCCCCTCCATTCCATCATACCTACCACAGGAAAGGAGGAAAGGGCTAGAGGGTCTCACACTGGTGGTAATTGGATGCTTCAGGCTGAAAGTGATGTCTCTCTGTCCACAATCCCTTGGTCCAGAATTAGTTATGTGGCCCTACTCAGCCCCTAAGGGAACAAGGAACTCTAAGCTCTCTGTGTTCCTGGAAGGAGAGAGCTGGGCCCAGGTGGGGATTGAATGTATCTACCATAGCTGGAAGTTCTGTTCAAATTTCTGAGGTCATCCTAAAACAGTGGGTAAGATTCTCTATATAAAGCTGCTGCTTTCACAGTTGCACCTCATTTTCATCAAAAGATGCACTAACCCAAGCTCCAGCACAGGGATTCAGTCTTGCTGAGGACCTTCTGTCTTTGCAGTAGTATAGTACTTGATCCTTCAGAGCAGAGAGTGCTGACTGAGAGAGAGAAGCCTCTGGGGTAAGAGGTCCAAACCTCTCGACTGGGAACAGAAGCAGCAAAAAGTTAACGGCTATGGTAAGCATCCTCTGGCTGGAGTCCATCTTAAACTCTGGGGAGCTTGACCTTGGATTCCAAATAGCTCCTGGCTACTTGGAGCTGCTGGCCAACTGGCAATTGATATTACATTGTTTCATTAGGTATGCCATGGTACCATGCTGGATATCTCTCTCCCTCTCCGTCTCTCTCTCCTTCTCTCTATCCCTCCCTCTCTCTCCCTCTCTTCTCTCTCTGTTTCTCTTATTCTCCACTTCTTATTAGCATCAGTTAGTTGTACAAGGGTATTTCACTTTGATTATCCATATATTCACACAATGTAGTTGATCAGACTAACTCCCTTCTGTGTGTCTCTCCCCTTCCTCCTTTCCCCAAACAAACTTCATTGTTCTATTTTCTTGTATGTCCATTAGGTATTTTGACCATATTCACTCTCCTCACTCTCACCTCCGAGCCTCCTCTAGCTTTTCCAACAATTGGCTGACCTCATTAGTTCCCTAGCCAAGTTGATGTCTGATCAAATTTTTTTTTCTAGTCCTTGGCTAAAAAAGGAACACAAAAAACATAAGACTATAAATATGATATAGTAGTTTTCAAATGCATCAATATAAGACTATAAATATGATATAGTAGTTTTCAAATGCATCAAACATTTGACAATTGTCTTTCAATCTTTACCCATTTAAATTTTGTGTTTGTGGCAAAAACAACTCCCTAAAAATGTCCCCCCCCCCCACAAAGATAGCAATGGGTTTAAAAATCAAATGTTAGGCCAGGCACTCGTGGCTCGCACCTATAATCCTAGCTACTCAGGAGGCTGAGATCTGAGAATCATGGTTCAAAGCCAGCCCAGGCAGGAAAGTTGAGAGACTTATCTCCAATTAGCCACCAGAAAACTAGAAGTGGTGCTGTGGCTCAAGTGGTAGAGTGCTGGCCTTGAGCTGAAGAGTTGAGGAACAGAGCCCAGGCCCAGAGTTCAAGCCCCACCACTGACAAAAAAAAAAGAAAAGAAAAGAAAAGAATCAAATGTTCGTTTCTAGCACCTACCTCCAGTATGAGCCTTTGATGCAGGGCTTGAGTTTGAGTGAGTGCATCTGAAGATACTTTCAAGAGTAGTTCCATTTTTTTCAAATTTCGAAAATCTCGTTCTTTCTCTCTTTGCTTTCGAGAAAGTTCATCATGGTAATTCTGCTTGTCGATGAGACTGTTCCGTAAATTGATATCCAAAAGTCCTCTGACCAGGTAAAGAAAAAAAAGGAACGCAATTTGTCATCAACTGTTCTGCATGGTTTTCAAAACTTAACAAGACAGGATGTTTAGTATGTACCTATAGAATGATTTTCCTGGTAGAAGTATACACTGTAATGCCCAAAGCAAGTATCATTTAGTACCGCTTCTTACCAAACTTCCAAATATAGTAACAGACTGACAGACACAAAAGCCCCCAATTTCCCTGAAATTGTCCTTGAAAATAAGAAGTGGCAGGTATGTGCTCAGCATATTCAATCTAGAGTTCAGTCACTAGCACTGAAAAAAAAAGAGGAAGAAAAGCATTTCCAGAAAATCACATCATGAAATTGCTCTTAAGAAAAAGTTGGGATGGTCTCAGAAATACCATTCATTTATGATCATTCCCATGGCTCATTGTAGTTTTTAATGGAATGATTAATTTGTAACCATTCCAGTGATTTAGTTTTAGAGGAACATTTCAGAAACTTACAGCATACAGTAGATATTGTCTTTAGATTTTGAAACTGGAGAATTGAGGAAAATTACGAGTAAAGAAATGGAAAAAGTATTTTAATATGCTTTATTTAAAATTCTATAAAAATGTTTGTTGAATCAACATAAAACCTTCCAAACTTAGTTTTTGACAGTACTTGAGATTGAACTCAGTGCTTAGCACTTGCTAGGTAAGCCTATATCAGGTGAGTCCTATCCCTCAGCCCTGAGATAGTTTTAAATACGCAAAAGTACAGTGAAGAAAAATTTAGATGATGGGACACATAAATACAACCTTTCAGATAGTGAAGATGCTTCATTCTCTCTGGTTAATTCGGCTTGCTTGATCAATTGGCTAAATTCTCGCTCTTTAAATTCAAGTAAGGCTCGTTTGCCTTCAACTTCCTTTATTACCTCCTCCTTCTCTTCCACTACAGAACTAGCTTTGTTCTCAATTTTCTTTAGGGAATCATTTAGCTCTTTGACTTCTTGTTCCAAGGCAACCTTTTTCTTTTCCATTTCTCTGTGAAGGGGACAAACACACACACGCACGCACACACGTCATATTTTTAGCTCATGTTGTCTTCATATAGTATCAGGCATAAGAGCTGGTAAGAGCTGGTAATAAATTCAATGTTCTCAGAAATTTAGAGTGTATCTTCCCTGAGTTCCCCTCTGGGTGAGGATTTGCCCAGCCTATTTCCACCTACATCCTCACTACTCTGTCTTCTGTGATTCTACCCTTACTCTGCTACCTCTGCTACCTTCCTGGAGCGGATCTGAATTTATCAACTGAGTGCGG
Source organism: Dipodomys spectabilis (assembly GCF_019054845.1). Classification (NCBI taxonomy): domain Eukaryota; kingdom Metazoa; phylum Chordata; class Mammalia; order Rodentia; family Heteromyidae; genus Dipodomys; species Dipodomys spectabilis. The sequence continues at coordinate 14,992,528 of NW_024870766.1, forward strand.
CTGGCAGAGCCATTGCTATGTACTTATCTCTTCCCTTCTTTTAAGATCAGTCACGGGAGCAATCATATTTCTCTACATTATGTATACATGGACGTGTGTGTGTGTGTGTGTGTGTGTGTCCTCCCTTCCTTTTTCTCTTTTTCTTGCTTTCTTTTTTCCTTTCTTTCTCTTTTGCTCACCTCTCTCCTTTCCTCTGTTTGCCATTTTGCCCTCCCTCCCTCCCTCCCTTCCTCCCTTCATTCTTCTCTTAAAACCCATAGAATTTCTTCAATGACCGCCCCCCCCAGTTCCAAATCTGAATATCTGAGGGTGTTATACATAGTGAGAAGCTACTATCATTTGGGCTGCTTGCTGGCTAACGTAATTCTAGACCTTGCAATTCTAATTAGTTTAGGTTGTTAAAGTCAATTGGAATACTCCATAAAATGTGATTTATAAATTGGAAATAGAACATCGACTCATAATCAAGATGTAAGTGCTATACATAGTTATAATTTGCTATGCTATTTTCTTTTAAAGAACTTACTGTAGGATTCAGGTGGACCTGTTGCAACAATGAGAAGTACAAAATGTCATGTCAAAACCAGCTTTACAATGTCGGTGGGGGGGGGGAGGGGGGGTATGATTGGGTGGGGGGGAGGGGGGAGGCTGGGAAGGGAGGTGAAGGGTAAACAAAGGAGGAGGCTGCAATGCTTGGTAAGAAATGTATGCATTTTCCTGCCCATGTAATTGTAACCCCTCTGTACAGTATGTTCTCAATTAAAATAAAATAAAATTAAAAAAAAAAAAAGAACTTACTGTATATAACTTAGGGCTCAAAGCAAATATTTCTAAAATTATAATGTGTATACACATTACTTAAGGGAGGTGGGACTGTGTGAAATTCAACATAAAATATGAAATCATACAATTTTCTGCGTGATATCTTTTCTATTTCTTTCACAATTTGCACAGGGATAGCTTGACAGTGGATCACTTCATCCTAGCAAAGAAAAACAATCATGTTAAGTTAGGTAATCTTGGACCAGAATCAATGAAGTCAGGCAAAGTAAACAGGAAAAAGGACTTACAATATGTAGAATTCATACTAGCTGCCCAGTGTACATTAAATGACTTACTCCAATTATTATATCAGTTAATAATCACACAGATGCTGTAAGATAGTTACTACTGGAAGAAGGAAGTAGTTCAGTGTGCCAACTACAATTGTCGCTCCACAAAGATTCCCTTCAAGATGTCACTTCCCACACATGCTGCTGGGGCCTGGTTACTACCCATAGCTCAAGAGGAGAGGGAGCTACTCTTCTCTCCATTGGATTGACATGGGCTTTGAAGAGCACCTTCCTAAGGGAGCAGGCCTGCATGGAGCAGGCGTCACCAATGACTGGTAATGTAACCGTCTATCCCCACTGGCTCTGGAAGACAGCTTCTATAGAACAATTCAAGATCTAGGAATGTCTTTGTCTTTGGTGTCTAGTTGAGACTAGAGTTTTCTTAACATGTGTATCATATTGTGGTCCACCTTCTCCCCAATCTCGCCTTTCCTGCCTTTAGTTCTGGGTAGGATTCTCCAAAGAGCTCTGCCTCAATTATTGGGTGTCTTAGGTTCTGACTACAAGAAACTCTGCCTAAGGCTCATTCTAGGAGAAATTAAATCATTTTCTCCACAGTCCCATAGTTAGTCAATGGCAAGGTTAAGGTCTAACAAGTTTGTCCAGCAAGTTTGTCTAACATTACTTTCTACCATGCTCTGTGGATTCATGGAAGGCTCTGCTTAAGCCTCATGGCAAGGATTTTGGAAAAGTCCTTTCCTTCCTGAGGATTTTACTAGACTGGAGCCAGCACACAGGCTGACCTCAATGCAGCATTATGATAGGGTAAGTTGTTTCTCTGTGGAATCTTGCTCAATGTTGAGACAGATCCAAGTTCTGTGAGTCTGAAACATGTGTGATTTTGGAGTTTCTCTAAAGAAAAAGAGTTAAAAACACAGAACTATGTGTCAGATTACTATGGATTATTATGTATGGATGCTTGGAAGAGAGTCACGGAAATGAGGGACTTGAAGCGTAAGCTTCACTGGGTGAACCTATCTTGGTTCCCATGTTCCAAATAGCAGCTGGGCACATGTTGACCAACTGCTCCAAGATTTAAGAAAAAAAAATACCAGAATATATCATAATTATCCTTTAAGCCAATGAGACCCAGATGTCATATCATAAAACAATCTTACCTTATTTGTTTTGAGAGTTATATATTTTTCAATATAAAATGAATTTTAATTCATTATCTCCTAGAGCATAAATATAGCCTCCTTATCCCTTTTATGGTAAAAGGAAGTACAGTGAAAGAATCAAACAGAGAAGGACAAAACAATACAAATATTCACAAGCAGTTAGGGTATTTGGATGCATTTCAAGGAAGCACTTGTGTTTCTGAAACTCACTTCTAATACTGAAACATACTTTGGAGAAGGAGGGTGTGGAGAGGCCTATTCCCCAGGATCAGGGCTTCGAATTACAACAATGCCATCAAGCACGCTGAAGTTTTTTGTGAATTCCCAGAATTTAGGTGACTTCAATAGAATCCATCCCAATTGATAGCATTTCTGTTGGTGTGGCAATATACCTATCCCTGTCAAGTCTATCTATTTTTATTTCCATTCATGCATAATGTTAAATATTTGTAAACAGTTTGATAACATACCTTTAAAACAAGCTGATAGTCTAACAATTCTTTGAGCTCTTTCTGCTCTTTTACTAATTGCTTTTGCTTAGATAGCAAATCCTCCCGTAAGTTTTTAATTTCTAATTTCTTCTGCATTACTTCCTTACGCAATTCTTCAGTAGCTTCTCTCAGAATTCTCATCTTCTTTTCCATTTCCTTGAAAAGTCATAAAAATAGCCAGGTGATATAAGATGAAAAAAAACATTTATCTACTGAAAAACTGAACCAAACATCATTCACTTGCCATTTTGATTATATTTATTTTGAGGCTCATGAATGATTTTTTCACAAAGTTAGATGTAATTTATTTCTGATATGTTCATAAGAGAATATTGAACTAAAATTTTTTTACATTAGATTTTAAGTCATTTTAAAACTAGTTCTTCAATGAGTCACTCGTGGCTCACACCTGTAATCCTAGCTACTAAGGAGGCTGAGATCTGAGGATCATTGTTCAAAGACAGCCTGGGCAGGAATTTCTGTGAGACTCTTATCTCCAATTAACCACCAGAAAACCAGAAGTGGCACTGGGGCTCAAGTGGTAGAGTGCTGGCCTTGAGCTGAAGAGTTCAGGGACAGCTCCCAGGCCCACAGTTCAATACCCACGACTGACAAGTAAACAAACAAAGGAAAAAACCCCAAACTAGTGCTTCATATTTTAAGTTATTTTCAAGTTATACCAAAAATGTTAATAAAAATATTCTTTTTTTTTTTTTTTTTTTGGTGGGTCGTGGGGCCTGGACTCTGGGCCTGGGCGCTGTCCCTCAGCTCTTCAGCTCAAGGCTAGCACTCTACCACTTGAGCCACAGCTCTACTTCCAGCTTTTTCTGCTTATATGGTGCTGAGGAATCGAACCCAGGGCCTCATGCATGCAAGGCAAGCACTCTACCACACTTTGTGACTTGAAAAAATCAGTTGCAAATAATCTTTGAATATCTGGCTTTTGGTTAACCTGAGTTACTCATGGCACTAACAATAAGGAGATTCATATCTGGGATGACCAACTTTCCATCCCTTCATGCTTCAATTTTTCACACTAATATTATTTTTTGGCTTCTACAATTGTCTCTAAATACCCTCTAGCTCAAACTTACAGGAGATCATGTTTTCATATCTTATTAATGGATAATATTGACTTATGGGAGAAAAATCTTATATTCAGAAAGGTTACATGATACTAAGTAGATGGATCCAGTGAACCTGCTCTGGGCTTTTTGCCCAGCTCTCTCCTTCCACTGTTGCTAGAAAAGAGTAAAATTAATTAACTACAGTTATGCTTGAATAGGAAATGTCCAACACTTGGATGCCAGCTGATAGTGCTGTTTGGAGAGGTTCTGAAAACTTAAGACCTAGCTATAGGAAGGAGCTTATTAAGAGCATGACTTTTAAGGTTACACTAGGTCCTAATCCCATCTTCACTCCCGCTTCCTGTCCTCCATGAGATGAACAGCCTCCTCCTATACATGTTCCTGCTGCCACGATGTTTTGTCTCATCTTCATCTCAGAATTAATGGAGCCAAGTGAACATAGACTTAACCCTTGGAAACTATGATTCAAAAGATATATCTTTCCTTGTAAAACTTGTTCCTTCTGGTAGTTTGGTCACATTTCTGCAAAAGTTACTAGCATACCTATAATCTGGAATAAAGTTCAAAACACTTTTTTCTATCCTGTAAAGAGAGTTATAACTGGAGGTTAGAAGTACTTCTATAGAATCAATGGTATTTTACTAAATGTTAAACAAGTTTTGAGAGCTGGCCTTAAGTTAAACCATAAGCAATGTAATTTTGAAACTTAACCATTCAGAAAGGAGCAACAATATAATGTATAAGGCTCTATTCCCTAGAATAGAACACAAAAAGTAACTGTAAGTTTCTCTTGTTCCCCAAGGTATGCAGGGCCCTCTACAATGTCTTTGCTATTCTTCCCATTAAAGGGAAGGCTAATCTTCCCTAGACATAGTCATGTGCATTGTTTTGACTAATGAATGCTATAAAAGTGATTTAAATAGAGGCTTGAAAGAGTTCCTGCAGGTCAAAAATTTCCCTTTCTTGAAGCTAGAAGCCCTTCCAATCTTACTGATGAGTGACCTCTGACCGGCTGGACTGCTACATAGCTGACATGCAAGTGAAGCCAATCTGGACCACACAGCTCCAACTCAACCAGCTCAGCCCAGAAGCATTGAGAACCATGGAAGAAATGATTGTTTTAATCCATTAAGTTTTGAGATGCTTTACTTTTTAGAGATAGAAAATTGGTACCTCTTCTTTATAAAAAGTTCTTGTAACAATTTGGGATGTTCTCAAGAGCTATATGACTAATAGCTATAATGAAAGTAATATTTTAAGTGCCAACCACAGAAACGTATTTTCTTCTGGAAAGCAGATATGTCTAGCAGAGCATAGCCGATATTAGATGCCAACTAATCCAAGCCTGTAATAGACATCACTTACATTTTATTCATAAGTTCTGTAGATATTCCTTTTAGTATTACCAATAGTTATGACTTTTTGGTCTTTTGTCTGTCATAATAAAGATAATTATTTTTAAAGATACATTTGAACCCAGCTGTATTTAATAAACCCTATGTAATCTAATACTTACTCCTGGCTTAGGTATCCTCTCAAATTCCTTTTGTATGAGGCTCTTTTCTTCCTTTAAGCTGCCAACAACAACAACAAAAAATCAAGTTTGACAAAATGCAAGAGAATACTTACTTTCTAAGTTTTTAAAATACGTTTTTTTATTGTAAAAATACTGTACAGAGGGGTTACAGTTACATGAGCAAGGTAATGAGTATATTTCTTACCAAGCATTGTTGCCTCCTCCTTTGATTTTCCCCTACCATCCCTTCCCCCCCATCTCCACAACTACACTCCTGCCCCCTGTCCCCTCTAAATTGTAAAGTTCGTTTTTCGACATAGCGTCTTGTCCATCTCATTGTTGCAATGGGTTAACCTGTATCCCTATTTAAACAATTTGTTTTTTCCCTTCCCCTCTACAAAGTATACCAACATCAAATACAGTGAAAACAGGGGTTATACTGTGGGGGAGGGACATACAAAGCAACAAAAAATACATTAGAAACAATAGCAAGAAAGAAATAACCACTTGTGTCCATATCTTGGGGTTTATTTCACTTAACATCATCTTATCTGAACTTTTCTGCTTTTCTCAGACATATACTAGTTATTGAAAATAAGGGAAACCATGGGATCTATGTTTCTTTGGGTCTGGCTTACTTCACTTAATATAATTTTTTCCAAGTCTTTCCATTTCCTAACAAATGGAGCAGTGTCATTCTTTCTGATGGAGGCATAGAATTCCATTGTATATATATACCACATTTTCTTGATTCATTCATCTACTGAGGGGCATCTGGGTTGGTTCCATATCTCAGCTATGATAAATAATGCTGCAATACACATAGTTGTGCTGGTAGCTTTAATATGGTCTTGTTCGTGATCATTTGGGTAAATGCCCCAAAGTGGGATTGCTGGGTCCTAGGAGAGCTCTATGTGGAGTCTTTTGAGGAACACTATTTTATCTTTAATGTGTCAGTACCAGGCTTGTCTGCAGGTGACCTGGGTCCATTCTTTATGACTACTTCTGACTCCCACAAGCCCCACTCCTGTGCTTCCTCTCCTTTAACACTCCTACAACACTGTAGGTACACAATCCAAGTCCAGCAGTTATCTTAGCATATTGTTTTTGAGTGGGAGCATGGACCTACCTCCAGACCCAAGTTCCTTCCAGGCAGGCACTGGGCCTGCCTAGATACTACCACAGCCTTCCAAAGGATCCAGGTTGCCCGATAAAGTCAATCCTCAACCACCACTATGGTGCTGCATAAACAAGATCTCATCACATGAAATTCCCATCTAACCTAGTTCAAAATTTTAACTCCTTTCTCAAGACTACAAGACTCTGCACAAATTGACTCTCCAGTCTCACTGACTGCCTCATTTGGTTCTGGCCACATCAGCCTTCTTGCCAAACCTGTTCCTACCTCAGGGCTTTTGCTTTCCTTGTGTGGTGCCTCTAACCGGTTTGGTGTTTCCATAGAACTTTGCATAGCTTACATAGATCTGCCTCTAGCACCTTCTTGGAGGTTATCAGACCATCCAGTCTATGGCAGCACCCATTTTCACTACTCATTACTTGTCCTGATTTACTCTTTGTTCGTTTTTGAGACTGGGTCTTGCTATGTAGTTCTACGCTGGTCTCCAACTTCTGGTTCTTCTGCCTCAGCCTCCCAAGTGCTGGGATTACAGGTATATCCTACCATGTTTTCCCAGATTTACTTTATGATATTAATCACTATGACATTATATTATGTATTTGCTTTGGTTCCAGAAAACCTTGCCTCATAAGAGCATAGACATTGTTCTGTTTACATTATTTCACCATTGCCTTTAGTAGTGTTTGCTCATAGTAAGCACTTTATTGGAATAAATAGAACAATGGAAGTTAGTTTTAGTCCTTCATTTATTATTTGAAGTAAGCATTGTTTATATGAAAATGAGGTAAGGATATACATATGGAAATATATCTTTCCTTACAATGACCTAATGCATCACATTCCTCTACAGACAGATTGGCATAAAACTTCCTAAAAATCATGGAAAGTTGTTTGAAGTTGTGAAGAAGGGACAAGCCAAGAAGGAGCTCACTTTTACTTTGACGTGGTGATCGATATGATTACAGAAGAACGTCTTAGTTGAAAGAAGCATAACAGAGACTCAGGTATGGCTGGGAAGTGGGTATCCAAGGACTCAAGTGTTTCAAGTGAAGGACAAATTTTGACCAGCATCGAGTTTAAACAAATACTGGATGTATTTAAGAATAATTCACTCAAATTTTGTTTTCCTCTCAAACTAAAAACTCTGACATGAACTCACAAGAAGACCAGGGAAGCACACCCTGTCTGTACTTGTTTTTTTTTTTTTTCCGGTTGTGGGGGCCTGAACTCTGGGCCTGGGCGCTGTCCCTTGGCTCTTCAGCTCAAGGCTAGCGCTCTACCACTTGAGCCATAGCGCCACTTCTGGCTTTTTCTGCTTATGTGGTGCTGAGGAATCGAACCCAGGGCCTCAGGCATGCAAGGCAAGCGCTCTACCACTGAGCCACCTTCCCAGCCTTGTCTGTACTTGTATCTTGACTTCTTGGTTAAATTCATAAGAATCTGCCTCTCCCCCCCCCCCCCCCCCGGCCCTGGTACATGAATTGCCAGTTATTTATTGTACCATTCTGTCAATCTGGATATACAGGAGGTCCATATTTTACAGCTTTCCCTTGCTTTTGGATTGAGGCTGTTTGATGAATTCTTGCCAGTGGGAGCAAATGGCAGTGAATAGCGCCAGACTTTTTGGCCATGTGGTCTATTTGGAAAGTATGTAAGATGGAGGCTATGTGACTTTCACTGGACAGTTGGAGTGAGCCAGAAACAAAATTTTGTTAAGTTATTCACAGATATTTTTGGATGTATTTGTTCTTGTTGTGTAGGTTAGCCAAAGTCTAACTTCTGTTTTCCATGCTGTTTCCCTATATTCAAATATGTGATGACTTCGCAAGTAGGATCTCTAGTTCAGAATTTCCTTGGTGTTCCACTGGTTTATTTTTAGCTTCCTCTGAGACAACTCTAGTTGTGTATCCCAAAGACATCTCACATTAAACTTTTTATCTTTCTCTCTGAAATGTACTTACTTCTTTTCTTCTCTCAGTCAAAGACACTTCCAATTTACTTAATTTTCTAATCTACAAACCTCAGAGTCATTCTTTCAATCCCCTTGTGTTTCAGTGGTGGGATTGAAAAGGAACCATTTTAAGTTTTTATTCTTCTTAACAGCTTCCCTCCCTGCCAGGACGAGACTAAGCAGAACTTAAGCCATCAGAATATAATTGATCTTAGAGCAGTCAACTCCAAGTCGAGTAGGCTCTGAAGCCACTCTAGCCACGCTATCCCTTCTAAGATGGTTTGAGAGGGTGGGGAAAAGCATGTAGGAGCTTCACAGTTCAGAGGCATAGGTTCACTGATATAACAATGCGTTCAGTTATGTATGCTTATAAACATGAGTGCATATATTGATGTATGCTCATGTATAAGTAAAAGAAAAGACAGTAGGTTGGGGCTGGGAAGGTGGCTCAGTGGTAGAGTGCTTGCCTTGCATGCATGAGGCCCTGGGATCAATTCCTCAGCACCACATAAGCAGAAAAAGCCGGGAGTGGCGCTGTGGCTCAAGTAGTAGAGTGCTAGCCTTGAGCTGAAGAGCTGAGGGACAGTGCCCAGAGTTCAGGCCCCACGACCGACAAAAAAAAAAAAAAAAAAAAGACATGAGTATGTGAGCTATTATAAGGCTATCTGAAAGTGGTCTTGGATTAGATATAAATATTTATTCCAAACAATAAAATAAGTAAAAAGGAAACAAAAGTGATAGAGGAAATTGGATTATATAAAATGCTTAGTTAACACCATGGAAAGCAGAGAGTATGGATGACAAAAACATGAACAAGGAAATAGAACAGAGTAACAAATAAGGCAATTGTCAATCCAACTTTATCAACAGTCACGTTAAATGAGAATTTAAAAAACAGGTTGTCAGAAGGGATTAAAAAATAAGACTCAACTATAGGTTATCTATAAGAAACTCACCTTAAATATAAGAATTCATAGAAATTAAAAGTAAATCTACAGTAAAGATATACAAGGCTGACACCAATCAAAAGAAATCAGGAGTCACACTACAGGTTAAGCATCCCTAATCCGAAAACTTGAAACGGGAATGTTCTAACATATGAATTCTATTGAGAGTTGACTTGATCTTCAAAGTTTCTAATTTTGAGTTAGGGGTATTCAATTGGTCCATGCAAATATCCCCAAATGTGAAAAACGCTGAAATATAGAACACTTCTGGTCCCAAATATTTAGGGTAAGTGATACTTCTCAATAATCACAGAAAGAGCAAAGTTCAGAGCAAAGAAAGTAATTGGGGCATAATGGGAGAGTAAATTATTCAATGGGACAAAACAATCCGTAACAGTTGTGCACTAATAACAGAAAGTAAAGTACATCGGCAAATCTGATGGAACTACAAGGAGAAATAGATGTATCACCAATCACAGATGGGGACTTCAATGTTCCTCCACTGGTCAATAGGAAATAACTGACATGTATAGGAAGGAAACTCAGACTTTTCCCCCTGAAACCTAATATCATTGCAAGATGATATTAACAAAAGAAATTAATATTTATAGGAAGCAAAGACAGACTTTTTTCCCAGAAATCCAATCAGTACTGTAAGATGATATTAACAAAAGAAGCTGAAAACATTAAGAAGTATAGTAAATAGGAAGATGTGGTTTCATTCACTTGTTAATGAGAATATTTATATTTTCATTATAATGGTTAGGATGAGATGATGTGATGCTGAAATGAGATTTTAGAAATTGCTTGAAAAAGGCTTAGACTGAATGTTCTATATAAGTAATTATGGGTTGGACACAGTTACTTGTTCATCATCATCATCTTCCACTAATGGTATCTTTGACTCCATTTTACCCACTAGATTTCCTGAAAAAATTGAGAAATATTTTCCATCTTTTTCTTGTTTTACTGCATTTCATGATTATTAAGAATCAACAAGTCTTAAGATTTTCCAGGTGTGATTAATACAAAATTTAAATATAAAACATTTATATGTGAAATAAAAGTTGGCAGACACGATGAGTCACTGGCTAAGGAACATGGAGCAGACCAGGTTTTATTTATTTTTTACTTGCAACATGTAGATCGAGGTTATTGTGACATTGACCTTATTATAGTTGTCCATGGCATAGGATGAATCTCAGTTTTTCAGAGGTTTCAATTCTTAACACCTTTGCTTTCACAGCTTGCAAAATTGGAGCTATTTTAATTCCCATGTATTTACCCTATGCTTTAGGTAAACTGCCACCAGGGGGTAGTAGTGTACTGTCATATTTTGGCTTTAAAGACCCGGAGACAGTTTAAAAATGGTGATACTGAAGTTATTCCATGAGATATGAACTTAGTTTTGTCTTTAAGCATAAAATTTTATTTTCTCTAAATAAACACAAAATGGCTCATTATCTAGGGAATTTGAGACTAATTACACTTCTATTATGCAATTCTTTTAACATAGACTTTTTCATTTAAAATGGGTATTTCTTTTTCATTTATAGAAACAGAATCCTACCTCTATCACTCTGATTATTTTAATTTTCCCTGTATATTTTAATATAATTATACTAAATGTGTATGTATGTTTACCTTGCAGTTAATTTTTTCCAAGTCACATATAAACTTCGTAATTAGTGATTTAATAGCTATCTTCAAGATTTGTTCTGAAAAGATATACTGAAGCATTTATTATGTACTAAGTGTCTTATATACTTTACATACATGATATCTAAACTTCACACCTTGCTAAGTAGGTATTATAGTCCTTGCGTAAATGAAGAAACTGAGGAGTTAAGTTTCTCTCCAAGGTCTTTCAGTCAAGGATAAACTCAAACTGACCACAGAGATTTCAGTATGTAGCTACCTCTAGTCTGCATTATTGTTTAAACATTTCCCTGCTTCTTGAAGAATGCAGGTTACTTTGAATTTTTTAATTGATATTTTTATTGTGATTAAGTGATTACATAAATTTCACAAATTTCATAGTCTTGTGAGATAATGATAAAATCACAAACACATTCTAACTTTCATGGGGCAAATTGTCTTTATCAGGGTCTATAAAGTTTGTGAATTTTATGAAATTTGACAATTTACTTTGAATTTTTAACTCTCATAAGTAATGTTGTAACGGACATCTTAGTATTGTATCTCTTTTTCTCCTTTTGCATTTTTATTTTTGCATGGAATTACCAGACCAAAAGTTTTTATGTGTTCCTTTTGGTATATATTCACTTATACTTTCTTTTTTTTGGGGGGGAGGTCTGGTCTTGGGGCCTGAACTCTGGGCCTGGGCGCTATCCCTCAGCTCTTCAGCTCAAGGCTAGCGCTCTATCACTAGAGCCACAGCTCCACTTCTGGCTTCTTTTTTTTATGCTTATGTGATGCTGAGGAATCGAACCCAGGGCCTCAAGCATGCAAGGCAAGCACTCTACCACTAAGCCACCTTCCCAGCCCTCACTTATACTTTCTTAAACTCACAATCTGACATTTCCCCCATATTTTTAAAATTAGGATCAACTAGTTACACAGGGAGTTTATTTTGACATGTCCATATAGCCAGAGTGCCTTGATCAGGGTTAACTCTTCTGTCATCTACCCTCATTCCATCTCTGCTTCCTAAACCAATCTCAGCAAGCTTCACTAATTTCACACTAAGCTTGAAGTATTTTGACCACATTCACCTTCCTTTACCCTCTTCCCTCACACTAACAATCTCAAGGCCTGTTTTACATTCCTGTCATTCATTTTGGGATATATGTTAATTGATCAAAGTGGTTTCATTGTGGTATTTCACACATGTGTATGTGTATTTTAATCAGATTTAATTGTAGCCTACTTTTGCTTTCCTATCCCCACACCTATCATTACTCAGTGGCTTTCATTTTGCTATCTTCTTCTACAGATACAAAATATTTTGGTATTGTTCACCTATAACATGCAATCCAACATTGTTTTTAACTTTTCTGAATAAGGAGTGCTTCAACATCAAAACTCACTAAAGCCAGGTACTGGTGGCTCACGCCTGTAACCCTAGCTGTTCAGGAGGCTGAGATCTAAGGACTGACGCTTGAAGCCAGCCTGGGCAAGAAAGTTTGTGAGACTTTTATCTCCAATAAACTACCAAAAAGCCAGAAATGAGCTGTGGCTCAAGTGGTAGAGCCCTGGCCTTGAGCAAAAAGAAGCTCAGAAACAATGCCCAAACCCTGAAGGACTGTAATACACACACACACACACACACACACACACACACACACACACACACACACATTTAACTCCTCTCTGCAGCAAAACAGTCTTAACTGGAATAACATCATGGAGGTTGTGGTTTTAGGGATTTGGAAGTGCAGAGAAGCTTGATATAAGAGGTATCATTCACTATAAGGAGTGAATCAGCATGAATGGATGGAAGTTTCTAGCAAGTAGCAGCTTTCCCGCGCTGGACTCAGTCTCTGAGGGAGTCTCAGTGCTTCTTGAGCCCATGTGATTCTAAGCATGGGGACAGTCAGCACTGAGAACCACTTTGGAGACCAACAGTCCTCAAATCCAAATTCAAGTAAGAAATCACATAAAAAAACTTATAAATTATTCAAGATGGTTTATGTCTACAATCCTAGCTACACAGGAGGCTGAGATCTATGAATCAACGTTAAGAGATGGTCCAGACAGACAAGTCCTTAAAACATTTATCTCCAATTAACTACCAAAAAGCTGGAAGTAGAGGTGTGTCTCAATTGGTAGAAGGCCAGCCAAGCAAGAATATAGGCCTTGAGTTCAAGCCCCAGTACTGGCACATACATATGCATATTTACAAACACACAATTCAAATATCAGGGAAATTTTTCGGGAGGTAGAAAGTGCTTGTGGCTGGAGCTAACTTTCAAGTGAGAATCTCAGATGCTTCTTTTCCTGCTATTTGAGGATTATAGTCTGAGAAACTTACTTTTTTGTTCTATTAAGATACTGATTGCCATAAAGGGAGCTAGGTAGATTGCCATAAAGGGAGCTAGGTAGATTTAAACAATAATGTTCGAAGGTAAAATCTGCTAAGCTATAAGTTTTTCCTTACAGCTGGCCCTCAGCACCTGTCTGCATGTCCCTCTGCCGTGTTCTCATTATCTGCAATTCTAGATGTGTTACTAAAAGCATCCCTCCAACCCTTTCTTATCAGATATGTCTGTTCTTGGTTCCTAGTTTGCTGTTGTTATTAATGGCCCAAGAATGAAAAAAAAAACCCCACAAAACTGATGTGAGCAACAAGGGCTACAAGAAGCAGCCAGAGGACAGTAAATAGTCACAAGGTCAGGGTCACGCTGGGACAGCCCTGTATGTGTGCACCCAACCATCTCCTCTCTCCTGGTCTACCTGGTGACACAATGACCGCAATGACCGGCCATGGCCTTTTCCCCAGCTCACCAAGACAGGTTGGATATGTTGGATTTGGCATACTTGCTGTCCGAATGTTAAGGATTATTAGAAAATAAGGAAGTTCCAAAAGATATCCAAGTCAAAACAAGGGAAAGGTTGGAGAAAATATAGAAAAGTCTTTTTAGAGAAAGGGTTTGGAATGAATTACTTCCACTTTGTTTCAAAAGTAAGTTCTCAACAATATTTACTTACCTGCTTCCTACCTCTATTATATTTACTAAGCTTATTCAAGTAGGTTATATTTTTTTCGGAAGTGCATATTTATCAAGAGGCCCAAAACTATCTAATACAGATTTAATGATTGACTGATTACATACTTAGACTGACCATTGGCATTTACTAAAGAGCTTATCCTATGTTAAAAAAGGAGAAAATCATTTAACATACAGAATAAACCCTTTTTTCTAGAGTATTTGAACAAAATGTTGTTGCTGACTGTTGTCAACGATTCAGAAGTTCCTAAAGAAGGGAGAGTGGATGGGTGCCAGTTATTTGGTCTTCCATTATTTAGATAATGAATAAAATGAGAGTTTATTGTGCTGATATGACAGATACCATCTGTATATTTGGATGAATAGTTTTCTTTCACTGACTTAGTTTCTTTATTTTTATCTAGAGATGGAATATCCACTTTTTTCTTGTGAGGTTGTTCACATGAATTTACTTCTGTAGCACATAATTCTGAATATGTGAAGCCAATAAAATACATAGTTTAAAATTATTTCCTAGTATTTCTAATTGTTATCACCATTATTATTTTTTAATGAAAATAAGCTTGTTAATTTTAGGGAACACAAGGGAGCTTGTTCAAGGTAAAGTATCTTATGTTACAAATTCAAAAAGAATTCACACCAAATATTTCTGTACATGTGCATTTGGAGTGTGCCTTTCACTGGGAGTTGCCATATTCCTTCCCCTCCCCCAGCTTCAGTAGCTCAGTGAATAATTCGCCTGTCTATACCTAAAAGGCAAAAGCTCTGTTTTCCTATTTTTTTTCTTGGCAGGAATAGCTGGAAATTTTAAACAATCTCAGTATCAACTGACTTTATGTTCCTCTTACCCTTTCATGAAATGTCAAGCATTCCTATTTTCAATAATAATGAACAACCACCAATTGTTTTAATTTCATTATTTTCTCAGCTGAAAGAGTGCTTACAGAGCACAGAAATAGCTAAGCTTTCTTTTTATAGATCTCACTGGTGAGCCTGACACAAGCTTAGATCAAAAAGACCAAAAACACTCTAACTTCCCCTCTGCTACCCCCATGAATAGAATTCTCTTAATTAAACTGGCCTTCTTTATCTGCCTTTTGGTTGAAAAAGTAGACTGCAAAGAGATAACTCCAACCCAAGGCACGCAGGAGTCTCTGCAAGCCTCATGTCATTTGCTTGTCTCTGGACAAGACTGAACTAAAGCTGTAAGAAATCTACCTACTGTTAAAAATAGCTACACAAAGTTCTACCGCCTTAAATGGTAACAGTGCCTGGGCATAGCTCAGGGCACAGCATAGCATGAAACTAGAATTGTAATCATTTACCAATTCAATCTAAATAGTATGACTTGCTGAAACACCTCCTCTACCAACTTCCACTGTGGAAGGGATGTTAAAGGTTTGGGAAATAACATTTATCCTTTGGGAAATAACATTTATCCTTCTGGAAATAAGATTTCTGCTTTTAGTTAATTGGATGATATCTTCTAGATTTTGGTAAGTAAATGTGTTTCACCAAAGAGGGTAAGCTTCCTCTTTAGTCCTAGGGGAGAGATTCATCTGAGGAGACCGAGTTTGCCTATGAGGTCCCTGTTGTTGCTGTATTAGAACAGAGTGAGTCAGGTGTGATCTCAGCTGGACAGGCTTGTTTGGAAAATGCATGCACTCACCAGGTCCATGCAGATACGGGAAGCAGAAGAGGACAGGAGGCTAAAGAAAAAAGCACGATCTCACCAGTGAGCTCATAAAAAGAAAGCTTAGCTATTTATGTGCTGCTTTCCAAGATGAGGCTGGGAGAAAGAAAGAGAAGGCCAAGTCCTTGTTTCATGCAGTGTATTTTTCAGCTGCAGTTTCCAAAGCCAGTGGCTTTTCCCACACTCAGAAAACCCAGCAGGGATTTCAGCCACCTGACTTATTTTCCCAGAAGTTGGGTGACCTCTTTGTGTAGGAATTGTTTGTTCCAGGGAGTCAAGAGAAGAACAAAGCTTGCAATTCTTGGAAGATGCTATCTCATACTCCTTGAACCTAACATTACTTCCTAATTTCTCATATATATATGGGGAAAGAGCTTTGTTGGCATGTGTCTTTGGCATGCTTGAGAGAGGTGAGTACTTACCTATTTAATCTGTACTGATTATGGAACTCTCTCTCCTTCACTGCATTGAATTCATTCTGATACTTGAGCAGCTGTTCTCTCATTTTGGAGACCTCGGTGGAGAAGGCTTCTGGGAAAGCGTCGGCTTGCTGCAGGTGGAACTGCTGATCCTGGATCTGCTTAGTGTACCGCTTGGCATCCTGCAGCAGCTGAACCTCAGACTCCTGTGTGCTGGGTGACATGAAAAGATGTTTGCATGGTGAAGACTGCACATGCTTAAGAACTTCTGTGGCTTCTGTGGGGATTCTGGGGGTGGGATTCATGTCTACAGTTGCTCTCCATTCCCAGGTCCAGTTAACTGCACTGACACTTTTGGGCCAAGTACTTTCTGTGGTGTTGAGGTGCATGAGGTTTAGCTCCTGGCTCTGAGTATCTTACCATTGAGTGGAGAGATCTGCTACAATAGGTAGCTAAATGCTTGATGAGAACCAACACCACTAGGCTCCACCCCGAGACAGTGGGAGACAATGGACGAAAGCATCCAGTTCAATAGGAAATAAGTTATTCCTTTTTGCCTTTGAAGATCGACCAGGTCTTGCCAGAGAGTAGGGAAGGGAGAAGAGGAGAGGGTCACTCAGACAGCCTCCTTTTCCTTTCTTTTCATTTATTTTCCTCCCCTACCTTCTCCTTTCCTTTTTCTTCCTATCTTTTCCAGAAAGGATTTTGGGTTTGACACAAGATCTTTCTATGTAGCCCAAGCTGGCTTCAAATTCTTGATCCCTTCTGGCTCAGCCTCTAAATGCTGGGATTACAGGCATGTGCCATAGAGTTTTTTCTTGACGTCTGGAATATTTCTGACATGATTGAGGGAAGACCTTTCTCCCTTAATGAACTAAGACAAGGCAGAAACTTTTTAAATGACCCTTTACTAGGAACCTAGAAAGAAAAATTTCCTTATAAAATTATGAACATAAATTAATTTATAGATTAAAATATCTTAACTTTGATGTGTGGCTAGAACTGGGCTTTCACATCATAGAAGAGTAGAATCATACAATCCCATTATATCCTAATGTTTTGTCTCTGGGGCAGGGGACTAAGCATCTAGTAGAGGTAGATTTGGGTGAACACAGAAACTATACAGAATCGATTCCTCTGAATTGTGCGTTAGCATCAGCTCTGGTCTTACTGGTGGATGTGATTTATCTGCCTCAGACGCCCTTACATTAGCTACAACTCCTGTTCCAAGGCAAGCCCTTGCTGTTTCCTGCTTCCAAGCCAGGGCTCTCTTTTCATGTGTACTTCTTGTCGAGTTTCCCCACTAGAAGATTCTTAGGGCTTCTGTTCATTTGCAGAGATGCTCCATAATCTGATTTTGCCTAAAGCAGCTGAAGCTACCACATCTGCTTATTTTCCTAGAGAAATGGGCTGGGCCATCATTTTCCCACAGAGAGAAGGATTCCATAGTGGTTCTGGTTCCAGTCAGAATATGAATGGCAATTTATCCGCATGTCATTATTAACAATATAGTGTCAGTGGAAGAGAATTTAACAGCTGTTGCAATGTGATCTCTATGGAAAACTCAATCAGAGTCAGTTCAGCAGCTCCTATCTCTATCTGCCTGGATAAGCCCCAGCAGCCCTAGAGTCTGCTTGTTACTGCCTGCCTTCCAGGCAGTGGGTATAGGACAATGGTGGGTGTCTGTACTAGTTAGAGAAGGAACTAAGGCATCAAGAGGAGGTAAAATGTGAGTGGCAGAGGGGAAGTAACTGTTTTCAAGATAACTGGGAAGTGGCAAGAAATAACTCCAAAGCCTTGGTCCCCGTTGCTATTTGTCTCTGAGGTATTGGGAACTGTGGTCAGTGGAGGAGGAAGTCAAGTCATCTCACCCTGTGAAGCTCCACTGGGCTTTAGAGAAGAGCTATCCTCAGGCTAAGAGACACTGACATGTTCGTTATATTAGCAAAGTCTCAGAGGGGTACCCTGAAATCCACACGGGGTTTTCTCCCAGCTAAGTAATGTAAACTACGTTGAAGAAGGTGTCTCCACTCTCTCTCGAAAACCCCCAAATTCCTAGGGCTTAAGAACTATCCAGCAGCCAGGACTAATTCTGGAAGAATGGAGTCTCCATTAGGGTGAGGAAGAAGATTTGGCTTAGTGCTGAGGAAGTAGAGCCAAGGCTGAGGCTCACAAGGGCTCCAGAGGGCTGTTAGGAACTCCAATGGGTAATAGCGGTTGCTCCGAAAGCTGTTGAGTAATTCTGTGGAAACCTAGTCTGACCTAAAGCTGGCTGGCTGTGGCCAAAGCCGGTAGCCTGGGGTGGGAGGAAGTTGTGAGAGGTGAAGGCAGTAGTCTCTGCAGAGGTAGGCTAGGATCGTCTGAGTAGTGATGAGAGGCAGAGAGGGGTCCTGCAGGAGTGTCATGCAGCATGCAAGCCAGTGTCACCCAAACCCCTGTGTTCGAAGTAACTCCAGTAGACAGTCAGCATCTACACAATAGCATCTGTGCAGTTGTGGCCCTAGACCCAAGACCTATCTGTGGCCCTAAATACTTGCTCATCTTGTCACAGGGTAAAACTTACAAGCACTCCTTAATCAATGAAGGGAGTAAATAGATGGACAAATGTCCTGTCACCCTTCAGTGGCAGAGTTCTCAGGTTTTTCTACATAACCACACAGAAAGCCGTCTAACAAACTGTACTCCAGCTGTTCACTGTCTGAATCCATAGCTTAACCCACCCCATCTAAACTCCTCTTCCAATCCCACTTTCCCCAATCGTTTCTCTAATGATGTGAGCTCAAATCCTTGCCTTAGAGCCTATGTTTGCTGGGAACACAAATAAAGCAATGTCTCATTACAAGAGAGAAATACAGATGTGATAAAAAAAAAGATACCTTCAATTTGGTAAATAGCATACCTTATCACAGTTTCGTGCAGCAAAATGTACTTGGCTTTTAACTCTGCCATTCTGGTTCCAGGAAGTTTTCCCGAAGCATATAACTAGCAGAGAGAACACAAGGTCACTATTAGCCACCACTCTCCTTGTGCTTAGGCAGGAGATAATGTGGGTTCATGGAGATCTTATGAAATCTTTCAGCCAAGCTTTGGAGAGGATACACATGAAGGCAATGTGGCATACTGAAAGAAGCTGGGTAGTCAGAAAAAGTATTTCTAGTTCCAGTTTGCCTTCTGTAAACACTTTGTTCTGGGGAAAGTCTACTCACATTGCTAGGCTGTGACTTTCCCATCTGGAAATTGAAAGAATTCAATCCTTCCAATCCTAAGAATGTTATCTTTTAGGTTTAGCAAATAATCTGACTAAGGTAAATTATTAAGATGCCTATTTATAAGGGTAAGAAAAGGAGTAATTATTGAACATCTCTTATAGGCAAGAGTTGCATATCTATTACTTCATTCGATTAAAAATATTTATTGTCTTTAAGTAGTTGTACAAAGGAGTTGCCATTCAAAGAAGTGGCATGTTACCCCTTTCAATATTCTCACCCATCCCTACCATCCACCCCTCACTTTTCTTAATTTTGTAGGATATGCGTTTAATTTTTGGCTGCATTCTTCATCTCTTCTTCTGTTTACTCATCTACTCCCCCTCTCTTTGATCTTTTCCTGCCTCGAACCAATTTTCTGATGTTTATTTTGTTGACCTTCAATTTTGCCTTTCTAAGGAATTACACTGTGTGAATTCTCCCCTGAGAATTGTTTCAGTTAATACATTTGTCTAGACTTGAGTACCACCCAAAGTATTTACTTATGTATTTGTAAACTAATTCTAGCTCCCACATATGAGAGAAAACATACAATCTTTGTCTCACTGGATCTAGCTTACTTCACTTAACGTAATTTTTCTGGGTTCTTTCATTTCTTTGCAAATGATGCAATGCCATTCTTTCTAGAATACAAACAATAACATGCTGGCAAAGATATCACCAAAAGGGAACTCTAATACACTGTTGGTGGGAATGTAAATGTGTTCAACCACTCTGGAAAGCAGAAAGGAGGTTCCTCAAAAAACTAAACATGGAACTGCTCCATGATTCAGTAATTCCACTCTGGGCATTTATACAAACCATTACAAACTAGGATACAGTAATTTCACCAGCATAACAATGCTCATTGCAGCACTATTCAGCACAGCTAAGGTATGCAATCAGACCAGATATCCCTCCATAGATGAATGGACCAAGAAAATATAGTATATTACTTCATTCTTAAAAATGTTTGGAAATCAGGGATTTTTTCCTTCATTTGAAACTAAAAGTTAGAATAACTAAGAGCTTTTCTTCAGTATATATTTAAAATCCTAGTTAAAATAAAGTCCTAATTTGACAGTGTCAAATCTGGAAAAAGAACTTTTATTTGCTCTCTGAGTAGAGGAATAATTAGCTAATAAACATCAAACTCTAAAGCTTTACCTTATTATAGACTGTTTTTAGTTTAGTATTAGGTTGACTTAATAAGTACAGAGAATTAAGGAAAGAATTCTTTCTTTTATTGTGAGAATACTGTACAGAGGAGTTACAATTACATGAGCAAGATAATGAGTACATTTCTTATTAAGCATTGTTGCCGCCTCTTTGTTTCCCCTAGGAAAGAATGCTTTTTGAAAAATTTATCTTCTTATAAAGATGCTGTACAGAGAGGTTACAGTTATATCAGTCAGGTAATGAGTACATTTCTTGTCGAGCATTGTTACCCCCTTCTTTGTTTTTCTCCCACTATCTCTTCCCTCCCTCACTCCCCACCCCTGCCAAAGTTGTAAGGTTCATTTACAACATAGTGTCTTGTGAGAATCATGTTGCAATGGGTCATCCTGTATCCTTGTTTCAGCATTTTGTTATTCCCCTTCCCCTCCCCAAATTAGATAAATGTATATACAAGATGCAAGGTACCAAAATCAAGTACAGTGACAGGGATATACCATAGAAGGAAGAACATACAAAAGTATCAAGAAAAAAAATCACATAGTACATTAAAAACAACAGCAACAAGAAAAACCTCTTGTGTCCATATCTTGGGATCCATTTCTCTTAGCATCATCTTTTTCTTTAATAAGGTAATGAGTACATTTCTTATCAAGCATTGGTGCCTTCTCCTTTGTTTTTCCCCTACCATCCCTTCCCTCCCACCTCTACAACTACACTCCCCCCACATCTAAATTGTAAAGTTTGTTTTTCAACATAGTGTCTTGTACATCTCATTGTTGCAATGGGTCAAGCTGTATCTCTATTTAAACATTTTGTTTTTTCTCTTCCCCTCCCCAAATTATACCAACATCAAATATAGTGAAAACAGGGGTTATACTGTGGGGAAGGGACATACAAAGCAACAAAAAATCACATGGTACCTTATAAATACGTTAGAAACAATAGCAAGAAAGAAAAAACCACTTGTGTCCCTATCTTGGGGTTCATTTCGCTTAACTTCATCTTATCTGGTCATATGTATATAGCTTTTGATCTTTTCTACTTGTTATTGAAAAAAATATATATATATACTAGTTATTGCAAGTAAGGGAAACCATAGGACCTATGTTTCTTTGGGCCTGGCTTACTTCACTTAATATAATTTTTTCCAAGTCTTTCCATTTCCTAACAAATGGGGCAATGTCATTCTTCCTGATGGAGGCATAGAATTCATATATATACCACATTTTCTTGATCCATTAATCTACTGAGGGGCATCTGGGTTGATTCCATATCTTAGCTATGGTAAATAATGCTGCGATAAACATAGTTGTGCTGGTAGCTTTAGTATGGTCTTGTTTGTGATCATTTGGGTAAATGCCCCAAAGTGGGATTGGTAGGTCATAGGGGAGCTCTATGTGGAGTCTTTTGAGGAACCTCCATACTGCTTTCCAAAGTGGTTGAACAAGTTTACACTCCCACCAATGCAGTAAGTTCCCTTCTGGCCACATTCCCTCCAGCATCCCTTGTTATTAGAGTTCTTGATTATAGCCATTCTAACTGGGGTGAGGTGGAATCTCAATGTTGTTTTTTTTTTTTTTTTCAGGTAAGGGGTAGGTTTATTCAGTAGACCTGCTGGGACCAGGCAAGGTTGGCACTCCACGTGGCTGGGAAAGAGAGAGGAAAGAGCTAAAGCAGAGAGAGAGCAGAGAGAGCTAGAAAAGAAGAGCAAGAGAGAGAGAGAGCTAGAAATGAACAGAGAGAGCAGAGAGCTAGAAACGAACAGAGAGAGAAAGAGAGAGCTCAATGTTGTTTTGATTTGCATTTTTTTTATGGCTAGAGAAGTTGAGCATTTCTTCATGTGTCTATTGACCATTCTTATTTCCTCTTTAGAGAAGTTTCTCTTTAAGTCTTTAGCCTACTTATTTATTGGGCAGTTGTTTCTTTGAGGTTTTGTTGTTGGGGATTTAATTTTTTGAGTTCTAAGTATATTTTAGATATGAGGCCCTTATCTGTTGTATGGCTAGTGAAGACCTTCTCCCAATCTGTGGACTTTCTATTGATCTTGCTAGCTATGTCCTTTGCGACGCAGAAGCTCTGCAGCTTCATTTAGCATCATCTTATATGGTCATATGTACATAGCTTTTGAGCTTTTCTGCTCATCTGATAAGATTATCCTAGACATATCCTAATTATTGCAAATAAAGAAAACCATGGGACCTATATTTCTTTGGGTCTGGCTTATTTCACTTAATATGATTTTTTCCAAGTCTTTCCATTTTCTAACGAATGGGGTGGTGTCAATTCTTTAAGGAAAGAATTCTTACAGCTGCAAGACACTTATTTTGGTGGGGCATCTACCAAAATAACAGCAGATTTTTTGATAGAAACCTTAAAAGCAAGGGAGGCTTATGATGATATATTTCAAGCACTGAAAGTTAACAACTGCTAACCCAGAATAGCCAGCAATGCTGTCATTCATAACCAAAGGGCAAATAAAAACATCCCATGATAAACAAAAACTGCAATTTATCACCATTACACCAGCAACATAGAAGACCTTTAAAGACATCCTACACACAGAAAATCAACCTAAACATGAAAAAGTGGATAAAATAGTAAGAGTATCACATATGAAGAAATGTTTCTGGGAAGGGTTATGTGAGATAAGCATGTTAAAGTGTGTTTGTATGTGCATATATGTACTGTGAAGGCAAAGTAGGAGGCCAGTCTAGTAACTTAAAAACCAGCCTGAAGCCAAAGACAAGTTGAAGGTAAGTTCATTGCGGATTCACATCTCAAAGAACTTACATATTTGGTTTTTCTCTGCTGAAAAGACCACTTGCCTTCTACTATGCCTGGCATAGTAGAAACAAATTTGTCTTGGATACTGTCCTATGGAAGTCTGAGGAAATAGGCATAGAAGAAATGATAGACTACTTGAACTATACCCAGTAGTTTTATTATTAGCAAGTGACTACTTGTTACTTTATATTTTTTAAATGTAAGTTAAGCAAATAAGTATACTTATAAATTACAAACCTATGGCAAGAAGCAGGGCTGCTAGAATAATGATGTGAAGAACTTGATGAATTCCTCTCACTCCAAGAAGTGTGATTAAACTGTTTAATGTAATTTAACAATTTAAATTGTTATCTTAAATTGTTAAATGGACAAATGAGCATAGAGGAGATTGAAAAGTGTGTATTCAGTGAGAGATTATGGCATTTGAACCATGATCTGTACCATCATCCCTAATTCCATGTTATAGAAGTATTCTGGGCAGGCTTGGCAGTCAGGGAAGTGTCTACTTCCCTTGCTCTGCTGAAGGTCTACTTCATGGTAGTGGAAAAACCCTAACAAAACCAAAGCACTCATCCACCTGGTCTCAGTCTGGCATCCCAGAAGAGCTTTACTAGGTAGGCAGCTGCAGCTGTTCATTAGTGCCCATGTCCACTCCCTCATGTTCTGTTCTGTGTGGAGACTGGGGGCAGGACGAATGAGATCTGAGTTCCTCAGATCCCCCATTCCTGCTCAGAAACACAATAGTTTGAGACATTTAGGGGCTCACCAAGCTTTGAAGATTTGTAGCCTTCATTCTTAAGCTTTGATTTTATCCCAAGAGCACTGCTAAAAAATACTAGGAGGCTGAGATCTGAGGATCATGGTTCAAAGCCAGCCCCAGCAAGGAAAGTCCATGAAACTCTTATCTCAAATAAACTATTAGAAAACCGGAAGTGGCACTGTGGCTCAAGTGGTAGAGTGCTTGCCTTGAGCTGAAGATCTGAGGGATAGCACTCAGGCCCAGAGTTCAAGCCCCACAACCAACAACAACAAAAAAATACTAAATATTTCTGGGTACTGATGGCTCACACCTGTAATCCTAGCTACTCAGGAAGGTGAGATCAAAGCCAGCCCAGGCAGGAAAGGCCATGAGACTCTTATCTCCAAGTAACTACCAGAAAACCGGAAGTGGAGCTGTAGCTCAAAGTGGTAGAGCCTTGAACAAAAGAGCTCAAGGACAGCACCCAAGCCCTGACTGACAATAAAAAAAAAAAACTACTAAATATCAAAAAAGCTAAAAGAGGAAGCTAATAGCTTTGTGATACCAGTAGAGGCAGACTAGCAAATGTGTAACAGAAAAATTAGGGCATGAGACAAAGAGCCTTGCTAAAATCCCATTTGATACTGGTGGACTGGTAGGGTATGAAGTCTCAGGCAGTGACCAGAGGAAACTTCTAAGCTATCAGTGCCCGAGTAAGTGGGGGCAGATATATAAATTCCCTGAACTTTGAAGTAGGCACCAACCCATAAACAGACCTAATGGAAAAGGATGAAAATCTTGTTGCTTAGTGGACTGAAGCACAACTTCTGACCAATCAGTGGGTGGCTGATCTAGTGAGAACCGCCAGATGTCAAACTTAAAAATAAAAAGAGGCTGTATTCTGTGGGAGAAAATGTTTTTCATGTAGTTCAGCCAAGTCTGCCAACAAGTTTATACTGAAGCAAGAATGACACACACACACAAATATAATACAATACAACAAACCTGAAAAGGATCTGAATCCAGAGCCACAGGCCGCCCAGGTGTGTCTCACATGGCTGAGCATCTGCCTAGCTAGTGCAGCCCTAAGCTAAAACCCAAGTATCCCCAAAGAGAAAAAAGGATCGAGTTCCTATGTTATCTAAAATATCCAATTCTTATGTGCAAAGATTTTTAAAAATTGGGATCCCACCCTACACAGGGAGCAAAAAGTCAAATGAGTGGACAGAACATGCTTTTGGAGGTATAAAATTGGATTTAACTAAGACTTCAAAGACACTATGTGTTTGAAGAAGGAAGGAAAACTAAGGTTAAAGAATTAAAGGGGGAGCTGGGAGGTGGCTCAGTGGTAGAGTGCTTGCCTTGCATGCATAAGGCCCTGGGTTTGATTCTTCAGCACCACATAAGCAAAAAGAAAAAAAGCCAGAAGTGGCGCTGTGGCTCAAGTGATAGAGCGCTAGTCTTGAGCTGAAGAGCTGAGGGACAGTGCCCAGGCCCAGAGTTCAGGCCCTACCACTGGACCGCCCTGCCCCCCCCAAAAGAAGTGAGCTATTAAATAATAAATAAATAAATAAATAAAAACAAAAAAAAAGAATTAAAGGGGAATATGATGGTAATTCAACAATGGAAAGCATCATTAGGAGAAATTCTTAAGGAAATAATTGAAATTCCAAAGTAGAAAATTATTGTAACTATAAAATTCACGGTATGATTTCAATAGTGGTTTTGAGCAGGTAGACCTAAAAAAAAAAAAAAACCCCAAAAAACAGCGAACCTGAAGATGAATCAGCAGGAAAAAAGCATGAAGATTCAAGAGTAGGTCCCTGTCAGAAATGAGGGATTTCATAAAGTCTACCCATTTACATGTAATGGGAGAACTCAAGAGAAAGGAGTCCAAAAAAATCAGAGATAATGGCTAAAAATGGCTGACTTTGTGTGCTGTCTCTGAGCTTTTTCACACAAGGTTAGCACTCTATCATTCAAGCCCTGACTCCACTTCTGCCTCTTTAGTGGTGAATTAGAGATAAAAGTTTATAGACTTTGCTACCCTGGTAGCTTTGAACCATGATCCTCAGTTCTCAACCTCCTGAATAGCTAGGAGCGAGAGGAGTTGGGGAGGTGGGGAGGGAAGGGATGGTAGGGGAAAAACAAAGGCGGGGGTAACAATGCTTGATAGGAAATGTACTCATTACCTTACTCATGTAACTACATGTAACTGTAACCCCTCAGTATAGTATCTTTACAATAAAAAATATAAATAATAATAAAAACCTATTTAAATACACAATGAAATAACTGCCATAAACAATAGAGCATCAGAGGAGGAGGTGAGCTGGAAAGTACTAGGGTCAGATCGCAGTGGCAGATACAGCTGGATCATACTCGCTCTAACTCAGTGGATGATCAGCTATATTTTTTTTGGAGTCCCATCCACAACGGTAAGGTTTAAATTTGATGGTAGGATGGATGTTGGCACATTTTGTGTCCACAGAACCAGCAAGAAGGCTGGACAGGATTCCTCATTTGTCTATTGTCTCCTTTACTCCCCTGGCCACTGGTGTCTTCGGGGACTTGTAAAAACAATTCAGTGGGCAAAGGCTTGATTTGTCCTTACAGTTTCTATGTACATTAGAAACAGTTATATCAAAGCTCTTCAAAAAGAGCACTGATAAACTTTCTGTTAACTAAAATCAAATCTTTTTCTTTTTAAAGTACCAAAAAATTGAGGCTACGTTTTCCTCCTAAAAATGAAAAAAATTATAATCTGGATGTTAATATTCATCTGAAAATGACTTTTCTGTGAAAGTGTGAGTCATCATTTTAAGTAGGTTTAGCCACAATTGGAAACTTAGACTCAGTTGTACAAGATAAAAATGCTTCGCCCATACACAGTATCAAACATGAAAAAACTGTGGCCTTTTCACACGGCATGAAACAACAGGGTGCGGAACACCAAGTTGGTCATGTTTTAAAAATGCAGAATCTAAGAAAAATGGCATAGAAAGGCCAATCTTAAATAGGCCAAGAGTACACACAACAGAAGGTTAGATATAATGTCATAAGTTCATAAATGGGATTTCACAATACATACTTCTGTTACTGAATTGCCTTGCTGGTATCTGTGGCTGGAAGGAAACATTTACACTAGAGCTAAAAGTTTAACAAGAGTTCATGATTCGTGGACAACATGGAATAATATGGAAAACATTTCAAAAATTGAAATTCTGGGACATTCCAAGGGAAGTCAGAGTTCAATGAGCGCGTTTGTTCAAGTGAACTTATCTGGAAGGAAGAAACAATTGTGTGGGTGGGTGTGGCAAACCTGGCTGGATCTACACTGTCAGCCTACCTTGTTCTTCTGGCCTCTCTGATATTACCTATGGGTTTGGCCTCATTCAGGAAATGGTTAGCATACTTTGGAATGGAACATGAACTTGAAAGCATAAATCCTTGGAACCTTCCTTTACCTTCTTTCTCTGCTTTTCTCTCTTTCACTTCTGGAAATAAACAGCAGAGCCATGTGAGAGGATTTCCAAATGCAATAAGCTCTTGATGCTGCTTCATGTTCCTTTGGCATTTCCTCCTGGATATCGTATCAACCTCTACCTTTCTCACCCACTTAACTCATTCACCAGAAAAGAAAATAGGCCATCTGCATTCACCCCTCACACCAATCAACCCATTTAGAGTGCCTCATTCCATTCATTTCTTTCCCCTACTCTCAAGAATTCAGCAGTCCTCCCTCCCAGTGATGAAGGCCAGATCTTCTGTGATCTCCTTTCCTGCCATCAGTTATGGTTTCTCCCCTTTATGATCTCCTTTCTTTCCTTTATCACCTCTACTCTTGACTGGTTTGGTAACACATAGGAGATAAGTCTATGATGACTGGACTTTGGTTTGAATTTCACTGCTACTTCCCAACTACATAATTTGGAGTAATATTTAACCAATCCATGTCTCTGTTTATTCAATTGTTAAAGAGAGAAAATGCATGGCTGGGAAGGTGGCTCAGTGGTAGAGTGCTTGCCTTGCATGCATGAGGCCCTGGCTTCAATTCCTCAGCACCACATAAGCAGAAAAAGCCAGAAATGGTGCTAGTGGTAGAGCAATAGCCTTGAGCTGAAGAGGTGAGGGACAGTGCCCAGGCCCAGAGTTCAGGCCCCATGACTGGCCAAAAACAAAAACAAAAACAAAAAAAGAGAGAAAATGCATCCCAACTTCATAAGACTATAGTGAAGACTAAATGAATCAAAACATATATTTACAATAGTATCTTAGCTTACAATAAGGGCCTAACCAGCCATTATCCTTCGCCTATAAATTTGTTCATCTTTCTCATTTAAAAAAGTCAACAAAATGAAGTCTACTTTGGATGCTGTACCATCTCTAATGACTCCTTTTTCCTCCCCTTCACATTCTGTTTTGTTCCTTCTCAAGAACTGTCTCTGATCCGTATCTTTACAAACCAGGTTGTTATGCACACCTTCGTTGGTAAATTGACCAAGGACTTCATTTCTCTGAGTGATTATCTCTATTTTTCACTAGTCTGACTTAGCTAATTGATACTATTACATTTTGGAGTTCACTAATTTTTTTTTATCTTTAGTGTCTAATACACTAATTCCACCAAGATATTTGCATTAATTCATATATATTACACATTTCTACTTCTCATTATGCTTAATCTTTTCTCCATCTTTTCCCAACATACCAGATATTTATCAGAGCTATTCTAATGTTTATTGATTGTATTTCTATGTCTATTGGTTGATTTTTTTCTCACAGTGAATCATGTTTTCCCACTTCTCATTTTTTGCATACCTAGTAAATTTTGGGTTAATGATATTGTGAGTTTTTACACTGCCAGGAGATGGAGATTTTGGTGTTCTTCTAGAAGACATAGTTTAGTTCCTTGGAAATAGTTTGATCTTTTCAAGGCTTTCTTCTAAACTATGTTAAGGAGATCCAGACAAATCCTTTATCTAGAAATATTTTGGTCCTACTTCTGAGTCAAGACTGAGGATGCTCAGTGTTCTGGCAGCCATGTACTGACTAACACCCTGACTCCAGAGAAACCCTCTGTAACCACTGGAGCTCTGTGCCACTGTCTCCTTTTCTTACCTATGTATTTTATTTGTCTTCAATGAACTTGAAACTCGGGTGTTTTTAAGTTCTCAGCAAGACCACTTGCCTGTGTTTGGGTTTCCTGCTCTATGCTAAATAAAACATGGAAATTTTTTCCAGGCAGTGAGATGGGACAATTATAGGCCTGCTCTAATTTAGGTCTCTGTGCCTGTGCTGTTATTGTCCAAAGTCTGAAAAACAATATTTCACATAATTTGATCCATTTTTTAATTATTTAAGGTAGGAGGTAAATCTGTCTACTCTGTCTTGGTTGGAAGTGGAGGTCCTCTAACCTCTTACTCATTCAGTTTAAATGACATTTCTTTGGCTTTTTGTTATTTGATAATTTTGTAGTATTTATTGCTATTATAGTGGAAAACTTCTGGAACTTCTGCCTCTAGTAGTATGGTTGACTTTCCTTGCTTGTGTTTTCTTCCCTGACCTTTCCTTTAAAAGTCGACCCCTCTTTAAAAGTCTTTACAAGGATTTGGCCCTCATATCCATATGCTTTAAAAATTATTCACTTCCTTTAGACTTTCTCACCAACTCTCACAGTCTAAAGTACCCCATATCTGCTAATGATTCTCCAGCAGAGGAGTCTGCAGGATCAATGTCATGGAATAAGCTATGGCTTTGGGTAGAGGCTATGCAAGACATGGGCTTCTGGCCAGACAATAAACACCTTCTGGGTCTCACAGCATGGAACACATAACATTGCTTATTTAAACTATATAATAGCAATGTCCAGATACTGTGACCATTTCCAAGAGGGAAATTGGCCACTATGAGGCATTTCATTTATAGACACTCTCATAGGATGAGAAATATATACTACACCATGCACAAATCCCTGACCATGGCCAACTTTCCTGGTCTCAACCACCTGGAGCCTGTCCTACCTAAGATTAGCAGATATGCTTCTCATCTTGCTTTAAACTCTTTCACTTTCAGGATTAAGCTCACCTTTCCTAATATGATGATCGAAGGTCTTTATTACCCTCTCCCACGATATAACCCCTGTTTTCACTGTATTTGATGTTGGTACAATTTGTGGAGGGGGAGGGAAAAAAATTGTTTAAATAGGGATACAGGTGGATCCACTGCAACAATGATATGTATAAGATGTTATGTTGAAAAACGAACTTTACAACTTTGGCACGGGGGTGGGGGTTGGGGGTGAATGGGAAGGGATGGGAAGGGGAAACAAAGGAGGAGGCAACAATAAGAAATGTACTCATTACCTTGTTCATGTAATTGTAACCCCTCTGTACGGTATTTTCACAATAAAAAACTTAACAAAAAAAAAGGTCTGTATTATCCAGCAGCTCCTCTCCCAACCCATCTTCTCCCCTGATACTCTCAGCTTTATAATACCAACTGCAGTTCCTATAGCTGGTAGGATTGATGGCTCCCTCCTCTCTGTCAGTCCCATCCATGTTCTCATCCTTGGAACCTGTGTATATAATACTTTACAGAGCAAAGAAGTCTCATAAAATATGATTAAGAAGATAGGCCAGAGTGAGCAAATTACCACGGATGATCTGTATACCCCAATCCAGTCATGTGAGTCCTTAGAAGCAGAGAGTCTTTATGACTGGGTTATAGAAGGGTGAAAAGGAATACTAATGATTAAAAAATTCTGAGTTAGACCTTAGTCCTCTGTTGCTGGCTTCAAATATGGAAGGAGTGGTCATGAGCTGAGGGATGCAGGTGGTCAGAATCTTCACGGGAACTGAAGAATGTCACCCTTCCTACACTCTGATAATGAGACCCATGTTGGATTTCTAACATATGGAATTATGACAGAATCATGCTTAAGGCATTAAATTTGTGCTGATTTGTAATGGTAGAAATAGAAAATGAATACAGCTCCCGAACAATGCCTTGGTTTGATATATTTCCTGTCTTTTAATTTCTTTTCTTGTTTACCTGAAACACTCTTATTTGTACCTTTAAAATATTTCAGTAATCATGACCACCTGTGACTGTCTCAAGTGGCACCTCCAGGCTGGATTAATTCATTCTTTCTATTGTTCTGTATTTTACATGCATCTGTTAGTGTACAGTGTACAGTATGTACACTGTTATTTTAAATGTATCTCTGTGTGTATTCATTGATGGTAAAAATCTTAACTCTCTGAGCTCTAGGTCATACCTTGGCATCTTGTAAATTCTTAATAATGTCCATCAAATCATGCCCTCCCACTCCAACTCACAGAAGGCAAATGTAGAAAGAAGAAAGAGTAGATCAAGGCATTTTGGCCTGACCATGGGCTTGGAAGAGCAGAGCTTGTGCTGCATGAAACTGTCTGGTTTGCCCAGCTTCTTGTCTGTTCTGTGTGGCTGGCAAGCTTCGCAGGGTGAGCAGAGATGTGGGATTGTTCTCTTGCAGCTGTCTTGTCTCCTCCTTTGGTGGCCCGCCACAGGAATGTGAGGGGGAGCACAGAAGAGGCAAACAGGACCTCCCAAGAGTTAAGGTATCAAATGCAGTGGACACTGTGGTAAACAATGCTATTTACTGGGCTATATGAATGATTTCAAGTTAAATTACAGTCATTTAAAGATAAATCAAATAAGTTTAAAACATGCCTTAAGCACACAGGTGCCAACAGGTGCCATTTCCTTTTACAGCACTCACATTTGTCCTGGTGAAGCTGCAGTTAATCAGACCTATCACAATCATTTTGCCTTTGTTTAAAAAGCATCCCTCTCTCCAAAGATCCCAGAGAAGGATGGTAGCAGGACCATTGACTGTGAACCAAGAGGCAGGAAATGATCCAGACTGAAGCCCCAGATGCTCTTTGAATAACTTCAAATCATGAATCAATGATTTCAGAGCAAAGAACTCAACCGCACCAAAGCCATGAAAGGCCTTCACAAGTGGGTCAGACAAATTGGAGTGAGGAAACAGCACAAGATTAACACCAGTGGAATGATTAAGAATCACAACACAGGGACCAGCAGAGCTAGGGAGTAGGACAGGGCTGATCTGTTGATTTGAAACGCAGAGGCTTACACCTCCTGTGCACCTATAAAGGCCTTGAGTGGGTTTAGGTAGAGAGAAGCTTGAAATGGGGCCAAGGCCCTCAGTGACAGGAGCATCTCATACAAGGGTCACAGATGCATGAAGATGTACACAGCTGGTTATTTGAGAACAGTAGGTGCTGCCCATGCTTCTGAGTTTTCAGATGCCTAGCTTTAAGAATCTCTCCTATGTCTGAGCCCAGTTCCCCAAGTCAGCTAACTGTCAGCGACTAGGTCTCCCTCCCAGCTCTAGGAGGGAGGCTTCAGTGGGAGACACAGGAGCTCCTCCCAAAGAAAGAGTGTTCTTTTGTGTTCTGAAGATACTTCCGCCACAGTGTGTGTGTGGGGGGGGGGGGGTGGGGGGAAGAGGCACTTAGAGCAGCACCCAACTTCCCAGCAGATTATGGACAGTGCTACCTTTCACTGCTAATCATACAAGTGTTCTTTATTTAGTTTAAAATTTTAAATTGTTATTAAAAAGGTGCTGTACAGAGGGGCTACACTTTGTGAGTCAGGTAATGAGTACATTTCTTTTGGGGTAATGTTACCCCAAAGTGTTTTTTAGAAAGAACAAATATACAAAGTCGCAGTTTCAACTTCTGAATCGATACTATCCAATGGAAATTGGAAGCAGGTCATCGGGATGTTTGAGTTCTATTCTTGCTATTAATTGCAAATAAGTCTTCAAATCCTGGTAGTATATTTGAACCAGCTAGTTACTTTTCTGTTATTTCCAAGCATTTGAGTATTTTTCAATCTATTATAAATGGAATTATTATCCTCAGGTTTATTTCTGGATAGCTTTTATTGTCAGTGTACAGAAACTGAGAGTTTTGTTCACTCAAGTTATTGTCACCAAGAGACCTAAACTCAGAATCTCCATTTAAGCAATTCCATGAGTTTTGCAAATGTTTTATTTAGCAGTGTATCTTTCATTTCTTCTTTTCTTTCATTTGTTTTTAGCATTACAAGGGTTTGAATCCTAGCCTTGCACTTGCTAGGCTAGTGTTCTTCCATAAAACTGCTTTAGTTATTTTTCAGATAGAGCCTCATGCTTTTTGACCAGACAAGCTTTGACTGCGATCCTCATACTTAAACATCCTAAGTAGCTGGGATTTTATCTATGAACTACCATACCTGGATTGTTTTTTGAGATAAGATCTTGCTAACAATTTTTTGCAGTCTTGCTTTGAACCATGATCTCCAGTCTCTGTCTCCTAAGCAGCTCAGATAACATGCATGAACTACCATACCCAGCCTTTTCTGTTCACTTGATATATTCTGAGTTTCAAGAACGCTGTCTATTACTAAGGTACTAGGATTCCAGTATCCCAAGAACCTTGCATAATACATGGCACACAGCAAGAAGTAAGAATAGCATGAAGGATTCAGCCTATGACTGATAGAAATCTCAGTGTGTGGGGCTGAGAATGTGGCTTAGTGGTAGAGTGCTTGCCTAGCATGCATGAAGCCCTGGGCTCGATTCCTCAGTACCACATAAACCAAAAAAATCTGGAAATGGTACTATGGCTCAAGTGGTAGAGTGCTAGCCTTGAGCAAAAGAAGTTCAGGAACAGTGTCCAGGCCCAAATTCAATCCCAGGACTTGCAAAAAAGAAAGAAAGAAAGAAAGAAAGAAAGAAAGAAAGAAAGAAAGAAAGAAAGAAAGAAAGAAAGGAAGGAAGGAAGGAAGGAAGGAAGGAAGGAAGGAAGGAAGGAAGAAAGAAAGAAAGGAAGGAAGAAAGGAAGAAAGGAAGGAAGGAAGGAAGGAAGGAAGGAAGGAAGGAAGGAAGGAAGGAAGGAAGAAGGAAGGAAGAAAGGAAGGAAGGAAGAAAGGAAGAAAGGAAGAAAGGAAGGAAGGAAGGAAGGAAGGAAGGAAGAAGGAAGGAAGAAAGAAAGGAAGAAAGAAAGAAAGAAAGAAAGAAAAAAAGAACTCAGTATGGGGCTTTCCTTCTGCGTATATACATGTGAATTGGGCCAAATGGTCAAGAATAAGGTATGCCAGTCAGTCATAGAAGCCAACATTAGCACAGTTTGGAGTTGTATCTCAAGTAGTAGGGCCTAGCAAGCACAAGGTTCTGAGTTCAAATTCTAGTGTTTTGTTTTTTTTTAATAAAGGCAATGCTAGCAGACTAAAAATTATGCATATGTATGTGTAAGACAAAGGTTGTCAACTTGATATTGATTGTGGCAAATTTTGTAGATTGATTGCATGTGGAATATAAATATCCCATATAGTTTATATTAAAATGGAATAGTAAGCTGGGGGTGTGGCTCAAGTGGTAGAGCATCGGCCTAGCAAGCCCAAGGCTCTGAGTTCAAATTCTAATATGGACAGAAAGATAAAAGGAAATAGATATTAAGAACCTTTGAATAGCAAACTTACCAAATATTTTCTCCTGACAGCTTGCTATTCAGGGAAATTCCTCCACTCAATACGAACTACCTTTGAGGATACATAACCAAGTCAATAGTTTCTCAAAAACAGTGGGCCAAACTTAAGTATCAAAGAAATTAAAATCCTGAGTAAAGTACAAAATGCAGTTTCTGAATTTTTCAATCCTAACAAATGTTTCTCAGTAGACAAAATAAGGATTTTTTTTACTAACTCAATATGTATTATAAAGTGTTATATTTAAACTTTAAGTTAAATACTCAGAGAACCCTTTAGTTTATGAACCAGTTAGTTCGCATAAATTTTGTTAAATATCCCAATTAGTTTGTAACTGAAAATTGCTATTGCCAATGACAATTACATAAGAAATTATTCTGGAATTTTCTCAGAAAAGGGAGGATAATCTTAACACAGTTTCCTAAGAAATTTGGTTTTTCAGGACATTTACAGACATAGTTCTTTAGTTTGTCACAAGTTTTGGGAAAAAAAACAGAAAACCATATAATACCACCAAATATAACTATAACTTTTCCCCATTACTACCCACTTTGACAATCAAAATAATAAGAATAAATGAAAAAAAACATTAAAATAGATTCTAACAAACATCTCTCCAAACACAGCTGTTTCCAGTTCACTAATTCAACTATTACAAAATATTTTAATGTCTTTTCTGGCAAATATAAATAGCTTCATTTCATGTTAATGCCACATTTCCAGTTATTATGAACTAGTTCTGACAGTTTAAAGATACAAAACTATTTCTACAAATTTCCATACTAGGAAAAGAAAGTTAGATAGCATGGAAATCCTTCAAAACATGTAAGACAGGCAGAACTTAACCCACGTCATAATAGATATCCATAGCAGAGATCACGAGCTATCATTCAACAATACAAAGACCCTCTGAAGATGCTCTTGGTGTGCACACTGCCTTTTCTACAAAGTTAGAAAATTATTTGGTAGCATCCCAAATTTCATATATTTTGGCTCAGAACCCTGAGTTTTCAGCTTCAACCTTGCCACAATACAGTTTTCCTTCTAGAAAAAGCACAGCTTTTATTTTTTTATATTTTAATATTCATTAACTATATGTACTATGTACTAAGACCTAAGTGTTTCACATGTTCATTTTTGTAAGTTCTTGTAGATAACTGAGATTGGAACACTGCTATGTATCTGTCTTAAATATACCATTCAACGAAACACAGTTTAAAAAATGACTCCATTTCTGGAAGTCGTGTACAAGCTTTTTGGAGTGTCTGCTGCTTGCCTTTCTTTTTGTCATTAACCTAGGCATTAAGGCTCTATGTGACAGCATCATTTTCCAGAGCTTCAGATTTAATACCATGAATATTTAGAAGCTTTCTTATTGTTTTTCTATAATTTTATGGAAAGATCGTGTCAATTTGATTTTTGGCTCATTGAAATATTTTTACTTTTCAGAAGTTAATTTTTATTAACACATGTTAGCTGTGCAGGGGCTTTCATGGCAACATTTCCATATTTGCACACGATGTGCCCCATCAACTTAACTCCTACCCTTACTCTGCTCCATCTCACTTTTTTAATTTCAACAAGTTTTCTTGTTCTGTTTTTAGACATGGTATACTTGGCCCGTATTCTCCCTCATCCACCCTCCCAATTAGCCCTCCCTCACTTGCTAGTATATGATCCCCCCAAAAAGCCTGTTTATTCTCCTGTCATTTGGTTTTCTTTTCATTTTTTAGTGTATATTAGCTTCACCATGACATTTCACAAGTATATATAATATATTATAATATAGTCAGATTAACTCCCTCTATTGCTCTCTTTCCATATTCTCCAATTGTCCAACAGCTTTTATTGAGCTTCTTTATAGCTTCCTTCATACATTGACACAATGTATTTGATATTATTCATGACTAAGATATTAAAATTATTTGTGATGAAAATTTTACCTACATATTGATAAAGTCTAATAAAGCATACATCACAGAACAACAACAAAAAGACCACAAAGTCACTATGAACAAATGTGCCAGCTAGGTTTTATTGGAGCTGAAAAACAGTAAACATTTAGTGGACCTACAGAACTTTTCCTTATTTACAGACATTAGCCTTGTAGCTAATGATACTTTGGGCACTACACTTTATGACTTTGACAGAAAAACAAATTGGAATTTGGAAGGGGAAGTACAGATTCATTCTGAACAACTTACCCCGTCAGTTACCACTTTCAAGAGGTTTGAGCCAAATAGGAAGTGGACATCTAGTAACATAGTCAAATGACAAATTATTTCCAGGCAAGTCAAGCCCAAGTGGACTAGGGATTCTAAGAATGGAGCTATCAGGACAAAAATAACATTCTGAAATTGCCTAAACTCTAACTTCTGGTAAGACTGTTAGTTCCTTCCGGGTAGGGACTATACCCATCTGTTTTCCCACTCTGTCCTCAAATCTAGCCTATGCACAACTCTCAAATACTTATAGAATAAATGAATAAGCATATTTACAAGGGACTGAGGCAAAGCAATATTTAAAAAGTTAATTATCTTTAAGTTGTTGTACAAAGGAGGTTCAACTGAGCATGTCAACTGATGAGCACAATGCATCTTGATCAGTGTCACCCCTTCCATCGTTCTCTTCTATTTCCCTCAACTCCACTATCCCTTCAAATGATAGCAGTCTTTCAATATGTATTTACCAGATGGATGGAATTTCCTGATAAGGCTTCATTTAATTCATGTTTACCAAATGCTTTAAAAGTACAGATTAATAATTCATCTATGATTTGTTTTGCCATAGTTAACATTTTAATTATTTATTCACTCAGAGATTGCTGTGTACCACATCGTATGTTAGGTGCTTTGCCTGTCGTCTCATGATAACCCCATGGAGTAGGCACTACAGTCCAGAATTTATTGAAATGAAAGAAAAACCCAAGACCGTTGAAATACTTGAGCAAGGTCACAAAACTGGTTGGAGATTTTGCAAGCAAAGCATAATTACCATCTGTTATTTGCTTATAAGTGAATCAGAGCAATTGAGAAGTGAGTGACCTTGCTAATGACATGGTGACGGGTACAAAGGACACTCAGGGATCTTTAGGTCATCCTGTGTAATGTGCAGAAGAGACACTTGAGGATGCCCAATGTCTACAGAAGGACACCAAGTCAAATTAACTCTGGGTAGGCACAGGAAGATGCATCAGCTAATTTCACTTATAGTACAAAACCAAGAGACAGTAACTCCAAATTTTTTCCCTAGAAATGAGGAGACCAAGCTAGCTCTTATAAGTATAAACTGTTATAAATTCCAGAAATGACACTCATAAAATAAACATTTATAAACACAAAGGAAGGAAAGGCTTTAAAATAGATTTACTACAAGTGGATGGGCTATACACAGAAGCCAGAATCCTTTGACTACACTCTGTTTAGAATATACAGCCTAAAATATAGTAATTTATTTAGTTGTAAAGTTTAAACACAAATGCTAAAACTAGCAAATAAAATAAATTGAACATAACTCTGAATCAAGTTGTTGCCTGAGAAGCACCATTCTACTTTTAGTGTAAATATTAAGTAGGTCATACCCTGAGGGGAGAAAATACTTGTAGCTGTTTTTTTATAGTCACATTGTTGATGGTGGAGTTATTCTGAAATAATTATGTCTTTGGGGAAAAGGGAATGAGCCATATTTGTGTCAGTGAAAACTGGGATTTGATGTGTAAAAAGGACACATCTGTGAGATTGAAGAGGCTAAGTTAATTTACTGTCTTATTGACTTTAGTAACAGGATGTATTTTCCTGTGTGTGTGTGTGTGTGTGTGTGTGTGTGTGTGTGTGTGTGTGTGTGTGTCTCACTCTGTCCATTAAAAGGTAGAGAGGCAAAGTCAATCTATCATAAGTGAGATCTTACTGCATGATCTCACTCATAGAGGAAGCCCAAAACATTTGGTACAGGCAATGATTTTCCAAATAGGTCCCCTAAAAGCACAGGAAACAAAAGCAAAAATGAAGTAGAATTATATCAAACTAATGAAATGAGTCTACCAAAGGTTTCAACCTTCACATCCATGTTTACTACAGCACTATGCACAACAGATGAATTGATAAAGAAAATGTAATGTGTATATACAAATATAGATATACATATATATTGTGTATATCTCTCTATATACATTTATGGCTCAGCCATAAATACTCAGCCATAAAAGTGTGAATGACATCTCATTATTTGCAGCAAATCAATGGAATCGGAGGACTTTGTGCCAAATTGGAATAAGCTAGACACAATAAGACAAGTATCTGCGCATC
The DNA here is from genome assembly GCF_019054845.1 of Dipodomys spectabilis. Classification (NCBI taxonomy): domain Eukaryota; kingdom Metazoa; phylum Chordata; class Mammalia; order Rodentia; family Heteromyidae; genus Dipodomys; species Dipodomys spectabilis. The sequence goes on from NW_024870766.1 coordinate 15,031,485, forward strand.
TTCTCACATGTAAAAGGTAAAAAGAGTTGATAAGAATAGAATACAATGATTGCTAGAGATTACATGAGGGACTGAGTTGGGAAAGTATGGCTGGATTTGATTAATGTGTGCATATATGGAAATATCACACTGAACTAATGTATAAATAATACATGTTAATAAAAAATTTAAAAACTCATAGCAGGGTGAGTTCCATGAAAAATAATGCACTGTAGTTCAAAACAGAAATTTTTAGACTTTGGTTATATTTTTTTGAAACAGGTATCTCTCCGTAACTCGGTTGATCTCAAACTCATTGTCCTCTTTTTTCTACCTTTAAAGTGCTATGAGAAATGGTGAAAATGTAAGGTATGCTTATTATCTTGAGCTGATCATTACTTTGTATGCATGAATCTAAATATCACATTGTACCTCTGGTCCACAAATATGTGTAAGTTTAAAAGATCTGAACATTAAAAATGCGACATATACAAATCTGGGCATCTGTGGCTTACATTTGTAATCCTAGTTATTTGGGAAGCTGAGAATGCTATCCCAGGCAGAAAGTCTGCGACTTTTCCATAGTTGGGTGTCATAGCATGTGCCTATCATCCTAAGCTAGGTGGGTAACTTGAGATGGACATCACTACAGTTCTAAGCAAGCCTAAGTAGAATAATCTGCGAGATTCTATCTGAATGGAAGAAGCTGGGTTTGGTCATGTGCACCTGTCATCTCAGCTGGGACAAGACCAAAGTAGGTGAATTGGAGTCAAGTCATGCAATTGGACAGAAATCGATGACCAATCTCAAAAATAACCAGGGAAAATGAAATGTTGGTGTTTCATTCCTGCAATCTTAGCAACTCAGGAGGATGAGATCCAAGGAGAGCCTTGTCAGACAAGTCCACTTAATTTCCAAATTAATCAGTAAAAAGCTGGGCTGAAGGCAATGCTCAAGTGGTAGAGCACCAGCAGAACAAATAATCCAGGCAAGTAAGAGGTTCTGAGTTCAAATACTGATACCAGAAAATAACAAATAAATAATAAATAATGGTAAAAGGTTCCGGAGATGAACAGTGTCATGATTATACAACAGCGTGAGTATATTTAATGAACTTTAATTGTACTGTTAAAATAGTTATAATGATAAATTTTATGTCATATATATTTTACCAGGGTCAAAAAGTGGGATTGAGATTGTCATATGCATTACATATTTCTGTATTTTCTTTTTTTTAACAATGAAGAACTGCCCCATTTATAATCAGAAAAAAAATTAAAAGTCACGGACCTTGCAGAATGCAGTTCTAGAAAGGGTCAGTGTAGGATTTAAAACCAAATATTGGGCTGGGCACCTGTGCCTTATGCCTGTAATCCTAGCTACTCAGGAAGCTACTCAGGAGGCTGAGATCTGAGGATCGCAGTTCAAAGCCAGCCCGGGCAGGAAAGTCCGTGAGACTCTTATCTCCAATAAACCACTAGAAAACCAGAAGTGGTGCTGTGGCTCAAGTGGTAGAGCACTCACCTTGAGCTGAAGAGCGCAGGAACAGCCCCCAAGCCCAGAGTTCAAGCTCCATGACCCACCAAACCACCCCCCAAAACAAAAAAAAAAAACCTACACCAAATATTATCCTAAGAATTCTATTCCATGTCAGCTAACACACACAAATATTAAACATAGAAAGACAAGTGAAAAAAAGTTTTCTTAGAAACTGATTTGTAGCTTTTTGTAACACTGTCTGAATCATTTTCATGCACAAAGCATGTAAATAGCATATTTGAGAAGTTCCAACTATTTAAAAAAGCCTAAAGAAAGTGTATTGCATTCTGAAATCCCGGAAGCACAGCACCAGGAATTTTAATATGGACAACACTTATATTTTTGCATCTTTCTGGCATACAGGGACCAATCTGGAATAGATAGTCTAAAACTCAAAACACATAAGCAACCTCAATAGTCTAAAAGTCAAAAGACATAGCAGCCTCAGTCAGGCTTGGTCAGTTTACAGCTCCTCTAAACGAGTTAGTTCCCTCATTGTACATGAAGGCTGATGGTGAGAAGATAATAGCCGCACTTCCTGAGGCCTTGTGGTGCTACCAAATAAGCAAAGCTAAACATAGCTGTATAAATATTAAACTTGCTTTGTACATTCTTAAGAGCTATTTGCTCTATTTCATATTAATAAATTAAACTTTTAAGTGACAATATTGTTTGGCCACTTGCTATAGTAATAGTGTTCTAAAATACAAAAAAAAAAAAAAAAAACCCAAATTCTAATGAAATTGTTCTGATAGTAAACAGTTCCATAGCACAAGTCCCTGAAGCATTAGAAATTGCATCTTGTTTGTGTACTGAACTATTCTGAGTTTGGATATCCTAAAGTACGTACAATTTTGTTTAAAAACTTTATTACTGATGGGCATTATGGTTGTCACTGTCATTTATGTGGAGAAGGCACTATCTTTGATGTCCCAATACTCCAATTCCAATCATGTCACCTAACTGTTCACACCGTATTGATGCTTGAAAAAAATGCCACTTTACATATGCACTTAATGTCTTCATTAAACAAAGGTCAAGTTAAAGTCCCCTTCCTTCATGATTCAATTTCTTTCTCTCCTGTTCCTTCTCACTTTCCTGTGACTCCCATTTCTGTTTCTTTGTCATCTTTATTCCCCTTCCTTCATCAAATGCAAACAGCAATAGCATTAATAGTAATAATAATTATTTTTTATTATATTGACCTCTTACATTTTCATATTCCCAATTCTATAAAGCTATATCTTCATTTTATATATTTGCAGAATCTTTAACTTATTGAATACATACATGTTGTACTCATCACATCAATTTATTTAGTGAACTATGGAAAATAAACATGTGATTTGCATGGGACAAGTGTTCTTTATAAAACTCCTTTTTTTGTTCTAAACACTTCCTTTATTTGCTTTGTAAATGGAAGAGTGGTCATTAAGGAGGTAGCTTAATGCCAATGAGAGAAACAGGAAGTTCTCTGCCTAGGCAGCTGATGTCCAACACTGATAGTTTATTTACAAATCTTGTGTTGCCTACGGAGTCTAATTTGGAAAAAAATGACCCCCACAATGGCCATTTCAGGGTTAGCAAAAGGAGGCTAATGTGATGGCACAGCAGATGAAGATCGAGGGTTGGGGAAAGGTGTGCTTAGCGAACCCCATTCAAAGGCCAAATCAGTTTTGCTCTAGGCTGGTTCTGGCATGAAACCCACTGCTCTAACTTCAAGTTACACATAGTCAGGAATGTATCTGGACTTTTATCCTTGTTATCCTTTTATTCTTGGCCTGGCCCAATATATATAAAGTATTTGTCGAATAGATGAATAGCTGAAAAGAATGATTTAATTAAAGGAGAGTTCATATTTGTTTATTTTTTCTTTTTCTTTCTTTCTTTTTTTCTTTCTTTCTTTCTTTTTCTTTCTTTTTTTTTGTGAGGGAGAGAGGGATGACAGTTCTGGGGCTTGAACTCAAGGCCCACATGCTGTTCCTGAGCTTTTTTTCCCCCTTAGAATTAGCATTGTACTACTTGAGCCACAGCTCAACATCTGGTTTTGGCAAGGGGAGGGGGGGAAGGGGAGGGGGATGATTAATTGGAGATAAGAGTCTCCAAGAGTTTTCTGCCCAGGCTGGCTTTGAACTGTGATGCTAAGATACCATCCTCCAAACTAGCTAGGATTATAATAGGCATGAGCCACTGGTGCCTGGCTTGTGTGTACATACTGACACCTGCCTTGCTATTCTATGGATTCTAATTAAAAACATTTAGATCTCTAATCTGACCTTCTCATGTGACAGATGACAAAACCAACATCTCACTTCTGAAGGTCTTGCCAATGGTAAGAGAGTTAGAAAGTTCTTCACTAAAAGTTCAATGACTACCACCCTAAAGTTCTTTTCATTCTGTTATAACTTGGTATTAAAAATTTTTTTACTGTAAAGATACTGTACAGAGGGGTTACAGTTACATGAGTAAGGTAATAAGTACATTTCCTACAGAGCATTGTTACCCCTCCTTTGTTTTTCCCCTACTATCCCTTCCCTCTCCATCTCCAACTTGGTATTTTTTTGAGATGAAAATAGGAAAATGAGACTTATTTACAATTTATAAGTTTCTGATATAATTTTTGTGTCTATTTTGACATGTTTTGTGTGTGTGACAGCAATTATTCCAACTGAACTTTAAAACATATGTCACATTATTCTTGCATATAAACATGATCAAAATGATTCTGGATTAAATATATAAGCAGAGGAAGCTGTGACAAATGACCATTAGTTTAAGAAAAAATGAGGGCTAAGCATCTGTTGATAATGATTTTAAGTGGTTTCTTCTACTTTTGTAAGTAACAGGAAATGACCCAAATCACAAATAATATCAAAATACAAGTACAGCTAAACAAAATAATGCTATATTTCAGAATATTATGTACTTCAGACTATATTTTTAAAAATTTCTTATGAAGCACTTGGGTAAAGAGCTAGCAGTATTTCAACCTTGACCAATCAAACTACATTCAGTTATTTCATAATAATCTTTATCAGAACAGTGGAAATGGCTTTTAAAATTTACTGAGGTACACATGCTAATGTATATTTCATAAGATAAACTTTAGAGTGTTTTAAAAGTGACTTTCTAAGAGTCTAAGAATAGGTATCTGAAAGGTATCTATTCCTCAAAAAGTCATGGAATTTAATATTTTTACTTTTTCCACAATAACTTACTTAGCAGCAATGATTTTTATGAATTAACTAATATATTGAGATTACTTCTATGCCAAATTATGATGGGTTTATATCAAATTTATAAAAATGTAATGTTATATGAGATTATATAATGATATAACAAAATATGTTATAAATACACATATGTTATAAATGATATACATTCATGTTTATATATTGTGTCAAATTGCTAAATATAGGCAAGGCAAAGCCCTAAGGTATAAAAGTGATAAAACAGGTAAACCCAAATAAGCCCTCTCAGCTAGAATCTTTTCAAAATCTTAAAGTTAATGATTTTGTATAATAATATGTAGTCATCCTTGTTTCTGGATTCAATCTTTGCAAATCTCCTATTCACTAAAACTTATCTTTAAAATTGTCTGTAAATAGTTGAACAAAGAAGTTCCCCTTCAAGAGATCAGTTTATGAACATAACATATCCTGACTGGTGTCACGCCTATCATCCTTCTATCCCATCCTTCCCAACCACACAATTCCTCTCAGTTTTCTTAATTTTGTGGGATATGTATTGAGTTTTATGCATGCATTCTGCCCTTTTCCTCTCTTCATTCATGACCCCTCTCTTCTTGACTCCACACCCCACCTTTCAAGTACCAGTGTCTTAGAATCCAAGGATACTGTGAGTTTGTCTTTCTAAGAAATTACAACTGAATTCTCCCCAGAAAATACCATATTTCAGCTAATACAGTGTGTATACCTGCATTCAACTCTGATGTGTTTTCTTATGCATTTAGAAACAGGTTCCATATATGAGGAAGCATGCATCCTTTGTCTTTCTGGGACTGACTTACATCACTTAACATAATTTTTTCCAGGTCCATTAATTTCTTTGCAAATGGTAAATCATTCTTAATGGATGAGTAAAGCTCCCTTGTGTATGTAAGTATATCCAACACTTTTTCTTGATCTGTTTATCCAATCAGGGGCATCCACCTGTTTCCTCAATATTAGTTAAATGAAGTTTTCTCACTCTGGAAATTTAGAGATATGACAGTAAAATTGGATACCATTATCCTATGAATCTTATGATTCCTGGGGCTTGATTGGGATACATAACAAGATATTGTGTTGATAGATACTGACTAGTGGACATCTTAAAATTCCTATGGCATTCCAGTTTCAATTTTTTTTTTTTTTTTGGGTCTGGTCATGGGGCCTGAACTCTGGGCCTGGGCGCTGTCCCTCAGCTCTTCAACTCAAGGCTAGCGCTCTACCACTTGAGCCACAGCACCACTTCCGGCTTTTTTCTTTTGCTTATGTGGTGCTGAGGAATCGAACCCAGGGTCTCAGGCATACAAGGCAAGCGCTCTACCACTGAGCCACCTTCTCAGCCCCCAGTTTCAACATTTTAACACAAGAAGCCCTGAATACTAAACTGAAGCTCTCCATTGTTACCACAATGGATGACTATTCCAAGTTCTGATTAAAACTGAATCTTTGGATGTTTCTTCCTATACTTCTGTTGGTTCAGAAGCCTTTGAAGATTCACATAATTAACTAGGCACTAGTGGCTCATGCCTGCAATCGTAGCTCTATGGGAGGCTGAAATCTGAGGGCTGTGGTTTGAAGCCAGCCCAGGCAGGAAAGTCCATGAGATTCTTGAATTCCAATAAACCACTGGAAAACCAGATGTAGAGCTGTGGCTTAAAGTGGTAGAGCACTAGCTTTGAATAAAAAAGCTCAGGGACAGTGCCAAGGCTCTGAGTTCAAGCCCCATGACTGAGGGTACAAAGAGATTCACATAATCAATCTTTCAAGGAAAGTTCACATTGGAGAAATTTCTATTGTAAATCTACCTGTAATAGAATTTCCCTTCTATGACAGAGTGACAGCCTTATGAAACATACCAAAGAACTTTTATTCTAGATTTAGTCAAAATGAGGCCATTTTTTGATCTCTCTCTGAGTGGCTGAACTAAGGATTTCATTTTTCAGTGCTAGGCAAACACTCTACCAACTGAGCTACCTTGCCAGCCCCAGTTTCCTTGTTGGTGTGGGCTGGGGATTGAACACAGGGTCTTGGCCATGCTGGGCAAGTGCTCTGCTAGTTTTCTATAGACATAGCCACAGACCTCTAGGATTTTCATCAGAGTTTTTGGGGGGTTTTTTTTGGTGCTTGTCCTGGGGCTTGAACTCAGCCTGGGCCTTGTCTCTGAGCTTCTTTGCTCAAGGACGGTGCTCTACAACTTGAGCAACAGTTTTACTTCCAGCTTTTTGTTGGTTAATTGGAGATGAGAGTTTCATGAACTTTCATGCCTAGGCTGCCTTTGAACCATGATCCTTAGATCTCAGTGTCCTGGATAGGCACGAGCCACCAGTACCTGGCTCAAAGTTCTTTTATGAAATTAATATTGATGACTATTAAAATAAATAATATTTTCTGGTGTCATTTCAAATCACCTTAATATTTAAACTTTCTTATCAGAAAAGTACATATTTCTTTTTAAAAATCAAGAATGCTAAGATTTAATAAATCAGGAAATAAAAATGTTTTGAGTGTATAACTTAATATCAATAAAGAATCTTATTACTATAAATAGTTTTCATTACTTACTTCCTTTGGTACAGATAGGAATGTTATATGATCCCTAAAAATAGAACATATGAGAGGAAGTGAAATTTTCATTTAGGAGTCTGATCCAGATATAGAAAATATATAGCTTCTCAATTAAATGTAATTTAGATATATGAAAAAGAAGGCTGAATATGTGATGAATATATGTAATATATGATGAATAGGTAATTTCCCTATGTGGCTTATGGAAACAAATTTCACTACTTTAAAAGCCCACTGTGTATTTCTGTTAATTTTTCAGATCTAAAAAGCATACATGTAAGTGAACATAAAGCATAGTGCTAAGTTGAGAGTAGATTGGGGAGAGAAGGGAAGATTCCAACAGTACCATGAGAAATCACGGCCTACAGGAGGAGCAGGGTAGGCTGGGTGTAAGAGAATCCAGAAAGGCTTTCCAGCAAGATGGAGTCCAAGGTCAGAGCAAGATTTCTATAGTTGAGCATAAGGAAATCTTCTTCTCCATTTTGCTTTAAAATGGTCTCCTTCTCCTTCTTGAAACTCTATTTCCTGGATCCTGTCTTATTTCTTTGATCATCTTTGTGGTTTCTGTAGTTTCAGCTGTTATACAAAGTGATTCTGTCCAAAAGATGTTAGAGTAGTAAGTGTGGTATCAAGTGTTAAGAAAAAGGTAGATCAGTGGTCGCAAGAGGGAAGATAGATGGAGACAGACATTGCTAAGTAGTGTTAGATGTATAGGATGATAAGTGAGGGGAAATTGTCAGAGAGGGAGAGTTGAGGAAGAACTCTGAAAAACAGGACTCTGATTGTACCTAAGTCATATCATGGTAGTGACAGCAGAGAGGGAGATGGTAGTTGACTGGAGATAGTCATGGTCATTGTATTCCTGTTTCAGTACATTAAATTTTAAGTATTGGCAATCTACCGAGTAGAACTATCTTGCAAGTAGCTGAACTTCAAGGTATGAAAATCCATTGGTTTCTAGCAGAAGAGACATTACTAAAATGACCCTGATGGGAAAATAGATTTCTACTTCTTTGCTTTAAGACTGTCTGGGTTCCTAACTTATCTAGAAATTGATTTGAACAACATACTCTCTACATCACTGTTTCAATATGTCTTCCAATATTATTCTTTTACTTGGCAGTGTGACATGGGAGAAAAGACAGCTTTGGAACCAGACCCTGGTTCAAATCCCAGACCTTTCTTTTACATACTGTAGCCATAGCTAGGTCATTTATTATGTTGAGCTTTTTATTTCCCTCGACTGCAGATAGTAATTGTAGAGAGGGGAGGATGAGGTAAATTAGAATGTTGTAGCACAACATTCTGCCCCTATGGAATATCAACTCATTTGGTGGGTATTAGTATCACTGAAACTGATTAATGACATAGTTTATCCTTTCATTGGGGCAATTTCCAGTGGCTCCTAAAGAGACAAGAGCCAGTTCCCAAAGTTCTTCCAAGTGTTTTTAGGTGGAACTATGCCATTAGCCTGAAGCTAAGTTAAGTGGGGGGTGTGCGGGCCCAAGCATTACCAGCAGAGTTTGGAAAACAAATCCCTGATTCAAGCAGATGAACCCATTTTAAGAGCCAGAATACTGCACTTTTGTTAGATTTAGAAACTTTTTTAAAGTACTAAGGGTTTTGTTTGGAAGTCCAACCAGAAGAAAACAAGAGGTCCTTGTTTATCTGGTTTGCTTGTTATTGTAAGCCAAATGTCCACAGCAGTGCATTGCATGTAGAAGGTAAATAATAAAATAATGAATAAATAAATGAGATAGTGACGTGTATCTTATATGTGTTCTAACATGGTGCTGAGTAAACAGGAGACCCTTAATGAATACTTGGACTGGTGAATATGTGGGTTTATACCCCAGTTTGTCAGAGGTTTTTCATGAGGTACCAGAATTGAAACCATCATCCCATACATGAGTTTGATATACTATCATCGTTCTCTCTTTTCAAACTTATCTAGTCATTTATTTCTCTCCTCAAAACAGGTAGGTATTGTCTTGGAAGTGAGTCAGGAAAGTAAAATGAAAGGAGATTTGTTTTTAAGTTGGAGTTAAAAATTGTGTGTAACATTGATTTGAATACATTGGATAGAATAAAGAGAAAAACATTATTTTTAGAAGATGGAGACTCACAAGGCATAGATATATAGAGTGTGTTCAACGAATTTGTTTATACACTGAATCTTTCCCTTCAGCACTCCAAGTTTGTGTAACTCTGGTTCTGAGAGAACAGCAGAATTCCTCCCCTATCAGCAGACATGAAGGCTCAGTAATGTTATAATGATCTTTTTTATCCAGTTGGAGGGTGAATCTGGGTTGAAACCTCAGTTTTAGCAGTAAGAACAATCCCAGAAGTGGAAAGTAAGGCAGCTTATTGGAAGAATGTGAAGAGGGCAGTGTGGTTAAAATGAAGGGTATATGGGGAAAAAATCATTGGAAATCAGACTAAATAAGTGAGAGAGATTACAGAGTGCTTTAACTAATTTAGATTGTGATCTATAGTAATCATATTGAAATCATGTTTAAAAATAATAAACTTTAATAAGCTCTCTGACAAAAGCTAATGTGCAAAACAAATTTTAAAAAAGGAGGTTTCTCTAATTGAAGTTGAACTCTTGCCCTTGGCCTGTGGACAGAAACGTCAGAAACTGCCAGGGCTGAGTGCTGACGTGCTTTGGACAGGTGACCTCTATGCCAAGTGGCTCACAGACAGAGTAGAACCACCTCTCCTGGAGGCAGAAAGCAGAGGGGGGCTGCCAGGCCTGGGGTTCTAAAGGAGTCAGGAAACATCAGAAAGATAGGCGCAGAAAAGTCATAAAGAGCCACTGTGGAAGATGACAGAACAATAACCAAAAATGGCAGAGGGAAAAGAAGGCAGCTACTGAATCTGAGGAAAGACAGTGGTGTGTTTTCTAAGTGTTTTTAGGCATCTAGACAATTATATCCACCTAAATGTCAGAAGAGAAGGCAGCACTCTTGTCTACCAGTTTTCTTCCCCTTTTCAAACAGAGGAAACCAAAGCCCATTGCCTGAGTCCGAAAGCTACATGTTGTTATTTTTAGAAACTTGAAATGCTTACGCTTTCATCAGAAATACATTTCCTCCATGCCCCCATGCTAGTACCATCTTAGTAACATTTCGATTTTGGTAACATTTCTATAATTTGACAGCTGGTCTGTAAACATTGATCTTTGAAAACTAATTGTTTTCAAAGGAGTTAGGTTGTAATTAACTTTGAGTGACTTCAAACAGAAGTACAGCAAAATTATTTCTCCAAGGTTTTGCCTGTGTTTTCCAAACTCCTGAAGCACGCAAATAAATCACAAATGAGGGACGGCGAACGCGTGCGTCCCCCCGCGCGGCAAGGCATCCCAGCGCCAAGAACGCTGGACAGAGAATGAATGACAGCCTCTGCTCAGCGCATCTGCTGGGGACCAGCTCCGCTTCCTGTGCGATTCTGAAACGTGTGATGCAAAGGCTCCCGCCCTTTTCTGGGAACACAGCCTGACCCAGCAGCCTGGCTATTAAAGCTCTCTGCCTGCTGCCGGCAGGCGCCCCACTGCTCCCCACCGTTCTCCACTGCCGAGATGAAGCTTCCTGACTGGTGCTGGCTGAGCTCAGCTGTCCTGGCTGCTTGCGGCTTGGTGGTGGTGGCAAACAACGAAACCGAGGAAATTAGGGATGGGAGGGCAAAGGACGCCTGCCCGGCGATGCTGGAGAGCAGAGGGAAATGCTCGTCCGCCGGCGAGTGTCCCTTCCAGGTGACCCTGCCCCCGCTGGCCATTCAGCTACCCCAGGAATTCGGCAGACTAGAGGAGGTGTTCAAAGAAGTCCAGACTCTCAAGGAAATCGTCGACAGCCTCAAGAAATCTTGCCAAGACTGTAAGCTGCAAGCTGATGATCACCGAGATCCAGGACATGGACTGGGGTCCCCTGGCACGGGAGCCCCGGGAGAGGCTGGGGACAGTAGAGTTGAAGAATTGGAGAACGAGGTGAGCAAGCTGTCCTCCGAACTGAAGACTGCAAAGGAGGAGCTCGACATGCTGCAAGGTCGCCTGGAGAAACTGAATCTTGTAAATATGAACAACATAGAAACTTACGTCGACAGCAAAGTGGCCAATCTCACGTCTGTGGTCAATAGTTTGGACGGCAAATGTTCATCCAAGTGTCCCAGTCACGAGCTAATCCAGTCCCAGCCAGGTATGTGTATTTGTAATCATGTTTTCTTATCGTGTTCAGGGAGGTTATATAGCTAGGGAGTGTCTATAGCGTTTCAGCCCGAGGGAATAAGTTAAATAAGTGAAGGATTAAATGCCTAAGTCTTTTGTTTCATTAAGGTAGTCCAGGAAAAACAAATATCTTCTGGAATGGGACTTCAGAAATGATACTTGATCTCTTTCCAAATCTCATCACTGGCTCTGTCACCACCAGAAAGCACTTTCAGTTTCAACATCTTATTTGCTTCAATGCCAGACTTTCTTCACACAAGCACCAGCAGCAAGAGAGAATTTCTTAATGGCTTTGTGCCTTTAGTCTATCATTTTCCTGATGTGTTTGAACACCTGAGAGAGAAGGCAAGGTTGGCAGCTGTGCTTTGTTCATTGGACATTAGTTTTTCTTGGGGTTGGCTGGCTGCCAGGTCTCATGTAGCAACAAGTGGTCTTTGAAAGATTTTTAGCAAGCAATCTGCAGTTCATAATTGAAAATATCTACTGAAAATGGGAGGTTATATAGATGAAATAAAAGCCACTTCCTGTGTGTGTGTGTGCAAAACTTTTTGCTTTGAGACTTAGTGGCACAAAAATGCTTTGAAGGAAGAATTTTTGCCATGTCACTAAGGGAAGGAATAAAACCTTTTTTTTTTCTTTGACTTTAAGCTAGTTTTCAAACATAAAGAAACAGAATCCAATCTCACTATCCGAATGACTTAACTTTAACACATACGAGAAAACACAGATCTAACTGTCTACTTTGCCCTTGAACCAATGGCTCCCCCAATTCCTAAATTCCTGGGACCACAACTCCTTGGTCATCTTACTTTGGAGAGTCACCTCTGCCTATCCATTTAAAGGGACAGAGCAGAGACTCCTTTTTATCCTGAAATACTTTGGGCATGCTCCATCCCCAGAGGATTTGCCAGAGCGGGTAGAGAGGAAGGCAGTGGTTGCAAGGACCACAGCTGCTAATACTCTTGGCAGCCTAGACGTGAATTTCACAGATTGCAAAGCAGATGTTCACGACTTCAGTGAAATCACTGAGTACACAGCTAGATATGACACTGCCTGGCAACAATTAATTTTCCTCCTAAGAGGTTTAAGGAAATATCTGAATATTCTGAGTTCTAAATGTATAGGAGTATAGAGGGCATGTTGGTATACCTGTCTATAAAACCCAGTTACTTGAAAGGCAGAGGTAGGAAGATTATGAGGCCAGCTCCAGGCAAAAGATAATAAATATAAAAATAAAGAAATAGAATAAAGAAATAATAAAAGAAAAAGAAAAAGAAAAGCAAAAGGAGTAGTTGTGTAGCTGAAGTGATCAAGTGTTACTTACTACATGCACAAGACTCTGGCTTCAATTCCCTGAGCCACAAAACAGCAGTAGAAGCATCCATATGAATATATTTTTGTACCTTAAAGTACTGTATACTAAACTCACCACATCTGCCATACAGTTTATAAAAATTATTTGGGAATAAATAGCTGCTAAACCTTGTTAATTAATGGCATCTATCTTGAACATAACCACCTGTTGTTTCTTTGTAGAAATTGAATATGTGCGATACTACATTCAGAATCATTACTTTTTAAAAAGGGCATTATTTTTTAAAAGACTGAAAAAATGAGCTTCCTTTGTATAGTTGTCAAGGAAATTAAATGTGAATTTACAATCAATGTCTACTCCAGCTTTCACGTATCCTTTGGAACATATGCTATAAAACTTCCTTCCCGTGCCTAGACTGCAGTTCTAGGAGAGTTGGGGTCATCTGAGCTTTAGGACAGAAAAGCAACGGCCATGAGAGTAAATTTTGCTTCTAGGCAGATATGAGTTTGTGCCCCACCTCTGCCATTTAATGCTGGTGTGAACTTCCGATAGCCACTGGTCCTCTTTGTGCCTAAATATCCCCATCAGCAAGCTGGCAATACTACTTGTATGAAAAGGTTGATGTGCAGATTAAATGTGACACTTTTAGCCAGTGTTTAGCAGAATGTCTAGAATGTAGCAGTACTCATTACATGTTACTTTTACATATTTGTTTTTAGAGTTAGTTGCTCATTATTCATGTTATCATGCTTATTGCCAAGCAAAGGGATGTTAGTCTTGTCTATCAAACCGAGTTCTTGTTCTGTGTCCTTAAAAATCACTTGCTGCCCAGATTCAGGTGAATTTAGCAGAGGAAGGTTATTGTCATTAATGATCAGACTGCATTTGTGTAAAGAGTTTTCCAGATGCATACTTTCATTAACAAAATCCCATGGCTTTCTTTTCTTCTTCCTTCAGTTCAACATCTAATATATAAAGATTGTTCTGACTACTACGTAATAGGCAAAAGAAGCAGTGAGACCTACAGAGTTACCCCAGATCCCAAAAACCGCAGCTTTGAGGTGTACTGTGACATGGAGACTATGGGGGGAGGCTGGACCGTGCTGCAGGCTCGACTTGACGGTAGCACCAATTTCACCAGAACATGGGAAGACTACAAAGCAGGCTTTGGAAACCTCCGGCGAGAGTTTTGGCTAGGAAATGATAAAATTCATCTTCTGACCAAGAGCAAGGAAATGATCTTGAGAATCGATCTTGAAGACTTTAATGGTGTCAAACTGTATGCCCTCTATGATCAGTTTTACGTGGCTAATGAGTTTCTCAAATACCGTTTACACATTGGCAACTACAATGGCACAGCTGGGGATGCTTTACGTTTCAATAAGCATTACAACCATGATCTGAAGTTTTTCACCACCCCAGATAGAGACAATGATCGCTATCCCTCTGGCAACTGTGGGCACTACTACAGTTCAGGGTGGTGGTTTGATGCATGCCTTTCTGCAAACTTAAATGGCAAGTATTACCACCAAAAGTACAAAGGTGTCCGTAATGGGATTTTCTGGGGCACTTGGCCTGGTATGAATGAGGCACAGCCTACTGGCTACAAGTCCTCTTTCAAAGAGGCCAAAATGATGATCAGACCCAAGCACTTTAAGCCATAAATCACAAGTTCTCATCTCTCCAGGCATTTATTATCAATAGGGCAACAGATTCCTCATCACTTTGGAATATGCTTTATTTCCTATTTCCTTTCTATGACTAAAAATTGTCTCGGAGTAGCAGACTCTTATGCTACACAGCTTTTGAAAAATGTGCATTTAAAAAGACTCCTTGGGGGCTGGGAAGGTGGCTCAGTGGTAGAGCGCTTGCCTTGCATGCATGAGGCCCTGGGTTCGATTCCTCAGCACCTCATAAGCAGAAAAAAAAAAAAAAAGCTGGAAGTGGCACTGTGGCTCAAGTGGTAGAGCACTAGCCTTGAGCTGAAGAGCTGAGGGACAGCGCCCAGGCCTAGAGTTCAGGCCCCACGACCAGACCAAAAAAACAAACAAACAAAAAAAAACAAAAAAAGATACCTTGGAAGCTATTATCCAATGCATGCATGAAAGCATTGAGAATTATTCATTTTATTTGTAAATCCTTTTAATTTCTATTAATTGAGTTCATTAGTATGTGTACTACTTTCTAAAATTAAAAAAATGTTTATTCAGTAAGATAGATTCTCAGAAGCAACTGCTACTATGATGTGTCTAGACAAGCACATTTGAAAAGATACTTTTATTCTATAAATTATTTGCATATCTATCTCTAAATATGAAGATTACTTCATTCTGAGATAAACTTACTCAACCATTTGCATTTACTTTGTATCAAGAAAATATTACAGCATTTTAGTTCCCAAACAATGGAAAATATGCATGATTAACCTATTTGTAGAATATTCATTGAATGTAGAATTTGTCATTAAACTTGGGCATGGTGGTACATGCCTATAATTCAGCAATAGGGAGGCTGAGGCAAGAGGATTGTGAGTTTGAGGTCAGTCTGAGCTACACAGTGAGCTCTTCTCTCAAAAAACAAAAAACAAAACCAAGGTATAACATACCTCAAAATGTGATAGCCTAATGTCACCCTCCAAACACTTAGAAAACAATGGAATTCACTTGCAGTGTGTAACTTGTTAAATGCCGGATAGCAAAAGTATAAAGGTTGCTCAGTATTGTGCTAGACTACTGATAGACTTTCTTTAAGGGGGTATAGGAATGTGAAAGAGGAACCATTTATGTACACTTTGAAAGCCATTTTTTAAAATCTAAAGCAATGATATTGTTGAGTAATACAGTCAACAACTTAGCTTCATAAGCACTTATGTTTTCTAGAATGAATAAATTTATTTATTAAAAACATGAATTTTGAAATATATATTAAACATTTAACCCTAACTAGTGGATCGCTTATCTTGCTATCATAAATTCAAAAGTATGTGTTTATTTTTTAAGAGTGTGCCCATTGATTTTAATAGGTTCTAGGTATAATTTGTGGGGAAGTTAACAAATAAACATCTATGAAAATACTCTGCATGTTATTTTAAAGGATCACAATTTTTATACTTTTATGACATTTTTCTACTAAATTCTTTAACACACAAATTTCTTTTTGGAATAATTTCATGTCATTCACTATAAAATATTGTAAGTTGATCATCTTTAACATGTTGATGGAAATAGATTATACCTGATACTCCTTTACCTTAACATGATGATCCAGTAATATATGCTACTGTTAATAAATGTAGACTATTTACAAATGTATTTTTAAAGTATTGTGTTGGTTCCATTTTGATAGTTAACATTTATCATAATATTTAGTTTCTGAATATTATCATTCTTGTAAAATGATGACTGAAATTAGTCTTTAGAAATTTGGAGTTGGGTTGATTACCCAGTGTGAGGAAATCAAATTTCACTGACAAACAGTAAAGCTAAATAAATGTCACATCCATTCAATAAGTAGTTTAAATATATAAGAATTATCTGAGCAACAAAATTTGCTGGTCCTTATTTCTGAATAGCTGTCCAAGGAAAGATTTTAAAGGTAAAAGAGATGACTGATTATAATTAGCTCTTATTTGAAATCTTTTATGTGTAATTAGGATTATGCCTTGTGCCTTTTAAAAGCCTTATAAAAGATTTACTTCTCATATCCATTTATTCTTCAAGGTGGAAAGCATCAGTTATTATTTGTAAAACAGTATTTATGTGCTCTGTGTGAAAAGTTAGGAGTATTGTTTTCTTAATAGGAAGATAGAAGCAAATAGAAAGATACCATTATCCTATTTCCTTCTGGAAATACTGTTGACACATTTGCAATATAAAAATTTCCATTTCCTTCTGCAACATTCAACTCCACCTCCTCTTGCTCTATTGTTAATGCTGCTGATCAAGTCAACTCCCTTAGCATAACAAAACGCTTCCTAATATTAGCCAGTACCTCTACTTTCAGTCTCTCCCAGTTCAACTTCCACATCACTGCTAGAGGGATTATTTAGAAACACAACTCTGATCTTGTACTGTACTGTTTCAAACTTTCAACACTCTCCACTTCCTATAAGATAAACTCCAGAAAATAAGCCTCTTCCTGAACCTGATTTCTGTCCACCCTTTCAGTGTCATTTTCTGCCATTACTCACTTGTGTCATACTGTGCTCAAACAAACCATATTCTCTCATTTCCTGATTTTGCACAGATTATTGCCTTGATCTAGATAGGATATATTCCTCTACCTCTTTTGGGAGTTGGCCAAGGACAGGGACTCAGGAGACAGAGTTCCCAGGTTTGAATTGCAACTACATCATTGGCAAACCATGTGATCATGGTCAAGTAATTTAATGTTTCCTTCCACTATGAATGGGGATAGTCTACTAGTCTGTCTGATAAACTCTTATTGGGATGATCAAATGAAGTAATATATGTAGAGCCCTTACATAATGTTTTAATTAATTATCATCATCAAACTGAATAGTTCTCTCTTCCGGGCATCTGTGCCTTTCTTCTTTGATATCATAACATCCTATACATTTCAATAATTTATATTTTTTACTAATTATATATTCAATAATTTTCTCCATTCTACCCTGAAATCAGTGTTTAAATAGGAGAAAAGAAATGTTGAGGCAGCAGTGGTAAACAATATATTAGCATTGAGGAAAAGCTATGTTTAAAGAAGCTGAGATTGTAATTGAGAGAATGGGTGATGTCAAATCTGAGATTTGAGAGACTGATTACAGGTGAGATATTATTGAAAGCCAGGGGAAAATACATCCAGGGTAATTATACACACTACAGGAGTAGGACATAGTCACGGTCCTAGGAAACGGTGCTGGTGGCTCAAGCTTGCAATCCTAGCTACTCAGGAGGCTGAGATCTGAGGATCGCAGTTCAAAGCCAAACCAGGTAGGAAAAGCTGTGAAACTCTTATCTCCAATAAACCACCAGAAAATGGGAAGTGGTGCTGTGGCTCAAGTGGTAGAGCACTAGCCTTGAGCTGAAGAGCTCGGGAACAATGCTCAGGCCACAGTTCAAGCCCCATGGCTGACAAAAAAAAAAAAAAGATGGGTCCTAGGAATGGGCCTCTGGATCCACAGCTACAGGAGAAGCTTGGCTATTATGTCCTAGGCTGAATGGTGAGTGTTTACTAGACTGAATTCCTAAGGAAAAACCTTCAATGTTGCTCATACTACCCAGAGTTTAGTGTAATTCTGAAGTGAATTTTAGTCATATAAAATTCATGGATCTTTCTTAAAATTACCACTTAGAGTAACAACTCCATCTGTACATGCCAATCTCCTCCCTCTCCCAAGAGGTAACAAGCAGAGGTAGATGAGTCCAAACCACAGTTTCGTTCTGTGCATTGCCAAGTTGCGACATCTTCTCAGTCACAGCCTTGCCAGCTCTCTTTTGTTTACTGACTAGAAAGAGCTAGAAATAAGGGGAAAGGGTGCATTGTAGAAGACTCAGAATACCCAGACTCCCCATCATGAATGTACCTCACTATGTTTGCTGAGGCTCTCTGATTGCTGCAAGACAATGTTGCTTTCTTTCCCAAGGGAATGGGCTTAATTCTCCTCTAGGCTTCTTCATCCCACTTGATATTCTCTCTAGATTGATAACAGGTCATGTCCTCATATCAAGTAGAAACTCAAATAAGAGAGGAAGACTGCACAAATTTGCTTGTTTTTACCAAGAAAGACAGGTGTAGACAGATTTTGAGATTACTTAATTCAGTGATATAGGTATGCTGATCAGAAATTACAGATTCAACTGTGTAGCTTAAGGAGATGTGTGTGTGTATGTGTTTCAAATATTTTTCTTAGTTGACACAAACCCCAATTCAACAACAGCTCAGACTAACTCAAGTTGAGAAGCCATAAATGTCTTAAAACTCAGAGACTGATATGCATGGTGGGACATGCATGCATTACTAGCTGCCTGGGTGGCAAAGATGGGAGCACAGCAAGGTGTAGGCTGGCTCTGGGGCTCGTAGGAGAGACCCCGTCTCCAGAACAAAATGAAACAAAAGGAACGGGAACATAGCTCAAGTGGTACAGCCCTTCTCTACCATTCATGCATGAGATCCTGAGTTCAATACACACCAATGGAAAAAAATCCAATGACAAAACCCCCAAACCTCAAATACCTATGGAGATAGGAAGTTTGGGGGAAGAGTTAGCCTTAATTAAACAAATATTTGCTGAATGCAGGCCATGTTCCGGGAAGCCTTCTAGGAGTTAGTGACCAACACAGAAAAAAAAAAAATACAACACTCACAGTGTTTACATATTATCAGATGCGACAAATGCATGATGGGAAAATAAATACATATAGGAGTGTTAGAGAAGGGGGATCTAGCTATATACAGTAGGCAGGGGAGACCTCTCTGCGCAGGTGAAATCTGACCTATAGAAAGGGGTGAAGACATCTGGAGAGTAGGTGGCATGTTGATGGGAGAAGAGGAGAGATCAGAGGGCATGGAGGCTAGGGATGAATAAGACCAGAGTGGCAGATCATCAGCTTTATAAGCTAGGAAAAGAATTTGCCTTTTACTCTGAATAGATAAGAGCCTTGAGAGTTTGAGGAAGGAAGCACATGATTTCATCCACTTTAAGAGGATTGTTCTTGCTGCAAATAGAGGTAAGGACTGGCACATGAATCCCAGTTTGACAGTGCTTCCAGTAACCCAGAGAAAGATGATGACAATGTTACCAGTGACACATATCTATTAAAGCGGAGCTGACAACATGTACTGATCAAGTCAGCTTTGGATAGTTTTAACGAAATAGAGGTGTCTCAGAAAACCACAAGATTTTAGCCTGAGCTACTTTCAAAGTTGGAACAGCCATTAACTGAAAGGAGGAAATGAGCAGGGAAACTCTAGTAAGTATATAGGTATAGGGTGGGGGTAGGGTTAAAACTAGAATCAGAAGATTTTAACATGCTATAAATTCAAATAAAGTGGATATGGGCATTGGGATATCAACCTGAAATTCAGAGAGGACCTATGGAGTTGGAAATACATTTGAAAGTTGCAAGAGTTTGTATGGTAATTAACCCATGGAGCTGGGGGAAACAACCTAGTGCATAGGTATAAACAGAGCAAGGACTTCTTTAGAAAGAGCCTAGGGACTAGCTGACCTTGCAGAGGTTGGGAATGAGGAGGACCCAGTATCCCATCCACTCTGTAACCCTATCAGTTGAGAGGTCTCAGAGACTCTCTTGTGTGGATAGGGTAGACATTTATTCTCACTGGAGTGCTCTCTCTCTCTCTCTGAGATTCCCTACACATATATGCACACACACATATATTCTAGAATATTCTAATCTGAGATTCCCTTTTTCCTGGCTTCTGCAAGGAAATAGATGCCTTAGATACATTGGCAGCATTTTTCTTTTCTCTTTTTTTGTGTGGTACTAGGGATTGAACCAGTATCTCACATTTGCAAGGCAGGTGCTCTACTACTTGAGCCATGACTCTAACTCAGATTTGCTTGGGTTATTTTTGAGGTAAGATCTTGCTTTATCCCGAGGTGGCCTGGGTTGTGATTCTCACACTTCCCTACATTGCTAGAGATGGCAGGTACCTGTACCCAATCACTGAGTGAAATGGAATATTGAAAACTTTTATGCCTGAGCTGGCCTTGAATTGTGATTGATCTCCCAATCTATGCCTCCCAAGTAGCTAGGATTACAGGCTTGAGCTACCACATCCAGATGTTAACATTCTTTTGTTGAGTTACTGGATGTCTTTAAAAAAAACATTGTGATATTCCACACTAGTGCAGAATATTAATTTTGAGTTAGGAATTCATATGACAATAAAAGAGGAGATGATGACCCATGAAGACTCAACTATTAACTCTTTTGGAGATGCCACCTGACAGGTTGAGGTATTACCATGCAACAGAGAGAAAGAAGGGAGCGGGAAAGAGAGATTGTGTGCATACATATATATGCATTTAGGAAAAGAAATATGAACCAGCCCACAGAGCAAAAGGTAGCCTCAATTTTTAAGAGCATACTGTCAATTTAAAGAATTGCTTGGAGTCATTTAAAATCATCAAAGTGATTGTCTGCTAGGATTATAAATATTTAGTTAAGCAGAGATTGGTGTCATTCTCTCTTTTACCAGTGATGAACAGAAATTTTTAATAGGTTTAAGGAAATATCATTTATAATTTCTTCTCATATCCTAAATTTTTAGGAGTAAAGAGCAAGAAGCTAGAAAGTTTATGCCATTTTAGTGACTCAGAAAAGCTACCGATTAGCCAGGTGCAGATGGCTCATGCCTGTAATCCTAACTCTCAGGAAGCTCAGATCTGAGGATCAGGAGTCAAAGTCAGCCCAGGCAGAAGTGTCCATGAGACACTTAACTTCCAACTAATGATCAAAAAATAAAGTTGGAAGTAGAGCTTTGGCTCACATGCTAGATTGAGCACAAAAGCTCAGGGCCAGTGCCCAGGGTCTGAGTTCAAGTCCTAGGACCAGCACAAAAAAAAAAAAAAAAGAAAGAAAAAAGAAAAGAAAAGGGTTAAGAAAAACAAAAGAAAAATAAAGTCTACTCATTTGTCTACATTATGAGAGGAAACAAATACACATATTTGAAGAAAGTAATTAAAGTATGAGCTTTAATAAGAGTAGCCTTAAAAGACATTCAAAATATGGCTGGGGACATAGCTCAGAGATTGAAAGTTTGGCTAGCATATTAAAGACCTTGAGCACAGTTAAAGAAAAGAAAAATCTTCTCACAAGTTTAATATAATAGAAATACGATGTTTTAAAGGATACATGGAAAACACATATGAGATTTGATTCTATTTTCTGTGAAATTAATTTTCATCAGTTTGCTTTATGTTTTTTGTTTTTATAGCCATAAGATGCATATTTCATACTTTCCAAATTCTTAAGATTTTTCTTCCCATAATTTTATTAGCGTCAATTGGTTGTATAAAAGGGTTGCATTTTGACACATCTATTTATTCATAACATCATACCTTGATTACACCCACAGTCTCTCTCAAACTCCCTCCCTCTTCACACTCAACAAGCTCTACTGTTCCATTTTCTTACTGCACATATTTGGAACATATTCACTCTTTCATTATCTCCACTTTCTTCCCCTTTCTTACTTATATCCCAACCCCAAACAGGACTGGCTTTACCTTTCTTTTTTATTGTTAGAAACATTAGTGATCTTCAATTTGGTTTCTTTAATGAATATTTTCTCCAAGTCATCCAAGGTAGAGGTAGCCTAATCTTACATTTCAAACCACTTCAGATTGTTCACTTCAGAACGGCCACTCATGCATGTGACTGGCACTTTTCAGAGCTCTGGGAGCATTTCCAGTGTTCTCTGTTTGCTGTTGTTTAATGCTGTCTTATGGAGGATGTGCTGTAAAGCATTCCTGGGGGAAAAAACCCTTTTGTTATCTACAAACTATTCACTTGTACACCACTATCCATTTTTCATCTTTCCTGACATTCTGGATGTATTTCTCATGAAATGAGCTAATTTTCCATGGATGAAACAAACAGCATAAACCTTGGTATCTGCTGAATTTCTGGTAAATCTAGAAAGCGGAAAATAACCCCAATGATCTCAGTTTAAGAAGAAACATTCTCTTTATATCTTATCAAAACAATTATATATATTTTTGACACGAGACATTTTACAAATTAATAATTTCCAGGGAGTTAATGTCCCTATTGGTTAAAAATTTCTTCCTGCAGCTAAGTCAAATTTTATCTCTGACAGAAGAGGCAAACAAGTTTTTCTGCTGTCCAAACACTGTTTTACTCCATGGTTACATGGCAGGATTCACTGAGGAACACAGCCTGCTCTAGTACAAAGCACTTTGGAAGTTCTTTGGAAAGTAAAAACCCTCTTATATAAGTAAGTACCGAAGTTCTTATTTTCATTTGTTAGATTAAAATAACTCCTATAAAATATATCACTTACAAATGAGAAGCATTGGTAATGGTGCAACCTACATAAAGCCAAGTTTTTAATTTGATGAAGTCAACTATTAAAAACCTAGAGAGACCCTGGCAACATGGGTCATTAGGAAAAGTTGGACAGAAAAAATGGATATCTTCACAGTGAATACAGGGTTGGAATGTTACATGTTGAACTGCTAGTGGAGAGGTTTTCAAACTGTGTCCCCAGTGACCCTAAGGTTCTGCAAATTTCAGGACTGCCAAAGAAAGCAAGGTTGGAAAAGAAGTCAGGAAAATGGACTTAATGTGTAACAGTTCTGCTTTTCTAGATCCTGGAACTCTGTCTTCAATTTTACTGAAAAAAATAGGATTGAGTTCCTTTTTCCTTTTTCTGTCAGTTGTGGGATTTGAACTCAGGGCCTGAGCACTGTCCCTGAGCCCTTCTTCCTTAAGGCTAGCACTCTACTACTTTGAGCCACTGTGCCACTTCCAGTTTTCTAGTGGTTAATTGGAGATAAGAATCTCATGGACTTTCCTGCCTGGACTGGCTTTGAACCACGATCCTCAGATCTTGGCTTCCTGAGTAGCCAGGATTATAGGTGTGAGCCATCAGTGCCCAGCTAGCATAGAGATTTTTTTCTTCCCAAAAAAAAAATTGAGGACTGGGAATGTGGCTTAGTGGTAGAGTGCCTACCTAGCATGAATGAAGCCCTGGGTTTGATTCCTCAGTACCACATAAAGAGAAAATGCCAGAAGTGGTGCTGTGGCTCAAGTGGGTGAGTGCTAGCCTTGAGCAAAAACCTCAGGGACAGTGCCCAGGCCCTGAGTTAAATCCCCACGACTGGCCAAAATAAATAAATAAATAAAGATAATTATTGGGGGCGCTTGTGACAAATTAAAATTAAAATGGTTCTAATTTAAAACATTTAAATTGCTGAGAACCTAGGTTACCTTGATGTGGAAATTGTATTTAGAAACTCAGGAGGCATTTTTCCCTTTTAAGCTTGTTTTTTAAAATAGTAATTGTGGCAGGGCACCAGTAGTTCATGCAACTCAGGAGTCTGAGATAGGAGAATATCACAGTTCAAAGCCAGCCTGTGCAGGAAAACCCATGAGACTCTTATCTCCAAATTAACTACTAAAAACCAGCAGGAAGTAGAACTGTGGCTTACGTTGTATAGCACTAGCCTTGGGCACAAAAAGTGCAGTGACAATGCTCATGCCTAGTTCAAGCCACAGGACAAACAAAAGTAAGGAGCTCTGTAGTGTTAATTTTAGTGGAGCGCTTTACCAATTCTTTTGAAGATCTTGGCATGACTATACACAAAACAGTGAACTAAGAATTTACAAGGAACATCAAGAAGAGTATCATCGCTTCTTGCCTTTGAAGTTTGGAAAGTTACTTTAGAATAAAGAAGAAGAAAAAACAGGAGAGAAAATAAGTGACCAGAAGTAAGTACAGCTTGCTTCGGAGAGGTTATTGAAGCAGAAGTGATTAAGATTTGTCAGGAACTGAGATGCTTCACATCTGGTCTTAAAAGATGGCCAGAATTCTGAAACTCAGAAAGAAGGAGCAGAGGACTCCCTACCTGGGTACCAGATGAGCAGGAGATGTGGAACATCAGGAGCTAGTAGGGAAACGATAACCATGTAATGTGACTAGAGTAAGACTATTTGTCAGTGGACAGTAATGTGTGGAAAGAAATGGCAGATGAGATTACGGAGGGATTTCACTGCAAGAACAATTATAATAAAGCAAGGGAAATGTCACATCTAAGTATCTATAATCTCCCCTCTGCCACCTAAAGATTCAGCAGTTCTGTGCATGGACTTTTGTAAGCTGACAAGGGGATGTTGGGTGGAAAAGAAAAATGAGAGAGAACTCAAACTGTTTTACAAAATAATAGAATGGCCAAAGATAGCAAGGAAGAGATGGGTGGAGACAGAAAGAAAAAACCCTCAACCTGCTGGAAAGGCAGGCTCTGGAGCAGAGTGCAGAAAGAGACTTCTGCCATGATGAGAAACTCTAGAATGTTTTGTTGCTGGGTGTGTGGTGGAACTCACGTCCACCTTTCCCAAAGGGCAGACACAACAGCCTATGTTCTAAAGGTGTGCAGAGTCCCTGGCATCCCAAGGCTTTCTGTAGGTGGATCTGTGCTTCCTTCAGGCTGTATTGAGATAGGTCTCAAGGTGGGAAGTGAGAAGGCTCAGTTTTATTTAGATCTAGAGTGGGGGTCAGATAATTAGAGCTGGGATTTTTCCTGTGGTGTCTCAGGTGTAGGGTGGTGGGGCTGGTTGTAGTGTCAGCTGGGAAAGAACAGAAGCTTTCATCTACCATCCTTCACCTCTACATCTACCACATCCAGATCTGTTATATAGTACTTTATGTAAGAAAAAAACTGACAATGACCAAAAAAAGGTGCAGGGATAAAACCGCCATGATATAGAGTGAAGTATCCCTGAAGAATCATGAGCTGGAAATGTATTATTAATGTAAAGCAAGGCTTAGAGAACTTAAATTAATTGTTGAAGATTATGTAGCTAGTATATGCAGCTCTAAACCAAGATCTACTTTTACTCATTCCCACACTTCCCACTGATTTGGTTTTTCTTTCTCTCCAACCTACTGTCCAACATTGAGCCTGTCCATGCTTGGGTGTAGCCTTTAGTCAGCAAAGTTTGAGCTGACTGCCAACTGACTTTTGTGTCCTCTCCTTTCGTATTTCTCATGCCATGTAGCTGCTCCTGTGTGCCTCTGTGGAATGCATGGGCTTGGAATCTGAAAAGGACTTTTGCCTCAGGAGATTATAGACTTGGCATTTAGCTCTAGGCTTGTTGCCGGTGTCTCCTTTCTATTACACTCATTACACTTTATTCCAGAAGGAACAAAGGTTAAAACATGACTCAAATCATCAGGTACTAGGGAAAAACACAGGAAGCAAATTTATAGCTTCAGAGTAACAAAGGTCATTGAAAGCATGGAACAAACTCCTGACCCTACAAAGAAAAGATTGATCAATTGAAACACATTAAAAATAATCTTCAACATAGGAAGAAAAAACCCCACCCATTAGGAAATTGAAAGTAAGCCAACAAATAGATGAGTACTTGAAAGTAATCCAACAAATAGATGAAAGCTGTGTAGATTGTACACAAACGCCAATGTTCTGTATGTAGTTCCTATGAATCTGTAACTACTCAATAGAAAAGTGGAAAAGGAGAATGTAGAGAAATATTTAAAAGGAAGCACAAATAGGTCTTTTATATTAAACACATTTCTAGCCTCTGTAAAGGTGATGCTTTATTATGTGCCCTATGTAAATTCACAAGACATATCATGTTCTGGAAAACCTGATACCATGATGTGTCTGAGTCACCCTGCCTTCAGTTTCTGGCTTTCCTCATTGCATATCTAACCACGCTTCTCCAGGCTCACATTTTCCAAACACAGATGAGCTGATCCTCCGTCCTCCTTGTGCACTTCTTGTCAGGTACTGCACACTGAGTACCTGACCTATGCCCAAGAATCCCACAAAAATAACTCCAACTGGCCATTCTAAGCCTGCTTAACCTACCCCATCTATTTCTGAGTTCAGGAAACCCAGGAAAGGCCACAGGCTCTCCTTTTCCCTCCACCTCCTGATCTTCTCCAATACTTGGCTGTGTGCCATTCCCTCTCCCACTCTGTAATAGACTGTGACCTTCTTTTCAGGAACTGCGAGTAATAAAGTGATTTTTGGAAGCTATCTCTGAATCTGTTTGGCTTCCAATACCTCAAATTTTCTTAGAATATACTATATTTTAAGATAGTCAAACATATAAAAGCTGCTTTCATTCTACTTATTTTAAGATAAATATAAGTAAAGGCTATGATAAAAATTATATTTTTTCTACTCAAGTAACAAGTCAAAATGTTTGATAACACACTGTTAGTGTGAATAAATGGATACTTATTCATGTTAGGAATGTAAATTGCTACAATTCACCCAAAGGAAAACACTTTGGCAACAAGGAAGAAAGAAAGAAAGAAAGAAAAGAAAGAAAAGAAAAAGAAAGAAAGAAAGAAAGAAAGAAAGAAAGAAAGAAAGAAAGGAAGGAAGGAAGGAAGGAAGGAAGGAAGGAAGGAAGGAAAGAGAGGAAAGGAAGAAGAAAGAGAGAAAGAGAGAGAAAGAAAAAGAAGAAGAAGAAGAAGAAGAAGAAGAAGAAGAAGAAGAAGAAGAAGAAGAAGAAGAAGAAGAAGAAGAAGAAGAAGAAGCAGCAACAGCAGCAAAACAGGATGTTGCAGAGGTATTTGTACACTCAAGTTCATAGCAGCATTGTGCAATACAGCCAAATAACATATTATACAAACATAGAATTCTGAAAAAGAATATTTGACAAATGCTACAACGTAGACTAACCCGGATGGCATTATTATCCTAAATGAAATAAGACAGTTGCAAAAAGCATATTGTTGGAGTCTGCTTAAAGGAGGGATCTGGAGCAATCACATTCATAGAAACAGAAAGTAGAATGATGGTGGCCAGGAGCTGGGGAAAGGAAATTGGGTACTTATTTAATGAACACAGAGTTTTCATTTTGCATGTGAAAAAGTTCTAGAGTATTGATTTATAACAATATCAATGTAAGTAGTACTAAAACGGTTTAGAATCTTTTCTCTCACTGTATTCTTTGGGTATGCTAGTACCTGGGTTTGAGCAAAGTCTCATGCTCTTGGCACTTTCACTCATGGCTGATATTCTACCATTTGAACAATACTACCAGTCTGGTCTTTTGATGGCTAGAGATAGAAACTTTCAGACTTTTCTAGGTGCCAGTCTTTTGAGTAACTAATATTACAAGCGTGAGCTACCAGCACCCAGATTAATTATTGGGTATGGTTGTAAAAAAAAGTCTTTGAGCTCACTGGGTGCTGGTGGTTCAAGCCTATAATCCTAGCTACTCAGGAGGCTGAGATCTGATGATCAAGGTTCAAAGCCAGCCCAGGCAGGAAAGTCTGTGAATCTCTTATCCCCAATTAACCATGAGAAAACCACAAGTGGCACTGTGGCTCAAGTGGTAGAATGCCAGCCTTGAGTTGAAGAGCTGAGGGACAGTGCCCAGGCCCAGAGTTCAAGACCCATGATTGACAAAAAAAAAAAAAAAGCTTAGCACTATAATAAACATTGGCACACGGTGATCTCTATTGTATTCTGACTTGCATATCATTAGATACATGTACAGGAGGAATATATGTACAGGATCCTGGGGACATTCTACATTGAATTTTTGAGCAACCTCCATACTATTTCCATAGTGGCTGAAGTAATTTACATTCCCACCTACAACACATAAAGGTTCCTTTTAAGTTTTGTATTGATATAATGCTTATTTTAAAAGTCAGTTTACAAAATATTACAATTATGTTTAGAAGTGTGAATGTCAATTGAACAATGTCAAGTGCAATGTGTGCTAATGTATAAGACAGAAGACTGGATTTCCTTCCTGTTTTTACTTAGACAAGCCACGGCAGTTTCAATCTTTCAGCACTTGTAGATTGGAAATAACAATATCTCAAAAATTCTTTTTCCATGCAGATCATTGGAAAAAAATAAATTACATACTTAAACTTCATCTTTGCAATGAATTGCTTGATTAATTTCGGTATAAGTAAAAAGAATTACTTGAAAAATATTTTAAATTTCATAAATGTCAAGAAACATATCAGTAACTCTATAAAATGTCTGACATTGAAAATGAAGAAAGCATTAGTAGAAAATCAAAAAAATCACCAATATTTTCAGTAATGAATGTAAAATAACATATTTGTTAATTTAATAACAGTCTTAAGAGAATCAAGTGTAAAAAATACTATCATTTGAATATCTGACCATCCAACAAAAGAAATAATGACAAAAGAATGGAACAAGGTCAACAAAGGCAGTATTTTGTTATAAATACATATATAAATACATAGCGGCAGACTGTACTATTCATACATATGAATGGCAATTTTCAGTCTTTTCAGAAAGTAATCTGAAACATAGTAAGACCAAATTGTGTTAACAATTGAAGCCAGGGAGGGACTTTATCATCATACTTCAATCAATACACTAAGCATTCCCCTTAGACTGAATTCTATCACTAATTCTAATATTATAAGTTAGCTACTGTCCCAAATCAAAATTCCAAATATCAATTTAGATTCTTTTCCTCTTCCCCCATCTACTCATACACCTAAGTTCAGAATTTTATATTTACTGCCTCTCTTGACTGTATTTATTCCTTTTCTTGTTGCCACTTCCTTAGTTCAATTTCTTCACATTTTATCACAGTAGTGAGGTGAAAATGGAGATGAGTCAAAGTCAGGAATATTTACAAGACAGAATATAGGAGGAGAGTTATGTTTAAGGGAACAGTGAAGTTTGTACTGAGCATGTTTACTTTGAGCTAGTTTGGAGACTGAAGATATTCTAAGGAAGTGCATGAATGGGTGTGGACAAAGTTCAAAGATAAAAAAACACAAATATATTGGAACCCCTGGACATGGCTGAGATACCCTTTTCCAAATGCCTTTCCAAATTATATCATCCCACAGTGACAGAACTTTCCTTTCAATTTTAATAAAAGTATTTGCACATTCTAGGTCTACACTGTATGTTGCCCTTTGTTCAAGCTTCTTGTTCCAGAAATTTCCTAAAACTTCTAACATATAAGAATCTTTTATATACTTTAGGTCTATGAGTCATATCCAGCAAACAGAAAGTGCTCAAAAGAAAGGGTTTGAGCAGGGCTCAGGGGTTCACACCCATAATCTTAGCTCCTCAGGAGGCTAAGATCTGAGGATTGTGGTTCTTAGCTCTTCAGGAGGCTGAGGGGAAGGAAAGTCTGTGAGGTTCTTCAATAAAAATAAATTAATTAATTTAAAAAAGCTATAGTCCAAGCTACTCAGGAGGCTGAGATCTGAGGATTCCAGTTCAAAGCCAGCCAGGGCAGGAAAGTTTGTGAGACTCTTATCTCCAATAAACCACTCAGAAAGCCTGAAGTGTCATTGTGGTTCAAGTGGTAAAGTGCTAGCCTTGAGCTGAAGAGCTGAGGGGCAGTGCCTAGGCCCAGAGTTCAAGCCCCACCACCACCACCCAAAAAAAAAAATCTAGAACTGTAACTCAAGTGGTAGAGTGCCAGCCTTGAACAAAAGAAGTTCAGGGACAAGCTGAGGGATAGCACCCAGGAACCACACAAAGAGAGGAGAGAAGTTGGGGAGGGGGAATAAATTTAATTCCAGTAGCTTTTACAATAACAACAATAGACATCTCCTAGCATAGTGCTGGCATATAAAGGGTATGGTAAAATATCTATTAAAAGGATTAAGATTTATCCACTTTGATCTTTACAAAATTCTTAACATCTCAATTCTGATCAAATCTGACATGCAACTAAAACTTCAAATATGATTATAAATAGGATTACTTATTACACATTTTGTAAGAAGCACAATATTTCACAGTTTTATATATAACCTGGTTTAATGAAGAGCATCTTATCAACAGATCTAATATATCTTCATCTTAGAAGAAATTAGTACCTATTCAGCCACATGCTTTTACTAAATATTACCTTTCACCTGGCTCACATGTACTTCCCTGGTGATTTTTTTCCAATGTCCATGCTTCTCTCATGTCTCACAAATGTGCTAGTGCTTCCTTGTCTCTATCTCTTGATTTTTGGGTCAAAGACTTAACTAATGGCACAATAATTATTCACAGAAAATGAAGAGAAGGGAGGAGCTAGTTGGCTCTTGGTGAAAAGCAAAGAGCCAAAAAGCTAGGAAAAAATAAATGCTTTGATTGTGGCCATGGCATTAGTAAAATAATGATTTTAAGACCTCCAATCCTTGTGAAGTTCAACATGTGACCCACCGACAGTAGGCAACAGGGGTCACACTGGTGAATCAGTGCTACTTTATAATATCATTTACATAAGAACATACAGAAGTAGAGATCCCAGCTTAGAAAAATTACATGAAATTTGTAAATTATATAAATCCTGTATATGTTTCAGAATCTAACACAAGTTCTATATGAATGTAAGTTGGTACAGTCTCCTGGGAGGAACAATTTAAGGGAATCTATTAAGGCTGAATATAAACCAAGACCATAGTCTTGGTCAAAGGTCCATATCTATGATAAATGAACTTATAAGAACAAAGCATGTACAATAATAGTAGGATACTATGCAGCAATAAGAAAAAAAGAAACTACTGTCTCACACAATAATATTAATGAATCTCACAAATATAATGATAAGTGAAAGAAGCCAGACCAAAAACAATCTATTTCATGAAGTTTAAGAAAAGGCAAACTAACATATAGTAATATGACTAAGCAGATTTGTGAATAATCATAATCTTAACATCATGTATTTCAATATATACCAGTTTCTTTAGGCATATGAAGTAACAGAAACAGAACAAATGTTGATTGTAAAAAATTGTAAAATATGGTTTGGGTTCAAACTGCAGAGAGCTATGAATGCTGTACTGAATACACTGGATGACAACATGCCATCTATCCACACTTTGCAATTCAGGAGAACAGGGCAATTGCACAATTAACATTAATACAGTAAGTGATTTGTTTTTTTTCGATGTGATGTCAACCATCTGGACCTTTGGCAGTGGATTCCTGACTGGCTTCTTCAAGTTGCCCTTTGAACTCTGTTATCTTACTGATAAGAGCTTCTCTTCAGAAAACAGAGGGAGGACAACTTCATATAAAAGTAGTTAAAAACTTTAAGATCCCCATAAGTATCCCTGATCAGGTATGGCTTCATGGCTTTAAACTGACGTAGAAGTTGGAGCTGGGAAGGTGGCTCAGTGGGAGAGTACCTGCCTCATGTGCATGAGGCCCTGAGTTCAATTCCTCAGCACCATATAAGCAGAAAAATTTGGAAGTGCTACTGTGGCCCAAGTGGCAGGGTGCTAGCCTTGAGCTGAAGAGCTGAGGGACAGTGCCCAGATCCAGAATTCAGGCCCACGACTGGCCCAAAATAAATAAATAAACAAACAAACTAATTAATTAAACTGATGTAGAAGTACATATATATTATTGTAGATACAAATATTCACACATCTGTTATTAACTCTGCCCACTGAGACAGCCTTGAGCAACATCATGGCAGTAGCAATGATCACATCCAGCACTGACATCTTAGTTTCCAAATACCATTCATCATAAGATACTACGATCCTACCAGAAAATGGTTGATTCCAGACCACCAGCAGGGAGAAAATGAAAATGAGCCTGGAACACAACATTCTTATACCAGAAATGAAGAAGTATAGAAGAATCAGTGAGGGCAACAAAAAGACAAGTGCATAATAAGTCACGTACACTGGTCAAATCTAGGAGAATGAATTAATAAATAATAGAGAAGAAGGAGGAGGAGGAAGAGGAGGCGGAGGAGGAGGAGGAGGCGGAGGAGGAGGAGGAGAGGAGAAACCTAGAAATCACCACCTTAACCAAGTGATCAAGGTTATCCTAGTAAAGGGATGCCAATATCATTTGCTTTACTTTGAGATCCTTGAGAAGACTACAACAATATTCAAAACTTGCATAATTTTTCTCACTGCAAAACTCAAATTATGCATATAATGAGAAAAATCAGACACACCCAATTTGATCTAACCATTTTATTTTATGAATTAATCCTATGTGCCAATTGTACTAGATGCACCAATCTACAGATTAACTGGCCTATACTTGTCTTTCATAGGAAGAGACAATTTACTATATGCAAGTATGCAATCTGAGAATATTATTGAGACAACCAACCAGATCTGAATAAGGCCTATAGACTAGTTAATGGTATTATAGTAATGTTAATTTCCTGATACAATCATGTTATGAGTATATAAAAGAATGGACTTATTTCTAGGAAAGATGATGATGTGTCTGTTATAAATGGGCAGGAGGAAGGAGTGATCCAGAAGACAAAGAAAAGGATTAAGCTAATATGGTAGGGAGGTAGCATCTGGGGAATTTGGGTGAAGGGCCATGGGATTATTTTCTGTTCTTGCAACTTTCCTGTATGTCTGATTTATATCAAATTAAAAGAAAAAGTAAAAACTATACAAAAAGGAAGCAATTTTGCAGGTTAGATTCCCCAACACCCCTAAAACACTATTATTTTAAAAAATTACTTTTTGATTTCATTCTTCCGCAGTTTGATTCTGTTATTGCTTGAAGAATATTTTAGCTTATTTTTATCGTGACTATCAAATTTCCTAAGACGTTTTATTCAGTACTATGTACATTAAGTTTTAATGATCTGGAATGCAGAAGACTGCTAAACCACTTCCTAAAGGATAGCTCTCAAGCATGAGAAATTAACAATTGCTTAGGTAGTTAGTTTTTTACTTACTTTTTAAAACACACTCTCCCCATATATGGATATTTCACTTGCGGTTTAAAAATCAAGAATATTTATGATATTCTCCCCTTTGCTTCTTCATGGATAGAAAGCAGTAGCTTTCAGTGTTTCACAGCAGAAACTGCAATTGATTATATAAATGCATATTCTTTCATTAGATGAAGATGTTTAATCTTGATTTTATGGAAACAAATGCAGTATATACAAAATCAAGGAAAACCTTTTCAGAATTATACACTAAGTGCTTAGAAGAAAAACTTGCCTTTGTTTTGTGTTAAATATAACAGAGAAGTTTGGTAATTATACTGTCTTCATATGATTTTTTTCGTAGGGCTTGATGGGGGTTTGAACTCAGGCTCTGCGCTTGTTAAGCAGGTGCTCTACCACTTGAGCCACACCTCTAGCTTCTTAGCCTAAACTTTTAACCAGATAATCCAAAATTTTAACCATGTTTTACTACAGTAATAAAATTAAAAGCAAAAAAAATACCTCATTCAGAAAAATGAAAGCTGGAGTTTCAGCTAAATCAACCTTGCGCTCATCACGAAAGTTTGTGGTGGGCATGATACCATAAGGCAGCTCATTTGGGTCCTTTCCATATTCCTCTTCATTCTCTTCCTCTTCATTTTCTGTGTCTGTTGTATCATCTTCCATTTTTCACAATTCTAAAGAGAAATTACTGCACAGTCAGCTATTTAGCAGAATCTTCATTTGTAAGTAAAAATTAATGGAAAATATTAAAAATAGCAAAAAATCAACAGGAGTAAGCTGCTCTGGGAAACTCTAAGTCAGGAAAAATAGCTATAATCTCCTCCTATAACAGACTACCCTGTTGCTGAGCCTGCCTCCCTCACCCCAACATATCCTCCTTCCAAGAGCCTGTCAGCCACTTCCCCTCCCCTTCCCCTCTGACTTCTCTCCTCTCTAGCAAATAATACACACAACAGAATGAGTGCTTTTGTTTATTTTTTTCTGGCCAACAGAACATTGCCGCATTCCCCTCCCCCCATTTCTGCCCCCTGTGCCCTAATCTTGGATTCTGGGCCTGAGTGCTGTCCCTGAGGTTTTTTGCTCAAGGCTAGCCCTCTACCACTTGAGCCACAGCTCCACTTCTGGCTTTTTGCTGGTTTATTAGAGATAAGAGTCTCATGGACTTTCCTGCTCAGGCTGATTTTGTACTATGGTTCTCAGATCTCAGTCTCCTGAATAGCTAGAATTATCATTGTGAGTCACTGGTCCCCAGAATATTTTTCCTATTCTAAAGTTCCAGAGAATATTGCAATTGCAAGTAATTTGTTTAAATTTTCAGCAATAAAATGTGAGTGAAGCCTGACATGGTGACCTATTCCTGCAATACTAGCATTTAGGAAGCTGTGGTAGGAGGCTCATGAACTCTAGGACAGGATGAGGTCCAAAATGAGTCTCTGGATCAAAACCTAGAAAACAACAACAAAGAGAGAAAAGAAAAAACAAAGGGCTAATGTTGAACCAGTAAAGTAACAATAATTCACTCAACTTACTAGGTTGTCCAAAACTGAGCTCCTAGGAGAGTAAAACTGAAGTTCTTCTGGTATTAGTGTGGACAAATGTGATCACCAGCTTTATAAATTTTTCTGCCTCAAATCATATTGGCAGGGCAGCTACATCACTGGTGGACCCTCATAGAAAAATGTGTGGTTCCTTATTTAAAATAATAGGAGAAATGTACTATAAAATGTAACAAAATATAAACTATTTTACCTGCTTAGGAAGTGTAAATAAGGGTACTAGCAACACATGAATAACACAAACTTGTAAATTGCAAGAGAATATGTTGATGTCATATGTTATGCAATAAACCAATAATAAAAATATCTTGATAGATCATAAAAACATTTTGGCTAAATTTCCTGCAAATCCACTTAAATTTATACTTTTTGCAATTTCGTTTTCAACTGAGACAATTCAAAGTAATGTGAGTTGCTTTAAGAAAAATACAAGATTCCAAATAGTATTTGGCAGGCTTTTAAAAAAAATTGAGATGAATATTTTCTGCAGATGCATCAGGCATGTGATTAAGAGTAGTCATAGGACATTGACAATATTTAGATAGATTTCTGACAAGTCACTTAAAATACATAAAAGCTAGAGCTCTTGAGTTTTAGAGAATAATTTTTCTAAAATGTTTAACTTTACAAGGTCAATTTCGTTTATGAGCTTTTCTTTCTTTTTAAAATAATTCTGATGGCACTGGGATTCGTCCTCCAGGCCTTGTGCTGGCGAGGCAGGAGTTCCACCACGTGAGCTGCACCCTTAGTCGTTTTTGCTCTTTATTTTTCAGGTAGGCTCTTGCCTTTTCCCCAGGGCTGCCCTCGGAGGACTGTGATCCTCCTATCTACACTTTCTACACAGTTGTGAGCTTCTGAGCTTAATTTTAAATGTAAATCCATTGAACATTCATTTTGACATTTCCTGTGACATCTGTGTAACCTATGGAGCTACATTTTGACATTTCCTGTGACATCTATGTAACTTAGGGAGGTTATAAGGGAATCTAAATGTTCCTTGATTGTCACTTGTGGCCAATCTGCTTCAAAACACTTGCTTATGTGTTCTGTTGCTGAATTCTATTATAAAGGGAAAATACAATTAAATGTTCTTCCTTGTTAATTCTTGGTTCCCTCAAAGCTTCATATGAAAAATATTCTTTACTCTCAAATCCAGTGATCCTTCCATTTAATTTCTATCCTGAAACACAGTGGATACTTCATTTGTAATGTTGTATCTTTTAGAGCTGGAAGTATTATACAATGAAGCATGCAAGTAACTTTTTTATATACTTTGTTGCAGCCTCTACTTGTATTTACTATGTGATAATTTACTAAAGAGTTTTCAAACTAAAACATTCTACAGGCATGCCAGTAATTTTTGTTCTTAGCAGGTACTATATGATTGGCCTGACTTTGAATCTTGACTCTTCAGATCTCAACCTCCCAAGTAGCTCAGTATAATTATAGGTATGAACACCAGCACCTGGATATTTTTAACTATTAAATAAAGAACAATTTTAAATATATATATATACAAAAGATTAAACGAATAATATACCTATCAACTACTTTCAATAAATATCAATTCATGTACAATTTTATTTTATCTTCAATCCTTCTCATCTCCATTGTCCAGATAGTGTTGAATCAAAACCTAGAAAATCAAACTTAATATATACTAAAGAATTTCATAGTATTATGCAGAGACAGACAGATCTCCTTCCTTTTCATAGCTACATAATATTCCTTTGTGTGTATATATATTATTCAAACAATTTATAAACTGATAGAATGTTTCCAGCTTTTTGCTATCATAAAAATGTTGTGAAATATAGTTTGAAAAAATATATATCCTTAATACTTTATACCCAAGATAGCATTAATTTTGAAAACTCAGGTTAAGTTTGAGACAATTTTCTCAAAGCAATGTACCTTTGAATATGGTCCTTCCCTATCCAAGTGGGGTAAAAAATGAAAGTCTATCTGAAAAGTAATATAAAAGCAAAATGGGATGGAGGCATGACTCAAGTGGAATAGCTCCTGCCTAGCAGGCACAAGAACCTGAGTTCAGACAATAGAAGGAAGGAGGAAGGAAGGAAGGAAAGAAGGAAGGGAAGGGAAGGAAGAAAGAAAGGAAAGAAAGGAAGGAAGGAAAGAAGGGAGGGAGGGAGGGAGGGACAGGGGGAAGTTGGAAAACACAATAGAGGAAACACAAAAGAAAATAGAGGAAAACACGAAAGTCTCATACATGTTAAAACCTGATTAATCTTATTAAATAATTGGAAGGAAAAGATTTATGAGATAGAAAAACTTAATGGGTAAAACGACCAACATTTCAGGATAGTTAAAGCAGGATTCCAAAGCCTGTACTTAAAATTATTATATGACAGGTAGTATGGTTAATTGACAGCTACAAATAAACCAGTGAAATAAAGTGTATTGTTGGGCTACCGTGAAATAAACAAGAGAATGTTTATAAAATACCTTAAATTCTTCGTGTGGGAAGAGCTACAGAGCTGTCAGGCGTGGTAACTCTAGAGACTCCTAGAGCCAAAATACCTAAATCAATTAAGCAAATCATTTCAAATCCTTTTTATAAAGACCAAGAATTTTCAAGGATGCAAATAACTTAAAATCTTCAAAGGGAGCAAAGCAAGGAAGGGTCATAATAGCTATGACCTTTTCTTCATACAAGAAAAATAAGACCACTGAAAAACCCTGCCTCTGAAAGGCAAATAAGGCAGTTTGTGTTTGTTCTGGTGCGACTGGGGCTTGAACTCAGGTACTTGGGCTTGCTAGGCAGCATTTCTATCACGGAGTCACACCTCTAACCCTCTCTGTGTCTTGAGATAGTTTTCTGTTTGTACTCATGCCAGCTTGGATCACAGTCCTCCTCCTTACACTTTCTGTATAGTTGGTATTACAGGTGTATGCCATCCCATCCAGCATATTGTGTGTGTGTGTGTGTGTGTGTGTGTGTGTGTGTGTGTGTGTGTGTGTGTGTGTGTGTGTGTGTGTGTAGGATTCTCACTAACTTTTGCCTTTGGCTAGTTTTGAACCATGATCTCAATCTCTGCCTCCAAAGTAGTTTAAAGTCATATTCCACCATACTCAGCCGGGTAAGCTTTGAAAGCCATGTATAGCTATAGGTTTATCTGAATTAGGGAAGTGAATGGGGGGGAGGGAGGTAAGAAATGGTGAGACAAAGGACAAAGGGTGAACCACTGCAACAGCGATACTCACAAGACACCAAGTTGGAAACAAACTATACAACTTGGGAGGGTTGGGGAGAGAGGAAGGGGGAGAAAAATGAGGAAGGGGGTAACAAGTTTGACAAGAATGTACTCACTACCTTACTTATGGAACTGTAACCTCACCTTAACAATAAAATTAAAATAAAAAAACCTTTTACCTGTAGGTATTGGGGGCCATTTCATTTTTTTTTGGAGAAAAATTATTCATGCTGTGCTGATACTGGTGACAGAGGGAAGAGTTGTTTAGAAAGTATGTGAATTCGGAGGCTAGGAGCCAGTCACAGTGCAATGGGTAGGTGAATACACAGAAGCAAAGCCAGGCATGGATTCTGGACTTCAAGGGGCTCAAACAGAGGTGGCAAACAGATGTTAATCAAGGAATCACAGACATAGGTTTTCAAAAGCTAATCATGAAATAAATAGGTGCCATTAAAGTGTGGACTACAGAAGTAGGGTGGCCATGCACTGCACAACTCCAGGGGGCATCACAGACATCATAAATCATGGTAGGAAGCAAAATGTGAAGGATGTGTCTGGAAGATGAGAAACTGAGCCAAAGTTCTGCTGTGGGAGGGTGAAAAGAACACAATCAGGCCTTCTAGAAAGTAGAGGACAGACACAGAGCATTGGCACATGAGCTTTTGACACACAGAGCTTGTTTTTCTTTTTCTTTTTTCTTTTTTTGTTGGTCATGGGGCTTCAATTCTGGGCCTGGGTGCTGTCCCTCAGCTCTTCAGCTGAAGGCGAGCACTCTACCACTTGAGCCACAGCACCACTTCCTGTTTTCTGAGTGGCTTATTGGAGATAGGAGTCTCACGTAGTTTCCAGCCTGGGCTGGCTTTGAATTGCAATCCTCAGATCTCTGCTTTCTGAGTAGTTAGTTAGGATTACAGGCATGAGCCACCGATGGCCGGCACACAGAGCTTTTTCTGACATACAAATAAAAGACTTCAGTCCTATCCTAAAAGAGCACCTCTGTTTTTCAAACCTCACTAGAAAAGCCCAAATAGAAAGCTTCATAAAAAAACAATTAAGCAATGCACATTGCAGGATGTGCTTTATTTTATAAGGCAGACACCACTTCCTTTTCTTTAAAGCTAAACAGAGATACTTATTGTTTTGTTTCGATTTTGTACTATTAAGAAAAATTTGCTTGAGAGTTGCAGGAATCAAGCACACGTGCACGCACGTGCGCGTGCGTGCGTGCACACACACACAGACACACACACACTTAATAAGTAACACTTGCTCTGGAAAATGAGGCAAGGATACACAAACAATGTGATTTTCTGATGGTCAGGATGGCAGTGTTCCAAGAAAGACATTATAAGAAACCATGCTGTCTTTCAATATTACTGGTCACTAGCTTTTGCTTGTTATAGGAATAACAGTCTATGATATAAAAAAAAAAAAATCAAGCTTCTGGGCACACATACAACCCCACCATTCTTCTTTGCAACTAAGCTCTCCTAACTTCCCTGAACATACTATTGCATCCTCTTTTCCCAGGAGTCCAATACTGTACAAGCTTAATAGCAGACTGTTCATACTACCTTGTAGCTCTTGGAGAGAGGGAGAACTCTGGGATACCTCATTTAATTATTTTTGCTTCAGTTTCATTATATATATATATGTTATATTTACATCAAAACAAGATTATAAGGGGAAAACCTGGGAGAGAATGAGGGAAAGGGTGACATTGTTCAAAAGGAAATGTACTCATTACCTGAATTATGCAACTGTAACCCCTCTGTATACACCTTCACAATAAAAATTTAAAAAAAACAAGATTGGAAACATTGTGCATAAAGTTTTATGACATGCCTGTTAATCCTGTCGGTATATCTGTGATCTTAAGTATGTTTGCTTTGAAGATAACAGAGGTCCTTCCTTTGAAGGACTCTGGTCTGTAAAAGCCCAGAATACTGGACAGCCAATCGGAAATGTGGCACCCTAAGATTCCTTTAATGAACAACAGTAATATCAGATGCTACCAATTTGGAAGCAACAGATAAAACTGTTGGTTCTTCAATGACACAACAAACCAAATCACACTGTTTTCTGTTAATATATACATATATATCCAGCTCAAAAAGAGAATTGTGCAAAAACTTCCATTCTCATGACCACACACATACAAGAAAATGCTTTGACTAAGTAGGCCCAGACAAAATCTTACTCAAAATTGAAGTGTTCAGGGAACAATGTGATTTGGACTATCTCTAATTACACACATACACACACACATACACACAAGAATGCAAAACTTTGACAGGGAGTTTTGAGTGTATATGTAGTAGTCAAAGTAAAATTTTCCATGTTGGTTAAATCTTAAGTCATGTGCATGCACAACCAATGAGAATCCATTCCTTGACGGTGGCCACAGAGAACGCCAGGCTATATTACAGAAGAAGGCCCTCTCCATGATGGAAGGATGCCGAGAGCCCTAGGTTTCTCTCTCCCCCTTACACTATTGTCTTGTCTCCTTTTTTCCCACTCTCACAATTCCCCACACACAGATCCAAGAAGAGTTCCCCACCTTTTCTTCAAAGTTGTTTGTGTATTTCCCCATTCGCCAGTCCCCAAATCAGCTCTATAGTAGCATTTCTGAGTGAGTAGAATATAGGGGGTGGAGGTGGAGAAATATACATGGGGAAGAAATGCCATACAAACAGACATGATTGTGTCTGCAGCATACCCACTTGGTCACCCTGTCATCATGAAGCCACCTCAGCCGGTGGTTACCATGGAACCAGTAAAATAGTATTTCTGTAGCTTTTTATAATTTAAACAAAGATTTCCCTCATAATAGTTCACTTCATCCTAACAACAACCATATACCACAATAATTACCCCTTTTTGTAGAGGTTGAAAGTCAGCAAAGGTAAAAGACTACTGTCTACATGATAGCACAGTAATACTCCATGGTGTTAGCAAAGCCCTTTCCTCTTTGCTTCCAGTAACAGCAAACAGTATCATTTCCACCGTATCAGGCCAGAACTCCTTTAACAAAGAGCAGGCCAAGGCAATGTAAATCAATTAGTGATGAACAGTGAGTAGGGAGGCAGTCCACTACGTGGTAAGACTGAGCAGGAGAAAACAATGGTCTATAGAATTTGTTGCTATAGTTACAAACCAAAGGAAAGCCTGCACATGTACACAGCATGGCAAGAAACACTAGCTGTCTATCTGTAACCATCTGCGGTCATTTGACAAGTCTTGTCAGGCTTTAGAAATTCAGAGTGCCTAAAAGGCCTTATGAATTCCCTTAATTCTTTCCAAATCATTTAGCAATGAGTAGATGTTGAGTCTCAGATCCTGTAGGAGGTTAGGGATACCTGAATAGATCTCAAGCTGACAGTTTTCCAGCAGGTCTGTGAAGCAGACTTTCTGTATGTCTGATTGTAATTTGGAATCTGCACACTGCGGGCTACCCCTCAGGTTTGCTATGAAATTCCAGGTGTTAAATTTTACATCCTCCTTGCTGAACAAAACACAACAACAACAACAACAACAACAACAAAGCCCAGCACTGATGGTTCATGCCTATAATCCTGGCTACTCAGTAGGAGGCTGAGATCTAAGGATAGAGGCTCAAAACCAGTCCAGGAAGGAAAATCTGTGAGACTCTTTTTTTTGGGGGGGGGGGTCCAGTCGTGGGGCCTGAACTCTGGGCCTGGGCGCTGTCCCTCAGCTCTTTAGCTCAAGGCTAGTGCTCTACCATTTGAGCCACAGCACCACTTCCGGCTTTTTTCTTTTTGCTTATGTGGTGCTGAGGAATCGAACCCAGGGCCTCATGAATGCAAGGCAAGCACTCTACCACTGAGCCACCTTCCCAGCCCATCTGTGAGACTCTTATCTCCAATAAATTATTCAAAAAAAGCTGGAGTGGTTCAAGTGATAGAGTGCTAGCCTTCATCAAAAGAAGCTCTAGGACAGTGCTCTGGCCTTGAGTCCAAACTCCAGGATTGGCATCAAAGAATTTAAAAAACCCTAATTCAGCCAGGCACCAGTGGCTCATGCCACTGTAATCCTAGTTACTCAGAAGGCTGAGATCTAAGGCTGGTTTGAAACCATCCCAGGTAGGCAAATCTGTGAGACTCTTATCTCCAATAAACTACTCAGAAAAAGTGGTACTGTGGCTAAAGTGGTAGAGTGTTAGACTTAAGCATAAGAAGCTAAGGGACAGCGCCAGGCCCAGAGTTCAAGCCCCAGAACTGGCAAACAAAAAAGCTCTAATTCATCTTCTTGTTCATCTCTTCATGTATCACCATTCCACTTATACACAAACACATATCAACATGTTTATAAATTCATATGCATATGAAATCACTAATTTCTCAGTCTGTTCAGATTTTCACTGGTTAGGATTGGAGCAGCAACTTCCAAGTTCCTAACATGAAGAAACCAAACCAGAAGTCCTTCCCCCCCCCCATTTTTGTCGGTTGTGGGGCTTGAACTCTGGGCTTGGGCGCTGTCCCTCAGCTCTTCAGCTCAAGGCAAGCGCTCTACTGCTTGAGCCACAGCGCCACTTCCGGAAGTCCTTCCATATCCTTTTATTCCATAACTTCATTGTAGGGAACCTACAGGAGAATGTTAAGTAGAAGTGATGAGAGAGAGAAAGAGAAAGAGTTTTCACAGATCTTAGTGTGTCTCAACTAGCCTTGAACCTCTATCCTCCTAATCTCTACCTCTTAAACAGCTTGGATTATAAGCATAGCCATTATTCTTTTAAACTAATCATTGTTGTTAGGATATGAAGTGTCTCCTCAAATGCTCATTTGTTGAAGGCTTGGTGAGTTTACACTGAACTGGTTACTACAAAGTGGAACTAGGTTGGAGGAAGGAAGACACTGAGGTCTACTTAAAGGGTGTAGCCTGTCCTAAATCTTTCTCGATTCTCTTTTCTTCTCTCTCTCTCCCTCCTTCCCTCTCTCTCTGTCTTTTTTGAAACATAGTTTTGCTGTGCAATCTACACTGAACTTTCAGTCCTCCTGCCTCAGTATCTGCAGGCAGAGATGACAAGTAGAACCCATCACAGCTTGTTACATTACATTACAGCTCCCTTCTTGTTTCCTTCTGCCTCCTGTCTGTGGTGAAGTAGGTCATCTTGTTCCTCCACCTACTCCCTGCTATGATGCTCTATCGCTATGCACAGCCCAGAAGCAGCAGAGCCCAAATGGCTGTGGACAGACGTCTGAAGCCATGAGTCAAAATAAATCTATCTTCCTTTAAGTTATGTTTGTCAGGTACTTATCGGTGGGTAAACGTCTAGCTATCCTTAATCATTCATTTTAGATATAAGCATCACTTGATCATGATCCTTTTCACATACTGATTTGAGATTTTCTATATTCATGTGGAATATTATACTGTACTTTACTGGCAATAAATTTGCTTGGCTTTGTTATCACGAAAACACTGGCCTCATAAAATGAATTTGGAAGCATTGTCTTCTAATTTTGGAGAGGTTATACAGAATTCTGGGGAGTTTATGCAGATTTTTTCCCCTTAATATATATCTGGTAGATATCACCTGCAGAGCCATCTGCTTTACAGATGGAGTTTATTTTTATGATTTCTTTTCTAAATCATTTTCCATGCCCAAGCAAAGTGTGACTCCACTATAGACTGCAGAGATCCTGATATCACATATCTGCTGTATGGACCACAATGCAGGGGAAAAACCTAAATACAAACACCCAGTTGGGCTGGGGGTTATGACCAAGCACACCTACCTCTGAGAGTTTGTGGCTGTCAGTAGCTCAGTAGTACAATGGGAAGTGCAGCACAGTGTCTTCCAACCCACAGACTATCATGAAGACTGGTCTTTACTTCTATATTTATCTAAAGATACTGGAGCACTAGTGGTGATAGTTTTTCATTAGAGATGGTGGGTGATTTCATGGTTGTGGTTTGTCAACTGTGACAGACTGAATAGTCAAGCTTTGTTCATCCTAAATGGAAAAGAAGACTACACCCAGTGTCTTGAGCATTGAAATAGAATATTTGATTATTGAGCAACCCTTGCCCACAGTAGTAACAAAAAAAAAATCACAACCTAGCTACTCCCCAGTCTTAAGTAATCTCTGAGAAATCCTCAACTAAAAGGACACAGGAAGTAAAGATCTCCAACTAAAACCTTGGATTCAGGTAGGTAAGCTATAATATAAAAACAAAATTCATAAAACATGAGGTAACAGGTCTTTTTCAAAAGTCAACAACTCTATAGTAAAGGGTTCAAATGATAGTTAAGAGGGACAAATTTCAAAAATAATAAAAAAAATAAAAAGCAATGACAAGGATGATTATTGAAATAAAAGAGATGAAATAGAAGATACAAATAAACAGCAGTGCGCAAAGATGATCCAAATAAGCAGCCAAATGAAATAAAGAAGACAATACAGAATATGAAAGATAAATTCAATAAATAAGTATATAGAAATCTTTTAAACAATTAAATGAAAGTGTTGGAAATGAAGAACTTGGTAACCCAATTTTAAAAATTCATTTAAAAGCCCAGCTTTGTTTGGGTCAAATTTTCTTCTGAAGACTCTTTCTTGCCCCCTGCTGTCCATTTACTGAAC
The DNA here is from genome assembly GCF_019054845.1 of Dipodomys spectabilis. Lineage (NCBI taxonomy): Eukaryota > Metazoa > Chordata > Mammalia > Rodentia > Heteromyidae > Dipodomys > Dipodomys spectabilis. The sequence goes on from NW_024870766.1 coordinate 15,076,104, forward strand.
ATAAGTCATAAAATATTCATTGAGAGAATGACATTTAGATAGCAAGAAATCCTCTTTCCATTCCATATTTACATTTACATGATAAGAAAGTTTTGACATTTTAGTTCAGTCTTAGTGGGCCATATTTATGATAGGAAATGCTTTATATTTTTATTATTATAAATGTGAATCATATTCACTGTTGTGACACATACAAATAATAATCAATCTCACTGCTTAAAGATAATCACTATTATCAAATTATATATACATATATATTTTTTTACAATTGCTTCTGTGCAATATAGTTTTATATTTAATTTATTATTATTGCTACAGTATTGGGAACATACTACACAAATCTGGTATTTACTCTTCACTTATGAAAAATTTGCAATAATGTTGACTCATTTTCAAAATACATCTTCTAAATCACTGAATAATATTTCAAATATGTACAATTCTTCTTTGATGGCATTTAAATTGATGCAATGATTTCATATCATAAGGAGTTCCATAAAACAAAATTTCTTGACTATTCCTAACTTTATGCTTACATTTCTCAAAGCACAATTTCTAAGCCATACACACACACATATTTTTAAGGCTTTTCATGCTAACAAATGAATTGAACTGTGAAAAATGTCCAGAAGCTTGTCATGACTCTGGAGAAGGCTCTTTAAAATGGAAGAGGTAACAATATCTTCGAAGTAAACTATGAATAAGGAAAAAAAGTTATATCTGATTATTTTTGATTCTCTTGTTCTTCAAAAGTGTCAAGTATAGGGCTGGGAAGGTGGCTCAGTGGTAGAGTGCTTGCCTTGCATGCTTGAGGCCCTGGGTTCAATTCCTCGGCACCACATAAGCAAAAAGCCGGAAGTGGTGCTGTGGCTCAAGTGGTAGAGCACTAGCCTTGAGCTGAAGAGCTGAGGGACAGCACCCAGGCCCAGAGTTCAGGCCCCACGACCGGACCCAAAAAAAAAAAAATTTCAAGTATAAGGGATAAAAGGGTCATACTTCTTGAAATCTTGATGGTTTGGGACCTACTTCCTCATTTATAATGAAAAAAATAAGTACTGTACTGTTAAACAGTGTGTTTTGTTTTGATACAGTGAAATGACGCATGTGATATTGCATGTTTTAAAAATTATTTCATACCTGTAGAATATGTAACTTTTATTAGTTACTAATATAGACAGACTTGATACTCATTAGGCTATTTTTAAGTGCCAATACACCTTATATCTATGCAATCTTTTTTGATATATATTTTATTATAAAGCTACTGTACAAAGGGGCTACAGTTATGTGAGTAGGTAATGAGTACATTTCCTATCAAGCATTGTTACTCCAATACTCCTGATATCTATGTCAATCTTAATAGTAATTCTATTCTCAAGTTTTAAGTTCACACATCAGAAAGTAATTTTTTGTTAATTATCTTTTTGAAAATTGTCAAATAACAATTACACCACATAGACTATTATGACTCAGCTATCAATTGCATTAACTTAGTTTCCAGAAAGGAAAAGTTACTTACAAACAGTTATTTATTAAGGATTCACATTTTATCTAAAAATGCTTCTACAGCCAGTGCCCTTTTGCAAATTTCTTTTCAAAAATTATGCTTGTGTTTTCATTTTTAAAAAGTCTGAAGATTAGTGTGAATAATTGTAGTCACATGAAATACAATGTGAAGAACATTATTCACTCACTGGGCTTTGCTGAACCTAAAAGCTAACACCTGTCGCTAGTCTCCAATAAATAAAGAAGTATTTGGAGGGAGGGGGGGATTAGGAGGAGGAAGCAGGAGAGGATAACTTAAGAACATACTGAATTTTTAAAAAAGGGAATGGTTAGCAAAGAGCCAGCAACTAACACCTGTGAGGTTACAGTCCTTTCTATCTGCCTATCACTCTAGCTTCCAAGAATTCTAGCCATCACACTAGACTAAGGGCTTCAACCTTTGAAGGCATTTCAACACTTAAATTTTATTAAATGTGGTTGTTTGGAGGTAGACAGCTACCTACACCTAAGGAATTCAGGGTGATTTGTAGGAAATGGTAGAGAGTAAGAAAGGGAGAGAGATCAGATAGATAAGAGTAAATAAATATACCCTTCTTTCTCTTTTCTTCTGCCCATAGAATAACAAACTGTAAAAGGTAAAAAAAAAAAGAAAGAAAACAAAAGACCTTACAGTTACTCAATACAATCCATCTTTACCTTAAAACTTAAGAAATAGTCCATGTGACACAGATAAATCCATAATGGGCCTGGTTGTCCCCCACTGTTAACTTCCAGGTCCTTTCCACACACCAGGATGTGTCTTCCTATCCCTCCTCCTCTCCTTCCTACTTTCCTCCCCTCCTTTTTCTCTAAGATTTTATTTTTTCCCTAAATCATTTAGCTAAAAAAAAATGCTCCTCTCAAAACAAGTTCTTGTCTCTTAGCTTTCTTTTGGTTACTTAGAATATAAACATTGTTCCTAAAATAAAAGTCCAGTACGTTACATTGCAATTGTGTGGACTGCGTTACTACCCATTTACTATCTTACATGATCCTCACAAAACCCAATGAGGCAAAGCAAGAAAGGTATTATTGCCTTAAATTTAAGAATAACCAATAAAGCTCAGAGACATTGACTTAAGATCACTTACAGTCAGGAAGAAGCCAGGACTCAAATGCTGTTTCTTACGAATACTTGTTACCGAGGAGAGTTTCCTGGGATCTGACTCTACCCTCTCCAGCAGAGGCAGGCTACATTCCCAGGGGGCTAGTTTAGTGACGCTTGAGTCTGACCACCTACAGAGTGCACTCCTATTTTGCACCTAGTTCTCATCTGTAAAGGAGCAGTTTCTTACCCTTCTTCTTGGTCCTGATACTTATTTGGGGCTTCTAATTTTCTTTGGGGGAGTTTTGGGTTCCCGAGGGTCACTCCAAAGCTCCACCCTCTCCAAACAAGAAGTCGCGTCCTGGGTATCCAAGGAGACCACCGGTCCTTGCCCGTCTTGCTCCTTCAGCATTCTCCATTGGCCAATGAGATTCCCTTGCAGACTCCACCCCTCCGCCCCCGCCCCTATAATAACCAATGGGTTTGAAGCAAAGGAAACGCGCCCTTCCAAGCCCGGTCTTATTACCCTTCCTGTCGTGCGCACTCCCTCCTGGGATATGTAGTTTCCAATCCGCCAGACTAGTCAGGAGTGTGTCTTCCTTAGAACTACCAATCCCGTCGGCCTTCGCGAAAGGGGGCGGAAATAGGCAAGGACTACGGGTCCCGGTTTGCACTTGGAGCTTTACAATTCCGGACGACGCCTACCGTTTGTACCACTGGCGTTTTAAATCACCTAAGCACAGCAAACCCAGACGCCTCCTTTCTGACTTGAAGCAACTCCGTGGCCAAGCCTATTGGCTGTGGCCAGGCGTCCTCCGCGGGCTGAGGGAGAGAGGGGCACGTCATGTTCGCCTCCTGCGCTGGCCCGGGGCTTGGCTGCCTCGGCCGGGGGCTCGGCTGGGCCCGCGCTGGGCGTTGGACGGGTCGGGCTTTTCAGGGCCGGCTGTGTAGCTCAGCACCTGAGCCCGACGTCCTTCCGCCTGGCCCGGCGCGCCGGCCTCTGAAGGAGTGGACGCTGCTGGTGAGCCCGTTCGGTCGGCTGCGAGCGCGACTCCGGTGCCACCTGGCCGTGAGGCCCCTGGACCCCCTCACCTTCCCCGATGGCGACCGCGTGCTGGTGACGATGTCCGGCGTGGAGGGCGGGACGCCTGGCCTGGACAGCCTGCAGGTGCAGTACGACGAGGCCCTGCAGGAGATGGCCATCGTGTCGGACACCATCGATCCCCGGGCGTCGGTGGAGGTGAACGTACCCCTGAAGTTTGGCAAGTGACGTTCAAGTTGGGGCCCACCGCACTCACAGCGCTCTTGTTAAAGTTCAGCCCGCGCACATTTTTTAATCAGTCACTTGGGACACCTGTCTCATTTAGAGTTGGCCCCTAAAGAAGCTTCCTCTTCTGCATCCACACCAAATTCCCGAGTAGCATTTAAGAATCAACCTCACAATTAAGGAAAAAAATTAAATCGAGTGGAAACATGATTTGGAATAATCCCCTTATGCATCTTTGTCACACTGTCATTAGTAAACTGGTTTATTTTTCCAGGGTTGATAATCCATTCAATAGTATGGTTGGCCATTTAAGTTTCCCCTTGCCACACCTTGGCCAAATACCTCTGTCTCCAGAATGTTGCATAGACAGGTAACCTGGAGCAGGTATTGGTTTCACATATGCACCCAGCTTCTTAATAACTTGTCTCCATTCTTTTTGGCCTAAGTATGTTCTCAAATTTGGCCTAGCAAGCTTTTGAAGAAATAGACATAGAAAGACTGCCAGGGAACTTCTGTAATAATAATACAAGTTGTTTCCTAGACATTGGGTTTGGTGTAACTTCTCAGAGGTAACTTTTTAGGGAGAGTTCTCCAGGCTTTCATTCTTAGAAATGAAGGAAGATATTGAAAATGATCATAATAATGATTTAGCATTTCTGAGGTAATCTTTTGTAATCCTTATAGTTGGATTATAAAATAGATATTATCACCATTTTAGATGAGGAAGCTAAGATACAGGAAGTTGGATGCTGGTGGCTTATGCCTGTAATCCTAGCTACTCTGGGGGCTGACTTTTGAGGATCATAGTTCAAAGCTAGACAGGGCAGGAAAGTCCTTGAGATGCATAACTCCATTAAACTACTCAGAAAAAGCCAGCAATTGTGCTGTGGTAAAGTGCTAGCCTTGAGCACGAAGAGGCTCAGTGACAGTGCCTATTCCCTGACTTCAAGTCCCAGGACTGGCAAATAAAATAAAGTAAAATACAAATAAGATATAGGAAGTATCATAAAGTATTTATTGTGGATGAACAAATAGAAAAAAAAATCAGTGACTTCATGGAACTCACATTGTAGTGGAGGGTAGATTTTAAAATGCCTTCTCTTTAATACATGAAGTGATAGAGTTTGGCTATGGACTGGATTCACTCAGTCATTATGCTTTATTCCCTCTCAAAGTCTGACTAGGTAAATAAGAGAACCTGCTCTCTAAATGTAATAGTCTTGGGGAGAGAGATGCTATGGAGCTTTGCCTATAGTACAAAATAGACTGAGTGTTGAGTAGACTAAGCAAAAGTATGGTAGCACAGATGAAAACAGATACTTTTTGTTGGTGATTCTTACCCTCATCGTTACTTCCTCATTTTAGATTTGGAGCCCAATTTCCAATGTACTGTTTCTATTCATCTATTCCACAGGCCCCCTCAAATCTAGCTTCATGCTTTTCCTCCACATTGTCTCTTATTTGTTTCAGCAGATGGGTTGAAGTAATGTGTAGCTTTAATTTCTCCACCTACTTAGCAAGGTAGAGTAAGTTTAAAATGTTTCATTCTTTTCATAGCTGTCATCAGTGCTTTAGATACAACCATGTGTTGTGACATTACATTATTATTATAATTATTATTAGAAATAAGATTTGCAGTTAATTTGCATCTGTGTTTCTGCGAGATAAAATTGTTTTTCTTTTTTTTTTTTTTTGTCGGTCGTGGGGCTTGAACTCTGGGCCTGGGCGCTGTCCCTCAGCTCTTCAGCTCAAGGCGAGCGCTCTACCACTTGAGCTACAGCGCCACTTCCGGTTTTCTGGTGGTTTATTGGAGAAAGGAGTCTCACGGTCTCTCCTGCCCGGGCTGGCTTTGAACCGCGATCCTCAGATCTCAGCCTCCTGAGTAGCTAGGATTACAGGCGTGAGCCACCAGTGCCCGGCTAAAATTGTTTTTCTTATATTGTCACAATTGCAATAAAAATATTGCTGTTTTAAATAACAGATTACAGTTATAAAGCTATGGAGATTGATTTTATAACTATTGAAATTGTAGCAATAAGCCCCAATTTGTTTACTTCTTCATTTTACTGTAAGAAGATATTTATGTGAATTAAGTATTAAGTTATCAATATTTCTATTTTTTTTATGTCATTCGTGGGGCTTGAATTCTGGGCCTGGGCCCTGTCCCTGAGCTCTTCAGCTCAAGGCAAGCACTCTACCACTTGAGCCACAGCACCACTTCCAGTTTTCTGGTGTTTATTGGAGATAAGTTTCATGGCTTTTCTTGCCCAGGTTAGCTTTGAACTTTGATCCTCAGATCTCAGCCTCCTAAGTAGCTAGGATTACAGGCGTGAGCTACCAGCACCCCACTAGTATTTCTAAGTCTTTTAATGCAGAGATGCCTAAGGTTAAACTGTAAGTTGACAAGCAACAATGACACCTCTAATTCCTTATTTCCCTGCTCTGAATATATTCCCACTTAACTCATTATTATGGTTATTGTTTACTAGTGGCTCCACTTTTGAAAAAATACTTCAAATATCGTGTAACCTAGCTGCATGGTAATAGTCTAGTTTTTTAGATGTGAAGGATTAGAGGGAGAATTTGCAAATCTAAACCATGGTCATATGTATTACATGGTATTACTCTATGCTTTTAATTCGGAGGAGGGTTCTGAATAAATCTTTAAATCTTCCCGAATATAAGAGACACTTAGCTTGCTGACTATCCTAACATATTTTTATTTACTTGTGTGTGTGTGTGTGTGTGTGTGTGTGTGTGTGTGTGTGTGTGATTCTCAGAGAATCCTTTCTATGATATTTCGTAAGAGAGGTAACAGTTTCTTCTCTCTTTACTTCATGTTACTTCTTCCTCTCTTTAAAACAGTGAGAAACAATCATTTCTAAAAACTGGCAGAAAGATGTTGCATTTGATCCAGTTGCCTTGGCTGAGACAATATTTTTAGAGACTGTTGACCAAGATGTTCTCTCTAGGATTCAGTAAAATGAGGAATGTAGCTAAGGAACTGGATCTCTAGCAGGTCTTAAAATGCTTTGGAGCTCTTTAGTACTAAACTGTTTTTTCCTTCTCTTTTAGATTTGAATATCAAGTCATTGGGATCTGGCTGTGTAAAAGTCCAGAATATTGAATGTGATCATTGCAAAATTGAAACTGAACAGGGTACCAGCTTCTTGCACTCTGTTAAGGTATACGTACTCTAAACTACTCTTTAAAAAAATAGACCAGCCGTCTACTAACTCATACACAATTATAGTTCTGCAACTGTGGTGGCTCTTCTCTTCTTGGGTTCCGAGATGCCTTCCTAGAAAGGAGCTAAGTTCCTTCCATCTTTTGGCTCTCACCTAGAATCACTGGGAGGGGGCTGAGCACAGAAAAGGCACACTCATTCTAAAAGTACCAGCCTGGAAGTGGCATACAGCATTTTCACTTGCATTTTATTGGCAACAACTGAGGTTGGAAACACACTGCCTTTCCTTTGGACAATAAACATTGATTTCAGTTTTTGACATAGTTGGCAAGTGTGAAATGAAGCTACACATACATGTATGTTTGGGGTCTACCTGAAGGGACTAACTAGAACAAGCCTACTGTTTTATTTCTGCTTAGAAGCATTTTCATTTAGCTTTTTTCTTGGGTGCAATACAATGTACTACGACCCTGAGAGTAATGTGTCCTCATTCAGCCCCCTCCAGCCTTATAAGTATGGATTTGGGGATCATATAGAACTGGATTCCAATGGATTCTTTTTATTTTTTTTGTTATTTATTTATTTATTTATTTTTGGTCGTGGGGCCTGAACTCTGGGCCTGGGCACTGTCCCTCAGCTCCTCAGCTCAAGGCTAGTGCTCTATCACATGATTCGCAGCACCACTTCTGGCTTTTTCTGCTTATGTGGTACTGAGGAATACAACCGAGGGCCTCATGCATACAAAGCAAGCACTGTACCACTGAGCCACCTTCCCAACCCCGACTTTTTTTTTTTTGTAACAGCTATCTAACTTCTGAGATTCAGGGTTTTTACCCTCTATAAAATGGGAAAAATAGAATACCTATCTCTTTAAATTGTTAGAATTAAATGCATAGTTCATGTAAAATAGGCTACATTGTCTTTCTAGTACTGACAAACTGCCAAAGAAGAGATAACTATTGGTAATAGTAACTGATTGATAATGGCAATGGTTAATGTGCTCCCTCTTTGTGTTTACTTACCTGGTTACAGGAATCTGTGACTCCCAAGTCCTTCTTAAAAGAAGCTACTGGAATATAGCTCTGTATAATTTCGTTTTAGAAAGTATTTCTTTTTTTTTCTTTGTCTCTAATAACTGCTTTGACAGCAGTTGGCATTTTCTTTTCAGTTGATGCGATTATACTAGTGTCAGCTTCATTTCCAGGTTCTTCCTTGGTGTTTCATTATTGTTAAGAAAGAAACATGATAAATGTTTCACTAATTTAAGACAAACTTTATTTCTTCCTTTTTTGTCTATGTGTGTTTTTTTTTTCTTTTTGCTTATGTGGTGCTAAGGAATCGAACCCAGGGTCTCAGGCATGCAAGGCAAGTGCTCTACCACTGAGCCACCTTCCCAGCCCTGTCTATATGTTTTATTTGCCTTTCAGAGTCAAAAATTATATGTTCAAACTAAAGGTGGCAAAGTGATCTGTGTTGGAACAATCTACGGAGATACAGATATCCATGCATCGGATAAAAGTGTAAGATCCATTGTAGCAATGAGACACTATGTTGAAAATGAACTTTACAGCTTTGGGGGGTTGGGGAGGTGAGGAGGGTAGGTATTGTAGGGGAAAAACAAAGGAGGGGGTAACAATGCTTGATAGGAAATGTACTCATTACCTTACTCATATAATTGTACCCCTCTGTACAGTATCTTTACAATAATATATATATATATATTTTAAAAAATCAAAAATAAAGTGTAAGATCAGAGCTTTCTGTTGTTAGCAATTACTATTTTGCTTCCCATTGACTCACAAAGTAGGTGGCTTTTAAAGAAAAAATCTTTAATGCATTCTGGTTTGTTAGTAAATTCAAATGGAATTGTAGTCATTAAATATGCAATTTAAATTTTAGTTTGTGATTTTAATACTTGTGACAGTTCCTTATTTCAAATGAGTAACAACTTAAATACTTAATATTTAGTTCTTATCCTGATTTTTTGGTAGTTATTGGTTAAAATATCTCATTAAGTTATACCAACATATCTGCACTCGATTTTCTTGGATAAGGTTTACTTGAATACTGTAGTTTCCAAGACCTGCTTACTTCCCATTTAGAGAAATTGAAGAATTAATTTGTAATTCAGCTTTCTTCTGTACTGTCCACAAGGTGGCACTGTTAGATATCTTTACTATTCTTCAGATCCTTCCATAGTAGCTATTGGAATTTTCATTAGTATAGGAAGATAGTTTGTAATTTTTCTTTTGTTGTTATTGTTCTAGTATTCCGACTTGAACTCAGGCCTCATGATTCTGCTCAGCCTTTCCCCTCTTGGATGGCTCTTTACCACCTGAACCATACCTCCAGTTCCAAGTTTCTGGTCATTAATCAGAGAAAAGTCTTCAGGATTTTTCTGCTCATGCTACTTCAAATCCAGATCCTCAGATCTCAGCCTCCTGAATAACTAGAATTATAGGCAGGAACAACCAGTGCTCAAATTGTAGATTTTAATCAACTGTTTTATTGCTTTCTGTGATTTAGCATAGTATTAAGAGTAATGGTAAAAATTTTTAAATTATCTTGCATATAGCTATTGAAAATGAAAATATGTGATACTGAAATTAATGATACACAAACATATAAATAGATGTATGTGTACATATGCATACATACATATATGTATGTGTGTGTGTGTGTGTGTGTAAGAGACACTTTATTCACTAACAGAGTAAGTACCAATAATTATACTATCTGAAGGAATCTTAACATTTACTATTTAAATTAATAAACTTGTAGTTCTTCAATAAAATTTCTTCCAGCATGTTCAGTCAAAAAAAATAGTAAAGGTATAATTTTGGAAGTCTTTAAAAATGTCACCAATAATGTTTTTAAATCTTAAAATTCAAAACTTTTTTTGTTTAAAAGTTTTGCAATCTGCACCAGTGTTTTGTTAGATTTTTATTGTAAAGATACTGTACAGAGGGGTTGCAGTTACATGAGTTAGGTAATTAGTACATTTCTTAACAAGCAGTGCTACCTCCTCCCTCATTTTCTCCTACATTCCCTCCCTGCTCTAGTGTACCTTTCTCCATCAGCTTTTCATATGCTTTTATTATACATATATATGTATGCGTGTGTATATGAGTATAAAACTGATAAATATCAACAGATTACATACTATGTATATACAGGCACATACGCATACATATACCCATAAGTATAATAAAAGCATCTCTTTATAATTAAATTTGTAAGTAAAGTACACCTTTTTTTCAGGAATTCAGTCTTTTTGGGGGGGGGAGGGGTCCGGTCGTGGAGCCTGAACTCTGGGCCTGGGCGCTTTCCCTCAGCTCTTCAGCTCAAGGCTAGCACTCTACCACTTGAGCCACAGCACCACTTCTGGCTTTTTTCTTTTTGCTTATGTGGTGCTGAGGAATCAAACCCAGGGCTTCACACATGCAAGGCAAGCACTCTGCCACTGAGCCACCTTCCCAGCCCCAGGAATTTAATCTTTATTATAAGGCTGAGGCAGAGAAAACATTTGTATTCTCACAGATGTGCTTATAGGGGGAAAACCTTTCTTTGACAAATTTATTGAAATTATTTAAAGTAAAAATTGATATTAATCCACATGTAATTAATGCAAAAGAAAATATCTACTTAATTAGAAATAAAATACATGAATTTTAAATTCAGAAAGGAAAGTAATTCTGATTTACTTTCCATAAAACTCTATGAGTACTTTTTTCTCTTTTTGTACTTATGTCTTCTAATATGTTAATATTCTTGAAACTGAATTCTTGTTAGATAACACTTTGAACTCTTAACAATTTCTGGCCTTGTCGGGAGAAATGTTATTGATGCCAGTGTGTTCCAGGTAGTGAAACTGTTTCTTTAAATACCCAGTATACTACTTGAAGTTGCTTCTGGGAAAAATGGGGGCAAGTTCTTAATGTTAATATTTTTATATTCATATCATAAAGATGATTTTGGAGGTCACTATTTTATATGTGACCAATATTTGAAACAAATGCATACTGAGATTTATTCGGGAAGTTTAAGGATGAACATAAAATCCTTTTCATTTTAATCACTAGAAGGCTACTGCCTTATTAATTATAAAGTGGGAAAATTCTAGAGATCAAAAGTGTAGCTGTCATGTAAACATACTAAAGGATAGAAGTCAAGATAGCTCAATAGAAAAGTATTGCAAAATTCAATACATTTATTATTCCTCTAGCAATAATAATCAAGTAAATTTGAAATACAATTGCTATAATCTGATAGAAGGTATATAAAAGATATCCACAGCACACATCATGTTCTGTGAGGAGATGCTTTATACTTTCTTCTTGAGAATAATGGGTAAAGGTGGCTGCTTTTCCCTCTATTAGCAACTTTTCATAGATGGATTGAAGGCTGGAGCCTTCAATGGTAAGACAAAAAAAAGAATGAAAAAGCTGAAGAAAAGCATTAGTATAAGTATTGGAAGAGGGAACATGGAAATATCCACTTGTGCAGAATATAATTATACATTAGAATTTTTTTTTTGTTGGTCATGGGGCCTGAACTCTGGGCCTGGGCACTGTCCCTCAGCTCTTCAGCTGAAGGCCATAGCACCACTTCTGGCTTTTTCTTCTTATGTGGTGCTGAGGAATCGAACCCAGGGCCTCATGCATGCAAGGCAAGCAGTCTACCACTGAGCCACCTTCCCAGGCCCACATTAGAGGTTTTTAAATACAAATTTTATCATTAAATATGAATACTAGAATAATAGGTACTACTAGTGAGTTTATTTTGTTGCTGGATTAAGGTCAAATGAAAATATCAAATATACCTTGAAAGATATACCTTATATAGCAGGAGTAAATCTGACAAAACATCAAAAATTCTACATGGAAAATACAAAACATTATTAAGAAAAGTTAATAGTGTTAAGTAGCAGAATTTACTTTGTATCTTATATTCTAGAAAGAGCGCATGTTGTTCACAAGCCTGTAGAGCTAGGAGTTACTTAGAATTTAAAAAACTGTAGAATCAAGAAAAGGTAGGAGTTAGAAGCAAGAAAACCATTGTACATTAAGTAAAAACAAAACAAAACAAAAAAAAAACCTCATATAGTTGCCCACTAATTCCAGACATACTATTTTGGCTTTATTTCCAGTTTTTGTTTTATAACCAACTAATTGGAGTTTTTTTCGTATTAGACTGTAACTGTAGATAAACTGCAAGGAAGTTCAATTAATATATCTACTGAAGATGGTTTGCTGGAAACCAAGTATCTTTACACAGAATCATCATTTGTGTCTTCTGCTGCTGGAAATATTGCATTAGGAAATGTGCATGGTAAGCTGACAGAAGATTAATAAATCTTAGACTTTACATATAGCATAAATTTTAAGAAATGACTGTGTAGTTAAAGAAGGATCAAGAAACTGGCCTTAGCTGGGCACCAGTACCTCACTCCTGTAATCCTAGCTACTCAGGAGGCTGAGATCTAAGGATCCAGTTCAAAGCCAGCCCAGCCATGAGACTTTTATCTCCAATTAACCACCAGAAACCTGGAAGTGGCACTGTGGCTCAAGTGGTAGAGTGCTTGCCTTGAGCTGAAGAGCTCAAAGACAGGGCCCAGGCCCAGAGTTCAAGCCCCATAACCAGCCAAAAAAAAAAAAAAAAAAGAATCTGGCCTTTTTCTAAATAATTAATTGCAGTCCAGATACCCTTTTAAAATATTATGAAAGTGAAATGATAAAAAGCTATTTTGCCAAAGCATTGAAGATATATTACATATGAAACTGACAATAATTCTGATTTTAACGCATATCCTTATAACATGAAATGAATAACAAAAAATATGTGACATTAGATAAAAGTAGTTTTAAATAAAGATGAGTTTTCAGTGATTGCTTTTATATTATGATAGGAGAGCTAAAGTTAAATTAATGAAACATTTGGGTGGATCTAATTATAGGAACTCGGTTATACTAATTTTGGTTAAATGGTATATACACTTGCGTTGGCACCAAATCCTCTCGATACCTTGCCATTTTCAGTTATCTGAGTTTCTTTTTTATACTTTTTCAAACATGTCTGCAGAAAACCTTTTTGTTTAATGTAAGCAGTAATACTTGGTTCATATTTGTTTTAGGGAAAGGAAAAGAGAGTATAATAGTGAGGTAGCTTGGCAAAAGTCACATCCTAGAGTTCAGTGTCACTCAGCCTGCTTCTTGTATTTCCATAGAGCAGATGATTTAAATCCAGGTGTGGATACTTTCTGCAATATATATGACTAGAATTAAGAATTACTTATCCCAGAATGAACTGTATTATATATACACATCTGCCAAAAGCTTTACGGGCTATATTCCAGGAAGTATGGAATTGTGCTTTTTCCATAAATGGTCCATTTTTGTAGTAAAGCTGAATATTAGTACCTGTACATTTTGGCAAAATCCCCAGAGTGAGCACGAATTATTAGGTGCTATTAGAAAGTATGGTTAGTACTAGGCTAGCCATTGCTGTATACAGAAAGTTGACAAAGTTGTAAATTGACAAGTAAATTTCTCATTATAAAACAGAAACAAAAATTTAAAAAAATCATTATACACTTTCAATAATTCTTGAGCCTCAATTTAATTGTTAAACTTTAACTATTCTTGTAAGCAAGTACTTCAATGTTGATCATAATTAAAAGTATTATGCCAAATCTACAGAATAGCTTTAAGTGAGAAGACAAGTTTCTTATCAACTCAGATGATGATGAACACCCATAGGAAAAATAGCTCTGCTCTCCGCACTGCTTTATATGATGACTATATTTAGTACTTTCACATCTTTGCTTTTAATAAAAACAGGAATTGAAGTTGGGATAGTATATCACTAATAGCACATATGATAGTCAGACAGGTGAACTATTTTGAGGCAGCCCTCAAAATACTCCAAGTCTTTTGATTAAAGAAGCTAAAATAGAAACACTGTGAAGGATAAGGGTTCATTCCTTTGCTTTTGTAAAGGAATATTATATTTATATTTATATTTACTGTCCTTTAGTAGGAAATCAAATATATTTCGATACATGGTTAAAAGCTAGATCTTGTGTTAGACTTCTGTCTCCAGTTTGAGTTTCCCTGAAAGTGGAAATACTGAGAGAGGAACTAGAGAGCTTTGCATTAGCTAGGAAGACTTCTTGAGACCGATGCCACATGAAGGAAGGAAGCCCAATTTCCATGGGAGAACTTGTACTATGATATGATTTCCACATCTCCAGTGGGGAGCTCTGAAGCTGGCATGGTCCCTCAGAGTTGTGTCAAGTTGGAATGAGGAGAGCTGGACTTTCATATCCCCAGTCATTAGATGCCAGCTGCCCCAGGGAGAGTGTGATCTTGGGCCAACATGGCTCTCTAACTGAGGCAGTTCCAATGAGGGCTGACAGTTGAGGGCTATCTGCCAGCAGTGCTCTCAACAGCTAGGAAAATAAGCCTTTCTGGGAGGAAGGGGGCTCAGGATGACGGCTCATAGCCTTTGCTCTGGGTATATTTACTCTGCGACACCCTTGTGTACTAGATTTTGGGGCAGGAGATGATACCTGTCCTTAAAGAATGCACAGTTTAGTGGAAGGATTAAATGTCTTCCTCAGTTTCTCAGCCATTCCCATCCCTATTGGGATGTCACCTCCCACTTCACCTGCAGTTGCAATGCAGTCTCAAGGCATTGTTATCCTACCTCAGTGTAGTGCATTTGTGACTGTCTGTCACCACTCTTTTGTAATACTAGCACAGCAGTTGCTTCCATGTTGTTTAGCCCTGTTTTTCCATCTAGCCCTTACCTCTAGATCTACTGCAGCTTTTCAGTATGTACAAAAGAGAAAAAGAAAAAAACCAGAAATGAGAAAACCCTTCTTATTCTAATGCATACCCCCAGTGCGCTGTTTTTTTAAATGACCCTTTGGAGAGCTCACGTTTCTTGTCCCTCTTCCCATATCACCTGTATTTCTGTCATTGCCCCAGGGGATCAGGTGAACATACTCTTCAAGTTTGAAATTTAGGGTACAGTAGGTAAATAAGAGAAGGCAGGGTTTTAGTCTCACATCCTTTAGGTGAAAAGATGGAAGTCTCTATGTTCTAACTACAGGAGTCTTATGGGGGAGTTTTATGTCTACCAAAGATCTTCCCAAGCCAGAACTCTGACCATATATTTCAGTGAATTCTTTGTTTCAAATGCTGACAGTTATATAATGCAAATTAGATGTATATATTGGCTGTATTCCAACATGCTGGAATAGGATCTTAAAACTCGTGTTTATGGGAAAATGTTGCTACTTCCTAATATCTGACTTATAGAAAATAAAGTTTGAGACTATATGCATTCTAAAAGCTGCCTGTTGAAGATTTATTTAATTTGGCTTCCTTCTTAAGCTAGGCTTTAACAGATTTTTTTTATAAGCGGAGCTGAAATTTCCAATATATAGATGTTGTAAAAAGCCAGGCATACACAGATATGAACAAGAACTGTCTTTTTGGTAAGTTTTACTAGTATTTGCATTTGAAGACCTTTTGCCAGTAATTAGGCAGTGGGTGTTTGAAAGAAAACATGTAATGAGTGCCTAAATTAGCAAATTCCTTCCACTTAATGGACAATTGGTTGTTTACAGATGATGAAAACAGGACTTAGAAATGTCTAATTGTTTATGCTCAGCTCTAAGTTAACTAGTAAAATAGCGAGGATTTTATCGTAGTTTAATTACTTTTAGGAGATATTCTTAAATTTGGTAGATATTAGATATTCTTAAACATCTTGATTCTAACCAAAATTTCCATCATTGATTTAAAGGCATTCTGGTCCTAGAGATGTTTCCTATAGTCAGAAAGCTCTGTAACACAGATGTACTGAGTCAGCAATGTTCCATGTTGTAACTTCCTTGAGTTTCCAGACTATTTATTAATGCCTATGATATCTGACACAAAATATGAATGTTCAGTCAGTGTTTGAATTCAACTCCATGGTGGTATTTTAGAAACTATGCTTCTTCTGTGAAAGTAATGTTTAAACCATGATCATATGCTTTTACTGAGGGAAAAAAAAAACCCTCAGTATGTTTATCTTTGGATTGATTGCCTTTGTCTCAGGCCATGTTAGAATAAAGGATGGCAAAATAAGAGAAACCATGGATTTTTTAAAATACTGAGATTTATGGGAAAGTTGCAGAACTTTAGCATAGCAGGAGCCTACCTAGTTATTACTGATCACATAGTGTCTGCTTTATTGGAAAGAAGCTTTGACCACGATATACTTCTCAAATAGTTAATTTCTAATTTGTTTCCAATGATTAGAGTTTAACTGGGTGAACCCAAACTATACACAATTCTGTTAATAATTCTCATTGTTGATATGTGTACTTCTAATATGCTAACTCATTCCACTAAGTATTTGAATCAGAGTTCCTTTTGCATATTCTAATGACTTGGAATATTTCTGTTCAAGGCAAAGATTTGCTAAATCTTTTGACAGTGAATTGAAACTATGTTTTTGTCAGAAAAAATATTTTCATTAAAATGTAGTAAATTTTAGCTGGGTATCAGTGGCTTCTACCTGTAATCCTAACTACTCAGAAGGCTGAGTTGTGAGGATTGTGGTTCAAAGCCAGCCTGGGCAGGAAGACTCTCATCTCCAATTAATTACTATAAAGCCAGAGGTGATGCTGTGGCTAACCTTAAGCACAAAAGCTAACGGACAGTGCCCAGACCCTGAGTTCAAACACTAGGATCTACACACACAAAAAAGTATCTTTTTGGGAAAATAAAGTGGGAGAAAAACAAGGGAGAGGGTAACAATGTTCAACAAGAAATATACTCATTACATTATGTATGTAACTGTAACCCTTCTATACATCACCTTGACAATAAATTTTTTTAAAAAGGTAAATTTTTACTGCATTCATTGAAAACAAATGTAAGACTATAAAGTGCTATTTCATTGTGAATGAGTGATTGGACTCACTAACTAAATAACTAAATCTATATCTTAATTCTTCATGAATGGTTGTAAATATTAGGGATACAAATATAAAGTTAGAAATATTAGGGATTTGATCCATCTAAGTGTTCAAGAAATGGGAGGAGTAGAGAATTAGTAATATTGAAGCAGCTCTTACAAGGCTAATTTCCCCAAAGCATTGTCCATCATGATATGTTTCACTGTCTCCTTTGATGTGGGGTCATCACCCTAGTGAGATACAACCCGTTCCCCAAGCCAGCATTAATGAAGTCCCATTGCTTATCTTCTTCTACAAGGCTCCTGCTCTTAAAGCTTTTATCAAAACACTCCACACTATGTCTTAAGCTTCTAGCACTTGCATCTTTAAGATTCATAACATCTTTCCTATATTAAAAAAATACTCCCTTCCTCCTAAAGTTTCCTAGGTATCATCCCATTATGCATCAACTGACCTCTGTATCAAAATCAGATGCACCACATGCAGATGAGGCTCCTCAGTATGATGTGTCCATATGTACAACTCAAGTGCAATTCCTTGAATCTTTAGACATATGAACTAAAGAGATGTTACCTCCTCCCCCTTCCTCTCTATCACACATACACATACCACCTGCATAGCTCAGTTACAGTGAAAGGTAAGGCATAGGATAATGGTTATAAACTTTCCTATAGAAAGGAAGAAAATGAGAGGATCAAGGATCAATGGAATCACTATTCATAGTGATTTTGAAATTCAGGTGGACAAATAGTGTAGGTTCTTTGATAGATTGTAAGGCTTGGGAATAATTTTTTGAGGTTCTAGGTTTTGCCCTCTTAGGTCGTCATTAATTTTTGTTTTGTTTCATTTCATTTTGTGCCAGTACCTGAACTGGCACATTTATGAAATGTAGTCTATATTCACAGCCAAGTAGTTTTCTTAACCTGTCTCTGGCCAGTAGAATGTTAGGGATCTAGTGATCTCTTTTCATCGACTGTTACTGTCTCTTTCCATTCAAGTTGGCAGTACTTACTGATAGAATGTTCTCAAAAACTTTATTAGCTTCCTGTGAATCCCATTGGGATTTGTTCTCTTAGGCAAAACTTAGACTTACACAAAATCTCTTCAGAATATGGGCTTCTGCTAACATGCTGAGATACAACATCTTCAAGCATTGCAGAAGGTCTGTTTGATTGAGAGGATCTGTAAGGCATATCCTTAATCTTAAAGAGGTTTTTGTACAACTGGATAATATTATAAGATACCACTATTGATCTTTCTGGTGTCTTAACCAAGGTTTTTCTAGTTACTCTCAGTTTTATTTTTAGGCCATCTTTTAGTCCTGGATTTAAATTTTCTTTTGGGTCCAAGAAGGAAAAATAAACAAATAAAATATCCAGAGCTATCCAATTAAGATATTTTTAGCTAGATCATTGAGTTCATTTGTCACATTTCCTATTCTGTATTACCAGAAGTGATAGTATTGCTAAGTTTCTGCTATAATAAATACAAGTCCTCCCTTCAGTTTTCAAAAATATTTTCCTCACTTCTTATTCAGCCATCATATGAAGCATACCCAAGGTCCAGATTTCTGCTGAATTACTGTTCAGTGCGATTTCTCTAACATACTCTACAAAATCCTTCCAACCTCCGCCAAGCCCCCAAAGTTATTTCATTTTTTGCATATTTATTATGACAGCACCCATGTCAGATATCAACATTTGTACTACTTACTCTTCTGTAACAGATTATCTCAAAACATAACAATTGTAAACAAGGAACACTTATTGGCTGGGCCAGAAATCTGGGTGTGGCTTAATAGTCTTAGGATGGTTCAAAAGTTTGTAATCAAGATGTCAGCCAAGATTGTGAGCTCATCGAATGTTCAACCAGGGAAAATTCTGCCTCCATGCTCACTCATGTGGTTGTTGGCAGGATTTAGTTCAGATCCTGCTGGCCAGGAGCCACTTCAGTTTCCTTGCCAAAGGGATACTGTCTGCAGCACAGTTAATTTCCAACATGGCAGCTGGCATCCATCAGAATAAGAGGACTAGAAAGACACCATAGTCTTTCTGTAACCTCATCTCATAAATGGCGTCCCACCACTGGTCCCCCATTCTCTTTGTTAACAGCTAGTCACTAAGGTTCAGTCTACTATGAGAAAAGAAGCTTAGACAGGCCATGAATACTAGGAGACGGGCTGGGAAGGTGGCTCAGAGGTAGAGTGCTTGCTTTGCACCATGAGGTCCTGAGTTTGATTCCTCAGCACCACATAAGCAGAAAAATCCAGAAGTGGCACTGTGGCTCAAGTGGTAGAGTGCTAGCCTTGAGCTGAAGAGCTGAGGGACAGCACCCAGGCCCAGAGTTCAGGACCCACAACCGGACCAAAAAAAAAAAAAATACTAGGAGACAATATGATCGTTGGCTGTTATTTGCATATATAGTGAATCTATTTACTGGGCTTGAAAATTGGAAGCATATATAACCAATGAATAATATTTTCATAGCACATTTACTAATAAGATCTTTACAGCCCTGTAATTTACTGAGACTTGAAAATAATTTTATGGGCTTCTGCATAAAAACTATGTTTTTCTTCCTACACAAAGGTACCTCTTGTTCATATGCTTTCTGAAATGTGATGGAATGTTAGGGCCTTTGGAAAGATATTTTGCAGTCAGGCACATCTGATGTTTGGGGAAATGGATCAATTGCCATTTGTTTTTGCTTTTTCCAAGATAGTAACATGTCAGTATTGATAAAATGTGTGAAGTGAGATTAAATAAGTTCTGAGACCAAAATTATTCCTTCACTTTTTCATTAATTTTGGAATTACTAAGAGGTTATGTTGCTTATATTTTTGGTGGACTAATTGAGTTTTTGACCCTAGAAAGACATATACATATAAGCATATATAAAGATCCTACTGTTTTTGGTACTAGAGGAAGGGGACTGGAAAAAATGTTGGTTGTAGTGTCTTATACTTGTACTGGAAAATATGTTTTCATTGAAAAATAGAAATCTTTGAAGTTTTCTTGTTAGTCATGCCTCTATGTATTCATTATTCCTATCCCAAACCGCTTCAACTCTTGGCCCAGAAACTACTTAATCTAACAAACAGTCATGGCACCTGGCCTGAAAAATAAAAGTAATTATTTTTTCCATAAAGTGTTTTAATGGCTTTTGTGGTCTGAAAAACATATTTAGGTTGAAAATGTATAGTGAGTACATTTGAGTAATTTTTTTTCCCTCTGTATCCTGCGGCCTGGGTGCTATCCCCAAGCCTCTTTGTGCTCAAGGCTAGCTCTACCACTTCAGCCACAGTGCCACATCTGGATTTTTCTGAGCAGTTTATTGGAAATAAGAGTCTCACAGACTCTTCTCAGATCTGTCTCCCAAGAAACTAGGATTACAGGCGTGAGCCACCAGCGCCTGGCAAGTTTGTTTGTTTGTTGTTTATCTGTAAGCTTTAGAGGTATTCTTTTTCTTCCATGTTTGCCACAAAGTAGAGTAGTTTGCTTTGCATTCTGGTAGAAAAGCTTAAGGTTTGGGAATGGGGTAGGGTGAGGGTTTTCGTACATGTCTAAAGCTACTTATTTGGAACTGCAGCTAAATCTCTGGATTTATGATGTTGAGAAAAATCACCAATAACAGGAGCAATATTATGAAATAATATTGTAGACTTGTAGTCATGCTTTAAGAGAATATGTAACACATTTTCTTTTTAAATTATCCGTACATTTATTTCTTTTTCTTCTTAACAGGTAATATAATATTACAAAGCAAGATGGGCAATATCACCATAGGTATGTGCTAAGATGTTAGCTGGTAAATTTTTGCCTACTTCTTATTTTTGTGCCAGTACTGGGGCTTGAACTCAGGGCCTTATGTTCTCACTTGACTTTTTGATTCAAAGCTAGTGTTCTGCCACTTGTGCCACATCTCCACTTTCTACTTTTTGCTGGTCAGTTGAAGATAATAATCTCACCTAATTTTATCCTGGGTTGGCTTCAAACCAGTATCCTCTTGAGTAGCTAGAAATATAGATGTGAGCCACCAGCATCTGTCTTTTCATTTCCTTCAGATTTATACCTAGAAGTATAGCCAATGTAGTGTAGTACAGGCTACCTTACATCTATATGTAGAATAAATTACATAATATAATGATAGGATTTGCTTTATCTTGTCATATCTATTTTATAGAATTTGATGAGAAGAAAATAGTTTTTATTCTTGTATTTACTATTAGATTATTAACTTTCCAGTGCTTTTCATTTCTCCCTAAGAGATAATGGATTTTTTTTATTTTTAATTAATTTTATTTTATTTTATTTGAGAACATACTGTACAGAGGGGTTACAATTACATGGGCAGGGTAATGCATATATTTCTTACCAAGCATTGCAGCCTCCTCCTTTGTTTACCCTTCACCTCCCTTCCCAGCCTCCCCCCTCCCCCCCCAGAGATAATGGATTTATAATTTGTGTATATGTATATATTATATACAAGCCAAGTATCTGTTATCCGAAGTACTTGGGATTAGAAGTGCTTCAGATTTTGTGATCTCTTGGGGATGAGCCCTGAATATAACCATGAAATTTGTTTGTTCCATTCACACCTCACACACCTAGTATATGCAGTATCTTTGGTGTATCTGCAGTTTGATAACATCCCATCACATGAGATCAGATGTGGAATTTTCCACTCACATGGGCACTCAAAAAGTTTCAAATTTGGAAATATTTTGGATTTTCAGGTTTGGGATGTGCAACCTGTAATAGCTATCTTCTGGAACAGGAGGCCATCCTTTGATGCAAATGAGTAAGCAGGAGAAAGCAGAGCTGACTGGCAATAATTGTGGGAAGGCTTGCTAAGAGCTTCTTGCCTAGCTTTACTTTCTCTGTCTTCTCAAAGACATTATCAGAAGCTATATATAACAGCTTTAATTTCATCTTTCTCTTTCATCTTTATACATCTTTTAAAAGTATATACATACATTTCTATACATATATGTATATACACATACATGTAAAGATGTATGTGATATGTATATATACATACAAACATGTATGTATATATGTGTTATACATATATAAAGATGTATGTATATGTGTATGTATAGTATATACACATATACTTTTAAAGATATAGTGTGTATATATGCTTTTTAAAGCTATAATTAAACAGTGTATAGCTATATAGAGTATATACATATGTGTATATACATATATATATACATATATATATGTATATAGTATATGTGTGTTATATGCCTTTTAGAAGCCCCAGCTCTTCTTTGTTTCTTTCCTAATACAGAATACCTAGAGAGCATTAATTTAGAAAACTTGAAGTGACCTTAATATTCTACCTTTCAAATCTTTATATACGGGCTGGGAAGGTGGCTTACTGGTAGAGTGCTTGCCTTGCATACATGAGGCCCTGGGTTTGATTCCTCAGCACTACATAAACAGAAAAAGCCAGAAGTGGCACTGTGGCTCAAGTGGTAGAGCGCTAGCCTTGAGCTGAAGAGCTGAGGGACAGCGCCCAGGCCCAGAGTTCAGGCCCCACGACTGACAAAAACAAATCAAATCTTTATATCCTATGTATAAAATTTGTTGTAGGCAGACACTGGGAGGATTATTGTTCAAGGCCAGCATGAACAGAAAGTTTATGATAACCTATCTCCACTAATAGAATAGCTTGGCACAGTGGGGCATGTTTATCTTTCCAGCTACTCAGGAAGCTAAGATTGGGAAGATCAAAGTTCAAGGCCAGCCTGGACCAAAAAGTTCATGAGCCTTCATACATGTACTGGCATGTATCTGTCATCCCAGCCATGAGAAGAACTGTAAATATGAAGACCATATAGTCTAGGCCAACTTGAGAAAAAAGCAAGATCCATCTCAACAATATCCAGTGCAAAAGGGCTGGAGGCCGCTCAATGGTAGAACATCTGCCTACAAGTACAAAGCTCGGAGTTCAAACCCCACTACCATTCCCCCACAAAAATACTCTTCCCTGCTATTACAGTTAGTGAAGCTTCCCAAGAAAGTAGAGGGGGTTGCTCTTATTTTATATTTTGAAACTAACTTTAGGGTTAAAACTAGGAATATTAACTCTTTAAACATGCCTGGCCATTTTTAAGAATATTCTCCATTTATCTAAAGGAAAACCACAAAATTTAAAAATTTAGCCTTTCAAGCGTAGTTATTTTTCTTTAGTTAACAGAAGTATATATTGTAAATACCTCTTTGTTAAGTTGATGGTTGACATAGTCGCCTTTTTCATTTAATTTTCCAAGAAAACTCAGTAGTCTGTCATTCTAGAAAGATTTTGTCCAGAATTATAATATTAGACAATCCTCTGCTGGAATATACTTTTCCTACCAGCATCTTAAGCCTTTTCCTAAGATCTATAGAATTTTACTACTATGTAGATCTCCAGAAAAAAAAAGGAAATTAATAATTTGCCTTACAGAAAACAAGAAAACTAGGATTTGTTTTGCTGAATAGTTTCCAATGTTACTTCTTATTTTTCTTTATGTTGGGTTTTAATTTTTTAATACCCTATAACATCATGAGCCATTATCAGAGCTCAAAACTGATGATATAAAGATGTCATTACTTTGTGGCTTAAGATGTAATTATTTAGCTGTTCATTTTTCATGGCAGGGGAGGGAGGAAGCAAAATCAAACTAATATTTAAATCTTTTACTTTGTTCAACCTAGAATAATACATGTGCACATTATATAGTCAACATATTTTTTTTAACCATAATGTAAAAAAAAAAAATCTTGCCTTCTTCTGGGATGTAGCAGGAAGGTTTAAAAGAAATTTTTAGGACCCAAAAGCAAAATAGTCAAATTTTTCCAGCTATTTTATACTATTTACCTATTGGCTTGATTCCCCAACATTGGTATTTCCATTTCGCACTTGAAAACTAAATAAATTGGGTCTGAAAAAGGGCAATTTTGGTAGATTGGAGACAAATTATTATAAATGATTGTGGTGCAAGACTTGGTGTAGTTTATGCCAACATTTCTGTCTTTGGAGTCATTTAAAATTGTGTGTGTTTTAGTACCAGGGCTTGAACTCAGAGTCTGGGGTGCTCACTTGGCTTTGTTCACAGCTGGCCCTGTACCACTTGAGCCATACCTTCAGCTCTGCTTTTTGCTGTTTTTTTGAGAGATAGTATCTCTTGAAGTTTTCTGCCCATGCTAGCTCCAAACTACAGTCCTCCAGGTCTCAGCCTCCTGAGTAGCTAAAATTACAGACATATAAAATTTGTTTTAAAATGTTATCTTTGTGAGCTTTACAGTATTTTCTCTCCACATTTAGAAAAATATTTTTCACAAAATTTTCACCGCACCTCTGTGCCTACTTGGAAGTAATAAAAGCTATAGTTAAAATATGCTTTTTATAGATAATTACTGTGTCCTTATTAGGATATTTAGATATTATATAACCTAGATTCAGTTGCTATGGAGACGGGAAAACAAATCAATTAGCACTGACTCTTCAGGTCATTCTCTAACTTCCTTAACTCTGTCAGTTTTCCCTTGAACTAGAATGTCAGCTGGCTGAAAACCGGGGTCAATGACAGCATAGGGAAATTTGAGTGTCAAGCAAGGATTATGATTTTCTTGCTCTGCTTTAAAAATATCTATTCAATTCCAGAAACTTGGAAAGGAATACTAGATGAAAACAAGCTTCACCCTTCCCATGATGCCTCCCCAAATCTCTATCACTCTGAGAATAATCTTTACTCTTAGGAACACTTTCTAGTAGTAGCCAGTTTGCCAAATGGAGAAATTGTGAGACATTCTCATGCCACTTTGCTTTTGCTTAGATAGATAGATAGATAGATAGATAGATAGATAGATAGATAGATAGATAGATAGTAGATAGATAGATAGATAGATAGATAGATAGATAGATAGATAGATAGATAGATAGATAGATAGACAGACAGACAGACAGACAGATATAGATATACATACAGCATATGAGGTTGACATGAGGTTGACTTCTTTGTAAATACTGGACATTTACTAAATTTGTCAATATAATAGTAAATGAAATATAGCAATAATGCTTAAGGGTCTTGGCCATCTAAGATCTGTTGCCTGCATACTGTCTGTTCTTCCAGGTAATTAGGTTTTAGAGAAGTTATTGTGAAAATTTTTTTATTAATTGTCTATTAGTGTAGGTTTCTAGATTTCTTTACATTTTAATGACATTGATAGCACTAAGTGTGAGAAAACACAAAAGAAAGATTGTGAGGAAATACCAAAAATGAGGAAATAAAAAATACTGTGAGGAAACACCAAAAAAAAAAAAAGAAGAAAAATACCTAGAAAGACTCTTAGTTTCTTATCCTGATGTAGAGTGAGCCTTTTGTTGCAAGCTTATAATTCCTTTGCTCATGTAAAAATAATTATATTTGTTTTCTTTCCTTCTTCCCAGATTCTTCCTGTGGATGTCTAAAAGCCACCACTCAGCAGGGCACCATAGATGTTTATGTCAGCCAGCTGGGTAAAGTGGAATTGAAATCACACAAAGGTGAGCCAACATGTGAAATAAGGAAGATTTTCTATAACACTCAGGAAACAGATGGTCATATTACCCATACTGACATAGTAACTTCCTTCAAACAACTTTCTTCTGGTAGAACCTCATTTAAAGACTGATCTCCTAGCTCTCTAGATGAATAATCTTTACAACTTTTGGGGCCGATGACCACAAAGATGATCTTTCCCTTTGTAGTATAAACAAAAATGTTGTACTATTTAAACTTGTCTGTTGTAGCAGATTTTTAATGTTACTCTGTGGGTATTTCAGATGTTATATCTGAAATTCTTTGGAGGGAAAATGTTCCCATAAGTTGGAACTTTCCTACCAGCCTATAAGAGGACCTCCTCAGAATATCACTGTGAGTAATAATTGTCTGTTGTAATGTGTGATCCTAACATACAGGTGACATCACAATGGTCCCCTAAAGCAATTGTTGACTTCATCTCTTGAAATATTATGACATGTCTCTCCTTTAAATTTCATTTCCCATACAAATAATTTATTCTGAGTCCAAACATTTTATTTAAAATGGCATACTTCTTATTCATCTGAAAGCTAAGTTTATGTGTATTTGTGTGTGCATGAACACATGTGTTCATGGTGACAAGTGAGTTGGGTAGAGTAGCTGGGAGGGCTGACATGGCCCGAGTACACAAAGTGAAGAACTATAGTTCTCTATAAAACAATTCAAAAACAAAGTCTTAAAAGTAAAATCTAGAAGTTCTTGCATATTGGCCAGAACAAGAAAAGTGTTTCCTTGCAGAGACTGATTGTTCTTGCTATTAAAAATGTCTTCACCACATAATAGTTTTTCATCACTAAGTTTTCCTGTGAAGAGTGTCAAGGCACACCTACAGAGCCTTGAGGTCAGAAACACTCAGGTGTGACTTTCCCAGGATGCCCTCCCCCCTTTTTTTAACAACAGGGTATTCTCATACCCTCACTAAACTACTAATTCAGGGTAAATTGTAAATGCCGTGTAAGTCATATAATCTCACTCTCTTATGGAGAAAAACTATAAGCCATTAAAGTACCTACTAATAATAACAAAACAAAACTTTGAATAAGTAGCTCTTAGGAGACAGTTATGGGCAAAAAAAAAGGAAACAAAAACTTTAAAAAATTTTTGAAGACTTTTTATCTACTTAAAATATTTTCAAGTATTGGTTGAATGTTGTTCCAACAATCTATTGAAATAACACATGAAAGCTGGGTATCAGTGGCTCACGCCTATAATCCTAGTTACTCAGGGGGCTGAGATCTGAGGATCGTGGTTCAAAGCCAGCTTGGGCAGGAAACTCCGTGAGACTTCTTTTTTTTCTTTTCTTTTTTTTTTTCGTGAGAATTATTTCTAATAAACCACTCAGAAAACTGGAAGTGGTGCTGTGGCTCAAGTGGTAGAGCGTTCACCTTAAGCTGAAGAGCTAAGGAATAGTGTCCAGGCCCAGAGTTCAAGCCCCATGACCGACCAAAAAAAAATAACATATGATGATTCAAAGTTTGATTGCAATTACAGTTTTGTGTTTTCTTTACTGGGCTCATGTTACTCCCAGGACCAGCACAAAAAAGAAAAAAAAAAAGATTGGTCTGAGAAGGTGGCTCAGTGGTAGAGCGCTTGCCTTGCATACATGAAGCCCTGGGTTTGATTCCTCAGCACCACACACGCAGAAAAAGCCAGAGTGGCGCTGTGACTTAAGTGGTAGAGTACTAGCCTTGAACTGAAGAGCTAAGGGACAGCACCCAGGCCCAGAGTTCAGGCCCCACAACTGGCAAAAAAAAAAAAAAAAAAATTATTTATTTAGGATCATGTTTATGTTGTTCATTTAGGAACATTCTCACTTTTGAGACATTTAAACATAACAAGTCCATGATTTTGTTTTTAAAATTCTAGGTGGAAGTAGAAATGTGATACGTGATTCAAGTGGTAGAGCTCTAGCCTTGAGGAAAAAGCCTAGTGAGCCCTTATTAGTTCAACCCCAGTACTAGCATGTGCACACATACACACGTAAATATATTTGATAGTAAAACACATCTTTATTCATTTTGAAATTTTAAAGGGCTGTTTTTGTTTTGTTTCTTCCCAAAGCTCTCCTATCTGCTATATGGGGATTCTCTTGCACTGTTTTCATGGGAACCCTGGAAAGCAAGTCACATTTTAATGAATAAGATACAGTGGTGTGCTGTTACTTACTGATTTTGAGGAATCAGTATGAAAGTTTATCAGTTTACTCCAGATTTATGTATGCAGTAAGTAAGACTGAGAAGATGAAATTACTTAAGGTGACTAAGGCTTATATTTAGCAGACTAGAAGGAAAACTATGACTCATGAATAAATGGGTTCCAAAAGGAATATTCCCATCATTTGTAATCAACATCATCCTGGCTATCTTTGTCAAAAGATGGGGTTAATGCTTTTTGATAGGGGGTTCTTCACTCCCTTTATTTGATGAGAAACAGATAGATCCTAATGAAATAGGACTGTGCTGCTAAATCTTTCCTGCAACCTACCTAATTGTTTGGACACATGATTCCACAGCTAACAGAGTACTTTATTCTACTTATTCCTTTAGAAGTCTGAATTACAACCAGATTGTGCTGGAAAGAAAGTTAAATGTTTTGCCTTAGCTACTCAAAAACCTATAATCCTTTCAAAGGAAACTTTAGGCAGTTGGAATTTGAATAATCCTTTTAATTTTTTGTTATTTTTCCCCTTTCACATAGTAGGTAATACTGAAGGTATAAGAGCTCAGGATGCTAGTGGATTATAATGATCAATGAAGTCACAAGTCTTATAATGTGATCAGATAGTAGTGTGGGAAATACCTTGGCATTGGAAGTATGGGCTTTGTGCTCATTGAGCTAGACCCGCATTCTGATCTTAGCTGTCATAGCCCCTGGAACAAGTTCTTATGTGTATAATTTGAATAATAATAATACCTAATTAAGTGGCCAGCTTTTAGTAAGTGCTCAATTAATAGTATGTCTTGCGAGGATACTTCCTGTGTAGTATTCTTTTGTGATACTGATGAACTGGATAGGATTGGCAGAAGTCCTACGCTGAAGAAGTTACTGTGAATGCCTTGAGAGTAAGCAAACTTTGACTATCTGGAAGTAAGAAAAGATACCAATGTTTAAATAACTGCTAAAGAATTAAGAACAGAAAACCAGAAGCAATGCTTCAGTTTTCAGTCCAAGTGATAATACAGATAGGACGCTTTGATTTTCTTTTGCATTAATAAATTCTCCTTTAAATTTATCACAGGCTCTGTTACTGTCAAGGTCCCATCTTCTCTGCAAGCCTACTTACAGTTATCAGGAAAAGAGGTTGATGTGAACCCAGAGGTCAATGTTCAGGAAATGGCTAAAGATCATAAAGACGATGGTGTAATAATTACTGGTAAGGAGGCTGCATTTTACCCTATGAGGACTCACTACTGTCCATTTATAAGTAGAAATGTGGTGTAGTTCACTGCAGTTTTAGTCTTTTTGCTCTTTTTCATTGTCACATTTAATGTTGGTGATTATCATAGCATGATACAGCTTGAAAAGACATTCACAGGTTACTTTAGAGCACTCTTTATACTGCTAGCTTAGGTAAAAACGATTTGAAACATTGTCTGGAATGGCTGCTTCCTAATTCTTGGACTTAAAATCCAACACACAATGCAAAATTAAAGATAACTTTACATAACTTTAAATAGGAATTTGATAAGTTTGCTATTTTAGTACAGCAAACTCTCTGTCCAAAAATATTCATGTTTATGGGGCTGAGAAGGTGGCTCAGTGGTAGAGCGCTTGCCTTGCATGCATGAGGCCCTGGGTTCAATTCCTCAGTACCACATAAGCAGAAAAAAAGCCGGAAGTCGTGCTGTGGCTAGCCTTGAGCTGAAAAGCTGAGGGACAGTGCCCAGGCCGAGAGTTCAGGCCCCATTATCAACAAAATAAAAAATAATAATAACAAAAATATTCACATATATTTCATTACATCCAGCTACACAGATTGCTATACTATTTTTTCTTATAGATACATTGTTTTGATAAGTACTATAATAAACACTGGTGGATTTTTCTATTAAATTTCAGCAGAATGGCATCAAGGAAAACATTGAAATTACTTGGTTAGGAAGATGTTTATTACTTCATAGTTATTATGAAGCTGCTTAAACTGTGTTGTTATATCTTGCTGGTTCTAACCAACAGATTCTGGGGCGCTGAATAAAGAAATGTTCATGCGGTGGTCTATCATACTATTTCAATATTAAATAATATTCCAATACCATCTGGAGTGAAGAATGGGTTTATTGACAAGCATGGTTATTCTGCAGATTTCTTCCCCAACCTCTGCTTTTATAGTCTCATATTGGCCCAGGGTTTTCTTAAGAGATACATTCTCAAAGGTTGACAACAAGAAATTAAAAATATGAAGATAAGTACCTTCAGGGATACATTCCTGTCTTTTGACAGGATTACTGCAGAAGGTCAAACAAGACAACCAAGGCACTGCACAACCAGTGTTTTCCACTGGTATCATTCAAATACCAGACAACTCTGCAGTCAATCACAGTCTCAATAGTGCTCTAGGATTTACACAATGTCTTATGCTTGGACCCCTACTTTTTAAACCAGAAAGGGCCAAATTATAGAAGAGGCCTTTAGTACTCAACAGTATAAGAATCAAGGTTCTAATTGGGCATGGTACTGCATGTCTAGGATCCCAGATACATGGGAGGCAGATATAGGATGATCACAGCTCAGGCAAGCCCAGAATACTAGGAACACTGAGATGGGAGGATCACAGTCCAAGTGTGGCCTGGACAAAAGCAGGAAGCCCTTTTTTTTTGTCAGTCATGGGGCTTGAGCGCTGGGCCTGGGTGCTGTCCCTCAGCTCTTCAGCCAAGGCGAGTGCTCTACTGCTTGAGCCACAGCACCACTTCTGGTTTTCTAGTGGTTTATTGGAGATGAGTTTCACGGACTTGCCTGCCCAGGCTGGCTTTGAACCATGATCCTCATATCTCAGCCTCCTGAGTAGCTAGGATTACAGGTGTGAGCCATCGGT
Organism: Dipodomys spectabilis; assembly: GCF_019054845.1. Taxonomy (NCBI): domain Eukaryota; kingdom Metazoa; phylum Chordata; class Mammalia; order Rodentia; family Heteromyidae; genus Dipodomys; species Dipodomys spectabilis. The sequence goes on from NW_024870766.1 coordinate 15,106,734, forward strand.
GCTCGGCTTGAATCATGAACCTCATATCTCAGCCTTCTGAGTAGCTAGGATTACAAGCATGAGCCACCAGTGCCCAGCAGAAACCCTATCATAAAAACAAACTAAAACTAAAAGGACTGGTGGTGGGGAGTGGGGAGAGACATGGCTCAAGTAAACATAATACCTGGAGTTCAATTCCCAGTTCTATCAAAAAGAAGGGGGGGAAAAGAAACTGATTAGCAGAGTCCTTTTGAGTACCAGAGGGTACCCTGCACAGTTGGACCCCTGGTAGATACGGACGTTATCTCTGAGACATGTATTAGAGGGTTAGTGTGGAGGGTGCTCAGGTAAAGAGGCAGCAGTCTTTCTTGAAGAGAGAAACTCATTGTTTTGTTTAATCTTTAAACTATTTGGTCCCCCAAAAGCCTCAGACTTTTATTTATCATGTAGATGAAATTATTGAAGTGACTCAAGAAATCAGAGCAAATTGGTTCCCCCTCCCCCCAGGGAGATTTCCACTCTGAAACTTAATTTTAGAAATAATGAGCAGCTTTATATGTGAGTTGTTATTATAAGCAGATGAGCTCAGCCCATCTGGGCCTTACTCAGAGAGCTTTTGAGGCAGAACAGCAGAAATACTCCTTTCTGTGCTAAGAGGTCTGTATATTATCTGTAACAGGACTTCTACTGGGTAATTTCAAGAAGCCATGCCAGTAAAATTTAGTCCTGTGGGCTCAGGCTTCCCACAGGATTTTTATGTGTCACCCTGTAATTTTATTTGATTTCCAGCTCCATGGTTTCCCTTTGCTGTTGCTGTCACTGATAAATAACTCTCAGCTGTATAATTCTTACAATGATTTGTGACTATAATGTGCTGTTCTGAGGTCAAAAGAAAGCCCAAGACTTCTCAGGCTAAGATATTTACCTACTAAAATACTAAAAATTATGCATAACATGTATTCTTCGGGAGTGTGTTCTCTGATTTTTTTTCAGTACTACCACTTAAGCCACACACCAGTCCTTTGCTTTCTATTTAGTTTGCTTTGAAGACAAAAATCTCATGATTTGCTTGGTAGGCTTCAGGCAGACCCTGATCTCCCTATTTTCACCTCCAGGGCAGCTGGAACCATACCCAGCTTGTTTTTGAAATAAGGTCTCCCTTTTTCCCAAGCTGGCCTTAAAATGTAATCCTTTCTGAGTAACTGGAATTACAACTGTACACACTACATCTGGCTATGTTATCTTAATTTTTAATGAGAACTTTCTCAGTTTTGTGTTCTATCCATATGTGGGACATGTAATGGTCTGTGAATGGTTTAGGTAACATTTGTAGTAAGTTGATTTCTCTATTGGGTTTTATTGGTTCATTAATTTAACTATGAAACTTGATTATCAATCTTCAGCAGAAATGCATGTGGTACAAAGTCTTTGTCAACTTCACAATTTACATATTCAAAGCATATTAGAGTTATTCTGCCAAAGGGCTGGTGTTTGTCCCTATAAATTTAGAAGGGAAGCTGGCACAATTGAGTTCACTTATTTGTAGTCTATTTGGAAATATACAGCATATAATAATCATCTATTTTTCCATCAAACTAAAACAGCAAGTTAGAAATCTCAGCTTATCTTTGGACCAAATATATATAAATTATATATAATACGTGATGATTTATGTTTTGTAGTTTATAATGGGAAGTTGGTTTATGGGTGGAGAAAAGAAAGTGGGACAAGCTTGTGGGATGCTATTTTTTAAATCTAGAGATAGTGCTTTCTCTCCAAATGAGAACAAAAGTAGTCTTGATATGGCTTTTAGAAATAATACTATTTTTTAAGACCACCTCAGAGTTTTGCTTTTATCTAAGCTTGTTGCACATTTATCAGCTAGGTAGATATGCTCAGGAATGAGGTTTTGCTTCTGTTCATCTTCAGGCTTTCTATGTAATGGCCACACATGTTTATATGACATTCTTGAAAAGACAGAAAAACAGTGAAGTCCTCCTAGCAAGATGAAGTTAAACAGACTAAGTAACCTTCCCAGCAGAAACAAATGACCCCAGTTTGAGGGATTTGACTCAGGGCCTTATACTTGTGTTCTACCACTTGAGCCACATCCCCAGTCCTTTTCTTTTTGTTTTTCGGATAAGGTCTAATCCTTTGCCTGTGTTGTCTCATACCATGATCATCCTCTGCCTCCAGAGGTATTTAGGGTTGCCAAAATGTACCACCAAGCCACCTTTTATAAAAAACAAGAAAAACAAAACAATTTTCAATACATCAAACAATGAAAGAAAATGGTCACTGAGGAATGAAAAACAAATGAGAAGAGGTCTGCTGATAGTATCCCTGCAGTTTAGCACAACTAATTCAAATCTCTGCCTTGATGGGCATCAACATAGTACTATTGAGAATAGGAGGAATTAGTACAGAGCCTGGCAGATTCCTTGAGATGAGTCTACAGAGACAAAAACACCTAGAGTTTGGTAGGACAAAGTACTAGAGAGACTAGAGTGCCATGCTCACAAAAATCTAGGAATAATGCCTATTCGACCCACCAGACTGGAAACAAAAGTTCTAACTCATGGGGCTTTGAGTAGAACACGTTGGTAGTAGGAAACAAATTGCCTTAAACTGGTCACTAACAAAAGTGGCTAACAAATAATAAAATCTAGAGATGACATACTTAAACTGTCTAAGTAACTTAACTGCATCCTTGATATGCTCAAGATTTATGAGAATACAGAGCTATTTGGGACTAAAATCACAATGTCTAGTATCCTGTCAGAGATAGTCAAGAAAAAAAATAAATATGATCTATAATGAAAGCAGTAATCAACTGAAACCAACCAAGAACTCACACAGATGTTAGAATTAGCAGAGAAGGAAAATAAAATAGTTATAACTATATTCCATGTATTCTAAAAGTTAAGACATAAGAAATGCTTTTTAAAAAAAAACAAATTGCATTTTTTTTAAAAAATGAAAGTTGTAATACGTGAGTTGGAAAAAGAAATAGATAGCATTAGACAATTGCTGATGAAAAGATCTGAAGAAGGGTCTGTAAGATCATTTCTAAGGCAAAAGTTACTGATTAAATTCTTGCTCAATACATGATTGCTATTAACTTTGTTATTAGTATTCCAGGTATTTGAGGAGAAATTTAATGGATACCAAAACTAACTATATTTTCTGTCAGTAAAAACTTGCTGTGAAAATACCTTGAGTTGTGCCGGGCATCAGTGGCTCACGCCTGTAATCCTAGCTACTCAGGAGGCTGAGATCTGAGGATCACAGTTCAAAGCCAGCCTGGGCAGGAAAGTCCATGAGACTCCTATCTCCAATAAACCACTAGAAAACCATAAGTGGTGCTGTGGCTCAAGTGATAGAGCGCTTGCCTTGAGCTGAAGAGTGCAAGGACAGTGTCCAGGCCCAGAGTTCAAACCCCACATCCAACAAGGAAAAAAAAAAAAAAGGACAGAAGGAAGGAAGAAAGAAAGGAAGCAAGGAAGAAGGAAAGAAAGAAAGAAAGGAAAGAGAGAGAAAGAAAATGTCTTGAGTTGTGATTTTGTTGAAATATTGGAAGTAGTTAATAATGAAAAATTGCTTTATTTATACTTTGGAGTAGAAATGGATATGGTGTTAGAGGTTTTGTTTGTAAAGTATATGTGTTAATAAACATTGAGTAATTCTTTTCATGTTTGTTCATAAGTGTATGATTTATTTTTCTAGTCAGCTGCTAAGGTTTGTGAGGGAACTTCCCTGAAATACTTAGTATGGTGCTTCTAATTGTTCAGGGTTGGTGATATTTCTAATGTGAGGAGGAACCCTGCAATCCTGAGGCTCCAAAGTGTAATAATCCAAACTGCGAATAAAGTAGCAATAGAAGTTTTCTCTGTATCGCTGTATATTAACAAAGACTCTTACAGGGTTAGGAGTGGGAGCGGGGAGGGAAGCAGGAAGAAGCTCACTTTATAGTCCATTTTTTTTGGGGGGGGTCCGGTCGTGGGGCTTGAACTCTGGGCCTGGGCGCTGTCCCTCAGCTCTTCAGCTCAAGGCTAGCACTCTACCACTTGAGCCACAGCGCCACTTCCGGCTTTTTTCTTTTTGCGTATGTGGTGCTGAGGAATCGAACCCAGGGCCTCTGGCATGCAAGGCAAACGCTCTACCACTGAGCCACCTTCCCAGCCCTTTATAGTCCATTTTTAAACAAGAGAATTAAATTCTGAAAATTGCTCCCCAGAGTTTTCTTTGTACTAGCTAATGCTAATTATACAGGTGTGTTTAGGGCTAAGCAGACAGAACTTGGAGTCTGTATTTGGGTAGATCTGAAAGTGCAAAGCTGAAAGCTCATCTTTCCACACATAGGCCTTTGGGGGTCATTCCAGGTCCACCCTGTAGCAGGAGGAAAAGATTACCGAGGGAGACACAGAAACTTTGGGGTGATGTGATCACTGTCTTCATGAAGAAATGGTTTCACTGATTTTAATGTATATCAAAATTTATAACATTGTATACTTCAAATACATGCTTATTTTGTCAACTATACTTCAATAAAGCTGTCTCAAGAAATAAAGCAAATGTTAATATCAAATAACAACAACAACAACAAAACCAGAAAGTTTTCCTTCCAGAGCTGTAACAAGTGACGGGAGGTGAAGGAGCTCATATAACCTCTTTGCAGCTCTTTCCCAAGTCTTTACTGTCTTCATTAAGAGGTTTTGGCATTCAGAGGTATTTGTAGGCTTTTGAAATGTATTGCTAAGATCTGTATGTCCAGTCAGATATAATTTTATGCCATTTTTCTATTCCAGGACACATGAATCAAGCAAAGAGACATGAAAACTGGATTAATGCTACTGCCCCAGAAGGCATTGTACGTTTTAGAAATCAAAGCTGGTTTCAGTCCCTAAAACTGCAGAACTGAAGAGTTTGAATAGTTATTTATGTTATTAAACAGTAGCAGATGATGATATGGCAAATACTTATGTGCATATGAATCTTGAAAATAAAGCAGCATTGGGAACAAATACTGGTGAAATGTGTAGGAAGCCTCTTCAAAGTGTGTGTTTAGCTACTGTATTTTCTATTGCTCTGTAACAAATGATAGTACTCCTCCACTTGTTCTCAAGGGATGTGCTGAGACAATTCCCCTCCCAATGGATGCCTACAGCCACCCAGTTCCAAACCCTGTGTCGGGAATATGTTTTCCTTGTAAATATGTACACAAATTTAATGCATTTTCCATAATAATTAAGCACTTGTGCACTGTGGCTATAAGCTTAGAATATCAGTTACCACGGCAAAATGAACATGACTTTTTCCTTCTTCACAATTCACAGATAAAACATTACTTCTTACTGTAGATCTTTGCAATCTCTGCATACATTTTTTTCTTTGCTTCTATTTTCTTTCTTGTTCACTCAGAAGACATACTTTATATGGCTTCTCTTTGGCATATCCAGCTTGCTAGTATCACTAATCTTGGACCCTGAACAGGAGTACTCCTGAACAGGAGTACTCTGATGACACTAACAGCTACCCTAGAAACCAAGATGGCTGTCAGGTGACTAACAGGCAGGCAGTACGTACAACATGGATGCTCTGGAGAAGGCATGATTCACATCTTGACTGGGACAGCACAGTATTCCATCACGATCCTCAGAATGACACACAGTTTGAAACTTATGAAATACTTATTTCTGGAATTTATCAACTGTCGGTAGGAACTGAAACCATAAAAAGCAAGACCTCAAATAAAAGGAGACAACATGGGCTGGGGAGGTAGCTCAGTGGTAGAGAGCTTGCCTTGCATGCATGAGGCCCTGGGTTCAATTCCTCAGCATCACATAAACAAAAAGAAAAAAGCCGGAAGTGGCGCTGTGGCTCAAGTGGTAGAGTGCTAGCCTTGAGCTGAAGAGCTGAGGGACAGCGCCCAGGCCCAGAGTTCAGACCCCACGACCGGGCCGAAAAATAAATAAATAAATAAAAGGAGACAACAACTGGACCACAAAATTAACAGCTTAAAATAATACAAGCTCACACTGAGTAGTTCAGGAGCCCAGCTTAGCTGAATTTTCTGCTTAGGTTATGACAAAGCTGGAATCCAGGTGTTGGCCAGGCTGAGTTCCTCTAGAGGCGCTGGGGAGAAATCTGCTTCCAAGTTTATTTAGACTGCAGCCAAAGTCCAGTTCCTTATATCTGTGTGACAGACATCCATTTTCTTGCTGTCAGCTCACAATCACGCAAATCTAGAGTCAAGCCATCCCCATTTTATGCAGCGCCTTCTATCTGCAGGCCAGCAGTGATATGCTGAGCCTTTTTCATGCACTGAACATCTGACTTCTTTGAACACTGGAGAAAACTCTGCTTTTAATGGCCTCACTTAATAGATAATCCATTGCTACTTTCCCATCTGTATTGTGGCCATCAGAATGGTAACTCATCCCCTTCACAGTTCCCACTGAAGAAGAGATTATACAAAAGCATTAGTCACGGAGGGCAGCTATCTTAGAATTCTTGCTATTGTAGCTCTTAATGTGACAGGTGTTCTACCCAGTTCTTATGGCATCACTATAAATTTAAGTTGTGAATGTTATAAATGTGAAGCAGGTGCTACTGTTCTTAACTGTCTTTTATGTGATCTAAGATGATTCCTCACTAGAGGAAGGAAGCATTCAGTTATTTATTGCTTGATGCATGAAGATTTTCCTTTTTACAGTCACATACTATATAGTGCTATTTTATAAATTCTTTCAAACTTTGTCCACTTCTGACACTTATACAATAGAGATATTTATTGAATTATATTTTATGATTAAGCCTGTTCTAAAGTATTTTTAATAAACTTTTCCAAATATTGTGATTTATGATAGTCTCATGTTTTTAATTGCTGTCCAGTTCTGCCTTTAATTTCTTATTTGTAAAACAAAAGGTAAGCCTTGTAGGATGTCTCAATGTCCTCTCATTAAATCTTCATGAAATCAGAAATTGCCCAGCTGAGAGATATGCATATTTGATATGGTTATGGTATTGAAGTAAGACAAGGTTCAAACGATATACTTTGATATTAGAGGACATTGTTTTACAATGTCTTGAGTTGGTTGCGTTCCAGAGAAGCCTTACTTTCCTTAGATAGTTGGTCCTTGGTTTCCCTTGATTGTGTCCACATTTGATTTGTTTTTGCTTATATTTAACACCTTTATTAGGTTTAAGTGTCCTTATCTGGTTTGCTTTGCTTTTGCTACTTTGGTTTGGACAAATTCTATAAACCTGATGTGGTTGGGGCTCTGTAAGCTTTGTGCCAGCTGCATTTGGGGCTGCTGATCTTTGAGGCAAGAGCCCGCCAGCATTCCAGATTCTCCAATAAAGACTGCAATTTGGATGTTTAAGCCATGGCTTCTCAGTTTCTCGTGTCCCCTACAACACTATGTGTTAAAGAGAGGAAACCGAGGCAGACAAATTTTATAGGTTTTTTTTCACTCTCATGCAATGACATGAAAATTTTCATTACTAAAAGATGATGAAACTACCCAATCATAGGCAGATAGGTCAGTTCAGTATGTTTAAAGTTATAATGAACTTCCTACAATCTTCACTACTCAGGAGGCTGAGATCTGAGGATCGCTGTTCAAAGCTAGCCTACACAGGGAAGTCTGTGCAACTCTAACCTTCAGTTAATTAGAAAAAAGCCAGAAGAGGAGCTATGGCTCAAGTGGTATAGTGTTAAACTTGAGCAAAAAAAAAAAAAAAAAAAAACAACTCACAGACAGCATCCAGACCCAGAGTTCAAGCCTCAGAACAGACACAATAATTAATTGAGTTTTGCATTCAGCTGTTTGCATAGCTTACTTTTTCTAACACCTACCTACCACTTTGTTCCTTTTCTGTACCTCTAATTATTTCTGAAGAATGAATGAATGAGCCTGTTCTTGTGTAAAGGAGTTGTTAAAAAAATCATTTTGAGCAAGATCTGTGTGTAGGATGTCAAGCAACCTTCTGAAGTTCTTGAGCACGTTTTTCCTTAGCCTGGTCTTCCGCATATAGGGGTTATTCCTTTAGAAAGCAGCTGCCCTTTGTAAGTCTCTCCTATATGTGTGTGAGACACTGGTGGTTAGGCTTCTGTGTAGCAGTCAGAAATCTAACCTTAATTAAAAACCTCACTTTTACTAAAGTCCTGCGCTAAGTCCTCTGGCTCAGATCTTAACACTTTCTGCTCGGCTCATTCCCTTGTCCGCTCCCAAGAGCCTTTCCACCACATATTTCAAAGATTATTAAAATAGACAGCTCTTTTAAAGCTTTCAATGTAACTTTTATATCCTTTTCCCTGTTTTTATTTCAAACTTGTGATGTACAATAAATAACGCTGATTAACCCCAAGTAAGAGACAAGTAACTAAGGAAATAGAATAGTGTTTGAATATCACTGACATAGCTTGTGTGTGGCAGTTAGAACAGAACTCTGATTTCTCAAGGGTGCTATCAAACTCCATGTCATATCAAAAATGCATAGATGAGCTCCCCTCACCCTCTGGGGAGGGGAGGAGGCTGAGATCTGAGGTTTGTAATTCTAAGCCAGCAGGGGCAGGAAAATCAATGATTTTCTCCAAGTCAACTCTTATTTCCAATTAAGCACCAAAAAAGCCAAAAGTGGACTGGTGGCTCGAGTAGTAGAATGCTGCTTGGAGCAAAAGAGATCAGGAACAGTGCCCATGCCTTGAGTTCAAGCACATGCACTTGAACACATATACATGCACATATACACACACATACACACACACACAATCTAGATATGAAACTAACAGCTCATACCTCCTAGCATCTTTTTTGGGGGTGGGGATTGGAGTTTTAAAATTCCTCCCATTGATCAAGGTGCATTGTATTTTAAATTGCTTTCTTATATGGCAACTGCTTTGTACAACTAAAACATAATTTAAAACCAGGCACTGGTGGCTCACGCCTGTAATTCTACCTACTTAGGAGGCTGAGATCTAAGGATATTGGTTTGAAGCCAGCCTGGGCAGGAAAGTCCATGAAACTCTTATCTCTAATTAACCACCAGAAAACTGGAAGTGGAGCTGTGTTTCAAAGCAAAAAAAAAAAAAAAATCTCAGGGACAGCACTCAGACTCTGAGTTAAAGCCTCACAATTGACCAGATAATAAATAATTTAAAATGTTCGCTATGTCTTTTATAATAAAACCTCACACATCCTTAAAGTTGTGGCTCAAACTTTGACTTTGACTTATGTGACCATCTTTGCTTTCTTTTCCTATCCAGAGGGAAACAAATTCCTTGTCAAAAAAAGAGTCACATCTCGGGATTGTTTCCTCTAATTATAACCTTAGATTTGATCATTTTATCACAACTATTGTTGGTTAAGTTTAGGGATCATAATTACTGAGTCAGAATTAATTATGTGTATAGAGATATTAGTATTTGAAAGAGAACAGCAAATGATTTGCTGCTTGTTTATATTAAGATCGGGCCAGTAAAATCAAATGAAGAAAAGTTGCCAAGTTCTAGTTTTCTGCTTGAGTCTGAAGGTCAAATAGTTCATCTTCACTGCTGTATAAGTCTTTCATTTTCACTTCAGAGTGGCCCTTAAATGGTAGGTTACTATGATGGCCTGTAAGAAGTTTGCCATTGCTGTCATAGCCAAACCAACGTGGAGGGTCATTAGAGCTGTATTCCTGCTGCTGAACTTTAGAGGACATTCTTTGAGCTTCCCTCCTGGAATAACAATGGTTAGAATTAGCTAGTGGCAAAAGTAATCCCTAATACACATTTTTTTTTAAGTAGACGGAATTTTTAGAGAACCACCTGCTAAAGATGGGCTGATCATGCACCGAGGCAGGTCTTATTATCAGAGATGAACTTAAGGGAGATCCATAAACTGCAGAAAGCCCATGAAGCTTTGTCAGGAGGATGTTTTTGACTCTTAAGATGTTCATGACTGAACAGTAAAAAATACTGTCCTGGTCTTAGGAGGAAATAGAAGGGAAGCATAGAAGGCATCAGAAAGAAGCATGTCTACCTTGAAAAGAAAGCCATTTTGAAGTCAGAAAGGCTTTCCTGGGAAGTTGGTTTGAACCACAAGACCAGTACTAAAAAAAGAAATGAATAATTGGCTTTTTCTGTTGGATTGAAGGAGCTACCTGCTCAACTACTGAGACTGTAAGTTACACTGATTATTAATTGTAAAGAGATTGACCCAGCCAGGCCCTGGTGGCTCACACCTGTAATCCTAGCTACTCAGGAGGCTGAGATCTGAGGATTGTGCTTCAAAGCCAGTCCAGGCAGGAAAGTCTGTGAGTCTCTTATCTCCAATAAACCACTAGAAAACTGGAAGTGGTGCTATGGCTCAAGTGGTAGAGCACTAGCCTTGAGCTGAAGACTTGAGGGATAGTGCCCAGGCCCAGAGTTCAAGCACCACCACGAAAGAGAGAAAGAAAGAAAGAAAGAAAGAAAAAAAGAAAGAAAGAAAGAGAAAGAAAGATAGAAAGAAAGAAGAAAGAAAGAAAGAAAGGAAAGAAAGAAAAAAAGGAAGGAAGGAAAAAGAAAGAAAGGAAGGAAAAAAAAGAAAGGAAGGAAGAAGGAAAGAAAAAAAGAAAAAAATTGACTCAATTGATGTGGAACAGGCCTTAAAACATACTTGGAGTTAAGCTTGTGCTACATGGCCATAGGAGTTCAGGTAGGACAAAGAAGAGGCGGTACTGGTTTTAAATGCTATTTAATTCTAATTAGGCTCTAAAGAAAAATAAACAAAGCACTGTAAATTTGGGTCTTGGTTTGAGCTGCTGAAATCTTGTTAGGGCTATTAATGTGAGATTCCAAAGAAAGAGACACAAAGGAACAAAATATGCCCTTAAGTAACTTATTAACTTCTTTAAAAAGTAAAAGAAATTCTAAGTGACTCTTTTGTCTCATTTATATGTGCTCTTATGAAACATGGAAACTTAAATAATAATTTGAATAAGACTAATTTCTAGTTCTGAGTCTCTAATGCCTATGTCTAAAACTTGGTAAACAAGTATCCTCTTTTACAGAAATACTTATTCTCAAAATGTTTACTTTAGTTAGGCAAAGAAATACAATAACCTTCTTAACTCTGATTACTACAGCTTATTATCAATCCCAAGCCACATACTATGTTTTCTTGGAAAATAGTCCTTGAGGTATTTCCTATTCAGCTGCATACTTACATGGAGATGTGACTACAGTATTTCATCTTAAGGATCCGGAGTTGACTGCAGCCTATCTGAAGATCCTGAAGGGTTTGGTCAGTAAGTAGGACACAACCAGAGATATCCAAAATGTGCAGGTAATAGCATTTTGCCGATAACATCTCTATCCCTGCGTCAGTAATCTGAACACACAGCCAAAGGAAGTACTGGTTATTCAGACAACTCTATCTCACTGAAGAACAATGACTTAGTTGTCTTAGACTGCTATGATAAAAATATAGTATAGGCCAGGTGCTGGTGGCTCATGCCTGTAATCCTAGCTACTCAGGAGGCTGAGACCTGAGGATTACGGTTCAAAGCCAGCCTGGGCAGGAAAGTCCATGAGACTCTAATCTCCAATGAACCACTAGAAAACCAGAAGTAGCACTGTGGCTCAAATGGTAGAGCACGCACCTTGAGCTGAAGAGCACAGGGACAGCACCCAAGCCCAGAGTTCAAGCCCCATGACTGACCAAATGTGTGTGTGTATATATATATATATATGTGTGTGTATATATATATATATATATACACACACACACACATACATACATATATATAATACATTAAATGACTTAAACAGTAAACATTGATTTCTCACAGCTGTGAAGCCTGGGAGATGCAAGATCAAGGTCAAAATCAAAATCAAGGTGAGAATCCTCATTTTCAGGTGTCTGCCTCTTGCCATACTCTCCCATGGCAGGGAGAGGGACATCTAGTCTCTTTCTCTTCTTAAAAGGATAGAACCCCATCTGAGGGCTCCATTCTCAAGGCCTCTGCTAAGCTTATTTACTGCTCACTTCCTCATACTGTCACATGGGAAATTAGGGTTTCAACATATGGATTTGTGAGGAATCTAAGCACAAACATAACAGAATCAGGAAACTTGCAGATTTTCTTTCACTTAGTTTATTACAAAGTGGACCAAATTACTGGCTTAACTTGATTTCCAAACAAGGTCAGATCGGTAAAAATATCTTCCTCATGTGGCTCCAGTAGAATATGTTTTCATTTAAGAGTCTCAAGTTTGAATGGGAAACATAACCAAATTTCCTTTACTAATACCTGTCACATCAATATGGCAACTTACAAAATATGCTATGGAGAAGTAAATTACCTTTAAGTGTAAAATCTACTCTGAGGTTTCATCAGTTTTGAAATAAGTTTAGGGACATGATGTATACTAAAAATATACATCCCTTAAGGACCAAAACATATATCCCAACAGGACCAGACTACTTTAAGAAAGGTCTAGGCATCTCTGGTGGGTTGTCTGTAAGAGGTAGAATCATATAGTTGAGAGGACAAGGAAGTCAGTCAGATGTCTGGAGGCAGGAGAAGAAAGATGAGCAGAAGCCAGAAAGACTATCAAGGTTCTGCTCAGAGAAATTCTGCCAAATATATCCCAACATCTTGCAAGTTTGCCAGATGTCCTAGAGGTAATTCAACTCCATTTCTTAGTTTATTTCACTTACTTGAGGTATAGCTTTTGAATTTATTGCTGAACTGGGACTTGCTATAGAATAGATTACTTTCCCCAAAAGAATTTTCCTTCCAACTGGATTTAAGTTCTTATTTTACATTTGAACATTGAAAAAACCATATACCACAAGATTTGGCTCTTTTATTTTTAACATAAAGTTAGGAGACTTATGCAGGAAAGACCTTTAGCTTTAAATGTACACTTTATAAGTTTGGGAAAATGGATGCTGTCATTGTCTAAGCATTCCATGTTTCCTAATGCTCGGAACCAAGGGTTAGTACTGCAACTGATTCTCACAAAAATGTCTTCAGACATTCCTGCTATACTATATGGGTCTCTGAGGATCTGATGTCATTGAGAAAAGATTAAAAAAAGTATTGTTGAGGAAAGGAAGGACAGTGGGAGTCGGGTGAAAGTGGAGGGCAGGTAGAGTTCACAGTGGGTGAAGGGAGCCCATTTTCTGCAGATGGAAGCTCCCTGTTGATGTGTTAGGGATTTATGAACTAAGAACCAGGAACTAGAAGTAGAGATGACTGGCTGAATTTCTGTCTGGTCCTGTTGGTAAACAAATCTTTCAGGATGTATATTTTGTAGGTTCACAAGGTCCTGGTTCTAAGGTCAGCTCCTTGAGCAGAAGTAATTGTTACTCCCAATACAATTCCCATTGATTCTCTGGGATGGGTTTTGGTTTGGGTTTCTTCTTTTTTGAGATAGGGTCTTGCTATGTAACCCAGACTGGCCTCAAACTTGTTATCCTCCTACCTCAGCCTCTCAAGTTCTGGGATTAGAGGTGTGTGCCACTGTTTATATCTTAAATGAAGTTATTTCCTATTTAGAAATAGCATAAGCACATTACTAAAAAATTAATGAAAACTAGCAAAGTGGAAACAATTACAAATCTATCGCCTTAATATAACTACAATGTTAACTTTATTTTTAACTTATTTCTTCATTTTCTCTTTCTCTTTCTTCCTTCCTTCTTTGGTGGCACTATGGGTTGAATTCAGAGTCTTGTGCTTGTTAGGCAGATGCTCTTAATGTTTAGCCATTCTTCCAACACCCTAATGCCCTTCTAGTGCTTCCCCATGGTGGAGAAGATGGGTGCTCTTCTCCCAGCCATTGTGCTTGGTGCTTCCCCTGGAGCTGGGCTAACTGACAGGGGTGTGCCACAGTGCCCAGTCATTAATTGAGATGGAGTTTCATAAACTTTCATGTCAGAGTATGCTTTGGATGGTCATCTCCATATTCTCCCCTTCCGGGGAACTAGGATTACAGGCACAGTATCACAGTCCCAGGCCTCTAGTTTTTCTTTATCAAGTTTCAGGGAATTTTAAAAGATAATCAACTTACTAAAAATCACAACCACCATTTACCCCACCACTCATACCTTGCCTTTCTGGAATGTGTTTCTGTCCTGTGAAGAAGCTCAGCTAGCCTAATGGAGGTGAGACAGGTCTAGCTCTACACAGCCAATAAATGGCTACATAGACAACCTTGGGACCACACAAGAAGAACCACACAACTGACTCCCAAGATTTGTGAGGAAATAAAATGGTGGTTGTTTTAAGCCACCGAGCTTTGGGTGACTGTTTGCACAGCAAAGTGACAAATTAGCCATGTATCAGTGGTCAACCCTTTCTAATAGGTGGTAAAATGTCCACTGACCATTTCTTTTTCTTTTAACCATTATGAAATCTCTAACTGATTTTCCTTGTGGCCATTTTGAAGCCTGCAAATGAAAACAATGTCTAAAGGTTAGCCAGCTACAAAATAATTAATTAAAATTGAAAAAATATTCAGAAGGGTAGGCTTGTCCTTGAATAGTCCTTCTAGGATTATTTAGCAAATCCCTTCCTCCTCCCTTTATACTTCAAGTATTGCAGTAACACTATCTTTTGCTCAGTATCCTATTTCTTTTTTCAGGATTCCAAATTTCCCCTCCTGTAAAATGAAAGTAATTAAAAGTAGACAAACAAAAAGCCTTGTCCTCTCTTCTCCCTGTTATCAGAGATCTCTCCAGGAGACACGGCTGATAACAAGCATTTGGGGTACAATGCTTCATCATGTTAGCCTGCAAGAAGTCCTGTTGTGCGAATCCAGGCCAGGCTGGGTGAGTTGGCTCAGTCTCTTCCTTAGATATATTTCACCTGCAGGACAGACCGTGGACATTCTGAGCTGAAGGGACTGGCTAGAACAGCCCCGGCTCTTCTCCAGACCCCTGTAAACAAGATGTCCTTCTGTGCTTTAACTCTGAGGCATTCTGTCCCAGGGGATAAAGCCCAGGGTGGGCTGCTTTTGAGTCCTTTAGCTACAATGCAAGGGAAGCATGCATTCAAGACCTCATCTACCCATGGCAGCTTTCCTAAGACTTTGGGGGACTGGCTCTCTGTGAGTTCTGGGCTTCTGTTCTGATTGCCTGTCTCTACATTTTAACTTTGTTTCAGGTCACTTGTGTGTGGATAGTCTGTGTCTCCACGCTCAGACACAATGAACCCGCTACACATTGCCTCTGCCTCTCTGACAGGCAGAGATGCAGCTCCAAAGTCCTAGCTTGTTTTACATTCTCTTTCTCTCTAAAGGGTGGATATGAGAGAAATATTTTGCTATTGATGTCCAAGGATTTATTCTTTCTTTTTCCCAACTATTATTTCATTCTATCTCCTACTTCGAATCAATGTCACAAGGATCAAAAGTAAGAGCAGGGCCTAGTATACTGCTAAGGTCTTTGAAGTTGGCCTCACGATCCAGGTCCCCATCCTCTTTGAGCCACATCTGCTTTATTTGATATTTTAGGACTGGCTAAGATGAGATTTTACTATTACTTAATGGCTAGAGTTGAGGTAGCTGCAGGGAAAACCTGACCAAGAAGCAAATATTCATTTGAAAAAAAAAAATCTCCTATGGGCTTTTGGGAAGCCTGGCATAGAATGGTGAGCCAGGCGCTAGGATTTTTATGGTAGAGTGGATCCAGTTGTAGAGTGCATGCTTAGCAAGTGCAAGGCTCTGAGTTCAAACTCCAGAATCACTGAAAAATCAGTCCCTGCCCCCAGCACTCTATAATACTTGGAGGTTGTCTCTAGTCTGCTAAATTTGTCCCTCTATTTTCAAGCTTCAAAAATTTTGTCAATCTTGATCCTCTTCCTGTTTTTCTTATCACATGAGTCCTTATAACTTCATCTTCAGTCTTGGTAGGGTTTCAAGAGAGAAACCTTCCCTATTAACCCAAATCCCAAGATTTTTATTTCTTCACATAGAGCTATGCTTATATTATGTCAAAAGAAAAAGTAGGTTATATTGTATTTTGGAAAGAATGATTTTTTTTCAGTATAAGGTTTGAACCCAGGGTTTTAAACTTGCTTGGGAGTTAGCTCTACCACGTAAGTTATACCCCAACCTATTCCTTTTGTTTTTGAGACAGGGTCAGTTTTGTAGTTCAGGTTGGCCTCCAATTGACTATCCTCTTGTCCCAGCCTTCTAAGAACTAGGATTACAGGTATGTGCCACTACATCCAATAATTGTATTTTTTAAAGCGACATGCAAACCCCTCTGCAATCACTTCTTACTTCTTTGTGTGTAGGGAAATATTCTAGAAGAATAAGAATAAAATGCCAACAAATACTTATGTTTGGGTGGTGTTTGGCAGTGGACTATTACTTTCCCCTTTAAGCTTTTATATGAGTCAAATTATTTTACAATAAGTATGCATTATACATACAAATAAGAAAATCATCAAACACTCAAAACTAGGATACAGATAATTGCGTAAACTTTTAATATCACCATTTATTTGACTCATCTAAGGAAATGTACAGGGAGTTATACCCTTGTTTCACATACTATTTACTGTTGAGTAAGGCCCAAATTGAACTATTGTTAATAAACTGTTGATTAAAGCTATCACATGTTAATATAGTTTTGTCTAGAAAAAAACTAAATTATTTCTATCTCATAGAAACTGTAATCTGAGGGTTATGGTTATGATCTAACTTGAAAATCATAATCCAACATTCATTTTTCAATTCTTTTTTTTTTTTTTTTTTGGTTGTTTGTGAGGCTTGAACTCTGGGCCTGGGCGCTGTCCCTCAGCTCTTCAGCCCAAGGCGAGCACTCTACCACTTGAGCTACAGCGCCACTTCTGGTTTTCTGGTGGTTTTTTGGAGCTAAGAGTTTCATGGACTTTCCTGCCTGGGCTGGCTTTGAACCGCAATCTTCAGATCTCAGCCTCTTGAGTAGCTAGGATTACAGGCGTGAGCCACGGGCACCCGGCTTCATTCTTCAGTTCTTATACATACCTAATGCTCTATGGACTGCTGTCTTGTTTTGTTGGTTTTCTGACTACTAAATTAAATAAATCATTGACACATGTTTATATTGTCTGAGAATTGTATTTTAAACTTAAAAAAATTCTACTGTGACACTAATGAAATACTAAAGCCATTTCTAATTTGGGGATAGAGGAAAAATCTAATCCTTCAGCCATGGCAAAGAAAACAAGTTCTATAATGAGTTTAGCCTCTGATTGCTGCCCAGTCAGGATTCTTTTGCAGTGCTTTCCTTTGCCATGTCTGAGCCCTGTCTGTGCAGCATACCTTTGGACAGCCTGCAATGCTGAGAGAAGTGAGCTGAGGACAGTAAATGGCCACTGTTTTCATAATGTTATCTGTCAGCTGGGTACAATGAGAGACATCCAGGTACTCCAAGAATGGTACATTTTTACAGAATCCCTGAAAGAAATTCCAAGATCAGAGAGTTTTCATGGCTTTTCTTTAGTCTTTATTCAAATACAACATACATCTAGAGCCCTTCTACTGATGACGCTTTACTTAGCATATATTTTAGTCCCAGAAATATAGATGGCAATAAAACACTACATCTAAAATCTCTTTCTGGAAAGCAGTATGGAGGTTCCTCAAAAGACTACACATAGAGCTTCCCTATGACCCAGCGATCTCACTTCTGGGTATTTACCCAAATGATCACAAATAAGGCCACACTAAAGCTACCAGCACAACCATGTTTATGGCAGCATTATTCACAATAGCTAAGATATCGAACCAACCCAGATGCCCCTCAGTAGATGAATGAATCAAGAAAATGTGGTATATATATTCTATGTTTCCATCAGAAAGAATGACACTGCCCCATTTGTAAGGAAATGGAAAGACATGGAAAAAATCATATTAAGTGAAGTAAGCCAAACCCAGAGAAACATAGGTCCTATGGTTTCCCTTATTTGTAATAATTAGTATATGTCTAGGATAATATTAGCAGATGAGCAGAATAGCTCAATAGTTATATGTACATATGACCATATAAGATGATACTAAACAAAATGAACTCCAAAGCATGGACATAAGATATTTTTCTTTGTTGTTGTTTTTAATGTACTATTTGATTTTTTTGTTTCTTTTGTATGCTCTTCTCCCTATGGTATATCCCCTGTTGTCACTGTGTTTGATTTTGTTATCCTGGTATTGCATACATATTTATTTGAATTAGGGAAGGAGAACAACAGAATGGTGAGACAAATGACAAGGCGGGAACTAATGCAACAGCAATATACTCACAAGATAATATGTTGGAAATGATCTGTACAACTTGCAGGGGGGTTAGGGGAAGGGAAAATAGCAGAAAAAGGAGGTAAGAGGTAACAAGATTGACAAGAAATGTACTCATTACCTTACTCATGTAACTGTAACCCCTCTGTACATCACCTTGACAATAAAAAAATGATAAAAAATATAAAATCTCTTTCTAGAAAAGTCATTTACACATCAGTTTAACAGCTTAGTGATATTTAAATTCCTGCTAAAATTCCAATGAAATCTGGCTAAAATGTCAGTAATTGTTAGAGTCATGAATGGTGGGAAAGAAGTATAAATATGAGAATAGCTGGCCAAGCACTCTGGAATTTATAGAAAAAGCAAATTCTTTTAAGTTTTCATTTCTACCATTTACTACTTCTAAACTTTAGCAAAACAACCTTTCTAAGCCTCAGTTTCCTTTCCTACTTAGGAGAATTAATATCTTCTCTCTAGAATTATTTTAAGATACCAAAACATTCATCTAAAATTTTTAAGGTTAGAAAAAAGGTCTGAAGTCATTAAGAATTTTCCCCTTTATCTCAGGATTTCTAAATCTTATTCCCACTTTTCATTTAAGAAAAAAAAAGAAAGAAAGAAAGAAAGAAAGAATTGCTGTGTGCCAGTGGCTCACGCCTGTAATCCTAGCTACTTAGGAGGCTGAGATCTGAGGATCACGGTGGTTCAAAGACAGCCCAGGCAAGAAAGTCCATGAGACTTTTCAATAAACTACCAGAAAACCGGAAGTGGCGCTGTGGCTCAAGTGGTAGAGCGCTCGCCTTCAACTGAAGAGCTGACGGACAGCTCCAGGCCCAGAGTTCAAGCCTCATGACAAAAAAAACCAAAAAAACAAAAAAGAATTGAGTAATAAAAAGAAAGCTAAAAGTTTACATCTCAACAGTTATATAAGAACAAAATGATCCAGTAAAGTATGAAGCATATAAGTAATTGTGAAAGTATGTTAACTTATTAAGATGAATTAAAATACTTGGAAACAATCACCAATTCAAGGTAATACCAAAGTCTATGATCTAATGCTATCTACACACTCATTTGCTTCAGAGGTAATTCTTCACTGTGAAGCAGCCCAGGTTCTTGGGATACTGAATTAGATACTCCAGTATGTAACAATTCACCACTAATTTTTGCTGTAAGTGCTAGATTTTAGAAACCCTAGTATGTTGGTGAGAATTCCTTATTCATATGTAAAAATGGATATCTATGAGATAATATCATTTTCTTCTCATGACTAGAGTCACCAGGTTGACTAAACCACCAGTGGGTTTTTCTCCCACTGCTTATACATTTTCTCTTGTTTTACCAGTAAGTAAGACTGGAAAGAACTTTTTAGCAAGTAGATAAAAGATGGCACATTTCCAATAGAAGCAGTTAGCAAAGCAGATATGACTAGAATTATGTCATCATGTAAAGAGGCCAGAGCTTGGCTCTGTCTCTGGGGTGACTGAATTTCTGCAGGCCACAGGATCTCATTAGTTAAAGTAGGATTCACGTCCATATCAAAAGGTTGCTGTCTAGATTCTATGAAGTAATACATACACTCGATATTGTTCCTAACAAAATAGATTCTATAGAACTCTATATTATTTTCTACTGGACACAGTATTATTTTAGAGAAATAAGTATTAATTATTATTGAGATCTCTGTGTGACTCCAACAGTAACTATAAAAACTTGTTCTCACAGAAAAACAAATGTTTTTTTTTAATTAGCCACAAGTCCTCTTCTTTTTCTGACCACAACAGCCCACTGTGATTATGCTTTCCCTCTGATCTCATACAGATCTTGTCTTTTTCAACTGATTCAGCACTTACTTACTTAACTCATTCCTGCATTGTGACTTTGTATGGAAATCTGTCTTGCCTGACAACAAAATGGTGTCAAGAGATAGGTCTCTGCCATTGGAGCTCAACAAGCATAACGGGCACCCAGAGTGGTACAGACTTTAGTAGATCACTTTTAGATCACTGGAATCAATGGCTTTGAGTCTCAGCTTAGATTCAATATGCAAAAGTCTCTTGTGATATTGTCTGGAACTCTGATAGCTTGGATTGTGATTGCAAGCACATTATTTGGAACATAGCAAAGGTTCAATAAATACTAGGTAGTCTGCTAATTCCTATAGAAGTATCCTCCAGAAAACTAAGAGTCTATATTACTAACACAAGAATTCTGTTATAAACAGTAGGATATTATTATTTTCTGCCCAGAAGTTTAAGGAATCTTTCTTCTTCCCAGTGCCAGTTGGATATTTATAACATCATTTGAGGGCCATAAAAAAATCATCAATATAGGCAGACGTCTGTGGGCAGCTGAGAAGAAGCGTACTAGAAGCACACATCTGCCCCATCACGTACCCAATGATTTCACAGGTCTTGTATGGTTCACATTCCCCACTCCCGATAGAGTCTGAGGAGACAGAACTCAAGAAAGAGTATTTAGACTTTGAAAATAATGTATTGGAAGATGGCCAGCCTTAAAGGGGGATTCATGCTCTCCAGAGTTGGAAAACTCTCTTAAACAGAATCTGTCAATGTCTTCGGATTGCTTGAATCACTACAGTTCTGCTTTAGGACTTTTAAAAAGCTCTGTTATTCTTTCAAGCTGAATTTCTCAGCAGTTTTAGTTAGGTTTACTTTGTGGCACTGGGTGTGTGTGTGGAGCGGGGTGGGGGTGGGGGGACTCAGGGCTTTGTGTTTGCTAGGCAGTGCTTCACCATGTCCCCAGTCCTTTGTGCTTAAGTTATTTTTGGTATAGTGTCTTACATTTTTGCCATAAACTCAATCCTCCTATTTTCTGGTATAGCTGGAGTGACAGGCTCATGTTACCGTACCCATCTTATTAGCTGAGATGTGGGGGAGTGAGGGTTTCTCACAAAGGTTTTTGCCCTAGCTGACCTCAAACTTCAAACTTCCCAATCTTCGTTCTCCACATAGGTAGGATTAAAGGAATGCATCAACACACCTAAAATACATAATTTCTTTAAAAATTGTAATGTTTGTTCCTGATGTATACATGATAGCATTCTTCTTTATGGAAAATGTGAGGCACAAAAAAACTGGACTAAGGTTTAAGCTACATGACAGACAAATATTGGGAGCTGAGGTCAGAACTTTTCCTCGTACAACTCATATTTTCCTCTAGAGATGTTTAAGTCATATTAAGTACTTAAGTTTGCAGGCATGTCTCAACATAATCACTTATGAAATCCTATCTTTCCCCTGACAGATAAAATAATATGCATTTATGGTTCCAGTTCTGCAGAATCCCTCATTTATCAACACCACTGCTTTTGTCTTCTGGGAAAATGCTTCACTATGCTTCTTCCACGTCAGTGTTTTACAATGAAGACAGAGAGAAAATGCAAGAATTATCCAATTTGGGTTCCTTCAATGTATCAGCCAACTTTGCTGTTGGGTTAATACAGAAAAATTTCACATCATTGAGTAAAACACTTTGTGTCTCCCAAGTTGAGTTTTACTATGGAATATTAAATGACTGCTTTCTGACATTGGGTATACAGAAGAGACTGAAATTCACTCACATTTGCTGATCATCACAGTACAGTACTTCTGATTTAAACTATCTTGACAGGTGGCCACTCCTAGTCTTGAGAAAGCTGTCCATACGCATGACAGCATCTCTTGACTCCTTGCCTGAGGCAAAGTTGTTTTTTGATACTTCTAGAAAAATATTGTGCTCTCAAGAATCCATTTCTATAAGGAAGACTATTTTGGGTTGCCTCAAAGGCTAACAATGCATGTCACAATTTTAACTCAAAAGCTAAGCACAAAATTCTAGTTTCTTGGACTTCATATGACCATGAGCTATAAAAGTACTCTACCAAACATGGCCTTGCTCCCACCAGGCATCAGAGCAGGTGGGACTGGTCATGGCCTGGACAACAAAATCAAACTGGAGAGTCTGAGGGCCAGATCTCATTTGAAAACAACTGTATTTCCACTCTCCCTGCCCAGAAGCCTTCTAGGCTGAGCAAGGCTTAGCTAACGCCCAACCTCAGAGATGTACCCTACTTTTTGATATGAAAAGAATTTTCAAGGGAAAAGGAGTCAAGGCCCATGCAAATATCCTCAAAGACACTCAGAGTAATTTTTTTTTCAGAATGATATGGCGATTTGGGGAGAAGTTTGGGCTTCAAATCAGCTCAAGTATGGATTATAATTCTGCCATGCAGCGAGACATCCTCTAAATACCCCGTTGCTCTCTATTTTTGTCCTTCTCACATTATACTTGTATTATAGATATTTATGTGACTTTTGTCTCTTGCATTGCAGCTTTTTGAGGGCAGAATCCATGTCTTAATTTATCTTTGTAGCCCCAGTCCCTAGCCTGAAGATGAGTTAGAGACAGGTGTCCAAAGGGAGTGGGAAATACTTCTTAACAGATGGTCCCCAAAATATACCAGGCCTTCTACTCTTCAGAACTGTCAGAGACAGTGTACAGTATCATTTATGAGCAGGATCTTAGAGAATGTGGGCCTGAGTTCAAGGTATGCCACTAGAAGTTTCGCATTTCTGGATAAGTTATCCAACTTCTCTGACTTAATATTCTCTGCAATCTGTGCATAGCATGATACCTTAACATGGTACCTATTTCACAGAGTTATTTGTGAAGATTGAATAAGATGATATGAATAAAGCAATTATTATCTGGCACATAGTAGGCAGTTAGTAAAGAATAGCTAATACTATTCTTTGTAATCACCTCTATGGCTCTGTTCACCATATTTTAAAAATCATAAATACCACAGTAAAAACATTTTGAGCAGACACATTCAGTAAGTGTCTGTTAATGTATTTTACAAATTACATAGATATACAATTGCTTAAATATATTATATATTAAGACATTCTAAAACAAAGTGTATGAGATTTAAAACAAACACAACGAAACGTCTTAAGAATTCTGACATTTTCTTGCCACACCAAAAAAGACTGTCTTGTTCACTTGCTAGAGCAAATGCTGCCTCTGGAGACACCTACCCAACAGCAGAACACCTTTGGTTGTCTGTTAATAATGATGAATTGCTGTCTGTATGGGTTTTAATAAGTTGGTAAAAATAAGGGAACTTTTGTTGTTGTTTGTTGTAGGGCTTGAATCCAAGGCCTAAGCACTGTCCTTGAGCTCTTCTGCTCAAGGCTAATGCTCTACCACTTGAGCCACAGTGCCACTTCCACTATCCTAGTTGTTAATTAGAGATAAGAGTCTCACAGACTTTTCTACCCCCGCTGGCTTTGAACCTTGCTCATATCTCAGCTGCCTGACTAGCTATGATTACAGTCACCAGTGTTGAGCAAGGAATTATTTTTAAAACATGAGATGTGACAGGAAAAAAAAGATAACTAACGGGGAAGGATTGAAGAATAAAGGAGATGTATCGATAGAGAATGCACATTGGGAAAACTAAAAGGAATGGTCAAAATATAACCAAACCAAAATATTTTTCAATTATATTTGGTGATTAAAATTTGTTGAAAAAAATTCCAAAACAGTTTAAATTTTAGAATTATATATATATATTTTTTGGGGGGGTCCGGCCATGGGGCCTGAACTCTGGGTCTGGGCGCTGTCCCTCAGCTCTGCAGCTCAAGGCTAGCGCTCTACCACTTGAGGCACAGCACCACTCCCGGCTTTTTTCTTTTTGCTTATGTGGTGCTGAGGAATCAAACCCAGGGCCTCATGCATGCAAGGCAAGCACTCTACCACTGAGCCACCTTCCCAGCCTCTTAGAATTTTATATTTATAAAACAATGAGTCATGGTTGCATAAAGGGAAATCAAATATTTTTCTGGTAGCCTGTGACATATTATTCCTTATCTATTTATCTAAGATAAGAAAAAATGAGTATACAGTCATTTAATTACTTCCCCTCTAGGAGAAAAGAAGAGCAGAGAAATGTAAAGGTATATTACCAGCATGAAAAAGTTGATGGGTTTCTATTTGCATGGCTACCCAGCCATTTACTTATGTAAGAAAAAGGCAACGCATAATTCTTACTCTTTGATTTCTAAGGAACAATAAGATCATCAATACTGCTTTGATCTCTCTTTTGGGACAGATAAAATAAGAGATAATCTAATCAGGAGAGGTTATCAGCCTGACAGGAAAAAATATATATATGGTTTAGAATCTGAAGTTATATCTGTGGCTTTGAGCACATCATTTAGCTTTGTGTTTCTTTGTTTATAAGAAAACATAAACAATTCTATCTCATGAACTTTGGAAGGTGGAAACCATGTATATTCTTGAAAAGCACCTGGCAGAAATAATACCTGGCTTTTGTCTGGCAATAATGATCCAGAAGGATCCTGGAGCAATCCTGTCTACCATTTTAAAATCTGGGAAGCAATGCTTTCAAGATGATGTGGTGTTTAAGGTGAGGAAATAGAATAAACAACACCTAATTGGAATGGATAGATGAGGTTATTAGAAAGCCTAACAGATAACTACAAGTCCTCTGAGACCTACTGCACACACTCAGTTTATGTCAGGCTAGTCAGAATGAGCAAATGCCAGCTGTGCCACTTACAAGGGAACCAAAAACAGATTGACCACTTGGGTTTAAAGCAAAAGAATATAAAATCATGCTATTAGTTGGAAAGAAGAAATCTGATGTTTATTTTCCCTGCCTTTTTATTTTTGCCTGCAGACAATCTGACAGGTTTTGTTTAACTTTTGGCAAGTTTCATCTTGCATAGAATAAACTAATGTCTCAGGGGGTAGTTTAAGGGATAGGAGAGGCCTCCTAAGGATGCTCTTCCTTCTAACACGTTCTCATAGAGAGTTCTTCTCTGTGGATGGTCAATATGAAAATAACAGATGTGCATGTTCATTTAGCAAGTCAAGCAGAACTTCAGTTGTCTGAGAGTGGTTCTCCCCAGTGGGGATGGGCAAGATGCCAGATTTGTGTGGGGAGTTCTCAGCTTCAGCTGTTTTCTTAGCTAAGGAAACATGGTACCCATGGAATCTTACAGACTATGGGAATCTGACAAGCTGTCAAATCCCACATTCTCTGAACTCTAACAAGTTTCTAATTATTTTTTTAATACCAAAATATATTTTTGCAAGTTTCTAACTCTGTTGAACTGCCTGTGCAGTGGGAAACACTTTTGTGTCGAGAGCAATATTTGCTCATGGCTTACTAAGAAAAAATAATGCCTCGGTATCTTGGCAGGAACTTATTGGTGACATCCAGTTGATCTCAGGTACACTGGGATCCTGGGTGTATATAGTTCTACTTTAATGTTCAGGAGACCAATGCTTGGCATGGATATCTATAATACCATGAATTTCTGTTACTAAGCACCTAATTGTTCTAGGTTTTGTGGAGGTTGCTTTTACAATAGATTACCAGATGACTAGAGGAATTCTATCAGAGGAATTATTGCTTTGTTCCTTGGACCCTGGAAAACGTTTCAAAAACTGAGACCATTTAGGATCATTGTGATTTTTTAATCAATTATTTTAGTCAATCATTTCCCAATACTGACCTGCAGAATAAGATGACAATAGACTTTCCTTAGCAGTATGGCCAAGAAATAAAAGGGCCAAATGTCTAAATGACCTTTTTCCTCATCCAATTGAGTTCAGAGCATCTGACGAACCCAAAGGCTAATGCTTAAAGCCATGTTGGAAAGGAATCCTCTGTTTGTTGCATCCCCTGCAAGTCATGAACATAACTCTATTCCTGGAGGAGAGATGTAGTTATTGAAACCTTGTGTTTTGATAATTCCTGAGTGACTTAATCTTAGAAACGAAACAGAAATCAATATTGACTTTCTAAAAATTGTTGCTGTGTGGAACCAACATGTCTGATCTGTCTTTGGCATTACAAATCAGTATGTGTCAACTTCTACTGAAATCAATTTTGGTGGCATTTATCATCTGTTAAAAATGATTGGTAAGAATCTTACATCAACATTTTGTAACAAGTTGGAAAGTTCAGTGGTTCAAAGAATCTAAGATCAGAAAAGAATCACAGGAAGCAATCCAGCTTTTACTGTCAGGGCCCATGTAGACAATTGTTTTTGTGCTTCAGAGAAACATTCAAACGGGATGGTTATGGGCCATTCTGACTGCTAAAGAGGTGTGTGTGGTGGGGGGAGGGCTCTTGGGACCTTCCCAACCTGAGTATCTCTGTAAATGCTCCATGCTAATTCTGACATGCATAGCCCAAGGAGAAGGACTGTGAGTTCTGAGTCCCCAGCTCACATTCAGATTTGCCCTAAAGCAGACTCTCATCTGTAGAACCACTTGACTTGCTGGACAATCCTAGATTAGGCTGCAATGGATGGCATGCTGATCGTAGGATTATGATGCACTTCACAGTATGTCCCACATGGCAGCTCTTCCAGTTTCATTTCTTCAGCCCTCCTATCTAGCTCTCTAAGTTGAGACAAATCTGTTAAACTAAAGGTCAAATAAAGAAGAGAAGCAAAAGGTTATCATCTGAGAGAATGGATGAGAGGCTTAAACATAATTCAGGATTAAAGGAAAGAAGAACAACTGTCCAAGCAGGTATGGCAAGATGCAGAATCTGAGAAAGAAGAGGTCCTAAGGGTCAGTGGGGGAAGTGGAGGCTCCAGCTTCCCCACTACTACTAATACCCTGTCAGCAGAAACTGGCAGGTACGTCTGAGGGGATCATACATCAGGGCATTGCAGGGGTGGAGAACATCTAGCCCATGTATCAGATACGGTCCATGGAATCATTTGGTACATTATAGCACAGATATGCTTTCATCTGCTTTGAATCACAACTTTGTATGGCCATGAGTGATGTTATAAATATCCAAATGGCCTGTGACAAGTAAGAGCCCCCCCCCCCCCCCCTGCTACTAGATAAATCTTGAAAAGGCTGGGGTAGTATCTCAGTGGTAAATGTTTAGCCTCCAGGATTAAAAAAATGTTTTCAGTTCAGTTACTGAACAAGGTGTTACCTTTTCACAAAAGTAATAATTTGAAAAAAGGCAGTTTGAGCATGGTCTTATTTAGAAGCATGATATAGCTTAACTTATTAAGTTATTTTCAGCTCAGCAATTGAAAATATATGTATTGCCCCTCTTATTGTACTAAGGATGTTTAGGAGCCCTTCTGGATGGATGTGAGCAAAGCACCTGATTGCTGAGAAAGCCACAGGCCTCATCTATTAAAAACAGCCCACCAGCCCTGTGGTGAAGATAAAGGCATGTGCTTGGACACTCATAGATGAAATGTTCTTCCAGAGGTGACAGCTCTTTTCTTGGCTCCTGTGCCTCTCCGATCACTGACTTTACTTCCGAGCTCTCAAGATTGGATTTAGAACTACCTTCAGATTAGTCATTCCCTTTGAAGGCTACTGATTCAGTCACTGTCCATGGCTCCTCGGGAATGTTTGAGATTTCTAGTTTCCAGTCTGTCATGTAAAGAGCTTGGAACTTATCACTCCATCCTCCAAACAAGAAAAAGTCTAAACAAACGAACACTCTCCCTAGAGCTGTTGGATGATTGAAGTCAAAGGGCAAACTACATCTCTGAAAACTGGAGAGACAGGAGAAGACAGAATCAGGACCTAGGAAAAGACCCAGTCCTAGCTAGGGCCAGGGCCAGCTGGAATAGTTTAGGGTAAATAACTAACTGCTGGAGACTGAGAATAGACAGTGTAGAAAAAAATTCCCAACCACCCAGGCTTAAATAGGTTCCCATGTTTTCAGGAGTTATACCTCTTTGGAGGTTACCCTCCAAGTTCTCAATGTAAAGATGAAAGAAAAACCATTTCTAGTAAAAATCATGCTTCCAAGAAGGGAGAAATACAATTTAAAAATACTCCAAGGGGCTGGAAGGTGGCTCAGTGGTAGAGTGCTTGCCTTGCATGCTCAAGGCCCTGGGTTCGATTCCTCAGCACCACGTAAACAAAAAGAAAAAAAAAAGCCAGAAGTGGTGCTGTGGCTCGAGTGGTAGAGCGCTAGCCTTGAGCTGAAGAGCTGAGGGACAGCGCCCAGCCAAGAGGTCAGGCCCCACGACCGGACCCAAAAAAAAAAAAAAAAAGAAAAAAAATAACTCCAAAAATATCTTTTCTCAGTAACAAAGCCTTTCCTCAAGGAAAACATTTACCAGGCAATCAATGAACACTAGTCCCTTCTAGTCTGAGTATTGCCTTCCTGTCTGACAAAAGTGTAGAGGTGAGTGTGGGGGTAAGACATGTTTATAAAAATTAGATTCTTGTCCTATAGGCCCACTAAAAGACTGAGACCTAAGCAGAGTTAATCATGAGTCCCTGCCCATACACTTCACCATCAAACAAGGATCTTCAACAACAGAATTAGAAACCATACAAAATATGGCTTCAACCTACATGGTATTAAACTAGAAATCAATAACAAAGAGAGTTCTGGAAAAATACCAAAATATTTACAGATTAACCAGCATTAAATTAAAATGAATGATACATAGGACAAAATGGTTCTCAAGAGAAAATTTTAAACATTTTGAACTCGATGAAAATAAGTTCAAAATGTATGATGCACAGTGAAAGTGGTGCTTAGAGGGAAATTTACAGCACTGGATGAACAGACAAAAAAAAGTTCTAAACCCAATAATTTAAGTTTTCACTTTAGGAAACTGGAAATAAAAAGCACCAGTCAAATTCAAACTAAGAAGAAGAAAAGAAGTAAGAATATGGAATAGAAATTAGTAAAGAAAAGAACAGAGAAATCAACTAATTCAAATGCTGGTTCTCTGAAATAAATGACAGTAATATTGATTAAAAAATCAAATGAAAAAGTAAGAAACTAAGTAAAAAATGGAGGGAGGGGGGAGGGTGAACAGACACAAAACTCTAATACCAGAAATGCAAGGAAGATTGCACACTAATTACATGCACATTTTAAGTAAGAGGGGCTGGGAAAGTGCTCAGTGGGAGAGTGCTTGCCTTGAGGCCCTGGGTTCGATTCCTCAGCACCACATAACCAGAAAAAGCTGGAAGTGGTGCTATGGCTTAAGTGATAAGAGATTGAGCCTAGAGCTGAAGAGCTGAGGGACAGCACCCAGGCCCAGGGTTCAGGCCTCACGACTGACAAAAAAAAAAAAAAAGATTAAGTAAGAAACATTATGAACAATAGCATACCCACAAATTGGATAACTTTGACAAAATGAATTTATTCTACCAAGACTAACACAAGAATAAATAACCAGAATAGGCCTATATTTATTAATAAAATTGAATTTAGGATTTAATAAACTAATATAAGAAACACTATTCTCAGATGGTTTCACTGGTGAATTCTACCCAGTGTTTAAGAAAGAAATGATACTAATGGTCTACAGTGTGTTCTGGAAAATTGAAGCAGAGAAAATACTTCCTAATTCATTCTCAAAGGCCATCATTATTCTAATACCCAACGCACACAAAAACACCAAGAAAGGAAAATCAACATGAGAGATCAAATAAAATCCAACATGTGTGTAAAAAAATTCATACACCTTACTCAAGTGTGATATTTAGATATGAAATGCTGGCACACAATTCAAATATCAATGCTTGGCTGGGTGTCGGTGGCTCCCATAAAATCCTAGCTACTCAGGAGGCTGGAATCTGAGGATGCTGCTTCAAAGCAGCCTGGGCAGGAAAGTCTGTAAGACTCTTAACTCCAATTAACCACCAGAAAACCACTGTGGCTCAAGTGGTAGAGCATTTGCCTTAAGCTGAAAAGCCCAGGGACAGTGCCCAAGTTCAAGCCCCATGACTAACAAAAAAATAAAAATAAAATAAAATATAAAATTTATGTTATCCATCATATTGACCAGCTAGAAAGGATAAACCATGTGATAATATCAATAGATGCTGAAAAGGTATTTGACAAAAACCTAAGACAAGTAAACAGGCATTGAGACCCCTCTCTGCATCCCTATTTGACATGGTATTGGAAGTCATGACTAATGCAATAAAACAAGAAAAAAGGCACATTATTTGAGAAGAGAGAAATAAAGCAAGCTATCTTTGTTTACAAATAAAATGATCATTTATGTTGAAAATTCTGAAGAACCAATAATAATAAAACTTCCTGCAACTAAAGGCAATTAAACCTTAGTTCAAGATATCGTATGGAAGATCTCAGAATGTTCCATCTGCCCATTTTGATCCTATGATCTGTTCTAGAAAATAGAAGATTCAACATTCAATCAGTCTTATATAAGAGGAAGGGGAGAGGTATGTGTGAGAGGCTGTATTCTGGAAATGAGAAAGTGATAGAGAAACATGACTCAAGTTGAACAAAGACAGGGCAGAAAAAAACCCCAAATCTCTCCTTTTTGGGGCTCCTACATACTTATAAGTTACCAGAGACTCAGTGCTGATTTAAATGCCAAAGCAGGCACATGTGTGTGCTAGATCCACTACAAAACTAGCGGGACCTGGGGAAATGTTGCCAATCACAGTTCCTATACTATTCTCATAGTATTCTCTAGAAGACTAGCAATTCAGAGCATGTTATGAATAAATTATTTTTTCCATGTGATCTTCTTGTCATTAAAAGCCATTTGGCTATAAAAAAATAATCTCGATCTAATCAAACCTAAATAAATGACCAAAATCTTTCATTAACAATATTTATTTTTTAAATTTACTAATATATTTTGGCTTCTTTGTTTCTAAAGAAAGTACAACACTAATAATGGGTAATACTTATTGCACACTCACTCTGTGTCATAGACTAGGCTACTTAAATGTCGTAGATCATCTAATACTCACATGAAGACTATTTTTATATTAGCTTCATTTTTCTTACAAGTAAGGAATCTAAGGCCCAGAGGAACACAATTTTGGTCTGCCAAAATGGGAAAGTTTTAAGACTGTAGCAGATGTTGGAAAACTACAGTCTGTGGGGCAAATTTGGTCTGCCAGTTATTTTTGTATGACCCACATGCTAAAGATAGTTTTCATATTTTTAAATGATTCAAAGAATCAAAAAAAATCTGAAATTCAAATTTTATTGTCCATAAGTAGAGTTTTATTAGAGCACTGCCACTCATTGTTTAAGTATTGACTATAGCCACTTCACACTATAATAGCAAAGTTGAGTTGGGACAGACAGTATGGACCTTCACAGAACATCTTTACCAGCATGTTACCAGAAAAGCTGGCTCCTTAAGCCATACCCAAAGAAACATAGATCCCATGGTTTCCCTCATTTGTAATAAATAGTATATGGCTAGGATAGGCCTGGCAGATGAGCAGGATAGCTCAATGTCTATGTACATTATGACCACATAAGATGATGCTAATCAAAATGAACTCCAGGATAGGGAAACAAGAGATTTTTCTTTGCTGTTGTTTTTAATGTACTATGTGTTTTTAATGTACTGTATTTTAATGTACTATATTTCTTGTGTGTTTTTTCCTATGGTTTATCCCCTGTTGTCACTGTATTTGATTTTGATACTCTGGATATTGTATATACATTTGTCTGAATTAGGGAAGGGAAGGGGAACGACAAAATGGTGAGACAAAGGACAAAGGGTGAACCAATGCAACAGCGATACTCACAAGATAATATGTTGTAAGTGAACCCTACAACTTGGGGCAGGGAAGCTGGGGGGAGGGAAAGTGGGAGAAAATGAGGGAGGGGGTAACAAGTTCAACAACAAATGTATTGACTAACTTAGTCTATGTAACTGTAACCCCTCTGTACATCACCTTGACAATAAAATGAAATTTTAGAAATGCTCTATAGTGCTAGCTCCTATATGGTTCCCCAGCGTAGTTCCTACATGAGTAGTGGACCATTGAGAGGCTGGATGGATCACTTAACTTCGTGTGGTGGAGTAGGAGACTGAATTAGTATAAAAACTAAGACTTCTCACAGCTAGGCCCCACTCTTCATACTGAGTATTACTTTTGTCTAAGAGTCCTAATCTGTGTACTTAAGAACCTTGCCATTGAAGTGGATAGTTTGTTTCTAAAATTAAAGTACAAACAACACAAATTTGTTAACAAATTACTACCATTTGCTTTGAATACTGGTAATCATTTATTAGTTTCAGTCTAGATTTCTAAGCTAAATACATGATTATTATCTTATAGCATCTCCATACACAATTTGAGTTTAAAACTATATAGACATATTGATATATATAATGAATGTGTATGCATACATGCATGTATGTAAAGTAACATGTAATGTTTGTAGTGTGATATATACAAAAATGTGAATATATTTAATTTATACACATATGCTAGACATATAATTGTGTATTTGCCTATCACATCTAACTTACACATTTATATCACATGCACTTTTACTGTTGCACATACCCACATGTCATTTTTGTGAGAATCATAATGCAACCTGATTTTCCCCTGCTAAGGCTTATTATTAGCTAGTGCAATCTACTAGCATACAAATAATCAGAAAGTTTACTTAGCTGCAAGACTCACTCACAGATCATCTGTGTAAAGAAACTCTATGCATGGATATTATGAATATTATGGATATCTTTATAGCAAACTTCATTCTCAAAAATGAGAACTAAAATGCATATTAGAGTGAATATAAAAAGTAATCCTAATAAATAATTGGATTTATTCCGTTGGTTCTCTGAAAACAATTGAAGACAAAAATATCTGTCAACTTACCTCCTATTTAAATCCATTCCTTTGCCAGACCTGACACATCATTATTTAATTACATTATTTAAATTCTCAAGAAAAGGTTTCTTAAGAAATGCCCCATTGTTGCCCTAGCAAACATCTCTTCTAAACTGCTTTTAAAGGGTACCAAGTAATTTTCATTTAAAATAGTCATTGAACATCTTATATTTTTGGAAAAGAAAATGAAAGCTGAAGAAAATAATTAAAGCCAGATTCTAACAGTCAATGCATCTGAGGCTCCAGACACACAGTCCACGTGTGCTGTAGCTTCCAGTAAAACCCTACAATGAGGTAATTTTTTTATTATTATCTTTATTACTATTGCAAAACCCAACCAGAGGTTAAAAAAAACTATTTTTCTCATTAAATGTATTATAAACTTTCAATGCCTCATGCCAAAAGGCAATTCTCTCCTATAGTTACCTTTTATAAAAACTGAGAGAGAACTGCTGATAAATTCTAGCTAATCTAAACATCTCAATTTAATCACCTTATTTTGCTCCCTTCTGTTCTCTTTTGTAGATCCAGATAAGGAAGTTGGCAGCAGGATCACTTTTTCCTCCCTACTTTTTTTTTTCCCTTCTGGTAGAAGGCAAGGAGAGAAAAAAAAAAATCACCTCATACCAAGAAATAAAGCCAACACACACACACACACACACACACACACACACACACACACACACACACACACACACACACTTCTAAAAATCAGGGAGGAGGAAACAAAAAGGATGAGATGATGAGAAAGAAAACTTTCTTTTTCATGAACATGAATGCAACAGTTGATCTGGTACAACTAACGATGAACAATTTCCATGCTCCTTTTTTACATTTTTATTAGCACCTGTTGTCTAACAGAATGTTTGACATGTCTGTATATGTATACTGTGTGCCTTGATCAGATTCTCCTCCTATGTCACTCTTCCCTCTCCCCTCTCCACTCCACATCTATACTACCAGCTGCACTGTTCCATTTTCACTCGTGCACATGAAGTGTTTGAGGCTATTTACCATCCTTTAGCCTCTCCATTTGTCCTCTCCACTCCCACTAGTACCCACACCCCAGACAGGACCTGTCTTCAGATCCAGACATTAATGTCCTTTATTTATTTTTTTCATTGTATTGCTAACTGTTCAAAGAGATCTCACTGTGGCATTTTACACATGTAATTTTATACTTTACACAGGCAAATATTTTCATCAAATTGGTCCCTTCAGTTACTCCAAGTCTCCCTTAAAATATCTCTCTTAGATCATTGGATATAAATACCAAGATTTTTAAGCTTAAAGTTTTTTTAAAATGATCTTGCCAGAGCAAGGTGCCAGTGGCACACTTCTGAAATCCTAGCTACTCAGAAGACAGACATCTGAGGGTTGTTGGTCAAAGCCAGCCCAGGCAGAACAATCCAAGAGACATTCTTACCTCTAATTACCAAGCAAAAAGCCAGAGGTGGAGGTGTGCTTCAACTGGTAGAGCACTAGTCATGAGCAGAAAAGCTAAGCCAAGAACAGGAGGCTCATAGTTCAAGATATGCCAGAATTCAGCTATACAACTACATAGTTAAAATATGGCTAAACACGTCCACCTAATATAAAGGGGTGTTTAAAAAGTGCCTAGAACCCATCTTTTTTCTTTGGATAAAGCTTTGTATAAATTCATGTTTAACCCTTAATTATAGTAAGTAAATCATAGTTTACCCTGGAAGAATCTTTTGATTTGTCTCTTCATAGGTTATATACATCTAAATGTTTGTATTTCTATTATAGAGTTATAATCTTGTCCAGTACAAAAGTATGTAATTCTTTCTAGGGGTGCTGAGGCAGAATACTTTTATATTTCTTTTTAACGATTTATATTAGTAGGTAGATTACTTAGAGTCCTGTATTCACAGACTAAAACTGAGGAGGGAGGGTTGACATTGTTTACCATACTCCTTTTAAAGAATAGTTCCTGATTGTGTTACACTTTACCCTTACATATTATTACATTGTCATGATAGTTGAGATACAGCAAAAACAACTTGAAGTTGGGTGCCAGTGGCTCACATATCTAATCCTAGCTGCTCAGGAGACTGAGATCTAGAGAACCGGATTCAAAGCCAGCCTGGGCAGAAAAGTCGGCAAAACTCTATCCCCAAAATAACCAGCAAAAAACAGGGGCTTGAACTTGGGCTGGCACTCTCCCTTGGCTTCTTCAGCATTAAGCTTTCCACTTGAGCCATAGTGCCACTTCTAGCTTTTCTTTTAATTGGAGATAAGAGTCTCATGGACTTTTTTGCTCAGGCTGGCTTTGAACTTCAACCCTTAGATCTCAGCTCCTGAGTAGCTAGTGCCCAACACCAGCATCCTGCTAGATTATGTGACACTTTTAATATATACAATGCTTTCTTTATACGAGAAGAGTTTTTGTCACATGGCAGATGTCACTCTCCAAGTCCCTATTTAGCCTGTGAGTCTCACATGAAGAAAGAGGTGGGGAATGCAGGGAGAAGGGGGGAAGGGAATCTTCTGCACTTCAAGGACTACAGCCTTGAGGAAGAACCCAGAGTTCACTGTCGCTCAACCACCATTCATACATGCTCAATTTCTCATCCACTTTTGTCTACTGTGACTTAGAGTTTATTCAATTTATGCTAAACTTTTTAATCTTAATTCTTTAATAGAAGACCTTAATCATCTTACCTGAATTCCCACATCAGTGATTTTATAACACTCAGATATAGAAAGTTCCTTCAGTTTTTTATGTCTGGAAAGTATTGACAAGCCCTAAAAATGTAAAGAGCATTTCATGAATAATTTAGTACAGATGGTACGTTTCCAATCACTACTTGTTCAAGCTAACAGCATAAAAAAGACAACCACTTATGCAAACTAATTAGCTTCTGTCTTGTAACTTCTTGATATTTAAAAAAGCATATAATCATGTTGACTAGAAAACAAACTATTAAGTAAAATTTTCCTGTTGTCTCAAATGGTTTATAAAGTGTTAGAGAATCCCAGAGCAAAATAATTCAAGAAGTTAAGCTGCTATGTTTCCTGATAAATGCCGGCTGAATCACCCTTTCTTTGAAGATACTCCATGTGGCTAATGTTTTTATATATATATATATATTCAATTAACCTAAGAAACAAATATATATATATATATGTATGTGTGTGTGTGTGTGTGTATATATATATATATGTATATATATATATATATATATGTATATATATATATATGTATATATATATATATATATGTATATATATATATGTATATATACCTTCAATTAACTATCTTCCTTCTTCAGTCTTTTGAGTACTGGAATTACAGGCATAAACCACTACCCTCACTTATATTCATCATTTTATATTTTATTTTCAGGGCTGGTTTACATTTTATCGATCTTAAATACAACATTTGGAACATAATTGAAAATGATTTTTTTCCTGAATGTACAGATTAAATCCTCTCATTTAAAGAAAAAAGAGAAAAATCCAGAAAAGAAAAGAATGATTAATTTAGCTACTGTTTAAACTGTGGTTCTGATTTTGCTCAAAGGTCCTATAAACTACTGCAAAATCTCTCAGTTGATTTTTTTTAATGTTATAGTGTCTCTGTGTCTTTTGGTAGGAACACATTGTTTTCTTCCTCATTTCCAAACAAAGAATAGCCAAACCCCGTGGAGCCATCACATATGGTCTGCATTCCAGATGTTGATGATATTTTATATTCATGTTAGAAGAACTGGAAGAGTTTAGATATTCTCCAACAGGAACCAAATTATTTGAACAAAAATATCAAGAACTGCAAAGTTCATCACTGCATCCTATATTTGATAAGATATGCTTTATGATTCTATTATAAAACTGTCCTATGAAATTATCTCTTAAGTGTGCATTTAGATTTGTGTAGACTAGTTAGAGGTTTTTTAAGATTAGCTACAAGTAAAATTATGTCTTAAGTGTGCATTTAGATTTATGTAGACTAGTTAGAGGTTCTTTAAGATTAGCTACAAGTAAAATGCACTTACTAAATATGACGTGTATCAGTCTAGATGTTCTTTACCACTTTATTAAAACATCCTGAAAACTAAAATATTAAAACAGAATGTATGCTTAATCAATACCATTATTCATTAAAAAATAAAAGTTCAAAATTAAATTGATCAATACCATAAATGCATAGTGAGATGTCACAACTCATTTGAGGATGACTAGAATTAAAAGTCTAAACATTAAAAAGAGTTGATGCAAAGCCGAGTGCCAGTGGCTCACGCCTATATTCCTAGCTACTCAGGAGGCTGAGATCTGAGGATTGTGATTCAAAGCCAGCCCGGGCAGGATAGTCCATGAGACTTTTATCTCCAATTAACCACCAGAAAACTGGAAGTGGCGCTGTGGTTCAAGCGGTAGAGTGCTTGCCTTGAGCTGAAGAGGTCAAGCCCCATGACCAAGAACAAAAACAAAAAATGGGTTGATGAAGATGTGGACAAATTTGCATCCTTATACAGTGCTAGTAGCAACTATGGAAAATGGTGGTAGAAATCTGAAGATGGTCAGCAACTATGGAAAATAGTCAAACAGTTCCTCAAAAGTGAAACACAGAGCTGGGAGCCAACTCTGTGTAATCTTTGCTACTTGGGAGGCAGATACTGATTATGGTTCAAGGCGAGTCCAGGCAAAAAGATCCCACCCATCTCAACAAATAGTTGGGCAAGGTGCCTGTTATCCTAACTATCTAAAAGCTGATAGCAGGAGGATTGCAGTTCCAGGCCAGATCAGGCCAGGCAAATGGTTCATGAGGCTCCATCTGATTAGAATAGGCAGGTGTGGTGATATGTGCATTTCATCCCAGCTGTAGTGATAAGAGTAAATAAAAGGGTCACAGTGCAGACCAGCTTAGGCACAAAGCAAGAACCTTTCTCAAAAGTAACCAGAGAGCTGGGTACCAGTGGCTTACACTTGTAATCCTAATTACCCAGAAGGTTGAAATCTGAGAATTACAGTTCAAAGTAAGCCTAGGCAGGAAAGTCTATGAGACCTTTATCTCCAATAAACTCCCTCAAAAAAAAATCTGGAAGTAGAGCTGTGGCTCAAGTGGTAGAGTGCTAGGCTTGAGCAAAAAAGCTCAGGGATAATGCTTAGACCCTGAGTTCAAGTCCTAGGACCCCCCCCCCCCCCCCCCCCCCGCCCACACACATGGAAGAAGAAGAAGGAGGAGGAGGAGGAGGAAGAAGAGGAGGGAGGGAGGAGGGGGGGGGGGAGGGGGAAGGGGAGGAGGAGGGAGGGGGAGGGGGAGGAGGAGAAGGACAGGAAGAAGAGTAAACAGGCTGGTGATGCAGCTTACATGGTAGAGTGCCTGTCTAGAAAGTGAGAAGCTGTACTGCACCCTCCAAAACACTCCTCAAAGGTGACACTTTGTTATCATATAACCCAGAAATTAGATCCAACTCAAGACAAAACATGTCCACACAAAATTTTGTACATGAATGTTCCTAAAATATCCAAATGTCTATCAACAGATGAATAGGTAAATAAAGTGATTTATATTGATGCAATACCATGCTATTTAGTAATCAAAGGTAGTAACACAAGCTATTTTATGGAATAACCCCAAAACATAACATAAAGTAAAAGAAGTCAGAATCAAAACCCACGTATTATATGATTCCATCCATATGTAAAGGTCAAGATGGGCAAATGCATGAAAACAAAAAATAATATGTGGTTGTCTAGGGCTGACCTGGGGCTGGAACAGGGCTAGCGGTGGCTGCTAACGGAAAGGATCTATTTTTGGAGAGATAAAAATGTCCTGGAATTTGATTCTTGTTATGGTTACACAACTCTGAATATATTTTAAACCACTAATTGTCTACTTGAAATTAGTGTGTTTTTCTTGCATGTTGTGAATGGATGTATATTGAATTTTTAAAAATTATCTGAACTATTGGCCATAAAATTCCTCCTAAAGTCGAAGCCATGAGCCCCATAGGTTCATTGTTTGTTTTATTTAATACCTTGGGATGAATGTCTTAGAGGTTAGTGACTAATGCTAAACTTTTGCCTCTGTAAAAGATGAAAAGGATAGAGCAGCAAGGCAGCACAAATATAAGGAGGAAAGGGGAGACTGCAGGATGGAGTGACTGGGTTCTTGGACAAAGCCAAGCTGGAGTCCACTTCCAGGTGAGGCATCATTGCAATGTGGGTCCTCCCTGGTCTCCAGAAGCCAGCCAGACTTACAAGGGCTCTTGTAGGAGAGACGTTTATTTTCCCAAAGAGGCTAAATTTAATAACCAGGCAAAACAGGGGAAATGACTTGGCGTGGGAACTGGTGACGTCAGCATCACTGCAGGTGGTGCAAGAATCTGAGGCTTCAGGTATCCTAAGAACCAACTGTGCCTCTATAGCCCATGTAACGGAGGAAGCTGTATCTAGGAATTCCTAAGCCAGTATCAGGTTCGTTTGAGGAGAGTGTCAGACACAAGGTTCAAAAGAAAGCATAGACCAAGTCACAAGAGCCTTGTACATTATTCTAAGGAAAAAAAATGGGCTTTGACCTATGCAACACAGATGGATAGAGCTTTCCCTGTCGAGAGAATACAGGCTGCTACCTAGTGAGCATAATGAGAAGAACTAATTGGCAGGTGTGACTGCTTCCATTAGGAATGAAAAGTTGGTCTACAAGAGCTGTTTAAAGAGGAAGAAGAATTTGAAGGAAGCTTTAAAGATACAGTATGTTCTTGACAAGGAAAATAATGGGAACAGTGTTTCAGATTGAGGAAGTGGCATGGGGAGAGACTTCACTTGGGAAGTGTGAGTTGTTTTGGAAGTAATTCAGCTTGAGGGTCACTGGGCTGAGTGGGAGGGGAGACAGAACACTGCCAGGAACAGAAACATCCACACAAGATGTTGGAAGCAGAAAATCCATGAACATTTTTCCTCCAATTTTACATCTGGAATTGTTTAGCTAATGTAGATTAGCATTAGCAATAAATGAGTTACCAAATGTTGGGATGGTGTATTTGTCTGCATATCTGTGTGTTTCTGTGTTGTGTACTTACTATACAGCTGAGTCATACTACTTCTGGATTTACAATATCACTAACATAAATGTAAAATGTCCTCCTCCCAACTCTTTATTTTACAAATACTCAACTTTACAGAAAAGTTTTAAAAAAATGTTCCATTAAAACTTTTTTAAAGGGGTAGGGGAACAAAAAAGAATAATATGGGATGAATATGAGTAAAGCATATTATGTGCATGTGTGAAAATATATCACAATTAATCCCCCTTGTATAACTAATATGTGCTAATAAAAAAAGATCGAAAGAATGTTACAAAGAATACCTCTTACCGAAAATCATCAATTACAATCATTTTACTATATTTTCTTAACTACTGTATATATGAACATTCATATTTTCTTCATGTACTTATATGAATATAGTTTAATATTTCTACACATACACATGTAACTATTTTTACATATTTGCACAGAAATTTCTCCAAACCTTTTGAAAATAGATTTCAGATTGCATGGTGCTTTATCCCCTAAATATTCTCTATACATCCTTGTAGGAATAAAGATGCTCTGCTGTGTAACTCTATAGTATTATGTGTACATTGTATAACATGCATGGCATTATGAAACCTGACAAGTTCTAGTAATGCCCTAATAGTTAATAATACAAAGTCAATAATTATTTTTTCTTATAGCCATAGCCCCAGTTTGTGAATTGCATGTTTGTTATGTCTTCTTAGCTTTTAGTTTTGTCTTTCAAGACATTGACTCTTGAAGGCCCCAGTCCAGTTTCTGTGGGGAATTGCTAATTCTCAACTCACAAGGGGTTTTTCGTGTTGTTTTAGAGGTCCCACTTCCCTGGACCTCAGGCTTCATTTGTGTGTGTTCTGTGCATATGGGTGGTCTCTTGCAAGAGTATCATCAGACTAAGACATGCAGCTGTATTCACTCCCACTCAAGCTCAAGCAGAACTGAGAAAATGTGGAATTTGAAGAAGCCTTAAGTGTTTAGTTAAGAGGAAGGAAACAGTGCCAGATTCACTCATTCATTCACTCATTGAACATTTAGGGTGCGTCTTAGAAACTAGGCCTCAAGAAGAGTTGGTCCAGCCCCAGCCCGGAAGAAACTTATGATGCTGGAGGGAGGCAGAGAGAGAGATCAAATATTGAAATATACTGAGCTGGTGACTGGGGTACAGACATATAGAAAGTACAGAAACAGAGGAGACCCTAAATTTACAGAAATTCCAGAAAATCTTCTCACAGCTGAAACTTCAGAGATAAGAATTTACTGGGTAGAGATTCGGGGAGAGGGTGTTTCAGACAGATGGAATAACTTGTCAGGGAGAAGAAAGAGAACAACGTGTTTGAGGAGATGGGAGAGTTGGTTCTGTACTGCTGGAGCGAAAAGAGAAAGGTTCAATGAGCTGGAAGTAAGGCTGCAGAGGGAAGCAGGGTCCCAGGAAGAGCAGGGTGCAGCACATCAGGTTGTTTAGATTTTCTACTGTGAGCAGAGCGGAACCTCTGAGAACCTCTGAAGAAGATAAGGGCGGCCTGGGAGTTGCACACTGGAAGGTTCCGCCGCATTAGAGTAGAGTGGTGGGTTCGCAGACAGTGGCTTCAGAAAAGAGAGGTGAAGAAGAACAATAGCACTGGAGGGAGAGGTGCACCAGAGAAAAGAGAATTCCACTATCGTAAAGATGATGACAATGCTCACACTGGCTTCTTTCTATTCTAGTACAGTTGAGCTCAATTAGTAGCTATTATTGCTACTAGGCTATTTTAAGACACCACAGATAATAGGAAACCCTGCTGTACTGTAGCAGCGATAAGATTCACAACAATGGACATCATTGATACTGCCTAGAAATGATCTAGACTGACAAGTGATGTTATGGT
This sequence comes from Dipodomys spectabilis, assembly GCF_019054845.1. Lineage (NCBI taxonomy): Eukaryota > Metazoa > Chordata > Mammalia > Rodentia > Heteromyidae > Dipodomys > Dipodomys spectabilis. Next base: position 15,148,565 of record NW_024870766.1, read on the forward strand.
AGTTATAGACAGCATGAATGATATGCCAAGGTTCTTTCCCTTTGCCATCAATGTCAGGGATTGCATGCTTAGCATCTCCCTATCCAGGTACATGAGGAATGGCATGAGGAACATTCAGGCAGAAGGCATAGCATGTCTAAAGGTCCTGAGGTAGGCAAGAATTTGGCTTGAGGAGCTAAAAGAAGGCATGGGGTGGGGTTGGAGGGAAGGAAGCTAGGGGAGCACAGGTATGAGGTGATACCAGAGGTTGTGAAGCGGTGTATCTAACTCACTTCCTGGTCTTCTCCTGATTAAATTTCTTTGTTTCATTGGACACTGTTGGTTATTTGTTCTGCTTCATCTTCGACTGCATTGGCTTGGTTTTTGTACCACCTTCTGACATTCCTTCTTTAGTCTCTGTCATAGACCCTTTTGCCCACCCTTTAGCATTGGTGCTCCTCTGTGTTGCTCCTAGGTGGACATCTCTCTTCAGTCCCATGTCTCCCTGAGGGCACCAGCCATCGTCACACCTTTGGGTGAAGGACATCCCACTAGCCTTTCACCTGAGTCTCTTACCTGCCGTACTTCAGCCTGATAAAGCTGAAATCCACTTCCTCTCAACACCCATTACTTTTCCTAGCCGGTTACTTTTTTGTGAAGTGGGACCTTCACCCATTCAAAGCCAGAATTTAAAAATCATTCTTATCCTCCATCCAAGACCCTCATCTTCTACAAGTTATCAATCACCGAGTTCATTCAGTTTCACCTACTTAATATTCTTGAATAAGACTTTCCCATGCTACTGCTAGCCTCTGTTCCAGTTCAAGAACTCCTCACCTCTGTCTTCAACTCCTCCAGTCTTTTTCCCTTCCAATCTAGCCCCAAAGAATTCCAAAGATTTGTCTAAAATGGGAGACCAGCTCAGATGAAACTATAGAGTATTATCAGTGTCTTCAAGTCCCAGCTCTTTGGCCTAACATGAAATGTCCCCTGTGATACCTGCTTTTCATAACAAATCCTAGCAGGCCGCAGCTGCCTAGGCTCCTGGAACAAGACTGTGTTTGGATTCTTCTATGTGGGAAAGGCTGAGTCAAAATCTCTCCATCACTACACCTGTCACACCATGTTTAAATCGCCCACACATGTCCTTCCAAAGCCGAATGCAGAGAACAGATCTGATTCATGTGGTTGGTCCTTGTCTAGTCCTGCACTTGTTCCTTCACTCAAGGAGTGTTGTGCTCACCACTTGCCAGGGTTCTGGGAAACAGCAGTAAGCAGAACAAAGTCTTGGTCTCTGTGGACTTCATGTTCTAAGTGGGGGATGCCACTCCATTGGCCTACATAATAGCTACTTACAATCTAGTACAATCATGAAAATGGTTGAAATGTGGGCAAATGAGAGTCTTTCTAAACCACTGTCTAAGCACACCGTCTGGAACATTACTGACTCACTTTTCCTTTAAATAACAAATATGGTAGTGACCAAGGCAACTGAAAAAAGGGGATTGAGCTGTGCTGATTGTGGGTAGTGTGGTCTTTAGTAAATTATAATTCTCTTTACTAATAGAATACAGTTTCCTCTATACATTCAGATACAATACCATATCAAATAGTCACTGATGTAGAAAAGGAAGGAATAATACCTAATTATTTTGGGGGGTGGGGTCCAGTCGTGGGGCCTGAACTCTGGGCCTGGGTGCTGTCCTTCAGCTCTTCAGCTCAAGGTTAGCGCTCTACCACTTAAGCCACAGCGCCACTTCCAGCTTTTTTTTTTTTGCTTGTGTGGTACTGAGGAAACGAACCCAGGGCCTCATGCATGCAAGGCAAGCGCTCTACCACTGAGCCACCTTCCCAGCCCCTAACACCTGATTTAATTACAGGATTTTTGATAAATTATCTTTTGTTTATTTTGCTGGTACTGGAGTCTTAACTCAGGCTAGACAGTGCAGTAGCCAGCTCATGCTACTTAGGAGGTGTAGATTTGGAAGACCATAGCTCCAGGCCAGCCCAGGCAATAAGTTAGCAAGACCCCATGTCAATAAAGAAGCTGGGTATGGTAGAATGCAACCAAAATCCTAGCTATATGGAGGCAGCCTTACAGCCTGAACCCAGCCTGGGCAAAAAGCGTGAGACTATATTTAAAAATAACTTAAAGCAAAAGGTCTGGCAGTTTGTTTCAATTGGTAGTGTGTGCCTAACAAGCATATGGCCCTAAGTTCAAACCCCAATGTCCCCTCTGCCCCCACCCAAGATCTTAAGGACACCTAGCCTTTGTCAGCCTTTCAATATTATTTCTTACACTTTCCTGAAGATCAAGCTACCCCAACTAAGTGGATTTCTTGAAGCCACCGCATGTTTAGACTCCATGTCTCTGTGTAGGTCATTTCTTCTCAGGCTCACACTCCCCTCTCCTTCTCTTGGAAAATAAGACTTTACTTGACCCTCTTTGCTTCCCCATGCAGACGGTGCTTGCAAACATTTGCCCACCATAATGCCAATGCCAGAAGGAGATGCCGTATTTTTTCCTGTTCATTCAGGCACACAGTTGGAATATGTAACTGTAAGCTAAGTGAGTAGTGCAATTCTAACCAAAAACTCACTCAGGGGCTGGGAATGTGGCTCAGCGGTAGAGTGTTTGCCTTGCATGCATGAGGTCCTGAGTTCGATTCCTCAATACTACATAAGCAAAAAGAAAAAGGCCGGAAGTGGCACTGTGGCTCAAGTGGTAGAGCGCTCGCCTTGAGCTGAAGAGCTGAGGGACAGTGCCCAGGTCCAGAGTTCAGGCCCCACGACCGGACCAAAAAAACAAAACAAAATAAAACAAAACACTCACTCAGATGAACTGAGACTACAATCAGAAAACAAGAAAATTTCCCCCATAAAGGTCTGACTGGATCAATTTGATGTCTGGAGTGTATGTGCGAAGTCCTCCGAGCTAGGGTTCTAAATGTTCAGTCTGCAGTCAGACTCACACTTCACCAGACCTATAGTCCACCAAGGGTGCTCAGCTGCCCCCGCTGACGTGTGGGTGACTCATTTTCATTTGACTGTTTGAGGTTAAGTCCCACAGCGGCTGTGGCACTGTTATTGTCAATCACTTGCCTTTTAGAGAAGACTGAACTGACTCACAGGAAGAAAACAATCCCCTTCTCAAGATTTACTTTCAATCATTTAGCAGAAAACAACTAGTTTTTAAACCATGAGGATCTATTCACAGCTCTCTTAAATATGTGCTCTTCAGAAGAAAATAAAAATAGAGAGTGGAACTTGAAATTCTATTCTTAATTTTTTTTTTTTTTTGGTCAGCTGTGGGACTTGAACTCTGGGCCTGGGCGCTGTCCCTCAGCTCTTCAGCTCAAGGCGAGCGCTCTACCATTTGAGCTATAGCACCACTTCCGGTTTTTCTGGAGGTTATTGGAGATAGGAGTCTCATGGTTTCTCCTGCCCGGGCTGGCTTTGAACTGCGATCCTCAAATCTCAGCCTCCTGAGTAGCTAGGATTACAGGCGTGAGCCACCAGTGCCCGGCTATTCTTAATTTTTAACTTTCCCTCAGTAGGTAAAATTTTAGTAAATGATTTTTGGAAATAAAAGAATTGTTTTTCACCAAATACTATAAAAACAAAGCTGTAACATTTAGTCCCCACTCCATCCGTTCAGCAGACATTCACCAGACACTTCAGGCTTGAGATAGTATAGTGGTGCAATTTAATTCTGAAGTTTATTATGTGCTTTGATCCTCTCCTTCTTGTTATGCTGTGACCTTCCAGTGACAACAGAGTACTCACATGATGCAGGGAGAGTTCTTACAGGAAAACAGGAGAAAAAAATCTCATGCCTTTAAGCTTTAAAAGTCTAAGTTGTGACAGACTTAGGGCATAACATTTTTAACTACTATAAAGCTAGAATATATGTCAAGAGAAAAGGAGAGGAGCAAAGATAAGAAGAGAGGGTGGAGGAAACAGGTTAAAAAAAGAGGGGGGAAGGGAGGAGACAGAATCAAGAAAGGAGCGAGAAGGGGAAAGAAAGGAGCTGAGGGGAAGGGAGAGCCAGAGGAAAACTAAAGAGTGAGATGCTGAGGGATTCCCCCCAGAGAGGCCTGCTCAGATCTGTTCAGCTGGAAAGGAATTTGGAACCTCCAGACAGGTTTGAGGACCTAGAAATAAATGGGAATTCATTCCACTTTTGCCTGGTAGGATTGTGGGGGGAAAAAAAGCAGAGTTTTTCTGTGATCATCATTTTATTGTTAAATTTTAATGAGGGAAACAGAAACAACTCAGTACTCAGCACTGAGGAAATTTAATTTTAACAGAATTGTCTACATAGGAAAAAGATAAACTGAAAAGCCAAATGACCTAATGGCACAATCTAGAGATTAACAGCAGTAAGAAGACACTAAACTAGAAGGATAAGGGGAAAAAGTGGTATTATTAAAACCAGAGCCAAGATCACCAAGGAAAGCTAAAATTACAACTAATCTGTTCAAAGAATAGGCTACAAAGGAAATTTGGGGAATGGTGATGATGTAAAGAAAGAGGGAAGAATTCTCTGGCCCCTTCTTTCTGGGGACTCTGCTCACTCACAAATGTGTCACAGACACCAACCTCAGCTTGAAATCTGGCTGACATGAGTTAGCCACAGTGCAGCAGAGTAAGGAGAGGCCAAGGCCTGAGTCAGTGGGCCAACACAGATGTGGGAACAGAATGTTTGCAAGGGTGGTCTGGGACAATGGACTAAGATGGCCTCACAGGGTCACCACATTCTAGCATGACCTGAGAGGTCCTAAGCTAGGCCAACATGCTAAGGAAGCCTAAACACTTGAAAGGACCTTGAAGTTGGGATGAAGACACATCAGGGATCTTGTAGGCCAGAAACTAAAGACCACGGGTCCTCTGACAACTCAGTGAATTCCAGCATTAGACTGAAAACAGCATGAGGGGAACAGATGTGAACCCCCACATGATGAGCTGTTCCATGTAACTGCTTCATATTATGCTTGAATAGCAGTTCAAAGAAGAGACCATCAGAGAAGAGACCCTCTAGTAGAGGAATGGGAGCTGAATCCAAGTGCACTCATGGGTAAAGAAAAGAAAGAATCTAAACCAATTAACAGACACACCTGTCATCTTGAAGAGCCCTCTGACTGTTGGGGAAGGATGGACACAAAACATAGAGGTCCATCATGTAAAGAAACAGAATAGATCATGTTTAAAGTTGCTCATAGAGATTCACACAGAGAAGTTCCAATACTTACTTGCAAGGTAGGGTTCTTAGAGAAGGTCTCCCAAACAAGTGATATGTGGTATCATTCAGAGATGAATAAAGATTTAGTAAGACAAAGGCAAAGGAGTCTTTCCTCTTGTCTTCTTATGTCTCTCCTACTGAACTGTCTTCAGGAGGAGTCTATACATTTCTCATTTAACTAAAGCCTACCAAAGTGATTCAGAAACATGGCTGACCACTTAGGTCTTAGCTTCTATTAGATTAGCAAATGAGACAGTGATACCAAGGTAGGATGGTAGAGGCTTCACTTTAAGAGTAGTAATAGTTAATTTCAAGAAGAAGAAGAAGAAGAAGATGATGATGATGATGATGACAACGACGACAACGAGGAAGAGGAGGAGGAGGGGAGGAAGGAGGAGGAGGAGGGAGAGAAGAAGAGGAAGAAGAGGAAGAGGAGGAAGAAGAGGAGGAAGAGGAGGAGGAGGAAGAAGAATAAGAAGAATAATGATCTGGGTGCTGGTGGCTCATGCCTGTAGCTCTAGCAATTCAGGAGGCTAAGATCTAAAGCTCGCTGTTCAAAGCAAGCACAGACCAAGAATGTCTGTGAAATGCTTTATCTCCAATTAACAACTAGAAAACCAAAGTGGTGGAACGCTAGCCTTGAGCAAAAGAGCTCAGAGATAGCACCCAGGCCCCAAGGTCAGGCCTCATGACCAACACAATAAATAGATATATATTAAAAAATGAATGAATTAATGAATAAGTAAAGGGCTTAATGGGGCTATTTCTAGACTTCAGTCTTGAAGTAGACTTATATTTCAAGGTTTTTAGATGGTTTATAGACTGTGCAATCCACAAGAAATATACACTTAAGCCATCTAAAGTATATGATCTTCATGTCTACCAAACTTCTTTGATAAAACAAATTTCAGGTTATTTTGCATGACTTTGTCAGTACTTTCCTCAAATTATTGGATTTTGAGTTTTTTTAAAACTGAGAAACATAACGATTTACAATAACCTCATCTATCTCTATTCTAGAAGCAATGTTCCTAAATCTGCTGTTTATAATTTATTAAATAAATAAAGCTAGTTGTTCTTCTCTCCATTGTTTATAAACCAGAAAATGATTACTTTACAGAAAATAATAAACTGTTCTGAATATTTTTTACCTCATTACAGATGACTGTTCCAGAGATATCTACCGATACCAAAGAAAAGATGTTTACAATATACTCAAGTCCTTGATCAGTCAAATGGCCACAATTTCTTAAACTCAAGTAGTTTAAATTAGTGCAGCTAAAAGGAAAAGACATAAAGAATTAAGTTCAGCTTTCAATACAATCATGATATCTATTTCTTTGTGTAAATATTATTGAAGATAGGGTTTTCTTTTTCTCAACATAAATGTAAGCCTAAAAGTGGAAAGTAACTTGGCATTATAAAGTTGAATGAAATGCAGGTAGATTAATATGCAAGACTTTCTTTAACTTAGTTTCATATTTCATTTCTAAAAGCAAAAAAAAAAATCACAGGTATGGACAACATTATGGAAATGCCACTATGACAAGTCACAGAACTCCTAAGCTTGCTGCAGGAATTGGATTTGACCTTTAGTGAACACGAGGCCTCTGGCAAGAATAAACAACCCAGCTACAAAACCCCTTGTGAAATATGGAGTAAAGGTTCCCATAGAGGCAATGTCTTTGTAAAGTACAGCAAGTCACTGTTCAAATAGTCATCACTTCGTGAGTAGCTCTGTTTCAAATGCTTCCTAGGTAACGGTGATGAGAAACAGCTCAGATGTCATCAAGATACTATTTTAATGTGTGACTTCAATGTCTTTGATTTGATTTCACTGAGGATTGAATTGATGTTCTCCAAAGGGCTTAGAGTCATGGTCTTTAGGTCTGTCTCTGATCCTTCCTATTGGCCATTATGCAATTGCTAATGTAGCACATAGAGTTCTCTGATGTAGAAGATTGGTTTCCCATACCGCTCTGCCAGTTGCACAATAGAGGAATCACCCAGGAGCACACAGTTACTTAAGTTGAGCTCTCTTATTTTTGTGCTGGAAGGGCCCTCAAGAAACTGCTTTAGTCCCATATCACCAATCCTGTAAGAGACAGTAAGAAAAGCTTCATATATTATTTTACATATAATGGTATTATCCTAACAGTTTTTAATATCCATTTTTGAAACAGTAAGTCATGTTATTATACTAATGTCAACATTTTAAAACCAAATTTGATTTAGCACAGGTGATAATAATGGGAGAGGTATTTAAAATATTCTTCACTTGATTATTTAATTGAGTAGCATAATTATTAACAACACAAGAGAGTCTCTTTCTCCCAGGTTAAAATGAGAACAGATTAAGCAATCTCTAATATAATCTCTAGAAAAAAAATTCATGAGAGGGAGACTAAGATTTACAAACTACTGCTTGAATCTTGGAGGGATTTGCACAAGATCAATTCAGGTGATGGAAACCCAACAGGTGAAATACAGATCCTTTCCTTCTGAATCAGAGAAAACCTGATGGTAGAAGACCCTGACCCAACTTACCCATACTGTCCTAATTACAAACTCCTTCCTGGTGTAAGCACCTGGTATCTGTCCTGCTTTGTAAATGTCTGAAGATTTGTTTGGCCTACCAGCTCTCTTTCTAATTCCATTTGGAGACTACCAATTCCTTCTAAAAAGCATTTTAGCAAATAAAGCAAGGCAGGTAAATACATCAGTACAATCAAACCTAAAGTATTTTCACACAAAACAAGCCTACAGGTAGATGTACACAGGAAAAACACTGAGAACAGCACAGGTTGATTGCTGACCGGTTCTATATCCTCCATTCAGTCAAACTGACCATGAACAGAGTAATAGAGCCAAAAGGTGATGCCCTGGTCAGCTGACCAGTCTATATTAATAAATATGCTGTGCCCATCACTCCACTCTCCACCTGTAATATGAAAGGCAGATGTGCAACATCTGGGTAAGCACATCAAGCTAGGTGGAAGTGGGGAAAGAGTACATAAGAAGAAGGAAGAGCAAACACAACCAATCAAACTTTTCTAATGGCAAACACTGGGGTTGGAGTAATCCACCGGGAGATGCTTTCACTAACAAGAAAACAAAACACAGCATGGGATTTTTCAGGCTAAGGAAACATGCCTCTGGAAAAGAATTTTAAAATATTAGATTTTGAAGAATAGTAGTTAATATGGAGTGAACTGGCTAAAATAAAAACATAGTGTTCATTTATGGTAAGAACAAGTGACAAACTAAAATTTAAATAATAATAATCTAAGGTATCTAAGCCAAAAATGACCATTTAGAAAATTAGAAAATAGAGGGAATATTTAGAAAGTTCTTTTCAAATGCTGAAGATAAGGATGAACAATTTAAAATAAATAAGATATTAAAGATTCCTGAGAAAATACTAGACAAATAAAAACAAATCATCAATAAAAATCCATCAAATAAAAAACAATTTATAAATTAAAAAGAAAAAAGTAAAAATTACAAAAACTAAGTAAAAATAAAATACAAAGATGAATCAAAGATTAAATATATCACCTTTGTAATAACAACAAATACGTAAGTTTTATAATAATTGTAAGTTAGAAATAAATGAAAAATATTATTCATTAAAATAAATATTCTCTAAATGGTTTTGTAAACAAAATCCAAACTATAAGTAATCTGTAAAAAATGATATTTAAAATAAAATGCCACTTTTTCAAATGCCACTTTTATATTGCATAAAAAATACTGTGAGAACAAGTTATTGTCTTTTCACTGTTGCATATTTTCATTTTCTTTTTCCTCTGCTGTCATTTATTCAGCTCTCTCCTATCACAATGACTACTCCCCTCTGTGAATTCTAATATGGGTACTAGCAATCTGTTTATTTTGATATGAATATTATATCTTTATTTTTGAAAGGCTTTCTCAAATCTATTTTTATCACTTTGCTTTCTCATACTCATAATTCCATCATTTGTTTCTGCAAATATTTCACACATAGTGACTTACCACTCTAATAATTCTCATATGGATTTATTTTGCTGGTTCTGATGACTCTCATGGTGACTCATACTTGGTGCAGCTGGCAATCTTTGGTTCTGCTCATGTATTTACTTGGTCTTGATGGCTACTCAGAGGAGCAATGGCCTAACTTATTCTAGGAGCCTGGATGCTACCTACCTGAGACTTTCTTCAACCTGAGGAAGTCCAAACCTGTAGAAGTCTCAGGTTCTGCATCTCTGCTTTGAATGTTGCTCAAAGCTGAGGCCCTTATGGCCAAGTTTTCATGAACATTTATGCTCAGAGCAGGTCAGCCTTTCATTGCTTGCTACACATGATTCATGAGAGGGGTAGTGTGGAGTCAGGGGACTTGTGGCTGTTATGTATTTCTCTTACTCTGTGGGATCAGCAATATATTAAAAAGTATGTATTCCTCAAGGATATTATTTATGGCAGAATCCTTTGAAGTATTTTGTCAAGTCTTTTGGAAGCAGAAAACTTCCATTTAATGTTAATCATTTTGCAGAACACTTAATGAAATGAGGGTAAAAATCCAATTTCCTTCACATATTTATGCAGACAGGATTAGCTGTCTAATAGAGATATACATTCATATGGTATGCATGCATGCATGTATGTATGAATGTATGTATGTGTGTATGTATCTATTATTCATCTGTGTTAAACACCGACCCAAACTTTCTGTATTTATTCCTGTGCCTCCCAGGTCCTGAGTCCAAGAATTGGATGTGAACTACTTGTGTGGTTATAGTTCAGAGCTTTGCCTAAGTTTATAGGAAAGATGCCAGCTGTAGATTCAGTCACCAAGGGGCTTGACTCAGACCTATTGCTCTTAGCAAGAGGTTGGTTTCTCCATGGCTATTGGTTGGAGGCCTTATTTCCTAATCCAGGTTTTTTTCCTATTCCAAAGCCTTATGTCTTCCCCAACCTTCTGTCAACCCAAGCTTCCTCATAGTTTTTATAATAGGGAATATGAGTGAGGACATAGCTTAGCTTATTACGCTAGTTTGTCTTAGATGCTTCCAAATGCTAGCCAATGTCACTGTAGAACAAGTGCTGCTCTGTTGTTACCTGGCCCTGTAAGATTATAAGATGCCTCCATGAGTAAGGGGCTGAGATATCCACTGGAAAGATTTTACCAAGAACTTGATCCTTGCACACTTGACAACACCAATATCAAAACTGTAGCCTATAGTTAGATTGGTTCCTCATAAGCAAGTCAGAGAGTCATTCCTTGTGGGGAATGAATCTGTTAACCAAACTAGCCATGGGAATGCTTGCTACAAAAGGTAGCCAGAAAGTTTACTTAGTCTTACAAGGGTGACTTCTCATACTTTGAGCTATTCCTAACAAGTTCCTTGAGTACCTATATACTCAGTCTGTGTTAGCTGCACCTCCATGTCATCACTAGACTCGACTTACCTCTCTATTAATCACAGGCCCTGATTTGCACGTTTGCTATACTAACCCTGATGAGAAGGCCTGGCATGTCCTAGACAATTGATATTTGTTGAACATATAACTGAGTGACTTCTTACCTTGCACAATTTGCCAGGTTCAACACAGTCAGCTGCTTCAGAGGTGACAGTAATTTGAGGCCACCGTCTGTTATTCCCTTGCAGTCCACCATGTAAATGTGAGTGATATTGGGATAATTCTTGTCTATGTATTTGAAGCATGCATCAGTAATCCTTTTGTTTCCTTTTTTAAAAAAAAAGACAATCGCTCTCTTTATAATTTCCCCAAAGTAAAAGTAAAGACTTAAGACTGGGCCACATTGTCTAGCATCACAAACCTTCAAACCGGATCTTTCTGAGACTGCAAGCCGAAAGAGCTTTGAAGGTACCATCAGAAACATGTGGTGACCCAATGAAAACCACTGATGTGATATTCAAGCACTTCTCAACCAAAACCTTTAGAAGAAAACAAGGAGGAGGAAATTAAGCACAGTGTATAGAATAAACATAGCACAGGAATGAGGTCATGAGTTTAAATATTTTCAGAAACTGACACATTAGTAAATGTTCTTAATTTCAAAGGAAGTGGGATTTTTCAATATATTTTAATATGTTCACATTTGAGTAAGGCAGAGGAATGAGAATTAAAACATGTTACAAGAGTATGGGAAAACATGAGAAAATGGAATGTAGAAAAAAGTCCAGACATTTGGCAGCCTGACAGAGAATGAAGTGTAAGAGAGTGAAATTGAAAAGCTAAGCAGGTTTGGGCCTGGCTATAACTTGGATGGGAGAATTCAATTTACAGTTGTAGTTAGGCTATAACATTATTGGAGCAATAATGTCTTAACTGTGAGAAAAAGCCTTTTAAAACTCAATATTCAGTGATTTTTGGTGATACGTGCATGTAGATGGGTGTACATTTGAAGTGATTTTCTTATTATTAATAAATTAAAATGAAAAGGCAATTTATATTTTTGATAACTCAAGCCATTAGAATACCAGAGCACGTAAAGGAACTTGAGATAAACCTACTTTCTTACTACCTACTTTTACACAGCTGTCTGTCAGGGTTGGCATGTCATTGATGGTCAGGTGCATAATTCCACTGCAGCTATCTGCAATGTTCCTGAAGCCTTGTACTGAAATCTGAATCATACAGAGTAGGTAAAAAAATCATGAGAGAATCCAGTAGCATGACTTCTACTAAAATCCCAAGGTAGTAATAATCAAAGGTATGCTGTGATTTTTGTTGCTGTATACTAAAACAGAAACCATAACGGGGAGGAATTCAGTCTTGATATTTTCTTTAACATTTTTTAAATTATCTTTAAGTGGTTGTACAAAGGGGCTACTATTTCACACATCAGTTTATAAGTGCAAATCATCTTGGTCAATATCATCCTTTACAATTAATGTTTCAATGAGGTGAGAACCACTTAATACAAAATCAACCACTTAAATAAACCATTTAACTATAATGAAACTATAATTATAATGGGTAAACATCACCTGTATTTAGTTCCAAACATTCTTATTAACCTAAAAGGAAAGTCTGTATCCAGTAAGCAGGTGCCCCATATAACCCCCTCTTAGCCTCTGGCATCAATAACCCCGTTTTCTGCCCCTGGGGATTATCTATGCAGAATCTTTTCTACCTAGCTTTTTCTACTTGGTTGTTTTCATTCTGCATATTTTTGGTCTTTCTTTTCACAGCTTTATTCCTCTTTGTAACATCCTTTCATGAGATATACTACATTTTATTTATTCATTTGTCTGTTGATGGATATATGGAGTTTGGGCTCAAAATTCTTTCCTGTGATGCATGCCTGTTATATCTTCCCCTCTGAGAGATGATCATGTAAAACTTTTACTTTTTCCTACTGTGTTAGATAGCTATTACTGAACAATATTAAGTCCTAGAGTAAGAGTCTGAAAAAAAACACAGAAGAGTACAAAAGTTAATCCCAGGCAAGGCTGCAAGCGACCCCACTTGCAAGGCAAAACAGTTTAGACGGGACTGTGAAGGTTTTCTGCCAAGTTTTTCTGAGATGTGATCAAAGCACCAATGGAAACAAAGCTATGGAAGTCCAGCCTTGGCTCCAATGGCAAAATCATGTCCATGAAAAAAAGAGAAGGAGGCTAGGAGGAATGGAAATCTACAAAGCAAAAATGAAGCCATTTATACCCCCAAAAATCAATGGCTTTTCTGTATGCCAACAATGAGAAAAGTGTGGCTGAAATTAGGAAAGCAACTCCATTTGTAATAGCCCCACAAAAAATAAAATACCTAGGAATTAACTTAACTAAAGAAGTGAAGGACCTCTATGATGAAAACTTTAAAATCTTGAAAAAGGAAATCAACACAGAACTTAAAAAATGGCAAAACCTCCCATGCTCCTGGATTGGAAAGATTAACATCGTGAAAATGGCAATACTTCCCAAGGCTATCTACAAATTCAACGCAATACCTATCAAAATTCCACCCTCATTCTTCAAGGAAATAGAAGAGGCAATCCAAAAATTCATATGGAACAATAAAAGACCCCGAATAGCAAAAACGCTCCTGAATGGAAAGAACACTGCTGGAGGAATATCAATACCAAACTTCAAACTCTACTATAAAGCCATAGTAATCAAAACAGCTTGGTATTGGCATAAGAACAGACCTCAGGACCAATGGAATAGAATTGAAAACCCAGAAATGAACCCACAGACCTATAGCCATCTAATCTTCGATAAGGGAGCTAAAACAATAGAATGGAAGAAGGACAACCTCTTCAGTAAATGGTGCTGGCAAAATTGGTTAACTACATGTAGAAAACTTAAGCTAGATCCTTATATATCACCCTGCACCAGAATCAACTCCAAATGGATCAAAGACCTTGAAGTCAAAGCAGACACTCTGAAAACATTACAGGATGGAATAGGAGAAACCCTAGGTCTCCTTGGCTCAGGCCGAAATTTTCTGAATAGAGACCTGGAAACACAACAAATCAAAGAAAGATTGGACAAATGGGATTGCATAAAGTTGCAGAGCTTCTGCAGGGCAAATGACATAGCTAGCAAGATCAATAGAAAGCCCACGGATTGGGAGAAGATCTTTGCTAGCCATACAACGGACAAGGGTCTCATATCTAAAATATACTTGGAACTCAAAAAATTAAACCCCCCAACAACAAATCCTCAAAGAAACAACTGCCCAATAAATAAGTGGGCGAAAGACTTAAAGAGAAACTTCTCTGAAGAAGAAAGAAGGATGGCCAATAGACACATGAAGAAATGTTCAACATCCCTAGCCATAAAAGAAATGCAAATCAAAACAACATTGAGATATCACCTCACTCCAGTGAGAACGGCAAAAATCAAGAACTCTAACAACAACAGATGCTGGAGGGGATGTGGACAGAAAGGAACCTTAATTCATTGTTGGTGGGAATGTAAACTTGTTCAACCACTTTGGAAAGCAGTATGGAGGTTCCTCAAAAGACTCCACATAGAGCTCCCCTATGACCCAGCAATCCCACTTTTGGGCATTTACCCTAATGTTTACAAACAAGACCACACTAAAGCTACCAGCACAACTATGTTTATTGCAGCATTATTTACCATAGCTAAGATATGGAACCAACCCAGATGCCCCTCAGTAGATGAATGGATCAAGAAAATGTGGTATATATACACAATGGAATTCTATGCCTCCATCAGAAAGAATGACATTGCCCCATTTGTTAGGAAATGGAAAAACTTGGAAAAAATTATATTAAGTGAAGTAAGCCAGGCCCAAAGAAACGTAGGTCCCATGGTTTCCCTTATTTGTAATATCTAGTATAGGTATGAGTCAAGCGGAAAAGGTCAGATAATGTGATGTCAGGAAAATGAACCCTTAGATGTGTATTTTAATGTTTTTTTCTTTCATGCATGTGTTTCTAACACATTTATAAGATTATCTCTTTGTTGCTTTGTATGTCCCTCCCCCACAGTATAACCCTTGCTTTTACTATATTTGATGTCAGTATAACTTGTGGAGGAGATGGGGAAAAACCAGTTGTTTAAGGATACAGGTGGACCTGTTGCAACAATGAGAAGTACAAGTTGTCATGTCCAAAACGAACTTTACAATGTTGGTGGGGGGGGGGGGGCTGGGGGGAGGGAGGAAGGAGAAGGATTGGGATTAGGGGGGGAGGGGGGAGGCTGGGAAGGGATGTGAAGGATAAACAAAGGAGGAGGCTGCAATGCTTGGTAAGAAATGTACACATTATCCTGCCCATGTAACTGTAACTCCTCTGTACAGTATGTTCACAAATAAAATTAAATTAAATTAAAAAAAAAAAAAAAATGGACAAGTAATAAACTGAATCATGGAGAAGATTCCGTGTGCACCCAAATTAAAATGCACAAACCAGCTGGAAAATGCAGTGACAAGAAATAAGTGAGATGATGTAAAGAAAGTCACCAACCGCTATTGTGAAAGAGGAGATGACTGCATGTGATTGGCACTGGAGCGGCTGAGAGCTAGCAGGACTAACTAGACGTATGAGGGAACTGTAAGCTAATATGACCCTAATACAAATCTCAGGCATTTGACAAATTAATTATCTTTCTGGGGAAAATTCATAGGTGAGAATGATTAGGAAAAAATTAAGTAAAATATGGAAACCAGGATTTTTCCTGTCAGTGAGTACTAAGGAAAAATATCTGCTGCTGGTTACAAAAGGAGAAAGGCGAAGGTTCGACAAGCCAACCCACATGCAGGCTCCTAGAGGAACCAGGCCAGCAGGAGTTAACACAGCATGCTGAGAGGAGGGAGACATGCAACAGCAGTGAGAAAAAGAAAGAGATGTATATTACCTATCATCATCCATAACAAAAAATAGAGAAACATACTTCACATGAATTAATTTCATTTGGAAATTGAAGCACTGAAAGTAAAAATAACATTTAGAAATTAAAAATAGCAAAGAAAAACAATTCCAAATGACTATTATAAATACAAATATCCTGTTAATATCTGAAAAAAAAACATCCAGGACGATGAAAATTTGCAAATTCAACCAGTGACCATTTTTGTTCATTGAATTTAAAAGAATGTTTTCAGTATTATATGCTGAGAAAAAAATACCCCACTGGATTATGAACAGAAATAGTCTTGCAGAAACATGTTTTAAAATATATTCTATCTTTTTAGCCAGAAATTCTATACACCTGATACATTCCAGGGTGTATTTTAAAAGAAGTTCACAGTGCTATTTGAAAATTCATTCTTTTAAATAGAGATGATGTAAATGTTTGCTAGTGGATAGAGTGGATAGTAGGAGAAAAACAAAGGAAGGGGTAACAATGTTTACAAGAAATGTACACATTACCTTACTCATGTAACTCCTCTGTATAGCATCTTTACAATAAAATAAAATTTCAAAAAAAAAAAAAAAAAATGAAGCCATTTATATCATAATACATGGATTATTGAGTAACTTCCCCCAAGTATTCCCAGAAAAAAAAGTCAGGGGAGAATGTACATGTAAAAACATGAACAACTTGGGAGGAAAGAAAAATGTTGCAGCTAGACTCAGCAGATCTGGGCTTGAGTCCAACTCTGCTTCTTCCTTACTTTTGACAAAAGGGAACTCAACCTCACTGACTCTTAGTTTCCTCATCTGTAAAATGGGTATAGTAACACCTATTTTTAGGAGATTCTTGAGAAGACAAAAGGAAGTCATGTATATAAAAGTGGTTTGGTTAGCACAATGTGTAGCCATTAATATTGGATAGGCCTTTTCTTATTGTTCTGGTCATAGTTTGCTCCCATAGAAAAGTAAAGAATCAAAACGCAGAGGTAGAGAACCTTGAGAAACTTTGTAATGCCTTTCTTGCATTGCAAAGTTAATGTAGTAGCATTAAAGAAGTCATATGATTTGAGGAAAGATCCCTTATCTATCCCCCACAGTGTGTCTCTAGTACTGAACATTGTTTCTGGTAGAGCAGGGGTTTGCCTCTGCCATAAGTGCTGAATGAGGGCTCTGGTATGACACAATGGTATCAGAGCCAGGGCTAGAAGCCACTTCATTCTGTCATTACACCAACTCCAGGGATAGGAACTGTTGTTTTGACATTATTGAGTTCTCATTATCTCAGACCCTCATCCCTCCCTCTAGCTCTAGTATGTCTAGTAATGACTTCCACACAACAATCAAATTTTCTTTCTGTTGTCTTGAAAACACATTCATTACAAGATTTGCTCAAATAGGGGAAATGAGAGCAACAAAACAGCACAGTTCGGTGATTGATTACTTAGAATGCAGCCAAAACTTGGAACCATCAATCAAGCAGATTACTCTGTGAAACAAAAGGTGGGGAGAGGGGGAGTAACTTCTGAGAAGAGACTTTCAGCTGGAAATGAAGGACTTAGTTCCCCCACCAAGTTTATATTAGACTATCCCAAAGATGTTTGGCTTATAGTTTATGACTCAGCTATTCCTGCCAGAAAGTTTTAAGCCAAGCCACTATTAGTCGTCCTTTCTCTTTGCTCAAATAATGGGAACAGAAATCTCAAAGTAATGTTTTCCTTTTACAAGAAAAAAGTGAGGCATTTTACTATGCTGAAATCCCGGGTTGCATCACACTTGATACCTGTGCATTTCTGTGTAGGTTTCATTTCTACAACACCTGGGTTTTTCTGCTTAACTATGAGGTGACTTTGACTTTCCTTTACGCTAGCCTTGCCATCCTGCCCTTTGCTAGGTGGAAGGTGGGGAAATTGGCCTTGGCCTTGGTGTTCAGTCCCACAAAGCAGCTACTGCTACTAATTGGGGCAGAGGAGCTTCAGTGATTTCAAGAAAATTCTCTCCAACTGCTAGTGGGTGGGTCTCAAACCATCAGCATGACAAGACCAAGTTGATTGCGAAGGAAATTAGTTGCCTATCAGTCACATGAAAGAAAGACCAAAGTATTGAGTACCAAGGTCCATCTCAAGTCCTTCTTTGCATTTTAAGGTAACAAAAAGGTGTAAGGGCAGATGATAACATCTTACTATGTTTCCATTTCTCACTCCTAAGTGTGGAGTTGGTGTCATGACAGAATGAGGTGGCTTCTAGGCCTGGCTGTGATACCATTGTATCATTTCAGAGCACTTTATTCGGCTCTTATGACAAAGGCAACCCCTGCTGTACCAGAAACAACTGTGTTTCTTAGTCAGTTGCTTCAGCAATACAGAAAAGCAGAAAAGACATGCATGCCAGACCAGACCCTTTATAATAGCTACAAATATCTACTTAAGTAGACATGACCCAACCTGTGCTCCTGTACCATTTCCAAATATTTCTCTTATCCTACAGCACAGTATCCAATGACTAATGGACAATGCAATGACTTTAGTCAGATCCATAGTTGCTTCACGACCTCTTAGTGACCTCAAAGGAGCCTGATTTAGCAAGGAGAATAAATTATTGGAGAAGAAAGCAAAGTGTTTCCCCAAAACATCATGGAACATTCTGTTTTACTACATTCAAGTATACCACATCTTCAATAACAACACTTTCTAGAGTCTGGGCTAAGAGGCTGTGACAAGTTCTCAAATATTATGAGGCTTGGTGGTTTTCCTCTTCAGGTCCTGCCACTCTCTCTGGATGATCTTGTGATTTCCAGGTATGTATATTCCTCCTAGACACTTCTACCACTGTAGTCTAAATTCCTACCTGTTGGCTGTGGGAGAGAGAGAGAGAGAGAGAGAGAGAGAGAGAGAGAGAGAGAGAGAGAAAGAGAGAGAAAGAGAGAGAGAGAGAGAGCTTTCTTTATCTTATATCCTGAAGTTTGGAAGTCCACAGCCTTTATTGTGCATTTGTGTTCTTTGTCTTATTACTCATGTCTGATGCAGAGTGTGGCTTGGCAAAGGTTTGCTACAGACGGAGTAGTTGTTGAATCGATTGTAGAATGTATTTCTAATTAGTAGTTCCCAAAGGGGATAGTGATCAATAGTGTTACCAATATGGCCAGCTGTTTTAGATTGCTATATTTACACTGGACAGCCAAACATGAAAAAAACAGTTTTATTTTCCAGTGTGAGTGAAGTAGAACACAAGAAGAGTGAAGCCTGCAGCTGCCAGGAAGGCAAGCATGCTCGCCAATTCTGCACTCACTGCACAGTGACTCAGAAGCAGGCTGGGTCATATAGACCCCTGGCAGGAGGATTTATACCTCATAATTCTGCAAACACTAATATACTCTTAAATAGTCCACAGAATACAACAAGAAAATAAAATCAAGAAAATATAAGAGCATTATGACTCAATGTAAATGTTAATAGCTCATTTTGATTCATCATCTGCTTTTCACTACTAACTTAACTGGTCAATTAACCCTAATTGGTAGACTCTCAGATCTATACCTCTACTCCCAGCTGCTCCCAAAGATCAGACTTTCAAAGATTCTTGTCATTTGCACCAGATGTATAAGAAGATTCTCAAATTTAGTCATTTTAAAATAAAGTTAAAAAAAATAAAATAAAGTTCACTGTTCTTTCCCCCCAATCTTTTTGTTTTTCCCCTGGTTGCTTCACTGGTTACTTTGGTTAGTCACATGCAGAAGCATAAAATCCTAAAACTGAAAAAAACCTTGGCGGTAATCTAGCCCAGCCTGTATACTGAGGCAGAACACAAGTAAATGTCAATGGTCACAAAATGGCTAGTGACAGAGTAAGAATGACAGAATGCCAGATCTCTTGACTTCAGCTTTGGGCTTATTTCACCATCCTGATGGCTGAAAGAAAAGAAGGGAGGAGAAAGGGTAAGAGGGAAGAAAAGAAGGATGATGAAAAGTAAAAATGGAAATTCCTTCCCAGTTTTGATTTGCTTATGTAATGACCATTCAACTTGGCCAGTGCAGGGATGAGTACCTCCCTGGACATACTTATGCGGCTTTCTCTCAATTCTACCACAACCCTTTCCCTGAGCTTTGCCTCTCTGAAAGATGAGGTTGGAATCTATGTGGCCTGGAATGAACTGAAATGACCTTGGAACTTAACAGTTTTCAATGTGCATAGTTCCATGGGTCCCAGAGAGATCTATCAGAATAAGTACAGATAAATCCTTATCATGGCATTTGAGCATTACAATGGTTGAATGTTTTTAGGATGTTCTTTTCATTTTTGCTGATTTTGTGTTGTGACTGAAATATAATTGACAAAAAGAATTTTCATGTTAGTATTTCATAGTACCTTAAACTCTTTTTCTTCCTCTGTAAATTTGGAGAAATATGCTGACTTGAAGAGATCACCCAACCTTGTTCTAGAAAGCTTCAACCTCTCAGTGCTTTACAGGATTCCTGAGCTTCCACTTGCAACACCTGCTAGCCATCCCTGAAACTGGATGCAGTTCCATTCATTCATTGATTCATCAGATACTCCTTAAGTCCCTTTTGTGCAGCATGAATTGTATTGTGTGTTAAGGACAATGTCCTAAGAGAAACAAGGTAAGATCTTTGCCACCAAGAGCTCACACTGAGAAGGAAAACAGCTGAATAAGAAAATCATTGACTTAGTTTACAAGTATTTTGTATTTCTTCTGGAGGTACTGTTGTGGACCAAATGATTACCAGCAGTGGCTGCTAGAAGACCAGGTGGCCATGGAATCTCCTGCACTGACCAAGTTGTTCATTTATTTATTTTCAATGAATATTTACTATGTGCCAGGTACTGTGTTAAAAAAATTGTATGTAGAGGGCTGGAAAAGTGGCTCAGTGGTAGAGTGCTTGCCTTGCATGCATGAGGCCCTGGGTTCGATTCCTCAGCACCACATAAGCAGAAAAAGCTAGGAGTGGCACTATGGCTCAAGTGGTAGAGCGCTTGCCTTGAGCTGAAGAACTGAGGGACAGCACCCAGGCCCAGAGTTCAGGCTCCATAACTGGAATAAAAAAAATTGTATATAGAGAATGACTTGTAAAAGATGCAATGACAGAGGTATACACAGGAGATATCATAACCCAGCTAAAGGTAGACACTAGAGGGGTCAACAGGAATTCCTAGAAAAGATGGTGGTTGAACAAAGCCTTGAAGGATAAGTGCAAATTAGCCTGTAAAATAGGAGACAGGAGTGGTATGGGAGTGTCTAGGTAAAGGCCAAAGGGCAAGACTAGATAAAAATAGCCCTTGAAATGAAGAAGAGGGGAAGTATAGGGACTAAAAGCCTATGGCAAGCTCTGCTATTTTCCCAATTAGCTATCTGTCCAAACTCCCCACCCCCATCCACTCCACATACAGTTCTTGATTTCTGAACATCTGGGCTTCAGGGAAAATGTCCTGGCATCCGAGTGTGGCAAGGCTGCAGCCTTCCTTCTGACAACCACAGAATGTCTGTGGTCGTCATAACTCTCTATTACGCACAGTTAGAGATATGTGAATCTGTAAGACAGTGCCCACCTTAAGGTAATGTCAATGAGAGAATACTTGGAATTATACAAAGGATCTACTCCAGAACAGAAGTTCAAGGGAAAGGAGTCACTGCCCTTCCAACAAGTACTTTCTTATGTACAAGAAGGATGGTTTTGTCCTCTCCATTGAAACGATTCATCCTACCCATATTTTTTTATTTAGAGATATTGAGAGAAGCAAGAACCTATCTAACAGAGTTCTAGAATGAACAGGGAAATAATGTGTATCTCATTGGAAAACTTTGGCATCTGTGGGGATAAAGACTTAAAGGAAGTTAACCCTATAGATAGCTGCATAAAGAAAATTACAAACAGGCATCAGAGTTTGTACCAAAAAACTCTAAGGCAAGAACTTGCTTGTGTGTTTCTACAGAACAAGACGAAAGCCAATATGGCTAGAGTGGAATTGGTAAGAGGATGTCAGAGAGATGATGTCAGAGAGGCAACTGGAGGACAGGGATTACACAGGGCCTCGGTGCCTTGGAGGTGCTTCCAAAGCTTGCTTTCATTGAGTCAATAGGAAGCCTTGCCAGGTATTTGAATAAAGGAAGACACAGATTGGGGGTTTTTAAATATTCCTCTCTAGATGTTGAGAGTAGGCTTGTAGAAAGCAAATGAGAGGTCAGGAAAACATCCAGGAGGCAAGACAGAGTGTAGGAAGATGGAGGGGTTGGCAAATGAGGGTGTGGCTTGTGGGGAGGATGAAGGCTGGATGGATTCTGCAGGAGTAGCCAATCAGATTAGACAGAATAGAAACTGTAATGATGGAGAGAGGCAGAGATGAAGAGAGAGATAGAAAGAGAGTCAAGGCTAACATCTTAGCTTGATAGGCCTACTATAACAAAGCTTACCCCAAATTGGTGGCCTACACTACAGAAACTTATCCTAGCAGTTCTGGAGATTCAAAGTCTGAGATCAAGGTGCAGGCGGGGTTGGTTCCTTCTGAGAGCAGTGAGAGAAGATGTGTCCTGGCCTCTCTCCTTGGCAGTGATGGAGGCAAGAAGTTATTTTTTAGAGCAAAAAAAAAGTTTTCATTTTAAGATGTCAGAGTCCAGAATTTGAAAGAGAAGTCTGGCTTGGGAAAACATTTCATCTATAAGACATATATTGTACCATGTATATGTGTAGAGCTCTATGTATATATGTGTAACGTGTGTATATTTATGAGTACTCACTGTTGTAGGTGGTTTTGCATCATGAGATGAGACCACCAAGGAAGTAAGTGCTGACTGAAGGCACAGGACTAAACGCTAGGGAGTCCTGTACTTATAGTGTTAGAAAGAAGAGGTGACTTAGGATCTTTCTGGAAATATTATAATAATTTAATACTGTAGACAATATCCTTTATGAGGATTAAAATAGATACACACAGAACTACAGCATGAGAATACAAGAATACATAGATTTCAGGAACCAAATAAAGTAGAGGGGTTGCTTGAGCAGAGAGAGGGAAATGGGCCTAAAAGGAATAAAAATAAGGGAGGAGACAGAGGTAGAAAGTTATCATGAAATGGAGTATGTAATTAAATATGTTCCTAATACTTGAGTTTCAAAATGAAATACACTAAATACAGATGAAATCAAATAAAATAGGAATACTTGGCTGTTTCTTCCTATTTTCTCTACTATATGGAGTGCCACAGTGAAGAGTAAAACAAAGGCCCACTTTTCTCCACTGTACAATACTGCAGAAGAAACACAGAGCTGTCAAAGCTAGCTCTCTTTTACATTTCTTTTATTGAGAATAGTCACCAAGAAAAGCTCATTATGGCTTCTGACAGTTAGATAGAAATATTTAACTTACTGTGAGAAAGATTAAATACTTACTACTAGTTTTGGAAAAGGAAAGAGTACTTAAGCCAGGTGCTAGTGATCCTAGCTCATGCCTGTAACTCTGGGAGGCTGATTACAGTTCGAAGCCAGCCTGGGCAGGAAAGTCTCTGAGACTTTCCAGGTCTTACAATTTTAGACCATAGAATTAATTTTTCCCAGAGTTGAATACTTTTAGGAGAGTCTGAATTCTTCCCTGGAAAAAATTGTAGGCACTGAGGACGAAATTTATGACTGGCAGTAGACACTGCCAGCAGGTATATGTCACATGTAGGTATTACCAATATCTAATAAATAGCTAAGATGAAAGGGTGCTAACAATGCACCAGCCACTGTTCTGAGCATCTTAACTATATCAAATAGTTTCATTAGCAAAACACACCCATGAAGTAGATACTAGTATTTCCCATATTTCATAGATTAAGAAACTGGGGTACACAGTGAAGATACACTATCCCACTTCCACATCCATGGCAAGGTACAGATGTAGGTACACCGGAGCTTGTGCTCTGAATTTCTGCTGTACTACTCTCCCTGCTGAAAATAATGCACTCCCCCTACAACCCTGAATCACAAGGATAGTAAGAGAGCAGTGTCCCAGAGCAAGGTATGATGTGCAAAGGAAATCTATCATCATCTTATATTCAATAGTTCATTAGTTTCACTCATTGAACTAAACATTAAGTCAAGTACTCAATGAAGACCTGATAAATGTACACCATGAGTCAAATCAGTCATCATGCACTCACTATTGCCAAATGTCTCTCAAACCATAGATAGCAAGAAGCACAGGGAAAGAATACTTAGTTTATGGGATGAAATTGCTTCATGTTTCTAAAAGGTCTTCTCAGATTATGTTTAAGTATAGTTTAATTTTTCTTGGTATAAATTAGATTTTATAACTTAGAGACAATGCAAACTAACAAAGCAAATGAATTAAATTTGTTGAACTGATTTTGAAAAAAATCAATTTTTGTTAAGTGGATATAGGTTTTTTAATTCTAAAAACTACTATAAAGAAAAATTTATACTCAGATTCTGAAATAAAATTTTAATTAATTTGAAAAGTATTTTGATAATTGCAAACTTGAATGAAGACCCCATCATTCATCAAATATTTATTAATAGTATCATATGTCAAGCACATGAAAAGCCACTGTAAGCCACCCTTCCAAGCATTTTAACTATTCCAAACAATTTCATTCATACAACACATTCATGAGATCGATACCAGTAATTTTCCCCACTTCAGAGATAAAGAAATTGAGATACAAAGTGGGGTAATACTACCCCATTTCCATAATCAATAAATGGCAAACTCAGGAATAATATAAAGGTACCCTAGATCCTGTGTTCTGAATCCTTACAGGACTATTCTTGAGGTTTGGGAAGCTGTGGGGGTGCTTAACAAATGATAATACTTACTTAAAAGTGATCAAAGAAATGTAAACTAAAAATACATTGTGTCAGCTGTAATCCTAGCTACTCAGAAGGCTGAGACCTAGAGGATCTCATAAAATTTCAAGCCAGCCTGAGCAGAAAAGTCCACAAGATTCCATCTTCAGATAAACCTGCAAAATGCCAGGCTAGAAATATGGTTCAAGTGGTAGAGCACCATCTGTGAGCAATAAAGCAGAGCGAAAGCTTAAAGCCCTGAATTCAAGCTCCATTATTGACACACACCAAAAACACACAGTGTTACATTCAATGTCAACTTGACAAAAGTTTTTTTAGTTTATGAAGACACCAAAACATTTTTCATATTGATGCTAAGTATAAACTGGCAAGCTTTGAGAAGTATGAAGAGCCTTAAAAATACCTGTATCCTCTGATCAACAAGTTCATTTCTAAAAACTTGTGCCCCCAAATACATAGACATATAAACAGACATGACTGTAAGAATCTACATCACAAGTTATTTATGTTATAAAAATTGGTAGGCTAATAATAAATGGTTAAGTAGTTATTGATATTTTAATAGAATACTAGCTACCTACTAAGAGTTAAGGTGAATATTCAATAAAACAGAAAGATGTGCTCTTTATAGAATATTAAATGAAAGGCAGATATACTAAATCATCCACTTTAATTGAAAAGAGATTGACATGCATACAGAAAAGACCAGAGAGCTAGCTATGCCCTGAGATTCAAATGCCATTTCATTATTTCTGAGTTCTAAACTTTCAAGTAATTAAACTCATTTTCTCCTCTTTTTTTCTTGTATATATTTATACATTTAACATCTAACAAGAAGGAAGTCAAATATTTTATCAAGAAAAACAAAGAATGTAATTCCAAGTGACAAGAACAGAGCTAGAGTTCTGCTGTGGGTAATGAAAGAGATCACCAGAGCCTGTTTCTGGGTCAAGTATGAGGGGAAACTTTTGAAGAAGACGCTGAGTAGAGAAACTGTCTCAACCAAACCAAAGATGATGGCACACAGGTACATGAGCAAGTTCTAGTACTCATTAGACACATAGTCACATTATTTAATACACCTAGAGTGTTTATCTAATTCCCCAAAAAAGAAAAATATTTCCAGAACACGTGTAATTGATTTTCACTTTTCCTGACAGTTCTCCATCATTTATTTAACTTTTTTCATATTCTTTCACAAGATTGTGAAATTTCACAAGATTGTCCTTGCCTCTGCAAGGACAGCAGTGACCTCACTGAAATCTCCACGGCACAGTTTATGTGAGTAAAGCTCCCGAGAAACAGGGATGCTGTGTGGCCCTTCCCAGTGCATGGCATTCAGCAGGCAGCCAACCAACACAAGGGGGAGTCTTTTGGTCCAAGCTCCTACTCCTAAGTCTTTGTGTCTTCTTATGACTTCCTAGTGCTGTTACCTCTTAGAAAATAGATTGTAGTTTCCAAAATAGAATGGACACTTACTTATAGGGGAAAACATTATCTCTGCAATTTATCAAATTCCTTCTTTGAAATCAGATCTGGAGAACTAGAGTCCCTCCACAGAGGATGTAAGAATTCACTCAGAACAGTGTGACACAGGCTTCAAGGGTCCTTGGTGGAGCCACAGAAGCAGCTATCATAAGATCTACGGTGCATGATGAGTCCATCTCTCACTCCTGTGAGTCTAGAAGGGCTCAGGTTCCAATGGTTCAATCCCTACTGACTGACATCTAGAGGTAGATTTCTACTGAACAGACTGACATGGAGGAGTAATGAATGAGGCTAACATTGTTTTGCATAAAACTATGAAATACTAACTACATTGTAGGGTTTTTTTATTTGAAAACTAAAGGACAATTAGGAATACAGTTCTTTATACCTTCAGACCAAAACTCTGACTGAGGCCAGGCAAGCAATGAATTAAGTGGCAGCATGTGTACTGCACATGGAAATGCATTGGTGAACATTACCCAGCAGAGAGGAGGGTTGCAAGCTGGAGAGATAATATTGCATCCAAAGGGGAAGAGGCTGACTCAGTTCCAGGATCCTGCTGTCATATGGGTACAAGCCCAGTTCTGCAAGTTCTTCCATGCGTGTGTGTGTGTGTGTGTGCGCGCGAGCGTGTGTCTGCTTTTCTATTAACTACAGAATTTGAATTATTGGCTCAAAATGTAAAGATAGGCTATGGATATGAGACATTTCATTTAGATACTACTATGTCTGAAAATATTTGGAGCTCCCTTGGAGCTCTGTGTGTGTGTGTGTGTGTGTGTGTGTGCGTGTGTGCGCGCGCACACGCACGCATGCATGCTCGCACTTGAGAGAGAGAGAGAGAGAAAGGAAAGAGAGAGAGACAAGGAGACTTATTGCTACAATAATTACTATGTGGAAACTAAGAACAAAGAGATAAGTCATACGGTGGGAGGGATTTAAAGCACAAAAGTGAACTAATAGAAAAACACAGCAGGATATCTAGCTAAGGGAAGTTGACCAAAAGGATTTGCCAAACACATTAAATTATGCCTGAATTTGCAAATATTTTTCTGTGGTTACACCATTTGTGTTTGCTAATTGGTGCTTATCAAAGTTAGGCTGCTACCTCCCACAGAAATTGGGAGATATGGTGCTTTCTTCTTTGATACTTAAATATCCAAAGGATTGTTCCCAGGTTTTCAAAGAAGAGAAGACATTTCTGGGTCATAAAATCAGCCAGAAGTTTTGAGAAGAAAAAATAAATAAATTTACATCTCAGAGGAAGTGAAGAAGGCATGTACAATTCCAAATTTCTAAAATAAATGCTCTAAGAAAAAGGGAGGTCAGAGGCCTAACAACAGGAAGAAGTCTCCAAAGTTCAGTCAAGCTGAGGAAATGTTGTTAAGATTGTCTCAGTCATAAAGTAGGGTCAATATCAATAAATTCTCCAAACTTTTATATGAGCAGGCCAGTTTTAAAGAGATACAAATTCTGGACATTTTCAACCTAAGTGACAGCTGAAAATGTCCAAAATTGATGTTTCTTGAGAATTTGAAGTAATACACCAGGAAGCCCTAGTCTGGCAGTAATGGAAGCCTGGTAGAAACTGTATTCATTTGAGAAGGAGCCTCCATGCTGCCCTGTTTTCTCTGCCACCCTTTCTACACCAGGGTGTCTGCCTGCCTTGGTCTCTGCTGACAGGAGCTTATAAACACACCAGTATCACTGACAGTTCTGCAACCTTGGACAATTTATTTGACCACCTTGAACTTTTGTCTTTTCCCCTGTAAATAGGACCAATAAACATACCAAATGACATGATACGAGAAATAAACTTATCTATGGATACCACCCAGCACAGTGCCTGCCATAGATTAATCACTCAGTATCTGATGGCTACAGCTAGTTGTTGTTAGGAAACTAGTTTCAGCTGTTTTTCACCTGTGCTATATCACTCGTACAGAATAAGGAAAATATCATGACATCAGTGTCTACAAAATACATGGAGAAGTAAAAGAAAAGTAAGTTTAAAAAGAGTTAAGGCTTCGGGGCTGGGAAGGTGGCTCAGTGGTAGAGCGCTTGCCTTGCATGCCTGAGGCCCTGGGTTCGATTCCTCAGCGCCACATAAGCAAAAAGAAAAAAGCCGGAAGTGGCGCTGTGGCTCAAGTGGTAGAGCGCTGGCCTTGAGATGAAGAGCTGAGGGACAGTGCCCAGGCCCAGAGTTCCGGCCCCACGACCAGACCCCCCCAAAAAAAGAGTTAAGGCTTCAATCTATCAGAACAGAAGAAACCAGCCATGAGGCAGTAACTACTTTTCAGAAGCCCTATGCCTTATCCCCCCAATTTCCCCCAATTTCTTGCCAATTTTCTTTATTCCTGTCCCTTCCAATTAAAGTATCTTCCCACGTGGACCTTACATCTTCAGGGTGTTTACTTAACCCAAGAATGCAAGGCACGTTTAATAATTAGGATCCTTGCAATGTACTTTCTCATATGAATTACTAGTAGAATTTTAATCAATTCCCCACTCTCCCAAAAACCCTCGCATAGGAGCTTATTGGCTTTTCAGAAATCCTATGCAAATTCTCCCCCAAAAAGGTTTTGCTTTGTTTGTGTCTTAGTAGTTCTGTTCTTAGAACTATGCTATGTTCGGAGTGTCTTCACAGAAGTGGTCTGTTTTATCATCCAATGAGCTCTGCCTCCTTGTGGATGTGACACTCCAGTGGAAGGAAGCCAGGAGCCTATAGTAGCGATCCTGGGGAAACTTCAAGCAGCTGGGGTCATGTAATTTAAAACCTCTGAAAAGTGTGCTGTGGTGCTGTGGTCTGTGCACAGCACTAGTGCAACATGAGGACTGGTTGCAGCTGGCTCTCCAGAGGACGCGATTGCCTACTGAAGGAGGGAGAAGACTGAGAGGCAAACCTGGGTGCAGCCCGAAAGGTCCAGATAGATGAGCTTGTGGCATCCATTCCCTAAGTTCAGGTACCGTAAACCTTTGTCTGTGAACTTGCGGCAATAAGCCAAGCTGAGATTCTGTAAGTTTTGGAAGTTCCTGAAAAGGCAGGGCGAGAGAAGAGAAGAAGGAAAATGAATACACTTCAGCTTTTCTCACATCTTTCTTCAGCCACTACAATATAGAGAACTAAAACGGTACATTAATCTTGTCTCCTCGCAGTCTCAAGTTTAACTTCATTGTTAACTCTCATGTCGATCCTTAAAGGAGACTTTACTAAATTATTAGAGAATGCATAATTACATATGAAGAGGAAAAAAGTAAAGAACATTGGCTAGACACTTTGAAAAGATGACTGGGATAAAGCTTTTCTGGTTTTGCATTTTACTTTTTGGCAGGGGTTGGGTTTGCATGCATATTGTTTGGAAGTTAGTTTTTGAAACCGAAGTTGTTTACTTTATTGTTGTTTTTAGGTTTTATCTTTGGAACAGTAAACTAATGTGCAAAATGTTGAGAAAGACCTTCTGTAAGCACTTAATTGGATATTAACTGTCTCATGAGCATAAGGATTTAGAATTAAAAGAAGGGAAAATTGAACAGAACAGGCTCCTAACATGGTTCAGATAAACAAATAGTTTAATGAGCCAAAATTTAAACATGCACGATTTTGTAAGTAATGACTTCATTATTGTAGTAAAGATTTTTAAAAAGCACTGGTGTACAATGCTTAACACGGTTCAGAGGAACCATTTAAAAATGAGTGAGCTACATAGCAGAACAAAACTCCATAGAGGCTATCAATCTCACTGGAGTTGAAAAGATGAAATATGGCACTACCACAATGACAAAAGTGAGAACGTCTAGGAAAAAAGTGGGGGAACTAGGGTGTGTCCATGCTATTGTGCAAGGGCTGGCATTTGCAGAATACAAGCCCTCCTAAGACTAGTTTATTTAAAAAGTGCAAAGACTCCCTACTACCACCCACTCTGGTAATGGAATTAACAACAAGTTCTTGGTTTGTGATTTGCAATAGCTTAACAGCAAATGAGAAAACAAGAAGAATAAGAAGTGGGGAGAGGGTGTTTCTCTTCCTCTTAAATTGCAGAAATTAAGTTTAATACGGTTTACCTCCACATAAGTGGGAAATAAGATATGCAAGCATTGACCATTAATTAGATGTGAGAAATGTGTCTATGGTTCCAGTTCCACATTTAGAGCATTCATTTGGATTCAGAGCATACATTCCATTTCCTGGGAATAGCTGTGTACAGGAGATTGCACAGCAGAGAGAGAAGCCTTTAGATGGTAGTGGGAGTTGGGGCAGGCAGGGCTGGGAAGGAGGCACAGATCTCACATCCCCAAAACATGCCCCTCTCCCACATAGACCAATTATAATATGAACAGAATGTACCCGTGACTTATGTGGAAAAGTGGCTACTACGACTTCTAATTTTCACCTAGATGTGTCAGAGCTTAGCAAAAATAGAATTCTATCCCCTCCAAAGAGCTCCCCAGTGGAGTTTTGGAGGTTTGGGAAATCCTTTCTCTTCCTCTCTCCTTTGAGTTTACCCCAGGATTCAACAGTGTGAAGAATAATTTTCTTGGGCTATGATTGTCATTTGTTTGGAGAAAGTAGAAATAAGGTAGGCAGCACAATACAATGGAAAATATACAAGGTTTTGGAATCTGACCAAATTGGATTCACATTCTGACACTGCAGCTTCCCTTAAGTTTTATAGATGGTTTCCCCAGATGTTAAGTGGAGATAACAATATCATCATTTTCTTTCAACCCTAACCAGTGGAGAGACTTCCAGCTTTCCTAACCCTCAGTTCTCTCATTTGTCACATGGATGTAGTACACATAATAATAGCATTATTTTGAGGGAGATTTTTACCAGTAAAATTAGCGGGAAGTTTAAGAAGGTTAAGAACATATGCATTATTATTATAATTGCTAGTATCATCCCAGACAATCACAACACATTGCTTCTAGGGAGTTTGTTGTCTTCTTCTGTTTAATGGATTGGATACTTTTTGACAAGAGTGCTACATATGAATGATTTCAAGAGTTTGGGAGACATCACATTGAGTCTATACCCTGACCTAAATCTATCATTCCATTTCTTTAAATCCACATGATGAGTGGATAAATACCACAAGGGAAACTGATTAAGGAGCTTGAACTTTTCTTTTTTAATATCATCACTTTTGTGGTGAAGTCTAGAGATATTTTCTTAGCATAATGTTTTTTGTTAACATATGGTTTTAAATGCATACAATAAAATAATTACAAAGGTAGCTGATTATACTGAAATATATAATCAGCTTATTATTATACTTACTATATTCTGAAATACTTATTATACTCTTATGGGAAGTAATGACAATTATTAATGATATTTTAAATATACAGTACAACTATAATGTGATAAGAATGCATTTGTGACTTATACATTTCACCCACATACTTAGTTGTGGGTGAAAAGATCTTAAGAGCTGCTAGTATTATCCTGATTAATAACCATATTCCAAGCTAGAGTTTAGTGAAAATAGAGGGTTTTTTTCTCATCAAAATGCATGGATCTGGGCTGGGAAGTTGCTCAGTGGAAGAGTGCTTGCCTTGCATGCATGAGGCTCTGGGTTCGATTCCTCCACACTACATAAGCAGAAAAAGCCGCAAGTGGTGCTATGGCTCAAGTGGTAGAGTGCTAGCCTTGAGCTGAAGAGCTGAGGGACAGCGCCTAGGCCCAGAGTTCAGCCTCATGACGGCCAAAAAAAAAAAAAAAAAAAGCATAGATCCCCTGAATTACATCCCTAGTCCTGATAGAGAATCTATTGGAAACAGGTTAAGAGCCTCTGGTTGTTTATTAGACTAAATGACTCCTGCATTGAGCTCTGGATGCTCCCTTCAAAGTAGAATCTTGTGGGAAATAATCTTGAGTTTGAAACAAAGCACTGGAAATCCTGAGTGAACTTTTAGGCCTTTCTAGGGATGTATGGTAGAGCAAACTTAAAGCTGCTTGAGTTGGGAAAAATGTCAGTTAACAATGAAATCACACTTGGAAATTTTATATAATACTGATTCTTATAACATCTGGCAAATAAATGTTTCCTACATGAGTAAGATCTGGTTCATCATTTCCCAGCACAGAGACCTCTTGATAATTCTAATTCCACTTCGAGGCAACATGTTTATATTTATCTATTCTTAATTATTTGGTAACTTACTGAGGGATGAGTTCTCTATATTTATTTCTCTGCTACTACTATAATCTTAAAGAAATTATAATCCTTGTAGAAACCACAGAGATTTTTGTCCCTTTATTTTGGCTTTGTTTCCATTGGAGAATTGAGGTATTCTGGGTTTGATCTCTATAGTAACCCCTCTTAAAAATTATCAAGACAGCCAGGCATGGGCTCACACTTTTAATCCTAGCCATTCAGGAGGCTGAAGATCTGAGGCTCACAGTTCAAAGCCAGCAAGGGCAAGGAAGTCTATGAGACTCTTTTTTTTTTTTTTTTTTTTTTGTCGGTCGTGGGGCTTGAACTCTGGGCCTGGGCGCTGTCCCTCAGCTCTTCAGCTCAAGGCGAGCGCTCTACCACTTGAGCTACAGCGCCACTTCCGGTTTTTTTCTGGTGGTTTATTGGAGATAGGAGTCTCACGGTCTTTCCTGCCCGGGCTGGCTTTGAACCGCGATCCTCAGATCTCAGCCTCCTGAGTAGCTAGGATTACAGGCGTGAGCCACCAGCGCCCGGCGTCTATGAGACTCTTATATGCAATATACTACTAAAATAAATAAATAAATAAGCAGGAAGTGGAGCTATGACTCAAGTGGTAGAGTGCTAGCCTTAAGCAAAAGAAGCTCAGAACAGTGTCCAAACCCTGAATTCAGGCCTCTGGACTTGGAGGGGAGGAGAAGAAATCACCAAAACAAAGCAAAGTCTGTTGAAAAAGGCAGGGGGGATTTGCATGTACATTCTTTTGAGTTGAGTATTTGGCTCTTCAGTTTAAAGATAAAGTTTCAAGAAGTAGGATTCTGCAGAAAATCTAAACAGAGTGAAGTGGTCTCATTTGCAGGGTGAACTTGAGATTTCTCATTTAACAAAACAGCTGTTTCAAAATAAGCTACACCATCTGCCCAATTTGATGGACACTGGAGGATTGTGCGACGTGATAGTGCCTGATAATGATTTCCAAACCACCTTAGAGTCAATTCAACTATATGAAAAATAATTAGACACTAATCCACTACAGTAAATTAGGCTCCATTAAAGAACAAGAATCAAGTTGGACACTGGTGCAGGCTACAGTTTCCCCTACTCAGGAAGCTAGGTAGGAGGATCTGGGGAGCTCGGCAATTGAAGCACCAGCACAGGCAACATGCCAAAATCCTCTCTTTAAAAAAAAAGGATCAGGGCTGGGAAGATGGCTCAGTGGTAGAGCGCTTGCCTTGCATGCCTGAGGCCCTGGGTTCGATTCCTCAGCACCACATAAGCAAAAAGAAAAAAGCCAGAAGTAGCGCTGTGGCTCAAGTGGTAGAGCGCTAGCCTTGAGCTGAAGAGCTGAGGGACAGCGCCCAGGCCCAGAGTTCAAGCCCCATGACCGGACCCAAAAAAAAAAAAAAAAGGATCATAATAATTTTATTTCCAACTCTATGTACAGAAGATCTCACATAATGCATTTGAGCAAAACACGGTGAACACAAAAATGAATATTGCTGTTAAAAGCACAGAAAGGAGATATCTCCCTGACTTCTGGCAGACCATAGGATTTGAAGTGTGAATGGTTTGGAATTGCAGAAAGACCTACTAGTTGCAGAGATACCAAGTATGTAGTGAATAGATAACCTTGGTGTAAGAGCTTCTCTTGGGAAACCTGGCCGGGTAGGGACACTACAGGAAGACTAGAAACAATAAGAAGATAGTTCCAGGCTGATGCTTCTTGTGGCTTGAAGCAGAGCAATTGAAGGGAAGAAAGACCGGAGGCAGAACTGGCAGGATGTTGTGCCACATAAGGAACCGATAGTGTTACCTAGTTGGTGGCACAGGAATAACTAGAAAGTGTTTACATTCAGGAAATAATTTCCTGGAGTGGGCATGAGCTGTGGGCAGCCCTCCTTTGCAGTTTTAGGACATTAACCAAGCCCCCAAAGAAGAAGAAGAAAAAACTTTCCAATAAAAAGATGTCAAGGGGGTAACAATGCTTGATAGGAAATATATACATAACCTTCCTCATATAACTGTAACCCCTCTGTATCTTTACAATAAAATATATTTTTAAGAAAGCTGTCAAATTAATGTTGTCAAGAAGGGCAAACAAATTACATTTTTCTTCTGGCAGCTGATTGCTTTGGAAAGAAGTACTAAGGTTAATGAAGAGGAATAACAGCGCAACAACCAACATTTCTCTGGTTGTTTATAATGGAACAGTTTTGCACACTCAACTGTTTGAAACAGTGGAAAACAGAGAAAAATAGAACCATTATGAAGTATATTTTTGTCATAGATAAGTCATTGTACAATTTTTCCATAGGACAAAAAAAATCAGTATCAAGAGGGATTTATTCTGAAAGTTCTTTCACTGGCAAGATGTAGAAGTTAAAACCAAAACCAGATGTCTATATGTGGTCTGACTGTCCTATCTGCTGCCTACTAAAAGTATAATAACTTCATTGGTGTCCCTAAAAAGTTATGTATAGCTAAAGTAGTACACTAATTTCCTTTGAGAAAGTATGATCGGAAATATATATATTAAGTTAAAAACTAATGTGTCATAAACTACTCTAAAACACTTATCTTGTGAAATTATATTTCTATATATGTTTTCAATAAGATTCTTTCTATATATACTATTATCTATTATATATAGGTACTATATATGGTATTATATGACTAATATTATTAAACTATTCTACCAATAAATCTCAATAAATTCTAAAAAGTAAAAATATTTAGATATAAAGAGATTCATAAACATATATACATAATAATATGTTTGGCATGAACTGTCCAAAAAATGTTTTGAACAAGATTCTATATGGCAGATGATCAGAAGACCTTCAGGAATCACCAAAAGGGTCCTGAGGACTCTCAGGAGCCTCCTCCTACAGTGCTGTCTTTGGGACTAACTTATACTAGCTCATGAGTTCAACTTTTTTTTGTGCCAGTCCTGGGGCTTAAAGTCTAGGCTTGGGCACTGTCCCTGAGCTCCTTAGCTCAAGACTAGCATTCTACTACTTGAGCCACAGTTCCACTTGCAACTTTTTCTGAGATTTATTGGAGATAAGAGTCTCATGAACTTCTTATCCAGGCTGGCTTGAATCGCAATGCTCAGATCTCAGCCTCTTGAGTAGCTAGAAAGTACAGACATGAGCCACCAGTGCCTGGCGAGTTCAACTGTGATCACCTCCTCCCAAGTCTTCCTTAAATGACCCCATGCTTGTAGCTTCAAACTGCCTACAGTGGGACTATTTATATTATAGAAATAAGTAAACCTCATTAATCAGAGCCTCTCTCTCCACATTAGCTCAGTGAGTTAATAAATATCTACCATAATAACTGATAAAGGAAAGGCAATATGTTAATGCAAAAGCATACTCAAAATGACAAGAGAGAAGATGGCAGCTTTGAAGGACAGAAACTGAATTTGATCTTAAAAGATGAGGGCAGATTTTTTGAGATAGACCCTGTATAAATAAATAGAAGCATTAAAAATAATTCAAGAATTTATGTTTGAGGGCTGGGAAGGTGGCTCAGTGGTAAGAGTGCTTGCCTTGCATGCATGAGGCCCTGGGTTCGATTCCTCAGCCACACATAAGTAGAAAAAGGCAGAAGTGGCTCAAGTGGTAGAGTGCTAGCCTTGAGCTGAAGAGCTGAGGGACAGCGCCCAGGCCCAGAGTTCAGGCCCCACGACCGACGAAAAAAAAAAAAGAATTTATGTTTGAAAGTTTCACCATGTTCTAGGAAAAATTAATTGAAAGAATATATTAAACACAGAAAATGTCGTTTTCAGAGAAAAGAAAGTTTTGCAAACATCTTGGCAGTAAAAAAGAAGCAAGAAGACATGGTGATTTTACTTTCATTTGGTCTGAAATTTACAGGGCAAGACTTGTAGACTTTTTAAAGATACACTAAGAGAAGGTAGCAGTTACTTTCAGAATCAATGGCTGCAAATCTAACACCTTTTCCTAAAATAAGAGCTTCAGTCTGGGAAATGGTGGCTCACGCCTGCAATCCTAGCTACTCGGGAGGCTGAGATCTAAGGACTGCAGTTCAAAGCTAGCTAGGGCAGGAATTCCATAAGACTCCCTCCAATTAACCACTAGAAAATCAGAAGGGGAGCTGTGGTTCAAAGCGCTAGAGTGCTAGTCTTAAGCAAAAGAGCTCAGGGACAGCACCCAGGCTGAGTTCAAGCTCCATGATTGACAAAAAAAAAAAAATTGCAGAATAAAGAAATTGTGAGGACTACTGGTTTTTTTCTTTTTTTTGGGGGGGGGGGTTGTTTTTATTTGTCTCATCGTGGGACCTGAACTCTGGGCCTGGGCGCTGTCCCTCAGCTCTTCAGCTCAAAGCTAGCGCTCTACCACTTGAGCCACAGCGCCACTTCTGGCTTTTTTCTTTTTGCTTATGTGGTGCTGAGGAATCGAACCCAGGGCTTCATGCATGCAAGGCAAGCGCTCTACCACTGAGCCACCTTCCCAGCCCAGGGAGGATTGGGTGGGGGGCCGGGGGGGGGGGGGGAGGGGGATGGGAAGTGATGGGAAGGGGAAACAAAGGAGGAGGCTACAATGCTTGATAAGAAATGTACTCATTATCTTGCCCATGTAATTGTAACCCCTCTGTACGGTGCTTTTACAATAAAAAAAAGAAATTGTGAGGAAAAAGAAACTCTAAAGAATAGCCTAATCTACTTAGTATTACACAATCTTACAAATTATTACGATATTTAAATACAAACACTAAAAATCAATATTAAAAAGAAAATTCTATAATCAACCAAAATCATGATGATTGAGTGATATAGTAAAGGGGAGGTAAAAGTAGAAGAATTCCAAAGAAAAATAAGTAAATCTGAGACATTTTGTCTAATTCAGAGAGAATCAAAAGTTGCTGCATCATCCTGTCGTTAATAATTAGAAAAACAAAAATCATAACCAGGCAATAGTAGACTCACATATGTAATCCTAGCTACCCAAAAAGACTGAGATCTGAGGATTATGATTATGACTCTTATCTTCAAGTAGCCACCAAAAAGCTTGAAATGGAGTTGGGGCTCAAGTGGCAGAGCACCAACCTTGAGCAAAATAACTCAGAGACAGTGCCAAGGCCCTAAATTCAAGTCCCAGGACACTTCATACACACACACACACACACACACACACACACACACATAAATCATACAAATAGACTTGGAGTGGTTCTTCATGCCAGTAATCCTAGCATTTGAGAGTAGAACAGAAGGAATGAGTTCAGAACCAGCCTGGAATACACAGCAAAATCATATCTCAAAAAAATTAGATACACATTAGATAATTAGATATCCATTAGATATATACATTTACATATATATGACATATACGTATAAACAATTAGATATACATTAGAAAATTAGAATATATGATAGAATGTGTACATCCTTTTAAAATACCCCTTACAAAAGTCAACAACGTAGTTCCTATCCCAAAAGTTCCTATACCAAAAAAGAATTACTGACTGTATCATAATAATAAAACAAAGGCCAAGCACAATAGCTCATTTCTGTAATCCCAGCTACTCAAGAGGCAAAGATGGAAAAGAATGTAATTTGAAGCTAACCCTGAACAAAAAGTAAGACCTTATCTCAATCAACAAGTCAAGATGTGGTAGCATGTTATCCCAGCCATGTGGCAAACCATAGGACTGAGGTGTCCCCTGGCAAAAAGCAAAATCTTGTCTGAAAAATAGCCTAAAGCATAAAGGGCTGCAACTATGGCCTAACTGACTTAATCAGCAAGTGCAAGATCCTGAATTGAAGCCATGGCACCATCAAAAAATAGATCATATAAATAAAAGCCAGATGACTAAAATGTAAGACTGCACACTCAATTGTAACAAGAAATTGTTCTTGTTCTTGTTATTTTTAAACAGCCCACTTCTAAAGGCAGAGAGTAAAAGTATTATAGAAGTATGCTCTATGCTACATAGAAAAGATAAAACAAAACCTAGTAAAATAAAGGAATACACAAAGCTACTGCACAAAAGCAAGGAAAGAAAAGGTGAGTATACCATAAAACCAGAACTTCAACCAGGAAAAAGGATACCTGCTTTTTGTTTTGTTTTGCTTTGTTTTTTGCTGGTCCTGGGGCTTGAGCTCAGGGCCTGGGCACTGTCCCTGAGCGTGTTTATTCTCAAGGCTAGTGTTCTACCACTTGAGCTACAGCTCCACTTCTGGCTTTTTCTGAGTAGTTTATTATAGATAAGAGTTTCACATATGTTTCTTCCCCCATGATCCTCAGATCTCAGCCTCCTGAATACTGCCCAGCATAAGATACCATTTTATATAACAAACAATATAATCTATTTTGAAACATGATACTTACTAATCTTTATTAAAATGACAACAAAATAAATTATAAGTTTGATTATAAGTGGAAATTAACATATCACTATTATACTGAGATTTCTACACGTTTTATGTATATACACACAGATTTTGTTCTCTAAAAAAAAAACCTTTGTTTTAAACATTCATGATTTGCTAACTTAATTATAGACTAGTCCATGATGACATTTGAATAAGTTCCAAAAAGTAGAAATAATTCAGTCCGCATTTCTTGACTATAATACATAATTAAAAACAGAAGCTCAAAGAAACATCCACCAGTTAAAACCAAAAATTCTCCTCTACAAATTATTGGTCAAAGAAGAAAGAAAATTATAAACTAGTCTGTTTAGAAATAAAAATGCTTCTTACTAAATAGTATAAGCTTTCCAAAATTTCTATTTAGAAATATTTTCATAGCCTTAATTTTTTAAGAGGGAAGAAATCAATTGTTCAAATGAAAAGTTTTAAAAGATACCTTAATATACTAAACTCCAAAAATTACTACTTAGAAAATATGAGAAAATATAATTTAAAAAGCTACCATTCATGATAATTTAAAAGAACCCAAAGACGAACTTTACAAAAATTATTTCTATGAATAAAACAAAATTTCAGAGTGGTTTAAGTACTTCAAAAACCTTAAAACCTATTATATTTCTAATAAGGAAATTACATATTGTCACATAAATCAGTTTCTTTTTTATCTTTAATATTAGAGTATCAAGAAATATAACAAGCTGCTCTCCAAAAATTGCAAGGAAATGTAAGTTTACAACAAAAATTCGTATTTTATAGTCTTATTGATACAAAGGTTATATAGTATACACTAAACAATATCTTTTATTATAAATTTCTTATGGAAAATTTCCACACAATGCTTTCATTGAAGTTTTCGGGCCAACAGTTAAGTAGAGGGTTGAGTAGAGTTCCATATGAATTACATTATACTCATTTATTCATCAATGACACTCACATTAATGAGTTAGGCAAAGACATATGTCCAGATTTCACCCATCCATTAGTGACATGAGTGTCTTCTTTGTTGGATCAGATAATAATTTTAAAGTATTAAAAATATTTCCTCAGCTTTGTGAATTATTCACAATATTGTGGCTATAGACATGAGACTCTTTTGTGTTTGATCGCTTTATTGCTTGCCTTTATTCTTGCCTTTTCCATCACTTTCTCAAGTCTAAAAAATAAATCAAACTTGGATTAGTAATGTTGGCCATTTTCCATGGGGAGGAATACTCCCAATAGGCCAATTGGCCTATTCTATGCTACAAACAAGAGGCCACTGAGCACAGAACTGGGAAGGACTGTACAACAGCACTCCATGCTGAAACCTTATAACTATGAGTACACAGAAGAAGGAACTTGCAGAGAAATATTAGAAAGAGATATATTTCTTTGTATAAGAATTTTAGCTGTATATGAAAGAATTACATGGCACTTGATAGAAGAGTTAATTTAAAAAAGATTAATTAATAAATAATTCCAGAAAATTCATTAGCTTTTTAACAATTTAAGTTCAGATCATTGCTTCAATGATCACTAACATAACTTCTATGTGTGTTATTTATTTGTTAAAAATACAAGAAAAATAAGTGAATATTGAATGCCTAGCAGGTTGAAAATTGTACTTTAAAGTATCAGAAGCTGCCAGTGGCTCATGACTGTAATCATATCTATTAGGGAGACTAGATCTGAGGACTGTGATTCAAAGCTAGCCCACACAGGAAAGTCTGTGAGATTCTTATCTTCAATTAACCACCAAAAAAAATGGGAAGTGGAGCTGTGGCTCAAAAGGTAGAGTGCTAGCTTTGATCATAAAAGCTCTGGGATAGCACTTAGATGCTAGTTCAAGCCCCAAGTCTGGTATACACACACAAACAAACAAAGAAGTATCAGAAATTTTAAATAGATAGATTATATAGGTACAAATGAATAAAACATGGTAGTTCAATTAATAGGATGAGTAGAAAATATAGCACTATTTTGTGAGGTTTGCTAATTTGAAAAAAAACTAGTTAAAAGATAAAGGGATAGTAGGAGAAAAAGGAGAGGGGGGAACAATGCTTGACAGGAAATATACTCATGTAACTGTAACCCCTCTGTACATCACCTTTACAATAACAAAATTTTTAAAAAGAAAACTACCAACCAGAACTTTAAGCTTTTCAAATGTCTCAGTATTATTTTCAAGCAATCTAAAAAAGTTATAGTCTCAAAATACTTGAGCCTTTCACTATGGTTTGAGAAATGCTTTCCCAGTGTGAAATTTGAATATGTCCAGTCTGATGGGATGTTCTTCATGATGAGTCTCTCAACAGTCAAAATAAAGAATAATTAAGTGACATAAATTAATAAGTCTGAATATTCTTCCAACTCTTATGTTGTGTGCCTTCCCAGAGGAGGTGCTAGGGAGAGGCAAGCCTCATGCCCAGGGATGTCAGAAGTTCATAAAGTCAGAAGCTAACAGTGTCAAACTCCCTGAGGGCAGGGGCAGGTGGGTGGATCTCAATAGGCAGCCACAGCTTGGCAGCATGGAATTTGGGATTGTGGTGCTCATTTACATCTCGAGGTTCTGACATGGGAGGAGATCCCACACACAAGACTGGAATTTAGGGGCCAGGCCCAAATGCCCAGGAAGGAGGACCAGAAAGAGACAGGCAAAGTTTAACTCAAGTTAGCGGGTACATTAACAAAAGAATGCCAAAACATTACTCAAGGTAGAAGACCAAGGATCAATGAAGGAGAGTGCAAGTGCCATCAGCTTGGGGACTTAAAAGCAGCAGCCTCCTTATAGAATAGAGGTGCCACACCATGGTGGGATGTTGATAAAAAGGAGAGTACAAGCCAGAATCTAGGGAACAATTATTTTTAGTATAATACAAAATAACACGTGTTACCTGGGCAGAAGTCGCATCGTCTTGTTGGTGATAGTTGTGTTTGATAGATTGAGATACAGAACCCCAGGGCAGCCCTCGGAAATGTGTTTCATTGACTCATCCTAAATGAAAAACAAACAAACAACAACAGAAAGAAAATGATTTGAAAGCTCTTAACAAACCTAACAAGCTTCACAAGTTCTCTTTTATCTAGCATCTCTTTTCCTGCCCACAAACAATTAAACAAAGATATGCATGATCTGGTCTCTTTATATTCTTAGGTATTAGTTGAAATCAAAGTAGAAGCTAGTGGTTTTGCTTGAGGTTTCATTATTCCTCCCTTGGGAAAGAATGTCTCATTCCATCACCACGACTGTTTTTCTTTTTTTCTTTCTTCCTTTTTTTTTTTTGCCATTTCCTGGGGCTTGGGCACTGTACCTGAGCATTTGTGATTAAGGCTACCGCTCTACCACTTGGGTCACAGTTCCACTTTTGGTGTTTAATTGGAAATAAGAGTGTTATAGACTTTTCTGCTGGGACTGCCTTTGATCCATGATCTCCAGATATCTGTCTCCTGAGTAGCTAGGATTATAAACTTCAGTTACGAGCACTCAACACTGAAAATTCCACTTTGTGACAAGAAACTTGAGTACAAGCATCACTCTCACTCTTGACTCTCCAGACACAGGAAAGTGGTTAAAAACTCACCCATTTTAAAATCTGCTAAAATGATCCTGAAAAATAGGAACAGTAAATGCTCTCAACAACTGGACTCAGCTAAAAGTGAGTCCATGTTCATGCGCAGATACGTATCTGAATGTGACTAATTCTGTGGCTGTGGTACTAAATACAGTAAAACAACTGAAGAGATTTTCAACAAATTTATAAGTGTGAAATAACTTGAAGTAAAATACAGGCAACATACAAGTTGGGCATGAAATTCAGTGTTGAGATTAGGGCAGGGGAAATCTCAGTTTCAAGTAAACTTCCCCAAGGGGACTGAAACTACCGAGGCAAGAGAATGATGTGACTGAATGAGAGAGAACAATAATTTAAAACACTGACCCTAGCCTGTGCTCATGCCTGAATCCTAGCTACTCATGAGGCTGAGATCTAAAGATTGAAGTTCGAAGTTAGTCCAGGCAAGAAAATCCATGAGATTCTTAGCTCCAATAAACTACTCAGAAAAGGCCAATAGTGGCACTGTGGTTCAAGTGGTAAAGCAATAGCCTTGCACTAAAATGGGGCCTAGGGACAGCACCCAAGCCCTGAGATGAAGCCCCAGGACTGGAACAACAATTTTTAAAAATCCTAAATTAAAAATTTTAAGATCTAAGAATTTCAAATGTCGATTCCAATGAACTGCCTCTCACACAGATAAAACAGTGTAAGAGCAGATTTTTATTTATTTAATGATGGTTGGTGCATTTCCTCACATATACCAATAGATCAGCCTATTTAAAATATTTGTGGCTCATGTAATATTTGGCACTACTCTATTAGTCCTGGAAAGAATAGGCCATTGCAGATATCTCTATAGAAAACTTAAATCATTACAAGGCTTGGAGATGAAGTTTGGAGAATTCGATAACATCACTAGAATGGCAAAAGTTGACTTTCAAGAGTATCCCTTCCTGGGCTGGGAAGGTGGCTCAGTGGCAGAGTGCTTGCTTTGCATGCATGAAGCCCTGGGTTCAATTCCTAAGCACTAAATAAACAGAAAAAGCTGGAAGTGGTGCTGTGGCTCAAGTGGTAGAGTGCTAGCCTTGAGCTGAAGAGCTGAGGGACAGCGCCCAGGCCCAGAGTTCAGACCCATGACCGACATTAAAAAAAAAAAAAAAAAAAAAAAAGAGTGTCCCTTCCTATTCCACTACTATGGATGTTCAAAGTAACAAAATCTAGGAATCAGTGCATCTGTCACACTCAGGCAGGAATTGGGTGATTTATAAGGCAGCAAATCTTAAAGGGGACATATGTTTCTATTTTAAATCTGCAATTCTCTGCATTCTGCTATGGGAAAGGTTCTACATGCTGATGCTGAATAAGTAGCGCAGGCCTTTATGGATCATGATGATCCTGCCACTGCATTCATACTGTTAGAAAGTTTTGAAGACATTCTATCACCAAATATAGGAGTTGAATATATATAGATAAAGTATGTGCAGTACAATTTTCCTGCAAATGGAGAGAACTTAATATGTGCCCCATACTTACACAAAACCTGTCATCAAAAATGTTCAGCATGTCAATTTTTGTGCAGTTGTAAAATACGTTGGTGAGGACATGAGTGAGATGGGGTATAGAGAGGAGAGGAACCTGGCTTCCCCATGCTTGGAGAGGCCACAGGGAAGACGAGTCAGGAAAAGGACAGAGTGCCATAGATAAATCTGACTTTCCCTTAGCTGAGGAAGCCATCCATTCTCTGAATTTTCCTGTATTGAGGAACTTTGACATTCAGACAAATTTAGACAATGCCCATTCTCAGTCTTTAAAAGGGCTAAAGATTTGATCTCTAAATGTTTGAACACATCCATGCAAAAAAAAATTCTGTTTTTAAGTATGTCTACATTGCAGAATGGCTTATGAATTCATCCACTATGTATAGCACTTGAATTCTTCTGAATGTAATACATTTCATATAACAAACAAGTTTCGATATCAAAGCCCTTTGATGAATATTACCCAACTTCTTAAATATAAGCCTGTCGCCCAGGATATGTCTCAAAGGAAAATACAATAGCAAATGTGGCTACATAAAATTACTAACTCTTTATAGCTTCTAAAATTGGACAAAACTTTGATGTTGACAAATTCAATGCAGATGGCATTGCTTTGACTTTCTTACTAGGAAGCCAACTTTAAATAATATGTTTAATTCACAAATAGAACCAAAGCTCCCCAAGGGCA
Organism: Dipodomys spectabilis; assembly: GCF_019054845.1. Lineage (NCBI taxonomy): Eukaryota > Metazoa > Chordata > Mammalia > Rodentia > Heteromyidae > Dipodomys > Dipodomys spectabilis. The sequence goes on from NW_024870766.1 coordinate 15,192,745, forward strand.
AGAACCAAACATTTACTCATTTTAAAATTCCTTCTGAAGCCAGGTGCTAGTGGCTCACACCTGTAATCCTAGCTAATCAGGAGGCTGAATCTGTGGATCACCTTCAAAGCCAGCTCATGCAAAAAAGTCCCCGTGAGACTCACATCTCCAATAAACCACTCAAAATCCAGAAATGGAACTGTGGGTCAAGTGGCAGAGCACTAGGCTTGAGCATAAAGAGGCTCAGGGACAGTGTCCAGGCCCTGAGTTCAAGCCCCGGGACTGGCAAGGGCGGCGGGGGCGGGGGAGCAGAGAGAGAGACAGAGAGACAGAGATAGATTAAAATTCCTTCTAACGCCTAACAGAGTATCTTTAGCGTATTAGGTTCTAAAAATACATCTGATACCTTCATTATAACCACAGGCAGACATCTGGAGAGCATGGTGGCAAAGATTGAAATTTCTCTTAATGAAGGATCTCATGTTCATCTTGCTGGTGAAAAAGTACAAAACTAGAGAAAGTAGAACATGTATTCTCCAGTGTGGTCTCTGACATGTCTTCCTACTCCTCCATTTCTTGAGGGCACATTTCAACATAAGGAAGCAGCTTGTTTATGCACAGGCCCCTAAGATGCTTATCCGTGCTTAGCTGACTTAGGCTGCAGAGCAGTTCTCTATGGTCTGGCAGGCAAGAATTAAACAGCTACTTTAAATGCTTCTTTTGTGTGTTAGGGTAAGGATTTGGAAGAGCCTTGAGGGTTCTAGTATTTTATATACATATTTCATTTATTTATATAATGTCTTCCATCTTTGGGAAAAAAATGTTTGGTTGTTAAAAATGAGAGTTTAAATTTCATGGAAAAAATTACTAAACAGGGACTTTTCAAAGAACTCTTAGTTCCAAAAGAGGAGATATGTGTGTAAGCCCAAGTCTAAAAGAGAGTAAAAGGCAAAAAAATGTTAAAGTACTGAGACCACAGCCACAACTCAGGAGAGAGACAAATTAATCCTGTCAAAGTAACTAGAAGTATAAGGGATAATAGGCTGGAAGACAATGAGAAGTGATAGTTAATGGGTATGGGCTCTTTTGGGTATGGGGAAGTTTTCCAAAATTGGTTGTGGTTATAGCTGTTCAACTCTTAACATGCCAAAAATGATTCCATTGTACATTTTGGGTAAATGTAATGTCAACATCAATATAAATATCTTTATAGTTCCATAATGGTGTTTTTAAAATGTCAAATTTTTTGATAAAAAATGAATGGAAGTACCAATGAAGTTCCAGAGTATTCTAATGAATGAGCAACTGTTGGTACAGGAGTGGCGGAGTGGTGTAGAAGAAAGACTAAGCAATCCAGTGGATGGGAAAATGGGTTCAAAAACACAATGAAAACAGCATGACATTCTCAAGGAACATCAAGTGATTCATTATTAAGATAGATGATAGAGCTGAAATTGTAACTATGAGGCTGAAAGGTAACATGGAGGGGACAATTTGTGACATCTTTTCACTTGTGCCAAGAGGCTTAGCCTTCATCCTGGAGATCATCTATAACAAAGAGCATTATATGAGCTATTGTATTCCCATACTCTTCATCTTATCCCTTCTGGTCTCCTTAGATACTTGCTCCACTGATTGCTTCAACTGAGTTTCCATCAGTTTCCATCAAGCTCTTTACATTTTTCTGCCCCTATTTTCCTATCAACTATTTTTCTAGAAAGATCAGTTCTTAACTAATGCCCGACTTTCTTATGTCTTGTTTACTTGCCAGTTCACAGCAATTATACATAGATGCCACTGAAAATGCTCTAACAAAAACCACCACTCATCTTTTAATTCTCAAGTACAGGATACAATGACCAGTCCTTTTTTATCTTTTTTAAAATTTTTTTTTGTCAGCCATGGGACTTGAACTCTGGGCCTGGGTGCTGTCCCTCAAGTCTTCAGCGCAAGGCAAGCGCTCTACCACTTAAGCAACAGCACCACTTCTGGTATTCTGAGTGGTTTATTGGAGATAAGAGTCTCACAGCCTCTTTTGAACCATGATTCTTCGATCTCAGCCTCCTGGGTAGCTAGGATTATAGGCATCGCCACTGGTGCCCGGCTGTCCTTTTCTTATCCATTCATTTTGGCCAATTCTTTTTGAAAGTCTTTACTCTCTTGCATTTATGCCCTTCATATCCAACCTGTTTCACTTACTATTCCATCTTCATATCATCTGCCTGCTCCTGACTGTCAGCATTCCTCAGGACTCAACCCCAAATCCTCTTCTCCTACCTTACCACTAGCTTCATCTTATTCACCCTTATAATATGAATTGTGATTTATACAGGGATATTATTGCAAGATAGAATCTCAAATTTTCATTGTTCAGGATCTGTAAGTCATCTTCATACTGTGCCATTCATTAAACATTATTGAATATTTTCTACATAATAAAATCTACACTGTTGTTATCACAAAGAATAAGACACCTTACTGGGCCTTTGGATCCCTTATGTTAGTAGAGGAGACAGAAACACCGTCGCTAAGGGTGAGTGTAGCAAATGGCACTGGGAGTCTATGGTGTCTTGGTAGAGGAAGTGATATGTAAGATAAGCTTAGAGACTTCCAAAAAGGAAAGTGCTGCTTTCCCTTGAACAAAGGGAAAAGCCATTCCAAGCAAAGAACACTGCATGAACAAATGTAAAAGTGAAGGTCTCTTACACAGGAGTAAGCCAAGGTGAGGCTGGAAAGGGAATAAGAGGCAAGAGCACAGAGGGTCTCCAAGATCATAACAATGCTGTTTCTTTGACTTACCCAGTATGTGGAATTGATGTAAGATAAGAGTAATATGGTCAGATCTATCTTTCAGGAGTATTATGGGCTCCTTCTGAAGATAGATTGGGGGCAGAAGGAAAGATGGGGACCAGGCACCAGGGATGAAGTGTGTATTATGTTCATTTCTATCATTTTTGGCATGGCTGTTGATACCATGGAATCCACTACACGGCCAGGGCTCAGTTTTTCCTGTCTCATTTATATAGGCATAAAATATAAATAAAATTTTGTATAATCCTTGAAGGGTTTCCATTTGCCAGAGTCCCAACCTTGGGCATATATCTCCCAGATTAATACCATTGTACAAATAAGTAAATTTTCTTGCCAATGTTTAGTACAGTTTGTTTTTTTTCCACATTCAACCCCAAATTCACATACAGGCATAGACGCTATATGTTGCTCTCCAGTGTGAGTCTAAATCTATATAAACAATGATAAAATAAGTTTCTTATACTCACAGTGAGGGATGGGCAGTCTGAAACATTCAGCTCTTGCAAGTTTTTACAGTGGCCTAAACCAAACAAGTTGCACATCACTAAACAACATATTACAAATGTTTATAGTTTTTCCATTCTACATTCAATACAACATACCCATTAGGAAAAATATAACATACCCATTAGGAAATAAACAGAAATTTTGCAAATAATATATTCTAAGTATATGAGTTTCTCTTCCCAGGAAAATGATTTGTTTTTACTTCAAAAATAAAATATAAACATGTGTTTATTATTATTTGAGGATTATAGGAAGAAAAGGAAAGAGAAAAATACTGCTTTTAGAAAAATACTTAAAGCTTTTAACTTGAAAATATCTGGGGGGAAAATCCTGCTTTTTTCCTCCACATGCTTTTCATTTTTTTGTTTAGCATTGTATCACAAAAATCACAAACATATAAAAATTGAAAAACTTCATAATGAATGCATACAACTCTACTACCTAGATATAATTTATATTTTACTATATTTCCTTGATCACATACTCAACCATTCATCCATCTCTCAATCAGTCCTCATTTCCTCTTGTTTTCAATGCATTTCAAAGTGTGTTGCAGAGCCAGGTACTGGTGGCTCATGCCTGTAATTATATCTATTCAGGAGACTGATGAAAAAAATGAAGGGAGAGTATGAGACCTTGAGTTCAAGCCCCAGTACCAGCACTAAAAGAAAACCAAAAATCAAGTGTGTTGAAGATACACATTCTCCCAAGTACTTCAGCATGCATAAAAACAAACAAGCTATCTGTTATGTTTTTAAGGTTCTAATGCATACAATTTACAATTAATTGCACATAAAGAAGAGGATGCAAAGGTTAAGTGCTTGAGGCCATGTCCCATGGACTCTCGGGGAAGATGAGGAGGGATGAACACAAAAAGCTAGAGGATAGACAAGCAGCTCCCTGAAAGCAGCTCAATGATGATACACTTGTAAATGAGGGGACAGCTAAAGACAAAGAAGGGGGAAAACATTACAGTGAAAGAGACCCCACTAAGTAGGAAAATTTCAAGCAAGGGGTGGTCTTGGCGTTCAAAATACTCCAGTAAACAGAAAGCACATCTGTGGCTCCTAACCACATAGCTCCATGCTAATAACAGACATGTTATTAGTTATAAGTCCATTTTGAACATTTCTTCCTTTGCCAAGAGTGAACTATGTCCTAAGTGATAAATGCAAACCAGAAATAACTTTCAGAATTTTTAAAATAAAAACAATTCCTCAAAATACACAGATTTTAAAAGTCACCAGTAATAATTAAGGAAAACATACATTCCCAAAATAGTTTAAATTAGTTAATGAGGTAAACATTCTCACAGAATATAACAGTTATGTGAGAGTAATTAAAGTATTTAATAAGTACATGGTCACACAGCAGTGGCTCATGCCTATAATCCTAGCTACTCAGGAGGATGAAATCTAAGGATCACAGTTTGAAGCCAGCCTGGACAGGAAAGCCCATGAGACTCATTTCCAATTAGCTATCAAAAAACTGGAAGTGTAACATTTGAGACTCAAGGTGAATATTTGAGAGGTGACATTTGACCCAAGACATTTAGGAGATGTGCCATTAACTTTAAACAACTCTTAGAACCCACAATCATCAGGACTGGTGATTGGGAGACAGTGAGGGAGAAGAAAAAAAGCTGAGGATAGCCATTCTAGATATATTCTTGTTTTTGCACATCAGAAATCAAAGGATAATTCTGTAAACCATAGTATTTGACTGGACTATGAAAGGAGAATTCTTTAAACTAATGTGATGAAGAACTTCAGGTTTAAGTTTTCATCTTGCTAGGTCCTGAGTACTTCAGGAAGTATCTTACACTCATGAGTCTGCTTCATCCACCCAACCCAACTAGAAGACATCTATGTTCATCTGTATCAGACGCTGGAGATGAACTATCTCATGGTTGCACAATTGAGCGGGTAGAAAAACTTTGAGTCCAATTCAGAGCCTAGACATTTGGCCACTAAACAAGACAAGTAAGAGGACAAGCAGCCTCTACACCATGGTTGGTTCAGCAACTTTTTAAAAATTAGAGGCCTTTATATTAAATATACTGCTTTTTCTGTCACATGAGGTGCTTGCAGTGGGCATCATCTTGTCATTGCTGTGCATGTATATAATGTACTTTGATTATATTCACACCCTCATTACCCTCTCTTGTTCCCACTCCCTCCCACTAGTCCCCTTGCCCTTACCAATAACACCCTTTTAATTTCTTTTTTTTCCCTTAGTCTAAATTCCATCTTTAACTGCTAATTTTTTGTGTGTTTTTTTGCTTTTTCTTTCTTATTCCAACTTAGGGACTCCAAACACCCCTGACTGGGTCTTACTCTTCCAGAACACCATTAGTTAAGATTATTCAAACTTGAATTTCAAAGGAATATTTCCTTTGTTCCATTTGTCACACCAAGGAATTGGGAACAGCTGGATGTCAGGATGCGCGTGGTTGCCATAGTAATATTACTCTGCTTTTGCAAAGCTGCTGAGCTACGCAAGGCCAATCCTGCTGGTTTGAGAAATCGAATAAATCACAGCCGGGCAGGTGGGGGCTGGAGAGGCTCCAACCCAGTCAAACGCTATGCACCAGGCCTTCCCTGTGATGTATACATGTACCTCCATGAGAAATACTTAGATTGTCAAGAGAGAAAATTAGTTTATGTGTTACCTGATTGGCCTCAAGATTTGCTGCACATGTTGTTGGCAAGAAACAGGATCCGAGTGTTAAAAAACAACATGTTTGCCAAGTTTAAAAAGCTGAAAAGTCTAGATCTGCAACAGAACGAGATCTCCAAAATTGAGAGCGACGCATTCTTTGGTTTAAACAAACTCACGACCCTTTTGCTGCAGCACAACCAGATCAAAGTCTTGACTGAAGAGGTGTTCATTTATACACCTCTGCTTAGCTACCTGAGACTTTACGACAACCCATGGCACTGTATTTGTGAGATAGAAACCCTCGTCTCAATGTTGCAGATTCCAAGGAATCGGAATCTGGGGAACTATGCCAAGTGCAAAAGCCCACAAGAACTAAAAAATAAAAAACTGATGCAGCTAAAGTCTGAAGAATTATGTAATGAAGAAGAAAAGGAACAACTGGACCCAAAATCCCAAGTCTCAGGGAGGCCCCCAGTCATCAGGCCTGAAGCAGACTCGACCCTGTGCCACAACTATGTGTTTCCCATACAGACACTGGATTGCAAAAAGAAAGGTTGGTATGTTTCCCTTTTTTTTTGTTGTTCATTTTCCTGGACTGTTTAAAATGCTCTTTGAGGCTTATACCCCTCCATACATTCCATCATGCTTTGGAATTTCTCATACTAGTGCCAGAAATCTTTCCCCTGGGGGCAATGGGATCTATTCCAAGTTCTTCTGGCCTCCAGCCCATGATGGTTGGTGATTATGTGACCATAGAGGAGGACAGGAAATATCCTCAGCAGAGACAGAAACTTGAGTCCTACACATTTGTTCCTAGCAAGCTGTAGCTTTAAGAAATTCCTAATTTGTGGTGTGTGTGTGTGTGTGTGTGTGTGTGTGTGTGTGTGTGTGCGCGCGCGCGCGCGCGCGCGCGTATGTGTCTGTCTGTCTGTCTGTGTCTGTGCCTGTGTGTCTGTATGTGTCTGTGTCTGTGTTTGTGTCTGTGTGTCAGTGTGCTGGTCCTGAGGCTTGGACTCTGGGCTTGAGCTCTGTCCCTGAGATTTTTTTTCTTTTCTCAAGGGTAAAACCCTGAAGTGTTTTGTTTCTTCCTTTGCTCAAGGGTAACACACTACCACTTGAGCCACAGCTCTACTTGCAGCATTTTTGTGTGTAGGTGTTCATTGGAGATAAGAGTCTCATGGACTGTCTTGCCCAGGCTGGCTTTGAACCACAATCCTCAGATGTCCGCCACCTGAGTACCCAAGATTAAGGCTTAAGCCACTGACACTGGCCAGAAATTCCTAATTTCTCTTAAACTCTATTTAAATTATGATAAGCCAGTAGGTGTGAAAATATATGCAAATACCCCCTATACACCTTGACTTGCCCTCATAAAAGGTAAAAGATACTATGCATCTGGGAGAGACAACTTTAAGGAAAACTCATGCAGAAACAAGACAGAGGTGTATACTCTGAGAGGGGGGAGGAGGGAAGGGAAGGGTAAGAGGTATATTAGTAGTGCATCTGTATTTCATAACTCTTAGCTACAAGTTTTTTTTTTGTTTTTTTGTTTTTGGGTCCGGTTGTGGGGCCTGAACTCTGGGCCTGGGCGCTGTCCCTCAGCTCTTCAGCTCAAGGCTAGCGCTCTACCACTTGAGCCACAGCACCACATCCGGCTTTTTTCTTTTTTGCTTATGTGGTGCTGAGGAATCGAACCCAGGGCCTTGAGCATGCAAAGCAAGCGCTCTACCACTGAGCCACCTTCCCAGCCCTTTAGCTACAAGTTTTAATAAATACTTGCTAGCATCCTACATCCTAATGATTCCCAAGTTATCAAAACTAAAAGAAAAAAATTAAAGAGCTACATTTAAAATATTCAACCCAAGAGCTCTAAGACTAAGGAAAATCTATTACCTGCAAATAATTATTATTTTCCCATCTCACACAATCTTGTGCTAGTGATGAACAAGCTTTACATACACAAGATGAAGTCCTGGACTAAGTAAACAGATGGGAGATTTTAAGAAGGCTCTTAACATATTAGCAAAGATTGATGATATCAAATGTCTGCCAAGAACTGCAATTTGCTCTATGATAACAGGCCATACGACAGTGTCTATGTATTTCATTTCTGGCCTGATTTAATAATTGGTAGTACTAAAGCCAGATGTCATTAGATTAATGTCATATAGAACCTGGTATCATTTCTGTACATCTATTTTGGAAAGTTGTGATTTATTTTGTTTCCATGTGGGAAAGGGAAAGGGAAAATTAAAAGAGCCCTAACAGCCTCCTCCTACCCAGAAGAACAGAAGGCTGGAGAGTCAGGCAACCCCAAAGCAGAAGTCAATTAGTTCATTTTTCAGCAAAGATATACTCAAGCCTTTCCATTCTCTCCTTTATTCTGAAGGTGGAACCTGCTGGTCAGGTCCCACCAGAGCCATGTGCTGAGGACCGTTTACTAAATAACATGCCCTTTGAACTGCATGGAATTCCATGTTATGCTAGAGCAATTCCAGCGTCATAAACTAGGACATTTTGTGCTGGCTCCTCTGAATTAGGGACAAAGTACTTACTAATTGAAAATCAACAATGCTACAGATACATGCCCCTGTCCCCCACCCCCGATAAATGTTATCCACAACATTTAGGATGCCAATGGAATCTCAATATATAGGAAAACTGAGGCTCAAGAGAGGTCACTCTCTTAGCCAAGACCTCATTGATAAATGGCAAAGCTGAGTCAGGGCCAATGAATTTGCCACTTCAACCTGCTGTCTTTCAGAGTTAATAAGACCATGTTCTAACTGCTTTTCTAACAAGCAAGCATCTGAGGAGTCCAGAAGACTCAATAGATGCACTTTCCTTGTAGCAAGATTGAGGGGAATTTCCCTGGTATCATTATACAGAGTAGGGCTACAGGATGAAGATGCTTTAGTGGGACTGCCTTTGTAATGCTTAGATTTAAACCTGGAATTTCACATTTTTTTGAACAAATAGGAAGTGACTGTCCTAAAATTAGGGTCCTATACTTGATATCCCTGAGGACCTGGCCTTTGAACTTGCTACATAGGAGTCAAAGAAAACTAAGTAGGATTAAGTTCATTAATTATCTGAGAAAAATATCATCTGCACAAAAATTTAAGACTTCTTCAGCTAGACTACACTATTCTCTATGAAGGAATAACAGTATGTTATCTCTTTTTTTAAAAGTAGCTCTATACTGTTGGGCTTTTCCCTCTTCTGATGAGTCTATTTATTTATTTTTTTCAATGATTAACAAAATTTATTGTGTGAAAGAAATTATATGACATAACTCATGAAAGTGAAATTGTTGCAAACAGAAAATACAAAGCCATTTCTTCCTAAATTAGGGGGGAAATTTTTCTGTAATAAATCTGGTGATGAGTCTACTTCTGCTTTTGTCTTTTTTCCATAATTTTTTCTTTTTCCCTTGGCAATCATCAGCTTAAAAAATTGTTCCCTTCTTTCCTCAACTTATTGTCTGAATATAATCTTCCATAAATGTCTCACAAATTAATTTTAAAATGTGTGACTTAAGCCCAGTACTGGTAGCTCACACCTCTAATCCTAGCTACTCAGGAGGCTGAGATATGAGGATCATGGTTGGAAGTCAACCTGGGTAAGAAAGTCTGTGAGACTATTATCTCCAATAAACTACTTAGAAAAAGCCAAAAGTGGGGCTGTGACTCCAATGGTAGAGCACTAGCCTTGAGCACAAAGATGCTCGGGATCAGAGCCCAGGCCCTGAGTTCAAGCCACAGGACTGGCAAACAATTAAGTAAATAAATGAAGTGATTTACCAGAATATACTGTTTTTATGTTAGTACATATGTTAGGTCATATCTCAATGGTTAATATAAATTCCTCTGCATATTGGCAACTGTGTAATTCAGAGCCCATACTTCCATGCTTTGAATATATTTTTATTTTTAATTGACACACAGTGACTACACATATAAATGGGGCAGATTTCAGTAATATATGCAATGTAAAATAATCAGATCAAAGTAACTAGCATTTCCATCACTTCAGGCACTCACTAAATCTATGTATTTGGAACACTCAAAATAATTTGTGGGGATGAATGACACTGTTCAAAAAGACTATTACCTGAAATATGTAACTGAAACCCTTCTGTACATCACCCTACAATATTTTTTGCCAGTCCTGGGGCTTGACCTCAGGGCCTGGCCACTGTCCCTGAGCTTCTTTTGCTCAAGGCTAGCACTTTACCACTTGAGCCATAGTGCCATTTCTGATTTGTTCTGTTTATGTGGTACTGAGGAATGGAACCCAGTACTTCATTCATGCTATGCAAGTACTCTACTACTAAGCCACATTCCCACCCCTACAATAAATTTTTTAAATCTTCCCTATTAGCTATTTTGAAATATAAAATTATTTGTTGACAATCATAGCTATTCTTCTATGCTACAGATCATTGGAAGCTATTCCTCTACATCACCTGCACCTGTGTATCTATCAATCTTTTTTTCTCCATCATCATAATCACCATCCTTCCAAGGCATGGTGGAATTATACTCTAGATTATAATGTGAAGAATAATTTTGTTTCTTTTTAATCAACATAAATGGCTGTGGTTAACAAAAACATATTGCTTCTTTTGGTCATTTGGGATTTTTTTGTTTCACTGTTAATTTTTATTTTAATTTATATTATTCATTCTAATAAGCAAAGGTCTGGTCTACTAAACTTTCTTGGGTAATGCCTGACCCAGGGTTATGTGCTTTAGACTGATGATATTAACTGGGTTGCCTTTCTTAGCTCTTTCAAAGCTTTAACAATGAAAATACATAGAAGTTGAAAACCAGGGCTAGAATTAAAATATGACAAACTGATGTTCATCCCACTCTAGTTTTCCCTATTCCATTCTATAAATAGCTAACAAATGTCAAATATTATACAGCAATGCCTAGCAGTATTCATCATTAGCTCCTTACAGGAAAGTATAAATATTTTGTATTATTATGCTTTACTTGTTAGTAATGTATAATATGTATAAAATGTATATTCTGTAGTTGTTAGATTCTACATGGTATCTAAGGAAGCCTTAAGTATGTCATTAAGAGAGGGACTTGCAGGGCTGGGAAGGTGGCTCAGTGGTAGAGTGCTTGCCTTGCATGCATAAGGCCCTGGGCTCGGTTCCTCAGCACCACATAAGCAAAAAGAAGAAAGCCGTAAGTGGCACTGTGGCTCAAGTGGTAGAGCGCTAGCCTTGAGCTAAAGAGCTGAGGGACAGTGACCGGGCCCAGAGTTCAGGCCCCCACGACCGGAACTTGCAGTAATACTAATGAATAAAAGCTACCACCTAAATGCTCGATGGCTATGAAATGTTATGGCTTTTACAGATTATCACTTCTCATAATTCTAAAAGTGCTATTATGCTCAGTGCCAGTGGCTGAGATCTGAGCCCTGACAGCAAAGTCCATGAGACTTTTATCACCAATTAGCCAACCAAGCAACAAAAAGGCCAGGAGTGGAACTGTGCTCAAGTCGTAGTACACTAGTCTTGAGCAAGGATAGCACCCAGGTCTTGAGTTCAAGCCCCAGGACATGCACACGTGCGATTACACACACACACACACACACACACACACACACACACAGAGTGCTATTATACTCATTTTATAAATAATAAAATAAAGGTAGAGAGAGGTTAACTTGCCCTTCAAAGGTCACACAGGCCATGAGTATTCTGGTTTCAAGTCACTGGCAACCATGCAATGTCACCTCATCTCTCAAGATCCTGGGTGTAACAATTATACACCCAGAATTATTCAAAAGAATTGATTAATGCCCACTATGCTTCCTCCCAATATTGAATCCTCCTTGAGGCTCTGTATACAAGTACCAAATACACAATCATGTACAGGGCATAACCTGGACTGAGTCCTCTACTCAAAATCTGAGTCTTTCCCACTGACTTGCAGTGAATCAGATGTGTGTAGGGTGCCTAACATGTGCCAGTTCAACCACATAGACCTCAAAAATCACTATTTTTGCCTTATATATCTGACAGCAAGAAAAAATAACAGCTTTATTCACTGAGAAACAGGCACTTTGCCAACAGAATTTACTCTTTCAAAGGAAATAAATGTGGACTTAGTTGAAAGGCATATTTAAGCCATATTGAAGGGAATGGATTTGCCAAAAATACATGAAAATAAGTTTTTAAACTTCTATTTACTATAGAATAAGTTATCATTTTTACTTCTAGGGTCAGGCTGGGGAGAATTATATAGGTAAATTGTCCCTAGCTGCTTCTGAAGTTAGGGGCACAATTTTTTCCCTTGGATCAAATGACAGTTAAGAGTTATTATTTGCAATAAATAGGTCCATTCCTATTTCTTTCAAAACTAATTAGTTCTGAAGTTGCCGGCAACCAAGATGGCCCAGTATGTTACAAAAATGCCCCTATTTCCTCCTCAAAGTCCGTAAGATTGGATGGAGACCATGCTTCTTCCAGACAACAGTCAAGCAGATACAGTATATATTGTGTTTTTCAAGAATTTCAAGTAGCAGTAAATATAAAATATAAATACCATGTGGAACCTGGTCTAGAAATGGCCACATGGATGAAATTTGACTTTTAGTATGGAAAATATTCCTTATTTTAATCTTTATAAAAAATAACCATCCTTTGCATCAGTATTTGTAATTTTCATTCAAGTTCTAAGATAAAAGAATCAAAGAAATGTTTTTATTCATTAATTCAACAAATGAGATTCACTTATAGTTTCCTAATGTACACTAGTAAATGCTTTGGTTTGCATTTCCCATTACTATTTGTGGATCCTATTTTTATCCAAAGATGTGGCTGACAACTCCAAAATTGGTTCCATAATTCACTTTTGTCCCACAACCCATAGATCTGCCACATTGCACAAGCTGGATTTCTGGGTATTCTTATGAACATTTTTTTCAACCCATTTATTTGTGGTCAACCCACTTTTTAGCTTGTCTTATAGTGGTTGCTCTGTCATCCACCCTCTTGTCCAGACCAGATATGGGTTTGGAAAGCAAATCCTGGTAAACAGGCTCATTTCTAGAATGAAGGAGGTGCTGTAGCCTTTAGTAACTTCTTATGGCCTAGTGAAGGCTCTGGCTTTCATTTATAAGATGGAAAGCCACTGGAGGATTCTTTCATCAAAAAACCATGTGGTCTGACTGTGTGTTCATAAAATTGAACAGGCTTAGCACCCCATTGGACTCATCCACTCAAGAAGTGATGGTAGCTTGGACCAATGTGGTAACAGTGGAGGAAGCAGAGGAGGTAGGATCCTGGATATTTTGAAGTAAAAAGGCTACTCTTTTCAAGCCTCTTGTAAGAAGATGCTATAGCCATTTTGAACAATCATCCCAAATTCTAAATGATAAGAAATTATGTCTTCTATCTGTTCTCAGATCCCAATTATCCATTATTTCTGAATATTGCTAGGATTTTCTTGCTTACATGTAGTGCTCAAAACAATATAACTCCTGCTGTCCTAAAGGGAGAATTACCTCACTGTTACAACATTATAATTAATTTCAAATCTTGAGAGCATTTCCTTTTCAATATATTGGCAGACACAACTCTAGATCAATTAGAACAATGTTATCAGAATATAGAGATAATGTAACCCTCAAATTTCAAAGTACTCAACAAACATTTAATGAGATCTTACTATTTATCATATATTAGTTATCTATTGCTATGTAACAAACCATACCCAAACTCAGCAGCTTAAGATAATACACATTTATCTCCATTTCTATGGGCCAGGAAACCCAATATGGCTGATTTGGTCCTGTGCTTTAGGATCTCTGCCAAGGCTGCAATCAAAGTATGGACTAGAACTTCAGGCTATAATCACATCCAAAGGCTTAACTAGGAAACTGTGTTTTTGTAAACTTATGTGGTATAGGCAGGATTCAGTCATTCAGGACTGTTTGGACTATGAACCTCAGTTTCTTCTTGGCTTTTGGGTACCTTTCATTATTGTCTGGGCTGGACTGGACTTTGATATTCCTAGTCACACTAGCTAAGATGACAAAATGACAGATGTTTCTGTTTAGATGGGCCAAGCTCTAGAGTAGCTATGGCAAGAGCCATAGCTCATGTAGTATTTATTATAGTATTTAGAACTGAAGCATATGGATGTTATAATCCTATCAAAAAAGGAGAGCAAGCTAGTGTTAATGGCTCTCTCCTGTGATCCTAGCTAATCAGGAGGCTGAGCCCTGAAGGACTGAGGATCAAAGCCAATCATGGCAGAAAAGCCTGTAGACTCCATCCCCAGTGAACTAGCAAAAATGGTGTATATAATTGAGCTCCAGTGGCTCATGCCTGTAACCCTAGATAGTCAGGGGCTGAGATCTGAGGACCATGGTTTGAAGGCAGCCTAGGCAGAGTAGTCCATAAGACTCTTATCTCCGATTAACCACCAGAAAACCGGAAGTGGTGCTGTGACTTGAAGTGGTAGAGTGGTAGCCTTGAGCAAAAAAGCTCAGGGACAGCGCCCAGGCCTTGAATTCAAGCCCCACGACTGACAAAAAAATGCTGGACTGGAGGCAAGGCTCACAGGGTAGAGTGACAACTGTAAACAAGAAAGTGGAAGTGGAAGGCACTGAGTTCAAGCCCCAGTACTGGCACCAAAAAAAGAAGAAAAAAAGAGGAAGGGGGAATGAAAGTGGGATGGGGAGAAGGAAGAAAGGAGAGGAGGAAGAGAAGGGAAGAGGAAGAAAAGGGAAGAAGAAGAGAAAGGAGGAGAAAGAAGAGGAAGAGGAGAAAGCAAATTCAAAGCAAAATCACATAATGAATAAAAAAATAAACATCTGATAGCATCCTAATAATTACATGGCTTCTAAGCCATTAACAAGAGAGTAAACAATAAATCTGAGTCACTATGATTGTGAATATACCAGGGGCTCTGAAATAATCAATTCTAGATATAGTTAGAATTTTTAAAATTAATATTTGGTATCCTTAATTTGATTATTCTGTACCAAAAAGGGCACTGTGGATAAATGAACATAATTCCCAGTTCTAAGCATTTCTATTTCTTCAGAAAGACTTTGGGTAGTGTTATTTCTTAGATGTAAATTAATCTTGACACTTTATTATTGCTTCAAATTTTCCTTCATGGGAACAAGTTTGTTTCTCTTCACAGGCTGCAACTGCTCTGTTTAAAACTAAGTAAGAGGGACTGGGAAGTTGGCTCAGTGGTAGAGTGCTTGCCTCACATGCATGAGGCCCTGGGTTTGATTCCTCAGCACCACACAAGCAGAAAAAAAGCTGGAAATGGTGCTGTGGCTCAAGTGGTAGGGCACTAGCCTTGAACTGAAGAGCTGAGGGACAGTGCCCAGGCCCAGAGTTCAGGCCCCATGACTGACAAAAAACAAAATAAAAACAAAAAAAACTAAGAGCTCTTCAAAATATTTCGCTAAAGATTACAAGACAGAGCAAGTATTATACTAAAATATAAAACAGACATGGCTCATGTATTTTGAAAAGTATGATTAAAGGTAGAAAAAGTGTACAGTAAATAATAAAATTAAATGAACCTTGTTTCTGCAACTTGGGTTCCTCCTATAGGGATTTTTCTTATATTACTATTAAGAATAGCATATTGCTCTTGTTACAATTCCTGTCTGAGAAGTCTGTTTACTGCTGTACTGGAAGAAGCAGGGAGGGGTGCGATACAAATGGCATTAAAGATTCAGGAATTAAGTGGTGAAGAAGACAAGCCAGGGCAGTAGGTCAAGACTCCTCTTGAATTTTAGCATCCAAGGAAAGAAAGAAACAAGTCTCCTCTGCCATTTGAGTTTTGTAGTCTATAAATTTATTTTACATGGCTGAAATAAATAGAAAATCCTACAAGTAAACAACTATATTTTAAATGAATTTTATTAAAATAAACAAAGATCCATAGATAAGTATTTCTATATATTTCTGGAGATACCTATATATAATTGCCCTGTAATTAGGTACTGTTGTTAATCTCTTACTGCTTACTGTTTATGAATTAAATATTACCATAATATTGTATAAGAAATGCAATGTGTGTAGGGATAGGCAGTATCTGAGGTGTCAAGTATCCTCTGGGAGTTATGAAGTACTCTTCCTCAGGATAAAGGAGGATTATTGTAATGCTTGAGATCAAGAAGGCCAAAGGTTGGTTTGTTTTTCAGAATAGAGAGACATGAGTTTGTTGGCAGAGTGAGCCTAAAAAGATGAATAGATGAAAGGAGAATGTAGCAAAAGAATAATCCTGCAGCCAGGGGCTGGGGGCTCACGCCTGTAATCCTAGCTACTCAGGAGGCTGAGATCTGAGGATCATGGTTCAAAGCCAGCCCGGGCAGGAAAGTCCATGAGACTCATCTCCAATAAACCACCAGAAAACCGGAAGTGGCGCTGAAGCTCAAGTGGTAGAGCGCTAGCCTTGGGCTGAAGAGCTGAGGGACAGCACCCAGGCCCAGAGTTCAAGGCCCATGACTGACAAAAAAAAAAAAAAAGAATAATCCTGGAAACTCCTCAGAAGTGGGAGGAGAATGGGAGGGGATATACTTTTCCATAGTTAGGTCTTAGAGGTTTCATGTTGGCTTTTTCCCCCCAAATGCTTTGTTGATAATTGCAGGGGAGCCAGGATTGACAACATCCAACCCCCTCCCTTGCAGCTTCCCACCCAAGTGGCACAGTAAGCTTAACCTTCCTTTTGATTTCCTGCCCCTGCAGCTGGGGACTGTCTCTGAACAATGTGTGAGACCCCTCCCTCAAGGGCTAATGCACTTGGTCCCTGGGCTTTGAGAGATTTCAGCCCATGCTGAGTATCACTTTTCTTTGGCTTTGGATACTCTTTACCCCCTTTAATAGCTGATATTTCAACCACACAGGTTTAAAGGCCAAGAGAAAATGCATAAATGCAAATGAGAAGATAACCTTAATACTATTAATTTTTCCAGAGCTGAAGAAAGTTCCTAACAACATTCCTCCAGATATTGTTAAACTTGATTTGTCTTACAATAAAATCAAGCAACTCCGACCCAAGGAATTTGAAGATGTTCATGAGCTAAAGAAATTAAACCTCTGCAGCAATGGCATTGAATTCATAGATCCTGGTAAGT
Source organism: Dipodomys spectabilis (assembly GCF_019054845.1). Taxonomy (NCBI): domain Eukaryota; kingdom Metazoa; phylum Chordata; class Mammalia; order Rodentia; family Heteromyidae; genus Dipodomys; species Dipodomys spectabilis. The sequence continues at coordinate 15,209,833 of NW_024870766.1, forward strand.
CCTGCTGTACAGATTCATAAATAGTTGATGAGAGTCTTGTGTGTTGTTATTTTGTGTCAATATTTAAAATGAACATATTTGTTTTTTTAAAAAAAAACTAAGCTAAACCAAAGAAGTGTGAATTTTAATAAATATGACACTTAAATTAGCACTTGATTGGAACTCAGAGAAATATTTGCCAAAACATTGCCTTATGGAGTATATAAGACTGTATTTAGTCCTTAGTGTATCTTGAGGATTGGTTCCAGGAGCCATCTTGGACACCAAAATCCAGATGTTCAAGTCCTTTACATAAAATAGCATAGTATTTGCATATAATACATTCCTCTCCGATATTTTAAATCATCTCTAAGTTACTTATAATCCTTAATACAAAGATACAGTGCAAATGCTATGTAAATAGTTGGTAGACTGCATTGTTTAGGAAACACTAATAAGTAAATGATCTGTTCAGTACAGACTTTGTTTTTTAATCTGTAGTTGGTTGAATCTGAAAATACACAACCCATAGATACAGAACCCTGATTATATAGTCCTAAGCAATATTTCCCCTCTCACTCTGTCCTTTTTATTTTTCTTGGAGGTACTGAGATTTAAATTAAGGGTTTGTGTTTGCTAAGCAAGCACTCAACCACTTTAGCCACACACCAGCCTTTTTGCTTTAGTTTTCAGATACGGTCTTATGTTCTTTCTCTGTTGTTGACAAGTTTGTGCCACCACACCCAGTTTATAGATTGAGAAAGTACTTACTATGTCATTTGGCACTTTTTTTGGTATATCCCATGGAACAAAAAGTATCTGAGTACTTGATACAAAGCAAGCAAAGGGAGCTAAGGAATTTTTAAATGAAAGAGCTACCATATTTCAGGGTCTTTGAAATAAAGCAGTCCCAAAGTAGATTTACTTTAATGAATTATACAATTAAGTATGCAAATACAGGGAGAGTTGCCAGACTTTAAAAGGCATGAATAACAATTTCACAAAATGCCAAGCATTATTGTGGAGAGAAGGGGAAGAAGCCATCCTACTTAGCTTTGTCAAGTGTCTGCCTACTTATGGTTTAATTAACAACGATAACATTTTAAAAGTAAAATCTAGGAATGTTTATATATGTTTTCAACCTGCTGGGCTAAGTTGTTTTAAGAAAAGTAAATCTGCATCAGCATCAACTAACAGAATTTTAGCTAATAGAAAAAAAATTTAATGCTGTGTGTTTAGAATGCTATGTCTTTAGAACTGTCATCACAAGAGTGGACCTTTCCTCTCTCAATTGTAAGATGTGCTTTGTGCCAAAATACAAAGTAGTCTTCTAAAAAAAAGAAATTGGGTTTGGTCCTAGAACAAATGATATAAAATTAGTTAATGGTATTGGTCTAACAGCATTCCAAATTCAAAATAACGATACTATATTCTAATGAGGGTGTTTGGGAACTGTAATGAGAAAATGTTAGAAATAGAAATAAAATATTTGAAATCAGGATTGAGCTGTAAATTCTAGAGTGTCTGGCTAGTCCACATCAACTAAAGTAGGAACAATGTACATACAGATTTCTTTGCTCTTGGAAAAGGGGGAAAAACAACTTCTTTTGTTATGTGTTTGGTATTTGGATAATATCCAGCCTCCAACAAAATCAAATACACATGGATTCAAAACTGATAGCTACCATAGCTTACCCAAACACAACCAGATGTTTTCAGATTGTTGGCAGAAAGTATTTGGTTTTGAAGTCTACAAGAATAGAATGATTTCCCTCAAACTGGGAAAAGATTTTCTAGGCATTTTTAGAACTGATATCCCAGGAAGCTCTCGACTCACCACCAGGAACATTTTTCTTTTTACTTTTTTATCTGCACTGTTGTCTTACATTGATATCTCTTCTTTATTGACATTTCTTTTGTGGTATCTTTCCAATAAATATAAAATATGTACCAGAAAATACATAATAATTTTTGGCAGTACTAGAGATTGAACTCAGGGCCTTCTGCTTGCTAGGCAAGCACTCTACCATTTGAGCCACATCCTCAATCAGAGATTACATTGTTTTAGAGCTATTTTAAATTTTATTTTTCAAATAAAATACTGTACTTATCAACCTAATCAAAGGGAAAACATTATTTAAACAATAATAAACTTGGAGGCAACAATACCTTGCTCATGTAATTGTAACCCCTCTGTACAGTATTTTCACAATTAAAAAAAAACTAAAAAATAAAAAATAAACTTATAATAAACAACAATAAACCAGAAATTTTACATGTCAAATGTATACAGTGGAGAAATATAACTAAAAATAAAATCTCCCAATGCAAAAATCTCTCTACAGAAGTAATAGAGAAAGAACACATTGTCTTTACTTAAGCAATATATCTGAGAGTGATACAAAGCACAGAAAATCACTACATATTCCAAAGATAGAAAGAAATTTCACCACCACAACCACAGATACTACCTATCCAACACATTTTCAGTGCCCAAATGAGAGAACTGGGCAATGCATTTGTCATGTATATCTCATCTAAACTTACCTAGTTACTAGAGTGACCATCTGAGTTAGCTCCTTGGCTTTAGCTAGAGGAAACTTACTTAAATCTTTAGGGCAGGAGGTGTTGGAGGTGGTGTTTTTGTTTTTGTTTTATTTCCTGTGCCAGTCCTGGTGTTTGAGCTCAATCCTGGGCACTGTCCCTGTACTTTTCTCTTCAAGGCAGGGCTAGCACTCTACACTTGAGTCATAGCTCAACTTCCAGCTTTTTGGTGATTAATTAATTGGAATTAAAAGTCGTAGAAGCTTTCCTACTCAGGGTGCTTCCAACCCCAATCCTCAGATCTCAGCCTCGTAAGTAGCTAGCATTAGAGGCGTTAGAGCTATTAGCTTCCAAAAAAGTCAGGCTTCTACTCTCACACAAAAGCTGGGGATGGAACCCTAGCTCCCTAGGGGCTTATATGTCAGAGCTGGCTCCCAGGTCCTGGATAAAGGCATTCCTGGGTTGACAAATCATCTATCCAGTCTTCAAAAAGATTAAGGACATTTCAAAGAGTAGAGAAAGTACAAGTTTTCTAGAGTAAACTCTGAGGAAAATAAGGGAAGAGAAATCTCTTCCTTTGGTGTCAATGGGGAGAATTAATCCCTTTATTTTTAATGCTTATTCATGCTTAGTATGCAGCATATGCATCTGTATAACTCTTACTCATTGGTTTAATAAATATTTCTTCTGTCTAGCTGCTTTTTCAGGGCTGACACATTTAGAAGAGCTAGATTTATCAAACAACAGTCTGCAAAATTTCGACTATGGAGTGTTAGAAGACTTGTATTTTTTGAAACTTTTATGGCTCAGAGATAACCCTTGGAGATGTGATTACAACATCCACTACCTCTATTACTGGCTAAAGCACCACTACAATGTACATTACAGTGGTCTGGAATGCAAAATGCCGGAGGAATACAAAGGATGGTCTGTGGGAAAGTACGTTCGGAGTTACTATGAAGAATGTCCCAAAGACAAGTTACCAGCATACCCTGAGGCATTTGACCAGGATACAGATGATTATGAATGGGAAAAAATAAGTAAGGATCACACAGCCAAGAAGCAAAGTGTGCGCATCACCATAGTGGGATAATTTAGCAACAGTTCTAATTGCAACTAGTTTGGGACTTGCTATGTTGGTGTCAGAAAACTGTGTGTTTACATTTTGATTGACTGTGTTGCCTATTTATGCAGAGTTACCGAGCTATGAGAGGCTTGTTTCTAATTGTTTTGTGTGTAATCAAGAAAATGCTGTCATCCTGCTTTCCTGTCGTCTCAAGCCATCTGGAAACACACAATCCCACACTGGTAACCTGCAGCTGGGTCCTAAAGATGGCATTCTAATTTTGAAATGTTATGTATAAACACTTTTTTTAAACTGCTTTTTGAAAACAATAAAACCTTGATTCATTTATCCATGCCTTTTACTAGCTCTTTGTACACACCTAAAGATGAGAAAATTTAAACAGATAAAGATGCTTAGTTGTAATAAAGTGTCTGTCATTCCTTCCTGCTTTTATTCAGTAAGTCAATTCCTGCATTAAATCTTCATTTATGACATATACACATATATATGTGTATATATATATATACACACATATATATATATCCCTACATTATTTACTGTGAGGCACCTAACAAAACTGTTAACTTTGATGTGTTGTCAGAGAGATACACAAATTCATTTATTATGTCCAGAAATCTTAGAGTGGAATATTAAAGACATGGAACTGCCTCAATATTTGGTAAAGAAACTGGAGTGTGATCAGTAAGAAGGCAAGAGATGCACTCAGATCACTCCAGAAAGGATTCTGGAGTAGAATGAGGAAATTTAATCTGATTCAGAGAATGGTCCCAGTTGTTCTCTGGTTTACTTTTTTAGAGGCTGATTAAGATTTAATTGGTTGATTGTTTTTAATATCCAATATCACCCCAAGGGATCTACTTGGAAATAAAGAGCTAGAACACATTGAAACAGAATTAATCCAAAAGTAAATCAGCTGGAGCTACAAATATCTCTTAGGGCCTTGGTTTAAGTATGTTTTTGAGAGCTTAAGAGTCTCTCCTTTTCTGTATCAGAATTTATACTTTTTGAGAAAACCACAGTTGGTTTCTGATGGAATAAAGTAGACACTTCCCTTTCTACCAAATTTTACTTCTTGGTTACTCTAATAACTTGCTTTTGGGCTTTTCTTATGTTCAATAAATGATGCGGTTCAGGAGACTAAAAAAAATAGTAAGTCTTCTCCATGCTTGTAAAAAGTATGATAATCCTGAGATCTACATATGAACAAAAATCTAATCTTTGAGTAATTTAAATGTTTTTAGAACTTTCTTGCTAAATCTAAGATTGTCTGATGTTTCTTAAGTAAACAAGATTTACAGTAAGCTGGGATCTCTAAGTCCTAAGCTTATTTTCTCTGACCCTAATGTCTGGCAATCTGGGAACTATCTAATATTCATTTACTCACAGTTCCTCCTCTAACAGTTATTCTCTGGATCAATTTATATTTGTTTCCATGAAATCTCAACAATTCCAGCAAATAGAAGCAATTTAGTAATAAGAATCTACTTGCCTAAATTGTATAAACCTGTTTACTCATTGCCTTTTCAACAGCTTAAGATAACAGTTTGAGGTTAATTTCCTCTTAATACCTTTACTGACACCAGGATTACAACTGTTGTATCCAGTCAGCCAAACAGCCCAAAAGATCAGCCAATATTTATCTTAAATCTAAAAAATCAGAAAAACCATACCTATTGCCAGAAATTGTGTAATTCTAGACATATTGATAGATGAGCTGAGGGTTATAGGATAGAAAAACAAAAACATCCTCAAAAATGACTTATATCTTTTACAATACTGCCAGAAATAAAACTGGTTTTATTAAATTATCAGTGGCAAATTAAAAATATCACAAAGATGAGGTCAACATAACATTTACTTCCTTTAAAAAAAAGTCTATTCAGTATTGCAAGTGTAACTGTACTAAGATTACATGTCCAGATAAATAATAAACATAACATTTTAAAAATAGCAAACCAGCTGGGCACCAGTGGCTCACACATTCTCAGGAAGTTGAGATCTAAGCATCACAGCTCAAAGCCAGCCCTGGCAGGAAAGCCTAAAAGACTATTATCTCCAATTAACTACAAAAAGTCAGAAGTGAAGCTGTGGCTCTAGTGCTAGCCTTGAGCCAAGAAGCTAATGGACAGCACCTAGGCTGTTCAATATCCAAGGCTGACACAAAAAGAAAAAGAAGATATATCAAGAGCATGAAAAGATAACTATAGACTGGACAGATATTTTTGTTATCACATACCTGTTATCCAAAATTGCAAAACATCCTTAAAACTGAACAATAAGGAGACAACATATCAAAGACTATGAGTTGCTCCACATCATATGTCAACAGGGAAATGTTAAAACAGCAATGAGATATCTCTACACAGTGATTAAAAAGGTCCAAATCCGAGTGGGCAGAGCCCAATTTGCCTTATGTTCAGTGCGTAACCAGTCCGTGGAACCTTTGGTGCATGATTGGGTTTGACCTTAACAGTGATTGGCTCCTCTTCCTCCCCTACCATGCCACCCACTCTTTTTTGCTTTCAAAAGGGCTGCTCTGTGTTAATAAACTAGTTTCTTCCTGCTTGACTTGAAAAAAAAAACATGGTCCAAATCCACACATCATGTATCAACAAGGAAATGTTAAAACAGCAATGAGATATCTCTACACACTGATTAAAATGGTCCAAATCCAGAACACTGGCAACATTAAATATATGCTGGAGGAAATGTGGAACAGCAAGAACTCTCATTTGCTGCTGATAGATTGCACGTTGGTACAGCCTCTCTGGAAGAGATTCCTACTTTCTTACAAAACCAAATATTCTCTTGCCCTACAATCTACCAATAGTGCTTCTTGGTACCTAAAAAGAAGAATTGAAATCTTATGCATAAGTCTTAAATATCTCTCAAAACAGGTATAGCAGGCATAGTTGACAGCATGTAGCACTGCTGGGAAGTGTTGGAACCTTTAGGAGGCATAGCTTAGTAGTAGGAAGTTAAGTCATTAGTGTTATGTCCTTGAAAGGGATATTGGAAACTCCCTCCTCCATGCCTCTGCTTTCTGGTCATTGTAAAGTGAACAACTTTTCTCTATGACATCTCTAGTGATACACTGTTTCACCACAGACCCAAAAGCAACAGAGTAAAGTGAAAATGGATCAAAATCTCTGGAACCATGAGCCAATGTAACCATTTCCTTCTTTCAAGTTATCATAGGTGTTTTGTCATAGCAGCAGAAAGCTCATGCAACCTATGTCCACAACAGCAACAACAACAAACTAACAAATGGATGCATAGGACAGTTTCATAATTGCCACAACTTGAAATAAACTAAAATGTTATCTAGTAGTGAATTAATAAATAAAACATGGTATTCTCGGACAAAGGGTGTTAAAAGGAAATAAGTTCTCCTGCTATGATAGGACAAAGAAGAAATTTAATTGTGTGTTACTAAGTGAAAGGAGTCTCTCTCTGAGGAGGCTCAAGTGGCAAAGCACTTGACTAGCAAGCTTGAGCTTCTGAGTTTAAAAAGAAAAAATAAGCTACTAGTATATTATTACCATCATATGGTATGCTAGAAAAGCAAAGGAATATGGGCAATTAAAAAAGTCAGTGCTAAGACAGGCACCAGTGGCTCACAACTGTAATTCAAGCTACTCTGGAGGTTGGAACTGGAAGATCATGATTCTAGGTCAACCAAGAAAGAAGTCTGAGACTCCATTTCCAAAAAGAACCAGTAAAATGCTGAACTGGAAATGGGGCTCAAGTAGTAGCCACAATTGGTAAGCAAGCAGAAAACATGAAATTTGAGTGCAAATCCTAGTCTCAGGAAAAAAGGGTGGTGTCTAGGGGTTGTCAGTAAGAAAGGGGTGAATGAATAGATCCAGAAGCATTTTGGAATAAAGAAGATACTCTGTATAAAACTATAAAGATGGATTTATATTTATATAAATTTGTTATACTCATATAAGATAAAACACCAAGAATTAAAACTCATATAAACTACTGACTTTGAGTCATTATAGGATCACCAAGTGAATAGCTCTGATATGGGATAGTGATGGGCTATGCATGCATGCAGGCAGGGAATACATGGGAAATCGTTGTACCTTCTGCTCAATTTTCCTAAGAACTTTAAAAACTACTCTAAATTGGCAATGGTTTAACTAGACTGACTAGAAAGAAAACTAATATTACTTAAGTCAGAAATGCAAGGTATATTAGTGGCAATTTTTCAGAAATAAAAAGGAGAATGTTATGAACAATTATACTTAAAATAATTAGATAATCCACCTGAAACCGACAAACTATTAGACACATCCAAACTAAAAGAAATGTAAAATAATATATCTCTTTCTAGTTAAAAGTGAATATATTTTAACTCATATATGTATTTACAAAAAATATACATATGTAAATATATTTTAGCAAAACTGATAACATTAGGCACTTTTTAATAAGTTAATGGATGGTTTGAAGGAAATGAAAAAAGATGAGTTTGCTATTTGTTGGATTTTTTAAAATTAGAACATGTCTTTGTATTATATTTCTAATAGACAAATTAATGATATACTGATAAGCAGATACTAGACAAAAACAGCAATCAGGAAGAATGGACAAAAAAATGAACTCCCAGGGCACACAATCCAGCAAGAACTAACTATATTAAACACTTTTTTTTGGTCATGTGGCTTGAACTCTGGGCCTGAGCACTGTCCCTCAGCTCTTCAGCTCAAGGCTAGCATTCTACCACTTGAGTTACAGTGCCACTTCTGGTTTTCTGAGTGGTTTATTAGAGATAAGAGTCTCACAGATTTTCCTGCCCAGGCTGGCTTTGAACCATAATCCTCAGATCTCAGCCTCCTGAGGTAGGATTACAGGTGTAAGCTACCAGTGCCTGGCTTATATTACACACTGTTAAAACTGCAACTAACATTCTTTATGACTCATGTGCCATTGAGGTTTTCATGTTATTTAAACTTTTGTTTACAATTTCTATATTCATTAAGTGGCATACAAGCAATCAAGACGAATAGCTATACTGAATATACTTACTGACAGCTCTCAATGTTTTTGTTCGGAGAAAAACACCATGAAAATTCAAACGTAGCACATTTAGACGCCACTTTTGCAAAGTAGACACTACACATTTCTCTGAAATGGTTTCTGATATAGAAAAATCTATCTGAAAAAGCATGAACAGAAGACATTTAGAAATAAGAAAGATCTGTTTTATGTAAAAATGTAAAATATTTTAAAGCATCAAGTGCTAAAAGTTCCTCACCAGATCATTTCCAAATAGAAATGTAGACTAAGATGGATTGTACTCACAAACTGACATATTAAATTGAAAATACTTTATACAAATTCTTAGAGATAATAAGTAAATATATATAATATATAACATATATTTTATATTTACATTGTTTATATTATTTATTTTAATTATAATTATATAATATATAATATGTATATTTCTTCTCTATATATATTTTATATATAAATATATAAGTAAATATATATAAATAAAAGAAATCGACTAAAATGCTAGTGTGCACTATTAGAATATGCAAATTTCATAAATAAGGAATACACAATAGACTTCCAAAAATGATTTGAATTTGCCAATAAAAATATACTACAATAAGATAAAAAGTGTAACACATGTGTTGTGTATGTATTTTACTAGAGATTAAAGCCTCAAGCATACTAAGCAAGCATTCTACCTATGAGCTACATCCCCAACCCACTAATGGCTTCTTGACATCTGAAATAACATCCAATCCCCTTTGTTAATTAAAAAATGCAAAACAGAAACAAAGAGCTATCAGGTATGAAAAATCAGAGAGAGCTAAGATAATTGTAGAGTTAAAGCTATTTGGGAATTCCATATAAGCCAATCCAACTTGTTGCCTCTTAGAATTTATCCTGCAGTTGTAGTCATATATGTATAGATAGATAGATATAGATATAGACACACACATATATGTGCGTGTATCTATATATACATATATGTGTGTATATATATGTATATATATTTAAAATGTGGAAGAAGACAGAGGCTAAAATTAGGAAAGCAACTCCATTTGCAATAACCTCAAAAAAAAAAATACCTAGGAATCAATTTAACCAAAGAAGTGAAGGCCTCTACAATGAAATTTTCAAAAATCTGAAAAAGGAAATTAAAGCAGATCTAAGGAAGTGGAAACACTTTCCATCATACTCCTGGATTGGGAGGATTAACGTTGTGAAAAGGCTATACACAAATTCAATACCCATGAATATCCCAACTTCTTTCTTTAATGAAATAGTGGAAGTAATGCAAAAATTCATATGGAACAATAAATGACCCCGAATAGCAAAAATAATACTTAGCAGGAAGAAGAGTGCTGGAGGAATATCAATACCAAACTTCAAACTCTATTACAAAGCCATAGTAATAATAATAATTTTTTTTTTTTGGGTCCGGTTGTGGGGCCTGAACTCTGGGCCTGGGCACTGTCCCTCAGCTCTTCAGCTCAAGGCTAGTGCTCTACCACTTGAGCCACAGCACCACTTCCGGCTTTTTTTTTCTTTGCTTATGTGGTGCTGAGGAATCGAACCCAGGGCCTCATGCATGCAAGGCAAGTGCTCTACCACTGAGCCACCTTCCCTGCCCCAATAATAATAATTTTAAAAAACCAGCTTCGTACTGCCACAAGAACAGGCCTGAGGACCAATGGAATAGAACTGAAGACCCAAATATGAACCTGAGGACCTGTGGCCACCTAATCTTTGACAAGGGAGCCAAAAAACAGGATGGAAGAAAGACAGCCTCTTCAACAAATGGTACTGGCAGAATTGGCTAAACATGTGTAGAAAATTAAAGTTATATCCTTATATCACCCTGCACCACAATCAATTCCAAATGGATCAAAGATCTTGAGGTAAAAGCAGACACGCTAAAAATACCACAAGAAGGAATAGGAGAAACACTAGGGCTCTTGGCACAGGTTGAAACTTTCTTAATAAAGACCCAGCAACACAACAAATCAAAGAAAGGCTGGATAAATGGGATTGCATTAAACTACGGAGAGTCTGCACAGCAAAGGACATAGTAAGCAAGATATAACGAAACCCCACAGACTGGGAGAAGATCTTCACTAGTCATACAACAGAGCCTCATATCTACAATATACCTACAGTTCAAGAAATTAAATTCCCCAAAAACAAACCCCCAAAGAAACAATTGCCCCACTAAAAAGTGGGCTAAAGACTTTAAGAGAGGCTCCTCTGAAAAGGAAATATGAATGGCCAATAGACGCATGAAGAATTGCTCAACATCTGTGGCCATAAAAAAATGCAAATCAAAACAATATTTTGAGATTCCACCTTATACCAGTTAGAATGCCATTATCAAGAAAACTAACAACAACTGATGCTGGCAGAATGTGGCCAAAGGGGAATGATAATATACTGTTGATGGGAATGCAAACTTGTCCAACAACTGTGGAAAGCAGTATGGAGGTTCCTCAAAAGACTAAACATAGAGTTCCCTCATGATCCAGCAATCCCATTCCTGTGTATTTACCCAAATGACCACAAACAAGGCCATACTAAAGCCACCACCACAACCATGTTCACTGCAGTATTATTTACCATTGCTAAGATAGGGAACCAACCAAGACCATCAGTAGATGAATGGATCAAGAGGATGTCTTATATATATATATACAATGGAGTTCTATGCTTCCATCAGAAAGAATAACACTGCTCCATTCATAAGGAAATGGAAAGATGAAAAAACTTTCATTAAGTGAAATAAGCCAGACCCAAAGAAAAGTTGGTTTTATAATTCCCTTTATTTGTAAGAACTAGAATATGTCTATGATATTATTAACAGGGGGGGTCTCAATAACCCAATTGCTTAGTGCATAGGACCATATATAATGAAGCATATCAATATTAACCCCAATATAAAGTTCGTTTTAGGCTCCATATGTAGTGTGTTCTTTTTTCCCATTTCTCTTAGTTTTCTGTACCTTGTATCTTGTATATAGGATTAGTCAATATGTGGAAGAGAAAGGGACTCACAGAAACAGCAGGACAAAGGATGAACCAAAGCAACATTGATACTCACTCAACACTATGTTGGATATGAACATTACAACTCGGGTGGGGGGAGGAGTGGATTGAGAGGGGAATAGAAAGTGTTAAGTGGGAGATGATGAGAGGATGGGGTCTCATGATTAAAAACAAATGTATTCATTACCTTACTTATAAAACTATAACCCCGGATGTGAAGGATAAACAAAGGAGGAGGCTGCAATGCTTGGTAAGAAATGTACGCATTATCCTGCCCATGTAACTGTAACTCCTCTGTACAGTATGTTCACAAATAAAATTAAATTAAATTTAAAAAAAATAAAACTATAACCCCTTGTTCATCACCTTTTCAATACAAATAAAATATAATTAACAAAAAATAAAATAAATGTGGACTAGGATATCCGTTGCAGAAGTCCAATCCCAAGAGAAGAAAATAATGTAAATGTCCTATAATTGAAGAATGATTAAATAGAGACTTCATCTCAAAAACCATACAATGGGACTGAAGAAGAATTCAGGGGGGAAAAACCCAGCAGTCAAAAAGAGACAGAGAGAAAACCAAGCTAGGCAAGGTAGTTCATACCATTTATTCTAGAGGAAGAAATAGGGAGAACTGTAGTTTGAGGACAGCCCTGAAAAATGTGAGAGATGCCATGTCAGCAAAAATGCTAAATGTGACTGTGCATACCTGTCCTCCTAGATATGAAGGAGGAATAAGTAGGAAAATTATAGACCAGGCCACACAAGATAATAGCATCAGACCTTACCAGAAAAATTAAGCAAAAAGGGCTAAAGGCACAACTCAAGTATTAGAATGCTGGCCTAGCAAGTACAAGGTCCCGAGTTTAAACCCCACTATTTGCCAAAAAGAAAAAGAGAGAGAACCTAAACCAATAGTCTAACTATGTAAGTCTATGATTATTTAAATCTGTTTAGGGACACGAAATCACAGTTTCTAGAGAATTTAATAAATGAAATCTTTCATAAATATTCTGAAGATATTCTGATGTTGCCTATCTTTTGTTGGGAGTTTGTTATCAAAGCCGAAGATTCTTTTTTTTTAGTAAGTTTTTTATTGTGAGAATACTGTACAGAGGAGGGGTTACAGTTACATGAGCAAGTTAATGAGTACATTTCTTATCAAGCATTGTTGTCTCCTCCTTTGTTTTTTCCCTACCATCCCTTCCTCCCATCTCCACAACTACACTCCCCCTTCACCCCTCACCTCCGCCTAAATTGTAAAGTTCATTTTTCGACATAGCGTCTTGTACATCTCATTGTTGCCATGGGTCAACCTGTATCCCTGCTTAAACAATTTGTTTTTTCCCTTCCCCTCCCCAAATTATACAAACATCAAATACAGTGAAAACAGGGATTATACTGTGGGGGAGGGACATACAAAGCAACAAAAAATCACGTGATTCCTTATAAATTGGTTAGAAGCAATATCAAAGCTGAAGATTCTATTATTTTAGAAGAACCTGAAGAACAGAAATCCTGTACTTCTGGATAGAGGAAAGTAAATGTCAGGTCTGGCATTCCCTCATAAGTACTTAGTAATAAAGAACACACTTTGTGACTTAAAGAGAGACTTCTCTGAAGAGGAGTAAGAATGGCCAATAGACACATGAAGAAATGCTCAACCTCTCTAGCCATAAAAGAAATGCAAATCAAAACAACATTGAGATTCCACCCCACCAGTTAGAATGGCTATAATCAAGAAATCTAATAACAAGGAATGCTTGAGGGGATGTGGCCAAAAGGGACCCTACTGCACTGTTGGTGGGAGTGTAACTTGTTCAACCACTTTGGAAAGCAGTATGGCTGTTCCTCAAAAGACTCCACATAGAGCTCCCCAATGACCCAGCAATCCCACTTTTAGGTATTTACCCAAATGATCACAAACAAGGCCACACTAAAACTACCAGCACAACTATGTTTACTGGAGCATTATTTACCATAGCTAATATATGGAACCAACCCAGATGCCTCTCAGTAGATCAATGGATCAAGAAAATGTGATATATGTATATATATATGAATTCTATGCCTCCATCTCAAAGAATGACATTGCCCCATTTGTTAGGAAATGGAAAGACTTAGAAAAAATTGTATTAAGTGAAGTAAGCCAGACTCAAAGAAACATAGGTCCCATGGTTTCCCTTATGTGCAATAACTAATACATGTCTAGGACAAGCAGAAGAGCTCAAAAGCTATGTGCATATGACCATATAACCTGATGTTAAGCAAAATGAACCACAAGTTAGGGACACAAGAGGTTTTATCTTTTTGGGGGGAGGTCCGGTCATGGGGCTTGAACTCTGGACCTGGGCGCTGTCCCTCAGCTCTTCAGCTCAAGGCTAGTGCTCTCCCACTTGAGCCACAGCGCCACTTCCGGTTTTTTTTCTTTTTGCTTATGTGGTGCTGAGGAATCGAACTCAGGGCCTCAGGCATGCAAGGCAAGCGCTCTACCACTGAGCCACCTTCCCAGCCCAAGAGATTTTATCTTTGTTGCTGTTTTTTTTTACTGTACTTATAATATACTATGTGTTTGGTTTCTTTGTGTGTTCTTCCCCCACGGTACAACCCCTGTTTGTCACTGTATTTGATTCCAGTGTCCTTCATCTTCTATATACATTTTTCTAATTTGGGGAGGGGAAGGGAAGGGAAATAACAAAATGCTGAAATAAGTATACAGGATGAGCCATTGTAACAATGAGATGTACAGTATGTTGAAAAACGAATTTTACAACTTTGTGGAGGTAGGAGGAGGGAGGAGGAGGGAGGAGCTGGGAGATGGGGAGGGAAGGGATGGTAGGAGAAAACTAAAGGACAACAAATGCTAACAGGAAATGGACTCATTACCTTGCTCATGTAACCCCTCTGTACAGTATCTTTACACTAAAAATATATTTTTTTAAAAAGCACGCACTTTGTAATGAGAAGAGTAGAGTATGAATTTTAAACCAACTGAATAATGCAGGCTATTACTTAAATGGGACTTTCTTTTCATCTGTATAATGAGAAAAATAACAGTGCCTAACTCAGGAGGCTACAAGTAACAATTGAACACAAAGCAAAGTAAGTGCTTAGTGTAGACCTGGGAGATAGGTAGGACTTAATAAATATTAGCTGTTATTATTAGTTCAAAAACATAACTAAACTGCACCAAATATGAAGTAAAGAAAATTTAACAATTGAGTGTGGATAAGATTAAAATATCCAACACATAAACCAGAACCTGTTTCAACTTGTCAGTGCATTCGTATGCATGCAGACACATATCCACCCTAGCATTTTCCAGCATGGACTTCTAAGTTAACATTTTTTGTACTATGCTTGACCTAGTACTATTTTTGTAACCTGGAACATGCCTGTGTTTCTCGTTCCAAGATACAACTGGGGAGAAGATTCAGCTGATAAAAATAAACACATATGTTCCTTAATGACCCCTCTCATCTTGGATGGCAGTGTAAGCTCAGAAACCTGATCATTTATGCCATCAGTCCATGTGAAGTGACCAGTGTTATCCCTGTTATCTAAAGTGCACTTTCTTCCTACTTCACCACCATCCTGTGCTCAGACTGACCTGTGACTTGATGGCCTGGAATCATTTTATCTTACTCATTGAAACTAAGAGAAATTGAATAGTTGGAGGAGTGCTAGGTCCATAAATCAATTCCATGTTTTTACACCGCAATAGCATATTGCACTGTTCTATGTTGTTTGTGATGATAAGAAGAGAATTTATTCCATCCTAGATAACCCTGTCTTAAGTTCTTAGTGTAAGGAAGTGATTCTCAAATGAGCTGGTATCAGAGACTGCTAGATGGATTATTAAAACAGATTTCTGATAGCTACTTCCAGAGTTTGACGCAATAGGTCTGGAATATGGCCTGAAAATTTGCATTTCCAACAAGTTCCTGAATTCTGCTGCTGCTACTAGTCACAGGACCATACTTGGGGAACAACTGGCTTAAAGTAATAAGTCTTTTTCTAATGTAACAGATGTCTAGGGATATTACTTTTTCCTTTGGAAAACCCACAAGGAAGAAAATATGAATATCCTTTGGAGAAGAAATAATAGGTGCACCATTAAGATGAGGTTCTCTAGATGGCTAGCAGAATGAAGAAAAGCCAGCACTGCCAGAGGTCTCACAGGACAATGATGCTGGGAATATGAGCACAGGACTATGAAGAGTGAATCTAGAATACGAACTTAAATCTCCTTATGTTCAGTAAATTTCTCTTTGCATTGAATGCTGTCCCTCATCTTATTTCTGTCTTTATTCTGGCACAATTTTATCAAGCATTTTAGTACAAATGATAGCTTTATTCAGATAGCAAAGAAATGATTAAATAAAACAAAAAATTGAATGCTCACACATTGGATGTTTCAGCTAAAAAACTCAAACTTTCAGTTAAAAAATATTACAAATACTGCAATGCCAATGATACTGCTTATCAATTAGCCTTGGTCACTCAGAGCTCACATAAACTGCTCCTGATGGTTTTACGTATCATCGGCCTCTAAATTATGTGCTATAAAAAGGTCATTATAAGTGACACACTCTAGGCCTATTCTTTCTTTTTTTTTTCTTTTTGGTCCAGTCGTAGGTCCTGAACTCTGGGCCTGGGCGCTGTCTTTCAGCTCTTCAGCTCAAAGCTAGCGCACTACCACTTCAGCCACAGCACCACTTCCGGCTTTTTTTTTCCTGCTTATGTGGTGCTGAGGGATCGAACCCAGGGCCTCATGCCTGCAAGGCAAGCGCTCTACCACTGAGCCACGTTCCCAGCCCTAGGCCTATTCTTTCTTATAGTCAAGGACTCAACATACAGTTCCGGCTCATGAAAAAGAATCAGACACACAGTAATAATACCAACTATCCAATAAAATGGAGATTTGTTTCAATCTAAAAATAATTTTCAATTTATAGTTGCCGTTTAAATTTGAAAACATTAGTGTATCTCGTATAGTAATATTTTCTTTTCTAATCTCTTCCTCCAGTTGTGCTCAAACCGGAGGAAAACAAATGAGCTTGCAACAGGGAGCAAGGAAAGATGGTCCCTACCACAGCTGTCCTTACATAAATCCACTCACTTTAATGAACTAGAACAACATCATAATTCAGTGCATGCTTACTTACAGCAGTCCACATGGAGTTTATTTGGATCATCGACATCCAGGAGTGGTTAACTTGACCACATATTATCATATCTTTGAAAGTAAGGTATGAGAAAATCTAAGTGCAAAGAAAAGAAATACATAGTTGAATATAAGTAAACTTTAGTGTAACTTGCCTTTTATATAATGTGATCTTTAAAAATACTACATGTGCTCTGTATTCTTACAATGGTTTGAACCCTGTACCAAACCATTTATAATATAGCTGTATGTAATATACCTGTATTACAAAATTTGCGTAATACACCATTTTTCACAGTTCCTTATAACCATTTCTTACCATTTAAAGGACTATTCTGAGTTTTTTTTATAAACTTCTTAAAAACATGATCTGAGAATGTTTTTAAAAATCTGCATTGTAAACCATATTCTTAGAGTGAACTGAACTCTGTACCACACCGTTCACTCTGTACAATCTACTTACTGTGAAGTTTCAAGGCAACTTTTTTTTAAAAAGGGATTTCTTTTAAGTGGTATCTAGTACCTAGGAAGCATTCAGTAATTGCTGGACTGAACTGGGTTTCTCTAAAGTAATAAGATTCTTAGGAAAAGAGGAATAAACTCACCTGACAAGAAAGTGTGGTGAAGTTGTTTACCTCATGGAGGCCAGGAAGTACAGACAGAGACAGGGAGGGTTTCTGCACATTATATAGCCACCAAAGACACACCTCCAATGGCCTACTTCCTCTAACCAGGCCCTGATTCCAAAAGTTCCCATCACATACCAATAAGGCCATTAAATCATGAAGCTGTCAATTAATTAATCCATTGAGTAGGTCAGAGTTTTAATAATCCATAAACCTCTCAGTGGACCAAATCTTTCAACATGTGAGCCTTTTAGGGGTATCTCACACCCAAACCATAACATTATGTTATGGATACACATCAAATATCTCCATCTGTATCATCCATGTATATTTCCATATGCTCTGCTGTTTCCTGTGATGAGGAAATATATCATGGCAGAGTAATATGGAAGAAAGATGCTTACTTCATTATGACCAGGAATGGGAAGGTACAAATATAAGCTTAAAAGTCATGTCCTAGCCAGGTGTTGTTGGCTCATGCCTATAATTCTAGCTACTCAAGAGGTTGAGTTCTGAGGATCATCGTTCAAAGCCAGCCTGGGCACAAAGAACTACATAAGACTCTTATCTCTAATTAACCTACAAGAAGCCAGAAGTGGAGCTGTGGCTTAAGTGGGAGAGTGCTAGCCTTGAGAGCAAAAGCTCAGGTACAGCAAATGGCACAAAAAAAAGGCATGTCCTAAGTGATCTGCTTTCTCTAAAATTGGTCCACCTCTAAATAACTCATGAAGATATGAGTTCACCAATAGATTAATCCATTGATGAGGTGAGAGCCCTCATGATGCAATCATTTCTTAAGGCTCTACCTTTAAGCACTGTGCACTGGAGACTAAGCCTTCAATACATAAGTCTTTGGGGGAACACTTCATATCCAAACCACAATGTTCTGTTTTTCTGAAGAACTCAGGTTAATAAAGGAACATAAAGTGAGGAGTAAAGAATCAAGAGAATTAGGAAGACCTAATTATGGTCATATTACATCTTTTAAAACAGAAAAAAAATCATTTCATGGAAAGCTAGAATAAATGGTTAATGGTACTGTCTTCCTGGAGGATAAAAGCCCTAAAGAAAAAGTTCCTAAATAAAATATTTTAAAGGATGGTATTTTTAAATGTTTAATTTAAAATGATTCATATTATGTAGATAGTAATGTTTATTTTAATGGCACCCAGATGTCACAAGGGAACTGTGTAGAGGCAGTACTGAAGGAAAGGAAAGAGAAAAAGAGTAGATACTGAAGGGTGAATAGGATAGGAGGACATTACATATATATATATGGACACAATGTAATGAAAGTCATCAAATAATGTTTGAAAAGAAGTGGGGGGAAAGTCTAGAAAAGCAAAACACCATCCAAACCACCAGAAAGGAAAAAAAAAAAAGAGGGAAAAGACAAAAATGTAAAATGGCATACATTCTTTGAATACAAAAGTGACAGTAGCCAAAGACACAGTGGGAATACAGTAGGAATTAAATTCAGTGGGCTTAAGAATCAGGGTACATGTATCACTCCCTGTGGTTCTAGAAAAATGACCTCTTCATGATGCAAACAGTGTTATAAGAAAATCCTTTAATTAGGAAGCAAACCAAAACTGGTGCAGAGAATTACGTGATCTGGGTATCTCCACCTAATAGGGAGTGCTTCCCCATGCAAAAGGATTGACTTGAACCTGGAGTCCACCAGACACTCCAGGGTATGTTTATCCTATTGATTCTGATCTCACTGACTTTGACTCAGTATTGAAGTACTGACTAATAAATTATGGGGTTATTCACTTACATTGTCTGTGTAGTTCTCTCTCACACTGCAACTTCAGGACCAGGAAAGGGGAGAACTCAGTACAAGAATACAAGCTGGAGGGGGGGGGGGGGCTGGGAAGGTGGCTTAGTGTTAGGGTGCTTGCCTTGCATGCCTGAGGCCCTGGGTTCTATTCCTCTGCACCACATAAGCAAAAAGAAAAAAGCCGGAAGTGGCGCTGTGGCTCAAGTGGTAGAGCGCTAGCCTTGAGTTGAATTGCTGAGGGACAGCGCCCAGGCCCAGAGTTCAGACCCCACAAGTGGACCAAAAAAAAAGAATACAAGCTGGGCACCAGTGGCTCACCCATGTAATCCTAGCTACTCATGAGGCTGAGATCCGAGGATCACGGTTCAAAGCCAGCCTGAGCAAGAAAGTCCATGAAACTCTTATCTCCAGTAAACCATCAGAAAACTAGAAGTGGAGCAGTGGCTCAAGTGGTAGAGAACTCACCCTGAGCTGAAGAGAGCAAGGACAGCACCCAAGTCCACAGTTCAAGCCCCACGACCGGCAAAAAAAAAAAAGAAAATTATATATATATATATATATATAGTGGAATTCTATGCCTCCATCAGAAAGAATGACATCATCGCATTTGTTAGGAAATGCAAAGTCCGGGAAAAAATTATATTAAGTGAAGTAAGCCAGGCCCAAAGAAACATAGGTCTATGGCTTCCCTTATTTGCAATAACTAGTACATGTGTAGGACAAGTAGAAAAGGCCAAAAGCTATGAACATATGACCATATAAGATGATGTTAAGCGAAATGGACCCCAAGATAGGGACACAAATTTTTTTTCTTTCTTGCTATTGTTTCTAACCTATTTATAAATGTACCATGTGATTGTTTTGTTTCTTTGTATGTTTCTCCCCCATGGTATAACCCCTGTTTTCATTATATTTGATATCTTGTATGTACACTTCTCTAATTTGGGGAGGGGAAGGGAAAAAACAAAATGCTTAAATAGGGATACTGGTTGACCCATTGTAGCAATGAGATGTACAAGACACTATGTTGAAAACAAACTTTACAACTTTGGTGGGTGAGGTGGGAAGGGGGAGTAGTTGTGGAGGTGGGAGGGAAAGGGTGGTAGGGGACAAACAAAGGAGGAGGCAACAATGCTCAATAGGAAATGTACTCATTACCTTGCTCATGTAACTGTAACCCCTCTGTACTGTATTTTTAGAATAAAAACATACAAAAAAAGGAAGAAACAAAAAAAAGAAAGTTCATGAGATTCTTATCTTCAATTATCCAGAAAAAGCTAGAAGTGGAGCTGTGGCTCAAGTGGTAGAGTGCCAACCTTGAAGAAACAAAAAACAAAAACAAAAACCTAAAGGACAATGCCCAGGCCCTGAATTCAAGAGCCAGGACGAGTGCATGCACGCACATGCATATACAGTGATGGGGGGGGGGGGGAGGAGGAGAGGGAGAAAGGGAAGAAGGGAGGGAGGGGGAAAGAGAGAGAGAATGAATCTAAAGTAACCAAGGTAATCTATTACCTGGAGCTTTTTACCTGCCCTTCACAGAGCTGGACCCATTCACAGTTATTAGAAGAGTAAACTGGAAATAAGCAATGAGAAAGAATGAAATAATAAGATGATAGCTATGCTTAAATAATTGACAATTTGGGTTTTTACTCCTTGTGGAAATAGCAGAAGGCTCAAGAGACAAAACATAATGAGGAAACATTTTTTTCTGCTTTGATATAAGAAACAACATCTAATCCTTCCCCAAATGGCACAGAATGCATTTTAGAGTCAACTAAGTCCAACATAAAGGCACTAACTCTGACACTGGGTAAACATTATTTTTAATGGAGATGCTTCATTCCCTTGGCCTCTTATCTCCATCTGGAAATACTTCAGCAACCCTCCCCCTCCCCCTCTCCAAGCGTATTCCTCCCCAGCAAAAAAGGAAGGACCTAATTGGTAAGTTTGAGGGTGAAAAAAATTATCAGGTCTGCAACTGCTCTTCCTAACCCTGGTCTGCTCTTCACAGTATAAAGTCCAGCTGTTGTCCATCTGTGCAGGGACAAAAAGGTGAGTCTACTTGATTCAGGAACAAAAGATAAAATACTGCCTTGATCAATTATCTTAAGTCATCATCTGCTATCAGATCTATCTGATAATATTTTGGTTCTGGCTGTCTACTTTTTAGTTGGGTCCAAAATCAGATGACTTAAAGGAGGATACACTCTCTAAAATTTTAAGGGGCTGGGAATGTGTATCCCTGCTTAAACAATTTGTTTTTTCCCTTCCCCTCCCCAAATTATACCAACATCAAATACAGTGAAAACAGGGGTTATACTGTGGGGGAGGGACATACAAAGCAACAAAAAATCACGTGATTCCTTAGAAACAATATCAAAGCTGAAGATTCTATTATTTTAGAAGAACCTGAAGAACAGAAATCCTGTACTTCTGGATAGAGGAAAGTAAATGTCAGGTCTGGCATTCCCTCATAAGTATTTAGTAATAAAGAACACACCTTATGACTTAAAGAGAAATTTCTCTGAAGAAGAAATAAGAATGGCGAATAGACTCATGAAGAAATGCTCAACCTCTCTAGCCATAAAAGAAATGCAAATCAAAACAACATTGAGATTCCACCTCATTCCATTTAGAATGGCTATAATCAAGAACTCTAATAACAAGGGATGCTGGTGGGGTTACAGCCAAAAGGGAACCCTGATGCACTGTTGGTGGGAGTGTAAACTTGTTCAACCACTCTGGAAAGCAGTATGGAGGTTCCTCAAAAGACTACATATTGAGCAATCCCACTTTTGGGCATTTACCCAAATGATCACAAACAAGGCCACACTAAAACTACCAGCACAACTATGTTTATCACAGCATTTTTACCATAACTAAGATATGGAACCAACTCAGATGCCCCTCAGTAGATGAAGGGATCAAGAAAATATGATATATATAATATGATATATATAATGGAATTCTATGTTTCAATCAGAAAGAATGACACATTCCCATTTGTTAGTAAATTAAAGGACTTGGAAAAAGTCTTATTTAATGACATAAGCCAGACCCAAAGAAATATAGATCCCATGGTTTCCCTTATTTGCAGTAATTAGTACATATCTAGGATAATCTTATCAGATGAACAGAAAAGCTCAAAAGCTATATACATATGACTATATAAGATGATGCTAAATAAAATGAACCCCAAGATATGGACACAAGAGGTTTTGTTTTGTTGTTGTTTTTTTTAATGTACTATATGATTTTTTTCTTTCTTTTGTATGTTCTTCCCCCTTTGGTATATCCCCTGTTGTCACTGTGTTTGCTTTTGGGACCCTGCATCTTGTATATTCATTTATCTAATTTGGGGAGGGGAAGGGGAGTAACAAAATGCTGAAATGGATGACCCATTGCAACACGGAGACTCACACAACACTATGTTGGAAATGAATTTTACAATTTCGGGGGTGGGTAGTTGGAGGAGGCAAGGGATGGTAGGAGAAAAACAAAGGAGGGGATAACATTGTTTGACAAGAAATGTACTCATTACCTTACTCATGTAACTGTAACCCCTCTGTACAGCATTTACAATAAAATAAAATAAAAAGACATACAACCCTAAATTTTCTATATGTAGGATTCTGTGACTATGAATTTTCAGATACTTTAAAGATTTTTTTAAAAAATTTTTATTGTGGGGCTGGGAAGGTGGCTCAGTGGTAGAGTGCTTGCCTTGCATGCCAGAGGCCCTGGGTTCGATTCCTCAGTACCACATAAGCAAAAAGAAAAAAGCCGAAAGTGGTGCTCTAGCTCAAGTGGTAGAGTGCTAGCCTTGAGCTGAAGAGCTGAGGGACAGCGCCCAGGCCCAGAGTTCAGGCCCCACGACCAGACCCAAAAAAAAAAAAAAAAAAATTTTATTGTAAAAATACCATACAGAGGGGTTATAATTACATGGGCAAGGTAATGAGTACATTTCTTATCAAGCATTGTTGTCTCCTCCTTTGTTTCCCCTTCCCGTCTCCCCCCTCCTCACCTCCCCCCCACCTGGCTAAAGTTATAAAGTTCCTTAATACCGTATAAGTATTTCAAATTCAATTATTTCAAAATTAAATTTCTCTCATCCCCAAACCAGTTCATTTTCCCAACATTGCTACACATCAGAAGCTTCACAGTCCTCATATTTATGAAGACTTAAGTATGGTAGGAAAGATAGAAATGTCTCCCACTGTAGTTTTAAATCATTAGCAACATCATACAGTGATAGTTGAAAGCCTAGCTGTGACTGCCATAACCTTGTGAGAGACACAGCAATGAGAAAAGGCCAAAATTAGCATCTAGTGGTGCAATCTAAAAGCAGTCATGAGAAAAGAGAAATAATTTCAAAAAGAAAAACAAGAAATGTCACCATCAAGGCTGAAAAAAAGAACATTTCAGGGGAAAAAGCAGAATCAAAGGAGACAAGACATGAGTATAAGCAATGAGCATGTAAAGAATTCAAAGCACTGTCCCTGTCTTCATGGCACAAACTTCCAAGGAAAAAACCATTATGAGACACTAAGAAATGTCTTGGGGATTCTGGCAACATATAGAATAAACAACTACCCAAGACTAAGAGAAAGGAGTATCAATGGCAGCACTTGTGGTAAAGATGACATCCACACTAGGTGTAAGCAGGAGTGAACCAGCTAAGGAATAAGAGAGACTTCTACACACAGAGAGGCATGGTGGGCAAAGTTATATAATCAAAGAGGGTGCCAAGCCTTTGGGTAATAGAGAGTAACTCAAACACTCTAGAGCTAAGGGCTCTTGAGGAGAAATGAAGGGAATGTAATTGAGAGCTAGAAAGCTAAAACATGAAAGGCCTCATGCAGCATGCAAAAGCAAAGGGAGAGTTCAGGAAAGCTTTGAACAAAGGAAGTGACATGGATAAATGTGAACAGCTGGTGGGAAAATAAAAAATGAACTGGGAGGTCCAAGTCAAGGGTAGATGTTGAAAGACCAATTAAGTAGCTTGGATACTACCAGATACTGACAGAGAATGAGTACTAGAGAGAATGAAGAGAAAAATATATCTGGGTTCCAGATATATGCCTGCAATTCTACCTACTCATGAGGTGGTAGGTAGCCCAGGCATAAAATCCTTTGAGACTCTGCCTCCAATTAACCAGCAAAATGCTTGACTGGAGACATGTCTCACATGGTAGAGCACTAGCCTTTATCAAGAAAGCCCAGTGAGAGCACAAGGAATTGATTTCAAGTCCAGTACCTACACAAAAAGAAACAAAGAAATGCAGATTACTCACCAAAAAGAAAATGGAAATTCAGTAGAAAAATAAGAGAAGATAAAAAAAATAAGAGAAGCTAAAGATAATTTTAAAATTCTGACTGAGTCAACTGAGTAGATTATGGTATCATTCAATTAGAAATAGGTTACCAGAAAGAGAGTTGGAGAGAGTGCAGGAGAAAGAGAAGGTAAAGAGAAAGGAGAAAGAGTAGGGAAAAGATGAGGTCTATTTTGGAAATCAATTATGACTTGTGCCTTTGTAGCCCAAGTAGAGACTATTTATTACTGTCTGTTACTCATGAGGTAGGGAGAAGTTAGTGTCAAGTTTGAAAGGAAATTTAAGTACATACTCTTTGCTAAGGAATTCCAAGTCTTTACTCCGAAGATGAGAGAAGTTGGATGCTATGTAGGAAGTCAGACAGCTGACAGAGCCAGTAGAGTTGAATTTAGAACCAGTCTTCTTGACTTCCCACCCATCACTAAGCCTTCTTTGTTCAATCACAGCAATTAATGTTACTTAGCAGTGTTGAGAACAGTGACTTCTGAGAAATTTCTATATGCCAAGCATTGCTTGAAGTACTTCATAAGTATTAACTCAGTTACTCCTCTCAAGAACAAATGTAGGAGATATCATCATCACCATCTTCCCTTCCATCCTCCATTTACAAACGAGCCAATTTAGAAATAAGGATTAAGGGCCCAGGACCACACAGCAAATGACAGGACCCGGTCCCCCAGACCCCAGAGGAGATCCTTGCAATTTCCATCCAGCTGCCTCTCTCTGTAGTATACTTTTCCATCTTACATATGCTTCATCATTTTCACAAGGATAGTTCCTGATAAAACTAATGGGAGATTCTGTGATGTATAACTCATTAAAAGTTTATATTAAAATCTTTTTTAAATTCTTTAAGGTAGATAGTATTACTAATTAAGGCTGGAGTGATGAAAATAATGTCTGCAAGTTGAGTAACTTCTATAAAAAATAAACTGTTCCTAAAGCAATTTTTAGAGTATGTTTTTTCTGCTTTTCATCTACACCATGAATTAAGCCAAAACACACATAGTTCCTTGATAGAACAATGTGCTTTTGGAAGCTTCCCCTATCTGAAGTCATGTGGTACATAGCTAAGAAACCTGGAACCATTCTGATTTGGCAAATTAAGGTCACACTGACCCCTCAGGTTATCAAAACATGGACTTAAGAGGCTGTTGAATATACTCTTTTGTGTTATGATTCCAAGTAATTCAATCAAACAGCTGAGTTGTTTGGTTTTTCTACAACATTGTAATAGTTTTCATAGTTAACTGGGTTTTGTTTTTCCCTATGAGAAGACAAGTCAACAGCATTGACACCTAAAGGTGATCATGTAACTGTTTTTGCAAAACCACATGCTTTATATCTTTTACAAACAAATAAAAAGTCATAGTTCTTTCAAATGAAAGGCAACACTAACATTATTAAATAATCAAACAAGTTTACATCTTAAGACAGCTACATTGTTTAAAATTTCCAAATTCATCAACATTAAGTCCTTTCCCGGTGTTAATGCCAAACTACACAGAAGGGAGGCGGGACTTTCATTTTCATGGAAATGGTCTTTGCCAACCCTCCCACTGGCTCTGAGTTTAGCCAGCAATTTGACCAATAGTACAATGAGCCCTACCATCTGCTAACTAATGGACAAATGATACTAAACAAATGATTGCAAAACAGAATCTGACTCATTTTCATAGTTGATGTAATTGGACCTAAAAAACAAGTTTGCAATTTATATGTGTTTTCCAAGTAAATTCAAAGTGCTGTTTTTAATTTTTCCCTTAGGACATTAGGACATATATAATATGTATATATATATATATATATATATATATATATTCTTTTTAATTTAATTTTATTGTTAAGGTAATGTACATATATTTCTTAATTTAGCTTAAAAACTAATTCTTCCAAAAACCAGCAATAAAGATCAGACACAACTCAAATTATATTTTTATGTTTATTGTACCTTTTCTTTCCAAATCTCTGAAATTGATTAAGAAAAGTCATATTAAAGATTATTTGTAAAATATGATTTCAAAAATTAACTTTGCGACTCTATTATATGAATAAACTTAACAACTGATCAATACTAACTGGTTAGAACAATTAATTTTCACTTTTGCATTACTATTACTTTCTGATTGCTTACACATTTTAATAGCATTTGGCAGGTAGTTTACTTGATTGGAAAAATATTAAGGATATCTCTAAAAACAATACTATGTGTACTGTCATGTCAAAATGCAGTAATTAAAAAAAGGTTATAAGGGCTGGGAATGTGGCTTAGTGGTATAGTACTAGCCTTGAGCAAAAGAGGCTTAGAGACAGTGCCCAGACCCTGAGTTCAAGCCCCAGTACTAACAACAACAAAAAAAGAAAGAATAAATAAAGGTTATCCTATTTTTAATGGTAGTACATCTACCCTTAAATATATAATGGTTCTTAATTATTATTTTGTGTCTGTCCAGTAAAATATTTAAATATATCCCATTTGTTAAGAATGCTCCAAGTGGGATAAAAGAAAGACACAGAAATTTTTTTTAAAAAAAGAAAGATACAGAGCCTTTAACTTTGGCTAAAAGTCAGGCAAACCAGGTTCAGCCCTTATTTTGTAGCTGTCTGCCTTGAAGGATATCATATAACTCTCAGACCCTCAGCTGTCCCTGTGTAAAAGATAAAGGCTTACTACAAAAAATTCTAAGTTCCTTTCCAAGTTGGCCATTCTATTTTTTGAGCACTCTGGCATATTTCTTTAAATCTGAGCTCCAAAAGGTCCTGGATAGAAGGACATGGGTTCTTGGTATAAGGCACAAAAGAACATTGTCATGACTCATAAGACCTTGTAAATTTTTTTTGAAAATATAAAAGATATAGGTACAGTGGCTCATACCTATAATTCTATTTAGGAGGTTGAGATTTAAGGCTCATGGTTAGAATCTAAGTCCATGAAACTCTTGCCTCCAATTAATCACCAAAAAGCTGAAAGTCAGGCTATGTTAAGTGGTAGAGCACCAGCCTCAAGCAAAAAAAATAAACAAACAAAAAAACAACTAAGAGACAGGGGCTAAGCCCTGAGTTCAAGCCTCAGGACTGGCATAAAAAGAAAAAAAGAAAGAAAAGAAAAGTTTTGTAAAATAAGTGAGTATTTAGCTACATAAACCAAGGGGGGAAAAAAAGTCAAATAAATAAAATCAGAGCAACTAATACTATGGAAATACAAAGAAGCATTAGAGATTATTATGAAAACCTATACTCTAACGAATTAAAAATCCTAGAAGAAGAAGTGGAGCTGTGGCTCAAGTGGTAGAGTGCTAGCCTTGAGCTAAAGAGCTGAGGGACAGTGCCCAGGCCCAGAGTTCAAGCCCCATGACTGACAAAAAAAAAATCCTAGAAGAAATAAACCTATAAAACAGATATATGACCTACCAAAAATGAGCCATCAGTGCATTTAAAAAGAAAAACTTGAATAGACCAATAATGAGTCTTGAATGAGACTGAATGAACAGTAAGGTATCTCTCAAAAGAAAAAAAAAAACCCAGAACCACATGGTTTCACTATTAAATTTTATTAGACCAAAAAAAATATATATATATATATACATATGTATATATATATAAGTCCATGAGGCTCTTTTTTGTGTGTGAAAATACTGTACAGAGGGGCTCTTTATCTCCAATTAACCACCAGAAAATCAGAAGTGGTGCTGTGGCTCAAGTGGTAGAGAACACTAGCCTTGAGCTGAAAAGCTCAGGGCCAGCACCAAGACCAGAGTTCAAGCCCCACACTGACAAAAAAAGGGGGGGGGGGGCTGGGAAGGTGCTCAGTGGTTGAGCGCTTGCCTTACACGCAGGAGGCCCTGGGTTCAATTCCTCAGCACCACATAAGCAAAAAGAAAAAAGCCGGAAGTGGCACTGTGGCTCAAGTGGTAGAGCGCTAGCCTTGAGCTGAAGAGCTGAGGGACAGCACACAGGCTCAGGCCCCAGGACCGTACCCCCCCCCCCCAAAAAAAGCTAATTCTCCTTAAACTAATGCAAAGAACCAAAAGGAGGAGAACTGTCCAAATCTATGCAGCCACCATTAATCTGTTAGCCAAAATCAGATAAGGGCACAGTCAGTACTCTTGATTAACACTGACACAAACATTTTCAACAAAATTCTATCAAACCCAATTCAATAGCAAACCAAAACATTCATCACGATCAAGTTGATCTTATCCCATAGTTGAGTACAAGGATGGCGTAATACATGAAAACAAATAAATATAATATGTATAATCATATCAAAAAGTTCAGAAAGGGGCTGGGAAGGTGGCTCAGTGGTAGAGTGCTTGCCTTGCATGCCTGAGGCCCTGGGTTTGATTCCTCAGCACCACATAAACAAAAAGAAAAAAGCCGGAAGTGGTGCTGTGGCTCAAGTGGTAGAGCGCTAGCCTTGAGTTGAAGAGCTGAGGGACAGCGCCCAGGCCCAGAGCACAGGCCCCACGACCACGACTGGACCAAAAAAAAAAAAAAAAGTTCAGAAAATATTGTGAAATTCAACATCTCTTCATAAAATACTGAAAAAAAACTAAGTATAGAAGGATCATACTCCAATATAATAAAGGCTATAGATTATGAACTGTAGCCAAGATCACAATGAATGGAGAAAGGCTTAAAGAACTTCCTCTAAGATCAGGAGCAACACACAATTGTTATTTTTATTAGCATGTGCTAATTTACAAGGGGCTGTTTTATTATGACATTTGCATACATGAATGCAATATATCCCTATCAAATTCATTCTCGCTATTATTCTCCATTCCCCTCTTCCCTACTTCTTAAAAACAATTTCAACAGGTATGTATGCATAGAATGTGACCATAAAGTCAGACATAAAGTAAATACCAGGGATAGGATATCTATCACTGCAAACTAGCCTACTAGAAGAGTTATACAGAATTGAAAAATTTAAAGTTGAGACTTGAAACATGCCAATGAATATCTGGACATTCAATGTATACTGAGCCTTGAGCAAAAACAATCACACCTCAGGGACAATTCCTAGACCCTGAGTTCAAGCCCCAGAATTGACACAAAAAATAAAATGAACATACTTCAACATAATAAAGGATGCATATGACAAATTTAAGCCAACATCATATTAAATGGGGAAAAAAATGTCCTCTAAAGTCAAAAACAAGACAAGGGTGCCCTAATAGTATTAGAATTCCCAGACAAAGCAATAAGGCAAGAGAGAGAGAAATAAAAGGGACTCGCACAGAAAAGGAAGATATCAACTCTTCTTAAATAAAAACAATAGTATATAGTCAATGTAACTTATAACATGCACAGTATATAATTTAAAAAAGACTATTAGATCTCTAAAGAAACAGGAAAAATGATATTTAACCAAAGTAAAAAAGTAAAAACACAGAGAAATTGCAGTGATAACTAGTAGGCAAGTTAAAGAATTATCATAAAAATATGCAACCAGACTAGTAGTGTGACTCAAGAAGTAGGGTGCCAGCTGTTGGTGAAAGAAAAAAAAACGTTCAGCTAGCTAAAGAAAAAATGAGCTAAAAAAAGGGAAATGCTATTTTTAAATAAATGAAGAGAACACAATACTAGGATTAAAAAAATTTACTGGAGGATCTTAACAGCAGGCCAGATATTCCATAAAAAAAATTACTAAAGTTGAAAATGGCACTAAAACCTATTCATTGATCAAGATGGATTATATTCATAAACTGACATGTGAATTGAAACCCCTTATACAACTTCTTAAAGAGGGTCATGATGATTGACTAAGAAAATACTCTTGTTAACAGCAATAATATTCAGGTGTTACAGGGTATTGCATCTACAACTTGTATTTTTCAGGGAAAAAGTTTTTGTATTATACTCCTAAGTTTTTTATAAGTCTGAGATTGTTAGAAAAAATTTAATGTACTTGATAAAAGAAAATTGAGTGTTTAAAGCAAATATAATTGTAAAATTGTAAAGTCTATAAAATATAGAAACAAAATATAATAGCTAAAAGCATAGAAAAAGATTGAAAAGCTCACTGTCATTGGGTTCTAGCATTACATGTAAAGTGACATGAAAACATTTGAAAATAAACAGTGATATCTCAAAAATGCTTAATATACTCTAGAGCAGCTACTGATGAGCAAGGTAATTATGAGTAGTCAAAGATATAAATGTTCACATAAGTGTAAAAAGGAATGTGATATACTTTCAAAAGCACATAATAATTACATTAATATTAATGACATAAAAGAAACAATTAGAAGTGGTGCTGTGGCTCAAGTGGTAGAGTGCTAGCCTTGAGCTGAAGAGCTGAGGGACAGCGCCCAGGCCCTGAGTTCAAGCCCCCGACTCACAAAAAAGAAAAAAAAAGAGGCAATTAGAACAAGAGTGTTAGATATTATTACTCAAAACTTTAAATTTTCTGATATTAATTCCCCATATGAAAAAGTGAAAAACTCAAGTATGAGACCAAAATAAAGTATTCAAGTATATTCTAGCCATTGGACTAATATTGCCAAAAATGAACTACGCAAGTACAAACCAATATAGAAATTATAGAAATTACAATTGAAGAACAGACTTTACTAGGCCATTTGCCTTGTTTTTGTTTTGTCAATTGTAGGGCCTGAACTCTGCTCTGGGCCTGGACGCTGTCCCTCAGCTATTCAGCTCAAGGCTAATACTCTACCACTTGAACCACAGCACCACTTCCGGCTTTTTCTGCTTATGTGGTGTTGAGGAATCAAACCCAGAGCCTCATGCATGCAAGGTAAGCACTCTACCAGTGAGCCACCTTCCCAGTCTCTAGTAAGCCATTTGTTAAAAAAGAAATAATGAGCCTGGTGCCTGTGGCTCACGCCTGTAATCCTAGCCTAGCTACTCAGGAGGCTTAGATCTGAGGATCCCAGTTCAAAGCCAGCCCGGGCAGAAAAGTCCATGAGACCCTTATCTCCAATAAACCACCAGAAAACCGGAAGTGGTGCTGTGGCTCAAGTGGTAGAGCACTCGCCTTGAGCTGAAGAGCACAGGGACAGCGCCCAAGCCCAGAGTTCAAGCCACACAATTGGCAAAAAAAAAAAAGAAAAAGGAAAGAAGGAAGGAAGGAAGAAAGAAAGGAAAGAAGGAAGGAAGGAAGGAAGGAAGGAAGGAAGGAAGGAAGGAAGGAAGGAAGGAAGGGCCAAAAAATATTTATCCTAACTCCAAACTATACATATATTGCAAGATTATAGTATGTAATGTGCAATAAATTAATCAAACCTGTAATATTGCTCTTTCAGGCAACAATGAGATGTCAAATGCTGGGTATTCACCGAGTTCAGGTAAGTCTGTAGAGTCTCGTTCTTCGCTTCTCTTGAATTTTAAGGTACTTCTCCATGTTTTCAATTGAAGGTCATGTTTCAATGCCTGCAGTGAAAGGAATTTACCAATTCCATGGGACAGATGAGACAACAGATTCGGAGAACAGTAACTGATACATTGACAGCACCACAATAAAGATTACTCGTCATCATCATCATCATCATCACAAAAATTGTATTTTTTTCTAAATCACCCTGACTTTATAGATCATTGCTCCTAGCCATCCTAAAAGATCAGTCAGCTACCCTTAAAGAACTTGTCTAGCCTTAGGAAAACTAAGGCCCACTAATTGAAAATTGTGGTCATTGGTATTTCAGGCATGGAAGGGAGGAGGTTAACACAGTAATAACAAAAAGGGGGGCCCAAAAGAAATTATTTGGAGATTTGCCTGATTTCTCATAAAGTTCCCATTTAACTCTGATACACCACTAAACACTGTGTAAGAAACCAGAAGTTTTAAGGTTAATGAGTATTTCACCCTTCACTCTTCCACACAAAATTCCAGTGGGATGCACATATCCATTAGAACCTAAGGAAGGGCACACATTGAAGAACCAGCATACACAGATGTTCCCTGCATCTGCCAATTCCTTTCCCTGAGTGAATGCAGAATTACTATTGGCCAACTAATTCTATGGCTAGAAAATTTTTTCTTTGAACATCCAGTTAATCATATATGTAAATATTAAGAATACTATATTACCAAGTATGTACTATACACTATCTTTTTCAACTAGAGTGTGTGAAACATTGTGCACAGTGTATGATGAAGACTACAGGAACACAAAATCTGAGGTAGAACCACATGACTCTGAATGAGAAGATACAGGGTAACAAAGTAGAGACATGTTCTGAAGAGATGAGAGAGAGAGAGAGAGAGACAGAGAGAGAGAGAGAGAGAGGCACCATTGAGAATCACAATACAAGTGACAGGACAGCAGGAAAAAAATGGAAAGCCAACAGAGAAAGCCAGTGGCTCACACCTATAACCCTAGCTACTGGGGATACAGAATGGGGGAATCAAAGTTCAAGGCCCACTCAGGGAAGAAATGTTTGTAAGACTCCTCTTCAACCCATAGATGGCTAATAGTTGCATGTATCTATTAACCTAAGCTATGTGGAAAGCTAAAATTGGGAGCATTATAGTCCTAGGTTAGGCCAACCAGAAAAATCAATAAAACATCATCTCAATACAAAGCAGCTGGTGTAGTGGCACATAACTATCATCCCAGCTATGACAGAAAGCCTAAAATGGATGCACTGTGGTCCAAGTGTATGTGCCTGGGAAGGAAGCAAAACCCTATCTCAAAAGTAACCAGTATAAAGCCGGCTGCCGGTGGCCTGTAATCCTACCTACTCAGGAGGCTGAGATCTGAGGATCGCGGTTCAAAGCCAGCCTGGGCAGAAAAGTCCCTGAGACTCTTATCTCCAATAAACCACTAGAAAACCGGAAGTGGCGCTGTGGCTCAAGCGGTAAAGCGCTCACCTTGAGTTGAAGAGCGCAGGGACAGAGCCCAAGTCCAGAGTTCAAGCCTCACGACCATGCAAGAGGTCCTGTGTTCGATTCCTCAGCACAACATAAGCAGAAAAAGCCGGAAGTGGTGCTGTGGTTTAAGTGGTAGAGCTCTATCCTTGAGCTGAAGAGCTGAGGTACAGCGCCCAGGCCCAGAGTTCAGGCCCCACGACCAACCAACCAAACACACACACACACACACACACACACACACACACACACACACACACACACACACACACACACACACACACACACACACACACCAATTAGCTCTCCAATAGGGTGGGGAAACTGAATCCATAACAAAGTAAACCAGGTGGCCCAGAGTGGGAGAGCCATATTAGTTGGCTATGGAAAGAGAGATAGGGTCTGACATGGACCCACCAAAAAGTTTAAGAAGCAGAGAAGTAAAGAAGTGAAAGGCTTGGTGGTTCATGGCCCCTTCCTCCCTGACAAGGAACATGTCTCCTCACCTAAGGATCACTGCAGAAGCAGAGTGGAGAGAGCTGCAACAGGTGGAGGGCTCTCCCTCTGGGAGTAGCCTCCCAACTACATGTGTTTGCTTCCAAGAGGGACTGACTCCTGATCCTGTGGAGCATGCAACCTCTCCAGCCTCCTCCCTCCCACAGGGTGGTTAACTGCTGGGTGGTGTCTGGCAGCACTAAGACTGACTAGACTGCAGCACTAAGACTGACTAGGGGCTGCCACCAGCAACAGATGTTTGCTGCCAGGCATGCTGAAGAGTATGATCCCAGGTCCTGCACTTAGACTGGTAGGTGGAGCGCCTGAGTCCCTCCCTCCTATCCAGACTCAGTGCTCTGCTTACTCCCACCACTCTCCCACACAACTGGGGGAAGCTACAAGACTTGGACATCTTTTGATCCTCATAACATAAAATAGTAATTTGTAGAGCGAGAGGGAACCTGCCCAGCCCACAAGCTGCAAAGCTCGAAGCTGCCAGTAGCAGGTACCAATCCACAAAGAGGGGAAGCTTTAAAAACAACAACAACAACAACAAAAAAAAAAAACTAGGAGGGGAAGCTTTTGAAGCAGAGAACCAACCCTTGACAAGTCCCACCTTCATCCCACATCACAGGAGATTTGACACTGAAAGAGACTACAACTAGTTTTTCTCTTTCTCTGAGTGGTGCTGAGGATCAAGCTAGTACACTGAGCACATGGGGAAATGGCTGTTAATGAGCTATCCCCCTAATCCAATGGTGAGAAACTCCACTCCAACCCAGACACGCTACAGACCTGCCTGAACAATAAGAATACTTGAGGCCTGAGGGCATGCTCTAGTACTAGAGTATCTGCCCAACAAGCATGGGAAACTGAGTTCAAATGCCAGTACTACACTTCCAACTGAAAGACAACAACTTGGCCTTAGATGCATAAATCCCAGCACAGGAAACACAAGGTATATGAAAAATTAAGGCAACATGACTCTTCCAAATAACAGCAACTGCACAAGAATGAACTTTAACAACACTGCAATGTACAAAATCCCAAAGAATTTAAAAGAATCATTGTAAGAGAATGACCAATGGAATAAAAATGAACACATTTATTAAGTTTTTATCATTTATGTCTCTATTTAGTTCCATCAGTTTCTCTTTTACTTTAGCATTATTTATTCACCTAAATGTCTGTTTCAGCCAAATTCTCAGTGTCTTCACCAAAATTTTAAAATAAAATGATTAATATTTTTTCCTGGATATTCATACTTCAAATGAAAAAACAGAAATACAAAATAATTGGGATAACTAAGTGAAACTTATGCTATTAGCAGAGCAAAAAGCCCACCAAAAATATAATATCTAGTATTTTACTGACAATATTATTACCATAAATTAATATGATTCTTTAAAATATTGGTTTCCAATATACCATACCAGCTCATCGTCTCGAATTTTATTCCTTCGCTTTACTTCTTCCCGCCAGCGGTCTATGAAAACTTTTTGCCTGTATGTACTGAACATCAGATGCAAGTTTGATAGGATCTCTGGAGAGAACGTATTAGAATACTGTATATAGTTAAAGCTATTTCCAAAAAATCCTAAATGATTTCATATTCTATCATAACAGCTTACACTATGGAACCAAGGTTGCTTCTAATAGTTGCTTTTGTTTTAATTATCACCAAAACTAAGTAGGTTTATCAGTATTCAATAGTACTCCTAAGACTTTATGAACCTATAAACATCATTTTTGTCCTTATAAATTAAGATAAACAGAATACAATTGCTTTTTTAAAGCAAGTCTATTCTTTATAAAAAACAGAACTTCTAAACTTATTTGTAAAAAAAAAGTCACAAGGTAATATTAAAAAGTTAATGTCCTTGAATTTAATACGCCTTAGAAATAAAAGGATTGCCTTATATACATTAGCTGGAGTCCAAAGCACAATTACAGGAACCAAGAAGACAGAAACAGGCTTGGAGATAAGCTACCAGAGGGCAGGCTTCCACCAAAGCTGTTGTTTTGAGTTTGGGAGATTTTTTTTTTACTTTTCTTTTCAACTGGATTTGGATATCTGGTTTTTATGTGAGTACTTTCCGCATTTAAACTTGTCACAAATTTCTAAAATTTGTTCAATATTGTGCAAATAGAGCAAAGCATGTCAGCATGTCAGTTTCCAACATTACAGTTGGAACTTTAAAAAGCCTTTGACTTTCCCTGAATCTGCCTTTGTGGGTAACTGTCCCTTTGAACTTTGTTATTTTTTCCTGATATCTATGCCCTTTCAGAAGTCTGTATCTCAAGTTGTTTAACTAATTAATGTTTCTCAAATTGGTACTGTCAATTGGGCACTGATGGCTCATGCCTGTAATCCTAGCTAGTCAGGAGGCTGAGATCTGAGGATCATGGTTCGAAGCCAGCCTGGGAAGAAAATTTCCCAGACACTCTTACCTCCAAAACTGGAGGCAGACAGCATCCAGGACCCGAGTTCAAGCCCCACAACCAATTAAAAAAAGAAAAAAGAAATTTAGAAAATTGGGTATTGTGGCATTATTAAGAATGAATAAGATTGTATTATTCTGTATCTGTTCCATTCACCTAATTTATCTAAGTGAACTATTTTTGTTCCATCATTTTATGCTTAAGGGTTTGGGGTTCCTTTTGAACAATCCTAGTTGTAAGTCCCACTCCCACCTGAAGAACAGTCAAAATCAGTTGTCTTTTCAGGGCAATTATCTTAGAGATTTCAACACTTTTGTATTGACATGCAAAACAGAGGCTTAAAAATTATTTCTTTAAGAGGGATGGGGTAACAATGATTAAAAATAAATGTATTTATTGCCTTACCTAATAACTGTAACCCCCAGCTTTTCACCATTTCAATAAAAAATTTAAATTTAAATTTAAAAAATAAGATAACATATTTTCTGTTCATTTTTTATTAAATGCCTTTTGCTTGAATTGTTTCCCACAAAATAACTTCCCAAAAGTGCTTAAGTTTATTTCAGTTTTTATCTTTTAAGTTATAACAAGTATAAAAAGAAAACATTCTGGGGGTAATTACTGTATTGTTCTATCAGCAATTGTGTATTCTCTAAACTAAATAAGCTTATAATATTTATTAGACATTTAAGCCTTTATTACAATACTATACAATGTATAATAAATGTTTAAATATTCATTATGCTTTATTAATTTTACATCATTTTGATGGTACCACTTTGAAAATGATAACAAGGTTATTATTTGGAATTTCCAACAATAAATACTCAAGAAAAATTTTAACCACTTCATGACCAAGAGAACATTGTGCTAATGGTGTGGCTGGCATACTCCTCAGTAATGGAGCAAAAGGAAGAAAGAAAGAAGTTGGGAAAGGAGGAAGAAAGAGAGTATGGAGGAAAGGAGGGAGAGAGGAAAAGAAAGTGTGTATGTGTGCACGCGTGTGTGTGTGTGTGTGTGTGTGTGAGAGAGAGAGAGAGAGAGAGAGAGAGAGAGGGAGAGAGATGCCCTGAGAGCAAGGGAGGAAGAGTAACATTCATAAAGTTCCATGATATGAACGAAAGTAGTTAATGTTCACTTTGGAAATTTTGGGACTGTAACTTTGAAATTACTTGTTTTAGAATATAAATCTTTGCTGTATATATATATATATATACAGAATATAAATAATATGCTCCCATGTTATCCAATAGTGAGTTAAGATGATATAAGAAGTAAAAGGCAAGATATAGAAGGAGTATAGAAATATAGAAAAGAAACAAGTAGATGGAATTAGGGGAGGAGAAAAGAAGGGTGGGTAGAAAGAACATCAGCAATACCTCACGGTTCAACCTAACCATGAGAAGTAGATTAGGAGGGAAAGGAGATTAAAGGTAAAATAGAGAAGAGACCAAAATTGAGAAGAGATGAAAGAATGAGAGGAAAAGTCAGAGTAAGAGAATGTTTGGGGGGGAAAAAAACAGAGGAGCTCAAAGAAGGACCGAGAGAATATCACAAGACAAACTAGAGTGTTCAGACGCAAAAACAATCTAGAAGTGCAAATACGGGAAAAAAGAAAAAACAAACAACAAAAAAAACCTAAACTGCTTTTTCTCTAGAACTTGAAAGGAATTTTCATTCTGTAAAGGAATTTTCATTCTGTAAAGGAATTTTGAAGAGTGTCCCCTCCTACTATTACAACCATGCTGAGTGTTACTTAGACAATTTACTAGTTCCTAACCTTTATTGTGTAATGTGAAGTTTTCTGGTTTGTTTTCTTTTTGCCTTTGTTTTTGTTGTTATTTTGGCTTTGTTCTTTACTAGTATTAAGGATTGGACCCAAGGCTTTGTTATACTAAGAAACCACTTTATCCACTGAGTCTAACCCCTCATTGTGTTGATGTTAAGACCTTCAAAAGATCTGTTCTTAGGGAGACACAGACAGTGGTGGTCAAAAGAAAATGATTTCCCAATGTGCCCCAGTCATAGACAAGTAGGTACACAGGGACTTGTGAAAAATCTAAGCAAATGACTAGAGATTTTTATCCCTAGTATCTCCTAAGATGGCATACAGGAGCGGTCAGTCTTTATAACCACTAAGACATTAGGAAAGGGAAAACAGCCGGTGGTTCACACCTGTAATCCTAGCTACTTAGGAGGCTGAGATCTGAGGATCACAGTTCAAAGCCAGCCTAGGCAGGAAAGTCTGTGAGATTCTTTTTTTTTTTTTTTTTTAACATCTCTTTTTTTCTTTTTATTGTGAAAATACCTTACAGAGCAGTTACAATTACATGGGCAAGATAGTGAGTACATTTCTTATCAAGCATGGTTGCCTCCTCCTTTATTTCCCCTTCCTATCTATCCCTTCCCATCTCAGCGCCCCCCCCCCCCCCCGCCCCCGACAGCCCCTCCATATGCCCTCCCCTTCTGTGAGATTCTTTTTTTTTTTTTGTCAGTCGTGGGGCTTGAACTCTGGGCCTGGGCGCTGTCCCTCAGCTCTTCAGCTCAAGGCGAGCACTCTACCACTTGAGCTACAGCGCCACTTCCGGTTTTCTGGTGGTTTATTGGAGATAGGAGTCTCACAGTCTCTCCTGCCTGGGCTGGCTTTGAACCGCGATCCTCAGATCTCAGCCTCCTGAGTAGCTAGGATTACAGGCGTGAGCCACCAGCGCCCGGCTTCCTTCTGTGAGATTCTTATCTCCAATAAACCACCCAGAAAACCGAAAGTGGCACAGTGGCTTAAGTGGTAGAGCACTAGCCTTGAGCTGAAGAGCTGAGGGACAGCATTCAGGCCCAGAGTTCAAGCCCCATGACTGACAAAAAAGAAAGAAAAGAAAAGAAAGAGAAAACAGTGTTTCTTTAAGATTCTTCCTACATACATTAAATAAAAGAGCTGCAAGAAAAGTAGAGCTGGGGGGGGGGGAGAATGGGGGGGGGAGGATGGGAAGGGATGGGAAGGGGAAACAAAGGAGGAGGCTATAATGCTTGATAAGAAATGTACTCATATTGCTTCTCGGCCTTTTGGCTAAGATCAAGTGAAGAAATGTACTCATTATCTTGCCCATGTAATTGTAACCCCTCTGTACAGTATTTTCACAATTTAAAAAAAAGAAAAAGAAAAGTAGAGCTCTTCAGTCAATTTAGGTATTCATCCATAACATACTGCCTTTCTATTATGTAAAAAAGCTACAAGTAGATCCCTATTTATGCTTATACAAGCATATACACAATACAAATAAAATTTGATTTAAGTATGCCTATCTCAAGTACAGTAAAATCTATTAAAATAAATCTCATTGAGCATTTTAAATTAGTAGCTCTACTTTCCTACACAAACATTCTTTACCTTCTGCTTATATACTCCCATACATGCTTAACAGTTTATTATATGGATAAATACAAAAGTTAGTAGTTATATATAAGAATTTACCTATAAGTTTTTCTTTTTGCCTTTTTATATAAGAGTACCAGAGATGAAATACTGATTTTTGAAGTTTCAAATGGTAATGTTCTATTGCTCTCTCCATTTTTGCCACTGAGATAACACTGCCATTTGTGTGAGCTGCTGTCACGTCTCTCCAAGTGCTGCAGGAGGAGACACAGAAGAAGAATATTTTGATGTTAGGAAAATAAATAAATAAATTAGGAGGAATAAGAAATAATGCTTTCTTTCTCCCCTCAAAGCCAAGCATAGAAGGAAAAAAAAAGCAACTTGCATGAGTTAGGTATATCCTGAAGAATTTCTGATGACTCTCCAAGGACAGGAGATTATATGATAGTCGTATTTCTTTTTTGGACAAGATAAATCATGGAATAACATTATAAAAATTTTAATTTACCGAAAGACTCACTGTAATGCTGATTTTAAAGGAAGGAGATAGAAAGTCCAAAATATATTGGACCTCAATGATTTCAGAAAAGTTATATACCAAAAAAGTTATATACCAAGAAGAGCTGGGTGCTGGTGGCTCATGCCTGTAATCTTAGCTACTCAAGAGGCTGAGATCCAAGGATCTCAGTTCAAAGCCAGCTTGGGCAGGAAGGTCCATGAAACTATTATCTCCAATTAACTACTCAGAAAAAACTGGAAATGGTGCTCTGGCTATAGTGGTAGTCTTGAGCATGAAGATGCTCAAGGACAGTGCCCAGGACCTGAGTTCAAGCCAAAGGAGGAGGAGGAGGAGGAGGAGGGGGAGGGGGAGGGGGAGGGGGAGGAGGAGGGGGAGGAGGAGGAGGAGGAGGAGGAAGAAAAGGGGGAGGAGGAGAAAGAAGAGGAGGAGGAAGAAAAGGGGGAGGAGGAGAAAGAAGAGGAGGAGGAAGAAAAGGGGGAGGAGGAAGGGGAAGGAGAAGGGGAGGAAGAAGAGGAGGAGGAAGAAGAAGAAGAAGAAGAAAGAAGGAGGAGGAGGAGGGGGAAGAGGAGGGGAGGAGGAGGAGAAAGAAGAGGAGGAGGAAGAAGAGGAGGAGGAGGAAGGGGAAGGGAAAGGGAAAGGGGAAGGGGTAGGAGAAGGGGAGGAAGAAGAGGAAGAAGAAGAAGAAGAAGAAGAAGAAGAAGAAGAAGAAGAAGAAGAAGAAGAAGAAGAAGAAGAAGAAGAAGAAGAAGAAGAAGAAGAAGAAGAAGAAGAAGAAAAAGAAGAAGAAGAAGAAGAAGTTTTAAATAAATACAAGCTGACTAAATATTAAAGAACTAATATAAAATGACTTTAAAACTTTAAAAGATAAAATCACAATTGGCCCTAAGTGGGGAGAATATCATTAATAAAAACACAAATAAATAAATAATATATAAAATTCATATTCTTACCAAAAGTGGGTCTTTACTAGATGCCCAGTGTAGAAAGTGCATGCTTTTATCATCAATTCTGGAGTCATCTAAAATAAATAAACAATTGAAATAATTGAAATCAGCAATAAATAGGGTCTATGGCAAATAAATAGGGTCTATGGCAAATAAATAGGGTCTATTTGCCTATGACAAATCTACCAGAGAATGAGAGCAATGATTGCCTCCAGGAGTGTAACTGGGCACCTGGGAATAGGCAATGGATTGAAAGAACAATCTGCTGCTTACATAGTTAGGAATTTTATTACATATGCCATTGTCTACTTTCTAAAAGTTAGAGTCATACCTTAAAGTCATCCCATTACATTAGACTTACCTTAAAGAACTTTCAAGTAAGCATTGAGGCATTGTTATTATTAGCTACATTAACAAGAGTACGGAACTGTAGATCTGCTGGTCACTATTAAGATTTAGTAAAGCTTGGTGCTGGTGGCTCACACTTATAATCCTAGCTATTCAAGAGACTGAGATCTGAGGATCGCAGTTCAAAGCCAGCCTGGACAGGAAAGTCTGTGAGACTCTTATCTCCAATAAACTACTCAGAAAAAAATCCAGAAGTGCCCCCTGTGACTTAAGTGGTAGAATGCTAACCTTAAGCACAAGGATGCTCAGGGACAGCGCCCAGGTCCTGAGTTCAATCCCCAGGATTGGTACACACACACACACACACACACACACACACACACACACAATTAAAAAAAAGATTGAGTGATTTGCTTCTTGGAGGTATAAAATGAGATTATTTTCTATTTTCTTTTTGGGAGTGCTGTCTCAGGACCCCAGGGCGATCCTGGGGCTTGAGCTCAGGGTATGTGCACTGTCCCTCCATTTTTGCTTGAGGCTAGTGCTCTATCACTTGAGCCACAGCTTTTTGGTAGTTAATTGGACATAAGAGTCTCACAGATGGGCTGGGAAGCTGGCTCAGTGGTAGAATGCTTGCCTTCCTTGCATGCCTGAGGCCCTGGGTTTGATTCCTCAGCACCACATAAGCATAAAGAAAAAAGGCGGAAGTGGCGCTGTGGCTCAAGTGGTAGAGCACTAGCCTTGAGCTGAAAAGCTGAGGGACAGCACCCAGGCCCAGAGTTCAGGCCTCATGACTGGACCCAAAAAAAAAGAGTCTCACAGATTTTCTTGCCTAGCCTGGCTTCAAATCACAACCCTCAGATTTCAGCCTCCTGAGTAGCTAGGATTGCAGTCATAAGATATGAGCACCCAGCTCTATTTTCTTTTTAAAAATAAAAGAATGCCTAATTACAAAGCAGGATGTTTTGGGGGAAGTTGTAGTTCCGGGGCTTAAACTTAGGTTCCCATACTCTCACTTAGCTTTTTTACTCAAGGCTGATGCTCTATGACTTGAGCCACAACTCAACTTCCAGCTTTTTGGTGGGTAGCTAGAGATAAGAATATCACAGACTT
Source organism: Dipodomys spectabilis (assembly GCF_019054845.1). Lineage (NCBI taxonomy): Eukaryota > Metazoa > Chordata > Mammalia > Rodentia > Heteromyidae > Dipodomys > Dipodomys spectabilis. The sequence continues at coordinate 15,252,472 of NW_024870766.1, forward strand.
TCTTGCCTGGTCTGTCTTTGAATTGTAATTCTCAGATCTCATCCTCCTGAGTAGCTAGAATTACAGGTGTGAAGCACCAGTACTTGACTAGGATAAAAAAAAAACACCATAAATTAAAAGTCTAATTTATGCTAAACTATGTGATGTGCACAATGTTACCTAATACAATTAGTTACAATAACAGGTCTCAAGAAAGTGCTAGAGAAAGCAGCTTCCTTGCACATGCCAGCAATACATCACTCAAGACTAACACAAATGTTTAACGGGTGTCATCAAATATTTAAATATCAACCAGTAAGGGATATACAATTAAGCAATATATACAATATGCAAAAAAGTGCCCCTGGATAGAAGATTTGGCTATAGAAAGATTGAAAACATTCACTGCACCTTTTAAAAAATATAGTAGACCTTAATAACACTGCTAGAAAAAACAAGACAATTGCTGATTGTCATGAGATGATTCATCTTCAACTATGACATATTATGTATTTTCAAATGTCATGTTTTTGACAGGTGCTGGTGGCTCATACCTGTAATTCTAGCTACTCAGCAGGCTTATATCTGAGGCTCACAGCTCAAAGCCAGCTGGGTTAGGTAAGTTCATGAGACGTTTATCATCAAGTGGCCACCAAAAAGCTAGAAGTGGAGCTAAGGGCAAAGTGGTAGAGTGCCAGCCTTCAGTGAAAAGCTAAGGGATCATCCCAGGTCCTGAGTTCAAGCCCCAGTACTAGCACTAAAAGAGGAAAAGAAGAATAAGACTTCTAGATCTAACTGCCCAAGAGAAATAAAACCAGAGAAAAGAATGAGAATAAGGGATAATTATGAGACATACCAGCCATTTCTTTCGATGAATACAATGCAAAGGAAAATAAAGAGAACAGTTGCCAATTACAAAAGAATTAAATACAGAACAACCAAGTACAATATGTGACTATACATTCTGATTTGGATAGAGTTATATGTAAAAAGACATATTTGAGACAACTTGGGAAATATAAATATGAAATATATTAATATAATCAGTGCCAGATTATATTCAGAAATCATTGCTATTAATTATGTAAAACAATATACCATTTTTTATTTTAATTAAGATACATAAAGATGAACTATACATATTAATGAGAACCATGTTTTGATATAAATATACACATTAATTAATGTGTTATATAAGTAGTGGTTATCTACATATGCATATCTTCTATGTATTTCCTCATTTGTCATTTCTTTATGGTGATGACAATCTGCAATGTCTTTTCTTCTAGCTTTGTCAAATTATAGTTTGTAAATATTTTCTCCCATTCTGTAGATTGTCTTTGTATTCCCGTGATTGTTTCCTTTGTTATGAACAAACTTTTTAGTTTAATATAATCTTACTTGTCTATTCTCACTTTTATTTCCTGGGATTTTGTCCAAAAATACCCTAGCCTAAAGCATTTCCCATGTTTCCTGCTAGTTGTTTCATTGCTCCATATTTAAGTTGATTTCACATTTGAGTTGACTTTTGTAATTGGTTGACTTTTGTAATTTGTGTTTTTCTGCATGTGAATATCAAAATTTTCCAGGACCATTTACTGAAGAAAAAGAAAGTACTTTCTCCAGTGCATGTTCTGAGTATTTTTGTTGAAATTCACTTGGTTGCAGATTCTAGCCTCTCTAATTTAGTTTTATTGTTCTGCATATCTGTTTTAATATTAATACCATGATATTTTGACTACTATAGCTTTGTAGTATGTTTTGAAGTCAGGTACCCTAATCATTCTTGCTTTGTTCTTTTTTGTTCAAAATGGCTACCTAGGATTTTCTGTGGCTCCATTATTTTACGATTTTTTTCTTGTTCTGTGGAGTATGATTGGTTTATTCATAGGAATTGCACCAAATCTTTAAATCACTTTAGTATGAAGATTTTGATAATTGTTGATTTTAAGACTTTGTTTTCTAAAACTGCCTCCAACTTTTGGTTATGTTTTTCTGACTCAATATTAAAACATTGTTTTAACTGTTCACTAAGTTTTCTTAAAACAACTGTCTTAAACCCTCTGAGAGTTTTCCATTCTGATTTCTATCTTGTCTATTTCCAGAATTTTACTAGGTAATTTCATGGTTTCCTGGAAATTCTTGATGTCTTTTGGTATGCAACATTCTCTGGGCATTGAAGAGCTAGGCATTTATTCCAGTCTTGCTTTGTTTTGCCTGCCTTTCTAGAAATCCTAGGTGGGCTGATTATTTTCTGCCTGCAGTCAATTCCATTATTTCATCTCTGAATGGTGCTCAGATCTAAATCCACTAGGAGTCCTGTTGGTGCTATTATAGAGGGCAAACCAAGCCTGGAATAGAGTCCAAAATACATTGTTGCTATGCTGTTCAGAAAGTACCAAGGGAGTTACCAGAGAGAGTAGTTTATCCCTACAAGAATCTTCTTGGCTAAGAAAGGCCTAGATGCCTCATTCACTGTTGCCAGCCTTTAGCCAGGCACGTTGTTCTACTATGAGCAGATACATCATCATTGGCCAAGCCCTTATATCAAACCTGTGACCACCAGAAACACAGAGCTGTCACACTTGAGCCCACAACAATGGCTTTCACTGTGGCAGAGCTAATAACTTGGATTCAAGCCTAAAGCCAACTTAGACTGTCTGTGTCTGTCTGACTGTCTGTCTGTCTGTCTGTCTGTCTCTCTTTCTCTCTCTCTCTCCTTCCCTCCCTTAACTGAGAGGCATCTTGCAGGATGCTTTGCAGGACTGCTTGCAGGAGAAGGGTGAGGTAGGCAACTATTCTCTTCTTTCTTCCTTCCTTTCTCAGTGCCTTTCTCACTTTTCTATTCTAAAAGTAGGCACTATGGTCTCTCCCCAGTTTGCCTAACTTTGGGGAAATAGTTTCAAGTGTGAACAGCTGTTCCACTTGGCAGGCCTGTTAGGGGACAACCCCCAGAGGCTCTTATTCAATCACCGCCTTGCTCCACCCTTGACACTGAATTTATACTCCCTAAAAACATCATTTCCTGTCATAGATGCATGCTTAAGTATTTATTGGTAAAATAATGTAATTTCTGGGATTTTCTAATACTTCAGCTGAAAAGAGTGAAAGGGGAATAAATTAACAGTAAGGACAAAAGATCAATTGTTGTTCCAGCTAGCTAGGAGGTGATAATTATGGTTTTCTCTCTTACTTTTGTGTTATAATTTAACTTTTCCATAATAAAAAGATTTTTGAATGTTTTATAGGCCATTATTTGTTATTTGTAAGTTTATTTCCTAAGGAGATTTCATTTCCTAAGAAATGAGAACCAAGCCTAAAGTTAGTTTCCTTTTTATACTGGTTTATACTTCCATGTTAGAACCTACAATTAAGCTGTCTTTGTCTCTATAGTTAGGACAGTAATTCCTAATTTTTTAAAGTAATTATTTGGCTTACTGATATTTTCCTTTATCTGCTTTTCTAAAAGGATACATATTTATTCTTTATGATGGTCATATATAGGTAATCCTCACTCTGTAGGACTGTGTAGTATAAGACTGTGAAACCTGCAAAATATCCTTGAACTCAGGGCCTTGGCTCTGTCCCTGAGCTTCTTTGTGTTAAAGGATAGCACTCTATCACTTGAGCCGTAGCTCCACTTCTGGCTTTTTCTGTGTAGTTAACTGGAGATAAGAATATCATGGACTTTCCTGCCCTGGCTGGCTTCAAACTGAGATCCTCAGATCTCAGCCTCTTGAGTAGCTAGGATTACAGGCATGAGCTACTGGTGCTCAGCTTGAACCATCCTTTAAAAATGCGAAAAGTTGTTCCAGGAATTAAAGCTAATATTTATTTATTACATTATAATTTAGATATGTATCAATATATATATATATATATATATGACTGATCATGTATACTGATGATTTGAGTGCCTTATTTCTTTATTTAAAACAAAACAATCAACAAAAACAACAACAAATCCTTCATAGTATTATACCTCCTAAATAAGCACAAGTTCAAAACCCAATTACTGGGGGAAAAAAGTCATTTTTCTCTCTGAGAATGAAAGAGAAATGAATTGATCCAGATTCAGTCTGGGTTACACCTTCCAGCTAAGCAACTCAAAAACATACCTGGAGGTTCATATTTTCATTATTGTGGTTTCAAACTGATAACTCATTCCTATTTTCTGCTAACTTGTGAGGTTCGTTTCTTTTCTACACTTCTAAAGTTCAGATCCATTTCCATCATTTCATCCTTTGCACTTTCAACACAGTAAAGTTAATTCCTTCTGGGTTCTTCCCAGAATAGCTGTGTCTCCAAGTCACCCCAGGCTGGGCAGAATCATCTCATCCCTCTTTTTGTTTCTTTGTTGCAGAACATTACTTAGTAAGCAGCAGAACTCAATCCATCCTTGTAAATGGATACTTTGAAGTTTTCCTTGCTCTTAGCACCTATTGGAACATCCTTTAATTGCAATTTTCACAGCCCAACTTGACCAGCAAACCCTATCCTGTCTTGGATCATCAAACATCACATAGTGTCCCCCATAGCTGATTTGTGTTGATCTCTTTCTCCCTATGGACTTTTTACTATTTTAGCTTCTTTTTACATTCACAGTCTTTATTCTAAAAGTCTTTGTCTTCTTCCTTGTCCTAGTTTAGAGGATCAAAAAACGGCTCTTTTCAGGAACAATTAGGTCTGACTTTCAAGTTCAGTCTCATAAATAGCTTGGCCCCTATCTTTATGAGCTGATTCCCTCATCTGTGAGGGCAGCCAGCAGAGAATGGAGGATTAAACACAAAGGGAATCAGATTAGAAAGAAAACATCCTCCCTTAAAGTTTTCCTAAGAGTTTTCCTAAAGTTTTATTCATGAAAGGAGCAGACAGAAAAAAGAGAAAGGTCAACATTAAGAATAAATGTCTATGAGCTTCCTGGAAATAATCTGACTTCAGACCTTCCATAAAATCTAAAATCTATTTGAGAATTTTTACCAGAACTTAAGATATATATTTTAGATGCTTAGTAACTAATAATTACCAGCTGATCATCCAGTCCAAAAAGTTGTTCCATGTAAGTTTCAGATAATCTTCTAATTTTTGGTTTCATTGATGGCTCGATGCACATATCCCTGAAACAAAATCATAAAAAGATGTCAAAATTAATTTCACAATAGTTAGATAGTTAAGTTGCTCATTCTTCTTAGTAGCATAAAAAGGAGGGAAAAAAGGACATGTCCCCTTAAGAGAAGCAGGCAGGTCCAAATCACCAGGCAGGAGGGTGCTCTTTCTCTCTCTCCCTCTCTCTCTCTCTCCCTCCCTCCCCCCCTCCCCTCCCTCTCTCTTTATATATACATATATATACAATGCATCCAAGACTTTGCTGAGTCCCTCAAGAAGGTTGTACTTCCTTCTTTCTCCTCCTCAACTTGAAATAATCCAACTGTGGTCTCATGTACTGGTAAAGAGAGTACACTGTATTTCACAAGTTGAGAACCAGTGAGGATGTATGTTATTTATATTTGTCTTTAGGACCCAAAAGCCTACAGAAGAACCGTTAATAATCTGAAATTGGACATTTTATTGATACTATTCAGAGAGTATTTTGACTTCAAAGTGTTTCCCTAGCATCAGCTAACACAATACTTACCATAGAAGACTTTCAAGACCATTTTCAATGATAAATATGATCATTTCTTCTAAGTATCTCAGTGGGTCCTCAGGACATGTAATAAGTATACCACATAACAGTGCCTAGAGAAAAAAGAAACAGTCAGTGTTTCTGAATTTGCATGTTCTATTTCTGCAACAAATGAACTTTGCCATATAATGAAAAAGTCATAATTTTAAAGCAAACATACTTTTTAACGTATCTATTCAATGGTGATATTTGGAGATATTTTTGCTAAAGTCAAATAAAAACAAGTATACATAGCTCTTTCTAAAACTCTAACCAAAATGACACAATAGAGTCATTGTACAGTATTTTGCATGATATGAAAAGTAAAATCCTGGAATGAATTTGAAGACAGAGTTATGATGCTTTACATCAGTAGTTTCTGCTTCAGCATGAGAAAAAATTTATAGCTAAAAAGTTCCTCAGACTCAAATGTTCAACATCCCTAGCCATAAAAGAAATGCAAATCAAAACAACATTGAGATATCACCTCACTCCAGTTAGAACAGCAAAAATCAAGAACTCTAACAACAACAGATGCTGGAGGGGATGTGGACAGAAAGGAACCTTACTTCATTGTTGGTGGGAATGTAAACTTGTTCAACCACTTTGGAAAGCAGTATGGAGGCTCCTCAAAAGACTCCATATAGAGCTCCCCAATGACCCAGCAATCCCACTTTTGGGCATTTACCCAAATGACCACAAACAAGGCCACACTAAAGCTACCAGCACAACTATGTTTATTGCAGCATTATTTACCATAGCTAAGATATGGAACCAACCCAGATGCCCCTCAGTAGATGAATGGATCAAGAAGATGTGGTATATATACACAATGGAATTCTATGCCTCCATCAGAAAGAATGACATTGCCCCATTTGTTAGGAAATGGAAAGGCTTGGAAAAAATTATATTAAGTGAAGTAAGCCAGGCCCAAAGAAACATAGGTCCCATGGTTTCCCTTATTTGCAATATCTAGTATAGGTATGAGTCAAGCGGAAAAAGTCAGAGAATGTGATGTTAGGAAAACGAACCCTCAAATATGTATTTTAATGTTTTTGTTTCATTCATGCATGTGTTTCTAACGCATTTATAATATTATTTCTTTGTTGCTTTGTATGTCCCTCCCCCACAGTGTAACCCCCGCTTTCACTATATTTGATGTCAGTATAACATGTGGAGGAGACGGGGACAAACAAGTCGTTTAAGGATTCAGGTGGACCTGTTGCAACAATGAGAAGTACAAAATGTCATGTCAAAACCAGCTTTACAATGTCGGTGGGGGGGAGGGAGGGGGGGTATGTTTGGGTGGGGGGGAGGGGGGAGGCTGGGAAGGGAGGTGAAGGGTAAACAAAGGAGGAGGCTGCAATGCTTGGTAAGAAATGTATGCATTTTCCTGCCCATGTAATTGTAACCCCTCTGTACAGTATGTTTTCAAATAAAATAAAATAAAATAAAATAAAAAATAAAAAAAAAAAAAGTTCCTCAGACTCAACCACAAAAAATGCTGAGAAAAGTGGTTGTGGATCTTTGGTGTAGCTTAGTGGTAAAATGCTGAATTTAAATATCTGACACCCTTAATTCAATTCCCAGCACTGAAAAAATTTTATTATGACTGAATTTTATCAAAGTATACTTTTATTATTTTTTGTTGTTGTGATTGAACATAGGGCTTGAACTCAGGGTGTAGGTACTATACCTGAGCTCTTTTATTGAAGGCTAGTGCTCTACCACTTTGAGCCACAACTCCACTTCTGATTTTTTTTGGTGGTTAATTAAAGATAAGAGTCTCACAGACTTTCCTGTCCAAGCTGGCTTTGAACCATGATCCTTAGATTTCAGCCTTTTGAGTAGCTAGGATTACAAGTGTAAGCCACAAGCCCTGGGCTGGACTTGTGTTCTTATATAATTTGATTACACAAATTGTATTTGTATGTTGTCATCCACAACACACACAGAGTATATTTATTAGGAATATTGCAGTTCAGTGCACCTAAGTGGCAAACAAATGACTTAATGGATCAAAGCTAATATTTAAATTTCATCTTTGAATTAGGGAAACTTGTTGCTGTGTTGCTTTTTTCTATCCAGTCTTCAAAGACATATGGAAGGAATTACTGAATATTTCTCCATTTCAGACAGGGACAAAGGTTTATAGCTCATAAGCTACAGAAACCATCTGAAAATCCCCCCTAGGGAATTTTTAGGCTCTTTTCCCGCCTAGAAATCATACCTGCTGGTTTTCTCCTGCACTTCTCCTTTGAGAACAAAATATTCCCAACCCCTGAGTTAGCAGAGCCATGCTTCCCATTTCCACGGGCCAAGTGTAGCAGACTAAGCCCAGGAGCTTTATCAGTTTTCACAGTGTCTTCAGGAAGGAAAGGAGGGAGTTTGAAAGATGTACAGGGAGGGGAGAGAAGGAGGAGAAAGAAGGAGGGAGGGAGGCAGAGAGACAAAAGAAAGGAGAGAGGAAGAGAAATGTGGAGAAAGAGAAGAGGAAGAAGGACGAGAAGGGGAGAAATCTAATTGAATCCTGCATACTACAATTTAACCCTTTGCAAGAGCTCTTCCCTTACTTAGTATGCAGCCTGCAGATTGGGAATCCACCTCTTAAGACAATGGCAAAATGTCCTAGATTTAGACATTAGATCCCCAGCTCTACCTCTTGACCTAGCTTACATCCCAGCTGCTCTCAGAGATGGCTCCATCACCTGCAGACGGATTTGCTTTCCTCCCAAACCGAGTTGCTCAGAACCACAGTGGTTCGCACCACAGTTGCAAGCTGGATTTGGAAAAAATGTCTAGTACCTAAAAGCCAGCCAGTTAGGTCCCACATGGAAGCTGACCTCTTCTATTCAAACAGTATTCTGTTTCAGCCTTCAGCCTGATGAAAAGCCCATCTGCTATCTGGCACTCCTGTGTCTGTGTCTCTAGGACACTGAATTTCTATGATCGCAACTCCATGTCCTGCTCTGCATCTTATTCTGGCACCCTGCAGACATCCACATCAGAATCACCTCAGTCTCTGAAAATGGAGCCTGGGAATCTGCATTCTAGTATGCTCCCCCAAGATGATTCCTATGCACATAGAAGTCTGACAACTATTGCCTTACAGGGAATTTTAAGAAAGTTGGGATCTGATTAATGAATAGCAGAGATTGCAGGTTTCTTTTTATTTCCAGTCTAAGATAAGAAAATTAGATTTCCTTTGAACTAGGATCAGTTTCCTAATGTTGCCCAGGCTGGCTCATAGGATGACAGGAATGCACCATAGGGCCAAGCTTTTGCATCTCTAACAAATTTAGGTGCCGCAATTAATCCTTAAAAGGAAAAATATCTACACCATGGTTTCTGCCTATAATCTCAGCTACACGGGAGGTATAGATAGAAGGATCATAATCCAAGAGAAGCATGGGGGGAAATGCAAAATCCATTCTGAAGTAGAAAGGGCTGAGGCATGGCTTAAAATGGTAAAACACCTGCAAGAGCAATCTTGAGGCCCTGAGCTTAAACCTCAGTACTACATGCACACAAAAAAAGGCAGATAAATTGATGTTAGGCGAAATGAACCCCAAGATAAGCACTCAAATGGTTTTTCTTTCTTGCTATTGTTTCTAACATATTTATAAGATGATTTCTTTGTTGCTTTGTATGTCCCTCCCCCATGGTATAACCCCTGTTTTCACTGTATTTGATGTTGGTATAATTTGTGGAGGGAAGGAAAAAACCAAATTGTTTAAATAGGGATACAGGTGGACCCATTGCAACAATGAGATGTACAAAACATTATGTCAAAAAACGAACTTTACAACTTTGGGGGGGGGGGAGTAAAGGGAGGGGGATGGGGAAGAGAGATGGGAAGAGATGGGAAGGGGAAACGAAGGAAGAGGCAACAAAGCTTGATAAGAAATGCACTCATTACTTTGCCCATGTAATTGTAACTCCTCTATATGGTATTTTCACACAAAAAAGGCAGAACCTAAAGTACATAATTTTAAAGTACATATTAACAATTTAATCTTTAAAAAAAAACATAAAATATGAAACCTTTTCACAAAATCAGGGGAGGAAGTTTTTAGTGACTTTCAAATCATGATTTGTAGTACAATTCTGCCCTCTGCTGGGAGTTTGTAAATTCTTTTCCTTTCTCTTGTACATCAAGAGAGTTTACAGTTTGAAGAGCACTTGCTTTGTTTTAAGAAGTGTATGTTAGGCGAAAGCGGCCTAGCCTGGGGCTGACTGGGACCTCAGAGCCACAGCGGTCCATAGAACTCAAGCACAAACAATCATAAAGAGCTATTTCCAGAATCTATACTCACTAAGAAAGGAAAACCTAGCAGAAATAGGTGCATTTTTAGAGAAATAAAAGTTGCCCAAACTGAACCAAGAAGAAATAAATCAACTAAATAAGCCAATAACTTACAATGAGATGGAGGAAACAATCAGAAGTCTTCCAATAAGGAAAAGCCCAGGACCAGATGGACTCACTATGGAATTCCATAAGACTTTAGTTCTTCCATGAAATAGAAGCAGAGGGAGAAATCCCAGACTCTTTCTATGACCACACGTTAATATCTAATCCAATATCTAATACCACATTCATCCCCAAACCAGGCAAAGATCCAACAAAAAAAAGAGAACTACAGACCAATCTCTTTGATGAACACAGATGCAAACCTCCTCAAACATATCAAAAAAAATCATACATTATGATCAAGTAAGCTTCATCCCAGAGATGCAGGTACGGTTTAACATACATAAATCAATAAATGTAACCCATCACATCAACAGATCCAAGGTCAAGAACCACATTATTATCTCTATTGGTGCAGAAAAGGCTTTTGATAAAATACAACACCCATTCATGTTAAAAGCTCTGGAGAAAATAGAAACATTCCTTAAAATAATAAAAGCCATATACGACAGTCCAATCACCGATATTATACTAAACAGGGAAAAACTACAACCAATTCTCCTAAAATCAGGAACAAGTCAAAGATGCCCACTCTCTCCACTTCTCTTCAATATAGTTCTGGAATCCTTAGCCAGAGTAATAAGGCAAGAAAAGAACATTAAAGGGATTCACATTGGGAAGGACAAAATTAAACTATTCCTATTTGCAGATGACCTGATAATATACCTTAATGACCCCAAAAGTTCTACTCCCAAACTCCTAGAACTTATAAACCACTTCAGCAAAGTAGCAGGATATAAAATTAATCCACAAAAATCAGTTGCCTTTCTGTATACCAACAATATACAAGCATAAAGGGAAATCAGGGAAAGAATCCCATTCATAGTAACCTCAAAAGATAAAATATCTAGAAATTAACATAACCAAAGATGTAAAGGACCTATTTAGTAAAAACTATAAAAGCCTAAAGAAGGAAATCAAAGAGAACACCAGAAAATGGAAGGACCTTCCATGTTCTTGGATAGGCAGAATCAATATTATAAAAATGGCCATACTGCCAAAATGATATACAAATTCAATGTGATTCCCATCAAAATCCCAATGATATTCTTTACTGAAATAGAGAAAACAATCCAAAAATTTTATGGAACAACAAAAAACCTAGAACAGCCAAAGCAATTCTAGGGGGAAAAATGTAGGAGGGATCAAGATACCAGATTTCAAACTCTACTATAAAGCCATAATAACAAAGACAGCCTGGTATTAGCACAAAAACAGACTCCAAGACCAATGGAACAGATCAGAAGATCAAGAAATAAAATCACATACCTATAGTCAGCTGATATCTGACAAAGGAGTCAAAGACATACAGTGGAAGAAACATTGCCTCTTCAACTATTAGTGCTGGAAAAACTGGGCAGCCACATGCAGAAAACTAAAATTGGACCCTAGCCTGTCACCATGCACTAACATCAACTCAAAATGGATTAAAGACCTTAACATCAAACCTGAAACTCTGAAACTACTGCAGGACAGAGTAGAAGAGACACTTGAACTTGAGGCACAGGCAGGAACTTCCTAAACAGAGTCACAGGGTCACAACAAATTGGAGAGACAAATGGGACTACTTTAACATAAAAAGTTTCTGCACAGCTAAAGACATAGCTACCAAACTAGAAATACAGCTAACCAATTGGGAAAAAAAATATTTACCAGCTATATAACAGACAAAGGACTAATATCCATTATATACAGGGAACTCAAGAAACTAATCCCTCCCAAATCTAGCAACCAGATCATTAGATGGGCAAGGGAACTGAAGAGAGATTTCTCAGAAGAAGAGATAAAAATGGCAAAGAAACGCATGAGGAACCCATGGCCTTAAAGGAAATGCGAATAAAAACAACCCTGAGATACCACCTTACCCCAGTCAGAATAGCCCATATCCTAAATTCAGCCAATGACAAATGCTGGAGGGGATGTGGAGAAAGAAGAACCCTATTGAGGGGCTGGGAAGGTGGCTCAGTGGTGGAGCGCTTGCCTTGCATGCCTGAGGCCCTGGGTTCGATTCCTCAGCACCACGTAAGAAAAAAGAAAAAAGCAGGAAGTGGCGCTGTGGCTCAAGTGGTAGAGCGCTAGCCTTGAGCTGAAGAGCTGAGGGACAGCGACCAGGCCCAGAGTTCAGGCCCCATAACCGGACCCCCCCCCCCCAAAAAAAAAAAAGAAGAAGAAGAAGAACCCTATTGCATTGCCGGTGAGAACGTAAACTAATATGACTTTGGAAAGCAGTCTGGATGTACCTCAGAAAGCTAAACATATACCTTCCCTATGACCCAGTCATACCACTCCTAGGTATCTACCCTGAACAACAGGAACCAGGATACAGGGACACATGTACCTCCATGTTCATTGCTGTACTGTTTACAATAGCCAAGATATGGAAAAAAAACAGATGCCCCACTACAGAAGAATGGATCCAAAACTCGTGGTATCTATACACAATGGAATATTATGCAGCCATTAGAAAGGACAAGATAAGGGCATTCTCAGGGAAATGGATGGAACTAGAAAAAATCATTTTGAGCAAGCTAAGCCAAGATCAGAGAGGCAATTGGCACATGGACTCCCTGATATGTGGACGTTAAATTCAAAATGCAAGGAGATATGACAAAGTTAACAGGATTCAAGAAACAAAGGACCTCTACTTAATTTATTGTATCATTTCTAAATGACTCCATGTTCTTTACCTTATATATGGTGTATGTGTGTGTGTGTGTGGTTGTGTGTGTGGTTGTGTGTGTGTGTGTGTGTGCGCATGTGCGTGAGAGTGCACATCTGAAGGAAGCTAGGAGGAGGGCACAGACTCAGAGGGAAACAGGGGAAAATGCACAACAGAGGGGCCCATCAGCTCCACTGGTCATTGATGAAAATGAACTAAGTATCTCAAGGGTAGTGACAGGAGGGAGGGAATGAGAGAGAAAGATGGAAAAGCTTACACTAAACAACAGGAAAGAAATGTACATATTACCCAATGTGGAAGAAATAGTTGTATTATCAAAGCTTATAGAATTCACAAACTTTATAGACTATGATAATGACAATTTGCCTTGTGAAGGTTAAAAAGTGTTTGTGACTTTAGCTAAGTATCACTATCCCACAATATTGTGAACTTTATGTAATCACTTAATCTCAATAAAAATTATTTAAAAATAAGCAATTTCAAGATAAAAAGAAGTGTATATTATTACACACAGTAATTGGTATGGTGTGATGTTATCATACATGCATATGATACTTTGATCACACCCTGATCTCCTTCTTTGAAGAGCACTTTTTCTCCCTAGGTACACCTGGTTGATTTTTTGTGGACATTATATTCATCATATGTGGCTCATCTTTGGTACCTATGGTCAGAATTTGTCTGCACAGATAGTGTGCTGACATCTGCCTGGTAGAAAACAGAGGAAAATGAATATATATTTCTAAATATTTTAGGATCTACTATGTAAAATTCTACATATCTTAATAACTTTTTTGAAAACACAAATGCCACCAGATGCTGGTAGTTCATGCTTGTAATCCTAGCTACTCAGGAGGCTGAGATCTGAAGCCATCCAGGCAAGAAAGTCTGTGAGACTCTTAACTCCAATTTACTGCCAAAAAAGTGGGAAGTACAACTGTAGCTCAAATGGTAGCACATTAGAGCTTAGAGCACCAAATGCTTAGGGAGAGAATCCAGGCCTTGAGTTAAAGCTCTAGGACTGGAACCCAAATTAAGTATATATTAAGGACATATGCTATGTCCATAATAGTGAACACCTCAGTGGGAAGAGCTTAACATTTGTCCTCTTCAGATACATATATATGTATATATATAATTTTTTATTTTTTATTTTTGTCGGTCATGGGGTCTGAACTCTGGGCCTGGGCACTGTCTCTCAGCTCTTCAGCTCAAGGCTAGTGCTCTACCATTTGAGCCACAGCACCACTTCTGCTTATGTGGTGCTGAGGAATTGAACCCAAGGCCTCATGCATGCAAGGCAAGCACTCTACCACTGAGCCACCTTCCCAGCCCCTTCAGAGATATTTTTAAAAGGCATTTGTGTGTTTATATATTTATAATTTCCTATATAAATACATAAATATCTCTGAAGATGGACAAATGTTAAGATATTCCCACTGCGGTGCAAAAAATCACCTTATGCTGGTCTATGTAGCACATGTCCATAAGCCTAGCCTGACAGAAGCTGAAGCCAATATGTTTCAAGCCAGCCTGATATATATATATTATATATACGTATATATATATTATATATATACGTATATAATTTATATGTTGTACTCTACTGTATACATATATATATTGTATATGTATGTGTGTGTCTCTCTCAATAATATATCTATATAAACACAGAGTTGTCCTAACTTCTGAGACAAATATATAATGAATATTATGAAGGTGAGATGTCAAAAGACAGTAAAGGTGCTCAATTTTCCTACAATTCCAGGTGTAAACCTTGAGTATAGACATTGGATTTTTTAACTTAAAATATCTTTAAGCCGGGTGCCGGTGGCTCACACCTGTAATCCTAGCTACTCAGGAGGCTGAGATCTGAGAATCACAGTTTAAAGCCAGCCCGGGCAGGAAAGTCAGTGAGACTCTTATCTCCAATAAACCACTAGAAAACTGGAAGAGGCTCTGTGGCTCAAGTGGTAAGGCGCTTGCCTTGAGCTGAAGAGCTGAGGGACAGCACCCGAGCCCAGAGTTCAAGCCCCATAACTGACAAAAGAAAAAAAAAAAGAGAGAAAAGAATAAAATATCTTTAAGCCGAGTAAATATATTTTGCCAAATTTCTAAGTATCCAATCATTTAGTTCATTTATTTCAAACATAAAAGTAATATGTAAAAAATATTGGACTTACTGCAAATAACGGCACATGCCTATAATCCAAGCAAAGCACTCAGTTCAAAACCAGCTTAGGCTCACCTTATAAAAACAGGGCCGGGAATGTAGCTTACTAGCAGAGCACCTGTCTAGCATGCCCAAAGCCCTGGTTTTGATCTATAGACTTGGTTTCAAGATCTAAAAAAGGCTTTCCTATAATTCTATGTTTATATCTTATGTGTAAAGAACAGATCTAGATTGCAAGAATGAGGTTAAATTCTGATGGCTTATGACAGGAAAGAATGGCATGCTGCAAAGCTGAGCACATGGACCATGAAGAAAGAGATGTTCCCTCACAGAATCATGATGATTGACTACATAAGTTTCAGACTCACTTCTGATATCACAAGAATAATCTTAAATACAAATTTCAGGTGAACTCCAAAACGCAACCCAAATAAAAGCAGATTTGCTCTTATGTGTCCAGGGTGGAGGTAAAGAGAAAAAGAAAAGCTGGACATGTAAGTAAGAAAGCTAGCTTCATCTTTTTTGTACAGGGTAACTTATAAAGAAGAGATATTCATTTCATTTCTTATAGGTCTGGAGCCTGGGAAATTCAAGGTCATGTGGCAAAATCTGGAAAGGGACTTCTTGCTGTAGGGTAGCATAACATAACAGGAAGTATCCCTTAGTGAAAGAGCACACATGAGGAAAGACTGAGACTGAACTTGACTTACAACCAGGAACCCACTCTGAAGACAACCAATTCACTCCAGCAAGAACAGCATGAATCCATTTGCCAGGGCACAGGCTTCATGAACCAATCACATCACAAAGATTTCACCTCTCAACTCTGTCACTTAGGAGATTGTTTCACCACATGAACTTTGGGGGACACTTCCAAACCATAGCAGAAGATTCTGGGGTGATTTGAACCCTAGCCAAGCACATCCAAGTGCAGGAGAGATCTTGAGCAAAAACAACCTGTTAATTCCTATAATGGTAGTAATAAAATGGTTTTAGTTAAGCCATTAAATGTTACGGATAGTTAGTACTCAGTTCATAGCTGCACCAATGATGAACCAATGATGAACCAAGGAATCTAAGGTGAATAAAGAGAGAAATTAAGGACATAGTTGTGATATTACAAAAGCAATTAAATGGATGTACTCTTTGCCAGTCGAGTTCCAGAAGTGATAGGGTAACTGTGAATGAGCTGGGAGGTTATACAGACATGAAGAAATGGAGATGTTAAAGGTGGTACAGCAAATTGGGATAAAATGGACACAAATGGGACCATAAGAATGAAAGACTATAAAAGGCCAAAGCAAACATACCTGGGAGAAAGGTCAAGGGCATGAGTGGAACTTTCCTATGTGGATATTGAAAACACAATGAGAAAAAGAAAGTGGTAAACTAAGTGCTGGAGTTATCAATGAAACACGTGTAACCAAAGGTTGGTATATGATCATTCTCAATCTGATGTTATAAACTTCAAAAAAAATCTGAGGGTTCAGAAAGAGGGGAAAAGATACATCATCTAGAAGTAGTGGTAATAGAAAGACAAGCAGGACACCCACCTCATCACTAGATCTGAGACAAACTGAGAAGTGAAATCATCTCCACAGGGCTATACTTCTAAGGAGAATTTGCAAAATCACTATGGTCCAAAGATCCTACTATAAAAACAAAAGCAAAAAAGAGAAAACAAAAAAACAAGGTTTCTTTAAAGGTTCAAAATTGGTATTGGAAAACTATGGCATTTCAAGCTAGAGAGAATGGTCTGCTGAGATTTAGCAAGGCCACAGATCTCTGAACCCTGGACACATTTACCAATTCTGGAACTGGAATGAGGACTAGACTGTAGCCAGGGAGACTAACTCTACCAGTGGAAAGAGGAAGAGCTGGTTTTTGGTGGTGCACTGAGCTGACTTGAGAGACCAGAAATGTGAGGGCCTAAAAATATGGCTACTTTTTCCCAGAAGACATCTGTTGGATTCTGGAAGTGTTTAAGAAGGGCAGGAAGCTGGGCAGCTGAGCACTGACTCCCAAAAAGTAGAGTGAGTCACAGCCACAGGAAGTCTCAAACATACAACCTAACCCTCAACTTGTAATAGAATTTAAAGCTGGAGCTGGGGAAGAAAGCTGAATGGTTAAGCTCAAAAACCTGTGAAGGCTGGACATCACCTTTATAATAACAATTCAAGAATTAGAAAAAAAATCTGTGAAGGGTAAAATTGAATCACTTGCAATCTTTCAGAATGAGGAGACTAGGAGCTTTGCCCAAGAAATGGGACAAGCCAGATATGGACTGAGTCTAAATGACTGCAGCGTAGCACCAGCCCAGTTCACTTCAGCCTGGAGAGACCACTGGCTCTTCACTCTGTAGAACAAAAATCCAAGTGCCAGTGTTTTACCTATGTAATCCTAGCTACTCAGTAGACTGAGATCTAGAGGATTCAAGTTTGAAGTGAGCCCAGGTATAAAAGTCCTTGAGACTCTATTTCCAAAATAAACAGCAAAGCATTGGAAGCATGGCTCAAGTGATCAGAGCAGAAATGAAGTAAGCAAGTGAAGCAAGTTCAAGGGCCTGATTTCAAATTCCAGTGGAAGGGGATAAAGAATGGGGAAGAGTGAGTGAGGAGGGGGAGGGGTAAGAGAGGGAAGCAAAGAAGAAGGGAGGGAAGGAATGAAGGAATATATCATGAGAAGTGTCTTATTTTCATACAATATGCAATGAAATAAATCACTCTTGATTTATTCAGGGTCAAGAAAAGTGACCAATAATCAATTGTAAAAATAAACAAAAGAAGCAGATAGACAGAAAAGATACATATTTAAGGTATGGGGTAATTATTTTAAAATAACAATAATTAACATGTTTTAAAAAACAAAAAAGGTAACAAGATGGATGAAAAGATGGATCTTTTTATTTACTGGAATGTATTTTAAAAATAACCAATGAACACTCTAGGACATATTGTCTAAAATTAAGATTTATTTAACAGACTATAGCATAAAACAGAATTAGTAAAACTGAGGGCAGTCAATAAAAAGACACCCCCTCAAAAAAAACACCATAGGAACAGAACAAAAGAAGTATGCAGAATAAAGTTTGTTTGGATATTGTTTTCTTAAATGCATATTCATGATTTCCAGAAGAAGAAAAAGAACTAGAGAAAAGGCAGTATTTGAAAATGACTAGTTCTAAATCAGTCAACAGATTCGGTAAGCTTAGTAAACCATGCAAAATTAGTTGTTTTTCTTGGTGGTGGTGGTAGTTTTGTTGTTTTCCCACTCCTGGGGCTTGAACTCAGGGCCTGGGCACTGTCCCTAGGCCTCTTTGTGCTCAAGGATAGGACCCCACCACTTGAGCCACATCACAACTTCTGGCTTTTTCTAAGTAGTTTATTGTAGATAAGAGTCTCACAGACTTTCCTGCCTGGATAGGCTTTGACCTACAATTCGCAGATCTCAGACTCCTGAGTAGCTAGAATTATAGATATGAGTCAATGGCATCTGTCTCAAACCTAGTGTCTTTTAAATCACATTTCACTGAAGAACTTTGCAGGGAAATGATACTGTAAGTGAAAAAATCTAAGTGAAGTTCAGAAGAGAAAAATCTGATAAAAGACTTCATTTATTCTAAAACTCTCAAGAGATGGATTTCTAACTATTTCATCTTTATTTTTTTAATGTTTGATGGTACTGGAGTTTAAACTCAAGGCCTATTAGATAAGCATTCTATCATTTGAGTCATACCCTCAGTCCTAAGGGACAGATTTTGAAAGAGTTTAAGTCGGGGCTGGGAAGGTGACTCAGTGGTACAGTGCTTGCCTTGCATGCATGAGTCCCTGGGTTCGATTCCTCAGTACCATATAAGCAAAAAAAGAAAAAAGCCGGAAGTGGCGCTGTGGCTCAAGTGGTAGAGTGCTAGCCTTGAGCTGAAGAGCTGAGGGACAGCGCCCAGGCCCTGAGTTCAGGCCCCACGACTGGACCCAAAAAAAAGAGTTTAAGTCCTGGAAATTGAGTCATATAAATAAAAGAGATAATGGGCAGTATGAAATTCATTCAATAGTCTCTTAGAGGGAGTGAATAATGAGTTTAAGATGGGTACTGGGACCCTGAAAAACTGTTTTCTTGAACTATCTGCTAATATGGAAACAGAGGTGAATGAAGGACTATGTGAGATCAAATCTTGGGCAAGGAACACATTTGGTAAATACTTCTAAATTACCATCCAAAAGTAGAAGGGCTGTAATAAATCATCCTCTCAACTGAATAGGAAAGTTAATACCCCCATCTTGGCTCTCCTCTTTCTGTGCACAGATCTGTGTGCTCTCTCCCTCACTTTCTGTATCCTTAGCTTCACTACACACACACACACACACACACACACACACACACACACACACACACCATGTGTGAGTGACTTGTGTCAGAAACATAGAAAGACAGAAACACTAATTTCTTTCCATAGTGCCAGAATTTACTGCATTACAACATATTCACAAGCTGCATAAATTTCACTGACATGCACTCACCAATTACTACTAATGTCACTTGATAGGCCATTGGCCAAACAGGTTCTTTTTGTTCCAAATTTAATTACACATATTGACTCATATTATGTTTTATAAAATACACTAAGGTAATGCTTAGAGTTAAAGGCCCAAACAGAGAGAGCTGATAGAGATGGAAGGAAAAAGATCTCTGTAGGAGCTAGGAACTTGCACAAACTCCAAGTGCAGTTATTCAAGGCACAGAGCTGTCAAAAGCATGTCTGGGTATCAGGCTATTTCCAGTGTCACTTTGAAGTGGGTAGTGTCAAACCCATTGCTTTATAAAATGAAGGTGATCAAGGCTATGAATGACCTAAATGTGAGGTTCTGTGCATGAAGTAACCCAGAGCAGACCTAGCAAGTTCTTCTCAAACTATTTTCCACAAACTTCTCTGCTTTCTACACCCAAACCTACGAGGTCTACAATTCACCTGCATATTTTCCTCCTCTTGTTTAACCTGGAGACTCCTCTTATTCAAAGGCAATGCTGATTGTGATGTTTCTTTCTCACAGAAACCCTTCAGATCCTTATCTCAGGCAATCAGGGCCCATCTCCACCTGCTTAAGACTTGGGGTGTGTATGTGTGTGATACCAGGTTTTAAACTCAGGGCCTCACACTTGGTAGGCTGTGGCTTCAACGCGCGGGAGCCTTATTTCTTACTAGTTCAGTTTCTCAAACTTTTCTGCCAGGGCTGACCTCAAATCCTACCCATCTGCTTTCAGCCTTCTGAAAAGATGGCAGCCCTGAAGTACTGGCCCTCGACCTTCCGCTTCAGCCACCATCACTCCTGGGTCTGTGATGCTCTGTATCCGCGGTACCCAAATCTGAATCCGCCTTTCCTCATGCTCTTCCCTCCCTCCTCTCCTTCTCGATCTCCCGTCCCTTCCACTCCCCACTCTCGACCCACGAGACTCCAGTACCTCGCAGACCTGAGGAATGTAGTTGTCCTTAAAGTAGTTCCTGAGCCTGGGGGTGGCAGTGCGTAGCGAAGCCATGGCCAGAGGCCGGACTGAGCATCTGCACTTTGCCTCAGGACAGCAGTCGCGCGGCTTCGAGAAGACCGCCCGCTTCCGGGCGTTGCCTGGCAACCGTGTGTGTTTGGGGGCGGGGGAAGAGACTACCTGCACTGCATTCCGCGGTGAGGGGCGGGGCCGTGGGAGGGGCCGTGGGCGGGGCGAGCCTCCTGAGCTTCCCGCCGAGCCAGCGCCCACTGAGGAAGCATCCGGGACTGGGTGGGCTGAGTAAGACCTGCGAGTGTGAGGGACTTCAACTTCGGCCCACGGTGCGTCCGGGTTCCCGCTGCTCCTCAGTTCCCGCTACACCCCGGTCCTCGCTGTTCCCCATTCTCCGCCGCTCCCCGATCATCGCCGCGCCCAGGACCCCGCCGACCCCCGACCCCCGCCGCGCCCTGCCTGGCAGCAGCATGGGTGGCGCCCGCGACGCGGGCTGGGTGGCGGCGGGCCTGGTCCTCGGCGCCGGCGCCTGCTACTGCATCTACAGGCTGACGCGGGGCCCGCGGCGAGGCGGCCGGGGCCGTGGGCTGCGCCCCTCGCGGTCTGCAGGTGAGGCGGGGCGGGGTGGCGGCCGCCCGGCAGGTGGACGGGGCAGGTGGACGGGGACGGACACCGAGGCCAGCCCGGGCCAGGGAGGGGCTCGGTGGCTCCTCGGTGCTCGCAGTGAAATAAGCGGCGGAGCGGGCGGGGTGGAGAGAGCGATCGACCCCGGACCTGTGCGAATGTGGGGACCAGAGCCCCCGACCGGCACCACTCCTGGGATGAAAAAGATCGCCCCAAACTCTTCCTTGGCCCAGCATCTCTCAAGCGTGTGGTGTGTGTGTGTGTGTGTGTGTGTGTGTGTGTGTGTGTGTGTGTGTGTGTGTGTGTGTGTGTGTGTGTGTGTGTGTGTGTGTGTGTGTGTGGTGCTGTGTGTGTGTGTGTGTGTGTGTGTGTGGTGCTGGAAACTGGAACCATTGTCTACAGGAGACACACCCCTCACGGCAGACAAATCCAATAGATCTGACCAAATGATTGGCACATTCACAATTCTGACATTTTACTGAACGTTCTGAAGGATGTTTCAGGTCATGGAAGCTTAGAAAAATAAGTAAAAATGAAATCAGCCAACCAGAAACCTGCCTTCCGCAAAGGTAGAGAAATGTAGAGAATCAAAAAATTTTATTATGGAACAGTCATTAGGCCATTTTGCCTACAGCATCACAGGCAATAGGTGTCCAAAATAAAATTCTCACCTCTCTGTGTAGGCTGGCAGATGCAAATCAAGTAAATGGTAAAGTGGCTTTAATAAGAGGACTTGACAATACATTATGTTATAGATTGCTGGCCTCTAATTCACTGCCTATTGGGGCATTTATGTTAGTTAATTGCCTTTATCTGGAGGAAAGATAAGACAGCTCTATGATAAGTAAAGTACATAGTTAAACCATGGAAGCAGGTACCTAGGCTAAGATCCCACAGATAGGAGACTGGGTCTTTATCTTTACACTTGAGAGATGGCTTCCAAGCACTTGAGAAAGACATTTAGTTTCAGATTGTAAAACTAAGTTTTACTTTTAAAAAATTACATTTACAGGCAATGTCCTTGGTTGGATGAGACTGACTAGGAGAGCTGTGCTGACCCACACTGAAGGTTCATTCTGGGCCAGGACCTGTGATACTCTCTTAACAGCCAGCCTCTTCTCAGCCTTTCCTAAGGCTGTCATAGTGTCATCAATCCCATTCATATGAATAGAAAAAGATCTCCGCTAAACAGCCTTTCAAAGCCACAATGAAAGCAAGTAGGGTATGAAGCAAAAACTAGAATCCAAACAAAAAAACTACGTAGGACTATCTCTAATGACTTCAATATTTTTATTATTATCCTACACTAATAGTCTATAGTCAATATTTTTATTATTTTATTATCCTACACTAATAGTCTGTGGGGGTATCTACTGTTTGTAGATAATACAGTATATTATGAAAATTCATCCCTACCTCCTATTGTTATCCATCCTACTATATTAAAATAGCTATAGAAAAGCATAGTATCATACGTAAACTCTCCTCTTTATTAAATATTTCAAATTTCCGAGTTGATAAGAAAAATTCCTTAGTTTTGTCACAAAACTTAGGGTATGTAAAAAAAATGAGGATAAATAAATAAGCAGATGCCTTCTGCTCTAAGCTATTCACTAAATTGTTTTGGTAAAGAGTGATGTTCAATTTAATTGTATCCGAATTTAGCATGAGTTCAGCCAACGTGTGCCAATCTAAGCTGAAAACATGCTGATTTTATAACCGACCTTGATTTTAGGGATTTTTAGGGAGGGTGGCAGTGTTGGTTGGTTTGTGTGTGCCTTTGTACTATTGCTCCACCTTATTCAGTTACGCTTCAGTTCTGAAGGAAGTTTTGCTCTTAGATGGGTGAAAGCATTAAGGGTTTATTACTGAGTCAGGCAGTATATGACTACACTGTGAGCTGAACTTTAGTTCACATGTACTTTTTTTTTACCTTCTGGATTAAAGGCTATTTTAAATTTCAGTTTAAATAGAAAACCTACCCTGACTTTATGAACTACCTTGAAGTAATCCTGTCGCCTATTTTGGCATCTCAATTCTTTTGAAATTAACTGCTTAGAATCTCTCTTATTCTACCTAAATCAACTGCTTTGCTGTCCTTCCTGCTTTAGATCAGTCTATCCCATAAAAATCCTGGAATTTTGAACCCTTCAAGTGGCTACATAAAGAGTTCCTAACATAAGTGAATGTGACACTCAGTTCCCTTAGAAGTGTATCATCCATCTATGTACACCTTCTTCATGTTCTTGTGAGATGAGGAATTACTTCTCTCATTTCGAATCATCCCACAGATCCTCTTCTTCAGTGGTGTGTTGGTTAGTGATTAATAATTGGATTCAGGAATAGGGGTGGGGGACTGTACACTATAAAACAAAACAATGCCGTGACCCCTACTGGCAGCATTTGCTGGTTTTCACTTTGGAAACACTCCCTTGGTGACTGAGATTTAGCTACCAACAAGATACCACTGGATGCTGTCTTTGGAGGGAGTTGAGTGGTGCTGCTGCTCAAGGACTATTTCATTCCTTGTCTGGCTTTCCATCAAATAGCATCCATCTGATGCTATTGACTAATGGGAAGTCAAAGTAACAGAAAGTTTCTCTGGCAACACTTTCTTGCTGAGTTTTTAAAGTGCTGTTGTATATGCTCTTTTACTTACTATTTCACATGTACATAAGAAGGCTTAATTTCAAGGATGATTTTTGTCAATATGTGTACACACAAACACATAAATCAAGAGTTGTACAGTTTTAGGTCTTCAAATTTTAATCCTTATTCATTTAGCTTGCTCTTTCCAGCCTCCTGAGTCTGTATTAAAAACAACCTGTATATCAGTCACTCAATTATTGTAGCTTTCTCAGATACAAACAATTGAAGTCACTGGGATATTTGCTGTAGTTTCCCAGGAGGGAAACAACAACAAAAAAAAGTAGGAATATGGTACCAGCCCTCAATTTTAGGCAAGGTTTTCTTAACATTTGAAAAGGATCTCAGAGGCCTGTGGGTTAGAAAATTCACATGATTCTCAGTAATGCAATGAATTTGGGCTCTTTTATTATTATTATTGTAAAAATACCGTACAGAGGGGTTACAATTACATGGGCAAGGTAATGAGTATATTTCTTTTTTTTAATTTATTTTTTTTTATTGTGAAGATACTGTACAGAGGGGCCACAATTACATGGGCAAGATAATGAGTACATTTCTTATCAAGCATTGTTGCCTCCTCCTTTGTTTCCTCTTCCCATCTCCCACCCCACCCCCCTGAATTTGGGTTCTATTCCTCATGAAATACCTTCTGCCTCTTCTGTCATGTTCTGAAGGGGCTTACGGGTACCTGCAGGACATCAGCAGGATGAAATGTAGAGCAGTACAACTATCCCTTAGACTTTCTTTCTCAGGACAGGTTTCTAAACTGCAGAAAGGTTTGCTGTTCTCAGAAATGACTTATGCTTAATAGTTTATATAAAGAAGTGGTTGTGCTAGTCCAGACAATGCAGAGAGTTTGGTATCTTTGTGATTCAAACACATGGTAGTGGCAGATAAATATCTTTTATGAGATAAGAACCAAAAAACCAATCATTAGACAAAAGACAACTGACTTACATACAATCTAAATATTTTGAGGACCTCACAATATTACAGGAATATCCAAAGTTGATGATGCTGTCTCTCATATCATGTTGATCGGGCCACCTCCAGACCCTGGACATTTGAACCACTTCTTTTTCCTCTGGCCTTAACATGTACTCTGCCAGTATCCTATTTCATTTGGCTTTTATCTTCTAAGGCACCTCATATTTTACCCATTTACTTTATTACTAGCGTGCAAGTTTCAGGAGGCTTCAATTTATCTGTAGTTGTACAAAGGAGTTTTCACTCAACAAAGCTATTTATGAATACAATGCATTTTGATGTGTTTCATCCCTTTCAACATTCTTGAGATGTCATTTTTTTTCTCATTCTGTTATCCTCACTTGATGACATTATCTTAGAATTATTTAAAAGAATTAAGTAAGACTGGCCTGTATCTGCTTATACATCCTCTCCCTTCTGTCCTTTTATGATGGAAAAATTGTCCTAAGTTCTTATCCAAGGATGCCCCTCAGCATCCCATGCTGAGTACTTGTACCATTCCTGTGAGGCAGGAGAGAAGGTTTCTGTGCTTCCAATGAGGATTTATCATGTACCCCCAAGTGTTGTACCACTGATAGGTTAGCTGTCTTTCTCTCCTTTGAAATTTCTGTCTTGGGTATCATGCATTTGACCTTTCCTCTGCTTGGAACAGTGTTATTGCAAGGCAGTACAGATAAACATCATCATTTCAGACAAGCTTTCTATAACCATTTTAACTCCAACAGGCTTCTTCATTAGTCTGCTAGAGGTGCTTAACAAAGTACTACCTAGAGAATGTCTAGACAACCAAAAGGAATTATCTCACATTCCTGAAGGCCAGAATTGTGAGAACTAGGAACTAGCAGTGCGCTTTCTTCTGAGATTTCTTTCCTCGGTCTTTCTTTTATGTTTTTCTCCAAAATCTATCCCCTACCACCTTTGTAGGCAGGAAGGGGTACTAGATTAGAACTCAGGACCTTATCCTTGCTAGATAAGTATTCTGTCACTTGATCCATAACCTAGGCTTTTCACTTTCACTTATTTTTCACACATAGTCTTTTCAAGCAAGGAGGTACGTAGAACCATGATTCTCCTACCTCTGTGTGCCTCATGGGTGGTGTACCAGCCCTTCTGGCATCAAACTTCAGCTCCTTTTAAGAATGTCAATCACATTGGCTTAAGGTCCACACTAGGAACCTTATTTTTAACTTCTTTAAAGATGCTGTTACTAGTTTTCCCTCATTAATTTCTTAAAGATGTTATCTCCAAATAGAGTTAAATTCTAATGTACTGGGAGTTAGAATTTCCTCGACAGTGGCACAATTAAGTCTTAAATGCCTTCCTTCCAGGATATTATTATCCTTGCCTAATTTTCTTAGCATGTATCGCTATGTATCTTATTTCTCTGTTTAGGTTTCTGTCTCCCCTCTTAGAAATAGCACCTATGAATGGAAAGCCTTTATCTACCAGTTTCCTCATGCTTAAAACTATGCCCAGCACAAATTAGAAGAGCAGAGAAGGTTCACAGACTAGCTGAAAAGGTAGAGAGGAGTGAAGTTCCGAATACAGAAAAATGTTCTTGCAATCAGTCAGGTTTTGTTATCAGTTTGCACTTTTGTTTCTCCCTTTTATGTTTAATATTTTTATTTTACCCTTTAAATGCCATTGGTCATTACAATTCACTCCTCTTTGTGAAAGTCATTTCCAGTTATGTGTCCTACACCGATTTCTGATTTCTTTTGTCTTTTGTCTCTTGTCTCAGATGATGAATCTTTTGAGATGTTTTTCTTCTTTTTTTCTCTTTTGCTCTTTTTCTCTCTTCCTCTTCCTCTGTCCCTCCCTCTCCATCCCCCATTCTCTTCCTCTTACCCACCCCATCTCACTTATTCTCTTCCTAGAGTTTGGATTCCACGCCTTGGCATTATCCCTGAGCTCTTCTGCTCAAAGCTAGTGCTCTTCCACTTGAGTCACAGCTCCACTTTCCTGCTGTTTCTGTAGTTAGAGATGAAAGTCTCAGGGGCTTCCTTGCCTGTGCTGGCTTTGAACCACAGTCCTGAGATCACATTCTCCTATGTAGCTAGAATTACAGGCCTGAGCCACCTCTGCCAGGCTCAGATACTCTTTTTTTTTTTCCTTTTTGGGTCCGGTCATGGGGCCTGAGCTCTGGGCCTGGGTGCTGTCCCTCAGCTCTTCAGCTCCAGGCTACCACTCTACCACTTGAGCCATAGCACCACTTCCAGCTTTTTTCTTTTTGCTTATGTGGTGCTGAGGAATCAAACCCAGGGCCTCATGCATGCAAGGCAAGCGCTCTACCACTGAGCCACCTTCCCAGCCCCTCAGATACTCTTTTAATAAATTACTTTGGCATACCACAGCACTGTGCATTCCTACCTGTTGTTCTCTCTCTGCTCTGTGTCTTCTTCATACATAGCTCCATCTCTTCTGTAACAGAATGGTGTCAATCACCATTTACTTTGCTCCTAAGTATATTAATAATCAATAGGTTACCAGGCTTGAATACAATATCTTTTTGTATTTACTGTTACTGGGCTTTGAACTCAGAGCTTTACTCGGTTTGCCGTTCTTGCTTAGCTGATGCTTTACTAATTGGACTACACTTCCAGGGAGATGAAATCTCAAAGACTTCTTGCCCAGGCTGGCTTTGAACTGGGATCCTCAATATGCTAGCCTCCTGAATAACTATGATTAATCTCCAATTTGAGGTTAGGTTGAGTCTCATAGCAAGATCTTGTCTCCACAAACAAGCAAATGAAAAAGAAAGGATGAAGAGGAGAAAAGGGAAGAGAAGAAGGAAATGAAAGTAGTAGGAAAGGGGGAGAAGGAAGAGCAGGAGGAAGAGGGAAGAAGAGGAAAACAAGAACAGTCCATAGAGCTGTCTCATAGGACATAAGCCACAATTTTCCACAACCCAATTGTGGAAATGCTATTCCATGACTTTTGCCACATTTTTTATTGAACATACTCAAATAGATATGCATTTACATATATATATATATACACACACACACAAACACACACACACATACAAGAGAACATATTAGCAATAGCACCTAATTCCACTTTCTCAGTCTATGAATAAACCATATAATTATCAAAACAAGAAAAAAACATATTCTAGGCTATTTTAATTACTGCATTGAAGAAGATAATGTTTAAGCAATATGGACCAGTGAGTTATCCTTCCATTCTGAGGTGGGGATATAGAAACGTAGTAAGCTAGTAGTCACAGAAGACTGGCATTTGCCTTTTCCCAAAGAAACCTTGGTGTTCTGATGATTGGTTCTCACACTGGTATACTGTTTGTACTGTTTGGGTGGAGCTGCCTGGGTCAGGCACCTCTTCTTAGAATCCAGCATCCTTGGCTTGAATAGCTACTTCATAGATGTGTGTGGCCAAGAGCCACACATGACACTCTTTTCATCTCTCTTTCACCAGTTTTTTGAGGATCCAGAAACACTGGACAAAAGTGTTTCCTCATATCTTGCCCATGTAATTGTAACTCCTCTGTACAGTATTTTTACAATAATAAAAAAAAACATATTATCTTAGATCTAAAAAAAAAAATGTTTCCTCAATTTTCAGAAGTTTTGAATCCCTTGTCCTGAGCAATGAAGGTGATGTGCCAAGTTAGTATGGTGGCCTGGGGAACAGGTACTCATGAACAGTGGTAAGTTATTATTAGCAAAATGAGCTCCCTTCCCATAGCTTAGCACACTCCTTCCCCTCTCCACAGCTTAGCACGCTCCCTTTCTAGGCAACACTAGGTACATTTAGTAAAGGCAGTAAATAATCAGCCTCTAACCCCAATTACCTTGGGATGGCACTTCAATGGGTCAGCTACCACCATATAATGCAACAGGAGCCCCTTAGAGTGACCTTCAGGTCTAGACAGCTGTAGGCCCCCTTATCTATTACTTGGGCAGTAGCCATAAATCCTAGTCCACCATGATGAAGCCCCTGGCCCACACATCCACACCAGGGTCTCTACCTCGTAGCCCCTTCTAGCTACTCCTAAACCTCCTAGGTTATGTATGTAGGTCACCTCAGACAACAGCCGGCGCCTCTTCTCACTTCTCCCTTGTGAGAAGGGGTCTTGCCGGCCCCTTTCCCGGCAATAAACCTTTCTTTGTTCTCTGTACCTGGATGTCTGTGTGGTTCTCTGGCAAAGTCTAATTAACCCTATCAGTTGTTGAATTGTTTCTTGTACATACTGTTTTTGTTTCCACACTAACTTTTTTATTTTTATCTCAGACTTGAAGGTCAGGGAAAGATCTTTCCATTTGCCATTTTGTAGTGGCTAAATCTAACCACACTTTCTGGGGACCTACTCTATGTAGAGAAGGACTGCTGACAGTGCCTTGTTCCAGTCTATGGTGTTTGTTGATGTAGATGATTTCTAGCACTTGTGTGTGGTTCATTGTAGCTAGTACTTCTGTAAATTACTATTACTATGGCCAGTAAGGTTTCTATTTAATTCCCACAATTTTATGTACTTGGTCCTTCTCTCATGAATTAAGGCCCACTTTTACTCTAAATTGTAGACAGAAATGTATTGCTTGTAAATAAATGGGAATGGGCTCTTTCAGGAAACATTTTTGTCATTTCTGATGTGTTTGTTCATTTGTTTCTTTTAGTTTGTATGGGACAGGACTCAATCCTCCTGGAAAAGTAGAAACTCACAGTACCCCATGTACAGTTTTGCCTTTTAGAGAAGTCCATTGCTAGGTGATGTTATTATGTGTTATGTTCTCTTCTTCGGAGGTTTTCTTTCTGTCCTGGGGTTATTTCAAGCAAATGAGGACTGAATTTAAGTAACCTGTTTTATTCTTTGCTGTCCTTAGCTTCTTGATACTCTCAGGTCAGATGAATTCTGCAAATAGACCATGGCAATATTGCAGTCTTTTGGTTAGATATTTTATTAAATGTTGCAGTAGTGCATTGGGCCAAAGTATATATTGGGCCATGAGACTACTGTCTCCACTTAGAATTGTGGTCCTTTTTTTTGGTCTGGTCATGGGGCTTGAACTCTGGGCTGTCCCTCAGCTCTTCAGCTCAAGGCTAGCGCTCTACCACTTGAGCCTAGCGCCACTTCCGGCTTTTTTTTTTTTTTTTTTGCTTATGTGGTGCTGAGGAATTGAACCCAGGCCCTCAGGTATGCAAGGCAAATGCTCTACCACTGAGCCACCTTCCCAGCCCCCTCCTTTTTTTTTTTTTTTATCCCATTCTGTATCTCAGGTCACATCATCCTACATGTAATGAGGGCATACTGACCTAAGCCTAGTTGTGGTAGTTAGAATGACCACATGAGGGCTACTTTGAACCCTTTTCATTCAGTCCAGATGAAGGTCAAACACAAGTGTGATAATGACACTTAGATAATGACATTTAGAACATATTCAGGTTCATTATGAACATTTATCTACCTAACTGACCCAAAGATGTCCTTCAGGATTTCCTGGAAGTTTATTAATTTCTTCATCAAAGCAAGGGCGGAGCTGGTCATCTGTGGCTCAAGCCTATAATCCTAGCTAGTTAGGGGGCTGACCAGCTGACAATTGCTGTTCCAGTCAGCCCAGGCAGGAAAAGCCAGGGAAATCTTATGTCCAATTTGCCACTAGAGAACCAGAAGTATCACTGTGGCTCAGAGTGAAAGACTGGTGGCCTTGAGCAAAATTGCTCCTAGACAGGCCTGGCACTGAGATCAAGACCCATGACCTACTAAAAAAAAAAAAAAAAAAAGCAAGGGAGCCCAGAGAGAGATGTCACTCAATAGATCTAGCCTTAAACACACTAATTACCAAACCCCAAATCTTGTCAACAGTAGAGTGACCAGCATATAGGTCCTTCAGAAATGAATAAAAAGACACAAAGACAGAGGCATTTATTTTTACCTATCAACTTGCCCTGAAAAAGTGTTTTTTTTTTCATGGTGAATTTCAGATTGCTTAGAGCTTTTCCTTAGAGGTGAAGAAAGATGAACTCTGGCAAAGATACAGTTATGCTTCTGCAAAATGGGCCTCTTTGTCTTGCTTACATTTTAAAAACTAGGGCATAGTGTACATATGACCATATAAAATGAGGCTTATGGTAGAAATACCAGGTTCTGTTTGTAATAATTTCTTCTTCTCTTTTTTTGTTTATTTCGTCTGGTTTATTCCCTGTTGTCACTTTTTGATTTTGGTACCCTTTGTCTTATATATAAGTTTATCTGATTTGGGGAATCACAAACGGGGGTGGGGGAAGGAGTGGGGTGTGGGGGGGACAGGGAGTGAACCAATGCAACAGTGACAATGACTAGACACTATGTTAGAAATGAACTTTATAATTTGGGGGAGAAGGAAGTAGGGGTTGGAGGGAGTAGGTGAAAATGAGGGAGGGAGTAACACTGTTCAAAAAGAAATTGACTCATTACCTTATGATAGTGTAACCCCTCTGTACATGACCTTCATAATAAAATTTTAAAAATATACAGAAACTGCTGGGTGCTGGTGGCTCACACCTGTAATCCTAGCTACTCAGGAAGCTGAGATCTGAGGATCTCAGTTCAAAGCCAGCCTAGGCAGGAAAGTCTATGAGACTCCTATCTCCAATTAACTACCAGAAAAACTGGAAGTAGCGTTGTGGCTCAAGTGGTAGAGTGCTCGCCTTGAGCTGAAGAGCTATATATATGTATATAGAAACTAAATTTTTAAAAAGAGAAGAAAAGCAACATATGCAACCAAATCTCTAATAGTATTGTATTAAACCACCGATTGCATGCCGTCATAAGGATGAAACCCAGGGCCTGAAATGTGACTAAGTCCCTTACCAACCCCTTTCCAGCTCTCAACCAAAGGTGCTTTTATAACCTGGATTCCACATTCCCTACCAGAAAGGCAGGCCAGGAAGCTGACACTTAAAGATGAGCAATTGAAGCCAGGCATAAGTGGCATAGGTTTATACTCCTAGCTACTCAGGAGACTGAGATCTGACTAACATGGTTCAAAACCAGCTGGAGCAGAAAAATCACCTTGAGACACTTATTCAATTAATCACTCACAAACCAGAAGTGGAGCTGTGGCTCAAAGTAGTATAGTGCTAGCCTTCAGCAGAAGAGCTCAGGGATGGCACTAGACCCTGAGTTCAAGCCCCACAACCAACAAAAAAAAGTAAGATGAGCACATTGAGGACAAAGACTCATCACTGCAGCTCTCCTCAATCCTTCTCTGTCTCTCCAAGTCATACCAGCCATGGGATCTCAGAATGTCAGTTAACTGAAAAGAACCCCTCCTGCTAGTCACATCAAGTCCAGCTGCAGTTAACTGACAAACTGATTTCATGTTGAGATACTCTTCACTGTGATTATGATGCAGTGTCTGTACTAAGAGAGAAGAAAAGAGAGCACAGGAAGAAGGGCTCTGGTGAGAGGATTTGGCTCAGTCTTTGTGGGTGCTGGAAATCTTTAGCTCTCCTATGTGGAGAAGATCCTTAGATAGAATACGCTCTAGGAACGGGGATTGGCTAGGAGGGAGAGGCTTGGTCCTGTGTGGGTTCTGACTAGCTGTATTTCACAAATCCTAAGTAGAGACCTTACTAAAAATAGATTCTAGAGTCTAGTTTGGGGGATGTGGTTTTGATCCTTGGAGAGCCTAAGGGAGTACAGTTTTTCTAGTTTAGATAGGATCCTTACTTAGAATACACCTTAGGGACTTGGTGTGGGGTCCTTGAACCTTGTAACCTTACAGGTGCCCACAAGCCACTGGCTCTGGCTGTCCTTGCCCGTCCTGGTGGGTCTGTCTGTTAGGTGCACATTTCATCTGCCCAGCTGTGCACACCTCTATTCCTGGCAGGCTACTGCCTGCAGCATTTTTCTTTGTAAACCTCCTGTTAACTGCTGCTTTAACCTCCCTACCATCCTATACTTGCGCCCTGGAAATTTGCCTCTTGGCATCTCTTTGCTTTCTACCCCAACAATTTGCTGCTTACATTTTTTTCATACTTGTTCCCATGCATCCTAAGCTTTTTGGCAAACTAGTCCTAGAAGGTTCCTTGGAGTTCTCTATCCTCCCTGGATCCAAATTGTATAGGAAACAGAATCCTCTCAGTTGTTTCTCCAGCCTCTATCTGTAGGCCACTGCTGCCCCCAGCTAAATTGGAGTTGGTACCCCTTTCCTACAATGGTCCCTTGGCTGAGACACTGGGCCCCTCTACCCAACACCCCCACTCCTTGCAGCCCCAGTTTCCACTTCTCATTAACAAAGTGGCTAAGAGCCTCTCTATTCTAAAATTGGCTGTGGTCTCCTGCCCCACAAATCCTGCTTATGGCATGCATGCCTCGCAGATCTGCCTGAGTAATAAAGGCATGCTGACTTATGGAGGCGACAGGGGACATGGATGAGCATCAGTTTGTTTGGACTGCCTGCCTCCCTGCCTGGGAGATTCTTCTGCTGCCCATGGTGGATGAGGTGGTATCAACTTGGTATTTACAACCTACAACAAAACTTAATGGAGACTTTCTCTTGACAACAGATATACATTGACAACTTTGGCAGCGTGTAAGGTTTAACCTTATCTGAAACCTGGAAATAGGGTATTTTAAATTTTTTTATTTTCTGGAAGTAGATTTGCAATAGAGTTGTTACTCAACAGAGCAATTTATGAATACAGTGCCTCTTGATCAATGGTAATCCTTTTATATTCTCACCCAGACCTTTCTACCAACCCCTTCCCTTGGCTTTTCTTAATTTTTAGGGTATGTATTGATTTTTTGTCAATAAACAAAGCAATTTACATCTAAATTGCAGGTACAGGGTACTTTCATTGTAAGTGCAGGATGTAGGAATTTGAATTACACAATAGGAAAATATAAGCATTTTTGAACTTGAAATCTGAATGTGGAAATGATGTTGGGATCAAAGCCAGGGACTTACTAATGCAAGGTCTCTACTACAACCTGCAACCTAAGCTGGAGCTCTTTTTTCCCATCCCTTATTTAAATTGCTCTATCATACATAGTATCGCTTTGTATCTGGAAGACAGGAATGCTGAAAGAGAAATTCAAACTAATTTGAATTAGGAAGAAACCAAGGATACAGAATTCCTGGGTAAGGTTGCTCTGGTTTGATACTTAAGTATACTGTTGGAATGCTTTTTAGCCTATTAGGTAACACCTGATAGTTCTGTTCTGTTATATAGCATTCTCCCTCCCTCTCCCACCCACCTTCTCTCTCTTTAACTACTGTGAATTGATACCAAGTTAAATGTTCTGCATTAAGTTATGAATTAACAAATAAATTGATTTATGAATTAATGAATTCACTCAATCTACCAACTCTCTGAGTACTTTCCAGTATGGACACTTAGCTAAGAAGTGAAGGAGTGGGAACTTTTCTAATTGAAACAACATGGATTGATTTGTAAAGTATAGTTAGAGTTTCACACCACCTGTTCGATTGAAAATCAAAATCAATTGTTTACATCTCATTTTTAATGCCTTGTGTGCCCCCTGGTACCTTAAGCGTTTTGTAGTTTTTCTCTGAGCCTTCCCCATGTCCCCATAGTCCCACTTCTGACGAGCTTTCTCTGGCCAGCTGCCCTATGACTGGCAATCCCACTCCTGCGAATTTACCCACAAACCAGCCTACACAAATGCCACCAGCACAACCATGTTCATTGCAGCATTATTTACCATAGCTAAGGTATGGAATCAATCCAGACGCCCCTCAGTGGATAAAGTGATCAAGAAAATGGAATTCTAGGCTTCCATCAGAAAGAATGCCATTACCCCATTTATAAGGAAATGGAAAGACTTGGAAAAAATTATATTAAGCGAGGTAAACCAGACCCAAAGAAACATAGGCTGCATATTTTCCCTCATTTGTAATAACTAGAATGTGTCTATAAGTCTACAAGTTAATTCAGTGGGTTGTAAAAGTCAATTCATTATACTTGGACATGATTAAAACAACACTCTAAGCATTTGCCCACTGAGAACAAAGGAAGATATTCTTGGGAGAGGATCACCAAGGCTCAATAGCTACCTGCATATGATCATATAAAATGATGCTTATTGAAATAAACTCCAAGAAATGGAAACAAGATCTTTTTTTTTTTTTTTTTTACAATACTGTTTGCAGTTCTTTCCTTTTACTTTTTTTCTACTTTGTTTATTTCTGGTTGTCACTGTTTCTTTATTTCTGTGCCCTTTTTTGTATATAAGTTTATATGATTTGGGAAAGGAAAGGGGAATCACAGAAATGGTGGGACAAAGGGTGAACCAATTCAATAGTGATACTAGACAGATATTGGAAATGAACTTTACAACTTCGGGAGAAGGAGGTGGGGGAAAATGAGGGAAAGGGTAGCACTATTGTAAAAGATATGTACTCATTGCCTTACTTATGTAACTGTAACCCCTCTGTACATAATAAAATTTTAATTACAATAGTTAAAAATATTGATTGAGAACATTTTTAAAAAACTGCATGTTTTTCCTACCACTAATAGTTACTGCCAAGAACAGAAATTAAAAGTGGAAGAAATAGTTTCTTTTCCGTTGGCTTCAAGCTAGTGAAAGAAGACAAAGTCAGCATAGATGAATTTCACTCTCTGGTGCTCCCCAAACCCTACGTTTATTCTTTTACACCAGAGACTGAATTTCATAAACTCTTTTAACCCTCTTTTCAAGTATATGTCCAGGGACCAATTTCTTCCAGTCTTTAATTGTGGATATCATCATAATCTTCTCTCTCACTTCATCTTTGAAACCAGTGAAGAGAAGTCTTTTTTTCCCTTTTTTTCCCCACAATCTGGCAATGTTTGAGACTTTATTCCCAGCATGGGGATGTATGTGGGAAGGAACAACATACACCTATGGAAAAGGTTGCATAAATTTCAGATCATACCAAATGACCACGTTGTGAGAATTCTGTTTTAGAATTAGTCAGTAAAAGAGCTAGACAGCAGGTAGAAGGGGCTAATGAAAATGAGGCAATGGTTGTGGATAGTCAACTGAATACAATTTAATTTCTATTCAAATGGAATAACTTGGCCTCTTTGGTATGAAGAGTCCATCCAATGAGAAGGAATATTTGTATTATTTGTGAGAGACTCAAGGCAAGTCAGTGTGAGTTTGATGATGATGATGATGATGATGATGGCAGTACTAGTGCTTGAACCCAAGGCCACAAACTAACTGGACAGACACTATAGCTCTGAACCACATTTCTAGCCCTGGTTTTCACTTGTTATTTTAAGATATCTCACTTCCTTCCTGTGTGTGTGAACCTGGACCTTGACCTTCCTATCTTAGGCTTCATAGTTGCTAGGATAACAAGAATGTGCCACCACATCCACCTTTCCTCCATTAAGATGAAATCTTTTTATTCCCCAGGCTTTCCTAGAACTATGATCCTCCTAGTCTTAGCTTCTCACATAAGGATAACAGGAGCATGCCACTGCTTCTAGCTGTTTGCCCAGAAGTGATCTCAGGAACTTTTCTGCCCAGGCCAGCTTCAAACCATGATCCTCCCAAGTAGCTAGGAGTATAGGGCAGTCACCAGTCCTCAGCTTCCTATTGCTTTATTGAACTACTTTTAACTTTTATCCTACACATGTCAGTCTTTCTCATTTTGATATTCTAGCTCCTCTCATGAAAAGTGTTTCTGAGGTATTCATGGTAATGATGTTACATTCAAGAGAAAAATTTTTGACTCAATTTTGTTGCCATGGATTGCTAAGTATGGGAGCGGTTGAGTTAAAAATTGGAACTCACTCTGCCTCCCACACATCCTAGCAGTTCATCCTTAAGAAATGTTTTTTGTGTTGTTTTGTTTGTCGGTCATGGGGCTTGCACTCTGGGCCTGGGTGCTGTCCCTCAGCTCTTCAGCTCAAGGCTAGCACTCTACCACTTGAGCTACAGTGCCACTTCTGGTTTTCTGATGGTTTATTGGAGATAAGAGTTTCACAGACATTCCTCCCCGGGCTGGCTTTGAACCATGATCTTCAGATCTCAGCCTCCTGAGTAGCTAGGATTACAGGTGTGAGCCACCAGTACCCAGCTATTTTTTTTTCTTAAGTTATGTGAGAACCATATTCCATGTAAACCAATGAGATAGCAGATGTGTCTTATAAGGGAAAGGAGGGTAGGCATTAGAATTGAGCATACTGCATGAAGAAACATTTGGGACTGAGTACTAGTGGCTCATGCCTATCATCCTAGCTGCTCAGAAGGCGGAGATCTGAAGACTGGGGTTCAAGCCCAGCCAGGCAATTAAACCTAAGAAATGCTTATGTCCAGTTAGCAAAAATCAGAAGTGATGATATGATGAATGGAGTGTTAGCATGCCAGCCTTGAATGAAAAAGCTTACGGATAGTGCCCAGGTCCCAAGGTCAAGCCTCAGTACCAAAAAAAAAAAAGGATAAAATAAATATTTGGCAAACCTGTGGTGCTGGATTAACTGTGCTGTCTCCTTGTTCAGCCAGGGTATGGTGCTGTGCACTCCCTTCTCCAGCTCTCAGCCCCGCTGCTCAAGATTGCACTGAACTGTCCTAGAGCTCTTATCTGGGGATATTGTCCACTGCCCCTTGTTCTACTCAGTGGATCTGGGTAAGTAAAGTCCCTCCAGGAACTAGAAAAATGGAAGGAAGCATGCCCCAAAGTTGGTAACAGGTTTTACTGGGATGAAAGAAGTTCACTTTTCCAGATGCCTGACCCACACATCATTATTTGGAAGGAATGAGTAAGAGGGGAGGCTGGAAGCAGCACTCCTTAGTCTGGCCTTTCAACTTGGATCAGGGCCAGCCTAACTGATCCTTTGAGATGAACCAGCTTTGATTTCTCCTATGATGGAACGGCAACTTGGAAGTTGGCTGTCAAGTCTGGAATAGCATTGATAAAGGTTCATTGGACATAGAAATGCATAGAGATTATGGTTGTCCACAAGACATAAAGACAACCACCTTGATCATGCCTAAATAGGACCTTCCCTGTCCAGAATGAGATAAAAAGTGACCCTCACACCTTCTCAAGTAGTCAGAGACTATTGAGTTACCAAAACTGGAAGGAAAAAAAAGAGCACATTTTTTCTACTCTCCTCTTGGGACCTAATTCTGTTGTCATGACATTGTAAATGTTGTAGATGTTCACTCTTGGAAAATTATTCTTAGGTTTAATCATAGATTATGAAAGTGTAATCCATGGTCCTGATTTTGTTTATCCTACCCTATTTTCAACAATACCTAGAAAACAATAATCAGTATTATGTAACCATCACATCATACAAGAGACAGGCATAAGTTGACAAAAAGAGGAAAAACATTAGAGGAACCAGAACCAGGGAAAGAAATGCCTGGAAAGTAAGGAAGTGAATCTATTTCCTTTCTTCGTCCTCTTTGCTGGTTTTACATCTGCCATTGGTTTGTTCTTCAGCTTTTTATAATGCAGGCAAAACATTGCATCCTACCTGCTCTGTGCTGGTACAGGTGGGCTTGTGGCCAGTGGTTCGTGTGTGTTCCCTCCTGTTTTCCGTGCACAGTGTGTGCAGCAGCCGTGGCTGCATAGGCCACAGCTGGACATACTTGTTCTAATCCAGTTTGACTGATCCCAGGTCCTTTACTTGATTCAGAATAACATTTATGGTTTGAGAATGTTTTTCTGGAGTGGAAAGCTCCTGGCAGCAGTGGTTCTGAAAGCAGCTGTTCTTGCCTGATGTCCAGATCTGATGCAGACCCCCAGAATCAGTTCCATTCCTGCTTCCCCAGCTATCATTTAAGGAAAGAAAGTCCTGGGGCTTGATTTATTTTATGTTTATTGCTGATCATTATTCCTAGTGGTTTTGTACTGTTGAGCACATAGTGTTTTATTATTTCAAAACTATTCTTTCCGGGCTGGGAAGGTGGTTCAGTGGTAGAACGCTTGCCTTGCATGCATGAGGCCCTGGGCTCAATTCCTCAGCACCACATAAGCAAAAAAGAAAAAAGCCAGAAGTGGTGCTGTGGTTCAAATGGTAGAGCTGAGGGACAGTGCCCAGGCCCAGAATTCAGGCCCCACAACCAGACCCCCCCCAAAAAAAAAGAACAAAAAAACTTATTCTTTCCTACTTTTTCCTACTTTCTTCAAGGTAGAAATAAAGGCATTAGGAAAAAGATGAAGTTGTCATCAGATCTTTAACTCAAATGAAAATTTTAACAATCTCTAAGCTCAAACACTGGTTTATAACCATTTATAGATGAACATTTGTCCTCCCACACTCCTAAAATTCTAAAGAAAATCATGGGCTGTACTGATACTTAATCCTCTCATGAGTTTGCTTTTGAAATTATTACTTCCTCAACATAATGAAATGTCATAAAATAATTAGAAGTGGTAACATGTCTCAATATGTCCTTTTATTGAACACTTCTAACAATGGTCCAATGTAGCAGGGTTTTGGTTCTTTCTTTTTTGCTTCCTCCTTGATTCACTTATTCGTTTAGGAATATCTACTGAATTCCTCTTATGTAGCTGTCCTGTAGTAGCCATATTCACGTAAGAGTAGGAAAGAAGACTAGATGAATAGAAGAGAGGAAGAAAGAAAATTCTGAAGGAAGGCAAGAGAGAGAGAGAAAGGGAGGGGACGGAGGGAGGGAATGAAGGAGGGAAGGGAAGGAAAGGAAGGAGCCAAAGGAAGAAAGAAGGAAAACAAACTAAGTTAGATGGTATTAAATACTTTAGAAAAAAGTGAATTGATATATATATATACATAATTATATATATTAATATACAGTATCAGTGTAAGATATATGTCTATATAGAATTGAGATATATATTTATATTTAATAGCAAAAGCTTCCTGTGAGGAAGTGGTAATGAGTGTAGAACATAGACAATGAAGGAGAAAGTTCTGGACTCTCCAGTGGCCAGTGCAGAGCCCCTGGGCTGGTGTGCCTGGCAGCCAGGTCCCTTTGGCTGGGGAAGAGTAACCATGAGTGATGGTCAGCAAAGGAAGCAGCAGTCATGAGCAGGGCTAGGGGGCATGGAATCGCTGCAGGGGCATTGCCAGAGGTTCTTGTAAAGTGAAGATAGGGTTCCTGTAGGCTAGTCAGAATAACAGCAGCCCTGAGTGCCCTGTGTCATTGCTGTGATCTCGCCACCAACTCAGCCTCTCCTCACTATTTTCTTGCAGTTTCCCCTGCCCAGACTGGAATCCAGCAGACGTCACTCTGCCTTCCCTACTTTCTTCTCACCCCAAAGTTAAGCATAGCCTGTCTCAGTCATGTTTTAAGGCATGTGCTTCTAAGTACTAAAGAGTAAAATCTGTCAGTATCAGAACCAACAATCTGAAGAGATCTTAATATATTTGCACAAAATCTATTTCTAGTTTATATAGTAGGACAGATGCCAAGTGGTTTGCTTTTGTGCCTTGGTGCTTGGCTAGGTGCAAATCAAAACCATCAGGCTGAAGCCTAGAGAACACACATTGAGGTCTCTAACATTCTGCAACAAAGTGACTATACTCTGCAACACAGGGAACAGTGGATGTTTATGTCAAGAAATGGCCCCTACTGCATGACTCAAAACACACAGTGAGTACCTAGATCAGGCAGTTTATGGACACAGAGGTCATAGGCTGTTATCTGGGCTAGGCGGAAGGGCATGGGGAGCACCTGTCTAATGGGTGTGAAGCTTCTGTTTAGGATGAGGAGAAGGACTGGACAAGGAGGATGTTATGGTTCCACACTATTGTAAATAAATGAATCCACTGAATTGTACACTTAAAGTGGTTCATTTTGTTAGTGCATTTTCCCACAATAAAAACATATGCACAATAAAAGCATCTTCACACAATGGAGATGAGCTCAGGCTAAGGGGACAGGTGGGAAGAGGGGAGGACAGCAGGGATATGACACTATAAGAGAGGTTATTTCAATCCCTGGCAAAAAAAAAAAGACCAAAAAAGGAAAGTCCCTAGGCTGATATTTCTTTGTAGCTAATACCAATGAAGATGTTTTTACTTTGTCATACAATTTTGTGGTTATACTTCATATCCAAT
Source organism: Dipodomys spectabilis (assembly GCF_019054845.1). Taxonomy (NCBI): domain Eukaryota; kingdom Metazoa; phylum Chordata; class Mammalia; order Rodentia; family Heteromyidae; genus Dipodomys; species Dipodomys spectabilis. Next base: position 15,293,201 of record NW_024870766.1, read on the forward strand.
CATCTTAACTGTTCATTTGGAATACTGGCATCTTGATGTTGTTATTGTAAAACTCTGGAAAAAAATAACCTTGAGCTAACTGGGCACTGGTAGCTTATGCCTATAATCAGAGTTACTTAGGAGGCTAAGATCTGAGGGTCCTAGCTCAAGGCCAACCTGGGCAAAGAAAGTTGTTGAGACTCTTACTTCTTTTTTTTAATAAGTTTTTTATTGTGAAAATGCTGTACATAAGGGTTACAGTTACATGAGCAAGGTAACGAGTACATTTCTTATCAAGCATTGTTGCCTCCTCCTCCTTTTTTGGGGGGGGCGGGATTTCTAGTCGTGGGATCTGAACTCTGGGCTTGGGTGCTGTCCCTCAGCTCTTCAGCTCAAAGCTAGTACTCTACCACTTGAGCCACAGCGCCACTTCTGGCTTTTTTTTTCTGCTTATGTGGTGCTGAGGAATCGAACCCAGGGCCTCAATCCTCCTTTGTTTTTTGAGACGTATTTCTAATTAAAGATTAGAAAACTGGAAACAGAGCAGTGGCTCAAGTTGTGGCACATACAGCCTTGAGTGAAAAAGTTCAGGGAAAGTGCCCAGGCCTTGAGTGCAAGCCCCAGTACTGGCATGAACACACACACATGCACACACACACACATAACACATACATATTCATATAGTAATCGTTAGCTATAACTGCCAGGAAAAGAATTAAGGACTGAGCCACCAGCACCCAACTACCCTCACTATTTTGAAAAACAATTTCAACAGGGTTTATTAAGCTATTTTCATCTACACCGAAAAAGCAATTCAACCATAATTCCCATTATTCAACCCTGCTCCTCCTCCCTAATGCCTCCTTCCCAATGGAGCATCTTCTGTTATCCAGGCACTTTCAGTGTATATTAATTGTATAAAGGGAGTATGCCATGGTATCAGATCAATGTGCTCTGTGCTCATTGGGGAAACACATGATCAGTCAGTGGACAACAAAAGTGTGCAGTGGCTTTGGGCACAGACAAAGTATTTGGGAGACCAAGCAAGAAGGAGACGAGGTCTCTATTGCTCCAAGGCTAGAAACAAAGTTCTAGCACTGAGAGTCACTGAAAGACCAAGACAGAAAAGTGAGTAATGATTATACTAATTGGGTTGATTTCATTACTCCAGACATACATGAATATTTAAGCCTCATATTATATAAATTTGTGGAGTTATGATTTGTCAATTAACAATATTAATTAAAGCACTTTATATTGAGCAACTGAAGGGACAATGACATGGGAAGAGATAACAGACTCAGAGTCCTCACCTCCAATAGCAAGAGAGAAGAGTGAGTAATGTTACCAGGACAGAGTTCTCCTCTAAGTTACCCTGTCCTACACCCTCCCCACTCCTAGACTGGTTCAGATGTCTTGTGGTATCTGAGCACTTCGCTGACCCTCTCCTCTTCCTCTTCTGAGTCTTACTTACACCTCCCAACTTGGTGTCATGGGGTGTGAGATTACTCTGCTTAAATAACCCGGCATCTGGAGACGCTGGCCCTCTGCAGTGTGGACCTGGGAAGACCCTCTCTCTTCGTGTCATGGGGCCCTTCTTTTTTTTTTTCTTTTTATCAAGCCAGACTGAACAAATGTCCAAATAGTCTTCATCTCGTTTGCACAAAATGCCCCTTTCAAATGCTTCACTCTGGTCTTTGCTTTGTTTCTCAGTGGTCACAATACTTGAGCTAAAGTCAGCTTGACTTTTGAGGCTACTCCCTCCAGGCAACCTGGACACCAGTCTCTTTCACCTCCTGGATGTGGATGCAATTGCCATAGCCATCGTTGGGTTTCCAGTGAACATCTCCATGCCAAAACCTTGGCAAATAAACATGGCTACCAGGTGAATGGCAACCAGGTAAAAAACATCATATATCCTTGTGTCGTTTTCGTACATATTTAAATCACCATGTTCTGCAATGGAGGACACATGAACTAGATTTATTTATCTTGATAGAAAAACTTTGTTTGAATGATGTCTATATTTAGAGCATGAATTTATTCCAAGTATAACTTCTGTTACTTAAGAACATCAGATAATTAAACTCTGAGGAGTGGAGTCTTCCCTCCCTTTCTTACCTTAGGAACAGGAGTTCACCTAGCATGGTGAAGTTTGTGATGTGAAGTGTATGGCTTGCCATACTCCTAGAGAGATGGTTTCCTCAAGATTAGATAGGACATGGTAGACTTCCCATTGTGGGAGTCAAATATCTCTCCAGATCCATTTTTTTCTCCACAGGGAGGCCTAGGTCCGTTCATTAAATCTTGAGTATGTGATTCATCATCCAAATTCCACAGTGTTCTCTTCAAAGACTTTGTTTTTGTTATAAAATGTGGATATTTGATCCAAACACCACAAGCTATAATCGTGTCCTGTCAGTTTAACTGTCCAGCACATTTCTCAGGAGAAATTTAAGGCTCCACATCTTTGTTAAATTCAGTGATCACTAGAAATCCCTACACAGCCTATGGCATGCTTGTCCCAGGAAGACACAGGCATGTGTTTGGTTCAAAGACCTCATAAAACAAAACCTTGCTTTTAAACAACAAAATGATTTTTCCCATTTACTGTGTTCTTTTTTGCTTTAAATCATGACTCAGGTAGGAAAGCATACATTTGGAGATTAGTTTTGAGTAGGAATCACAGCTCTTATCTTCAACACAATAAACACTAGTGAGGTTTTTTTTGTTTTTGTTTTGTTGGTCGTGGGGCTTGAACTCTGGGCTTGGGCTCTGTTCCTCAGCTCTTCAGGTCAAGGCTAGCTCTCTACTACTTGAGCCATAGTGCCACTTCTGGTTTTCTGGTGGTTTATTGGTGATAAGAGTTTCACGTACTTTCCTGCCCAGGCTGACTTTGAACCATGATCCTCAGATCTCGGCCTCCTGAGTAGCTAGGATTACAGGGGTGAGCCACTGGCACCTAGCAACACTAGTGTGTTTTCTCCCCTATAAAAATGTGCCATCATTTTTATCTGGAGCTCATACTAAATAAATTCTTGTATGAGAAACACTAATAAAGAGACAGCTAATACTTATGAGGATGTATCTTAAGTGTCCAGTCATGCTTTTCTCTAAAGATTAACCTATAACTTCTGTATTTTTTTCCTCATGGAAAAGGAGCTCATTGTCATTGGACTGTGCAGTTCCATTGGATCTCTTCCAGACCTTTTCAATTTCTTGCTCCTTGTCTCAAAGCCTGGGTGAGGACAGAACCTAAGGGAAGATTCAAGTATGTATACAATATGCCTCTTTGGCCCAGTGGTTTTGGGTAATGATTAAATGTAAATCTCTTGATTCCATTCTGAATTCAAACAAAAATGCTCTGCCTGCAGATCCATGCTCCAGTATGCTGTGATTTGGAGAAAGGCATGATTGTTTGAAGTGAATCACAAGGAACTGAACAGATAGGAACTGCTTACTGTTGATGGAGATGGACTCTTCTTGTCCTTTCCTTAAATTATGTTTAGAACTCAGGACGTTGCACTTGCTGTGCTTAATAGGTTCACCATCTGCTGCTTGAGCTCCTCCTTCCCTCTGAATGCTGGCAATATTGGTAAAAAGCACTTCTGTGCTGCTTCTCCTGGAATGAAGGTCTCAGTTCTCTTAATAGCTAGGACTACAGCCAAGGCTAGTGGCTCCATTATACTCTTCAACTAATTCACAGTCAAACATCAGTAGTCATGTTGAAAATGAAGAACACAAACTCAGAATACATGTGATCATCTCCCAGGAGTAATAATTTATAAAATATGGGGAGAAACTAAAGGAATGGTATTAGAAACAATGTCCAATGTGGAAAAGAAAAAGAAGTACATAAATATTTTCAAGACGGGAGCAGAGGGACACTTCTCTCCAGGCAGATTCAGGCTGCATAGCATGTCTTCAAAGTGAATAGCATGGTGATGGATTCTTCCTTCAGGAAGAAAGGAAATTCAGGGATTGAATCACATAGGACAACCGCTGGCAGGTCACCTGACAGGTCCTTCCTTCTGAAACTCTATCCCTTTATACACCTCTCTGTCTCCCATTGCCCCCTTTTTCTTTTAACCTCCCCACTCATCTCCCAGACAGGCAACCACAGATAAGGGGAGATGAGCTAATAGGATTTCCTTGAAGCATAGCTAAACACAGAGCACAGCTCACTGTCTTATAGTTGTTTCCAGGCTGTCAATGCTGTTCTCCACTCACAGGAGGATGCACTTTCTTTGGGGTTCTCTTAAAGAGACCGAAAACAGCAGCACAAATTTTGGAAACAAATTGAGAATATTCTCGTTGAGCCGATTCCAGATCCTGCCTCTTTCATTTGTTGGGATGGATGCAGGACTGCGGGGAGAAGGGGCGCTGCCCTCCATCTCTGCCTCTGTATCCATAATGGACATTTCTGCTGCTGGTGGTCCTTGGGGGCAGTTTGCTGCTCTCCTCTGTCTCCCCCCTGGGCCCTTCCAGTTCAGACTAGATGTTTCTGGACCTGGAGCAGTCAAGCTGATGTCCCTCTCCCCTTGTGTGCCCTCTGCACACGTATTACACATGATGTAGGGGAGAGAATGAGCCCTGCTGCTCACCTGCCTCTCCGGCTCAGGGGCTGGGCAGGTCAGTTGACTAGGTTGGCCTATGGAAAGTGTAGTTGCTGCTTCTGCTACCTGAGTATGGGGAGGCTTGCTGCCCTCAGTCTCCCTCTCTGAGCTGATTATGCAGGGGCTGCAGAGGACGCAGGGGAGGCACACAAACATAGAGCCTTTCCTGCCACCCTCCTCCGCCTGCTGTTCATCAAGCCAGCAAGCAGCAGATAGGCACACAGGAGCACTGGCTCTTTTGAAGGGCACATTTTGGCAGAATTGGTTTGCAGGCCAGGGACAAGATGGAGGCCCAGGTAGCCGGCGCCTCACCAGGCAAGTCAGGTCGTGCCCCTGGTCCAGCTGTTCCTGGAGAATCCTGTATGTTTCCATGTTACTATTAAATATCCTGCCAGACTGGGCTGCGTGTGCCTTCCCTGAGTCAAATCCCAGGCAACAGGACATTATCCACGGATGTTGCATCACTTGCCCCATTGAGGGTCTCCACACAGGATCCATGGCCATTAGGTTGACCAAAAGGTCTCATAGGTCTGGAGAAACAGATTTTCTTATCTTGACCCAGCCCGCTAGAACCTGTCTCTTCAGAATGTACCAAGACCTGCTTTAAAGAGTACGTCGCCCATCACCACCTGCTTGTTTCCAGGCTGTCAGTGTTCTTCCCCATTCACAAGGAAGAACAATTTGGCGGGAAAGGGCATGCCACAGCATCAGTTTTCTGAAGCAGTTGCCAATCCTCCTCTTCAGACACTTCCAGCCCCTGTGTTGGGGGTTTGTTGGGGTGGTAGTCAAACCAGTATGTTGATCGGATGGGACAGAGGTTTCTACAGCTGCTGGACCCTAGGGAGGAAGCGTGCTGCTCTCCATCTCCACCTCTCTGTCAATGGTGGACCTTAATGCTGCTCTTGGGTCTGGAGGCAGCTTTCTGTTCTCCTCCTTCTCCTCTCTGATCCTCCGGTTGTGTTTTAAGCTCCTGGTATGGGGGCAAGCCAATACTCTCTTCCTCCTCCTTTGTGCCCATAGAGTGTTTTTCCTCTATAGCTGTGTCTAGGGACATCTTGCTTCTCTCCTCCTCCTCTGTGTCCATCAAGTTTGGTTATGAACTTCTGGAATTAAGGCAGGCAGGCTGCTCTCCATCTCCCACTGAGTGCTGCATGTCCTGGTGGCACCGAGGATGCATGGGGGAGAATCAGCCCTGCTGTCCTCCTGCCTCTCCTGTTCATTGTTCTGGCAGGTCTGATCACTGGTTTGGACCAAGGATACAAAGATTGCTGCTATTGTACCTGCTGCTTCTAGAGCAGGTGGAGGTTTGTTCCAGTCAGTTTCTCTGTGGTCCTCTTATACGGGGTTCCAGAGGAAGCAAGAAGACACACAGACATTGTTCATGTCCTACCACCCTCATGCTTCTGCTGCTCTGCAGCAGGCATGCAGCAGGTTGACAGTCAGGAGCACTGTCTCTCTTTAGGGGAACATGGCAAGAGGACAGTGTGTAGGCCAGGGACAAGGCAGAGACCCAGGGGGCAGGATCCTCACAAAGAAGGTTAGTTCTCAACCCTGGTCCTGCTGCTCTAGGAGCATCTAAGAATTGTCGTGGTAGTATTAAAGGTCCCTCCAGAAAGGCATGCCCAGGTAGCAGCCCATTATGTCTAGGATTTCAGCCTCTGGCTCTTCCAGGACAGTCTGCCTCAGGCTGCCTCACTTTGCCTGAGTCAAGCATATCACTTGCCTCATTGAGGGTCTCTGCTCAGGATCAGCAGCCAGAAAGGAGGCCAAAAGGCCAAGTAGCTCTAGGGACAAACATTTCCTTATTTGACCCTGTCCTCTAGCACCTGTCTTCTGAGGATGTGTCTGGTCTTCTCCCTTAAGGGCATATCACCCATTGGTACCTACTTGCAGCCAGGCTGTCAGTCCTCTTTCCCACTCACAAGGAGGAACGACCTTGTCGGTGATCTTGTCTTGTGAAGGCATGCAAAGGCATCAGAGCCTTCTCAAACGCTTGCCACTCCTCTTCTTTAGGTGCTTCCAGACCCTGCCTTGCTCATTTGTTTACACTATAATCAACGCAGTGAGTTGACTAGAGGGCTTGAGATTTGTGCAGGTTTTACACCAGAGGGAAGAGGAATGCTTCTCTCAATCTCCCCCTCTGTGCCCCTAGAGGATGTTTTATATGCTGCTGTTCTCCATCTCCTCTGTGCCCCTCCGTTGGATTCTGATTCTCTTCCTGCTCCTCTGTGCCCTTCGAGATGGTTTCTACTGTTGCTGGACCTAAGGGCAGCTTTATGCTATTCTTCTCCTCTGTGCCCCTCTAGTGAGGTTCTGAAGCTTCTGGAACTGAGGTAGGTGAATTACTCCTCCTCTCCCCCCCTTCCTCCTCCTCCTCCTCCTCCCCCTCCCCCTCCTCCTCCTCCCCCTCCCCCTCCTCCTCCTCCCCCTCCCCCTCCTCCTCCCCCCTTCCTCCTCCTCCTCCCCCACCTCCCCCACCTCCCCCTCCTCCCCCTCCTCCTCCTCCCCCTCCTCCTCCTCCTCCTCCTCCTCCTCCTCTTCCTCCCCCTCCTCCGTGTCCCTAGAGGTGATTTCCTGTATTGCCAGGCCTAAGGGCCTCTTGCTGGGCTCCTCCTCCTCCTCTGTGTCTCTTCAGTTGGATTCTGAAGGTTCTGAAACTGGAGCAGGTGAGCTGCACTCTATCTCTCTGTCTGTGCTTCATGTCCAGGTGTCATAGAGAATTTCAGGGAAAGAATCAGCCCTGTTCCAATTCGGCCATTCCTGGTCAGTGGAGCTGGAGGTCTGATCACTTGGTTGGGCCAAAAAGAAGTAAGAGTGCTGCTGTTGCTGCTGCTGTTCTAGGAGCAGGTAAAAGCTTACTGCACTATGTCTCCCCTGTCTCTCTTGCAGGGGTTCCATAGGAGGTATGGCAGACACACAGATATACTGCAATTCCTACCACCCTCTTGCTTCTGCTGTTTAGCAGGAAGGAAAGCATCAGGGTCCCAAGCAGGATCCCTGGCTCTTTAGGGGAGCATTGTGGAAGGATGGGTATACAGCCCAAGTGCATGGTGCAGGCCCAGTGTGGAGTCATCACACAAGTTGGGGGAGAGGTTGAGTCCCCTGGTCCTGTTGCTGGAGGAGCATCAGATAAGTTGCCTGAGAGACAGGGCTGCCCGTACTTCCCCTGGGTCAAGTACCAGGTTGTAGCACATTATGTAAGGGATGGTGGGGTTTGGCTGTTCCAGGACAGTCTGGCTGGGGCTTTGTGAAGCTGCTTCGTTTGCCTGAGCCAGGGGTGGGACATCATTTGCCCCAGAGGTGTAAGTAAGGAAAAGTTTGTGAAGCTCTGGGGAACACATTTCATTATTTTGAATGTACTCCTAGCACCTGACCTGCTTTAAATGGCACATTGCCAGTCTCCACCTATTTATTTTCCAGGCTGTCAATGCTTTCTTCCCCTTACAGAGAGGAAACCACTTTTTGTGTGTTGGGGGGGGGGGGGGAATGAAAGAATCTCCTTTTGTGGAAGCATGCAGCAACATAAGAGTCTTCCCAAACACTTGCCAATCAATCTACTTCCTCCCCTGCCTCAGTCATGTATTTGGTCTGTAGTCAAAGCAGTGAGCTGATCAGATGGTATGGAGGTTTCAGCAGCTGCTGGATCCCAGGAAGGAGGTGCACTGTCCTCCATCTTAGCATCTGTGTCCTTACAGTACCTTTAGCTACTGTTGGGACCTGAGACCGCTTGCTACTCTCCTCCTCCTCTCCATGCCCCTCCACAGGGGTTCTGAAGCTTTGGACCTGGGGCAGAATGCGGTACCCTCCTCCTCCTCCTCTGCGCCCTAAGAAGTGATTTCCTGTATTGCTGGACCTGAGGGCAGCTTGCGGATCTCCTCCCCTCTTGTGTGTCCCTCTAACTGGGCTCTGAACCTCTGGAATCTAGGCAGGGGAGCTGCTCTCCATATTCCCCTCTGTTCCTCTTCTCCAGGTATTACAGAAGATGCAGATAAACGAATCAATCCTGCTAACCTCCCCTGCAGCTCAGGGCAGTTGTATTGCTGTTGCTACTGCTAGAGGAGGGGGAGTCTTGCTACCCTCAGTCTTCCAGTGGCCCCATATGCAGATGGCTCCAGAGGAGCCAGGAGAGAGACATAGACTTAGTGCATTTCCTCCCACCTTCCTCTTTCTGTGGCTCAGCTGGCAGGCAAGCAACAGGGTGGCATATAGAAGCTTTGACTGTCTTTATGTGAACATTGCAGGAGGACAGTAATGTAGGCAAGGAGCAAGGCTCAGCCCCAGGAAGTGGTGTCTCACAAGGCAAGTGAGGTCACACCCCTGGTCCAGCAGCTCCAGGAGAATCTGATACATTGCCATGGTGATATTAAAGGTCCTGCCAGACAGGGGTGCCTGTCTGGGTCAAATCCCAGGTAGCTGCCCATTATGTCCAGGATGGTGAGGTCTAGCTGTGCCATGAAAGTCACCCTGGGCTTTGGGAGGCAGCTCCGTTTGCCATGGATGATGCATCACTTGCCCCAGCAAAGGTCTCTGTTTAGGATGAACTGTCATTAAGTAAGCCAGTAGGCCTAGTATTTCTGTGTAAAACCACTTCCTTAACTGGACCCTGCCCCCCAGCACCAGTCTTTTCAGAATGTGCCAAAACCTGCTTTAAAGGGAACGTCGCCCATCACCACCTATTCACAGGAGGAAACACTTTGTTGGGGGAGGAGGAGTAGGCAGGGAGAGGCTTCTCTTGTCTAGGCATGCAACAGCATCAGTCTTCTGAAACAGTTGCCAATCCTCCTCTTCAGCCATTTCCAGGCCCTGCCTTGGTGGTTTGTCAGGGCTGTATTCAAACCAATGGGCTGACCAGATAAGAGGGAGGTTTCTACTGCTGGTGGACCCCAGGGAGGAAGTGTGCTGCATTCTATCTCCAGCTTTGTGGCCCTGGTGGATCTTTCTGCTGTTATTGGGACTGGAGGCAGCTTGCTGCTCTCCTCTTTCTCCTCTGTGCCCCTCCAGTTGGGTTCTGATTCTCCTTCTGCTCCCATGTGTCCCTCGTGGTGGTTTCTACTGTTGCTGGACCTAAGGGCAGCTTTATGCTATTCTTCTCCTCCTCTATGCCCCTCTAGTGGGGGTTGAAGCTTCTGGGACTGAGGCAGATGAGGTGTCCTCCTCCTCCTCCTCCTCCTCCTCCTCCTCCTACTCCTCCTCCTCCTCCTCCTCCTCCCCCCCCTTCCCTTCCCCCTCCCCCTTCCCCTCCCCCTCCTCCGTGTCCCTAGAGGTGATTTCCTGTATTGCCAGGCCTAAGGGCCTCTTGCTGGGCTTCTCCTCCTCTTCTGTGTCTCTTCAGTTGGGTTCTGAAGGTTCTGAAACTAGAGCAGGTGAGCTGCACTCTATCTCTCTGTCTGTGCTTCATGTCCAAATGTCATAGAGATTTTCAGGGAAAGAATCTGCCCTGTTCCAATTCTGCCTCTCCTGGTCAGTGGGGCGGAAAGTCAGATCCCTTGGTTGGCCAAAAGGGAGTGAGAGTACTGCTGCTCCTGCTGCTCCTGCTGCTGCTCCTGCTGCTGCTGCTGCTGCTGCTCTTGTTCTGGGAACAGGTAAAAGCTTGCTACCCTCTATCTCCTTCTATCTCTCTTGTGCAGGGGTCCCATGGGATGCATGGAAGACACACAGACATACTGCATTTCCTACCACCCTCCTGCTTCTGCTGTTTAGCAGGCAGGCAAGCATCAGGGTCCAAGCAGAATCCCTGGCTCTTCAGGGAAGCATTGTGGAAGGATGGGTATACAGCCCAAGTGCACGGTGCAGGCCCAGTGTGGAGTCATCACACAAGTTGGGGGAGAAGTTGAGTCCCTGGTCCTGTTGCTGGAGGAGCATCAGATAAGTTGCCTGAGAGACAGGGCTGCCCGTACTTCCCCTGGGTCAAGTACCAGGTTGTAGCACATTATGTAAAGTATGGTCAGGGTCTGGGTGTTCCAGGACAGTCTCACGGGTGCTCTATGAGGCAGCCTCAGGTTGCCTGAGCCAGGGCTGGCACATCACTTGCCCCAGCGAGGGTCTCTGTTTAGGATCAACTGTCATTAAGTAAGCCAGTAGGCCTAGTATTTCTGTGTAAAACCACTTCCTTAACTGGACCCTGCCTCCCCCGCCCCCCACACCAATCTTCAGAATGTGCCAAACCCTGCTTTAAATGGAATGTCGCCCATCACCACCTGTTCACAGGAGGAAACACTTTGTTGGTGGAGGAGGGTAGGCAGGGAGAGGCTTCTCTTGTCTAGGCATGCAACAGCATCAGTCTTCTGAAACAGTTGCCAATCCTCCTCTTCAGCCAATATTTTTGGGGGGGGCTGTAGTCAAACCAGTGGGTTGACCAGATGGGAGGGAGGTTTATATTGCTGCTCTATACCAAGGAGGAAGCACGATGCCTTCTATCTTTAGGTTTGTGTTCCTGGTGGACCTTTCTGCTGCTGTTGGGACTGGAAGCAGCTTGCTGCTCTTCCTTCTCCTCTGTGATCCTCCAGTTGGGTTTTGAAGCTCCTGGTATGGGAGCAGGTCAGATATTCTCCTCCCTGTCTATTTCCATAGAGTGGTTTTGCTCTATTGCTGTGCCTGAGGGAATCTTGCTGCTGTCCTCCTCATTGTGTCCATCAAGTTGGGTTATGAACTTCTATAATTGGGGAAGACAAGCTGTCTGCATGTTCCATTTAGTCCTCCATGTCCTGGTATTATAGAGGATGCATGGGCAAAAATCAGCCCTGTGTCTTCCTACCTCTCCTGTTCATTGCTGTGGCAGGTCTCATCACTAGTTTGGCTCAAGAGGAGCTACTGAAGCTGCTGCTTCTGGATCAGGGGAAGCTTGTTGGGCTTGTCCTCCTATGAGGGGCTCCAGAGAAGGCAGGGAGACACATAGACATTGTGAATTTCCTGCCACCCTCATGCTTCTGCCGCATTGCTCTGCCGGCAGGCAAGCGGCAGGATGACAAGCAGGAACACTGTCTGTCTTTAGGATAGCATTGGAAGAGGATTGGTGTGCAAGGCAGTGTCCCAAGAAGAGGGCACTTACAAGATGGGAGAGATGGTTCCCAGGTCCTGGTGCTTGAGGAGCACTAGATAAATTGCATTGGAGGCACTAAAGGTGCCCCCACCTCCCTGGGTCAAATCCCAGGTAGCTGCCCATTATGTCCAGGATGGTGAGGTCTAGCTGTGCCATGAAAGTCACCCTGGGCTTTGGGAGGCAGCTCCGTTTGCCATGGATGATGCATCACTTGCCCCAGCAAAGGTCTCTGTTTAGGATGAACTGTCATTAAGTAAGCCAGTAGGCCTAGTATTTCTGTGTAAAACCACTTCCTTAACTGGACCCTGCCCCCCAGCACCAGTCTTTTCAGAATGTGCCAAAACCTGCTTTAAAGGGAACGTCACCCATCACCACCTATTCACAGGAGGAAACACTTTGTTGGGGGAGGAGGAGTAGGCAGGGAGAGGCTTCTCTTGTCTAGGCATGCAACAGCATCAGTCTTCTGAAACAGTTGCCAATCCTCCTCTTCAGCCATTTCCAGGCCCTGCCTTGGTGGTTTGTCAGGGCTGTATTCAAACCAATGGGTTGACCAGATAAGAGGGAGGTTTCTACTGCTGGTGGACCCCAGGGAGGAAGTGTGCTGCATTCTATCTCCAGCTTTGTGGCCCTGGTGGATCTTTCTGCTGTTATTGGGACTGGAGGCAGCTTGCTGCTCTCCTCTTTCTCCTCTGTGCCCCTCCAGTTGGGTTCTGATTCTCCTTCTGCTCCCATGTGCCCCTCGTGGTGGTTTCTACTGTTGCTGGACCTAAGGGCAGCTTAATGCTATTCTTCTCCTCTGTGCCCCTCTAGTGAGGTTCTGAAGCTTCTGGAACTGAGGGGACTGTACCTCTAGAGGTAATTTCCTGTATTGCCAGGCCTTAAGAGACTTTTGCTGCCCTCCTCCTCCTCCTCCTCCTCCTCCTCCTCCCCCTCCCCCTCCCCCTTCCCCTCCCCCTCCCCCTCCCCCTCCTCCTCCTCCTCCTCCTCCTCCTCCTCCTCCTCCCTCTTCAGTTGGGTTCTGAAGGTTCTACAACTGAGTTAGGTTAGTTGCACCATTCTGTGTCTCATGACCAGGTGTTACAATGAATTTCAGGGAGAGAATCTGCCTTGTTCCAATTCTGCCACTCCTGCTCAGAGCAGCAATAGGTCAGATCACTGTTTTGTTGCAAAGGAAGGGAGATTACAGTAGCTGTTGCTACTGCTGCTGCTGATCTGGGAGTGGGTAGAAGCTTACTGCACTATGTCTCCCCTGTCTCTCTTGTGCAGGGGTTACACAGGAGACATGGGAAACACACAGACATGGTACATTGCTTGCCACCCTCCTGCTTCTGCTGCTTAGCAGGCAGGCAAGCATCAGGGTGGCAAGCAGGATCCCTCTCTTTAGGGAGCATTCGGAAGGATGGGTGTGTAGCTCAGGTTCATGGTGGAGGACCAGTGTGGAATTATCATACAAGTCGGGGGAGAGGTTGAGTCCCTAGTCCTGTTGCTGGAGGAGCATCAGATAAGTTGCCATGGTGGCATTAAAGGGCCTGAGAGACAGAGCTGTTCACACTTCCCCTGGGTCAAGTACCAGGTTGCAGCACACTTATGTATAGGATAGCAGTATCTGGCTATTCCAGGACCGTCTCCCGGGTACTCTGTGAATCTGCCTCAATTTTTCTGAGCTACAGCTAGCTCTTCATTTGTCCCAGTGATGCAACTTCTCATGTCAGCAGTCATTAAGTAAGTGAAAGTCCATGCAGCTCTGGGAATACATTTCCTTATTTTGAATGTATTCCCTAGAACCTGACCTACTTTAAAGGACATGTTGCCAATCACCGCCTATTTGTTTCCAGGCTGCCAATGCTTTTTGCCACTTACAGAGAGGGGACCACTTTGTTGGGATCACTTCTCTTGTGAAGGCATGCAACAACATTAGAGTCTTCCCAAACACTTATCAATCAATCTTCCTGTTAAGCTATTTCCAGCCCCTGCCTTGGTCATTTATTGGGTCTATATTCAAAGCTGTGAGGTGATCAGATGGTATGGAGTTTACTACAGATGCTGGACCCCAGGTGGAGGTGCACTGCCCTCCATCTTAGTGTCTGTGTCCTTACAGTACATTTCTGCTACCATTGGGACTGGAGGCAGCTAGCTACTCTCCTCCTCCTCTTTTGTTCCCCTCCAGTTAGATTCTGTGGCTTCTGGACCTGGGGCAGGTGAGGGTCACTCCTTTTCCTCCTCTGTGCCCTTTGAGGTGACTTCCTGTGTTGCTGAACCTGAGGGTACCTTGCTGCGCTCCTGCACTGTGTCTGTAGAGTAGATTCCCACTAAGGCTGGGCCTGAGGGAGTGTTGCTGAGCTCCTCCCTTTGGTGTGTCTCTCTAGTTGGGTCTGAACTTTTGGTACTTGGGTAGGTGAGCTGTTCTCTATTTCTCCATTGTGCCTCCTGTCCAGGTACAATAGAGGATGCATGGAAGAGAATCGGCCCTGCTGCCCTCCGGTTTCTCCTGTTCAGTGTGCCAGCAGGACAGATCACTGGGTTGTCCCGAGGGCAGTTCTGTTACTACTGCTCTTGCTGGAGAAGGGGGAGCCTTGCTGCCCTCGTTCTTCCAGGAGCTCCTTACTCAGGGGCATGTGTCTCTACAGCCTTGTGGAGGCATATAGACAGATGTTGTGCATTTCCTGGTGCACTCTTCCTTGAGCTACTCAGCTGGAAGGCAAACTGCTGGATGGCATACAGAAGCGCTGGACGGCATACAGAAGCGCTGACTGCCTTTAGGGGAACATTGCTGGAGGTCGGGTGTACAGGCGTGGGCCAAAGCACAGGGTCAGGATGCAGACACCTCATGAGGCAGATGAGGTCACGGCACTCCTGCTGTCGCTGGAGAATCAGATATATTGCCATGGTGGCATTAAAGGGCTTGCCAGACAGGGTTGCCCGCAACCCCCAGTAGCAGCCCATTGTGTCCAGGATACTAGAATCTGGGTGTTTCTAAGACAGTTTAGCTTGTCCTTTGTGAGGCTGCCTCTGTATTTCTGAGCCAGGTGTAGCACCTCACTTTGGCCATAGATGCATCTGCTCAGCTCAGCAATCATTAAGGACGCAAAAAGTCTTTGTGGCTCTGGGGAGAAGCACTTGTATATGTTTAAGCTGCATCCTAATGCCTGTCTTTTGATAATATACCAGCTCTTTCCTCTTACGGGTGCATTGTCCATCATTACCTACTTTTTCCTGGCTTTCAGTGCTCTTCCCCATTAACAGAATCTCTACTCTGGGATCTCCTATTGTCAAGGCATGCAACCACATCAGTCTTTTTTTTTTTTTTTTTTTTGCCAGTTGTGGGGCTTGAACTCGGGGTCTGGATGCTGTCCCTGAGCTTCTTTTTCTCAAGGCTAGCACTCTACCACTTGAGCTATGGCTCAACTTCTGGCTTTTTCTGTGTATGTGGTACTGAGGAATTGAACCCAGGTCTTTGTGCATGCTTGGCAAGCACTCTTCCACTAAGCCATGTTCCCAGCCCCCATAACAATCTTCTAAAGCAGCAGCAAATCCTTTTCTTGAGCCTCTTACAGCCCCTGCCTTGGCCATTTGTTGGGTCTATAGTCAAAGGAGTGACTCAGTCAGATGGTACAGAGGTTTCTGCAGTTGCTGGACCCCGGGAAGGAGGTGCACTGCTCTCCATCTTAGACTGGGGTGCTGCAGAACCTTTCTCCTGCTGTTGGGATGGGAGGCAGCTTGCTGTTCTCATTTTCCTCTGTGCCCCTCCAGTTGGGTTCTGAAGCTTCTGGACTTTTGGCAGGTGAGGTGCTGTCTTTTCCTCCTCCTTGTTGCTCTTAGAGGTGGTTTCCTGTATTGCTTTGATTGGGCATGGCTTGTTGCCATATCCCCTAGCCTCAGCCACCTACACAGAGAGGACACACAGAGCATCAGAGGTCTTCTACTGAGATGCTTTTCCTTCTTTGCACTCATTCTCCTTTGTCTTGGACTTCAGTTTCTGAACTTTCAAGACAAGGACCTGAGAAGGCTACAGTGTCAGAGACTCACAATGCAGCTGCAACACTGGCAGGATCTACCTATCGCTGAGCTGCAACATGGAGCAGGCTCTGTCTGCTGCTGAGCTGCAACACAAAGCAGGTGCCTCCTACAGGGCTGAGCACTAGGGGCCTCACTGCTGGCTATGGAGCCAGAAAGAACATGAATCAGACTTTAGCAAAGTTACATATACAAAACACATCTGTATCCACTGAAATTTATTCCCTCCATCACAGTTAGTGGTTTTCACAAAATATGCAGATGTTGGTTATGTTTTGTTAAATTTCTATGTAAGAATTTGTTTTTTAGCCTGATAAAACATACCTTAAATGTTTTTCTATTAAATTTTTTATTAATATTTGACTTGTTTTTTTATAAAAGTATCAAAAGGAAATTAAATATTGCCCTTGTGTATATAATATTGCTAAATTCATTTATTCAATATAGCATGTTCTACTTCCTGGGAGTCGAGGTATTCTTTAGATTTGCATGCCTTTTCTCTTCCAATCCTATTGCACTTGTTATATTTTCAGTATGATGCCCAATAGAAGCTATGAAAGCAGACATAACCTGACTTTGTCATAACACTAGAGGTCGATATAGTTCTTTGACATTAAATAGGATGTCAGCTGTAAGTAAAATATCAGCAGGCAAATTAAATGAAAACTTAAATTGGCTCTGTCATACTAAGTTCCCTTTTTATTCTAATTGGTTTTAGTTTATAAATATATTACAGTAATGAAGAGAAGCAAATATAATGAAATAAAAACCAATTCATTACTAGGCACTCACACCTGTAATCCTAGCTATTCAGGAGGCTGAGATCTGAGGTTCAAGGTTAAAAGCCCACCAGGCAGATATGTCTATGAGACACTTCAATTCTGTGCGAGTGTGCGCACACACGCACGTGCCAGAAGTGGAGCTGTGTTTCAAATAGTAGATTGTTATCCTTGAGCAAAAAATGCACAGGTACAGTGCCTAGGCCCTGAGTTCAAGCCCTAGGTTGGCACAAAAAAATTATTTTTTCAATGTATGTCCTACAAATTTAGGAAAGGGGAGGGAAGGGGGGAAGGGTGGGTTGTGTGGGATGGATGAAAATGTTGAAATGGGGAGACATTGATCAAGATGCATTGTATTCATCAACTACTTTGTAGAATGGCAACTCCTTTGTACAACTATTTAAACAAAATAAAAATATTTTTTAAAAAAATGTTAGCTGTTCACTGGGGGATTGTGTTTAAAATCTAGCTAGTAAGGAGGCTGAGATCTTAGGATCCTGGTTCAAAGCCAGCCTAGGCAAGAAGGTCTGTGAACCTCTTGTCTCTGATTAAATACCAAAATAGCTGGAAGTGGAGCTGTGGCTCATGTAGTAGAGAGCTAGCCTTGACCACAAAAGCTCAACAATAGTTCACAAGCCCTGAGTTCAAGCCCCAAAACTGGCATACAAATAAAACAACGCAAAACATATTGGGAATCATATGTTGTTTCTATTAAAAGATTTCTCTTGCATCTATTGAAATGATGGTTTTTTTCTTTTATGTCCACTTATATAGGAAATTGCACAGGTTGATTTCCTCTTGATAAAAAGGATTCAAATGTCCAGTTTAAATTCTCTGGATGTTATATCAATCTTTGGACACATCTTGCCAGATCAAATGTGTCAAGATTTCATTGAAGACTTGTCTCTGATGAATATTTATCTATAGTTTTCTACCCATTGTAATTTTTTCATCTGGCTTTGTTCTTGTGGTAGTGCTGACCTCATCAAATGAGTTTTAGATAGAACCTGTCAGTAGAAACTTCTGGTCCTGATGGTTTTTCTTGTTAGGACGTTTTAACTAAAATTTTAATTGAAGAAATGTATACTAATTTGGGTTATGTCTTTCATCTTGAGTGAATTTTTTAAGACCTTTGTCTTTGCAATTTGAGTTATGAAATTACTAGTATTGGTAATTACATTTTTTCTCCTGCCCTCCTTTATCTTTCGGCCTTTCCTTACCCCTTCCCCTTTTCTCTCCTTATTAATGTGTGGAGCAAGTTCTCATTTTTAATGAGCTTTTACAACACAAGAGTTTGACTTCACTGACCCTCTCCATTATTTTTTTAAAACTGTGTCAGTTTTCTCCCTTATATTCTCAAAGGACACAGCTAGCAAGATAAATAGAAAGCCCACAGAGTGGGAGAAGATCTTCTCTAGCCATACAACAGAAAAGGACCTCATATCTAAAATATACTTAGAACTCAAAAAAAAATCAAAAAATTATATTCTCTATTCTACTTACTAGGATTCATTTGTTCATTAGTTTCCTGCAGAAGTCTAGATCATTGTTCTGAGATTTTACTTCCTGATAGAAAATACTTAAATACAAATTTCTTCGTCTTTGTCCCACAATTTCCTTTTGTGGTGTCTTTACTTTAATAAATATAATTTTTTTAAATTTTATTCCTTGGCTTTTTTTGCCCTACAGGCTATTTACTTAAACCTACTAGCTTTTCAGTGTATGAGTTTTCCAAGGAGCTTTTCTTTTTCTTTTTATTTATTTTTGTTGGTTGTGGGGCTTGAACTCTGGGCCTGAGCGCTGTCTCTGAGCTCTTCAGTGTACCACCCGAGCCACAGTGCCACTTCTGGTTTTCTGAATGGTTTATTGGAGATAGGAGTCTCCTGGACTTTCGTGCCCGGGCTGGCTTTAAACCATGATCCTCAGATCTCAGCCTCCTGAATAGCTAGAATTACAGGCGTGAGCCATTGGCACCCAGCTTTTTTTTCTTTCTACAAATTCCTAGACTGAAATATACTCTGTGTGTGAGTGTGTGTGTGTGTGTGTGTGTGTGTGTGTGTGTGTGTGTGATACACATCCATAGCTTTGTACAATCAGTTAGACATGGTCTGACATTTGTTTCCTGGTCCAGAATAATTTTACCTTATGAATGTTTCTTTCAAGGAATGAGTATTTTGATATATCTGATTGATTTGTTTAATACTGTATCAGCTAAAGTCCATTCATTGATAGCTTTGCTCAGGTTCTGTGGTTCATCAATTTTATCTCTGCCAGTTTTATTAATTCCATAGATATTTACTTTTCTTGGATTTTGTTCATTTTTGCCTGTAGTTCTCTTGGTTTTATATTTTACATTTTAAATCTCTGTTTTAGCCACTGATGCATTTAGGACTATAATATATTCTTTATAGATTGACCCCTTTGATATTGTGTAAAGTTAGTGTATGTTTTCCCTAAACCCACTTTGTTTAATAGCAATCAAGTTTCATAAAATTTCTTTTAGTTTTTGTGTGGCATATCTTTTTACCTATTCTGAGTCTTTATTTCAATTTCCTTCCCTCTGGTAGCTCAATTGTCATTTGTCCTTGATCCCTCTCTTCCCCCCCCCTCCCCTCTTCTCTACACTCCTCTCTTCCCCTAGATATTCAGTGTTCCCAGTTCTCTATGTTTCATAGAATTCAGGATTCCTAGAGGACCCACCCTCTACTGATTCACAGGGGAGGAGTGGCACTTCTGTCACATTGACATTTCTTTGCACATTCAAGACAGAATTTAGAGATAAGCCAAAGCTTCTAAGTAAATATCTATATATGTGTACATATATATATATAGTTTTATTTTGTAAAATCCCAAATGAAGTGACTGCATGTTGTGCAGGGAAGAGCCATTTCCTTTAGTAGTGAGCTGCCCCCATGGTCACTGCCCACTATTGACTGCCAAATTATGTGCATAACAAATCACAGACCTATTTCTAATTATATCAACAGCTCTGCAAAATGTTTTGAGGACATACCCATCAATTATGGACATGGGAAAGCTCATAATAGCACACATGTTTATTGTGATTCAACTCTCTCTCCCTAGTTTGGCTTGAGTGTGTTGAATTGTTGTGATTGTTCATTTTGAATTATTATTCATTTTTGCAGAAGACTTCCTGGAAATGAGTAAAATATGTCAAGGATGCCATCCCAGTTAAGGCCTATTTCTTCATTCAAAACCTTTTGTGCAATAAAAGTATCTCAAAAACTCTTCTATATTGAAGAGATGTTTAACATCTGTGGCCAGAAAGAAATGCAAATCAAGACAACATTGAGATTCCACTTCACCCCACTTAGAATGGCCATTATCAAGAAAACTAACAAGAACAGATGCTAGCAGAGATGTAGCCTAAAAGGATCACAACTACACTGTTGGTGGGAGTGTAAATTTGTTCAACCACTCTGGAAAGCAGTATGGAGGTTCCTCAGAAGATGAAACATTGAGATATCCTAGCGTTCCCACTCCTGGGCATTTATCCAAATGACACTAAAGACACCAGCAAATCCATATTCTTTGCAGCATCATTTACAATAGCTAAGATAGGGAATCAACTGAGATGCCCTTCAAAGGACAAATGGATCAAGAAAATATGGTCTGTATACACAATTCAGTTCTATGCTTCCATCACAAAGAATGTCATTGCCCCATCATAAGGAAGCAGAAAGACTTTGAAAAAATTATATTAAGAGAAGTAAAGCAGACCCCAAGAAATAGAGGCTAGATGGTTTCCCTCATTTGTGATCATTAGAATGTGCTTATAAATCTACAAGTAAACCTAGTGGATAGTAAAAGACAAATAATTTCACTTGGACATGAATAAATAGAACTCTAAACATTCACACAGTGAGAACAAAAGAGGATATTCTTATGAGAGGATCACAAGGGCTCAATAGCTGTGTGCATTTGGTCCTATAAAATGATGCTTATTGAACTGAACTCCAAGAAATGGACATGAGGTTTTTTTTTTTTATTGCACTGTTTTCAGGTCTTTTTTTCCCTTTTCCTTTGATTTATTCCCTTTTATTGCTGGTTTTGATTTCTGTGCCCTTTGTCTTGCATGTAAGTTTATGTTATTTGGCAAGGGGAAGGGGAAGCATAGAAACAGTGGGACACAGGGTGAACCAATTTAGCAGCCATACTCACTAGACACTATGTGGGAAATGAACTTTACAACTTGAGGGGAGGGACATCACGAGAGGAGAATTGGGAGAAAATGAGGGAGTGACACTGTTTAAAAAAGTAGGGCTGGGAAGGTGGCTCAGTGGTAGAGCGCTTGCCTTGCATGCCTGAGGTCCTGGGTTCGATTCCTCAGCACCACATAAGTAAAAAGAAAAAAGCCGGAAGTGGCGTTGTGGCTCAAGTGGTAGAGCGCTAGCCTTGAGCTGAAGAGCTGAGGGACAGCGCCCAGGCCCAGAGTTCAGGCCCCATGACCGGACCCAAAAAAAAAGAAAAAAGAAATGTACTCGTTACTTGATTTATGTAACTGTAACCCGCTGTACCTCACTTTCTCAATAAAATTTAATTTAAAAAAACACCTCTTCTGTGAGTTTCACCAACCTCAATCCTTGTAAACCACTGGTTATAATTAAGTTTCATCCATAGAAAAGATGCACTGTAGAGTTGGGACACTAGCCTTTTCCACTGAATTCCCCATTCACACACACCTATTAATAACAAAAGTCCTGTCTTTCTCAGTGCTTTCTCCTTCCCTCCAGCATGTTGGGCTTTTCTGAAAGAAAGCATAATCACACTGGACAATCCATGTGAAGTCCTCTGACATTTTAATGTTTCTGTAAACGTGGTGGAATTTGACAGAAATCTAACCTAGAAATTAGCTTTGTATAAAAGAAATGTGTTCTAAATATTAAAGCACTGAATGTTGTTAAGCCCATTTTAAAAAATCATTTGTTCTAAATATTATACCTTGGCGGTATAGTCGTCTCATTTTTGTAAACCAAGGTGGCCCTGCCAACAAAATCACATAGCAAGAATCTAGAAATCAGCAAATTTCAAAATGAAATATTGAAATATCTTCTACAGTAAAACACTTAAACATTTCTTATTTTTATTATCCCTTTGGTAATAGCTTTTTCTTTTCATTCATTTACTGTTTTTATTCTTATTGAGCTATTGTTTGAATCAGGTTATTGCTGATCTTCGAGTTAGGCTCAACTACCCCACTCACTTCAGCTTCACATGAAGGTTGATTCTAGCCATGGACTACCAACGCTTTAAGATTATTTTTTATGGTAAAAATTAGCAATATATAGTCCAAAGGTTTTACTTTTTCCAATGGTAATGGAGTTAGAACTCAGGGTATTCTGATTTCTACAGAGATGACCTACCCTGGAGATAGTATGGGTTCTTTTATGGCTCTGAAGGTAAGCTAGTGGTATCTTGAAGGCTTTCTCGCAGACAGAAAAAAGAAGGAAGAAAGGAAGAAAAAGAAGGAACTAAAAAAGAAGAACCAATGAAGCAAAGGCAGAAGAAAGAAGGCAAAGTAAGTTAGATGATAATAAATGCTATTGAAAAATCTGAATTGATATAAACATATATTTATATATGTCAATATAGAATATATCAATATAAGATATATCTTTTTAATGGTCAAAAAAACCTTCCTGTGAGGACATGGTAATGAGTGTAGAGCATAGGCAATGAAGGAGAAAGTTCTGGACTCTCCAGTGGCCAGTGCAGAGCCCCTGGGCTGGTGTGCCTGGCAGCCAGGTCCCTTTGGCTGGGGAAGAGTAACCATGAGTGATGGTCAGCAAAGGAAGCAGCAGTCATGAGCAGGGCTAGGGGGCATGGAATCGCTGCAGGGGCATTGCCAGAGGTTCTTGTAAAGTGAAGATAGGGTTCCTGTAGGCTAGTCAGAATAACAGCAGCCCTGAGTGCCCTGTGTCATTGCTGTGATCTCGCCACCAAGTCAGCCTCTCCTCACTATTTTCTTGCAGTTTCCCCTGCCCAGACTGGAATCCAGCAGACGTCACTCTGCCTTCCCTACTTTCTTCTCACCCCAAAGATAAGGCTGGCCTATCCCAGTCATGTTTTAAGGAAGGTGCTACTGATTGCTAAAGATTAAAAACTGTCAGTACCAGAACCAACCATCTGAAAGGAGATCTTAATATATCTACACAAAATCTATTTCTACTTTACATAGTAGGAAAGATAAAATGGTTTGTTAGGGCTGCCTTAGTGCTTGGTTAGATGTGCATTGGTAAGAATCGATATTAGAGGCCCAATGCCAGTGGTTCACACCAATAATCCTAGCTCTCAGGAGGCTGAAATCTGAGGACAATACTTTGAAACCAAACAGGATAAATGCCTGTGACTCTTCTCTCCAATAAGTCACCAAAAAGCCAGAACTGGAGGTATGACTCAAGGGATAGAGTGCCAGTACTGACAAGTCCCAGTACTGACAAAAGAAAATGAAAAAAATCCAAATAAAAATTATATTAAGCAAAGTAAGGAAGACCCAAAATAGCATAGGCTGCATGGTCTCCCTCATTTGTAATGGATAGAATATGCCTATAAATCTACAAGTTAGCCAATGAATAGTAAAAGGATATGATCAATTAAATAGCACTCTAAGCATTTCCACACTGAGAACAAAGGAAGATATTCTTAGGAGAGGATCACAGTGGCTCAATAGTCATGTGCATATGAACATATAATATGATGCTTATTGAAATGAACCCCAAGAAATGAGAATAAGAGTTTTTTGTTTTTTGTTTTGTTGGTCGTGGGGGGTCAAACTCTAGGCCTGGGTCCTTTCCCTCAGCTCTTCAACTCAAAGCTAGTGTTCTATTACTTGAGCCACAACACCACTTCCAGTTTTCTGGTGGTTTATTGGAGATTAGAGTCTCGTGGAGTTTCCTGCCCGTACTGGCTTTGAACCACGATCCTCAGATCTCAGCCTCCTGAGTAGCTAAGATTACAGGCGTGAGTCACTGGCACCTGGCTAAGAGTTCTTTTAATTGTGCATTTTTTTGTTGTTGTTGTTGATTGTGGGGCTTGAACTGTGGGCCTGGCGCTATCCTTGAGGTCTTCAGCTCAAGGCTAGTGCTCTACCACTTGAGCCACAGCACCACTTCCGGCTTTTCCGTTTATGTAGTGCTGAGGAAACGAGCCCAGGGCCTCATGCATGCGAGGTAAGCACTCTACCACTGAGTCACCTTCCCAGCCTGAGTTCTTTTAATTGTTCTGTTTGTAGTTATTTCTTCCTTGCATTTCCCCTTTGATTTATCCCCAGTTGTAACTATTTTGATTTCTGTGCCCTTTGTCTTATATATAAGTTTATCTGGCTTAGGAAGGAAAGGGGAATCACAGAAACGGGTGGGACAAAGGGTGAACCAATTCAGCAGTGATACTTACTAGACACTAGGTTGGAAACGAACTACACAAGTTGGCAGGAAGGGCGGCAGGATGGGGAAAAGTGGGAGAAAATGACAGAGGGAGTAATACTGTTCAAAATATTATATTCATTGCCTTAGTTATATATTTGTAGCCTCTCTGTACATCACTTTTACAATAAAATATAAAAAATTTTAAAAGATTCCAAAGAATCAACATTGGAGCCTGGAGCATTGGTTTAAGCTTATTATACTACCCTGCTTGGGAGGCAATAACCTGGACATTTTGATTCAAGGCCAATCTAGGCCATAAAACTATATATAAAGTAAAATGTTGAGAAGACTCTGTACTGTCCAATAGCTGGGTGAAGTGTAGCATAGTAGTTGGGTGCACTTGTGTGTGCCTGTCATCCCCTATGGCTTCTTCCTTTCTAATAGTCCAGGGAACCCTACTATGTGACTTTAGGACATAAAAATGGAGAAAACCTGGGTTCACCTAGATAAGACTCCCAAGAGTTGCACTATGGGTTCCTCTACATTGCAAGTGAGACTCAAGGAATTCTATCTTATACTGCTCATTTTCCATGGTAGAGAGCAATTGAAGGGACAATGACATGGGAAGAGATAACAGACTCAGAGTCCTCACCTCCAATAGCAAGAGAGAAGAGTGAATAATGTTACCAGGACAGAGTTCTCCTCTAAGTTACCCTGTCCTACACCCTCCCCACTCCTAGACTGGTTCAGATGTCTTGTGGTATCTGAGCACTTCGCTGACCCTCTCCTCTTCCTCTTCTGAGTCTTACTTACACCTCCCAACTTGGTGTCATGGGGTGTGAGATTACTCTGCTTAAATAACCCGGCATCTGGAGACGCTGGCCCTCTGCAGTGTGGACCTGGGAAGACCCTCTCTCTTTGTGTCATGGGGCTCTTCTTTTTTTTTTCTTTTTATCAAGCCAGACTGAACAAATGTCCAAATAGTCTTCATCTCGTTTACACAAAATGCCCCTCTCAAATGCTTCACTCTGGTCTTTGCTTTGTTTCCCAGTGGTCACAATACTTGAGCTAAAGTCAGCTTGACTTTTGAGGCTACTCCCTCCAGGCAACCCGGACACCAGTCTCTTTCACCTCCTGGATGTGGATGCAATTGCCATAGCCATTGCTGGATTTCCAGTGAGCATTTCCATGCCAAGACCTTGGCAAATAAACATTGCTACCGAGGGATGACAATCAGGTAAAAAACATCCTCAACACTTATGATATTTCTACAGGTATGTCATTGTGCTACAATTACCATGTTCTACTATGTGGACACATGAACTATATTCATGTGTCTCGACAGAAAAACCTTTGTTCCTGAGAGGAACATATTTAAAGCCTGCATTTTTTTATTCCATGATATAACTTCTGTTTCTTTCTTTTTTTTTTTTTTTTTTTTTTTTGGTCGTGGGGCTTGAATTCTGGGCTTGGGCACTGTCCTTGCACTCTTCAGCTCAAGGCGAGCGCTCTACCGCTTGAGCCACAGCACCATTACTGGTTTTCTAGTTGTTTATGGGAGATAAGAGTTCATGGACTTTTCCTGCCCAGGCTGGCTTTGAACCATGATCCTCAAATCTCAGCCTCCTGAGTAGCTAGGATTACAGGCATGAGCCACCAGTGCCCAGCTTCTGTTCCTTTTTTTATTTCTTCACATTTTTCTTTGGGAGAGTACACCATACTTCCACTCAAGAAGGTAATTTTTATAGTCCAACAGTCTATTATTTTTTTACATCTCTTAAGCACAAATCATAGGGAATAGGTTCCAACAGGTCAGGCTCCTTTCCATTGGTTCTCACAAAGTATGCTTCTCTGGGTGGAGCAGGCTGACACTTCAGGTGAACCCAGATTCCTTTTTCTCTGGCTTCCTTCTTTTTCTGGTCATTTTCCTTCACTGATTTTAGGAAAATATCTCGGCCATTAGAGAGCTTACTATGCTCAATACGCACATTAATCCTCTTGGCAAAGATTTTGCCCTTAACTTGTTCACAATAATGTCAACAGCATGCTGAGTAGCATTGTAGACCCTTCCAGTTTTGCTATGGTAAAATTTGTGGGGCATTCCTTTTTGAACAATACTCACTCCCTTGATGTTTATAATATCACCCTTCGTGTAGATTCTCATATATGTGGCCAAAGGAACAACTCCATGTTCTCTGAAGGGCCTAGAGAACATGCATCAGGTACCTCTCCTCTTTCCTTTTATATTCATCATTTTGGCAAATTACTGGAAGATGGCAGTTCCGCCCAAAAGACAACTTGTGTTACTTATGAGTATTGAGTAATTAAAACTCTGAGTAGAGTCCTCCCTCCCTCCCTCACCTCAGGAACAATAGTTCACCTAGCATAGTGAAGTTTGTGATGTGACGTGTATGGCTGCCATATTTCCTTAAGTTTAGAGAGGACATGATAGAACCATTTTTGCTCCACAGGAAGGCCTAGGTCTACTCATTAAACCTTGAGTGTGATTCATCCACCAAATTACATAGTATTCTCTTTGAAGCCTTTTTTTTTTTTTGGTCAGTCAAGGGGCTTGAACTCTGGGCCTACTAGTATTAAAGAAACTTCTAGAACTTCACATGTCTAAAACTGAGAAAAGTTATTCTAACATGTAGACTTTAATAATAATAGTCTCCCTCTGTAGAAGGATAAAACATAATTTATAGGTTCTCAGTTAAACATGAGCTTGACATGCTTGTCAATTTTATGACAGAAACTTTAGTTTTCCTTTCTAATTTTTAGTCGTTACAAGCATGATTATTTTGTGATAGTTCTGAGGCTTGAACTCAGCGCCTAGGCACTATCCCTGAGTTTTTGTGCTCAAGGCTAGTGTTTTACCATGAGCCATAACTTGACTTCTAGCTTTTTTGGTAGTTTATTGGAGATGAGAGTCACACAGACTTTACTTCCTGGGATGGCTTTGAACCACAATCCTCAGATCCCAGGCTCCTGAGTATGAAAATGATTTTTAAATATATACTTATTAACATAAATGGCTTTAAACAAGACAGCATAAATATTAGAATATTTACCTATATCTACACAGTGTTCTTTCAGTGTGTTATATACCTAACCTTAGTAAGTTGTAGCATGTATTTCTTGCTAAAAAACAGCTACATGCTTTTGGTGTGATCAGTAATGAAACTACACATTTAATTACAACATATGAAGATCATGCTCAGCCAAGTCCATGTTTTTTTTCACTAAATGGCACTTTCTTCCCATGTGATGTGGGGGAATGGTTAATTTCAAAGCCACTTCTTGTGCACTAATTGTGAGAATGATTTTGGTTTTGCCACCGGAGATTAAATAAAATGAACTAAGTGTTTGACTTCTGCACTGAAGACAAACTGGGTCAAAGTCCAGCATTTTACCTAAGAAGGATGTTTGCAGTAGAATGAAAACTTCATGTGTACTGGGGTAATGGGTAATCACTGATAAAAGCAAGAATATCAGTTGTAATAGCTGTGCTTATAAGCGATAATGATAATAATCATAGTGGCATTGATTAACAGTTCATAAATTCCTCATAGGTGCCAGTGCTGTGAGAAAGGCATTATCCATCACTTTCATATCTATAGTAGATAAACATTGGGAGTCTATAAAGAATTGAATGTTCACTGTTGAGTTTTAGTTGGTCACTCTGGAAACATCTGGACAAGTTCATTGCAGTCATCTCTTACCAAGTTATCCAACGTACATCTTGCAATCTGAGATGATTTTTAATTTCAAGTTTAAAGAAAAGTGTTAATGTAAATTCGTGGAGGGCTATCTCAGATCTACCTTTGCTGCCTCTTTCATTGCTTACCAACAGAGAGAAGCATTGTGAAGGACAGTGAAGAACCTTGGAGAAAAACAAGAAACAAATGTTTAGGGTACAGCTGTAAGAGACAGTATTTTCTATTTCCTCCTTGTTTAATAATACTTAACAAGAATTTCTGGATGGATCCGTTTGCCATGGAGGTGTTGGTCAGGCAGCTGCTCCATTTTGTTGGTTCATTTCCATCTGTGTTGACAGATGAAATGCATACTTTGAAAGCATGAAACACCCATGACTCCTTTATCTCCCTCCCTCCCCCTGCCTCTCTGTGTGAAAAAGAGAGAGAGAGTGCTTTGCTCACTCACCATTAATAAATGTTTCTATCTGCTCAGCTAGCCTGGCTACCCTCAGCTTGCAAAGGCATAAATCACTGGCTTCTATCCACCCTGGAATTGACCTACAGATTAAATGCATATCACTGTGGGATAGGTGCTGCTCCTCATATATATATATTTTATTTTTGAAAAACCTTCCTGCTCTGATTGCTGTGCCTGCACCTGCTAATCTTTATTATTACCCTAGTTTATTGTGTGGATGGCATAGAAATCCATTTTTGTCAACTTGCATGGAGAAGTAAATCAGCACTAAATGTCACAGATTCTGTTAGAAAGTTTTGTCCTTCAGAATAGGCTGTGATTTGATCACATGTTTCTGAAAGTCATTCCCTAAAAGATAATTCATTGAAACTTGCACATACAACCCAAGCATTTGGTGTAACTTCATTACTGAATTTGGAGGGGGCCATATGTTCATCTTCTGTCTCATTTGACTTTGCTTCCCCCTTTTCCTATTTACTACAGATAAATATCCAGTTTTCCTAGTATAGGAAATAAATACCAAAATGCCCCAGTGAAGACAAGATACATTAGTTAAAGCAACAACTTTTATAGGCAAGCATTAAATCAGAACAAGAGTGTCTATTAATTTTCAAATTACTCTTATACATTTTGCATTTACCACATTCATTTTCCCTGTGGATGCTAGGCAAGTCTTTCTTTCTGGATACCAACTGAAATTTTCCTTCTCAGAACTTGTCTAATACTGTTACCTCATTTTTCTAAATTGTTGATGTAAGGAAAAGATCCTGATGTCCAAATCAGGAAAATAATATAAATTTTTGTGATAATGTTAAAGTCTCATCACAAAATTGAGCCAAATGAGAAAAAAAAAGCAACTAAGACACTTTCTTAAAGGGAAGATGAAACTTGTAGTAGCATTCATTTATTTAATTTCTAATTTTTAAAAAATTTATTGTAAAGGTGATGTACACAGGAGTTACAGTTATATAAGTCAGGAAACAAATACATTTCCTTTTGAACACTGTCACCTCCTCCCTTGTTCTCTCTGTTTTTTCCCTCCAGAGTTTCCTCTCCCCTCTCCCAAGTTATATAGTTCGTTTCCAACATAGTGTCTAGTGAGTATCATTGCTGGATAGGTTCACCCTCTGTCCCACCATTTCTATTCTCTTCCTTCCCCACCACAAATCACATAAACTTACTTATATTGTACTGTTTGCAGTTCTTTTACTTCTTTCTTTTTCTCTTTGTTTTAATCCCTTTTGTCACAATATTTGATTTCTCTACCCTCTGTCCTATATATAAGAATTCATTTTTAGAATTACATTATAAATGTATAACACCCTAGCAGAGCAATGCCTACTGCTAAAATATCCATTTAATCTTCCCTGTAGTAATTAATTGAGCCAGTCCCCTGACACCCCACCCCACTCCCCCCAAAAAGCTTCAATTTTAGTGGGTAAAGGACAAAAAAGAGAAGATCGAATTGGCTTTACAGAACTGTGCTTTGCAAACCACTGTACTGGAAATTATCTAGTATGTAACTTGGGGGATTTGCGTACTGCCTTTCTAATGAGGATAAAACCTGAGCTCAGTAAGACTTGTGGCTAGTCCGTATTCCCATGTCTTTTTTCATTAAGAATCAGAGCATTAGCTATGATTTTTTGGCCTGATTCCAGCTTGGTTAATTGCATGCTGTCTACCTAAATTCCCTTTGCTCAAGATACTCTTTACTCTGGTCTGTATTGCTTTTATTGTCATGTTTCCCCCAAGAGGTAGGTACATGATATTATAGAGTGAGCCAGAATGAAATTTGTTAAGCTAATAAGAGTACTTTGGAGATGAGGGGTTAAATGTAATATTGTGCTTTTCACAGTTTTCCCCCAAATGAGACCTATTTGTACAGTAATTAACATGGAATAGCTTAAGTGAAGCATGGAAATGAGCCACATCACCATGACAAGAGTGACAATAACATAGGAACAACTAATTTGTTGAATTCCACAGAAAATGACCATTCAGACAAACCAGTAGACGTTCCCTGTCTCATGCACCTTTTTGTTTGCTTGTTAGTTTTTGTCTGAAACAGACACATTTGATCACTAATTAAAATAGTGATTAAATATCCAATACATGAAATATACTTTTTTTATTTAAGTTATTGTCAAGGTGATATACAGATGAGTTACAGTTACATACTGTAAGGCAGTGAGTATATTTCTTGTCGAACAAAGGAGGGGACAACAATATTCAACAAGAAATTTACTTCTTTATGAACATCTACAACACACTAACTTTGCCATCATCTTTGTACCTTGCACAGCTCCTAGCACAATAACTTGCATAGTAAAATTTGTATGATACTGGTCATAGCACAACAAAACTCTTAAGAAATATACTTCATAATCTTTAAGGCTTCTAAAATGAATAAATGAAAATGAGGACCAAAGAGGGTGGATATTAACATTTACACATTCCCAAATATTCACTGTCTTGTGGATAGGCATGTTCCCTTACAATTTTTCTTTGAATCTTAACAGTCATTCCCATTTCAAAGAAGAGAAAACCGAGGCCCAAAGATGTCAAATGGCTTTGAGTTTTGAAGTGAGGTCTGTTTTCCTGTAATGCCTGAACCTTGCATTCAACGTTATTTCACAACCTTCCATATTGTTCCTGGCATCTTTGGCTGTACTTTGAGAAGGCAAGTCTGAAAGCCTCAGACACTGAGAAAGTCAAGTTGATCCCCAAAGACAAGGTTAACAAATGCCCTATGGAATTTTACACAAATACTCTTCTTCTCATTACTACAATTCAAATATATCACTATTGCTATTTTAGAGTTGTCCTAACTATTGCCAACGAATTATACACTTGTCACAAAAATATACCATAAATTGAATCTATAAAGCTTAGTATAGAAGATTCAAATATGAATGGCTAACAAATCCAGAAAATAATAAGGAAAAAAAAAACACTTCTTAAGCCCTAAAACTCACTCACCATGGCTGAAACTATTGTACAATGTCAAGAGAAAATGCACTGCAATCCTCTTGCAACTGAATGGTATTCATGGCCAACTTTTAAATTTTTTAGCAAACATTAAATGACCTCAAAATTGAATATGGGGAAAATGATAGAAATTCATTTTGCCTCACGAGAGAAATACTTGCTTCCTATGTTCATTTTAATTTTTAATTTTTATTTTACCTCTTTTTATTTATTTATTTTTATAAGTCGTGGGGCCTTAACTCTGGGCCTGGGTGCTGTCCCTCACCTCTTCAGCTTAAGGCTAGTGCTCTATCACTTGAGACACAGTGCCACTTCTGGCTTTTTCTGCTTATGTGGTGTTGAGGAATCGAATCCAGGGCCTCCTGCATTCAAGGCAAGCACTCTACCACTGAGCTACCTTCCCAGTCCTCATTTTTATGTTTATAGAATGAAAGTCTGTATCTTTAAAGTCCTTTAAGCCAGGATATAAGAAATACACGTTTCTGTCTGATAGCAGCTATAGCACAGCAAAATAACAACCATAGCACAGCAAAATAACAGCCATAGCACAGCAAAAGCTTTTTAAAACATAATACATAGTCTGCAAGCCAGCCCACCTCCAGCCACTCCAGAACACATCTCACTTTAATCTAGAAGTTCCTCTACCAATATATTTTATTTCTAGCTAGGCGGTGGCTAATTTATGGTTCTGCCAGCAATGCTATTTTAATTAATTCTATTCATCTTATTTCTCGTTCCTCTCCTCCTCATATCTCCTTTGTTTGCATTGCCTACATTTTCATTTTTTAAAAAAACTCTCCTCTCTAAGGAGCAATCTGAAGTGACAAAAGTAATCACTTAAAATATTACAGTCATTAAAAATTGGCCATAGTAGAAGTCATGCATTTTCAATTTTCTTTTTTTTTTTTGTTTTTTTTGGGTCCAGTCGTTGGGCCTGAACTCTGGCCCTGGGCGCTGTCCCTCAGCTCTTCAGCTCAAGGCTAGCGCTCTACCACTTGAGCCACAGCGCCACTTCCAGCTTTTTTTCTATTTGCTATTGTGGTGCTGAGGAATTGAACCCAGGGCCTCATGTATGCAAGGCAAGCACTCTACCACTGAGCCACCTTCCCAGCCCTTTAAAGTTTTAATAGATAGTTTGATCTTCCCAAATAGGGCAGGAATATTTGAAATATGTTTTACCATATTACATAGTGGGAAATATCTTAGACATCTTAGTAAAGGTTTACATATGATTTAAGAATTTTTAAAAATATTATGATGAGAAATAAAAACATATTTAAATGTTCCTCTGTTTATCAGCTACTACTAAGAGTATGAAATATAATAGATGTATTTTAAGTACAAATTTGGAAATGGATTATTATAGTACTTAGAGGTTTCAAAAATACTTCCTTAACTATTTATGCTTTTCATTAGGATCAATTAATTTTGCACAAGATCTCATTGCGGTATTTACATACATGTATATAATGTATTTTGATCAAACTCTCCCTTGGTGCTTATAAGATCTATAGAAAATAAATGTTATTTATTCCATTCTCCAGCCTGAGAAACTGAGGCCTAGAGAGATGAAATGACTTATCCAAGGCCTTAGCCATTAAGCAGTGAAAATGCATTTGAAAAATTCCTTCTGATTTCAATCCCCAAACTCCTTGAGGCTGGATAATAATTGAGTTTTCTTTTATTATTATCTTTAAGTAGTTGTACAAAAAATTGCGATTTAAGGAAACTAGTTCATGAATACAGTGCATCTTGATCAATGTCATCCTTTCATCCTTCTTCCCATCCCTACCAACCTTACTGCTGCCCTCAATTTTCTTTTTATACATGGAATTTTATGATGGCATTCTTCCTTCTTCCTGTTTAGTCATCTCCCCTGGATTTCACCCCCCTTTTTAGTGCTTGTTTCCTGGTGTTTATTTTGTTGGACTGTGAGTTAGCCTTTTTAAGGAATTGCATTCTCCTCTGAATCTACCATGATTTGGTTGATATACTTACGTATACTTGGATACCAGCCCAAAGTGTTTACTCATATATTTATATTTATATTTATAAATTAATTCTAGGTCCACATATTAGAGAAAACATCAAACCTTTGTCTCCATAGGCTTGACTTCACTTAGCATGGTTTTTCCAGGTCCTTCCATTTGTTTGCAAATGTTGCTATATCTTTCTCTCTAATGCATGAATAAAAATTCCATTGTATGTGTGTTTGTGTGCATGTGTGTGTCTGTCTGTGTCTGTGTGTCTGTGTGTAAAATCACATTTTATTGATGCATTCATCCATTAAAGAGCATCTGGGCTGATTCCATGCCTTGGCTATTGTGACTAGTTCTACAGTGAACATGGTTATACTTGTGGCTTTACTATATCCTACTTTGTAATGTTTTGGATAAATGGCTAAGAGTGAAATTGCTGGATCATAGGGTAGTTTTATGTTTCTTTTTTTATGTTCAGTGTTCACATTCCAATCAACAGGGTACTACTTTTTTGTACATCTGTGCTAGTGTATAATCTTGACGATGACCATTCTAACTATATAAAAATGTCAATCTATTTTTGCATAAATATTTTTTCTAAAACACACTACTTTTTAGATCCTTTTTAGATCCATAGCTATGCAATTGCATTTGGATATTTACCAAATGTGAAGGCAAAACAGCTTAAAATTGTTTTAACTTTAAGTTCACTTTTCTATTTTATATCAGTTTTTCGAGACAGGGTCTCATTATGTAGTCTAGGTTGCTTTAGAATTTGCCTATGTAGCCCAGGCCTTGAACTCAAAGTCTACCTGGTTCAGCCTCTTTAGTGCTGAGATTAGAGGTGTGTACCACCACACCCACTTTCTGGCCCTTGATTTTGTGAAATTAGTTTAATAATATGAGCTAGTCTCATGATTTTATTTTTTACTTAAAATTTCAGTTTAAAATTTATACCAAGGATGTTAAAAAAAGAGTAACAACAAATTATGAATAATAGTTTTGAAATATTAATAGTCCTCAAATAAATAAGACCAACATTAAAATAATCAAATAAATATTTAGTCAGAACTGACCAAGATTTTATGTTGGGATCATCATTCTTTTATTTTAAAATGCACAGATATATTACTTAGAAGGTAATATATTCATTCTCTTTTCACACATATTCCTACATTTGATGTCTGCCATTTCCTTGGATGTTGCTCTGTGTATCAATCTCTGAATTTTTGCATTCTTACCAGGTAAGCAGAGGCCGTAATCGATTAGCATTCTATACTGTGAAGACAGTTGTGAGGACCATTATTTACAGCTCAGAAAGCTGTTGTTAGGAAAGTAAATTTTGTTTTTCCAGTTAGTGTTGACTATCTTTACAGCATGTATGATTAAAAATGACCCTTTATTTGTCTACATTCTGCTAAACTAAAGTCTATCTTTGGATTAAGATGTCTATACTAAGGATTATACATAATAAACTCAGTTTGGCACTGTGAATAATCTGTATTTGTTGTGTGTGAAGATATTCTCAAGTAGCCAATGTGTGCCATTTCCTGTGGTATTACCTCAAATGATGAAAGAACATGTTTTTATCTTAATGCTGTGAAATATCCATGCCCTTAGTGCTGTTGGAGATCATATGGTCCTACTCTCCTAAACGTTGGGAATCTAAGGGCAATTCAGTTGTTTTTATCAGTAGTAGCCAATTCAAGTGTCATATAAAACCTACTCGCATACATCAATCCCTTGCTCTATGCTGCTTCCAAAAACATAGTATAGACATTCCTGAGACTACCATTTATGATGCTTGGTACAATCAGGCTTCGATCTAGTTCTCAGATCATGTCTCTTATTCACTATTGTAGATCAACCATATTTGTCATTCTACTTGGCTCTCCATTTATCCTTAAAGACAGTTGAAGACCTGCTTTTCCATGAAGTGCTTGTCTAAACCAGGCCCAGTGATTCATACCTTTTTTCATGCATTAGCATATGGTTAGCATTGGACTCTATTTTTTTTACATTACATTTTTATTATCTTTAGTTGTGCAAGGGAATTAACATTCAGCAAATCACTTTATGAATACATAGATAGATATAGATAGACAGACAGACAGACAGACAGACAGATAGATAGATAACTAGATTGGGATTTTTGAGGACCAAGAATACTTATTACATATATACCTTCTCTCTAGTTCTTAATCTTTTACATAATCAGTTCTCCATAACAGAAGAATTGATAGCAATGTCATTCATTCATTCATTCATTTACTGAACTACTGGAATGTTTTCTTAATATCTTCTCTGTGCCAAGCAACATGCTAAGACCTGGAAAATAAAGGATAAATGGCTATACAACTTGGTGGGGAGAGAGATCAGGAAGGAAAAAAAGTGGGAGAAAATAGGGAGGGAGTGTCACTGTTCAAAATTAAAAATTACAAAAAAATTGAAAACAAAAGAACAAATGGACATAATGCTTGCTTTTACGTTGGCACTATTTTTGTTTCCTTTATTTCTCTCTCTTCCTTCCTTTCTTCCTTTCTTTCTCTTTCTTTCTTTCTTGTCCAGTGTCTTGAACTCAAGGCCTGAGCGCTATCTCTGAACTTCTTTTGCTCAAGGGTAACACTCTTCCTCTTGAGCCACAGCACCATTTCCGGCTATTTCTTTTTATGTGGTAATGAGAAATCAAACCCAGAGCTTCATGTGTGCTAGGCAAGCACTCTACCACTAAGCCATATTCCCAGCCTTTATTTCCAGTTTCTGGGTGGTTATGTGAAGGTAAAATGTTACTGAACCTTTTCTGTTTAGGCTCGTTTTGAACCCATATCCCCAGATCTCAGCATCCTGAGTAGGCAGCATGACAGACTTCATCCACAAACACATCAGCTGAGACAGTCTCATCTCCAATTAATGAGAGAAACAAATGAAAGGCAGGCCTTTCTAGAGAGATACCCATGAGCCCAAGAGCTCATGGTCAGTGCCTAGGCTCTGAGATCAAGGCTCGAGCCCAACAAAAAAAAAAAAAAAAAAAACTTGTATGCATAATTCAACCCAACACAGTTCAGTAAAATAAATCATCTAAGTATAAATAGATATTAATATAGAATTATCCGTAAGTATATATGTATGTGTGTTTACGTATAGATGTACAGACACAGAGAGGGGAAGGGGACTGCAGGTGCAGGGAAAGCCTCAGGCTACCATTAGGTTAACAATAGTGAGGGATGGGGCAGGACACCCCACAGGAGCACTGTTCTCTGCCCTCTGGGAGTTGGTGTTTTACTCTGCAGCTGTCAGACTTGAAGGCCCATCTTCTAACTCTGCAAGTCCATTTTCTTTCCTTGATTCTCCACAGCATTGGAATTGGTGGGAGGAGGCCATTTGAACTGGCTCAATGCAAATCCCCACTCCAAGGAGAGAGGCAGGGCCCTGTCTCTGCTGCCTGGCAGGGCCAGTTAGGAACCTGGCTCTGCCTTCTTGGCTCTGGGGTCTTAGGCTGCCTGAGAAGTGGGACAGAGACTGCCTGCCTGCTCTGTGGCTCTGTGAAGGTGATGCTGGCAGCCAGGTACACTGCAGGAGGCCTCAGCACTGGGAAGTGCTCCCTTCTTTCCTCCCGAGGTCTATGACCCGTTTTATGTGTACATTCTAAGTTTTCAAGATGAATGACAATTTAACTCTACATTTAAATAAATTTCTATATTTTTAGAAATGACTTATCAGTACTCTCTCTAGTACAAGGGAAGATATGCTATTCATAATATATTAACCAACACTGTATAGTACATTTTAGACAACAGTTGAATACTGTGCTATGTTTTTGTGTTTTTTGTTGTTTTTTGTTGGTGGTGGTAGTGCTCATGGGGCTTGAACTCTGGGACTGGATGCTGTCCCTCAGCTTTTCAGCTCAAGGTGAATGCTCTACCACTTGAACTACAGTGCCACTTCCAGTTTTCTGAGTGGTTTATTGGAGATAAGTCTCATGGACTTTCCTCTGGCTTTGAACCACAATCCTTAGATCTCATCCTCCTGAGTAGCTTCCATACTTTTGCCCCTCTTACATTTGCAAGCTTTCTAAGATGGTTTCAGTATCATGCAGGAAGGATTGAGGGGTGTATCAAAGCTTTGTCACAGTCTTCACATTTTTAGAGTTTCTCCCCAGTATGAGCTTTCTCTTATCTATCATTTGACACCTTCCTACAGGGCTTTTTTAGATGGTTTATACTAAGCTTTTTTCTTGAGGATAGGAAAGTTGAGGGATAAAAATGTTAGGGTTGGGCTGGGAATGTGGCTTAGTGTTAGAGCACTCACCTAGCATGCATGAATGTCTGGGTTTGAATCCTCAGTGCCACATAGACAGAAAAAACCAGAAGTAGTGCTGTGGCTCAAGTGGTAGAGCACTAGGCCTGAGGAAAAGAAGCTCAGAGACAGTGCCCAGGCCCTAAATTCAAGCCCCAGGACTGGCAAAAAAAAAAAAAAAAAATAGGCAAAGCACCAGTGGCTCACACCTGTAACCTACTTCCTCAGGAGGCTGAGATTTGAAGATCGCAGTTCAAAGCCAGCCCAGACAAAGAAAGTCCATTAAGACTCTTCTCTCCAATGAACCACCAGAAAACTGGAAGTGGTGCTGTGGTTCAAGTGGTAGAGTGCTCGCCTTGAGCCAAACTTCAGCTAAGAGACTCAAAGTTCAAGCCCTACAACCAAAAAAAAAAAAATGAGGGTTAATAAAATTATTTTTCCTATTTGCTAATTATGAGAACATTCTCTGGAAAATGAATGCCGATGTACACCAGAATTAGAGCCAGAGTTCAAGGTTCAAGTGTAGCAGATCCATATGCCCAGCCTCAGACTCTATCATTATAACTATATATTATATCCTACAGGGTTCTGAAAGGTCAAATGTTTAAAGGCTTAATATGCTCCCTAAGCCTTTGTGACAAAAAGTTACTTCTATTTTAAATGTCATTACAGTTCTTAATTTAGCAGAGTACCAGTAGCTGAAGCCTGTCACCCTACCTCAGAAGGCTGAGGTCTGAGGATCACAGTGTGAAACAAACCAGGGCAGGAAAGTCTCTGACACTCTTACCTCCACTTCATCACAAAGCAGAAAGTGGAGCTGTGGCTCATGTGGCAGAGCGCTAACCTTGAGCAAAAGGAGCCTGGGGACAGTGCCTAGGCCCACAGTTCAAGCCCCAAGACCTGCAATACATTTTAAGAAAAGGAAAGAGGAGGGAAAAAGCCCCTTTTTGTTTTGATCAATCTATTTCTATCTTGGAAGCTCCTGAGTAGCTTCTAGGAAAGGCACCAAACTAGGAAATGGATTAGGAATGGAGGCAGAGTACAAGGGCCAAGTGTAGCAGATCTATCTGCCCAGCCTCTCAGGCTAGGATTATAATAATCTTGTATCCTACAGTAGGCTTCTGAAAGGTTGGATGTTCAAGAGCTTCATGTGCTTCCTAAGCCTTTGGTGATGAGAAGCTTACTTGCATTCTAAATGTCATTAGAGTTCTTAAACCATAGAAGCATGAAAGAGACATTATTGACCAATCCTGGGTTCAAATGAAGTTTTCAGGATCCATCTCTGGCCATGTCAGCAGGAAGAACTCTTCAATGTAACACTCTATTTGAAGGACAGAAAATAAGTTCAAAAATCAGGACAGGTACAGAGACCTATGCCTGCAGGATTAGGAGGCAGAGTGTACCGACTAAACATAGAAGTGAGCTGCAAAAACAATTTAATTAATTCCAAGCACAGTTAGCAATGGGGGGGGGGGGGACGAGTGAGCCAGTTCAAAGGGGGGGAAGGGAAGTGGCAGGGAGGACAAGGCAGAAGAGCCCTGCTCTCTGGCTATAGAGAGTGGGTTTTTGACCTCCCAACTGTCATATGTGAAGGACTTCTAACTCTGCAAGTCTGTTTTCCTTCCTCAATTCTCCACATCATTGGAATTGGAGAGAGGCAGGGCCCTTTCTCTGCTGCCTCCATGCACTCCATTTAGGAACCTAGCTCTGCCCTCTTGGTTCTGGGGACTTACTTAGGCTGCCTGAGAAGTGGGACAGAGACTGCCTGCCTGCTCTGTGGCTGTGTGATGGCGATGCTGGTGGCCAGGCACACTGCAGAAGGCCTCAGCACTGGAAAGTGCTCCCTTCTTTCCTTCTGAGGTCTATGACCAGTTTCATCTATCATCTATCTACCTATCTATCTATCTATCTATCTATCTATCTATCTATCTATCTATCTATCTATCTATCTATCTATTTGCCAGTCCTGGGATTGAACTCAGGGCCTGGGCACTGTCTCTGAGATTCTTTTGCTCAAGGGTAGCACTCTACCACTTGAACCACAGCACCAATTCTGGCTTTTTCTGTTTATGTGGTACTAAGGAATCAGACCCAGGGTTTCATGAATGCTAGGCAAGCACTCTACCACTAAGCCATATTCCAGCCCACTCATCTTTTTCTTTTTTTTCTTTTTTTCTTTTTTTTTTTGGTCGGCCGTGGGGCTTGAACTCTGGGCCTGGGCGCTGTCCCTCAGCTCTTCAGCTCAAGGCAAGCGCTCTACCACTTGAGCTACAGCGCCACTTCCGGTTTTCTGGTGGTTTATTGGAGAAAGGAGTCTCACGGTCTCTCCAGCCCGGGCTGGCTTTGAACCGCAATCCTCAGATCTCAGCCTCCTGAGTAGCTAGGATTACAGGCATGAGCCACCAGCGCCCAGCTCATCTTTTTCTTAATGGTTGTTTTTAAGTAGTATGCTAACATTTAATGTCCCAAGTTTAAGTTTCTGATTACTGGTTATTTCTACTAACCCTGAGCTTCTTTTCCCATGCCTGATTTGTGACTGTTCCTGCCTTTGCCTCATAACAAAATGTAAATAAAGGCTGCTGAGAGCTTAAGTGTACCATCATATAAGGATACAGACCCGTAACACTGGAAGAGAAAAGCGATGGGCCAGAAATGAAGATAATAATGCTGGCTGAAAAATAAGCATACCTGAAAAATAAATCAGTAAATAAAACCAAAAGCATTGTATATGGTCTGTTTGCACTCAGGGAGGTAATGCACACACATAACTATGTAGTACACTCATATATAACTTGGCCTTCTCTTTTTAAAAAACATTTTTATGGCTGTCCTGGTCTTAAACACAGGGCTGGATGTCTTTCCTGAGCTGTTTTGCTCAAAGCTGATGCTCTACCACTGCCACAGGTCCCACCTCTAGCCATTTGGTAGTTAATTGGACAGGCTTTCCTGCCTGGACTGGCTTTGAACCATGATCCTCAGATCTCAGGCTCTTGAATAGCTAGGATGACAGGCATTAGCCACAGGTGCCTGGCTATAACCTGTCACCTTAAAGAAAAGCCTATTGTTGCATCATGTATGCAGTACAATGGTTGGGGCTTGGACGGTCACCCGTTTTGGATCAGTAGTAACATGAAGGAAGTTGCAGGCTGTTTATCTCCCTCCTGAACTGTTCAGAGTCTCTGCCTATAATGACTTTACTCTGCCCTGCCAGCGAAAAGATTTTGCATGCAAACCATTTGCAGCCCAAGCTGTGCTTTACTCCAAAGCATAGCAATCAGAAAGAAACAAAACACTACCCAGATGCTAGTGGCTGATGCCCTTACTCCTAGCTACTGAGGAAGCTGAGATCTGAGGATCAGGGTTTGAAGCCAGTCTGGGCGGAAACCTTAGTGAGACACTTATCTCAGAAAAAGCCAGAGCTGACACCGGGGCTCAAGTGATAGAGTGTTAGCCTGGAGCACAAAGAGGCTCAGGGACAGCCTCAGGCCCTGAATTCAAGCCCCACCACTGCCAAAAAAAAAAAAAAAAAAGCTCAGGGAAAGTGCCCAGGCCCTGAGTTCAAGCAACACAACCAACAGCAACAACAAACACACACACAAAAAAAAATCCTAGATGATCAGTGTGGCCTGATATGCTCACATGAGCCCTGAAAAGCAGGGGTAACAGCTGTCAGTCAGAAGTGGCAGATGTGGCAGAAGAGGAAGGAGAGAAGTTCAGCCCTGAGAAGAGTTTTCTATCTTTTGACAAGCTACTTATGGTTCCTGACATAGGAACTTACGTGCAAGGACAAGAGGCCTCTAGAAACTAAGGGTGGCCTAAACTGCAAGCCAGCCGGGAAACAGGAACTTTGTGAGCCCCCTGCCCATTCACCTACAGGGAACCAGAATCAGCAAGCAACTTGACTGAGCTTGGATTTCACCTCCAGCCTCCAAATACATTATCATTGGAACAAGTGAATAACATACTAGCTACCTAGTGGTGCCATGTGCAATGCAGCCCTGACTAGATATTTTCCCAGGGAACTCATGTAGGATTTCTGACCTACAAAGACTATAAAATAGTATGTTTGCATTGTTTTGAGCCTCAATGCAAAACTAATACAGTCATCAGATCCCCTACAGAATAGAGTAACATCTGCCTTAATGCCTGCCAGCACACACCCAGAAGAGAAGTAGTCCCTTTCTGGATGCAAAGCGGCGGCTCAAGAGGAAGGACTGAACTTGGAGCCTGGGCACTATCCCTGAACAACTGAAGTCTTTTTTGGAGGGGGGGGGTGTCAGTCGTGGGCTTGAACTCTGGGCCTGGTCGCTGTCCCTGAGCTCTTCAGGTCAAGGCTAGCGCTCTGCCACTTGAGCCACAGAGCCACTTCTGGGTTTCTTTTTCACGTGGTACTGAGGAATCAAATTCAGGGTTTCATGCATGCAAGACAAACACTCTACCACTAAGCCACATTCCCAGTCCCAGGTTCTATTTTGAACATAACAGTACTCTTGACAGGTCTACCAAAGGACTATAGCTTCAAATTCTAGCATTAAAAAGTGACGTTGGAGAGAGTGTTCTCTGATAAGAAATGTTTACATGGAGGTTCCTCAAAAGACTTCACATAGAACTCCCCTATGACCCAGCAATCCCACTTTTGGGCATTTACCCAAATGTTTACAAACAAGACCACACTAAAGCTACCAGCACAACAATGTTTATTGCAGCATTATTTACCATAGCTAAGATATGGAACCAACCCAGATGCCCCTCAGTCGATGAATGGATCAAGAAAATGTGGTATATATACACAGTGGAATTCTATGCCTCCATCAGAAAGAATGACATTGCCCCATTTGTTAGGAAATGGAAAAACTTGGAAAAAATTATATTAAGTGAAGTAAGCCAGGTCCAAAGAAACATAGGTCCCATGGTTTCCCTTATTTGCAATATCTAGTATATGTATGAGTCAAGCGGAAAAGGTCAGATAATGTGTCATGCATGTGTTTCTAACGCATTTATAAGATTATCTCTTTGTTGCTTTGTATGTCCCTCCCCCACAGTATAACCCCTGCTTTCACTATATTTGATGTCAGTATAACTTGTGGAGGAGATGGGGAAAAACCAGTTGTTTAAGGATACAGGTGGACCTGTTGCAACAATGAGAAGTACAAGTTGTCATGTCCAAAACGAGCTTTACAACGTCGGTGCGGGGGGGGGGGGGGGGGGGAGAAGGGGGGGAAGGAGAGGGATTGGGATTGGGGGAGTGGGGGGAGGCTGGGAAGGGATGTGAAGGGTAAACCAAAGGAGGAGGCTGCAATGCTTGGTAAGAAATGTACGCATTATCCTGCCCATGTAATTGTAACCCCTCTGTACAGTATGTTCACAACTAAAATTAAATTAAAAAAAAAAAGAAATGTTTACAAAGTATGACAAAAACCCACATTCTGTCAGAACTTCACTAATCAGAAAACATTTTTTACTTCATTCCCAATTAACAAATACATAGAACTGATGATAGGAGGATTGTGGCTTGATATCATTCCAAGCAGAAATATGTTCTTGAGGGGCTGGGAAGGTGGCTCAGTGGTAGAGCGCTTGCCTTGCATGCATGAGGCCCTGGGTTCAATTCCTCAGCAAAAAGCATAAAGAAAAAAAGCCGGAAGTGGCGCTGTGGCTCAAGTGGTAGAGCGCTAGCCTTGAGCTGAAGAGCTGGGGGACAGCGCCCAGGCCCAGAGTTCAGGCCCCACGAATGGACCCAAAAAAAAAATATGTTCATGAGACTCTTCTATCAAAGACCAAGCTGGGCACGGTGGCATGCACTTCTTAAAGGTGACATGGGAAGGGTAGCTGGGATCATGGACTGAAGCCAGCTCAGGCAAAAAGCACAATACCATAGCTAACAAGGATATGGGAACAGAGAAAGGAAACAGGCTGGGAAGAAAGTAAAAAAGGCTAGATATGTGGGTGAAGTGATAGTGCACTTACCTAGCAAGCATAGAGCACTTATCTAGCAAGCATGAAGCCCGAGTTCAAACACTACTATCATCAAAGAACATAATAACCAATAAACAAAAAATCCAGCTGGGGGGCTGGGATATAGCTCAGTGGCAAAGCGCTTGCCTAGCAAGTGCAACGTCCTGGGTTCGATCCCCAGTACCAAAAAAGAAAAGACAAAAAAAAAAAAAAATCCAGCTGGGTACTCATGGCTCACAGCCATCAATCTAGCTGCTCAGGAAGCTAACATCTGAGGATCGCAGTTCAAAGCCAGACTGGGAAGGAAATTCATTGAGTCTCTTATCTCCAATAAAATACTCAAAAAAGCTGGAAATGGCACTATGGCTCAAGTAGTAGAGTGCTCGCCTTGAGCACTCAGTAGCTCAGGGACAGTGCCCAGGCTCCAAGTTCAAATCCTAGGACCAGTGCCCCCCCACATCCCCGCAAAAAAAAAAAAATCCACATCACATAACTTACTTTATAAAATAGGGTTCAGGACTGGAATGTGGCTTAGTGATAGAATGTTTGTCTAGCGTGCATGAAGCCCTGGGTTTGATTCCTCAGTACCACATGCACAGAAAAAGCCAGAAGTGGTACTGTGGCTCAAGTGGCAGAGTACTAGCCTTCAGCAAAAGAAGCTCAGGGGCACTTCCCAGGCCCTGAGTTCAAGCCCAAGGACTGGCAAAAATGAATAAATAAATAAAATATTAGGTTTCAGAACACAAGGAGATTTTTATCCAAGATGTCTTGGTAATTACCTATGTTGCTGATACAGATCCATAAAG
This sequence comes from Dipodomys spectabilis, assembly GCF_019054845.1. NCBI lineage: Eukaryota > Metazoa > Chordata > Mammalia > Rodentia > Heteromyidae > Dipodomys > Dipodomys spectabilis. The sequence goes on from NW_024870766.1 coordinate 15,337,213, forward strand.
TTCAAAATAATATTAAATGAGAAGAAGGGGCCCATGTCTGTGTCAACTCTCTGGTAAAGGATTCCCAATTAAATAAATAAATAAACCAAATTAAATACCCACATGACAAGAATAGCACCAAGTTCAAACAAGGAGATGAAATATTGACTCAAATTTCTAGTTGCTGTGGACATATATTGTAGAACATATACCAAAGAAAAATAATAACCTCTTCCTATGTAAACTTGTTTCCTCCATATATTTTTTTGTTTTGCTTTTTACTCGTGGCCTTTGAACTCAGGGCCTTGGTCCCATCTCTGATCTCTTTTGCTCAAGGCTAGAGCTCCACCACTTTGACCCATAGCACCACGTTCAATTTGGAGTGGTTCATTGCCTCACAGGGACTTTTCTGCCCCCTCTGGCTTCAAACCTTGATCCTCGGGTCTCAGCCTCCTGAATACTAGGATTATAGGTGTGAGCCACAGGCACACAGCTACTTGATGATTTTGCTTTTAAAGACTACTGCCAAAGTGTGGGATTCAAAAAAAAAAGAAATCACAGGGTAGCTGTCATCCTAGCTATTCAGGAAGATGAGATCCAGAGAATTGTGGTTCAAAGACAGCTAAAGCAGAAAAGTCCACAAAACTCCATCTCCAAAATAAGCAACAAAAATGTCAACTGGAGCCCTGGTTCAAGAAGTAGAGTTCCAAACAAGAAAGCTGAGCAAACACAAGGCTGAGTGCAAACTCTTGCACTATTCTTTAAAAAAAAAAAAAAAAAAGCTATTATAGCAGAGTGCTGGTAGCTCATGCCTATAATTCTAGCTCCTCAGGAGGCTGATATGTAGAAGATTCCAGTTTGAATCCAGCTGGGGCAGGAACATTCATGACACTGTTATTTCTAATGGATCACAGAGAAAGCCAGAAGTGGGGTTATAGCTCAAGGGTAGAGCAAAAGATGGTCAGGGACAGGGCCTCGGCCTAGAGTTCAAGCCCCAGGACCTGTCCCTCCCCCTCCCCCCAAAAAACAGTAAGTCCATGTCTTTGTGTATCTATGGATGTATTTCTATTGGTGACACTCCAGAGGAGCTATGATGAAAGGCACCAAGCTAGGAAATTTACTTTCAATATAATGATTTTAAATTCCAGCATTGCCAAATATATATCGGTGCAGTAAGAAGCCAATTTTTACATGGTTTGTGTGTCTGTGTGAAAGTTCAGAATCTTAGGTATATTTACATCTATATATGTATATATAATAACATTTAAATACATTATATATATATGTAAATATATCACAAGTGTATATAAATATTATTGTTTCCAGTCCTGAGGCTTGAATTCAGGCATGGGAACTGGGCCTGAATTTCTTTTGTTCAAGGACAGTGAGCTCCCACTTCACTCACAACACAATGGAGTTACCCAGCCCCTGAGTTCAAATCCCAGCACCAGGCTTGAACTTGGGTCATGGCAACTCTACTCTAGGCTGGTATGCAACCTCTTGACAGCTGATCCTAGTATCCTGGGACCCGAGTTCAACTCCCATGGCTGCCAAAAACAAAACAAACAAACAAGAAAAAAAAAAACAGAACAAAAAACACGGGAAGTTCCAGACCAAGGTTTTACGTTTTTTTTCTTTGCATTGTGACCATCCTGGGTCTTAATGACACAGCCTGGAAAGTGGACATGACCTTTCATTGCTGCAGGCTGGCAGGCTATAAGTGTTCAAAACCCAGGGCTGGCACATACAAATGGTGGGAGATGCTAAGAAACTCGTTCCTATATATATGAATACTAAGGGAATGTTAGAAAAGTAATTAAATTAGTAGTTAATGATTATATTTTACAATTATACACATTAGTTGTAGGACATTGACTAATTTTTAATTAATACTTTATTAAGTATTAAACCATGATAATTAAATGGGGGCATAATTTAATACCTAATAATTGGTAGTAATATATATAATTTAATATTGTATAGACTTGTCTCTCATTTAGATAGATAGATAGATAGATAGATAGATAGATAGATAGATAGATAGATAGATAGATAGATAGATAGATAGATAGATAGATAGATATAGATGGATATACAGCAATCTACATATCTACCGATTTATATATTGGTCACTCCTGGGGCTTGATCTCAGGTTCTCGGAACTGCACAGCATCTGAATTTGCTGAAGGCTGGTGTGATACCACTGACCCATTGATGAGCTGGGGATTCTAGGCCCTGAGTTCAAATCCCAGCACTGCCAAAAATTTATAACTGGAGTAAGAAGACAATTTTTACATATTTTTTGCGTGTGTGAAAGTCCTGCATCTTAGGTATAATATGTATGTTAATATATCATAATGTCCTATAATTTTTTTTCCTAGCATGGGGCTTGAACTCAAGTCATGGCAACTCTGCCTCAGCTTGGATTTCCCAAGGCTCTTGACCCACAGCCGATCCTGACATCCTAGGATCCAAATTCAACAACTGAATGAGTGTCCTGAACCTTCTCCCTTACAGCCAGCTAAAAATGTGCAAGTCTGTGTGTTGTATGATACCAAAAAACAGGCCTAAGGCACCACTCTTTGGGCCTGAATTTCATTTCTGCAGGCTCCTGTCTAACTTGGTTATCTTTTTCAGAACCTGTCAGAAACAACTTCTCAGGTCTGATCAAATTACACACCCTACATCTGCCCATTCCAGCCCATATCTCGCTTCTATAACACTCACCTTTAAAAGACAGCTGATAACACTTTCTGCAATGGTTATACAGGCTCAGGTTGCCCAAGGTGTTCTGGTTTCTTTTTTTCTTCTCTTAGAAAAATGAATAGACATTTACTTCCTTGCTTTACCCCATGACTCTTCATGAATTCTTTCATAGCAAGGTAGCTGCTGAAGCCCCTAGACTTTACACTTCATATGTCACCCACTGCTAACTGCTACAGTTGCAAAGATAAACATGTCCAAAATGTAGTCTATTGTATAGTTATCTTTGTGAGAATATGTTTCTAGGTACATTCTTGGCCTTAGGGCTTAAGATCCTAAAAGGGGTCTGCTTACCTCTAGGTAAGTCATGCAGGGACATCATGCTCTCTCTCCAGTCCACTCAGACATTGAGTCAAAGGGTTCAGAAACCAATGTAATTCTTCTGAGTTGCTCTAAGAGGAGATGCCTCATCTGAAATGAAAAGGTGGTCCTGTTCCATCTTCCCTCCCCTCTTATCCTTTGTCATTGTGAGAAACACACATTCAGCATGCAATAATGACTCTTCTTGAGTGTTTCTTCAAAGCTAGAAGTTAGGCTTGACTGATGTAAACTGAAAGCTCTAAGCCACCTAATGTAATCTGCCTTTCCAGAACACAAACTGGGTGACCAAGAGGTAAGGCCTAAGTGTGGCTTTCTCAATGTAACTGTTAGAATCTTGGAAATTGTTAGACATCCCTTACATTCTAAACTTCCTGACTCTGTCCATGTGTTTAGATGTTCACTGCTCCTGTTGAATGCTCCTTTTTATCTTCATTTCTTCATCTCCCAGGGGGAAATCCTGATGAGCTCTGTTTAGATGCTGCTCCAGACTAAGAACCCTCAAAACGTTCCTCTTAATCAAATTCTTCTTTCCTTCTGTCATTCTCCCTCCTTTTTTAGTTCCTTTTGCTCCTTTCCTTAAAAGGACCCCCACCTCTTTATACCAACCTTCTAACCTATAGCCCAACTCAGATCTCAAGACCCTATTTGTCTCTCTCTTTCCCATCACCTTGAGTCCCCTTCTCCCTTCACCCAGAACTTCACTTTACTTGCTCCCTAACTGGCTCACCAGTTTGGGGCTCCCCCGAAGGAACCCCCTAATTATTGCCAGCTCTATTCTCTTAGAGATATGGAAGCTGTAGAAAGGCTTTTGAAAGATCAAATTCCCTTCGCTATGTCAGGCTTTTCCCAAGTTGAAGTTACATACTCCATTTACTCTCCTTAATTTATTCCCCTCTTTTTATTCCCCTCTTTTTTTCTTTTTTTTTTTTTTTTTGTTGTTGTTGTTGTTGGGGGTCAGTCATAGGGCTTGAACTCTGGGCCTGGATGCTATCACTTAGCTCTTCAGCTCAAGGGGAGCACTGTACCACTTGAGCCACATAGCCACTTTGTTTTCTGGTGGTTTATTGGAGATAAGAGTCTCACAAACTTTTCCTGCCCTGGCTGGCTTTGAACGGCAATCCTCAGATCTCAGCCTCCTGAGAAGCTAGGATTACAGGCGTGAGCCATGGGCACCTGGCACCTCTTGATTTTTAAGGCACTGCAATATCTTACACTTCCTTAAGGTTTGAGACAGATGTTTTTAGCCCCTTAACTATCTGTTTAAAGGGTGATGGGGCATGTCAGATTCAGCCCAAAGATAAGAAAAATGCTGATTCTCACGCCATCCCTTGTCTCACAAATGTAGACAGATGGCTGATTGCATCCATAATAGAAACCCCAATTGATACTCTCTGCTGCACCCTGATGGCTCCAAGTCCTTCATCATATTAGCTGGAGATCACATGCTCCTTTGTTGGAACAATGTTGTGAAAAGAGCCAAATCAAGCTAGTCAATTTCAATGAAATGAGGGATCTAGTAAGAAAACTCACTAAACAGATAAAGGCTTTAGACCGTAAAAGTTATAAAAATTTGGAGAGACAGGCACCAGTGGCTCATGCTTGTAATGCCAGGCTGAGACTGGAGAAACCCAGTTTTTTCCAGCCAGCCTAGGCAAGAAATTCTGAGATTCTTTTTTTTTTTTTTTGGTCGGTCATGGGGCTTGAACTCTGGGCCTGGGCGCTGTCCCTCAGCTCTTCAGCTCAAGGCGAGCGCTCTACCACTTGAGCTACAGCGCCACCTCCGGTTTTCTGGTGGTTTTTATTGGAGATAGGAGTCTCACGGTCTCTCCTGCCCGGGCTGGCTTTGAACCGCGATCCTCAGATCTCAGCCTCCTGAGTAGCTAGGATTACAAGCATGAGCCACCAGCGCCCGGCTTATTCTGAGATTCTTATCCCCAGAAAGAAGCTGGTAGAGGAGCTGTGGTTCAAGTGATATTAGAGTGAGCCCTGAGCAGAAAAAGCTCAGGGACAGAACTAAGGTCCTGTGCCCTAGTACCATGTGTCCTGGTACCAGAACAAGAAAAAAAATTGAAGAAAGAAACGAAAGATGACGCTAGAAGGTGGATACCTCCTATATTTCTGCTTTGACAGAATTTATATTAGGTAAAGCCCAAAGATAATGTACAAATTCAATGGGATACACAAAAGATACAAATGCTATTCTTCTTAGAGAAAAGTCCTTAAATCATAGACGCTGAGGTGCAGGGAAGAATCACCCATCACCAAACTGTATCCTGTGCTCGCCAGGCCTAAGCCAGAAGCAGGCTCTGCAGGTCTGAGGCCACCTTGCCTATGCTTACCTCTGGGGTCACAATAGCACAGCATATCTGTTACGTAATTGCTTCCATCTGCATTTTTAACATTCTTTCCCATTAACCTCTGCAAGCTTCCCTTCTTTTCGGCTCTCTGAAGAGTTTCTCTTTCATCTTCTAAGCGTATGTCTTGGTGAAATACATCCTCCATGTGGGCCAACTTTCTGAGACCCTTTTTTGAAATACTCAGAAGGGGGCTGAGAAGGTAGCTCGGTGGCATCGTATTTTCCTTTTGTTTGTGCCAGGAGTGGAGCATGAACTTAGGGTCTTGTGCTTTCTCTTTGCTTTGGCTGCTCAATGCCACTTATCATTTGAACCACATCCCCAATTCCAGTCATTTTGCAGAAGAATTGGAGATAGGAGTGTTCAAACTTTTCTGCTTGCTTTGCCTTTGAATCAATCCTCAGATGTATCTCTCAAGTAGCTAGATTTTCAAGTGTGAGAGAGCAGCATCTGTCTGTTCCTAGACATATTCCATTTCCTGGAGCTCTAAAGACCCTCTTGAGTTCCTGTTTCTGGAAAGATGGTAAATTGAAAGGCTGTAGCTCAGCAGAGCCCCTGAGTTGTGAGCATACTTAGTCCTTGTTGCAGACCCTGAGGTGCCAGGAACTGGCAATGGTGAGCAAAGGCTCCAGGCCATTGACTACAAGCCTCGGGGCTGCAAGTACTTGCCCTTTTGTTTGAGGAAGTGTTCCTCTCAGCTTCTGGGCCTGGGGCTTATTTGAGGGAGTATGGTAACCAAAGATTGTTTGAAATAGGAGAATGATGCTGGACTGTCTGTACTTGTTGGCAGAGTGGGTCTGAGAACAATGTGATGCAAGCATGTGACAAATATAGAAAAGGTATATAGCTGAGGCTTTTGCTGGAATAAACAGAGTTGTGCCTTCAACCTTCTCTCCATCTCCATCATCAATCCCCATGCCGCTTGGGAGCAGATTCGTGCTGCAACTGCATCGCAGCTGCTCTCTGTTCCTGGTACTGGAGTTTACCATGGGATTGCACACTTCCAGGCAGACTTAGTTGAATAGCCATGTCTACCTAATACCCTCTTTGTCCTCCTAAAAAGGACAAACATAGCTGGTGTTGGTACTCACACTTGAAATCCTAGCTACTCAGGAAGCTAAGATCTGAGGATATTGCTTCTGAGCCAGCCTAGTGGTAAACTTTTATCTGGAAATAACCACCAATAAGCCAGAAACGGAGCCATCACTCTCATACAGTAGAGCACTAGCCTTTAGAAAACAAGCTCAAGGATAGCACACAAGCCATGAATCCAAGCTCCAGGACTTGCACAAAAGAAAAAAAATCAACCACAAAACAGAACAAGAGTTTGAAGTTGTATTTCTATACTCTAGAGCTCCTATTTTGAGAAACATTGTTCATTCCTTACCGCTGATGGAGATGGAGTCACCATGTCCCTTCCTTAGTATTTAGAACTCAGGATTTTGCACTTGCTATGCTTAATAGGTTAACCATCTACTGCTTGATCTCCTCCTCCCTGCTGTATGATGATAATGATGAGAAAGGACTTGTGTGTTGGTTCCCTTGGAAAGTCAATCCTCTAAGAACTCAGTCCTCTGAATAGTTAGGACTACAGGCAAGACTAGTTGTTCCTTCATTACACCCTTCAACTAACTCCCAGTCAAACATCAGATCTCATGGCCAAAATGCAGGACACAAATACATGTGTCAGAATACATGTGATCTTCAACTAGATTTAACAGACATCTACTGAATATTTCACCCAGCAGCATCAGAATACATGTTTTCTCAGCAGCACACAGAGCATTATCCAAAATAGACCACATTTTAGGTCACAAAGCAAACTTGTCCAAATTCAGAAACATTGAAGTTATACCTCATTCTCTCACACCACAAGGGAATAAAATTAGAACTCAACGTCAAAAGCCACCAAAGAAAGTCCTGTAACACATGGAGGCTGAACAACACACTGTTGAATCACCAGTGGGTCATGGAAGAGATTAGAAAGGAAATTCAAATGCTCATGATATACAACAAAAATGAAAACACAAATTACCAGCTCCTCTGGGACACAGCAAAGACAGTACTAAGAGGCAAGCTTATAGCTCCAAGTTCTTACATCAACAAATTGGAGAGATCTGAAACCAACAATTTAATGAGATATTTGAAACTCCTTGAAAAAGAGCAGCAAGCAAAACCCCAATCCAGTAGATGGAAAGAAATAATTAAAATTAAATCAGAATTAAATGAATTAGAATAAAAAAAAAAACATAGAGGGCTGGGAAGGTAGCTCAGTGGTAGAGCACTTGCCTTGCATGCCTGAGGCCCTGGGTTCAATTCCTCAGCACCACATAAGCAAAAAGAAAAAAGCCGGAAGTGGCACTGTGGCTCAAGAGGTAGAGTGCTAGCCTTGAGCTGAAGAGCTGAGGGACAGTGCGCAGGCCCAGAGTTCAGGTCCCATGACTGGACCCCCTCCCAAAAAAAAAAACCATAGAACAAAACAAAAAGTTGGTTCTTCGAAAAAATTAACAAAATTGACAGACCCTTAGCAAATCTTATCAGAAAAAGAGAACATGCCCAAATAAACAAACTCAGAGATGAGAATGGAAACATCACCACAGAAACAACCAAGATTCAGAACACTATAAGGGAATACTTCTCAAAACTTTATGCTAATAAGTTTGAGAACCTGGCAGAAATGGACCTTTTCCTAGCAAATATCAACATGCCGAAACTAAACCAAGATGAGTTAAACCAACTTAACAAGCCCATATCAAGCATTGAAATAGAAACAGCAATGAGACCTCCCATCTAACAAAAGCCCAGGACCAGATGGATTTAGTGAAATTCTACAAGGCCTCCAAAGCAGAGCTCACACCAATACTCCTCCAACTCTTCAATGAAATTGAAATAGAATGTTCACTACCAAACTCATTTTATGAAGCCATTGTAACCCTCATCCCAAAAGCAGGCAGGGACTCATCAAAGAAAGAGAACTATAGACCCATTTCTTTGATGAACATTGATGCAAAATTTCTCAACAAAATTTTAGCCAATCGACTTCAACAATTAATCCAAAAAATCATACACCACGATCAAACAGGATTCATTTCAGGGATGCAACGCTGGCTCAATATACCCAAATCAATTAATATAATTCATCACATCAACAAGAGCAAGGTTAAGAACCACATGGTTATCTCAATAGATGCAGAAAAAGCATTTGACAAGATCCAACACCCCTTTATGATGAAGGCTCTGGAAAAATCTAGGAATCCAGGGAACATTCCTCAATACAATAAAGGCTGTATATATATGATAAAGCTACAGCCAGCATTATACTTAATGGTGAAAAAGTAAAGCCATTTCCTCTAAACTCAGGTATGAGACAAGGATGTCCACTCTCTCCACTTCTCTCCAATTTAGTATTAGAATGCCTAGCTACAGCAATAAGACAAGATGCTAACATAAAAGTTAGGATCCAAATAGGGAAAGATGAAGTAAAATTCTGCCTCTTTGCAGATGGCATGATCTTGTATTTAAAGAATCCCACAAACTCCACTCCTAAATTACTCAAGCTGATTCAAAACTTTGGCAAAGTAGCAGGGCTTTTCTTTTTTTTTTCCCGGTCCAGTCATGGGGCCTGAACTCTGGGCCTGGGCGCTGTCCCTCAGCTCTTCAGCCCAAGGCTAGAGCTCTACCACTTGAGCCACAGCGCCACTTCCAGATTTTTTCTTTTTGCTTATGTGGTACTGAGGAATCAAACCCAGGGCCTCATGCATGCAAGGCAAGCGCTCTACCACTGAGCCATCTTCCCAGCCTAGCAGGGCTTTTCTGTATGCCAACAATGAAAAAAGAGTGGCTGAAATCAGGAAAGCAACTCCATGTGTAATAGCCCCACAAAAAAATAAAATACCTAGGAATTAACTTAACCAAAGAAATTGGTTAATCACTTGTAGAAAACTAAAGCTAGGTCCTTATATATCACCCTGTACCAGAATCAACTCCAAATGGATAATAGACCTTGAAGTCAAAGCAGACACCCTGAAAACCCTAGGTCTGCTTGGCACCGGCAGAAACACAACACCCAGAAACACAAAGCTACCAGCACAGCTATGTTTATTGCAGTATTATTTACCATAGCTAAGATATGGAACCAACCCAGATGCCCCTCAGTAGATGGATCAAGAAAATGTGGTATATATACACAATGGAATTCTATGCCTCCTTCAGAAAGAATGACATTTCCCCATTTGTTAGGAAATGGAAAGGCTTGGAAAAAATTATATTAAGTGAAGTAAGCCAGGCCCAAAGAAACATAGGTCCCATGGTTTCCCTTATTTGCAATATCTAGTATAGGTATGAGTCAAGCGGAAAAAGTCAGATAATGTGATGTTAGGAAAACGAAACCTCAAATATGTATTTTAATGTTTTTGTTTCTTTCATGCATGTGTTTCTAACGCATTTATAAGATTATTTCTTTGTTGCTTTGTATGTCCCTCCCCCACAGTGTAACCCCCGCTTTCACTATATTTGATGTCAGTATAACATGTGGAGGAGATGGGGACAAACAAGTCGTTTAAGGATTCAGGTGGACCTGTTGCAACAATGAGAAGTACAAAATGTCATGTCAAAACCAGCTTTACAATGTCGGTGGGGGGGGGGGGAGGGGGGGTATGATTGGGTGGGAGGGAGGGGGGAGGCTGGGAAGGGAGGTGAAGGGTAAACAAAGGAGGAGGCTGCAATGCTTGGTAAGAAATGTATGCATTATCCTGCCCATATAATTGTAACCCCTCTGTACAGTATGTTCTCAAATAAAATAAAATAAAATTAAAAAAAATAAAAAAAAATAAAAAAATAAAATACCTAGGAATTAACTTAACCAAAGAAATTGGTTAATCACTTGTAGAAAACTAAAGCTAGGTCCTTATATATCACCCTGTACCAGAATCAACTCCAAATGGATAATAGACCTTGAAGTCAAAGCAGACACCCTGAAAACCCTAGGTCTGCTTGGCACCGGCAGAAACACAACACCCAGAAACACAACAAATCAAAGAAAGTTTGGGTAAATGGGATTGCATGAAATTACAGAGCTTCTGCATGACCAAGGACATAGCAAGCAAGAATAATAGAAAGCTCACGGATTGGGAGAAGATCTTCACTAGCCATACAATGGACAAGGGTCTCATTTCTAAAATATACCTGGAACTCAAAAAATTAAATCTCCCAACAACAAATCCTCAAAGAAACAACTGCCCAATAAATAAGTGGGCTAGGGGCTGAGAAGGTGGCTCAGTGGTAGAGTGCTTGCCTTGCATGCATGAGGCCCTGGGTTAGATTCCTCAGCACCACATAAGCAGGGGAAAAAAGCCAGAAGTGGTGCTATGGCTCAAGTGGTAGCGTGCTAGCCTTGAGCTGAAGAGCTGAGGGACAGCGCCCAGGCCCAGAGTTCAGGGCTAAAGACTTAAAGAGAAACTCCTCTGAAGAGGAAAGAAGGATGACCATTAGACACATGAAGAAATGCTCTACCTCCCTAGGCATAAAAGAAATGCAAATCAAAGCAACACTGAGGTACCGCCTCACCCCAGTTAGAATGGCTATAATCAAGAACTCTAATAACAACAGATGCTGGAGGGGATGTGGACAGAAGGGAACCTTACTGCATTGTTGGTGGGAGTGTAAACTTGTTCAACCACTTTGGAAAGCAGTATGGAGGTTCCTCAAAAGACTCCACATAGAGCTCCCCTACGACCCAGCAATCCCACATTTAGGCATTTACTCAAATGATCACAAACAAGACCACACTAAAGCTACCAGCACAGCTATGTTTATTGCAGTATTATTTACCATAGCTAAGATATGGAACCAACCCAGATGCTCCTCAGTAGATGGATCAAGAAAATGTGGTATATATACACAATGGAATTCTATGCCTCCTTCAGAAAGAATGACATTGCCCCATTTGTTAGGAAATGGAAAGACTTGGAAAAAATTATATTAAGTGAAGTAAGCCAGGCCCAAAGAAACATAGATCCCATGGTTTCCCTTATTTGCAATAGTTAGTATATGTATGAGTCAAGCAGAAAAGGTCAGATAAGGTGATGTTAGGAAAATGAACCCTAAGATATGTATTTAAATGTATTTTTTCGTTCATGCATTTGTTTCTAACGCATTTATAAGATTATTTCTTTGTTGCTTTGTATGTCCCTCCCCCACAGTATAACCCCTGCTTTCACTGTATTTGATGTTGGTATAATTTGTGGAGGGGAAAGGGAAAAACAAGTCATTTAAATAAGGATACAGGTGGACCCATTGCAACAATGAGAAGTACAAGTTGTCATGTTGAAAACAAACTTTACAACTTTGGTGGGGGGTGGTTGGAGGTTTGGGTGCGGGGGCGGGGGGGGGGGGTTGGAAGGGATGGGAAGGGGAAACAAAGGAGGAGGCTACAATGCTTGATAAGAAATGTACTCATTATCTTGCCCGAGTAATTGTAAACCCTCTGTACAGTTTTTTCACAATAAACAAATAAAAATTAAAAAAAATCTTAGGAAAACATTTTTAAAAATGGAAGAAAATGTGGTATATATACACAATGTAATTTATGCCTCCACCAGAAAGAATGACATTGCCCTATTTGTTAGGAAATGGAAAGACTTGGAAAAAATTATATTAAGTGAAGTAAGCCAGGCCCAAAGAAACATAGGTCTCATGGTTTCTCTTATTTGCAATAGCTAGTATATGTCTGAGACAAGCAGAAATAGACAAGTTGATGTTAAGGGAAATGAACCCCATGATAAGGAATCAAATGGTTTTTCTTTCTTGCTATTGTTTCTAACATATTTATAAGATGATTTCTTTGTTACTTTGTATGTCCCTCCGCCACAGTATAACCCCTGTTTTCACTGTATTTGATGTTGGTATAATTTGTGGAGGGGAAGGGAAAAAACACATTGTTTAAATAGGATACAGGTGGACCCATTGCAACAATGAGATGTACAAGATGTTATGTCAAAAAAGGAACTTTATAACTTTGGGGGGGGGGGCAGGGAAGGATTGGAAGACAGGCATGGTAAAGGGAAACAAAGGAGGAGGCAACAATGCTTGATAAGAAATGTACTCATTACCTTGCTCATGTAATTGTAACCCCTCTGATTGGTATTTTCACAATAAAAAAAACTTAATTTAAAAAAACAGGCAAAATGCTTGATAAGAAATGTACTCATTACCTTGCTCATTTAACTGTAACCTCTCTATACAGTATTTTTACAATTAAAAAACATTTTTAAAAAGAATATACGTGATCTTGTCACAGCCATACCAACTTATTAAGTTGATGAGCACCACAGGAAGAAATGGTATCCAATGTAGGAATAAAGACAAAAAGAAAAAGAGGTGTGTGAAGTGTGTGAACGTTGTTGGAGGTGGCATCAGAGGGAAGCTTGTCTGCAGGCGTGTTGAGCATGTCTGCAAGGTGAGCAGCATAGTGATGGTTTTCTGCCTCTCCACTTGAGCTGCAGGAAGAAAGGAAACTCAGGGACTGAATTGCACAGAACAACACTTGACAAGTCACCATCCCTTCCTTCTGAAACTCTATCCCTTTACACAACTGCACAACACTCCATCTCCCCCCCCCCCCAACCCCATACCCTCCTTTCTCTTAACCTCCCCACCCCACTCCCAGACAGATAACCAGTCAGAGGTGATGAGCTAAAAGGATTTCCTTGAAGCCTCCACAAAACACAGAGCACAGCTCAGGGCCCACCTGCTTGTTTGCAGGCAGTCCATGCTGTTCTCCACACACAGGAGGAAGCACGACCTTTGGGGATGTCCTAACAAGGCAGGCAGCAGCAGCACACTCGTTCAAAGCCATTTAAAACATTCCTCTTGAGTCTCTTCCAGATTGTGCCTCTTCCATTTGCTGCAGGACCGGGGGCAGGAAGGGCGCTGCCCTCCAGCTCTGCCTCCGTGGCCCTGGTGGACATTTCTGCTGGTGGTGATCCTGAGGGAAGCTTGTTGCTCTGGCCTGTTTCCCCTGGGCCCTTGCAGTTTGCATCAGATGCTTCTGGACCTGGCAGCCGAGCTGAGGTCCCTCTCCCCCTGTGTGACCCCTGTCCACATATTACATAGGATGGGGGGAGAGAATCAGCCCTGCTGCCCACCTGCCTCTCCTGCTCAGGGGCTGGGCAGGTCAGTTCCCTGGGGTGGCCTATGGGGAGGGGAGGTGTTATTGCTACTGCTGCTGTTGCTGCTGCTGCTGCTGCTGGAGCAGGTGGAGGCTTGCTGCCCTCAGTCTCTCCCTCTGTGCTGGTTATGTAGGGGCTGCAGAGGAGGCAGGGGAGGCACACAGATACAGTGCCTTTCCTGCCACCCTCCTCCTGCTGCTGCTCAGCAGGGTGGCATACAGGAGCACTGGCTCTCTTGACTTGTACATTTAGGCAGGAGGGGTGTGTAGGCCAGGGGCAAGGCGGACGCCCAGGAAGCAGGTGCTTCAGCAGGCAGCTCAGGTCAAGCCCCTGGTCTTGCTGCTCCTGTAGAATCCAGTAGGTTCTCATTGCAGCATTAAACATCCTGCCAGACAGGGCTGCCCACACCTCTCCTGGGTTAAATCCCATATAAGTGCCCAGGAGGTGCAGGGTGGCAGGGTCCGGCTGGTTCACAGCAGTCTGGCTGGGGCTGGGTGAGGCTACGCTAGTTGTCTTGAGCCAGGGATGGCGCATCGCTTTCCTCACTGAGGGCCTCTTCTTGGGGTCCTCCGTCATTAGGTAGGCTAACGTTCCTCAGAGTTAAGGGGAAAAGCATTCTCGTATTTAAAACTTGCCATCTAAAACCGTTTTTTGGGTTTTTTTTTAATGTTTTTTATTCTGAAAATACAGTACAGAGGGGTTACAGTCACATGAGCAAGGTAATGAGTACATTTCTTATCAAGCATTGTTGCCTCCTCCTTTGGTTTCCCCTCCAATCTCCACAACTACACTCCCCCACCACCACCCCCACTCCCCTAAATTGTAAAGTTCGTATATCGACATAGTGTGTTGTACATCTTATTGTTGCAATGGGTCCACCTGTATCCTTATTTAAACAATTTGTTTTTTCCCTTCGTCTCCCAAAAGTATACCAACATCAAATACAGTGAAAATGGGTTATACCGTGGGCGAGGGACATACAAAAAACAAAAACAAAAAAAATCACGTGGTACCTTATAAAGACGTTAGAAACAATAGGAAGAATGAAAAAACCACTTGTGTCCTTATGTTGGGGTTCATTTCACTTGACATCATCTTATCGGACCTTTTCTGCTTGTCTCAGACATATACTAGTTATTGCAAATAAGGGAAACCATGGGACCTATGTTTCTTTGCTCCTGGCTTAGTTAATATAATTCTAAAACCTGTTTTTTGAGTACAACCCATGACCTGCCTTTATAGGGCATGTCGCCCATGACCATAAAGTACAACAGCACCCCAGGCTCCAAATGTCCACCTTGGGGCCCTGGTAACTATGCTGCTTGATCACCTCAGGGGCCCAGTAGGTCAGAGTCCCACACTCCTCTTCCAGCTGCTGCCCAGGCAGGAACAGCGAGCTCATGCCGAAGTCACATAACTTGGCTGTGCCCCTGCGGTCCAGCAGGATGTTCTCTGCCTTGATGTCGAATGTGCGCAATGACATTGCTGTGGCAGTATTTGACCGCCCTCAAGATCTGCCTGAACACAGGCTGGCCTCCTCCTCCCCCAGCCTGTCCACCTGTTGCAGGTGGTCCACAAGGTCTCCTCCATCTAGTACTCCATCACCAAGTACATCCGCTGCTCTGCTTCGACTGCCTCGTACAGTCGGATGGTGTTGGAGTGCGCCATAGAATTCAAAATGCCCAATTCTGTGGCAAAGGAGGGGCAATCCCTCTTGTCGAGGACTTTGACAGCCACCAGGGTGTCCGTGGGCAGGTGCTTGGCCAACTCGATGGGGGCATAGCCCCCCTCACCGATGGTCCTCAGCACCCAGTAGTGAGCACTGAGGAGGAGCTCCTGTCTGAGGAACTGGCCTCAAGGCCCTGCCAGGACCTCACCTCTCTACTCTGGCTAGTCATCCTACACAGCACCCTAGCGATGCTGACCAGGGAGAAAATCAATGAACAAAGAGGGGCTGGGAAGGTGGCTCAGTGGTAGAGCACTTGCCTTGCATGCATGAGGCCCTGGGTTCGATTCCTCAGCACCACATAAGCAAAAAGAAAAAATCTGGAAGTGGCGCTGTGGCTCAAGTGGTAGAGTGCTAGCCTTGAGCTGAAGAGCGTAGGGACAGTGCCCAGGCCCAGAGTTCAGGCCCCACGACCTGACCCAAAAAAAAAAAAAAAAAAAAAAAAAAAACGAACAAACCAAAGACAATGAAATATAACCAAGCAGAACAAAATACAATGAACCAAAATAGAAAAAATAGAATGACTTATTGCAGCATTATTTACCATAGCTAAGATATGGAACCAAGCCAGATGCCCCTCAGTAGATGAATGGATCAAGAAAATGGTATACATACACAATGGAATTCTATGCCTCTATCAAGTGCAGTAAGCCAGGCCCAAAGATAGAGGTCCCAGGGTTTCTCTTATTTGCAATAACTAGTATATGTCTGAGACAAGTAGAAAAGTTCAGGTAAGTTGATGTTAGGCAATTGATGTTGTTATTGTTTCTAAGTTGATGTTGCTATTGTTTCTAACATATTTATAAGATGATTTCTTTGTTGCTTTGTATGTCCCTCTACCACGGTATAACCCGTTTTTCACTATATTTGATGTTGGTATACTTTGTGGAGGGGAAGGGAAAAAACAAATCGTTTAAAGAGGGATACAGGTGGACCCACTGCAACCATGAGATGTACAAGTCGTTATGTCGAAAATGAACTTTACAACTTTGATGGAGGGGAGGATTGAGTAGGGGGGTGGGGGAGGATGGAAAGGGGAAACAAAGGAGGAGTCTACAATGCTTGATAAGAAATGTACTCATTATCTTGCCCATGTAATTGTAACCCCTCTGTACAGTATTTTCACAATAAAAAATAAATTAAAAAAAAGAAAAAATAGAATGAAATGTTACAAAATATAATAAAACATAATGAAATGTAAATGATCTATAATAATAGCTATAATAAACAAACAATAAAATGTAAATAAATGAATACTAAAATGTAACCTCTGTCTAACAAATATATATAAGAAAACAAAAACCAATATGTAAATATAGAAGGAATAATTGAATAATAATAATAATCAACAAAACGCCTAAATGCTAATTTAAAATAAGGAAAATAAAATAACAGCAAAAATGTTAAGTCAAAGAAAAAAATAGGGAGGTTTGGGGGAGGGGAGTCTAGTTGTGGAGATGGGAGAGAAGGAATGGTAGGGGAAAAACAAAGGGGGAGGCTTGATGAGAAATGTACCCATTACCTTACTCATGTAACTATAACCCCTCCTCTGTACAGTATTTTCACAATAAAAAACTTACTTAAAAAAATAAAATAACATGAAGCCAATATGATAAAAAAAAAAGAAAAACTAAAATGAAAAACTGCAAAAAGCAAACTAAAATAATAACAGTAAAGGTAAAAAGTGAAAATTAAAGGAAATGATATATAAAGAAAATAATTACAACTAAAACAGCAAATAGGAAAATAAAAAAGACAAAACAACAAACCCAAAATCCAAACATAAAAGCCAAATCACAATCCAAATGCTCAAACCTGAAAATCAAAGCCAAATCAACACACAAAATCCAGAAACCCAACAAACCACCACACAACCAACCAACTGAACTCCAACCTCCCAACTACCTACAAGAGTCCATCAATCACCACCCTCTATATATAGTTAAGTAACAGTTACCTCACAATGTCCTCTATGATGTCAGAGTTGCCAAGGGCCCCGTCCACCTGGGGGTCTCCCCCTGTGATCATCCCAGTTCCTGGCCTTCAGGATGCTTCTTAGATGTGTGTGCCTGCACTGGCTTTGCCCTCAGGACCTGGGCACTGTCTCTTGGCTTTTACACTCAAAGCTGGTGCCCTTCTAGTTGGGCCACAGCCCACATTCTATCTTCTTGGTGGTTCCTGGGAGATTATGGACTCAGGGATTTCCAGTCCAGGTTGCCTTTGAATTGGCATCCTTGCATGCCAGCCTCCTGCTTAGCTAAAATGACAGGCATTATTAACCTTAGGCTTGCAAGACACTTTGAGTTAATCATAATATAAGTACAGCACAAGTTTTCTTAGATGGTTATTTAGATTGATAAAATTTCTCTCAATTGCAATCTAGTCAGAGTATGGTTGCTCATGTCTATAACCCTGGCTCCTTGTAGAGTTAGAATTGGGAAGCCAGCCTGGGCAAAATAGTCCATAAGAGTTCATGGCAAGGGAAGAAGCCATCAGCGCATGCATGCCTCATCCCAGCTAAGGTGGCAAATGGACAATGGGATGGGATTCCGGCTCTACCTACAACAAAAGCAAGTCCCTTTCTCAAAACTCACCAGCACAGATTTAAATGTCTAGAAGCTGGATTCAGTGTCAGAAGGTCAGTCTAAATTCAGCTACTTCACCAAAACACAAACCTGTCCTATTCTTCATCACCCTTTATGTTTCTGCTTCAATATTACCATTACCTTTATTTAGAATGACCACAGGAAGGCTACTCTGAACACATTATTTTTTCATTCAATTCAGATGAGGGTCAAACACCAGTTTGATATGACATTTAGAACATACAGGTTCATTATGAACATTTATCTACCTAGCTGACCCAAAGATGACCTTCAGGATTTCATACAAGCTTATTATTAATTTCTTCATCAAAAACAAGGGAGGCCAGAGAAATGTAGCTGAATATATTCAGCCTTGAACAAACTAATTACCAAATCCAAATTTTGTCAACAGTAACCTGTCTGGCATATGAGTCCTTCAGAAATGAATGGTGACAAAACTTTCAGACATGAAGCTTGAGGAATTTAATTTACCTACAGATCTTCCCTGAAAAAGTGGCTTTTTCATGGTCAAGTTCAACTTCCTTAGAATTATTCCTTAGAGAGATGAAGAGAAACTCTTAAAAGATATGGTTATGGATGTTTGTACAAACTAGACCTCTTCTTTTTACATGCCAAAAGCAACTCATGCATTCCAAGTCCCTAAACAGTAGTGTATTAAGATACTCATTACCTGTAAGTGGCAGCCTGAGACTTCAGACATAAGGATGAAAGTAGCATCTTCACCATGTGAAACAGACCTTGAACAAGCCCCTGCAAGACCTCACCTAAAATGCTTTTTCATCCTGATTTCTATATTCCCTATGAAAGAGGCAGAAGGGAGAGCTGACACTAAAAGATGAAAACACTGAGTCCAAAAACACAGGACAACAGCCCTCTGTGGTTCTTCCCTGTCTCTCCAAGTCACACAAAACCAAGGCATCTCAGAATGTCAGGTAACTGAAAGGAACCCCTCCTGCTAGTCACATCAAGCCCAGCTGAGGTTACCTGACAACCACTTTCATGTGGAGATCATCTACACTGTGATTAGGATGCAGTGTCTGGACTGAGAGGAGAGAGAGCCCAGGCAGAGAAAGGGCTCTGGAGAGAGGATGTGGCTTAGTCTTTGTGGGTGCTGGTAGTCTCTAGCTCTCCTACGTGGAACAGGGTTCTTAGGTAGAGAGAATAGGCTGCAGGGAATGGCTTGGTCCTGTGTGGGTTCTGACTATAGCTCACAAGTCCTAAGTAGAGGCTTTCCTGAAAATAGACACTAGACTCTAGTTTGGGGGTGGTGATTTGGTCTTTGGTGGGACCTAAGGGACTATAATTTCCCTAGTTGAGGTAGGATCTTGACTTAGAATTGACCTTAGAGGATGGTGGTGAGTTTGAGAAATGAGGCTTGGTCCTGTGACCTTCCCAGAGACTGAGGAAAGGAAGAATGCTTGTTCCTGTGGCTTCCTATCAGGAGCTAGACTACTGCTCAGGATGTCTTTGTCCCTGAGATTCATTCACCTGTGGAAACCCCATCATGATTGTCAAAGCATCAGGAGCGAGGTCTTTGCTGTACTTTACACCACCAGAGTGGGTACTCTGGGATGAAATTAGAGCACTTTTGGAGACCCAGGCAACTCCCTGGCCATGCAAGGACACTAAAGAGTTGCTGTCGCTGGTACAGAAAGCATGGCTCAGGCCTTGGCCTTGGACCTACTGCTTCTATTCTGTGAACCATCAGTAGCTGTTGGTGAAAACAACAACAACAAAAAAAACAACACTACTTAAGGGGTTTTGTTATAGTTTCTGCAAGGTGACCTTTTTCACTTACAACACAGGCCTGGCTTAAAGAAAGTCTTTGGTTAACATAGTATGATACATTTTGTACAGCTGCCTCCAGATTCGAATCTGCCTTTACCCCATTCACAGCTTTTAAAATCGGCTTCTTTGTTTTGTTTTGTTTTTGTCAGTCATGGGACTTGAACTCTGTGCCTGAGTGCTGTCCCTCAGCTCTTCAGCTCAAGGAGAGCTCTATCACTTGAGCCACAGCACCACTTCTGGTTTTCTGGTGGTTTATTGGAGATAAGTGCCTCACGGACCTTCCTGCCCGGGCTGGCTTCGAACCATGATCCTCGGATCTCAGCTTCCTGAGTAGCTTGGATTACAGGCGTGAGCCACTGGAGCCCGGCTTAAAATCGGCTTTGTAACCAGGGCTACACAGTAGGAAGGGACAAGGGAGCACACAGGGTCTCATAGCAGTGGCGCTCCTAGCCATGACACCGCAATCCCGAAGACAGGTGTCCCCAGGTGCGCCCAGGCGGACTTTCCAGCTTTAAGCTGGTCCCCAATCGCTAGTTCACCCCCCGCGTGACCTGTGATCTCCGTGTCCCCTGGCAGAGCAGAAGTTCGCGGCGAATCTGGTAGCCCTCCCCACGCCAAAACCAGAGGGCAGCGCGGACACGGACCCTGGCACCGCACCGCAGCCCGCGCGGCTCCCTGGACCATGGCCTTGACACCCGAGGGCATCTTAGAAAGTTCTCGGTGCTCTGCGGGAGCCCTGGTCTGGCAGATCCGGGCGGCCCGCGGCCCCGGGCCCCCCGCGGGGCGGGGCGGGCGGACTCGGGTTACGGGAGCAGCGAGCCGCCCGCACTGACCGCCGCGACGCCCGCACTGACCGCCCGCCCGCCCGCCCGCCCGGACCGCG
The DNA here is from genome assembly GCF_019054845.1 of Dipodomys spectabilis. Lineage (NCBI taxonomy): Eukaryota > Metazoa > Chordata > Mammalia > Rodentia > Heteromyidae > Dipodomys > Dipodomys spectabilis. The sequence continues at coordinate 15,357,801 of NW_024870766.1, forward strand.
GCACGGGACGCAGCGGAGCTCAGCGCAGCGGCAGCGGCGGCTCCGCCCAGGGCAGCCCCGGGCACGCCGGCCGGTGAGTGCGGGGTTGACCGGGGTCCCGAGCGCGGACGGGAGGCGGGTGCCTCCCCCCCCCCCATCGAGCCTCGGCTGGGATGCGAGGCCCCTCTGCCCAACACCCCACGTCTTGAAGCCCGGGTTTCCACTTCCAGGAACGAGGTGGCTGAGAGCCTTTCCGTCCTACAATGGGCTCTGGTCTCCTGCCACAAATCCTCTGTGCTGCTTATGCCGTGCACGCCTCGCAGATCTGCCTGAGTAGTAAAGGCATGCTGGCTATGGAGGCGACGGGGGACATGGATGAGGACCAGTTTGTTTGGACTGCCTGCCTCCCTGCCTGCGAGAATCTATTCCCTGCCCTTGGTGGATGAGGTGCTATCAGCTTGGTTTCACAGCGAAGGAAGGAAGGGAGGGAGGGAGGAGGGAAAGAAGGAAGGAAGGAAGGAAGGAAGGAAGGAAGGAAGGAAGGAAGGAAGGAAGGAAGGAAGGAAGGAAGGAAGGAAGGAAGGGAAGGGGGCAGGCAGGAAGGGAGGAAGGGAGGAAGGGAGGGAGGGAGGGAGGCAGGGAGGCAGGCAGGGAGGCAGGAAGGCAGGGAGGCAGGAAGGCAGGCAGGGAGGCAGGAAGGCAGGGAGGCAGGAAGGCAGGCAGGCTAGAGTGAGAGAGAAAGTCCACTAAGGAGAGCTCTCAACAACAAATAGACATTTACAACTTTGTAAGATTCAACCTTTTCTGAAAACTGGAAACAATGTAATTATTTAAACAATTTTATTAAAGTGGACAAAGGAGTTGCCATTCAACAGAGCAGATGATGAGTACAGTTCCTCTTGATCAATGTCACCCTCGAACATTCTCACCCAGTGCTCCCAGCCCACCCTTTTCCTCATTTAAACTTTAGGTATTGATTTTTTGCCATATAACAAAGCAATTTATGTCTAGCATGCAGGAAGAATGTACTTTAGATGTGAGTGTATGATGTTGGAAGTTGAATTACAATAGCAAAGTGTAAGCCTTTTTGAACTTGAAATCTGAATGTGGAGGCAATGCTGGCAAACCCAAAGCCTGACAAATGCAAGTCCTCTACCACAGAGCTGTAGTCCAAGCTGAGACATATTTTTGCCTGTCCCTCCTTCAGATTGCTAGGTCATGTATACTATTGTTTGAATCTGGAAGACCAAAGGCCGGGGACTCCAGTGGAGAAAGCGAAATTCAAACTCATTTGAATTAGAAAGAAACTTAGGGTCCAGAATCCTGGGCAAGTTTGCTCAGGCTTGATACTTACGTGCACTGTTGGAAAGCTTTCTAGTCAGTTACATAGCAATTCTATTACAAAGCATATTCTTTCTCTCTCTTTGTAGCTCTCTCTAACTACTCTGAAACTATACCAAGTTACCTGTTCCTCATTAATTTATGAGCGATACCAAACGAATTCACTCAATTTACCAACTATCTGAGTGCTTTCCATGTTTGGGCACTTTGCTAAGAAGTGTAGAAGATGACTGGGGAATTTTTCTAAGAAGTGTACAAGATGACTGGGGAATTTTCTAATTAAAACAACATGGACTGACTTGTATAGTTAGAGGTTCGCACCACCTGTTTGTTTGAAAATTAAAATCAGTTGTTTTCATCTCATCGTCAATATCTTGCATGTCCCCTGGAACTTAAAACCATTGCATAATTTTTCTCCCTCACAGGTAAGTCTTCACTTTAGTGTTCCAAAATAAACAATTTGCTAGGGAACATTATAACTAAGAAAATATATGCTTGTCCTGTTGTTTGCATTGCCATTAATAGTTACAAACAATAAAAATTAAATATTGAATAGTGATTTTCTTTTCCATGGTTTCAAATTAGTGAAAGAAGATAAAATCAGCATAGATGAATTTTACTCTCTGATGTTCCCAACTGTATTTATCTAGGTTTATTCTTTTACATCAGGGACCCAATTTTGTGATCTCTTTTAATTCTCTTTTGAAGCATAAGTCCACAGACCAATTTCTTTCGATCTTGAATTGTAGCTACGAACATCATTATCTTCTTCCTCCCTTCACCTTTGAAACTCAATGCAGACAAGTCAGGTTTTCTTTTTTTCTAATTCTGTCAGTGCTTGGGACTTTATCCACGTGTGGGGACAGGGGAAGGAACAACTTACACCTATAGAAAATGTTGCATAAATTTCACACCAAGTCATGTGATCATATTGTGATAATCTGCTTTACAATGGGACAGTAAAAGAATTGGAGAGCAGGGAGATGGGGGCCAATGGAAATGAGGCACTGATGTGGATAAACCCACAACTGAATACAATTTCATTTCATTTCAAATGGAATAAGTTGGCCAATAAGTTCTTGGAATAAGTTCATCCAATAGAAGGATTAATTGTATTATTTGTGAGAGACTAAAGGCAAGTCATTGTGAGTTTGATGATGATAATGTTGATGATGGCAGTACTAGGGCTTGAACTCAAGGCCACACACCAGCTAGATAGACACTACAGATCTGAGCCACATTTCTAGCCCTGGTTTTCACTTGTTATTTTTAAGATGATATCTCACTTCCTGTGTGTGTAGCTGGAACTTGATCCTCCTATATTAGGCTTCCCATAATTGCTGGGATGACAGGAATATGTCACCACTTCCAGCTTTCCTCCATTGAGATGGAGTCTCATGGACTTTTTTCCCCCAGGCTTGCCTAGAACTATGATCCTCCTAGTCTTAGCCTCCCGCATAAGGATGACAGGAGTGTGCCACAGCTCCCAGCTATGGGTTTGCCCAGAAGGGATCTCAGGAACTTTTCTACCAGCTTCAAACCATGATCCTCCCAAGTAGCTAGGAGTATAAGGCACTCACCAGCTCTCAGCTTCCTATTGCCTTATTTAGAAAGATTAACTTTTATTTTTTATCTTATCTCATTTTTCTACTTCTATGGTTCCTCTCATGGAAAGTGCTTCTGAGGTGTTCCCAGAACTGATGTTGCATTTAGGAGAACAGTTTCTCACTCAATTTTGTTGCCATGGGTTGCTAAGTATGGGAGTAGAGAGAAGGAGGCAACAATGCTTGATAGGAAATGTTCTCATTACCTTGCTCATGTAACTGTAACACCTCTGTACAGTATTTTTACAATAAAAATGTATTAAAAATAGAATGCACTCTGCCTCCCACACATCCTAGCAGTTTACCCTTAGGAAAAGTTACTTTCTTTTTCTATTTTGTGAGTACCATATTCCATGGGAACCAATGGGATAGCAGGATGTATCTTATAAGGGCAAGGGTTGGCATTAGGAATGAATAAACAGCATGAAGAAACATTTGGGGCTGGGTACCAGTGTCTCACGCTCATAATCATAGCTACCCAGAAGTCTGAGATCTAAGGCCTGGGGTTCTAAGCCAGCCCAGGTAATTAAACTAAGAAAGTCTTATCCCCAGTTAGACAGCAAAAACCAGAACAGAAGGTATGATGACTCAAGTTTTAGAGTCCCAGCCTTGAGTGAAAAAGCTTAAGGATAGTGCCCAGGACCAAGGTTCAAGCCCTAGTATGAGAAAGAAAAAAAAAAAAAAAGATGAAAGAAAATGAATATTTGGCAAACCTGTGGTGCTGGGTTAACTGTGCTGTCTCCTCTCACCCAGGGGATGGTGCTGTGCTCTTCCTTCTCCAGCTCTCAGTCCTGCTGCTCAAGATTGCACTGAACTGCCCTGGAGCTCTTATCTGGGGGTCTTGTCCCCTGCTCCTTGTTCTACTCAGTGGATCTGGGTAAGTCAAGTCCCTCCAGAAACTAGAAAAATGGAAAACTTAACCAAAGATCATGATGGATTTTACTGGGATGAGAGAAATCATTCACATTTCCAGATGTCTGACCCAAACAGCATTATTTGGAAGGAAGTTATAAGTAGGGAGACCAGAACCAGTGCTCCTTTCAACTTGGATCAGGGCCAGCCTAAATGATCCTTTGAGAGCAAACAGCTTTAACTTCTCCTGTCCTTGAGTGGCAACTTGGTAGTTGGTTGTCAAGTCTAGAATATCATTGATAAATGTTCATTTGACAGGGAAATCCATGGATTGTCATCCAAGTTCTACTACTAACTAGGTATGTGATCTTGAGCAAGTCATAAACCAGTTAAATTGTTTGGCCTTACTTTGTCTATGAATCCTTGTAGGGTGAAATATGAGTCCTAAGGTTCTCAACAGCTAGTGAGTAGGTCCATTGTACTTGCATTGCCTTTGAGTTTTCCTATTAAAAAAAAAAAATAGCAGTTTCCAGACAGGATGGCTGGTGCCTATAATCCCAGGTACTATGAAGGCAGAGATCAGAAGGATCATGACTCAAAGCCAGTCTGGCCAAAAAGCTAGTAGGACTCCCTCCCAGCTTGTAGCTGGGCATGGCAGCATTCTCTCTCACCTCAGCTACCTGGGAAGTTGTTAATAGGATGATCATGAGCCAGATCATCCCAGAAAAAAAAAAGTGTGATCCCGTCCCCAAAATGACTAAAGCAAAACTAACTTGGGGGCACGGTTTAAATGGAATCATGGCTCATGAGTCCCTGGGCACAGCTTGGTTACTGTTATTTTTTTTTTATTTAATTGGACTGGGTGTGCCTAGGCATCTCTACTTTTTAAAAGTCCCGCCCCCAGGAAATGTTAATATCCAACCTTGATAGAGAATCACTGGGTTAAAATGATCAATAAGAACTGATTCTGAGATTGTGTCATCTTGTCCACAAAATTCCCATTATCTACAAGCTGCTCCAGCTTTGCAGCACTCCTACACTGCACCAAGTGCTACTAGGCATCAGATGTCCTTGTCACAGGTGGTGCTCTCCAAGTCATTCAGTGCTCAGGGATGAGCTCTGCCTTCTTGCCACCTTCTATTCCCACAATGCTTTGCCAAGTTCTGAGCTCCCTGTACATTTTGATGGACTGAATTCATTGTAACACTGCCTCCCCCAGATCATCAGCTCCCCTGAAAGGTCCCCAGGGACGATTTCATCTCCTCTGTGGATATCCATGCCAGTGTTTCATTGCCTCTTGAAATTGTCTCCTTGAGGTGATCTTTGACTTGTTGAAGTGGCCAAGAATGGTGTCAGCAAGGGATAAGGACAATCACCTTGATCGTGTCTGAAATAGGAGCTTCCCTGTCCAAATCAAGATAAAAAGTGATCCTCACACCTTCTCAAGTAGTCAGGGACTATTGAGTTACCAAAACTGGGAGAGGAAAAAGAGCACATTTTGTTTACCTTACTCACTTCTTAGGACTTAATTCTGTTGCCATGACATTGCAAATTCTGTAGATGTTCACACTTGGAAAATTATTCTTTTGATTTAACAATATAACTTGTGAAAGCATAATCCATGGTCCTTATTTTGGTTGTCCTAGCCTGTTTACCCACACCCTTTATATCAACAATACCTAGACAACAATAATCAGTGCTATCAGATCATACAAGAGACAGATACTAGTTTATATAAAGGGAGAAAACATTAAAGAGGAACCAGAACCAGGGAAAGAGCCAGCTGAGAAGTAAGGAACTGAGTCTAATTCCTTTCTTCATCCTCTCTGGTGGTCTTGAGTCTGCTCTCAGTTTGTTCTAACAGCTTTCTATAATGCAGGCAACGCATCGCATCCTACCTGCTCTGTGCTGGTACAGGAGGGCTTGTGGCCAGTGTTTCCTGTGTGTTCCCTCCTGTTTTCCATGCACAGTGTGTGCAGCAGCAGTGGCTGCATGGGCCACAGCTGGACATATTTGCTCTAATCCAGTTTGACTGATCCCAGGCCCTGATTTGATTCAAAGTAACATCTGTTACTTGAGAATGTTTTTCTGGAGTGGAAAGCTCTTGGCAGTAATGATCCTTTACCTCTGATTGCATAAGAAATAAATTATTTCATAATTTATTCTTTCCTACTTCTTCTTACTTCCTTCCATGTAGAAATAAAGACACTTGGAAAAAGATGGAGTTGCCATCAGATCTTTAGCTCAAAGAAAAATTTAACTATTACTAAGCTCAAAAGCTTATTTATAGGGCTGGGAAGGTGGCTCAGTGGTAGAGGGCTTGCCTTGAATGCATGATGCCCTGGGCTCTATTCCTCAGCACCACATAAAGCAGAAAAAGCCAGAAATGGCACTGTGGCTCAGGTGGTAGAACATGAACCTTGAGCTGAAGAGCTTAGGGGCAGTACCCAGGCCCAGAGTTCAGGCCCCACACTAGTATATATACACTATATAGTGTGTATATATACACTATATATACTAGTATACTAGATATACTATATATATTGTTAATATAACAACATACATACTATATACATATATATATATATATATATATATATATATATATATATATATAGTCAGAAAAAGCTTCCTGTGAGGACATGGTAATGAGTGTAGAGCATAGACAATGAAGGAGAAAGTTCTGGACTCTCCAGTGGCCAGTGCAGAGTCCTGTGGCTGGTGTGCCTGGCAGCCAGGTCGCTTTGGCTGGGGTAGAGTAACCATGAGTTATGGTCAGCAAAGGAAGCAACAGTCATGAGCAGGGCCTCAGGGGCATGGAAGGCCTGCAGGGGCATTGCAGGGGGTTCTTGTAAAGTGAAGATGGGTTACTGTGGGTTAGTTAGAATAACAGCAGCCCTCTGTGCCCTGTATCTTTACTGTACCTACTTTCTCATTTTTCCCATGGGCATTTTTCCCCATCAAGTCAGCCTCTCCTCACTATTTTCTTGCAGTTCTCCCTGCCCAGGCTGGAATCCAGCAGACACCACCCTCCCTTCTCTACTTTCTGATCGCCCCAAAGATAAGATTGGCCTGTCCGAGTTGTGTTTTAATAAAGGTGCTCCTGATTGCTACAGATTAAAATTTGTCAGTACCAGAACCAACAATGGGAAGAGAGATCTCAATATATTTGCACAAAATCTACTTCTACTTTACATAGTAGGAGAGAGACAAAGTGGTTTGCTAGTGCTGCCTTTGAGATTGCTTAGGTGTGCACATTATTTTGTCAAGAACGAATATATGAGGCCAAGTGCCAGTAGCTCATTCCTATAATCCTAACTACTCAGGAAACTGAGATCTGAGGGCAGTGCTTTGAAGCCAACCAGGAGAAATGCCTGAGACTCTTATCACCAATTAATCATCAAAAAGCCAAAACTGTAGATTTGACTCAAGGGATAGAGTGTCAGCGTTAAGCAACAAAGCTGAGCAAGAGCTTGAGGCGCTGAGTTCAAGCCCCTGTACTGGCAAAAGAAGATGAAAAATAATCCAAAGAATCAATCTTAAAGCCAGGAGCATTGGCTTCAGACTGTTATCTTACCCTACGTGGGAGGCAGAGACTGGGAGATTTTGATTCAAGGCCAACCTCTAAATAAATAAAATAAAAAGTCCAAAAGATTCCATCTTGACCAATAGCTGGGTAAAGTATAGCACAGTTGTTGATTGTGATGGTATGTGCCTGTCATAAGACTCTTAAATGGCTGTGCTGGGAAGGTGGCTCAGTGGTAGAGTGCTTGCCTTGCATGCATGAGGCCCTGGGTTCGATTCCTCAGCACCACATACCAGGGGGGAAAAAAAGCCAGAAGTGGCGCTGTGGCTCAAGTGGTAGAGTGCTAGCCTTGAGCTGAAGAGCTGAAGGACAGTGCCCAGGCCCAGAGTTCAGGCCCCACGACCGGATCCAAAAAAGAATTTTAAATGGCAAAAGAATATTCTATTATGAAATGCATATAGAATTCATTAAACCATGTGCATCTATGTATGTATAAATTGAGACTCTACACAAAGAATGTTTTATTCGATATGATTAACTGAAAAATCGTAACTCCATAAGTTTATGGAGTATAATGAGAGGCTTCAATATTCATATACTTCCGGAGTGATTAAATCAACCCAATTAGCATCATCATTAACTTACTGTCTTGGTCCCTCAATGCCTCTCAGTGTTAGAACTTTGTTTCTAGGCTTGGAGCAATAGAGACCTAGTCTCCTTCTTTCTTTGTTTCCCAAATATTTTGTCTGTGCCCAAAGCCATCGAGTCCCTTTGTTGCCCATTGACTGATCATGTATGTCCCCAATGAGCACAGAACAGACTGTGTGAAGAGAGATATGTCATGGTGAACTCCCTTTGTACAATTAATATACACTGGAAGTGATCAATCAGGCTTTGTTAGGAAATGGGTGTTAGTGGGGTTTGGGGATGGAGCGGAAGGGATGAATGAGGGGGAATATAATTGAAGTGCTTTATTGGCATACTTGAAAATAGTTTAGTGAAACCTGTTGAAATTGATTTTAAAAGTAAGGAGGGGCTGGGTGCTGGTGGCTCATGCTTGTAATCATAGCTACTCAAGAGGCTGAGATCTGAGGATCATAGTTCAAAGCCAATCTGGGAAGGAAAGTCCTTGAGACTCTCATCTGTAATAAAAATACTCAGAAAAAGCCAGAAGAGGCACTATGGCTTAAGTGGTAAAGAGCTAGCTTTGAGTAGAAGCTTAGGGACAGTGCCTAGGCCCTAAGTTCAAGCCCCAGGACTGGCAAAGAAAAAGAAAAAGAAAAAAAGCAGGGATGGTAGCAGGGTGCTGGTGGCTCATGCCTCTAATACTAGCTATTCAGAATGCTGAGATCTGAGGATCACCTTTCATAGTTAGCCCAGGCAGGAAGTCTGTGAGACTCTTGTCTCCAATTAACTACTGAAAAAAGCCAGAAATGAAGCTGTGTCTCAAATGGTAGAGCGCTAGCACTGAGTATAAAAGCTCAGGGACAAGGAGCCTGGCATCAGTGGCTCATGCCTGTAATCCTAGTTATTCAGGAAGCTGAGATCTGAAGATCATGATTCAAAGCCAGCCCAGGCAGAAAAGTCCGTGAGACTCTTATCGCCAGTAAACCACCAGAAAACTGGAAATGGCACTGTGGCTCAGTGGTAGAGTGCTCTCCTTGAACTGAAGAGCTGAGGGACAGTGCCCAGGCCCAGAGTTCAAGCCCCAGGACTGACCAAAAAAAAAGCTCAGGGACAGTGCTAAGACAATGAGTTCAAGCCCCAGAACCAGCCAAAAGGAAAAGAAAAAAAAAGAAGCAAGAGAGATGAGGAAGAGAGATGGAAGGAGTACTCTGATAGGTGTACATTGTTAACAAGTCTAGAAATGTCACAATGAAACTCCTTTGTACAACCAACAGTTGCTAATAAAAACGTGTAAGAAATAAATTTATCAAATAGAAATTTTTAAAAACTGAGAAAGTATTTGTGCACAGGCTAAAATAGTTTTAATATTAAATTAACATTATTTTCTATTAAAAAAACAACAATATACATTTCTGGAATACAGTGTGATGTTTTAATATGCTTACACATTACAGAAGGATTAAATCAATCTAATTATCACAATCATGACCTTGTTTGCCTTTTTTTTTTTTTTGGTCATGGGACTTGAACTCTGGGCCTGGGTGCTGTCCCTCAGCTCTTCAGATCAAGGCTAGCACTCTACCTCTTGAGCCATAGCACCACTTCCAGTTTTCTAGTGGTTTATTGGAGATGAGAGTCTCATGGGGGTGGGAAGGGGACTCAGTGGTAGCGCGCTTGCCTTGCATGCATGAGGCCCTGGGTTCAATTCCTCAGCACCACATAAGCAGAAAAAAAAAAAGCCAAAGTGGTGCTATGGCTCAAGTGGTAGAGCGCTAGCTTTGAGCTGAAGAGCTCAGGGGAAGCGTCCAGGCCCAGAGTTCAGGCCCATGACCGGACCCCCCCCCCAAAAAAAAAAAAGAGTCTCATGGACTTTCCTGCCCAGGCTGGCTTTGAACCGTGATCCTCAGATCTCAGCCTCCAGAGTAGCTAGGATTACAGGCATGAGCCACAGGTGTCCTATAATTTTTATGGGAAAAATATCTGAAATGTACTCTCATGTTGAAATACCAACTACATTATTTTTTTTAATTTAATTTAATTTAATTTGTGAACATACTGTACAGAGGAGTTACAGTTACATGGGCAGGATAATGCGTACATTTCTTACCAAGTATTGCAGCCTCCTCCTTTGTTTACCCTTCACATCCCTTCCCAGCCTCCCCCCTCCCCCCCTAATCCCAATCCTTCTCCTTCCCCCCCCTTCCCCCCCTTCCCCCCCCCCCCCCCGCACTAATGTTGTAAAGCTCGTTTTGGACATGACAACTTGTACTTCTCATTGTTGCAACAGGTCCACCTGTATCCTTAAACAACTGGTTTTTCCCCATCTCCTCCACAAGTTATACTGACATCAAATATAGTGAAAGCAGGAGTTATACTGTGGGGGAGGGACATACAAAGCAACAAAGAGATAATCTTATAAATGTGTTAGAAACACATGCATGAAAGAAAAAAACATTAAAATACACATCTAAGGGTTCATTTTCCTGACATCACATTATCTGACCTTTTCCGCTTGACTCATACATATACTAGATATTACAAATAAGGGAAACCATGGGACCTACGTTTCTTTGGGCCTGGCTTACTTCACTTAATATAATTTTTTCCAAGCCTTTCCATTTCCTAACAAATGGGGCAATGTCATTCTTTCTGATGGAGGCATAGAATTCCATTGTGTATATATACCACATTTTCTTGATCCATTCATCTACTGAGGGGCATCTGGGTTGGTTCCATATCTTAGCTATGGTAAATAATGCTGCAATAAACATAGTTGTGCTGGTAGCTTTAGTGTGGTCTTGTTTGTAAACATTAGGGTAAATGCCCAAAAGTGGATTGCTGGGTCATAGGGGAGCTCTATGTGAAGTCTTTTGAGTAACCTCCATACTGCTTTCCAAAGTGGTTGAACAAGTTTACATTCCCACCAACAATGAAGTAAGGTTCCTTTCTGTCCACATCCCCTCCAGCATCTGTTGTTGTTAGAGTTCTTGATTTTTGCTGTTCTAACTGGAGTGAGGTGATATCTCAATGTTGTTTTGATTTGCATTTCTTTTATGGCTAGGGATGTTGAACATTTCTTCATGTGTCTATTGGCCATCCTTCTTTCTTCTTCAGAGAAGTTTCTCTTTAAGTCTTTCGCCCACTTATTTATTGGGCAGTTGTTTCTTTGAGGATTTGTTGTTGGGGGGTTTAATTTTTTGAGTTCCAAGTATATTTTAGATATGAGACCCTTGTCCGTTGTATGGCTAGTAAAGATCTTCTCCCAATGCGTGGGCTTTCTATTGATCTTGCTAGCTATGTCATTTGCCCTGCAGAAGCTCTGCAACTTTATGCAATCCCATTTGTCCAACCTTTCTTTGATTTACCAACTACATTATTATTAGCCAGCATTGACTATCTCCTACTCTTTCCTTCCTCTCCCCTCCAGCCCATGGCAAGCTAACTGGGACTTTCTCATGAATTCAGGTCTTTCAGATTCCACATCTGAAGCAAAATCTCATGGTATTTATCTCTCTGGACTAGGTTATTTCACTTAGCATAATGAGTTCCCAGTTAATCCATAGGATCACAGGCAACAGAATTGCCTTCTTTTTCAAGGTTGAATAGTATACTCTTCTGCATGTGCCACATTTCCTTCATCCATTCATCTGTTGATGCACATTAGTTTGCTTCCATGTTTTGGCTGCAGTGAACCTGGGAGCGCAAACATACCATTGATAAGTGTATTTCAATAACTTGGGATAACATTCAGAAGTAGAATGACTGCATTATATAGTAATTATGTTTGCAGTATTTTGAGGAAGCTCTGAACTTTCATAATGACAAGAGCCTTTTGGGAGCACTTAATATCTAAACATAACAAGACCTCCACTAAGACCTCCAAAGCTATGGCAGAATAGATATAAAAGAGTCCAATATCACTTTTACAATGAAGTAAAAGGAATGTCCTGAAAACCATTCCTCTTTCTGCCCCATAAGCTCCTCTTCTTACCTAATATGCACTTCACAATTTTAAAAGCAATCAACCAGCAGGTAGAAATATCAGAACAAAAAAACTCAAAATATGTATAAGAATTAGCACCCCAAAATATAAACCACTGGAAGAGCCAGATGTGATGGTGTATACATGAACCAGAACTCAGGAAGCTAAAATGGGAGATCAAGAGTTCGAAGTCAAGCCTGAGCCATATAGCAAGACTCTGACTCAAAAATTTATTGGAAATATATAAACAAGATTATGAATGTAGTAACAATTATCAAACAAATGAAAAGAAGGAAAACTATGCATATTTTTCCAACATATGCTGGCCGCTGGTAGAGATAGATAGATAGGTAGATAGATAGATAGATAGATAGATAGATAGATAGATAGATAGATAGATAGATAATGTGTGTATATATACATATATATATGCGATCTGAGAATACACACATGCACACCCATGCCTGTGTGTATGTATAATTGCCAGGAGCCAGTGACTCACATATATAATTCTAGCTATTGAGGATGCTGAAGATCATTGTTCAAAGCTATCCCATGCTGAAAAGCCTTTTAAGTCCTATTAACCAGCAAAAAGCCAAAGGTTGAGATGTGGCTAAAGTGGTAACTTAAGCATAAAATCTGAACAAGAGCCTTGACTTCAAGCCCCACCATCAGCACCAAATAAGAATGAAAATTTAACATTGAAAATGTATACAGACACTGTTTTTTTGTAAATTACTGTGCTAGTTAAACAATATATTAGAGCCAGAGATGGATTAGTGAAACAAAAGCTGAATCTGAGAAAACTAAGTGAATTTAATTCAATGACATAGAAAGCTAGGAGCTGTAGAGAGAAATAATCATGTGAGAAACTTCAGAAAATAGAAATGCTAGAAGGCAAGAGAATAGGAAGAATGAATTATCCTAACTGGCTATATAGGCAAACAAATTAAAAATAATAATGTAACTGCAAAAATTGGAGATAATTAAAGGAATTTATGCATTTTCCATGGTGAACCTTCCTAGATAATGTCTAAATGTAATCAAAAATACAATTTTTTTGCTTAGAAAAATAGTTGTCACATCGAGACAGGATTTTGCTGTTGCTTAGGTTGGCCTGGCAGTTCTGGGCCCAAGAAGTCTTCACACATCAGCCTCCTGACTAGTTGGGACTATAGGCATATATGGCTGTGACCTCTCTACAGGAGATTTGGAAATGTGTCACAGTGGCAGGAGGATGCTACTGGTAAGTCATGTCCAGAACAGAAGTGCTAAATGTATACATCAGTCTCACACTAAACTCACTCGAAATGCCTGTTCCTCTATTTTGAGAAATGAGAGTTTCAAGTTGAAAACAAGCCCGTCAGAACTAGGAACAAAAATGATTTTAAGAAAATAATTGTTAGGGAATAGAATTGGAATTGGGAAGATGTGGAATATAAAACTAGTATTTTCCATTATTAGCCCTCCCATAATGCTTTCAATTGTATCATTAAAAAAGTTATTAAGGACTGGGAAGGTGGCTCAGTGGTAGAATGCTTGCTTCACATGCATTAGCCCCGGGTTCGATTTCTCAGTACCACCACATAAGCAGAAAAAACCGGAAGTGGTGCTGCGGCTCAAGTGGTAGAGCACTGGCCTTGAGCTGAAGAGCTGAGGGGCCCAGGCCTAGAGTTCAAGCCCCACAACCAACCAAAAAGAGTTATTAAAAGTTATTGTTTTAGGAGAAAAAAGCTATTTGCTCAACTAGTAGATGGTTTTTCCATTTCACTTAGGGAACTTATTAAAGTATCTGACTTTCAGACTTAAGCATCAATTTGAATTATGCAGTAGTTCTGTAGGCACAATCTACTATAGGTGTTAATAATCTTACCAGTGTTCGTATTTAGAAAGTAAATCTTGTCTTCAATCCACTGTGGAGTCACTGCCAATTAGTGCTGGAAAGGATTTAATGTGCTTACCAAATTGGTCATTTCTCCATGGCAGGGTGGTTTGGATCTGCACTTCTGTATGGAACAAAGGAGGCTGGGGATGCAATCAAATAACTAAGCTTATGGCTTCAGCTTGAAACCTGCCGTCCGCCAATCATAGTCCTCCTAGACCCGCTCCTACTTATCCAATCCAGCTCCATTTCCTGGAGCTACCCAAAGTAGCATTTCTACCAGTGCTTTTAGTACATGAATGTGTTCTATTAATTTTAACCTTTTTTCCTTTCTGTGCACAGTCACATGCCCACTTCTTTGCCTTCCATCCATTACCCCCTAGGTTTACTTCTATCTTGCTTCTAATTTGGTTAAAACTACTGTGCTTCATAAACAGTTATGACAAATGTGTTTTTGTAATTAATATGATTTAGGTAAAATCACATAAATGTTTAGACATAATTCAATATGCAGTTAATAAGGCAGCATGGGAGAAGAACATGGGCTCTGGGATGAAGCAAACCTAATCCTTGTCCTAACTGTTACTACTCCCTCAGTACCAGCTCTTTTACCTGAAACAGGTGAACCATTCTTCCCTGCTTAGATGCTGTGGTTTTTTTGCCAGTCCTGGGGCTTGAACTCAGGGCCTGGACACTGTCCTTGAGCCTCTCTGTGCTCAAGGTTAGCGCTCTTCCACTTGAGCTACAGTGCCACTTCCGGCCTATTCTGTTTATGTGGTACTAAGGAATCGAACGCAAGACTTCATGCATGCTAGGCAATACTCTGCCACTAAGCCACATTCCTAGTCTGATGCTGTGATACTTTTTTGTTGGTTGTGGGGCTTGAACTCTGGGCCTGGGTACTGTCTCTCAACTCTTCAGCTCAAGGCAATCACTCTATCAATTGAGCCACAGTGCCACTTGCAATGCTGTGATTCTTTAACTGAAGTTTCAGTCATCATTTTTAAGTATTGTTTCATTTCATGAAGGAATGAAACTCACCAGTGTCTACCAGCTATACTGTTTGTACATCAGTGTGATTTTGCAAGCTCATGTTGTACATTACCTCTTACTTAGAATCAATAAAAGCATTAAGTGTGATTTATTATCACGGCATATATAAACTTGCATATCAAAAACAGAAGTGGCAGTGCCCAGGCTTTGAATTCGAGTCCCTGTACCACTACAAAAAAGGCATTACTATTCTTGAGGCAAAATCCCATTCCTGCAAGACTCAACTGACACTTTGAGCAAACTTACCAAATTCTCAGAAAATCATCACAAAAACTGTTACTTAAAGTAAGGAAATGTGGAAGTCAAGGGTAAAACGATGATTGCTGGAAGTAGGAGAAAGAGCTAACTGAGAGTTTTTGTAAGTTAGAAGGAACAGATTCAAGAAGAGCCGTGCAATAAAGGGCACGTGCACAGCAGTGCTGATACTGTATTGTACACTGGAATTTTTACTAAAAGTAGCTCTTACGTTTTTGTCAGAAAATAACACAATAAATAATCACAATAAATAAACTTTTGGAAGTCACGAATGTGTACGTGGCAAAGATTGTAGAGATGTTTTCATGGGTGAATATCTCCAAGTTCATCAGTTATACACATTAGCAAAATATTATGGTTGCATGTCAATTGTACCTTGATAAAGTGATTTTAAAGCAAAAGTGTAAGCCACGTGCCGGTGACTCACACCTGTAATCCCAGCTACTCAGGAGGCTGAGATCTGAGGATCATGGTTCCAACCCAGCTGGGTTAGAAAACTCCGTGAGACTTTTATCTCCACTTAATCACACATACATAAGAAGTTAGAAGTGGCGGAATGCTGGTGGCTTATGCCAGCTTGGGCACAAAAGCATCTAATATTTGGAGATCTAAATGTCCTTGAGATTTGCTTCTGTTTTAAACTCTCAGCAAAATGACTGTGACATAGAAAGCTGTATTTGCCTGAAGTATGGTGGACACTGTACTGACCACTTATTCCCAACTCCCTTGTGTTGCTTTGTTTATTTATTGTTTTTGGTTGGAGAGCAGAACTCAGACTCAGTATCTGATACTTTCACTCATCGGCTAGCATTCTTCCATCTGAGTCACACCTCCAACCCTTCTTTGTTGCATTTTGTTTATGTGCCAATACTGGGTTTGAACTCAGGGACTATTGCTTTACATCCAACACACCTCCACTTCAGGCTTTTTGGTGGTTAATTGGAAATAAGAATCTCTTGGATTTGTCTGCCTAAACTGGCTTCAAACTGTGATTCTCAGATCTCAGCTCCTAAGTAGCTGAGCTACCCAGATTCAGCCCCCCTTTTGTTGTGAAAACATATAGAAGAGTTTGGGAAAACTCTTCGTTTGTTTGGGGGTAGATACACCAGTGCATAGGTATCAGCATTTGTTTGGCAATCTACTGAGCCAGTGATTTGAACCTTGGCTGCAGATGGAATTCCCTGAGAGCTTTGAAACCTTCATTCCCACACCAATTTAATCAGAATCCTGATAGTATGGGCTGGCATCAGTAGTGGTGAAACCTGCCCAGGTGGCTTCAGGGCAGAGCCAGGATGGAGAACTCACACCCTACATGAAAATGGCCCATTCATGAAAGCATGTTTACTGCCAAAGCCATCCTTAGGTGTGAAATTCCTCTTTCAAACTGATTTCATGCACTCTTCAGGAATCATCTTCTACTACTTCTCTACCTCTCTTAGTGGACATCAGTGGTTCTCAGCTTGAATTACTTATCATCATCTTAGGACACTTTACAAAACAGTGCTTAGGCCTTGGGTGTTTTCTTTGTCCCTAAAGTCACTAGGTTTAACCAGAGTTGAAAGCCAATATTTTGAATATCAGGTACCTATCTGAGCATCTGAATGTTAGGAAAAACATTTAAAACATGTATATTGTTGCTCTGGATAAAGCAATAAAGGAAAATTTGACATTCTAGAAAAATTGGCTCATGTGTGGCAAGTAATTTTCAGGTTAAACATCATCAATATGGATTCCAATTTTAGAGATGTCCAAGGACTTTTGACAATAAAGATGATATCTGGCATGTTGGCACACAGTTGTAATTTTAGCTTATTTTGGTATGTAGTGGTCCTGGGGCTTGACTCAGGGTCTGGGCTAGGCTTTGTCCCTGAACTTCTTTTGCCCAAGAATAGCACTTTCACTCCAATTACAGCTCCACTTCCAGCTTTTTTGGTAGAAATAATCTCTCTCTCTCTCTCTCCCTCTCTCTCCCTTTCTCCCTCTCCCTCTCCCTCTCCCTCTCTCTCTCTCCCTCTCCCTCTCTCTCTCTCTCTCATTGTCGATTGTGGGGCTTAAACTATGGGCATGGGTACTGCCCCTCAGCTTTTTAGCTCAAGGTTAGTGCTCTACCACTTGAGCCACAGCGCCACTTCCAGTTTTTCTGATAGTTCATTGGATATTAGAATCTCACAGACTTTCCTGCCCAGGTTGGCTTTGAACCGCAATCCTCAGATCTCAGCCTCCTGAGTAGCTAGGATTATAGGCATGAGCCAGCAAGTTATCTCATTTTATGTCTTTTAATCATTCCCAGAGTGATCATAAAAAGTTAGCTGAGAGGTTCAACCAGTCTTGCTAGTCAAAGACAGAGGCATACATTACTTGTCAGATTCTACTATAAAACCTTCCTTTGCCAGATTTTTTTAATTCTATATTAGTTATTTGTGCTACTATGAAAAATATCACAAGTTAGGCCATTTATAAGACGGTAGAAATTTATTTCTCAGATCCTGGAGGCTGAGAAGTACAGGGTCCAGGCGCCTGCTTAGAGAGGACCAGTGTCAAATGCGCCTGCAACATCTGGAAGGGCAGAATGCCAATATCCACACCGAAGGAAAGCCCTTCTATGTGGACACGAATCCCACTCGTGAGTGCTGAGTCCTTATGACTCCATCACCCCTAAAGTCTCCACATTTTCTCTCACCTCATAGACAAGCAAGCTTCCACATGAACTGAGGAGGAGGCACGCAAACCATTGAAAGCAAGGCTGGTTTTTATATCAGCCTTGTTGGTACTGGGTCACATTGCTACTAGTATTTTGTTTTATTCTCAGCTATTATCCTTACAGCTTCTTGGTTACAGGTTTTTAGTTTGTATCTTTTTTCCCCAGTCTTGGAACTTAAACTCAGGGCATGAAGGCTGTCTCTGAGCTTTTTTGCTCAAAGCTAGTGCCCTACCAGTTGAGCCACAGCTTTACTTCTGACATTGGTAGTTATTTGGAGAGAAGAGTTTCACAGATTTTCATGCTTGTGCTGGCTTGGAACCACAATCTTCATATCTCAAGTGTAACTTGTGATTAACATTACTGAGCACTTAAGTTTACAGTAACAATTGTAATCTTTGCGGGTTTCCCTCTACTGATGTTCCTGTTTTCAAATTAAACAGTGTGTGTGTATGTGTGTGTGTGTGTGTGTGTGTGTGTGTGTATGTGTGTGTGTGTGTGTGTGTGTGTGTGTGTGTTGGTCTGGGGCTTGAACTCAGTGCCTGGGTGCTGTCCCTGAGCACCTTCTGGCTTTTTCTGAATCACTTTTAAGAACTTTTGCAAACTTTTCTGCCCTGGCAGGCAACTAAAGGAAATCCTCAGATCTTAGCCTTCTGAGTAGCTATCTACAGGCATGAGCCACATGTTGGATTTTGGTTCTTGAATTATTTATTCACTTAAGCAGCATTCACTATGTATCAACCATGCAAATACTCTAATATTTAGCAATATAATCAAAGTTAAGCCAGCATTATAATATTCTGATGTTTTTCACCCCTTGCCTTTGTCTAAAGCACAAGCACTTCCCTCATGCAGACACAAGCCTCAACTCCGAACCATAAGATAATTTAAGTAGATAAACAAATATGGGATTAGGTAAGAAGGATAATATACCTTCAAATTACTCAAGGTGAAAATTAAGAGCCAGGCTGGTGGCTAATAGCTAACACCTATAACCCTAACTACTCAGGAGGCTGACACCATCAAAATTATGAAAGTGGAAGATTGGCACCAGCCCTGAGTGAAAAAGCCATGCATGAGTGTAAAGCCCTGTGTTCAAGCCCTAGTACAAATACAAACACACACATACACACACAGAATCAACCTTGCTTGTATTTTGTTTGCCTGACATACTACTTGTCCAAGTTGGCCTGATGCATACTTTTCTCCTATGGAGCCAGAGGCAACTGACCGTGGTATTTAGCCACTGAGCATAACAGGAGCCTTTTTTAGAAGTGCATATGGCACCTATTTATCACTCTAAGCTTAAAGAATTGATTCATTAAGTCATTTTTTTTTATTAATTTGTGCTTCATTCTAGGAAATAGTGCTTGCTAATCACAGAACAATATCTAACATGCTCTGGAGTATACATGATTCCTTAGATGCTAGATAACCTGAAGGAGTTGGTGATTCCCAGAAATCATCAGTAGGATTGGGCCTCTAATGTGAACTTCTTTATTTTCTCCCTTAATGTCACTCCAGAAATGCTTATCTCCTGCTGTTGATGAATAATTTCAAAGTACTATGGATCATGCTGAAGAAAATGAAATCCCTGCAGAAACCCAGAGGTACCATGTGGAAAGGCCCATCTTCAGCCATCCAGTCCTCCAGGAGAGACTCCACACAAAGGACAAAGTCTCAGAATCCATTGGGGACAAGCTGAAGCAGGCATTCACGTATGTTGTGTTTATTATTCTCTATAGGAGAAATGAGGTCCATGTCCATGTGTAAAGGAGATGTGTTGGTGACGTGGGGGGAAATGAACGCTGAGCACTCTTGCTGTCCATAATGATGCACTCAGTTTAGACACTGATTGGAAACAGGTTTCATCAGTGCTTACTATGCTCACTGAATTCCCACTATGCCTTACATTGTGTAATGATTCCTATAAGCTACCCATTGTTCAAAAAGAAGTATACTTTTTATTTGACATATGCAACGGTAACCCACACACACCATCTTTACAATAGCAATAATAAATGCAAAAAACTTGCCATGTTTTCTAATTCTCCACACACCTCTGACATAGCTACCTCTTCCCTTTGTCCCCCAAGAAGGTTTGAGCATGGTTTTGTTTCCAATCTCTGACCTACACCTGCCTAGCAGTAGTTTGAATAATCTGTTGTGAAATTTCTCCCTGACTCATAGGTATAGAGAAAACTAAATGGCTTGGGGTGAATTCCACTCAAAGGTTCCTGATTTCTAATTTTTTCTGTCTTTATCGTCTTTATCTTCTCAGATGTACTCCTAAAAAAATAAGAAACATCATCTATATGTTCTTGCCCATTACTAAATGGTTGCCAGCTTACAAATTCAAGGAGTATGTGCTGGGAGACTTGGTCTCAGGGATAAGCACTGGAGTGCTTCAGCTTCCTCAAGGTTAGTAGAATGGATTTCTTCCAGTGTTTCTTTCTTTTTAATTCCCTTGCTAACTTAACCCTTAAAACTTAACTCTCGGGGGAATTCCTAAGAGAAAATGGAAGTGCTGTTTGGCATATCAACACATCAGTTGGCATCCTCTTACCTAAGTGAGCATGTGGACTCTAAGAACTTAAAATACTAGTGTATTCTCTAAACATATGGAGGGTAGTTTGGACATACTTCAAGGCTAAGGGCTACTGAGCTGGATCTGAGAGCATGAGGAAAGGTGTGATCAGGAATGACACCCCTACCCCAGGTTTCTGTTGCAAACCTCTGAGGGATACAATTACATATATAATGAAGATGGTCAAGACAGAATTGAAAGGTAAGTTTAGAGATGTGAAATTCAAGATGCTTCTAATAGAAAGAGAGCAAATTCGGTATATCATGCAGATATTGAGTAGATGGTGAACTAAAGAGAGTGATGTGGCCTGGAAAGATCAAGGTGGAAATCTTTGGCATTTATACAGCATTGAAACCATGACGGAAGACCAGGACAACTGGGGATGGATTGTCCAATGATAAGGACGGGAGCTGAATCAGGCTCTGAATAGTATTAAAGCCACGTAGAGAAGAAAGAGCCAGTGAAGGAGATGGAAAAGAAAGGTCTGTTGCTGTGCACTGGTGGCTCACCCTGTAATCCAACCTACTCAGGCAGCTGAGATCTGATTATTGTGGGTAGAAGCCAGCCTGGGCAAGAAAGTCCATAAGACTCTTATCTCCAATTAACTACCAAACCAGCCAGAAATAGAACTGTGGCTCAAGTGGTAGAGCACCAGCTTTAAGCACATAAAAGCTCAAGGACAGCACTCAGGCTCTGAGTTCAAGCCCCAGAACCAGCACAAAAAAATAAACAAAAAAAATTTAAAGTATCTGTGAGAAACAAGAAGACCAGGAGCAAATGGAATTATATGAAGGAAGGGATTGTTTCAAAACATGGAAGGTCAGATGCTGCTGACAGAGATCATCCACAATCTAATTTGTTTCAAAGACGTATCTTTAACATAATCTATTCATTAGTTGATCACTAATCATAAAGACAGATACATATGAAAGACAAAATATAGCAGAGATGGAGAACTAAAGGGAAGTAGTCAAATGTATTGTGATTAATGGTATTAAATTTATGAAAAGATTTTTTGTTAAGCATGACAGATTGAAAACATAGTTTTGTCTCTAATTCATTTTAAATCTCTCTAAAATGTCAGTAAAGAAAAGAGAAATTGTATGAATTAGCAATGAGAAAGAGAAAGGAAACAAGATCCAGTGGGGGGGGGGGGCGGGGGGATGATAGAAAACCCAGCTGGCATGGTGATGCATGCCTGCAATCCCATCTACTTAGGAAGCAGACCTTGGGAAGATCAATAAATAAGGTCAGACAGAAAAAGTTTAAGGTCCTATTTAAAGAATACCAAAGCAAAAGGGACTAGAGATGTGGCTTAAATGACAGAGCACTAACAACTGCAAGGCATGACTTCAAATCCCAGTACTACAAAGGGAAGGGGAGGGGAAGAGAACGGAAGGGAAGGGGAGGGGAAGAGAGGGGAGGAAGAGGAGGGAAAAAACAAGGACAAGTGATAATTGAGCTATCAGAGGGCAGGAAATTGACGGTTTACAAACCACCTTGAAGAATACCAGGAACCTAGAGGCTCTAAATTATTGTCAAAGCTGTGTGTCACAAAAATAGTTAGGCTCCCACCCTCATACTATGCATGGATTGAGAGAGTGAAGATACAGTGAAAAAGATGGCGCTATCTGGGTTAAGAAAAAGTCTGCATGTTCAACTGTAGGCAGACAAAGATTCCTCTCTTGCCCTGCTCAGCTACAAGTGCCTGCATACCCAGCGGCTCTGGTAACTCACACCTGTAACCCTAACTTTCAGGAGCCTGAGACCTGGAGGAGTCTAATACAGCTAGCAGGAAAAGTCTACTAGACTTCACCTCCAAAATAGCAAAACTCAAGGCTGGAGCATGGCTAAAGTGTAGAGTGCCAGCCAAGCAAGTACAGAGCCCTGAGTATAAACTCCAGTACCACCAAAACTAAAATTTAAAAACAGCCCAAGGCAGATGATGAATGCTTTCCAGACAAAAGATATATCATGAGAACTTGAGGACCCCAAATGAAGAAACTGGCCAGTCACCAAATTGTCTGACAACAAATCTCACCCACAAACAAAGTGAGCCAAGGCATATGAAGCTTCAAGAGAAAGACCAAACCACCTTGAAAGCAGGATCTCATCTGAAACAAAAGATAGCAAGGAAAAATCCTTAGAAACAGAAAATTACATTGAATTCATGAAACAAAAGCAAGAGGATATTGTTTAAATGCCATTATAAAGGTAAAGTGCGGAGAGGATATAGTTATACAAGTTAGGTAAAGAGCTTGCCTTCCCTGGCTCTCTCCCAGCTTTTCCCTCCTGGTTCCACCCAAGAAGGTACTTTTGAAAAGAACATCAGAGAATAAGAAAGAACTCATAGGAACTACAAAATGTGATGATCGCAGGAATCATCTTTCATGGTTCCCATGGGTCAGGATTTGGGAAGGTCTCACTGGGCTGAAAAACTGGTCTCCACTGGCAGAAGGGAAATGGCAGGGAGCACTATCTTAGCCCAGCCTCTTGCAGGCACAGCGGCATATTGGGATTGGAATAGAAGGTCAGGCAGCTAAGACACATTGCCTTATGTTAATTACAATGGATTTCACCTGATCATTGGAGAGCGCAAACCAAGAAGACAAGGCATATGCCCTTGTCCGTCTGTTTTCTAATGGTCTCTCCTTTATGCTTTTGAACCCACAGGCTTGGCCTTCGCAATGCTTGCAGCTGTGCCTCCCATATTTGGCCTCTATTCTTCGTTTTATCCTGTTATCATGTATTGTTTTCTTGGAACCTCCAGACACATATCCATAGGTAAATTATTATGCTTGATATTCTAACACATTTCCTTTTCTATTTCCAAGTTTTACAATGTGCCAAAGAAGTGGTTGTTTTCAAAGCATCTGCTTATTTATAACTTCTTTATAACTTATTCCATATATAATGGGGGTTTGAAAACATAACTCCTCTCAGCTGAGGATGTAGATCAGTGATGGTGCTTGCTAGACATATATGAGACCCTGGGTACTATGCCTAGCACTTGGAAGAAAATACACATACATATACACCACACACACACACACACACACACACACACACACACACACACATACACACACACACACACACACACCAAGATTTCTAAAATGAGTAGCTTTCTTACAATTCTTAGAATAAGGACAATTTTCTTAGGTACATTGCATTTATTGAGACCTATTGAACAAGATACATGCTTTATTTCCTAATATGCTTTGCTTGTGTTTGCTTTTCCCTCTTATGTATTTTAATAATGTTACTTTATGTTCTTGATTACTATGGACATGTATCATTTTGCACATATTTTAGACTCCAAATTGTACACATTTTCTTTTTAGACATTTGGGATCAGATTCAAATGAATTTCATAGGAGTATCAATGTTTTATAAGCCCAGGGAACAGTCATACAATATTTTAAATGTATGTTGCTGGGGAACAAATGTCCCTACACAAAATTTGACAGCATATATCTTTTATAAAAATATGATTAAATGGTGGTGGTGTTTGGTTTTGCTTTGGGTTTTTTTTTCTTTTTTTATGAGTTGTGGGTAAAGGGAGATGTAGGAAGGGAGGGAGACATTCAGTATACACTACATGGAAAATGAACTGTTTAACCAGAGGGCAGGGAAGGGAGGGAGAAACTGGAGAAAAGTGAAGGAAGGGATGACATCCACAAACAAAATGTGCTTATTACCTGACTTGTGAAATGGTAGCCTCTCTATACCATACCTTAATAATAACAATAAAGAGCTGGGCACTATTGGCTCACACCTATAATCCTAGCTCCTCAGGAGGCTGGGATCTGAGGATCACAGCTCAAAGCCAGTCCAGGCAGAAGAGTCCCCATAAGACTCTTATCTCCAATTAACCACTCAAAAACTGGAAGTGGCGCTATGACTCAGGTAGTAGAATGCTTGCCTTGAGCACAGTGAGGCTCAGGGACAGGGTCTAGGCCCTGAGTTCAACCCTACAACTATAAAGTTATATATTTTAGTACACTTTTAAAATTTTTAAATAAATTGGATCTGGGGATGTAGCTCAGAACAGTTGCCTGCCTACAAGTCTAAGGCCCTGAACTTAATCCCAGCATCACACATGCACACATACATACATACATACACACACATATATATATATATACATATATATATGTATATATATATATATATATATATACATGCAAAACAGATCATCTCGTCTCTCAGTGCCTACACATCGGGTCTTGGGAGGGTTCATCTGGGCAGGTCTTCCCTCTCTCCCTCCCTTTCTTCTCCCTCTTCTTCCAAGCGCTCCCAGGAACTTCCTTGCACATAGTGGCTAGGTTTCAGCACCAATTTAACAGTCCTTGGTTAGAAGCCCCATCCCTTTGCATGATCTAGCCTCAGAAGTCACATGGTCACTGTTGAGCTATTCTTTCAGTTGCTAACAAATCACAAATCCACTCAGATGCAAGGACAGAACTAGACTCTAGCTCTTAGATGGGGAAATGCCCTGGTCCTGAGAGCATGTGTGTGAGATAAGACGTTGTGGTTGGTTTTAGAAAATACAGTGTGCACATACACACACCAATGTCAGGACACTCAAGGAGGGCAGTGCAGTTTTAAGGATTAGCACTGGACACCCCCCTCTCTCTCTCCTCTCTCCCTCTCTCTCTCTCTCAGCTCCAGCCATATTTTTTTTCAAATTTTCCAAAATTTATTAAAATGTTGAATTTAACTTTGTAGCTGGCCAACTTACCACCTAGATTCTGTCATTTTATTTTATTTTTTAAATTTTTATAGTAAAGATACTGTACAGAGGGGTTACATTTACATGAGTAAGATAATGAGTTCATTTCCTGTGTCTTCTTTTCTTTGGGGGGGGGGGGGCTCCGGTTGTAGGGCCTGAACTCTGGGCCTGGGCACTGTCCCTCAGCTCTTCAGCTCAAGGCTAGCACTCTACCACTTGAGCCACAGCGCCACTTCCACCTTTTTTCTTTTTGCTTATGTGGTGCTGAGGAATCGAACCCAGGGCCTCATGCATGCAAGGCAAGCACTCTACCACTGAGCCACCTTCTCAGCCCAAGTTCATTTCCTGTGGAGCATTGTTATTCCTCCTTTATTTTTCCCCTACTATCCTTTCTCTCCCCACCTCCCCAACTCCTCCCTCCCCTCCCCCTGAAATTGTAAAGTTCATTTTCAACATAGTGTCTTGGGCATCTCATTGTTATAATGGGTTGCACTGTATCCTTGTTTCATTATTTTGTT
Organism: Dipodomys spectabilis; assembly: GCF_019054845.1. NCBI lineage: Eukaryota > Metazoa > Chordata > Mammalia > Rodentia > Heteromyidae > Dipodomys > Dipodomys spectabilis. The sequence goes on from NW_024870766.1 coordinate 15,383,440, forward strand.
ATTTTCCTTCCATTCCCCAAATTAGAAAAATGTAGATACAAGATGCAGGGAACTAGAATCAAATACAGTGACAACAGGGGTTATACCATGGGGGAAGAACATACAAAAGAAACAAAAAAATCACATAGTACATTAAAAACAACAGCAACAAAGAAAAAAACCTCTGTGTCCCTATCTTGGGGTTCATTTCACTTAGCATCATCTTATATGGTCATAGGTGCATAGCTTTTGACCTTTTCTGCTTGTCTATGGACCTGTGTTTCTTACTGCATTTCTTACACCCTGGCCACTACAACATGAGGTGCATTGGAAACAATTTCCCTGAACCCCTGAACAGGAGTCATTTAACTCATCCCATCAGTTGAGCTTCCTTGAGTCCCTGAACAAGAGTCATTAACACTTCATCATTTCAGGTCCTTTTGCTGTTATTAGCTTGATGATTGGTGGTGTGGCTGTTCGATTAGTACCTGATGACATAGTCATTCCAGGAGGAGTAAATACCACCAATGGTACAGAAGCCAGAGATGCCCTGAGGGTCAAAGTTGCTATGTCTGTGACCTTGCTTTCGGGAATAATTCAGGTAAGGCTTGAAGATGGGGAAATGGGTTCTGGTTTGTGGTAATACTAAATATCTAACCAACAATCGGAGCTAGTCTTAGTACAAGGTGGTCAGTGTCAGCCAGCCAATTCCTGAGCTCAAGGTTTATATCATTCAGGGATGCCAGCCCAACTGCAGGCTTTATTTACAACTGGTAGTGTCCAACAAGTCTAGATTAGGCCCTTTAGAGATCCTGAGAGCAAGACAAGTTTGAAATAGCAGCAGCATTGTTAGTTCTGGAAAAAGGACATCCCCTGTCTGCTTGGGGAGGAATAGCCAGTGATCATGCCCGGTGGCTGACATGACCAAGTATGATCCTGGTTCCATGGGACCCAGAGAGTAAGGACCCTTGGGAGGCTCTAGCCACTGCAGACTTCCCATTATTTCCAGTCATTGACTTACTAGCTTTGAGCTGTTGCAGGTTCAATTTTGCAGTGGTAGAATGTGGTCCACAAAGACCTTTGATATGTTTTCAGTTGGCCATAACTTCCTAACCTACCATGTTATTTGTTTTATTTCTTTGTCGTTAAAAAAAAAAAACAAACCAGTTCTGTCTAGGTGTCTGTAGATTTGGATTCGTGGCCATTTACCTCACAGAGCCTCTGGTCCGTGGATTCACCACCGCAGCGGCTGTCCATGTCTTCACCTCCATGTTAAAATACCTGTTTGGGGTTAAAACAAAGCGGTACAGTGGGATCTTTTCAGTGGTGTATGTAAGTAAGCAAATCCTGACCTCTCAGGACTAACTTTTCCTTCTTTATTCCCCCGCCACACACCTCCTGTGTATCCTTTTCATCTCCATGGCTCATTTTACTTTGTTCTAAGAATTTACAGAAAAGGAAATGCCATAGAAAAGAGTTGTTCATCGTAAGGATTTCCAAGAAGAGAGCCATAAGGATTAAACTCTAAAATCCCATGTTATTGATTTATGATTCTTCCTGCTTCACAAGGAATGTTTTGTTAGGTGATACAATTTGGTGGCACAATTATCTAACTAGGTAAAGGGATAGTTTTTTTCTTAAGACTACATGATGTGCTTTTTGGACACAGGTAAATAATTACAATATAGTGGAAGTACAGACCTCTTTGAAAAACTGCTCAAACAAAAATAATAATAAAGCTATAAAGATTTAATTAACACAAAAATCAGCTTAATATAATAAAATATACATATATCCTATATGTAACTGAGGGAAGATACAAATTATTTACAAGCACAGTGAAAATAATGATAATACCTGATCAGGTTGAAATTGATTATATGAAACTAATTAAAAATCTAAAATTCAGTATTTTTATACAGTGTAAAATAACCAGAAATCAATAGCTAAATATAGTTTGAAAAGTCCTGTACAGGGCCGGGAAGGTGGCTCAGTTGTAGAGTGCTTGCCGTGCATGCATGAGGCCCTGGGTTCAATTCCTCAGCACCACATAAGCAAAAAGAAAAAAGCCGGAAGTGGCGCTGTGGCTCAAGTGGTAGAGCACTAGCCTTGAGCTGAAGAGCTGAGGGACAGCGCCCAGGCCCAGAGTTCAGGCCCCAAGACCAGACCCAAAAAAAAAAAAAAAAAAAAGTCCTGTACACTTAGAAGCGCCTTCCCCCCAAAAAAGAAATAGAAAACACACTTCTCCTTCCTTCCTTCCTTTCTTTTCCTTCCCTTCCCTTCCTTCCTTCCTTCCTTCCTATTTTTTTGTGCCAGTCCTGGGGCTTGTACTCAAGGCCTGGGTGCGGTCACTGAGTTTTTTGCTCAAGGGTAGTACTCTACCAATTGAGAAATAGCCTCACTTTGGACTTTTTTTTTAGTAGTTAATTGGAGATAAGAATCTTGTGGAGGGGCTGGGAAGGTGGCTCAGTGGTAGAGCGCTTGCCTTGCATGCATGAGGCCCTGGTTCGATTCCTCAGCATCACATAAGAAAAAAGAAAAAAATCCGGAAGTGGCGCTGTGGCTCAAGTGGTAGAGCGTTAGCCTTGAGCTGAAGAGCTGAGGGACAGCACCCAGGCCCAGTGTTCAGGCCCTAAGACCAGACCCAAAAAAAAAAAAAAGAATCTTGTGGACTTTCCTGGCCAGGATTAACTTTGAACTGCAGTCTCAGATCCCTCAGATCTCAGCCTCCTGAGTAGCTAGAATTGTAGGTATGAGCCATCAGTGCCCAACTCAGAAAATACATTTCTAAATGCCACGCAGATAGATATGAAACTAGGAAATGCCTAGAACCAGTTGACAGTTAAATAACCCATACCAAAACTTGAGAGATGCTGCTAGCTATTACAGATATTTATTTGCCAGATTCTATTAAGCACTAGGACACAGCTGATACTAGTAGACACTGCCCAGTAGGAAGATAGCTGCTGATAAATCACAAATCACATAAATATGAAGTTAATGACAAATTACACTTTAAGCTTCTAAGAAAATCTCATTGAGGAAGTTAAGATTGAAATTTAACTCCTTGATTGGTTAACATGAAATCAGGCTACAAAGGTATTCCCTAAATAGTTGGTTTTCCTGAACAAATGTAGCAGTGGTACTCACTAGACACTATATTGAAAATGAACTATAAAACTTGTGGGTGGGAAGGGAGGGAAAACAGAGAGAGAGGGAGAGAGAGAAAGAGAAAAAGAGAGAGAGAGAGAATATGAGAAGGAATTACATTGCCCAAAAAGAAATGTATCTTTACCTGATTTATGTGACTGTATATCACCTTTATAATAAAAACTTTAAAATTGAAAAAATGGTTTTCCATAATAGCTAAACATGTACTTTTTTAGCCTGAGACCTCTCAAAATGCCTTGTCCCAAGAAGATGCAATATCCAAGTATCCCCAAGGATGCTGAGGACATCTACAGGAAAGGATGCTGGGCTTGGGTTGGAGGGAGTCTACTTACAATTCAATGAGAATGACTGTATCTGGAAATCCCAGACAGTGACTTCAGCATCTTACCACAGACGCTTCTCTAACTCTCCTGTCTTTCTTCCCCAATGTCACTCTCTGTACTTCAAAGACCACATGATTTCTTTTTCACCTGTGAACAATAATTTCTCCATTTTTGAGCTCCTGAAAGTTTTCTGACTGTTTAACTTCAGCATTACTTTGCTGATGTCAATCCTTAATTATTTTCTCAGTGTTTAAAGCTAAAGATTTTTGTGTGTGTGTGTGTGTGTGTGTGTGTAATGTGTATGTGTGTGTGTATACGTGCCAGTATTGGGGCTTGAACTCAGGGACTGGGCACTATCTCTGAGCTTTTTCACGCAAGACTAGATCATTGACCACTACAGCCACAGCTCTACTTCTATCTTGTTGATGGTTAACTAGAAATAAGAGTCGCAACAACCTTTCCTGCCCAGGCTGGCCTTGTGCTGGGACCCTCCTAAGTATCTAGGATTAAAGGGGTAGGCTACTAGTGCCCGGTTAGCTCAATGTTAGGTTTTCTGAATTTTATAGTAACAATGTCAAGATATCAGCATGTCAAAAATAAAAGTGTAAGATTATTGAATATGAATTATAATCACAAAATTGTATAACAAAGTAAAAATGTCTTCTAATTGGCATAAACCACAAAGAAATATCAGCCTATGGACTTTTCTTTTTTCTCTTCATTTATGCTGGGTATTGAACCCAGGGTCTTGCACGTACCAAGTATGACCTTCTATCATGGAATCATACTCCCATTCTCCTGCCCTTTCCCCTCCTGCCCCGCCTCAGAGTGAGCTCACCTGAATTGTGTGAAGATATTTTATTGCGGCAAAATCCACTAACAAAATGAACCGCTTTAAGTGTGCAATTCAGTGGACTCATTTATTTTCAGTGGTGTATAATCATAACACCCTCCTTGTCCAGTCCCTCTCATCCTAAACAGGAGCTCCACACCCATTAAACAGGTGCTTCCCATGCCTTCTGCCCAGCCCTGATGACCACTAGCCCTTGACCTCTGTGATCATGAACTGCCTAATCTAGGTACTCCCTGTGTACTAAGTCATGCAATAGGAGGCCATTTCTTGATATAAACGTCCAGTGTTCCCTGTGTGTTGCAGAGTACAGTTGCTGTGTTGCAGAATATTAAAAACCTCAACGTGTGTTCCCTAGGCGTCGGCCTGATGGTTTTTGGTTTGCTCTTGGGTGGCAAGGAGTTTAATGAGAGATTTAAAGAGAAACTGCCAGCACCCATTCCTTTAGAGTTCTTTGCGGTAAGTCCTCACAGGCTAGTGGTCCTGTGCAACTCCCACAACCCCATGCGCCTGGCTTCATGAGGGATTCTGACATGGAAGACATGGAGAATCACAAGGTCTAATTTGCTGCTGGTTCTTCCAAGAGAACTAAAGACAGCTAAAAAGAAAAAACTCAAAAAATTAAAGCATACATATGGATTACTTTTAAAAGATAAATGAAGCAGGCACCAATGGCTCATGCCTGTGATACTAACTTCTCAAGAGGCTGATCTTCAAGCATTGCACTTGGAAGCCAGCTAAAGCAAGAAAGTCTATGAACTCTTATCTCCAATTAACCATCAAAAAGCTGGGGCTAGGGCTCATGTGGTAGAGCCTTAGCCTTCAGCAAAAATCTCAGGACATCACCCAGCCTCTGAGTTCAAGCCCCCTGTATCAGCAAAAAAAAAAAAAAAAGATAGTTGAAGACTACTATATGTTCACATTTTTAATGTGTCCACAAGAATGATGGAATTTAGAGTATTTTCATCAAATTTTTATCTAATTCTTTTATGAAGAGCACATACTAGTTTGATAACAAAAATTAAAGAGGGTAGAGATGTGGCTCATCAGGATCAAACCAGTTTACCAAGGGCAAGGCCCCAAGTTCAAACCCTAATACTGACAAGAGATAGAATAAAAGAAAAGATCTCAATCTTTCTCATTTCCATGCCATTTTCAAGCCAAACTAAATACCTGAGCATTCCATTTAATAAGTAGTACAAGCCGGGCGCTGGTGGCTCACGCCTGTAATCCTAACTATTCAGGAGGCTGAGATCTGAGGATCATGGTTCAAAGCCAGCCCAGGCAGTAGGGCAGAAAAGTCTGTGAGACTCTTATCTCCATTAAACCACTAGAAAGCCGGAAGTGGCGCTGTGGCTCAAGCCGTAGAGCACTCACCTTGAGCTGAAGAGCACAAGGACAGCGCCCAAGCCCAGAGTTCAAGCCCCACGACCAAAAAAATTTTAAGACATAGTACAACCAAACATTAATATATATTTATGACCAACAGTACTTTCAGTAGATAAATAAATAAATTTCATTTGTACATAAAATGATCACAATATTTTACTATAAATTAATATTAGTTTTCAGTAATCACAATTATTTATTCATGTGTATACCTGGTGGGCACTGTCCAAATCCTCAGCTTTGGGATCAGAGTGGACACTATTCCCTTACCTCCTGGTCACATGGGTAGTTTAAATTACCTGCTTCAGTAAAACACGAGTCATCTGTGAACTGATGCTCAAACCCTGACCTACTTCTAACTACAAGTGTGAATCCTTTAAAATTCAAAATGCCCAGTAAAATCCTTTTTGCACCTGAGGCTCTGAAGTGCATAATATGGGTGCTATAAAGGTAAAAATTAAAAGCTCTACTTGTTGCCCAACCCTGATAGCACATTTCTGTAGTCTCAGGTCTGTGGAGACTGAGACAGGATCGTGAGTTCAGGGCCAACCTGGGTTACATGGAAAATAGCTTTTTCAAAAAAAGCAAAACCAAACCAATATTTGTCTGGTCCAAATTTAGCCAGACTGAAAAACAAGGTTTGAGATATGAAAACAAATGGTTGGTATAGAGCACAAAGACAAAAAAAAAAAAAAGTCCTGCCACCTTTCAGACAGCTGTAGGAGGCTGGGAAAAGCCTCGGACTCTATTGGTGCCACTGGCCTAGAAAAAGAGGTGCCAGGAGGATCTGCAGTCTATTGTCCATCGTGATGATGGACAATTTTGTATCATCATCATAACCCAAAGGTGAACCCCAAAGAGGCTTTGGGGTCACCTAGCCACACATCTCAACAGGAAGAGAATAAAGGGAAAAGGAAGCAACTCCAGAACTCCAGGAAAGCAGACAGCCCCTTGTAGTTATGCGAGGTAGTCAGTGAGAGAAGTTAGAATTACTGAAAGCTAACAGAATCGTAAGTCTGAATGTTTGTGATATTCATTGAGAAATAATTTGGCTTGGCTAGCAAACTCTTTGAAGATGATTTTTGTGACATTTGAATATTCCTGTCTAAAGCTGTATTTCAATTTGTGTCTGTTTTAGGTGGTCATGGGCACTGGCATTTCAGCTGGATTTAACTTGCAAGAATCCTACAATGTGGATGTTGTTGGAACACTTCCTCTAGGGTAGGAAATTGTTTATCTGAAGTAACAGTCCATGGGTCTGCTGTTTCTGCCTCCTGTAATAGCATTCTTAGGGTGAAAAATGATTGCTTTCCCAGCTGTCAAATAATTGAGGAGTCCCGGGGCTGGAGGCACACATGGTGTGTGAATGTTCATGTGTATGTGTATGTTTATTGTGCTTTTAAAGAAGCACTGCACGAAGTTTACCATCTTAACCAATTTTAAGTATACGCTCCAGCAAGATTAAGTATATTCAATGTGTAAAACAAATCTTGGACTTTTTAACTTGCAAATGTGAAACTGTGCACCATTAAACAACTCCCTCCTTCACCATCCCTGTCCCTGATAACCACTGTTCTTTTCTGTTTCTATGAAATTTGACTACTTTTGGTTATTTATCAGTTGAACCATATAGAATTTCATGACTAACTTGTTTCACTTCACATAGTATCCTCAAGATTTTGTCCATGCCACAGGGTATGACAATGTTTTTTTTTCCTTTTAAAGGTGGAGTAATATCCCATTGTGTGTATAGACTGTATTTTGTTTCTCCATTCATCCATATATAGTTATGTGGAAACAACCCACATAACTATAACTATAACTATAACTATATATATATATATATATATATGTTCTTGGCATGGTCTTCAAGACTCAGCTTTTGATTATATTCTATACACCCAACATAGAATTACTGGATGACATAGGACTTCTGAATTGAAAGGATTACCTCCACCCCCACCCTCAACCCAAAACCCCACCCCACCCCTAAGAATCCCCTTATTAGTTTCCACAACAGTGGCACCATTTTAGAATCCTACTGAAAGTGGGAAATGATTTTTGTTGATGTTGGTTTGTTTTCTTATGCTTTCCTTAACAGTTTTTTTTTTTTTTATCACTCCTTGAATGACCCAGTAATGAAGAAAAAAATACCTAAATCCCAGCCTACCTTTGTTAGTGTGGCTTTGGGCAAGTCACTTACTTTTTTTGTTTGTTTGGTTTTTTTGTTTGTTTGTTTTTTGCTGGTTGTGGGGCCTGAACTCTGGGCCTGGGCGCTGTCCCTCAGCTCTTCAGCTCAGGGCTAGCGCTCTACCACTTGAGCCACAGTGTCCCTTCTGGCTTTTTCTGCTTATGTGGTGCTGAGGAATCGAACCCAAGGCCTCATGTACGCAAGGCAAGCGCTCTACCACACAGCCACCTTCCCAGCCCAGGTCACTTACTTTTGCAAAGTTTCAGCTTCCTCGCCTGCCAGGTGGATGCAGTAGCAGGTACTCACCCCCAGGGCATCTGTGAGAGAGAGCACAGGAGGCAGGGGCCTAGAGCAGGTGCTACTGCACTCCCAGCATATGTCCCAGGCAGGCTGGCTGAAGCTTCAGGGGCTTATTATTCTAGCAGACTTTCTATTTTAGGGCTTACTTATTTTCTTGACCTATACTGCCTAACTCCACATTTTTAACATTACACTTGAAGGGGCACAAGTGGTCACCAGCTTCTGATCCCCGCTGCTCCTCTCTTTTTCTCTGCACCTCTCAGCTTGTCTCTGGCCTTCTGTCCCCTTTACCATTTCCATCTCTTTCTCTCATCAGCCTCTTCTCTCTGACAAAAGAACAGTCAGACTTTTGCCAAACAGAACCCTCAGATCCATCCTAGAGTGTCCTGGGAGGCCGAGGAAGCAGAGCGTGCTCTCTGACAGCTGGAGGCTGCCTGGTTGTCAGTGTTCTGTGGCAGCGTTCAGCCATGGAGCCATGTGAAGGGAGGAAACTTGTACTCTATAAACTTCTAAACAAAATGTCAGTTCCAGGGCTGGGAAGGTAGCTCAGTGGTAGAGCGCTTGCCTTGCACACATGAGGCCCTGGGTTCGATTCCTCAGCACCACATAAGCAAAAAGAAAAAAGCCGGAAGTGGCGCTGTGGCTCAAGTGGTAGAGCGCTAGCCTTGAGCTGAAGAGCTGAGGGACAGCGCCCAGGCCCAGAGTTCAGGCCCCAGGACCGGACCCAAAAAAAACAAAAAAACAAAAAAAAGTCAGTTCCATAGATATGTTACTTAGAAGGACTCAATGTTAAGCTATAGCACAGCAATTACATTTTTATTTCTATTTCAATGGTCGTAAAAAGTTCTGAAATGTACTTTTTAGCATTTGAACTAGCAAGCCTCAGGCTTACTAGTGTCACACATTCTACCACTTAAGCCACACCTCCAGTCCTGTTTCGTCTAGTTATTATCTTTTTTTTCTTTTTTTTTATTGTGAGAATACCGTACAGAGGGGTTACAATTACATGGGCAAGATAACAAGTACATTTCTTATCAAGCATTGTTGCCTCCTCGTTGTTTCCCCTTCCCATCCCTTCCCATACTCCTCCCCTCCCCCCTGGTCTGGTTATTTTCAAGATAGAGTCTCTCTTTATGCTCAGGCTAACCTTTCCAGGCCAGCCTGGAGTGTGATTCCCCTATTTTTGGCAATGGAATGCAGGACATGCACTACCATATCTAGCCATTTTGCTTCCCCTGTAGCTCGGGGTGCACTACCATCTCTACCTGTTGGTCAAGATGGAATCTCACAAAATTTTCTCAAACGTTGATTCCCCATTCTGCCTCTAAAGTAGCTAGGATTACAGGTTTGAGTCAGCACACCCGGCTTGATAAACTACTTTTATATCTATCATCTCAGTTGATGTTTATATTCTATTATATATTCTGTATATAATAAACTTTTTACAAGAAAGTGTATTTTATATCCAACATATGTTAATTCAATGCTTTTTTCTTCTTCTTTATTGAGATTAAGTGATTACAGATTCCATAAATTTCACAAAATTCACAGTATTGTGGGATAGATACTTAAAGTCACAAACATATTTTAACCTTCATGAGGCACATTGTCATTATGATGGTCTATAAAGCTTATGGACTCTACAAACTTTGATACTACAGCTATTTTTTCCAAATCAGGTGATATGTACACTTTTTTCCTTTTGCTCAGTGTCAGCTGTTCCCTCTTTCTCTATCATTCTCTCTCCCATCACTGCCCTTGAGTTGCTTAGTTCACTTTCATCCATGTCCACTGCAACTGATGGGCCCCTCTGTTGTATTTTTCCGGTTTCCCTCTGATTCTGTGCCCACCTCCTAGCTTCCCTCAGATGTGCCCATGTATATACCATATGTGAGGTCAAGAACATGGAGTCACCTAGAAATGATACGACAAATGAGTCCCGTGTACTTTGTCATATCTTCTTGCATTTTGAATTTAATATCTGCATATCAGGGAGACCATGTGCTGTTTGTCTCTCTGATCTTGGCTTACCTTGCTCAACATGATTTGTTCTAGTTCCATCCATTTCCCTGCAAATGCCGTTATTTTGTCCTTTCTAATAGCTGCATAATATTCCATTGAATATAGGTTCTACAATTTTTTGATCCATTCATTTGTAGTGGGGCATCTGGGTTGTTTCCATATCCTGGCTATTGTGAATAGTTCAGCAATGAACATGGAGGTGCATGTGTCCTTGTATCCTGGTTCTGTTGGTCAGGGTAGATGCCTAGGAGTGGTATGGCTGAGTCATAGGAAAGGTTAATATTTCTCTTTCTAAGGAACCTCCAGACTGCTTTCCAGAGTGGTTGTATTTGTTTACATTCTCACCAGCAGTGCAGTAGGGTTCCTCTTTCTCTGTATCCCTACCAGCATTTGTCATTGGCTGAATTTAGGATATAGGCCATTCTGACTACAGAGTAAAGTGGTGTCTCAGGGTTATTTTTATTTGCATTTCCTTTACAGACAGGGATAATGAACATTTTCTCATGTGTTTCTTTTCATTTTTATCTCTTCTGAGAAGTCTCTCTTTACCTCCCTTGCCCATTTAATGATTTGGGAGGAATTAGTTTCTTGAGTTCCCTGTATATAATGGATATTAGGCCTTTGTTTGATATATAGCTGGTAAATATCTTTTCCCAGTTGGTTGGCTGCCTTTCTAATTTGGAAGCTATGTCTTTACCTGTGCAGAAACTTTTTCTTTTAAGGTAGTCCCATTTATCAGGTCTCTCCAATTTCTTGTGACCCTGGAACTCTGTTCAGGAAGTTCCTGCCTGTGCCTTTATATTCTAGTGTCTCTCCTATTCTGTCCTGCCGTCGTTTTAAAGTTTCAGGTTTGATGTTGAGGCCTTTAATCCATTTTGAATTGATAGTAATGCATGGTGACACGATGGGGTCCAGAGACTCCACGGTTGAAAACAAAAAACAGACACACAGGCTAAAGGTCCTTGCATTGTTGGAGCTGGTAGTCTACTGGACACAGCTAGTCACACAATGAACACACAAACAGGGAGAAATGCTCTGAAAACTGGACCTACACTGCCTGACTCCACATGTTTAACATTTGTTATTCTCTCTATGTTTGAAGGAGCATGAGTAGTAACCACCTCCGATCCTCTGTCTCTCTGTCACTGTCTCTGTCTCTGTCTCTCTCTATGTCTCTCTCTGTGTCTCTGTCTCTGTCTTTCTGCCTCTCTGTCTCTCTCTCTGTCTCTCTGTCTCTGTCTCTCTGTCTCTGTCCTCTGTCTGTCTGTCTCTCTCTCTCTCTCTTGCGCTCTCTCTCTCTCTCTCTGGACCAAGTAGGAGACTGCAGGACTGGGGTTGCTGCTGCAGGTTGGGTAGCAGGGAAGGTGATATTTGAGACACATGTATGGGCCTCAGCACCTCATTGGTGAGACCCAGTCTGGACCCAGAACTTGGTCTTCTGATAGCCCATGCGTATGCTCTTTCCATTACCTCACCCCTGGCTCTCTAGCCCACTCCTGTGATAAACATTAGTCTCTGATTAGATACAATAGATAATCCTATTTAGTTTCTGCTCACAAATACTTTGATTAAATAAAAATCTTTCATGTGAGTTTCTCCTTTAAAAAATATGCTGATGTGTTAAAATTCAGGCACCATAATTGATTCTTAATACCTTCATTTCCCTTTGCCTCGTGTCAGCTATGTTGCTTTCCTTCTATATGTGATAGCTAAACTTAAATAAATAAAGAAGATTTTACCTTTCTGAAACTTGGCTACCCAGAAACCTTATCTTTCTGGGACTTTGCCCAAAACTAGTAAGTAACAAATAGCTTACCTTTCTAAGTAAATACAATCATACTATTGCTCTTACCTGAGAGTCTTACTGCTATGCCACATAACCCCAAAAGGCAAGCATTCAGTTACTCGTAACTTTTCAGTCTTGGTTGGGTGCAGTCAGGATGCTGGTCTCCCTTGGGTCCCTCCTGCAGATCGGTCATGAGAAGGTATAACTCTTGTTGAATGACCTAAGAGATGGTCAGTCACATATATCTGTGTCACACAGGCTAAAAGTCCTTGCATTTGTGGAGCTTATAGTCTACTAGCTTATAGTCTACAAGCCTGAGTGACGGTGACAGCTAGGAGCTGCCGGGTTATCACATTTCCCCCAGGGTCCACAGCATGGAAGCCACACTGCTTTACAGGGTATCTTGTGTAACAAGAAAGAAGAACAGGGAAATTGCCACGCCTTTTCAGATGAACTCCTTTGCACCATTCTCTGTTGTTCCAAACATATTCAAGGGCCAGCCCTGATTCAGCAAGCGGGGGAGACAGATTCCTCATCGCCACGGGAGAAGCCATGTTCCCATGCAAGCATGAGAGGAATGGTGTTGACTGGGTTTGAAGGCAAACAATCACCCTCATCTATACACACTCATAAGTGCTCACACACCACAGGGCCAGAAAGTGACAACTGACTTTTTTTTACCTCATTCCAAAAGTAGTCATTTTGCATATTATTTCCCAGGCCAGAACCCACCACAAGGCCATCCCTGTTGGTTAATACTTATGCAACAAAGTGCAGGGAAAGACAACTCATTTTATACTCGGGCACCCTGGTTTTGACTTTCTGTTCTATCTTGGGAAAATCACTGAAGATCTGAAAATACCTGTTTTCCCCTAGAAGTTGGGATACCTGGCATGTATCTTATAGGATGGTTGTGGAGAAAAGTGAGATGGATTTTATGAAGCATATAGTATGTCATACAAAGGTAACAGAAGCCCCTCACTGCCCTCCCTTTCCTCACTCCAGAACTTGCAACTTCTTTTATGCCACCATGCTGTGATGTAGTAAAAAAAAGCAGGTATAGACCAGCACCTTTGTCATAGTGTTATTGGATTTAGAAGATGAACTGATTGACTGGGGACAACTTGCTTCACCTCACTAGGTCTTGTTTTCCACAGCTGCAAAATACTGATTATAATGGTGTCTCGTTGACAAGGCTATAGGAAATAATAAAATAAACACAGAGTCTGTCACCCAGGAAGCACCTAATAGCTAGCTTCTGAATCTATAAAGTGATTATTGTTACTATTATTTAGTCCATTGCCTTGCTCTGGAGCAGGCTGAAGGGGAAACAAAGGAGGAGGCTACAATGCTTGATAAGAAATGTACTCATTATCTTGCCCATGTAATTGTAACCCCTCTGTACAGTATTTTCACAATAAAAAATAAATAAATTTTTTTTTAAAAATCCCCTATGGCACCTTCCCTTCTAACAGTCCAGGGAACCCTTTCAGTTCGGGATGCTTTAGGAAAAGTATCCCAAACCCTAAGAATGAACTTGGGTTGCCTTCTACAGGGCTCTAAGAGTTACACTTTGGGCTTCTCTACATTGCAAGTGAGACTCAAGGAGTCTAATCTTCTGCTTCTTATTTCCCGTGGTAGAGAGCAATTGAAGGGACAATGGCATAGGAAGAGTTAATAGATTCAGAGTCCTTACCTCCAATATAGCAAGAGAGAAGAGTGAGTAATGTTACCAGGACAGAGTTCTCCTCTAAGTTACCCTGTCCTACACCCTCCCCACTCCTAGACTGGTTCAGATGTCTTGTGGTATCTGAGCACTTCACTGACCCTCTCCTCTTCCTGCCTCTGTATCTTACTTACACCTCTCATCAGGGTGCCATGAGGTGTGAGATTACTCTGTTTATAAATAACCCGGCATCTGATCTCTGCTGATAACCCATCCTAGGAGAAGTTGGCCTTCTCTAGTGTGGACCTAGGAAAAACCTCTCTCTGTTTCAGGGTAGGGGGTTGAGGAGGGATGAGGGGAGAAGGGGGCTCTTTTATGCCAAACCAGACTAAACAAGTACCCAAGCATTTCTCACCTTATTTGCACAAAACGCCCCTCTCACATGCTCTACTCTGGTCTTTGCTTTCTGTCCCCATGGTCACAACACTTGAGCTAAAGTCAGATTAACTTTTCAGGCTACTCCCTCCAGCCAACCCTGACACCAGCCTCTTCCACCTCGTGTATGTGGATGCAATTGCCATAGCCATCGTTGGATTTTCAGTGACCATCTCAATGGCCAAGACCTTGGCAAATAAACATGGCTACCAGGTTGATGGTAATCAGGTAAAAACCAGCTATACTTTTGTCATACAGTGGTGTCATACTTCTTGAGGACAAATGAACTCGATTTCTCTGTCTTGATAGAAAATGCTTTGTTTGAGTAATGAAGATATTTAAAGCATACATTTATTCCAAAGTATAACTTGTGTTACTTATGAGCAGCAGGTAATTAAACTCTGAGGAGTGGAGTCTTCCTCCCTTCCTTACTTCAGGAAAAGGAGTTCACCTAGCATAGTGAAGTTTGGGATAGGAAGTATATAGCTGCCATATTCCTACAGATGGTTTCCTTAAGTTTAGATAGGACATGGTAGACTCTACAGCCCAAGAGTCAAATATCTCTCCAGAATCATTTTTGCTCCTCAGGAAGGCCTAGGTCTGTTCATTAAACCTTGACTATGTGATTCATCACCCAAATTCCATAGTATCCTATTTTTTTTTTTTTTTTTTGGTCCAGTTGTGGGGCCTGAACTCTGGGCCTGGGCACTGTCCCTCAGCTCTTCAGCTCAAGGCTAGCGCTCTACCACTTGAGCCACAGCGCCACTTCCGGCTTTTTTTCTTTTTGCTTATGTGGTGCTGGGGAATTGAACCCAGGGCCTCAGGCATGCAAGGCAAGCGCTCTACCACTGAGCCACCTTCCCAGCCCCCATAGTATCCTATTTGAAGCCAGTTTTAGTTTTTGTTTTACAACATAGCCACAGATAGGTTGGATCCAAACACCATGAGCTATAATCTTTTTATGACAGATTAACTTCCCTGTGCATTTCTAGGGAGAAATCTAAGGTTCCACATCTTTGCTAAATTCAGGGATCAATAGAAATCCCTCAACAGCCCACGAGCAGGACTTCCTGATCCCAGGAAGACATGGGCAGTAAATCTACATCAAAGCCTTTCTTTTAAACAACAAAATTATTTTCCCTTTTACTGTATTATTTTTCTTTTTGTAAAAAGCTTTAATTGTGAAGGAGAAAATTTTAAGAAATAGGTTTCATAGGAATCAGAGCATTTATCTCCAACACAATAAAAATCCAAAGTGGTTTTTTTCTCCCACCATAAAATATGTCATAATTTCTATTTTGAGTTTATACTAAAGAGTTTCTTGTGTCTGAAGGAATATCAAAGAGGTAGCTTGCACTGTTTCTGAAGTGACCAGTCATGTTTTTCTGTCTAAAGAGTAAGCTATATCTTCTGGTTTTTTTTTTTTTTTCACATGAAAAAGGAGCTCATTGCCCTAGGACTGTGCAATTCCATTGGATCTCTCTTCCAGACCTTTTCCATTTCTTGCTCCTTGTCTCGAAGCCTGGTTCAGGAGGGAACTGGAGGGAAGACTCAAGTATGTATACAATATGCCTCTTTGAACCAGTGGTTTGGGTAGTAATTAAATGTTAGTCACTTGATCCCATTCTGAACCCAAAAGATGCTCTGCCTGCAGATCCATGCTATAGTGAGCTGTGTAGTGAATCAGAGAAAGGCATGATTGGGTGAAGCAAGTCACAAGGAACTGAATCTCTAGGACAGAGGTGTATTCTCCAGTTGAATTGGAAAGCTATACAACACTCCGTTTGCTACCAGTAAGCCTCAAAGTTCAGACATGAGAGACTGTCCCTGAAAGCTTGACACCAACCATGGGCAGGAAACCAGCACATCCAGTAGAACTTTCCACAGTGATCATAATTTTCAGTCTTTGCATCACACAATATGGCAGCACCTTGCAACGCTTGAGCATTTGAAACATAGCTAGTGTAACTAAGACCTGAAATATTTTTATGTTTATTTTAGTCTTTAAACATTCTAATAATTGCAGTTGGCAA
This sequence comes from Dipodomys spectabilis, assembly GCF_019054845.1. Lineage (NCBI taxonomy): Eukaryota > Metazoa > Chordata > Mammalia > Rodentia > Heteromyidae > Dipodomys > Dipodomys spectabilis. The sequence continues at coordinate 15,399,585 of NW_024870766.1, forward strand.
GTAGCTACCTTTTTGGACAGCCAGTGATTGTCTGAAACCTTCTATCCCTAATGGGCTTTAGGTTGGCATCAGATATTGTTCTTCTTCCTATGACAAAAGCATTTCTCTGAAGATACCCAAGCAGTTCAGTTTCTGTTTGAAAGGTATAAGATGAGCAAACAAGCCAGATGCTGGTAGATCTCACCTGTAATCCTAGCTATTCAGGAGTCTGAGATCTGAGGCTCGTGATTCAAAGCCAGACCGGACAGAAAAGTCCGTGACATTCTTATCTCCAATAAACCACCAGAAAACTGGAAGTGGCAAAGGTGGCTCAAGTGGTAGAGGGCTAGCCTTGAACTGAAGAGCTGAGAGATAGTGCCCAAGCAAGCCCCACTTCCGACCAAAATAATAATAATAATAATAATAATAATAATAGGAGCAAACACTTCAAAGAGGGATAGGGATAGGGTATAAGTTTATGAAATGGAGATGGTTTGGATGACTGATTTGAATCCATATTTTCTTGATTTTCCCACAATGATTATGGAAAAAATAAGACCAACCTATGCTCTGCCTCTTATTCTAGTCTCCTAATATCCCCTCCCCTGTGTTTTCTCTCATCAGCTTGCAGGTTGTTTGGCCTCATTAATGATTCTGCTGGTCATACTAGCCACTGGATTCCTCTTTGAGTCGCTACCCCAGGTGTGTAATATGTAGAATCTTGCTATTTTATTTATTTTTATTTTGGTGGCCATCCTACGGGCTTTTACTATAATCTCAGCCAGATGGTATGGGAAAGAGCCAAGTCTAGAACTAAGATCTTGCTCATAACCAGCTGGTAGCTACCAGGAGAGCTTGGGAAAGCCTTCTCAAAATCCCTTTGTCTCATTTTCCTTATCCGCAAAGAAGGGGTTGGAGTGGCTGACTTCCAGAGTCTCTATTTGACTTGTAACCTTACACCTTTATTAAAGACGTGAGAATGTCTCAACACATCCAAAATTTATTTGCTGAGATAGTAGTCCAGGAGAGAAGAGGAAAATGGAAAGAAAATCCTAAGAAAGAAGACCATGGGTGAAATACTTCTCCTGCCACGTTTAATTCTAAGGTTCTTGACTGCCACACTGTGTGGTTGGATAACTAAGACACAAGGCTTGGTTCTTTTAAGGCCCATGGCTTATGGCTCCAAAGATGCCCTAAGTGCCACATAGGAAGTGAGTGGAGAGAAGAGGTAAGAGGGCAGCAGGAAGACAGTGAAGGGCCCTGCGAGGGGGTTGTGTGGAGAGGGGAGACATGGGTGGTGTACTGTGTTTCAGGCTGTGCTGTCAGCCATTGTGATCGTCAACCTGAAAGGAATGTTTATGCAGTTCTCAGACCTCCCCTTCTTCTGGAGAACCAGCAAAATAGAGCTGGTAAGTGAAGAGGATGGTTAGGCTCACCTATCACAGCAACAATGGTTATTGATGTTAAGGAAAATGTGAGATAGAGAAGAATGCAGTTAGTTGTTCTTTGTTCTGTCCAGTTAGGCAAGATAAACTCTGTGCGTATGTGGGTGCGTGCACATGTGCGCACATGTCTGTTGGTACCGGGGCTTGAATTCAAGGCTGGGCATTATTGCTTAGCTTTTTTGCTCAAGGCTAGTACTCTACTACCTAAGCCACAGCTCCATTTCCAGCTTTTTTTTTGGGTGATGGTGGTTAATTGGAGTCTCACAGATTTTCCTATCCAGACTGGCTTCAAACCATGATCCTCAGGCCTCAGCTTACTGAGTAGCTAGGATTATACTACTTGGCTTTGTGTGCTTCATTTTGGGGGGGGGGGGGGGTTCCGGTCGTGGGGCCTGAACTCTGGGCCTTAGCAATGTCCCTCAGCTCTTCAGCTCAAGGCTAGCACTCTACCACTTGAGCCACAGCGCCACTTCCGGCTTTTTTTCTTTTTGCTTATGTAGTGCTGAGGAATTGAACCCAGGGCCTCAGGCATGCAAGGCAAGCACTCTACCACTGAGCCACTTTCCCAGCCCCTGTGTGCTTCATTCTTATGGAGTTTTTAGCCTGCTTCTCTATAACGTGTTCTGACTTTCATTTAGACCATCTGGCTGACCACTTTCGTGTCCTCCTTGTTCCTGGGATTGGACTACGGTTTGATTACTGCTGTCATCATTGCTCTGCTGACTGTGATTTATAGAACACAGAGGTGGGTATCCATCTTGAAGTGGCTGTGAGTGTCCTGCCTGAGATTACAAGGTTGACTGTAAGCATAAGCTATTGAAAGTAGAGTCCCTTGGTTATTATTAGTTAGTGTGAGTGGTATAACATTCATGTAGCCCACTGACTAAATAAATGGAATGTCAAATAAAAAGCTCCATATAGTGTCTCAGCCTGTATTTCTAGCTATGCAGGAGATCAGGGCATTAGGATCAAAGCCAGTCCAGACAAAAAAAAGTTCTCAAAGTTGATTGTAGTAGTGTGCACCTGTTTTCTAAACTTCAGGGAAAATAGGATGGCTGGGGCATGGTGGTGCACTTCTGTCATCCCTAGCAACAAGAGAAATCACCAATAGGAGGATCACAGCAGTGTAAGCTTTGGCATAGAGTGAAAATAACTAATGAAAAAAGTTGCTAGAAGTGTGGCAGTTCCCTAGATACTCTTCCTCTATTCTGGGCCACTATAACCTATCATCTTTCTTCCTGGGAGGAAGCTAAGCCCAGTAAGTTAGGTATCAAATACTTCAAAAAAATTCTGTTGGCATCAAAAAACATCACCACAAAGATAGAGAGAACTTTAGAATCAGATAAAACTGGGTTCAGATCTTGGCTATTCTTGGGTGAGCTCTGTGATTAAACATAACCTCCGTGCTGCGTGTGTAAGAAGGGACTTATACTGGCTACCTGAAATAGTTATCGCAAATTTAAATGAGAAGGCATGTAGAGAATTTGTACAGTGCCTGACTCATTGGTGGTCTTGCTGGGGTTGGCCATCACTCAGGATGCTTGTTTATTATCAGCTGCTACATATCAGAAGGTGGTTACAAGACAATCATTTCATTCAGCAAGTAGGTCCTAAGCACCACACCCATGCAGTATGGATACTAGAAATGTGATGGAGTGTTAACTTCTGCCCCCAGAGAGCTTGCAGTTTGGTGTTGTAAAAGTAATTATAATTTTCCTTAAATAAAAATGGATATTTGTTTAGTGTGTTATGTTCCAAGGAAGGCATTAAACTCTCAGGATATTGCAGTAAATAAGACACAGGCCTTCCCTCCAAAAAGGTTCCATTTCCCTAAGGATGACAGCCACATAATAAAGATAATGCAAATAATGGTAATGAAGCAGTGGTGGTGCTAAGTTATCAGTTACTTATCTGTCAGATATTTACAAATACTTACACTTTTACATTTCATCCTTACAACAACCCAAAGACTCTTACTTAGCCCTACTTCACAGTAAGGAAACTAAGTCCTCAAGTGATTGGGTAACTTTCCCAAGATCACTGTGTAATGTGACAATGACACAGACGTGGGTTTGTATGAATCTAGAGACTGACATTTACGCCACAGTTTATCGTCTTCCATCGTAACTGTGAAATATAATTACATGTGTCTTGGTAGGTGTAAGTGAAGTACTGCATGACCGTAAGTATCAGAGATACTGTAATAAAACCCATGGGAGCTTATGAAAGAGATTCCCTTACCCCTAGTGTCAGTAAGAAAGTAAATGAGGACTGACTTTTGCTGGGAGCAGTCAGATTGAAGCCTACACAAATCAGGTGCCAGGGTGCTCTGGCTAGTCAAGACAACCCATGCCTCCTCCGCCTGTTGAAATCCTCATCCTTGGAAGCCCAGCTTCCCCAGTCAGAGGGACCTCAGTTCCCATGAATAATCACAGTGTCGCTCCATGCACAACAGAATGGCACTGGGAATATGCTATGCATGAGACCTTCCGCCAAGGCATCAGGCCAGGATCAAGCATCCTGGAATTTACTAGCAACTCTATACATGCCATGTTTAAGTCACATGCTGTCACTCTCTGTCTCTAGTCCGAGCTACAAAGTCCTGGGACAGCTTCCTGACACTGATGTGTACATTGACATAGACGCATACGTGGAGGTAGGACCTTTTTCCAGTATATTAATAAAGATGTCGTATGATGTGACTGTCTAATAAGAGTTTTTATCCAAGACAAAAAAGAAAAAGTGAAAGGGGGTAGAGGAGAGCCTTCCCAATTTTTATATTTATGTTCACTTTGGAGGAAGGAGGCAATTGCACTTCTCATTCTGAAATACATTCTAATATGTTAACGTGTTCTCTGTTTCACTTCTCAGGTGAAAGAAATTCCTGGAATAAAGATATTCCAAATAAATGCTCCAATTTACTATGCAAATAGTGACTTATACAGCAATGCATTAATAAGAAAGGTGAGTCACAAGAAATTATTAGTACTTGCTCTCAGCAGAGGACTTGTGGATTGGCTGGGATGGCAGGGCCATTTGAATATCTCCTTAACACTATCATACCATTTCATTGTCCTTCTCCTTTATTTTCTTTCTCTTTATTGACTTAGTGTACATTGAATATAATGACCATATTTGCTCACCGTGCCTCCTTCTATTCTTAGCCCCCCCCCACTGTCTTTCCCCACCCATCCCAGAACATTTTGTTAAATGGTTTGTTTATTGTTCAAAGGAGTTACACCTCTCTCCTTTTTTGACTGTGATAAAGTATACATGACTTAAATTTACCATTTAAACATTCTCAGTGAGTGACAATAAATACATTTATATGATTGTGCAGCTATTGCCACTACTCATTTTTTTAAAATAACGTGTATATATGTTCCCTTAAGAAAGTGAAAAAATATAGCCGGGCACCGGTGGCTCACACCTGTAATCCTAGCTATTCAGGAGGCTGAGATTTGAGGATCACAGTTCAAAGCCAGCCAGGCAGGAAAGTCCATGAGACTCTTATCTCCAATAAACCACTAGAAAACCAGAAGTGGTGCTGTGGCTCAAGCGGTAGAGCGCTCGCCTTGAGCTAAAGAGCACAAGGACAGCGCCCAAGCAGAGTTTAAGCCCCACAACCAACCAGAAAAAAGAAAAAGAAAGTGAAAAAATAATCTTAAATTTTCTTTGGGGGATATGTGGGTTTCTTTGGTTTTGTTTATAATTTAACCCCAACTATCAACTGCCAAAGTCTGAAATATAAGAATCTGAGAAACCTAAGTGGTAAATAGCACTCTAAAACTTCTCTTCGATGATTTGAGAAAAGAAACATTAAGAAAATCTAGTGGAGTAACTTCGTTCAGGTTATCACAGGCAAGGTAGAACAGGACTAGGCACAGAAAGTTCCCTGGGGAGAGATTGAAGATTTGGTGGAATTTGAGTGGTTCCCTGGCAGCTATAAAGTGATTTTATAACATTGCTGTTTTGTGAAGACTGGAGTGAACCCAGCTCTCATAATGGGTGCAAGAAGAAAGGCCATGAGAAAGTATGCTAAGGAGGTCGGGAATGCAAATATGGCCAACGCGACAGTGGTCAAAGTGGTGAGTTGAGGTCTTTGTATGATCACTTCTCTTTGTCTCTTGGTCTGCAGTGCCTCCCATCTTTCCTCATGGTTGAAACCTAAGCACAGCATGAAGTTACTAATAGGGTAAAGCCTGGAAATAGTCTATCCTCTATGCATTAAAAGTATGTCATAAACTAGGTGCCGGTGGCTCATGCCTGTAATCCTACCTACTCAGGAGGCTGAGCTCTGAGGATCACAGTTCAAAGCCAGCTCAGGCAGCAACCCATGTGACTCTTATCTCCAATAAACCACTAGAAAATCAGAAATAGTGCTGTGGCTCAAGCGGTAGAGTGCTCACCTTGAGCTGAAGAGCGCAGGGACAGTGCCCAAGCCCAGAGCTCAATCCCCACAACCGACAAAAAAAAAAAAAAGTATATCATAAGATTAGTTATGAGGATACTTCTGAAATAAATATTGAATACAATGCTTTGAAAGAAATAAAAATTAACTAGGAGGAAAACAGACCCAGGGCTTGAACTTGGGGCCTGGGAACTGTACCTGAGTTTTAATGCTCAAGGCTAGCACTCTACCACTTGAGCCACGGCTCCACTTTTGACTTTTAGTGGTTAATTGGGCATAAAAATCTTGTAGACATTCCTGCCTGGGCTGGCTTCAAACAATAATCCTCAGATCTCAGCCTTCTGAGATCTAGAATTAGAGGCATGAGTCACTGGCACTGGCAACACTTAAAAAAAAAAAAAAGAAGGAAAAAGAAAAAGAAATACTACACACTCTCTAATGGTAAATTGGAACTTTGTTATAGATTTAGTCAGCTGATAGATGAAAAGCTCAAAGACTTGTTTTTGCTGTTCAAATTTATGCTAACTCATGAGTTGTCATGCTTGAGACATTAGAACCATTTTAGAAGTCATCACAAAATGGAAAAGTTGACTAAAAAGTGTAGATTGTGTTAGATTAAAAAATGTGGAGCAATGGGAAGAGATGAAAAAGAAGTTGAGGGGCTGGGAAGGTGGCTCAGTGGTAGAGTGCTTGCCTTGCATGCATGAGGCCCTGGGTTCCATTCCTCAGCACCACATAAGAAAAAAAGCCAGAAGTGGCGCTGTGGCTCAAGTGGTAAAGCGCTAGCCTTGAGCTGAAGAGCTGAGGGACAGCGCCCAGGCCCAGAGTTCAGGCCCCACAACCGGACCCAAAAAAAAAAAAAAGAAGTTGAGCTAAAACTAAGTGTTCTGTACATGTACATTTTGTCATATTATGAAGCTGAATATAACAAATATTCTAGAAGGAATGTGCATAGGCAGTAACTTGCAGACATAAGGGCTGATTTCCCATTAGAAATCCAAAACCAAAAGTTGTAAATAGACTTCTGATTTGATTTCATTTTTGACAAAGGATGCAGAAGGTACCAAACCTGAAGAAGATGGCACTAAGCCTGAAGAGGAGGATGATGAAGTAAAATATCCTCCAATTGTCATCAAAAACACATTTCCTGAAGAACTACAAAGATTCATGCCTCCCAGAGAGACTGTCCACACTATCATCCTGGATTTTACACAAGTCAATTTTATTGATTCTGTTGGAGTAAAAACTCTGGCAGGGGTAAGTATCACCTTGACCCTACTCTCTATGGCCACTCTCATATCAGTCACTGCAGAGAATTGGACTGAATCTCCATGTAGCTGTCACTCAGCTTCAATAATTACAAATCTATGGACAATCTGATTTCATTTATACCTTTCATCTACTTTCTCTTATTTTAACACACGCCTGTTATCACTTCATCTGTCAAATATTTCAGTTGTCTATCTCTATATAAGATTCTTTTTAAAAACCTAAGGCCACACCTAAGTAAATTTTAATATTTTTTGTGCCAAGTCCTGGGGCTTGAATTCAGAGCCTAATTCTGTCCCATTGTGGGCACTCTACCTCTTGAACTCTAGCTTTCTGGTGGTTAATTGAAGATAAGAGTCTCAAGGACTTTCCTGCGTGGGTGGCTTTCAATCATGATCTTCAGATCTCAGCCTCCTGAGTTACCGGTGCAGGAGCTACTGGTGCCCAGCAATTTTATTTTTGATACCACTAATTATCACTGTGGGAAAAAAATTTAACTACAAAATTACTTTTCACGGATTAGCTAAAAATGCTAATTATTGAAGCTGAGTAATACAAGGTAAAAAAAAAAGAGTTTTCATATCCTCAAATGTATATTGGTAGAAAATGGCTTGTGAGTGGCAGAATCTAGAGAAACTAAGCTTTATTTCAACATTATTACAGATTGTAAAGGAATACGGAGATGTCGGTATTTATGTATATTTAGCAGGATGCAGTGGTGAGTACACCTTTAAGATGGAATGTCTTGGCATTCTAGTTTTTTTTTAATTTTACATTTGCAATAGCAAACATTAGTGATATGAGTGGGGTTCATTGTAATAATTCCATTCATGTGCACAGTGTGCAATAGTTTTAGAATACCTTGCCTGCTATTGTTCTACATTATATTTTTATTAAAATAGTCCTTAAAAATTAAATTCATGGGGTTGGAGTTGTGGCTCGGGGGGGAAAGCACCAGCCAGTGTGCAAAACTATTATGTCTGGGGCTGGGAAGGTGGCTGAGCAGTAGAGTGCTTGCCTTGCATGCATGAGGCCCTGGGTTCGATTCCTCAGCACCACATAAGCAGAAAAAATACGGAAGTGGCACTGTGACTAAAGTGGTAGAGTGCTAGCCTTGAGCTGAATTGCTGAGGGACAGTGCCCAGGCCCAGAGTTCAAGGCCCAAAACTGACTAAATAAATAAATAAATAAATAACTGTTACATCTGAGTTCAAGTCCCAGTATTAGACCAAAAAAAAAAAAAATTCATATGTACCTATTATCCTAGCACTCAGGAAGCTATGGCAGGAGGGTCACAGAGAGACTGACAGAACGGATGATTGGAAAAGAGCAGAAATCTACATTACAAATGCCTTTGCCTAAGATGCTGCAAGTACAGCAAAATGTATATCTTTATCACTTTGGTCATCACAAAATTGGTTATAAAAGCAAACAATTGAATAAAACTTGTGTCAACTGAAAAAAAAACAGCTAAAAACTTAAGATTATATCTGTGTAACCAAACAGCAGATAGTTTAAAATAGCAAAAATAGTTTAAAATAATTTGTTCAGGGTATTTTTTGGTAATAAGGAAAATGTTTGTTTTTGCTTTTGTTTGGTTTTGAGACAGGTTCTCATTATATAGCTCAGGCTGGCCTCAAAATCACAATTCTCCTGCCGCATCCTCCCAAGGGCTGGGATTACAGGTGTGCACTATCACAGCAGCCAGAATATATATTCATATTTATTTATATTTGCATTGAGATCCTGGCAGAATACACCAAATAGTAATAATAGTAGCTTCCTGGGGATGGAGAGGTATGATGTGATGAAGACAGTGATTGGAGTGAGAGTTTACAGCATTTTCATGTTTATGCTAGATGAAAGTATTACTTTTACTGTTCAGGACCAAAATCAAGGAAGTGAAATAACTTTCTTCTTATTTCTTTTGTCCAGCACAAGTAGTGAATGACCTCACTCGGAATAGGTTTTTTGAAAATCCTGCCTTACAGGAGCTGTTATTCTACAGTATCCATGATGCAGTCCTAGGCAGCCAACATCGAGAGGCACTGGAACAAGAAGCCTCAGCTTCTCCTCCCCAGGAGGACCTGGAGCCCAACACCACTCCCACCACACCTGAGGCATAGAGGAGGGTCTCAGGCTGGGAGAGGGTTGTTGGAGTGCCTCACCTAAAACTCCTAACCCATCCATCCATGCATTTGAAATAATAGATCCCAGCTTTTTTTTTTTTTTTTTTTGGTAAGGATCAATGCTAGTAGACAAGGCTTGATTTGGAGGGTGAATGATGCATATAGCAAGATGTATCTTACTTGTGTTCTTTTTAATTGAATATTTCAAAGATAGTGGCCTCTTGCCTGCACTTACTGAGTAGTGACATTTCTGTGACTCTTTAGTATTATCTTTGCAAGCTAAGCACATAAAATTTTCTGTGTTTAAGTATTTTACCCACAAATGGGATATGCTGTCACCAGAAAGGTAGTGAATCTTTGGTTCTGTACTCAAGGAATTGGGCTGTGTGCTGTTTATACTCAGTTATTTAACAGAGAAAGGAAAGCCACCACTTTCTAGATGTTCTTGTTTTAAAATAATGTTTTTTATCATAGAAGTGACATAAGGGAATTGTGGACACCTTGAAAAAAGTAGAAAAGCAAAAGAGAAAACATTAAATTCCAAGTACTCAGAGATGACCACTAATTAACATCTTAATACATATCCTACTTCATCTTATTCTCTGCATATTATTATTTTCTTTTCTTTTAGGTCAGAGAATGGGACTTGAACTCAGTACCTGCTTCTTTTGCTCATTGGCTAGTGCTCTACCAGCAAAGTCTTGCCTCCGACCTCTCTGCATATATATATATATATATATATATGTATTTTTTTCTTTTTTGGTTGGTCTTGGGGCCTGAACTCTGGGCCTGGGCATTATCCCTCAGCTCTTCGGCTCAAGGCTGGGGCTCTACTACTTGAGCCACAGCACCACTTCCAGCTTTTTCTGCTTATGTGGTGCCGAGGAATTGAACCCAGGATCTCATACATGCAAGAGAAGCGCTCTACCACTGAGCCACCTTCCCAGTGCCCCTCCCCGCTTTTTTTTGTCAGTCATGGGGCCTGAACTCTGAGCCTGGGCGCTGTCCCTCAGCATAAGACCAGACATCATGGTTTGTAACCATTTTTATTTTTTTAGTTGGCAATCTCCACTTTCTCATTCCAAAACATTTTTACTTCAAACCATATTCAAATTTCCCGATTGTCTAAACTTGCAACGTCTTCCATTGAAACTAGCCATATCTCTTCAGTCCTTTAAATTTATGTTAACCTAGCACAGCTCCTTTCTTCTTGGCATTTGCCTAAAAGAGACTAGGACAGTTGTCTCACAGACTCCTACCGTGTGCATTTGTCTAGTTGCTTCCCATGGTATTGTTCAGCTTCTATTCCCTACACTACTTGAAATATAGAAATTATGCCTTAAGGCTCATGGATTGGAATTAAACATTTTGCACTAGAATATATATCATAAAGATGTATGCTTTCTAGCACATAAGAAATTGTATAATTATCTACATTATCTACCCAGTACCTAGGCCAGCAGGGCAGTCTAACCTTCCACTGTAGTTCTGCTTTTAGGACACGTATTATCCAAATGAAGTTGAGTTGGCATCAATGTCCACTTTCCCATTCGCCACTGAAGCAGGAATTGTAACATCAGGTGATCCCTTCCTAAATCAGTAATTTTATTAAGGTTTGTGGATTCTTTTTTCATTTTTTGGTATTTCCTAGCTGGTTAATCCCCTCAACTTCACCTCCACAACTTGAGCTATTCAGTCATTTTCAAATAGTTTTTACTGGAAAGGCAGGCTGAATACTTTATTTCCATTTAATTGTAACCTTAACGTAAGGAATTGGTTCAATAGATGGTAACAAATAATTTGTTTAGATTTTGGGTATAATTGTAGCCTCATGTGTTTTATACCATTCTTTTTCATGCTCAAAGTGTCACAACAGTGACCAGTGGGAGCCACTAGGAGTTTTGCTGTTGCTCATAGAGAAGCAGCTTAAAAGCCATGGTTCTTCAGAAAAACCTCGGGTATAATTTAGTATATTCCTTGGAAGTCCAGAAGTTATTGGTTAATGATTCACAAAACTCATAGCCTAATGCCTGGGCATTAGGTGGCACTGGTGGCTCAAACGTGAAATCCTAGATTCTTAGGAGGCTGATATCTGAGAGTCACGGGAAGACAAACACACATGACTCTTAAATCTCCAATTAACTTGCCAAAAAAGAACTGGAGGTATGATTCAAATGGTAGAATACCATCTGTAAGCAAAAACACTTGATCTAGTTGCTGGTGGTTCATGGCTGTAATCCAGCTACTCAGGAGGCTGAGATCTGAGGATCATGATTGGAATCCATCCTGGGCAGGAAAGTTATGAGATTACTCCAATTAACCATCAAAAAACCATAAGTGAAGCTGTGGCTCAAGTGGCAGAGCAGCAAAAAAAGCTCAAGGACAGCATTCAAGCCCTGAGTCCTAGGTCTGCCCCATAAAAAAAAAAAAAAAAAAAAAAGACTCGAAAGAACATAAGGCCTTTAGTTCAAGCCCCAGTATTAGCACAATAAACTAAAAAAAAAATTTTTTTTAACTCACAGCTTATGAGAAAAATCCTCCTCTCAGCGTTCTTTATAATGGAATGTTGAAGGGGTCAGCTTATGAGCCACTCTGTCAGTAGTTCTTGCTCTTCTAGGTTTTTGTTTTGCTTGGTTTGTTTTTGAGTCTGTCTGGCCTCAGTCTCCTGAGTGCTAGAATCATATGTGTGAACTATCATACTTGGCTTTCCTTTACTAGTTATTTCTAACAACCAACTCACAGTAAATTGAAGCACAGGCATTAACTAATCTTTCTGAAGCTTCCTCTGCTAAGATTTGCTGCTAATAGTTTGTCTTTGTCTACGTTTTCTTATTAATAGTGACTTCATTTTCATGAAGACACATGGCCAGAAGAGATCAGATCCCAGAATTATATCAGCATATTAACATAGTAGTTATATTAGCACATGATATTAGCATGGGTTTCTGAATAACTTTACTAGTTTGCTTCCAAGCAGAACCCTTCCGCTGTTATTACCAGTTAGCTCAACCTACAGTGAAATTAGATTTGCATTTAGAAACTTTCTGTGCAACCATCATGCACAAGATCAGATACATCTGCATTCTGACACAGACTGACTGCCTTCTGAAAGAGCACATAGCTATAGAACCTAAGCTTATACTAGATAACTTTTGTAAAAAAGGGCCCACAGCATTTTATCCATTTAAGTAGAATTTAAGGATTTAAACAATATCACAAATATTTAGTTGCATATTCTTTAACAACACTCAACACATGCCTTCTGCACAGTACTGTGTACAGGAACAAATGATCTACAGCTTATATATAGATATTGCTATTCAGTTCTTTCATGTTAAAACCTGTTTTGAATAGCATTTCATCATGTACAGAAAAAGCACTTTCTTCTTTCCAAAGGTGGAAAAAAAAATTTGTCCTATCATGCATCTGAGAATGCAGTTAAAGAATACTGCATTTCATCTATATGTAAATACACTGAATGTCTTGCTTCACACAGTGGGAAAATTCCTTTTGTAAAATTTTGTCTTACAGTCCTGTCTTTATCTTCCAAAGAATTAGTGTATAAGCTTATTACTCTTCCCAGGCCTAAACAGTTGCTAGTGTATGCCTTACTACACCTTACTTTTTAGTCCTGATTCAAATTCTTACTAGTCTTATTTTATAATATTGGAAAAGTCTTGTTTCAGGAAGGTTTCACAAAGTTTTTTTTTTCTCAAACACTGCACAATATGTCAACAATACATCTCTGCCTCATGGATGGATGGAATATATTTGAAAATGATTGCAGACCAGGGCCGAGGAAACTGCGGTACATTATCATGGACTCTGGCTTTCCATAAACATATGGCAGCTAATGGTGGGATCCCAACTGTAAATCTTATCCAGAGAGGGACCCAGAAAAATGGAAGGGTATGGATCTTCTTCAAGTCCTGGGGGGTAGCTCATAATTTGGAATGTCTAAAATACCCCATTCTATATGGTTTGACCATGTACTCTTACATGTTTGCAGAGAAAGGTATTCTACTGGCCTATGAGTATATATTTTGAGAAAATGAGTCTGCCCTCTTGTGTGCATGGTGTGATAGGTGTGTTTTTCTGTGTGTAGGGGAGGGGGTGGGGGTGTGCCCTTGTGTGGGGATGAGGGAGGGAAGAGCCTGTGGTGGGGATGGCTTTATCTATTACATCTGCCCCTTTAAAGATAGTAAATCAATGTAAAGTCTCAAAGGAAACAAAGCTTCCTTGCTTTGTCTGTATGCTTTAGCGACTGCAAAAAATACTGTACATCTTTTTTTGGTGGACCTTTCAGGAATGCTTTTTGGAGGAAAGATATTTAGATTTCTAACAGTTTAGAGTTATAACTGATTAAAAATTTATGTAATTCTCCAAATATACAGCAAATCAAAATGCATCTAACAGTTTAAAAACCCCTCAAATCCCAGCAAAAAAAAAAAAAAAAGGTCAAAAGTTAGTTATGTTCTAATCTGCTGTTTATTCAGAATCCAATCAAGGCTGAGTATCTTAAAAACTTTCTTGCCTTCAAGGAATACTAGGGTTTTCATTATACTGTGATCAGCATTTTGCTCTTGTGTAGGAGATAAACCTTTGCAGCATCCAGGAAGTTAGTATTTTTGTGTTTTATAAATCTAGTCACAGTTTTTAAATGTTCAAAGTTTTTAAAGGAACTCTTACAGGACATTTTCCTGAAATCATAACCTTTTGCATCCTGATTTATCAATTTTGACATATATGACATCCACATGCTTCTCAGCTTACTGTAGAGTCAAGTCCTGATACCCCATCTAATTCAAAATAATGCAACTCAGAATGCACTTAATATACCTCACTTACTATGTATCACGTTCCTGTGATACATTAGAGGTATCAGCTGTGTACCCTCATGGTTGCATCGCTATATGTTTAATATGTAACCATCTAGATTCCATCATGTTTCTAACTGAAATGTCAAGATTAGTCAGTTTTTATCATGTTATGCTAGAGTGAGCTCAACACTCTATGTAAGCTGCTTTGATGTAGATAAAACTATATGACAATGGTTCTAAATGCTTGTATTTAGTAAATCAGCAACAGTCAAAAATACCTATTTCCAGTCATCTACTTGGATAACCTGAAAGTGATCTGCTTTATTTTATATCTCAAAAAAAAAAAAAAGACTAGGGCAGAATTAGAATAGTTTTTCTTGATCAAAAATCAAGGAAGAAAGAATATTGGTTTTATGAATGAAGGGCTCTAATTTTTCTACTTGAAAACTTAACACATTTCTTATGATGTCAACTTTTTCTTCTGTGACAAAAAAATGTACCCAGCTCTTACTATTTTACAATTTATTTATGAATATTAAAACTTCAATAAAACATTGGTTATTGTGCTTTGGTTTCAGTATTTCTAATGGTATGGATAATTTTGGTAGGAAAGAGGGATTTGATGGTACTTGTACAAGAAATAATTTTTAGAGACCTATTGAGGACTCTAAAACAATTACTTTTAAAATAACCTCATTTTGCCAGGTGCTCAAGCCCTAATCTTAGCTACTCAGGAAACAAGGTCTGAAGATCATGGTTCGAAGCCAGCCCAAGCAGGAAAGTCCTTGAAACTCTTTATCTCCAATTAACCACCAAAATTCCACAAGTGGTAAAGTGCTAGTCCTGAGTGCAAAAGCTATGGTCAGTGCCCTGAGTTCAAGCCCCAGGACCTGAACAAAAACAATGGTGGGACAAAGGGTGAACCAATTAACAGTGATTCTCACTAGACACTATGTTGGAGATGAACTATACAACTTGGGGGGACAGGGTCAGGAGGGGAAAAGCTGGGGGGAAAAAAAAATGAGGGAGGCCTGGAAGCTTAGGTGCATAAGGTGTTCATTTACAGTGATTGGTTATTCCATTTCCACCCCTCCACGCAGTCTTTTGCTTTAAAAAGGGCATACTCTGTGTTAATAAACGAGTTCCTGCTTGACATAAAATAAAAATAAAAATTAATTAATTTTAAAAAATGAGGGAGGGTGACACTGTTTAAAAAGGAATGTACTGCCGGGCACCAGTGGCTCTCGCCTGTAGGAAAGAGGGATTTGATGGTACTTGTACAAGAAATAATTTTTAGAGACCTATTGAGACTCTAAAACAATTACTTTTAAAATAACCTCATTTTGCCTGGTGCTCAAGCCGTAATCTTAGCTACTCAGGAAGCTGAGGTCTGAAGATCATGGTTCGAAGCCAGCCCAAGCAGGAAAGTCCTTTAGACTCTTTATCTCCAATTAACCACCAAAATTCCAACTACTCAGGAGGCTGAGATCTGAGGATCTCGGTTCAAAGCCAGCCCGGGCAAGAAAGTCCGTGAAACTCTTATCTCCAATAAACCACTAGAAAACTGGAAGTGGCGCTGTGGCTCAAGTGGTAGAGAGCTTGCCTTGAGCTGAAGAGCTGAGGGACAAAGCTCAGGCCCAGAGTTCAAGCCCCACGACTGACAAAAAAAAAAAAAAAAAAAGGAATGTACTCATTACCTGACTTATGTAACTGTAACCCCTCTGTACATCACTTTACAATAAAGTTTTTAAAAAAAACAAAGAAATAACATAGTCAAGAAGTCTAACTGAAGCTTACCAAAATTCTAAAACCCAATTTTTAAAATGAAAACAGTAACTTTCTCTATAAAGCCAATTCTGGACTTTCTAAATTATGGGTACATTTTTCTGTTTTACTGGCTGCTATTTTTCACTATATATTAAAATCACCAATTCTTACCTTGAAATCAGCCCAATGGCAAAGCAAAATATAGCAAATGGGTTTTTTGTTTTTTATTGTAAAAACACTGTACAGAGAGGTTACAATTACATGAGTAAGGTAATGAGTACATTTCACATCAAACACTGTTACCCCCTCCTTTGTTTTCCCCTACTATCCCTTACCTCCCCACCTCCCCAACGCCCCCCTCCCTACAAGTTGTAAAGTTCGTCTTCAACATGGTGTCTTGTACATCTGATTGTTACAATGGGTCAACCTGTATCCTTGTTTCAGCATTGTTATTTCCCTTCCCCGCCCCAAATTAGAAAAATGTATATACAAAATGCAGGGCACATGAATCAAATACAGTGAAAACAGGGGTTATACCATGGGGGAAGAACATACAAAGAAACAAAAAAAAATCACATAGTACATTATAAATGCATTAAAAACAACAGCAAGAAAGATAAAACCTCTTGTGTCCCCATCTTGGGGTTCATTTCACTTAGCATCATCTTATATGGTCATATGTACATTGCCAAATGTTTCTTTTGTAATAACCCGTGGGGCCCCGATAATCATCAGGGCCCAATAGTCACAGCTTGGCCCCGTGGTCCAGCCTGCTGGAGGGGGTGGGGCATCAAGCAGCGAGCCTCACAGCTCCACAGCTCCACAGCCCAGGCCACCAGACACCAGACAGAGCAGGGCACTGACAGGTCGACCTCACTGCCCCAGGCGGTGTGCCACCGGCGCTGAGCGGGAGGGGGTGGGGCATCAAGCCCCACAGGGCAAGCTGCCTATTGGGATTGGACAGGGGCAGCTTGCGGGAGGGGCATGAATGGCAGTTGAAACCATTAGTGGGGGAGGGGTGCAGCTTATCTGGGTGTATATAGAGTTCCGAGGGTGGGGGGGAGATTAGGGGAAACATTGTCGGGTTGGGGAGAGGGGAGTCCAGAGAGGAGGAGAGTAAGGGAAAAACCGGGAGTCTTGAGGAAGGGAGAGCAACAAGGAAAGTGGTCGGAGTGGAGGGAAGGATTGCAAGAGGGGAAAGCCTGCAGGTGCAGAGCAGAGCAGGTCTGTGGAGGGCAGGGCAAGCCTCAAGAGGCCATTCCCCCAAATGGCCTCCTCTGGAGAGGCCTGTGGAGAGGAGTCTCCCGAGCAGAGCAGGCAGGCCTGTGGAGAGTGGAGGCCTGCAGAGAAGGAGGAAGGGAAGAAAGAGAAAAACCTTCCCCTTTGGAGCTCTGGAGCTTTGGAGGTCTGAGGTTTGGAGTTTTGCGACCGACTTATTTGGTGGTTTGCAGGGCAACTTATAAAGGTCAGGGGGGTCAGGGCTGCCTATTGGAGGCTTGGAGGCTGCTCTTGGTTCTGGATATCTGGCCCAGGACATGGTAGTCTCAGGACCCCTTTCTGGTGTAAATAATGTAAATAAACTTTTGTTCACCTTCCACTGCGCCTCGATGGATTGTCTCGCTCTTTGAAGGTCATAAGTCTTTGACTTTAAAAAGGCTTATTATACCTCGAAGTAAAAGCAGATACCCTGAAAACATTACAGGAAGGAATAGGAGAAACTTTAGGGCTCCTTGGCACAAGCTGAAATTTTCTTAATAAAGACCCAGAAACACAACAAATCAAAGAAAGGTTGGACAAATGGTATTACATGAAACTGCAGAGAGTCTGTACCGCAAAGGACATTGCAAGACCAATAGAAAGCCCACAGATTGAGAGATCTTCACTAGCCATACAACAAACAAGGGCCTCATATCTAAAATATACTTAGAACTCAAAAAATTAAATCCCTCAACAAATCCTCAAATAACAGCCCCATTAAAGACTTAAAGAGAGACTTTCTCTGAAGAGGAAATAAGAATGGCCAATAAACACATAAAAGAAATGCAAATCAAAACAGTGAGATTCTCACCACAGTTAGAATGGCTATAATCAAGAACTCTAATAAGAGATGCTGGAGGTATGGGCTGGGAAGGTGGCTCAGTGGTAAAGCGCTTGCCTTGCATGCATGAGGCCCTGGGTTCGATTCCTCAGCACCACATAAGCAAAAAGAAAAAAGCCGGAAGTGGTGCTGTGGCTCAAGTGGTAGAGTGTTAGCCTTGAGCTGAAGAGCTGAGGGACAGCACCCAAGCCCAGAGTTCAGGCCCCACAACCAGACCCAAAAAAAAAAAAAAAAAGAGAGATGCTGGAGGAGATGTGGCCAAAAGGGAACCCTATTGCAGTTGGTGAGAGTGTAAACTTGTTCAACCACTTTAGAAAGCAGTATGGAGGTTCCTCAAGAGACTACACATAGTCCCCTATGACCCAGCAATCCCACTTCTGGGCATTTACCCAAATATCACAAGCAAGGCCATACTAAAGCTACCAGCACAACTATGTTTATCACAGCAATATTCACCATAGCTAAGATGGAACCAACCCAGATGCCCCTCAGTAGTGAACAGATCAAGAAAATGTGGTGTGTGTGTGTCACACACACACACACACACACACACACACACACACACACAAATGGAACTCTATGCCTCCATCAGAAAAAATGACATTGCCCCATTTGTTAGGAAATGGAAAGATTTAGAAAAAAAATTATATTAAGTGAAGTAAGCCAGACCCAAAGAAACACAGGTCCCATGGTTTCCCTTATGTGCAATAACTAGAATACGTCTAGGATACTCTTACCTGACAAGAAGAAAACGTCAAAAGCTATGTCCATATAAGATGATGCTACACAAAATGAACCCCAAGATAGGGACACGAGGTTTTTTGTCGCTGTTGTTTTTAATGTACTATGGATTTTTTGGTTTCTTTTGTATGATCTTTCCCCATGGTATAACCCATTTTCACTGTATTTGATGTTGGTGTCCTGCACCTTGTATACGCATTTTTCTAATTTAGGGAGGGGAAGGGAAATATCAAAATGCTGAAACAAGGATACAGCTTGACCCATTGTAACAATGAGACATCCAAGACACTATGATGAAAATGAACTTTACAATTTGGGAGGGGAAGGGAGTAGTTGGGGAGATGAGGAGGGAAGGGATAGTAGGGGAAAAACAAAGGAGGAGGTAACAATGCTCAATAGGAAATAAACTCATTACCTTACTCATGTAATGTAACCCCTCTGTACAGTATCTTTACAATAAAAAATGTTTTTTAAAAAAGGTTTATTATTCAACATGACAAGGGGAACTACTGGAATAAATTATTTTAACCTCACAAGTAAATTAGGAAGCAAAGTTTTTGTATACAATTAAGTCAAGAATTATTTGATCTTCTTCCCTAGGCAGATGAAAGGATAAAATGAGATGTAGATGCTCACCCAGCGAGCACAGACCTAAAATATACAGTCCAAGCAAGCACTTACTATATAAAACCTTTAAATAGAAATTGACTAAACCTTTAAATAGGAATAGAGTAAAAGCCACTTAACATACATTATAACAAATTTTTTCTGCCTAATCTATTAAATACCACCTCTTACAGTAAAGAGAAAAGAGATCTGAAAGAAAGTATACATTTTGAAATTATTTATTTTGTTGCAAGGTGGTTAATATCAAATTTATACAAACAGGATTTCAACTAAAGGAAGTGTTTTCATTTGCAAGCCTATGGTGCTTAATTGTATGTCATGTAGCGTGGAGTGGCGCTGAATTTCGCATACGACTTAATGACCTTATTTACAGCTTCCAAGAAATCCTTCTCAGTTGCAATTTTTCTCCGTGCTCGGATTGCAAACATACCAGCTTCTGTGCAGACACTTCTAATCTCAGCTCCTATCAAACAGATACCAAATAGCCTTAGGTAAAGCAACCCAAATAGAGAGACCAGCAAAATAAGAAGTACCTCTTCACTTACCAGTGCTATTTGGACACAGTCGTGCTAACAATTCAAATCTGATATCTCTCTCAACACTCATTGAACGAGCATGAATCTTAAAGATGTGAGTCCGACCCTAAAAATATAGGAATCAACAAGTATTAAAATAAATCAGAGGAAAAAATACTTCATTCTTTTTCTAAAATGAAATTCTTTTTCACCTCTAAATCAGGTAGGCTAAATTCAATCTTTCTATCCAGTCTCCCTGGCCTCATCAGTGCTGGATCCAAAGTATCAGGTCTGTTAGTGGCCATCAGCACTTTAATGTTGCCTCGAGGATCAAAACCATCCAGCTGATTGATCAGCTCCAACATTGTCCTCTGTACTTCATTGTCTCCTCCAGCACCATCATCAAATCGAGCCCCTAAGAATACAAAAAAGATGTGCATGTACACTCTCACTAGTGCTGCTCCTGGCTGGAAATAGAGACTCTGGTAAAGTGCACATCCTACTTTGAAGCAAATCCTGTAATACCCTATTCTACATAAAACTAGAGGAGGAATCTTTGCTTTAGGAATTCCCTATAGATTTATTTAACATAATTCCTTTAAAGTATAAATTTTACTCTTTAAATCACTTAGGACTCCTACTATTTACTATAATATACACCTGGGCAAGGCAACATAGTCACACACACATTAGCACTGTAATGATGCTAGATCATATGTGGGAAAATGACATACTATCTTAAAGTTCTTAAAAAAAAAATTGAATATGAAGCTGGGCACCAGTGGCTGACGTCTGTAATCCTAGCTACTCAGGAAGCTGAGATCTAAGGATCACAGTTCAAAGCCAGCCTGGGCAGGAAAGTCTGTGAAACTCTTATCTCCAATAAACCGCAAGAAAACTGGAAGTGGCGCTGTAGCTCAAGTGGCAGAGTGCTAGCCTTGAGCTAAAGAGTTGAGGGACAGCACCCAGGCCCAGAGTTCAAGTCCCATGACCAACCAAAAAAAAAAAATTTTTTTTTAATATGGCTAAATCCACAAGATAGTAGAATCACAGCAGCTTATTATCTAGTTGCCTTGAATTTACTAAAGGCTCATGTCAGTCTGTTTCATTCAAACCAATGAAATGTATGTATGTATGTATGTGATGGCTGGATTGATGTATATACACGTATGTGTATATATGTATATAAATACACTAAGTATATAAATTCATACTGTTTCATTAATGATTATGTATAATATAAACATACAAAAAATAGTGGCTGTAATTACAGCATTTAGAAGACTGAGGAAGATCAAAAGTTCTAGAACTTTCGATTAAAAAGAGAGATTAAAATGAAAAAATACGGGAAAATGCTAGAAGAGTAACATTGATAAAGATGCATTTCTGAGTGCCAGTGCCTCCTATCTCTGTAATCCAAGTTACCTAGATAGCTGAGATCTGAGAATTGCAATCATCAATTCAAAGCTAGTATGAGCAGAAAAATCCATGAGATTCTTATCTAATTAACCACCAAAAAGCCAGAAGTAGAGCTGTGGCTCAAGTGGCAGAGCACTAGGCTTGAGCAAAAAAATTGCTTAAGGACAGCATCCATGCCCTGAGTTCAAACTCCACAACTAGCACACACAAAGAAAGGAAGTTACAATATTACCTTCTTATACTCTAAAAAGCTACCTTATACATAATTCACTTTGTGAAACACAATAATTACTTCAGAGTCACAACACTAAGTCATATTGTGACCAAAGATGGTCTCTGAAAATAACAGTATTAAACAATGCCCAAATAGTCTAAAATCAAGACTCCAGATACCTAGCCATGTTACCCAAGGCGTGCCAAGGGGCTATTACGTGTTCAAGTCATTTCTACAATTTCTAACTGGAGATACAACACTTCTACAGATACTATATACTAAGGATCACTACTCTGTAACAAAAACATTATTTTTAAGACTTTAATCTTTACAAAAAAAAAAGAAAAAAAGCTAAAGCTTTGGAGGAACGGGAAACAAAGGGTTGAATTTGTAAGTGTATTATAAGCATGTATAAAAATACCACAATGAAACTTGTTTGTACAATATATGCTAATTAAAAAAAACTCAGATTCACTACCTTTATCTCAAGTTGATTTTCCAATTATTTCTACTAATTAGCATTAATTTTAAGACCCAAAGAGTTATTAAATAAGTATTGTTAAATAAAATAAACCCATCATTCTATTCAGCAAATTTTAAGAAAAAATATCTGATATATCAGTATTTTTTAATTATCTTTATGTATTTTTACAAAGGCGTTTGAATTCAACATGTCTGTTTACAAGTACAATGCATTTATCAGACTGTTAAAAGTGTTGCTGGAATGAAATTTGTACACAAAGGCTTTGAAACATCAATTCTGTATAGTAATTCTTTTTCCTTTCTAGTGTAGCCCTACTGTTTATAAAATCTGTGGTTTTCAATATGCCAAAGTTGGTAAGAATTGGAAGTAAAATTGTATATAAGATTAACATATTAGGAAGTGGAGGAATGGATTAGTAGCAGCATGCCAGCCTTGAATGAAAAAGAGGCTACTCGAGAGCTTGAGGCCCTGAGTTTAAGACCTAGAATCAGCCAAAAAAAAAAAAAGGCATATTAAAAGTCTAACACATCACTTCATAGCTTTCATGAAACCTAATCCTGAACTAATTCATTAAAATATCATTCATACCTCCAATGGCATCAATTTCATCAAAGAAGATAAGACAGGCTTTTTTTGTTCTGGCCATTTCAAAGAGCTCACGAACCATTCGAGCCCCCTAATGAGAAAAATTGACGTATTATTCAGAGTTTGTTATAAATTACAATAAACAGTATTTTTCACATTTTTTTATTATTTAATCCTACAGGATGCTCAAGCATTATTATCTAAAATTTTAAATACTAAGGGAAAAAGAGAAATAAAAAGTTTAAAAAATTGTAAATTTGATTGAAGTATATTGTAGCTGAGTGCCAGTGGCTCATGCATATAATCTTAGCTACTATGGAAGATGAGATCTGAGGATTATGGTTCAAAGCCAGTCTGGACAGGAAAGAGTTTCCCTGAGACTCTTATCTCCAATTAGCCACCAAAAACGGATCAGAAGCCTGGCGCTGGTGGCTCACACCTGTAATCTTAGCTACTCAAAGCCAGTTTGGGCAGGAAAGTCTGTAAGACTTTTATCTCCAATCAACCACCAGAAAACCAGAAGTGGAGCTGTGGCTCAAGTGGTAAAGCACTAGCCTTGAGCTGAATTGCTGAGGGACAGTGCTCAGGCCCAGAGTTCAAGTCCCATGACAGACAAAAAAAAGGATCAGAAGTGGAGCTGGGGCTCAAGTGGTAAGCACCAATCTTGAGCAAAAAAGCTTAAGAGACAGCACCCAGGCCCCAAGTTTAAGTCTCAGTACTGGCACAAAAGAATGTATATAATATATACATGAAAATATCACAATGAAACTCCTTTGTACAATTAATATATGTTAATTTAAAAGACTGATGGTTTGCTACCTATACCATTAAATTGGTCTTATTAACCTCAGTATTAAATCTTTCCATAATTATCTATTAAAGGGCACTGATTTAAAGACCTGAAGAATTCTTAAGTTAGACAAACAATAGCATCATTCTAGTCAGAAAAACTTGAATAACAGCATCTGATCTGTCATGTGGAATTGTTCATCATTAAATCTGATTTCTAAGTTTTTATGAGAAAATCAAAGTTCATCTAACCAACTCATACAGCTCCCTTTCTAATGTTTATTTAAGTATGCTAATCATTAAGATTTCAGATACACTATATATAGCCCTAGACTTACTCCCTAAAAGATAACCATCAACATTCACACAGACAACCTGTTCTGTATTTCTCAGCAAACCATAAAAAAAACTGTCCCCAAAATGAGATTTCACTATAAGGTATTTCTGTGGTCTAACTTCACAAACCAAATATGAAGTTTCATCCTTATTTCCAAATGATCACTGGCAGAGGGTGCTGACTTCCTGGCTTCTAAACTAATTTCACTCCACATATTTCAAGACTTACTTCCTCAATACGAAATGAACATTTAAATTTTATTTATACCTTATAAACCTTCTACAGAGCTACACATTCTTTTATTTTGGTAAATGTACTTTACCTCACCAACGTATTTCTGTACAAGTTCGGATCCAATCACTCGAATGAAGCAAGCATCAGTCCTATTAGCCACTGCCCTAGCACACAGTGTCTTGCCTGTGCCTGGGGGGCCAAACAGCAGCACACCCTTCGGAGGCTCAATACCAAGGTTAACAAACCTCTCTGGCTGTGATAAAGACACAATATTTACACTTACCATTTCTGTATCATAAAAATAAGAGATCAAAAAACTATTAGGCCTAAACTTATAAGCATGACCTAAATAAGAAAATCACCTTATTCTAAGATATAAAAGCTAAACAGGAAAGAAATAACCAGATCACAAAAACTAAACTCTATTCATATCAACATCTAAGGCTATCTTTTACTATTAAGTCTTTTTTTTGGGGGGGGGGACCAGTTGTGGGGCCTGAACTCTGGGCCTGGGCGCTGTCCCTCAGCTCTTCAGCTCAAGGCTAGCGCTCTACCACTTGAGCCACAGCACCACTTCCAGCTTTTTTCTTTTTGCTTATGTTGTGCTAAGGAATTGAACCCAGGGCATCATGCATGCAAGGCAAGCGCTCTACCACTGAGCCACCTTCCCAGCCCTACTATCAAGTCCTAACAAAATATTTTCCTCATTTTCAAAAGCAAAGGAAGGGGTGACACTGCACTTATTAGCTGATGTGTATAACACCTTGATAATAATAAAATTATATTTAAAAAAAATTAATTTTACCAGGTGCCAGTGGCTCACGCCTACAATCCTAGCTACTCAGGTGGCTGAGATCCAAAGATCACAGTTCAAAGCCAGCTCAGGCAGGAAAGTCCGTGCGACTCTTATCTCAAATTAACCACCAGAAAACCAGAAATGGCGCTATGGCTCAAGTGGTAGAATACCTACCTTCGTCTATACCTGTAACATATCTAACATATTGCTAGAGGTTCTCTCAATTTCCTTTGATAATGTAATCAGATCTTTTCTTTGTAAAAATACACTCAACCACTTAATTTGTTTTTGTTTTTCTCTTCTGAAACTTTCCACCTTTCCATACCTCTATCTCTCAAAAAATTTTCATTATGGAAACTATTAAATCCAAAAACTAATATATAATTAATTGTAGTGATTTATACACAATTAACTATTATGTGTTTACACAAAGAAATTTAAATGCAACACTTACATGAAGCAGTGGGGTTTCAACTACTTCACGCAATTTCTCAATCTGCTCCTTACAGCCACCAACATCACTGTATGTAACATCAGGTTTTTCCTCCACCTGAGAGGGATAAAATTACAGCAGTAACAGGCTTCTGACTCATTAAGAAAATTCAGACCATAACAAGAATTTTAATAATAACCAACTTACATACACTGCCCTATGTTCTAGAAGGAAGCTCAACAAAATACTACTAAAGACTTTTATATTTGAGGAATTTTTTTTTTAATTTTGGTAACTCTTTAGCACATACCCATGTACTAACAGTTTATACTAACAGTTTGAGTTAAAATTTTTATTAACTTTTTTGGGCATAGAAATAACTATATTACAAATCAAGACAACTGTTCGCCCACTTAAGTCTTACCTGCATCATGGTCACTGTTGGGTCAATCTTAGGAGGCAGTGGAATATGAATTTGATACTTATTTCTGTCCACACTAAGGAAGTAAAAAAATACAATGATGTTCTTTACATTTTTCACAAGGTTTTTATATTTAGTTGTTTATCCTCAAAACCTTATTTTAAACAAGCAACAGAGACAGACCTCCACAAGTTATATAAAGAGAAACAGTGTGAAAACTCAGGACACTAAAGCCACCCTAAAATGGCAAATGATTCATAGGACAGCAATGAATCCGACAAAAAGTGAAAAAGATTTTTTAAAATTACTGAATGATTATGGCCATTAAATCATGTAATCCTTAATCATCATAAATGTCCTCAAAGCAAGTATTTCCTCTATTTGTACCATCCTAAATGGACTGGTAAACTCATCTCTAAAACTCTGCCCTTAATTATGGCATTTGAAGCCATTCATAAGCAGTAGTAGTGAGGATGAGAAGGGGAAGCCAGTGGAAATTGTAATTGCATTACATTACTCCATTGCACATTAGTATTCTCTGGTAGTCCATTAATGGATTCATAATGAAATCAAGGACATGAATGTCTCATGTTATCTTTAATGAAAGAAGCACACTACAAATAGAAATCTTACCCAACTCTCATCCCTTCTTCAATGTCAGTAGGTGCCACCTGATCACTGAGGTCCACCACAAACTTGGCAAACTGCTTCACATTGATAATGTATTTTGGGTCCTCCGAATCAGCATTGATTATCTTTGTACACCTACCATAGCAAAAAGCTTGATTAGAGTAAGGAATCTAAACTACCAATAACAAATTCAAGTAACCAGACTCTCCCCAGGGAAGGTGGTGTACTACTGAGCCAGTGTAATCTAGAACTGTAGAAACTGGGTCACTTTTCTACTACATTCCTTTGCTATCACAGATTGTTATCTTTTTAAAATTTTCCCTGTAAGATGACAACCAAGTTGTTTTTATCATCAAATTCAGTAATATATATGCTTTTTTTTTTGAGTTTATACTTTAGGTTCACTTTTATTATTAGTACTTTTGACTTACATTCTGCATGACTTGGCAAATATAAATTTGTAATACCATGTGTATTATAGTATCTATGTACTGAAGATAAAAAACAGAACATAGAAGTGGTACATAACCTTATCAACAAATGCAGAGATGCTCCCTTGTCACAGCTTGTGTTTATGTGACCTGACTCCGAGATCTTTCTGTATGAACTGCTTTACCAGAAGGGAAACTGTTGAAATTAACTAGCCAAATTACTTAAAATTGAAAAATATCACTGACAATAACAAACATTAGGAAAAATCTGTTCTTCAGTTAATACCACACCAGTTTCAGCTGAATGCTGGTGGCTCATGCCTATAATCCTAGCTACTCAGGAGGCTATCTGAGGACTGTGGTTTGAAGCGAAGAAAAGTATATGAGACTCTTATCTCCAATCAACTAGCAAAACCTGGATGTGAAGCTGGGTGTGATTCAAGTGGTAGAGTGCCAACCTTGAATGAGACCCTGAGTTCAAGCCTCAGCACCAGAACCAAAAAGTAAAAATAATTAATTAGCTAATTAATTTAAAAGAAATAAATTACTAGTTTCAGTTTTTGAAGAATTGTCATATATCTAAAGAAACAGGAGGGATAACTCAAGCAGAAGCAGTACAGTGCCTATCAAGTGTGAAGCCCTGTGTTGAAATACCAGTAATGCCAAGAAAAAAAAGAACAAACATGAAATAATACATAAGCCATAAGACAGCCAACTGGAACTTGCCCTGGGGAAGTTCTGCTGTTAGTCTTAACAAAAATTTAACATCAGTATCAAAGAACTAAAGAAAGGTGTGTCTATACAATTAATACAAAGTATAGGAACAATGTTATACCAAATGCAGAATATCAATTAAGAAAAAGAAGAGACTGAATTATTATTTGGCCATAAAAATAAATGAAGCTTTGATACATGCTACAATATAGAAACTGCTTGTTTTCACAGATTTCAAAATTATATTTTTTATTTCATAATCACTTTAGTAAGCTACTATACAGAAGTGTATACACAGAGAAACATTTAAATTGAATGTTTACTATAGCTTTGTGTATGATAGATTGCAAGCACCTTCAATCTATGGATTTTATATATATATATTTTTTTGTTTTGTTTTGTTTTGTTTTTGCCGGTCGGTCATGGGGCCTGAACTCTGGGCCTGGGCACTGTCCCTCAGCTCTTCAGCTCAAGGCTAGCACTCTACCACTGGAGCCACAGTGCCACTTCCGGCTTTTTCTGTTTATGTGGTGCTGAGGAATTGAACCCAGGGCCTCATGCTTGCAAGGCATGCACTCTACCGCTAAGCTACCTTCCCAGCCCCTGGATTATATATTTTTTTAAAAAGAGAAAATAAAGCAGAGATACAACAAATTACATCTGAAAAATAACTTCAAGATCTGCTTCTTTATATGTAGACATGTACTTGAAGATATCCAGAAAGAAGACTGCAGGACCAACCATTTTCTGTAATTATGTTTGAGGAAGAGGTCATGGGAGAATAAGGGTAAGAAGAGAGGTATTCATACTTAGTTCTGTATCTTTCTTATCCTACGAACCATCTACATGATTATGTATTTCTTGAAAAAACATAAATTTTTAAATGTAGATACTCATATAGAGGTCTCTATTTACGTGGAATTTGAAGTAAAAACAAATTTCCAGAGCCCTGTGCTGCATACCTTGCAACCTGCAAAGGTTGTTCACTCTGTAGAGTTTGCTTATCAGCAGCCAAATCCCAGAGTGCTGGTGGTGCCAGGCCAGTGTCAGACTCTTTAATACCTACAAGAGAAAAATCACTAAGTTCACTGAAATGCAGTGTTTTTCCTAAAACAAGCATTCTCTCCAGCACCACTGACCCTTTGGATGGAGTAACTTGTAGGGAGGACCCTGTGCATTTGTAGGAAGCTTAGCAGCCTCTGGCCTCTAGCCACTAGATGTCACTAATTCCATGTTCCATCCAGTCATGAGAATCAAGATCCTTCCAAACTTTGCCAATTAGGGGTTGAGAGGGTAAGGTAACCTCAATCCAGGTGAAAACTACTGACCCTAAAGTAATTATCAAACAGAAAAATTAAAAATAAATCAATACTGCAGGAGTTGGTGGCTCAGGGGCTGAATCTTAGCTACTGAGAAGGCTCAGGTCAAAGCCAGTCCAAAGAGTAAAATCTATAAGACTTTTATCTCCAATTAACCACCAAAAAAGCTGAAAGTGGTAGAGTGCTGGCCTTGAGAAAAAAGGTCAGGGACAGTGCTCTGGCCTTGAGGTCAAACCGCAGGACTGACACACACAATCAATGCCATATTTGATAGTTTTCATGTAGGTCAGAAACTTCTCCATTTTAGTTCCCAAAATGAAAATTTCTATCAAGCAGTAATGGCCCACTCACTTTAGCAATACTTCTCTGTGAAATCACATCATCATATCTTTATTAAAAAAAAAAAAGATTGTGGCTTATTGGAGTTGACTGAACTAGTCTTTGACTAATAGAAACATTGCTTGTTTAGAGAATGTTTCTCAATTCCATTAGCACTAAACCTGTCTGTAAATAACCCCTGCTTTCACTGTATTTGATGGTATAATTTGTGGAGGGAAGGGAAAAAAACAAATCGTTTAAATAGTGATACAGGTGAACCCATTGCAACAATGAGATGAACAAGTTGTTATGCCCAAAAACGAACTTTACAACTTTTTTTTTTTTTTTGGGGGGGGGAAGGGGATGGGAAGGGATGGGAAGAGGAAACAAAGGAGGAGGCAACAATGCTTGATAATAACTCATTATCTTGTCCATGTAATTGTAATCCCTCTATTCGGTATTTTCACAATAAAATAAATAAATAAAAATTTAAAAAATCAATGAAAAAGATTTGTTAGAAGCTGGGAATGTGGCTTAGTGGTAGACTGTTTGTCTAGCATGCATAAAGCCCTGTGTTTAGATTCCTCAGTAATATATAAACAGAAAATGCTGAAAGTGGTGCTGTGGCTCAAGTGATAGAGTGCTAACCTTGAGCAAAAGATGCTCAGGGCCAGAGGCCAGGACCTGAGTTCAGTTCTCAGGACTAACAAAAAAAAAGATTTTCAGGACTGACGAAAAAAAAGATTTGTTAAAATGATCTCAACGGATACAAAAGGTGATGTTTATTTAAATATTCATGGGGAAATATAATAACAAAATGCTGAAACAAGGACAGAGGAAGACCCATTACAACAATGACACCCACAGATAGCATATTGGAAATTAACTTTACAACTTCAGGCTGAGGGAGGGGGTAGGGTAAAGGAGGGAAGGGAAGGGATAGTGGGAGAACAACAAGGGAAGGGGTAACAATGCTGGACAAGAAATGTCCACTGCCTTACTCATGTAACTGTAACTCCTCTGTACAGCATCTTTATAATAAAATAAAACTTGAAAGAAAAAGCTATGGGACAGTGCCTAAGCCCTAACTTCAAGTCTTAGTTCCATCACTATAAATAAATAAATAACAAAAAAATTTGTTTTCAAGCTTTTAATTAGCATATTCTTTAAAGAGAGGAAACAGGAAAGAAGTACATACCAGTGAGCTCATTAATTTTCTTAAGGAGTTGTTGGATATCATCCTCAACTTGCTTTATCTGCCTAGAGTAAGTGCTCTGCCCCTGAGTGATGAAGATCAATTTAGTTAGAACATCAACAAACCAACAACTAAACAAGATTAAAAAGATTTTTAAGGGGCTGGGAAGGTGGCTCAGTGGTAGAGTGCTTGCCTTGCATGCCTGAGGCCCTGGGTTCGATTCCTCAGCACCACATAAGCAAAAAGAAAAAAGCCAGAAGTGGCGCTGTGGCTCAAGTGGTAGAGCGCTAGCCTTGAGCTGAAGAGCTGAGGGACAGTGCCCAGGCCCAGAGTTCAGGCCCCACGACTGGACCAAAAAAAAAAAAAAGATTTTTAAGTTGCAATCTTAACAGATTTTGTTTTGTTTGTTTTTATTGGTGGTCATGGAGCTTGAACTCAGGCACTTAGCATTGACCCTGAGCTTTCTTCCTCAAGGCTAGAGCTCTATGACTTGAGCCACCGCCACTTGTGGCTTTTTCTGAGTAGTTTTTCCTTGGAGATGAGTCTCACTGACTTTGCTGCCTGAGCTGGCTTTGAATTGCAATACTCAGAGCTTAACCTCCTAAGTAGCTAGGATTATAGTCACTTAGCTTAATGCGTTTAATTAAATGATAAAAAAAAATTAGTTACAATCTTTACAGTTTTTTATTGTCACAAAGCTTGTGAAGCAAAAACAAAATTTCCTAAACCCAAAATTTCCCCCTAATACACGAGTAAACAAGGTACCAAATGAAAATACACCATTTGCATGCATTTAAACTTCCCAATTCAGAGCTAACTCAGTAACATATATTGTGAAGTCAACATCTGTGTGATTATTTCAAATGTTTTCCATATAGTACCAGACTTACATTAGAAACAGTACAAATGTATAAAACTATATCTACATTTTGTAGACATTTAAAGGACTTACGTAAGTTTTCAACAAGGCGATATCTCCCTCATCCAGTGCTTAAAAAAAAAGAAGAGGTAAGACATGAGATTCAACAATAGGAGCTGATAACTTTTCTGTTCAATTCAAATTGTTTTTAGATCCAAATATTCAATAAGATAATCATATAATCATGTTTATATGATTACTATATGATAAGCAGTGCTTATAAACCTAATATTTATAAACATAAGTAATCAAGGATGCATAGATTTAAGGAGCTTTTACCTAATTGGGGAAAGGAAGATTTACATCGGGCAGATAACCACATACTTTATATAGTGCATATACAAAACACATCTATTAGGGATCATGGCCAAATCCACTATATTACATTCAGACAATTAAATACAATGCAGTCACTAAAAATGATAACACAGAACACCACTTATAAATACAGGATACTACCCCAAAAATATAATTAAGTAAAACTGATGGGTTAAAAATGAAAACCAGAGGGGCTGGGAAGGTGGCTCAGTGGTAGAGTGCTTGCCTTGCATGCTCGAGGCCCTGGGTTCGATTCCTCAGCACCACATAAGCAAAAAGAAAAAAGCCGGAAGTGGCGCTGTGGCTCAAGTGGTAGAGCGCTAGCCTTGAGCTGAAGAGCTGAGGGACAGTGCCCAGGCCCAGAGTTCAGGCCCCACGACCGGACCCAAAAAAATAAATAAATAAATAAAATAAAATAAAAACCAGAATGTAGGGGTGGGAATGTGGCTCAGTGGTAGAGTACTAGCCTTGAGCAAAAAATCAGCTCAGGGACAGTGCCCAGGCAGGCCCTGAGTTCAAGCCCCAGGACTGACAAAACAAAACAAAACAAACAAACAAAAACCCAGGATGTACTTACTTTTATCCCAAAAAAATTTAACATAAATGTGTAAAGTTGCCTTAATATTCACCTAAATGTGAACAATTGGTATCTTGTACTTCAAGTGACTTTTGTCAATTCTTGTGAATCTGCCTCATAACTGAAAGTTAATTGTAATCTCCAAACCATGCACTTGTGTAGTCATCTGTGAACACCCAGAGTGCGCTGTTTCACCTTTTATACAAAGATGACTAGAGGAAGGATATGTTGGGAAGCAATGTAGCATAGTCCATGAAGCTCAGCCACCAGTTAGAAAGGCTTGAATACCAACTCCAGAATTTGTTAGTCATTCAGTACTTCTAAACTGTTTCATTCATTCATTCATTAAAAAAAAAAACCTGGGGCTGGGAAGGTGGCTCAGTGGTAGAGCACTTGCCTTGTATGCATGAGGCTCTGGGTTCGATTCCTCAGCACCACATAAGCAAAAAAGAAAAAGGCTGGAAGTGGCGCTGTGACTCAAGTGGTAGAGTGCTAGTCTTGAGCTGGAGAACTGAGGGACAGCGCCCAGGCCCAGAGTTCAGGCCCCATGACCAGACCAAAAAAAATAAAACAAAACAAAAAAAAACCTATCTAACTAGAATGAGTTGTTTCTGGAATCTACAATTAGGATCTATGTTTGAGATTTGTATATGTATACATATATACATATTAGCATGTATTTTCTCCCACTTAGAATCAACCATTCCATTCAATGAGTAAAAGAATCAGTTAATAAGAGTCATACCACATCTTGACATTAAAGGAAGTGTGCTTTAGGAAGAAAAGGTAAGGGTTAAGAAAAAGTTCTTCATAAAAACCTTACTGAAAAAAAAAAAAAGAAGAAGTTCTTCAAGGAATAATCTGCAGCACATGGCAATTGACTGTAAGGAGCCACAGAAGAAAAGAATGAAACATGATGCCCAGGCTCTGTGCCAAAGAACCTCTATGGAAAGTAGCATCTTTTACAGAAGTCACAAGAGAAATGTGTTGACAGAGGAAGATAGCCAATTCCATCTCAACTTTCTGAACTCCATGATATTACTACCAGTTTGGAAGAATTAACTTAACATGCCTGAGCCTACTAACCCTTGAAAGACCTGCTTTCAAGGCTGGACCTTGGCTGGTGTCTGAAAACATGAATTTAGGGAAGGCTCCTACCATTCCTACAATGAATAAAAAGCAGTTCCTTGTGTTGTACAAACAATGTGGTTTGTGCAAAATAGCTACTTTCCTTCTAAGAGTCTAGAATTTTGGTACATACCAGGCAGTCCCTAATAAATACATTGAGCACTGAGTAACAACGTTGCTAGTATAGGTAATATTATACACTGTTGTTACAACTTGTTGCTGCATCCTGTGTCATCAGCTAGGAGGATGAGGACTAAACTAAGGACTTGAGAAAAACAAGGTAAAAAGCTTCAAACAATATCCTGGCACAAAAAGTGAAGTTAACAGAGATTCACAAAACAGAATTAGAAGTGGTGCCTTAGCTCAAGTGGTAGAGCACTAGCCTTGAGCACAAAGAGGCTCAGGGACAGAACCTAGGCCCTGAGTTCAAGCCCCACAACTGGAAAAAAAAAAATCCATAACAAAACAGAATTAGAAGCGAAATCCAGTTGAAATCTGAAAGCCTGAACTTGAAGGAATTGAATCAACACGGTCTGTGTGATAATACTGGCAGCCTTAAGCAGAAAAAAACAAGATGCTTAGAATTTGAAGATAGTATTATGAGTATGCTGTAACGGTGTGATTTGGTATATTGGAAATAAAGCTTCCTTCAACAAAAATTCTAATAATGATCATCTTCTAAGGCACAGTGAAGATGAGAAGCGCCAGAATTGATAAAGAAACTCAACTGATAAAGACTCAAAACGATGGGCTTAATAATTAAACAAGTTGTGCAATGGGGAGGGGGAAGGAGATGGTCATGTATTTACTAGGTAGTATCAGAAGAAAAGAAAAACATTTAATCTCCCTGAGCATTAATTTCATCATCTGAAAACTAGCTTAATCTTCAATATTTCTGAAAAGATCAAAAGAAAATCAGATGAAGAAATATATAAAATTCTCCATGCATAGGAAGTGGCGCTATAGCTCAAGTGGTAGAGCGCTCGCCTTGAGCTGAAGAGCTGAGGGACAGCGCCCAGGCCCAGAGTTCAAGCCCCACGACCAACAAAAAAAAAAAATTCTCCATGCATAGTAGCCATAAATGTGTCTGAGAAATAAGTCTGAGAAATAAATTAAGCCTTTTACAGAATAACAACCCAGAAAACACAGATATTGATATAAACAGAAAAAATTTTAAATTTCTGTAACTCAGCTGTGACGCAGGTACTGGAATAGGTAGACCAACAGTGTCATAAAATACAGAGATGGGCTGGGAATGTGGCTTAGTGGTATAGTGCTTGCCTAGCATGCATGAAGCCCTGGGTTCAATTCCTCAGTATCACATAAACAGCAAGAGCCAGAAATGGCGCTGTGGCACAAGTGGTAGAGTGCTAGCCTTGAGTGAAAGAAGCTTAGGAACAGTGCCCAGGTAGGCCCTGAGTTCAAGCCCCAGGACTGGCCAAAAAAAAAAAAAAAAAAAGCCCCCCAAAATAGAAAGCTGGGCTCCAGTGGCTCAAACATGTAATGCTAGCTACTCAGAAAGCTGAGATTTGAGGAATGTAGTTCAAGCCAGAGAAGGCAAGAAAGTCTGTGAGATTCTAATTCACACACACACACACATACACACACACACACACAAAATGTTAAAGAGAAATGTAGAATGGAAGAAAGAAAACACTCTTTCATTGGAATGAAGTCAGGATAATGAAGAAAGTATGCTAGAAGAGATTGAAGATGTTAAGAAAGGGAAGAGTTAAACCACACACACAAAACCCATAACATTTTTAATAGCTTATAAGAAAAAAAAAGAGAAGAAAATGGCACAAAGATGAAACTACAAAAACAGCTACTGGGGAAAAGAAAATTTCCAAAATGGTGGGTATATCTCATCCTCAGAGTGAAAACATGTCAACTGGCACAGTCTCTGTAGAGGGCGAGTTGGTACTATCAAAATTATAGCTCTACTTTTAAAATCCCCCTTGTAACAGGTATGTCATCATTTATATGAACAAGATACAACTGTAACAGATTAGAAAAGTCTAAATGTCCATTATTATTTCATTGTACACCCATATAACGGGGCACCATGCACATACAAAGAAACACTGAATGGTCTAAGATTCAGAATTTAAAAGCACGATGTGGAGGAGAAAGATGGAAGGGGTAACACTGATCAAAATGCATCGTACTTTCAAACTGGTTTGTTGAATTGAAACCCCTTTGTACAACTACCTAAAAATAATAAATAAGGGCTGGGAAGGTGGCTCAGTGGTAGAGCGCTTGCCTTGCATGCATGAGGCCCTGGGTTCCATTCCTCAGCACCACATAAACAAAAAGAAAAAAAGCCGGAAGTGGCGCTGTGGCTCAAGTGGTAGAGCGCCTAGCCTTGAGCTGAAGAGCTGAGGGACAGTGCCCAGGCCCAGAGTTCAGGCCCCATGACCAGACCCCTTCCCCCCCCCCCCAAAAAAAATAAAAATAAGCATGATGTTCAATATTTCAGTATGCTACATTTATATACAAGCAGACAAAACGCAGACGCAGCCTTGTCTTGTGAAGATACAGAAATTGTCTAGAAAGATAGGCGAAATGGTATATAGCCAGGAAGTTGAGGCTGGGGCCACGGCTTTTCAAGCATGACTTCTAGCTCTTGAATTTTGAACCTTGTGAAGACATTATTATCTAGTCAAATACATGATGATGCCTTCGGGAAAATTGTGTCTGAGGATTCTGGCACCTCGTAGTCACGAAACCAACACCACCAGGAAGGGGAAACTTTGGTGTGGGTCCTAGGGCCTGAACTCAGGACCTGGGCGCTGTCCCTCGCGTTTTTGCCCCGGGCTAGTGCTCTAGCACGTGAGCCGCAGCTGCGCTCTGGCTCTGGGTGCTCATCGCAGCTGAGTCTCACGGATTTACCAGCCTGTGAAGTCAGATCTCAGCCTCCTGCGAGGCTGGGGTCACAGGCGTGAGCCACCGGCTCCCGTCAGGGGAACTCTGGAAGGCCCAACCAAGAGCGTAGCTTCTGCCACAAATGCCCCGGAGCGGAGAACGAACACAAAGTTCGACCTCGGGGGTTCACTACAAAGCTTGGGGTGAGAGCGAAGGCGACTGGGCCACCATGGTCAAGCAGGGACGCAGCCGCTCCGCCCGCAGCAGGGCCCCGCGCCCGCGCCCGCGCCCGCCCCCCGCTGCCGCGAGCTCAGCTACGTCCGCTAACCTCGGATGGGCTTGTCGTCCTTTTCGTCCTCCTTGGTTTTCCGCTGGTCGGCACCCAGATAATCTGGCATTTTGGGAAATGCAAGAGCCTCGGTGACTTAGTTATTACACAGCACCTTCACCACTTCCGGCGGTGTCCTCCTTTCACCTTCCCCACCGGAAGTAGAGCCGGGCTCCGGAACTCATCTACACCGCGTCTGACGGGCGGAAGGACATCCGGAAGGAGATGGGTGCGCGCACGCACAGACTGGAATGTTGGAAGAAATACATCCCTCGCCAGCTCGAGATTCTTTTTTCTTCTTCTTCCTCTTTTTAAGATTCCTGAGTAATGAACTCCAAGACCAACTCTGGCTCAGTCTGTGACTCTGTGTGTGCCTGTACTGGGGCTTGAACTCAGGTCCGAAGGGTTATTTGATGTCATAATGAATCTACAGTTGGTAGTGATTTAATTCCTAGTTGGTAGTTGCCTTCCTCCTCCCCTAGCTAATTATTTACCCCTGTTCTCATGTGTAGAGAAGCCCTCACTAAGTGAGACTTTCTCACCGTGTCACTGCATTCACTCTGGAAGAAGATTATCGGGCTTCTTCAAGTCTATAGGACAGAAGTAAACACACCCCAGATGGTGTGGAGCAAGAGGATTTTGTACACAGCTATTTCAAACCTCCATTGGTTAAAAGTTGGAGGAAAGCTCTCTCCGTTTTTCAAGGACATAGCTTGGAGATGCACGGAGAAGGGTGATGGGTGCACTGTGGGGTAATGGGAAAGCCACGGTCTGCTCTGAGCACAGTGAGTTAAGCTAGGTGGGCTGTGAGCTGCCTGGTTGTGCTGAAAGGAATTTGTTCAGTACTGTGACCCGTGCAGTAACGATGTGGCTGTGCCTGGTGTGCTGAAACCCGTACCCTACACACATAGCTGAGCACCTCATTAGAAATGCTTCTGCTGCCTGAAAACTATATTCCTTTTAGCACTTGTTCATAGAAATGCATCCTGTGAAGACATCAGATCATAAAGTTATTGCCATTAGAGTCTCCTTAACTACTGAGTATGATGATTTGACCTATTACACCTACAGATCATCTTTCCCAGATTCAGACCCCTTTTCTTTAAGAGAATTACAATAACAAAATGCTTAAATAAGGATACACATTGACCCATTGTAACAATGAGATGTACAAGACACTATGTTGAAAAGGAACTTTACAATTTCCGGGGGCGGGAGTTGTTGGGAAGGTGGGGAGGGAAGGGATAGTAGGGGAAAAACAAAGGAGGAGGTAACAATGTTTAATAGGAAATGTACCCATTACCATATTCATGTAACTGTAACCCCATCTACAGTATTTTTACAATAAAAAATATATATGGGAAAAAAGAATTTTGATATTTTCATTACTTTTATTGTTTTAATTATTTAGTAAAATGACTGAATCTGGTATAGACTTTCTCGGGGTATATGCGTGACATTTTTTTTTTAAAGAAAAACCTTAATATTTGAAAATGGAATGTCTTGTAATAAGAATGTTAATATGATGTGTAAAGGAGGATCAAAAGTTTGAATAAGTATCCCCCCCAAAAAAAGATTCCTGAGAAATGACTTTCTGGACCAACTCTGGCTCAATCTATAACTCTGGAGAGGGGTGGGAGGGGGAGGGGGTGTCATGTGCTGGGGCTTGAACTGAGGTCCTGACACTGACCCTGAGCTGCTTTTGCTAAGGTTATTGACACACTACCACTTGAGCCACAGCTCCACTTCTGGTGGTTAATTGGAGAAAAAAGTCTCATGGAATTTCCTGCTCTGACAGGCTTTAAACTGATCCTCTGATGTCAGTGTCTGAGTAGCTAGGATTACAGGGATGAGCCACCAGAGTTGGCAGTCCATAACTTTTTAGATCCTGATATAATCATTTCCTATGCAGGCTACTGTAACATATTTAATCTCTTGAATTTTCTTTTTTACCTCACCAGATTGGAAGGCATTGAATAAAATGCCAGGAATTTTGGACAAAATATGCATAGAACAAAGAACATAATAATCTGATGTTTAAAGTGGGCAAGGGAGAAAATAGGTTTTTTCCCCCACTCCATGGGTAAGGGAGAAAATAGGTTCCCCCCCTCCCCATGGGCAAGGGAGAAAGTAGTTTTTTTCCTCAAAGAAAATAGGCCCAAGCCCAGTGCTGGTAGCTCAGGCTTGTAATCCTTGCTACTCAGGAGGCTGAGATTTGAGGATCACAGTTCAAAGCCAGTCTGGGCAGGAAAGTCCGTAAAACTCTTATCGCCAAAAACTGGAAGTGGTGCTGTAGCTCAAGTGGTAGAGCACTAGCCTTGAGCTGAAGAGCAGAGTTCAAGCCCCACAACTGACCAAAAAAAAAGAAAAAGAAAAGAAAATAGGCCCCCCAAAATCAAGTATTTTATCACAGTAGCCAACCAACACATGAAACATTCAACATTATTACTAGGGAAATGCAAATTAAAAGCATCTTTTTTTGTTTGTTTTTTTTTTGGGGGGGGGTCCGGTCATGGGGCCTGAACTCTGGGCCTGGGCGCTGTCCCTCAGCTCTTCAGCTCAAGGCTAGCGCTCTACCACTTGAGCCACAGTGCCACATCCGGCTTTTTTCTTTTTGCTTATGTGGTGCTGAGGAATGGAACCCAGGGCCTCTGGCATGCAAGGCATGCGCTCTACCACTGAGCCACCTTCCCAGCCCCCTCAAAAGCATCTTATACTGATTGAGGTTATAAAAAGAAAGATATATGAGTTTGGTGAAGATGTAGGGGGATGGAACTTTCGTGCCCCTGTGATTCCCACCAAAGAGTGAGAAAATGTCTGTGAGGAAAAAATGTGGTGTTTCCTTAAAAATATAAAAAATGAAGTCACTGTATGATATAGCAATTGCACTTCTGGGTATATGATAGGTAGCAGCCATGAGTGATGGGAATTTACAAAGAAAACTTACAATGGAGGATGAGAAAAAAAAAAGTACAATTATAAAAAGTTGTCTGAGCCGGGTGCCGGTGGCTCACGCCTGTAATCCTAGCTACTCAGGAGGCTGAGATCTGAGGATCATGGTTCAAAGCCAGCTGGGCAGGAAAGTCCATGAGACTCTTATCTCCAATAAACCACTAAAAAACTGGAGGTGGCCCTGTGGCTCAAGCAATAGAGTGATCGCCTTGCGCTGAAGAGCTGAGGGACAGCACCCAAGCCCAGAGTTCAAGGCCCATGACCAACCAAAAAAAAAAAAAAAAGTTGCTTGGTGCTGGTGGCTCAAGCTTGTAATCCCAGCTACTCAGGAGACTGAGATCTGAGGATAGTGGTTCAAAGCCAGCCTGGACAGGAGAGTCCATGAGACTCTTATTTCCAGTAAACCACTAGAAAGCCAGAAGTGGAGCTGTGGCTCAAGCTCAAGCAGTAGAGCCCTTGCCTTGAGCTGAAGGATACAGGGACAGTGCCCAAGCCCAGAGTACAAGCCCCACTACCACCACCACCAACAAAACAAAAATAATTAAAAGTTTCTGATTCATAGTTGACTAGAGCCCTGTAGTCTGGACGTAGAGACAGGGATTTCTTACAGACAATCTCAATAATTGCTCAGCCCCCAAGGCTAATGCTGTTCTTCACAGACAATCTGCTTTTGGTCTCATGAAAATGTAGCAGATGCTTAAACTATTTTTGCTCCATGAATTAACTGAAAGCTAGAAACAAGCTTGATATATTTGTTTTTGCTCTCCAAGCCATTCACCCCACAATCACTTTGCAATCACCTTGGGTCTTAGGAATGACAAGAATTATTGATATCTTTATATGAATAACAAGACACTGAAACTACCCATAGGAATATCAGAGGCCTAAACACAAATTATCGTGTTCCCCCCCTCCCCTTCCCCCCCCCTCCCCCCGCCCCAAGCACAATTACCTCTCATAATCAAGCTGGGAATCATCCTTGGTGAATAAGATTGCTTTCCTAAGGTGATGATAGCAATAATGTCTGTGAAAAACACTGGGGGGCAGAAGAACTGAGATAATGAACCAGCCAGGCCTGTAACTGGAAGTCTTAAACTGCATTGTCCCTAATTCTTTCTGTATTTAAACTTAGTGTTACTGTGCCTTCTTTTTGTGCCACATAAAAATCTCTTCTCTGCCACATTTCTCTCCTAACAAAACTTTCTTGTCACTTTCACTATGGCATGTTTCTTGAAATCTCTTGCTTTAAGAAAGAACCAATATGGATAAATGCACTGACGTTCCAATAACAATTTATACTCTATAGGTGAGAACAAACTCCCAGAGAGATACTTGTATACCCATGCCCAGAGCAGCCAAAGATGGCAAAGAATGTTCCTCTACAGGTAAATACTTGGACAAAATATAACTATGATAAAAGTGACAAGTACCTTTGGCATGAGGTACTATAGGGATAGACCTTGAGGATATTATACTAGTGAATAAACCAGACACAAATGCTATATGCTTCCCTTTATCTCATATACCTACAAT
This sequence comes from Dipodomys spectabilis, assembly GCF_019054845.1. Taxonomy (NCBI): domain Eukaryota; kingdom Metazoa; phylum Chordata; class Mammalia; order Rodentia; family Heteromyidae; genus Dipodomys; species Dipodomys spectabilis. Next base: position 15,440,325 of record NW_024870766.1, read on the forward strand.
AGTCAAATTTATAGAGACAAGAAAGTAGAATGGTGTGACTGGGAGAAGGGAATTTCAGGGTTGTTACTCAAATGAAACAGACTTTCCATTTTGCAAGAATAATTCTGGAGACTGGTTGCATGGAAATATGAATATATACCACCACTGAACTATACTCTGAAAATGAATTCTTTTTTAAAAAATGTTAAGTAGTTATACAAAGAGGTTACAGTTTTATAGATTATGGAAGTTAGGTTAATGCATGTTGATCAGTGTTACCCCTTCCATTATTCTTTCCTCCTTAGTCCCCCTCCCTGAAGGAAATTTCTTGATGAGTTATCACAAAACAAAAAGTCTTAGGACTTTTAGCCATGGCAGTAGGAATGGATGTGAGAAAGTGAGAGGAAAAAGTACATTAATATTAAGAAAATTGAGTCAAGTTTTCACCTTGGGGCATGTTTTAATAGTGGCTATAATTAATAAAGGGTCAAGAGAGGTTTGGGAAGTGATCAAGTCATTTTTTTATAATGTCAAATTTGAAGCAACAGCTGGCTGCCGGTGGCTCAAGCCTGTAATCCTAGCTACTCAGGAGGCTGAGATCTGAGGATCACAGCTCAAAGCCAGCCGGGGCAGAAAAGTCTGTGAGACTCTTATGCCAATTAACCATCAGAAAACCAGGAGTGGCTCTGTGGTTCAAGTGGTGGAGTGCTAGTCTTGAGCTGAAGAGCTCAGGGACAGCACCAGGCCCAAAGTTCAAGGCCCATGACTGACAAAAATAAATAAATAAAAATTTAAAAAAATTGAAGTGACAGTTTTGATATGCAGTAGACATAGACAAATTAAATGTATTTAACAGTGGATGTGTAACTCCTAGAAAATGATTATCTAATTTCCAGTGTTCCTTGCTAAACAGTGACACATCAAGTCCATTTTGCCCAGACTGATCAAGATAGGAGAGAGCCTTTACACACTGATTTTCTTTGGCTAGATGTTCCTTTTTACTTCAGTTCTAGAGTGAAGCTTAATAGTAGGAATACAGTTAAATTTGCTATATAATAAACAAGTCTAGAGTGTTGTTACTGGAAATATCTTGAAAGAAAACATGCTGGGGCATAACATAACACAAGTATTTCTGGTTTATAATAGAGAATGTTTTCTTATCCAACTGAACATTAAAAGAGATCATGCATGTAATGCCCAACAAATGTTAGCTATCATTAGTATTAGAACAATCAAAAATGCAACAAAGTTACACAAAAATAATTATAGGTGCATATGCTATAGTATTATTAATACTAGTCCCTACAGAACTATTAAAAATATTATACTAGTAGAAGTACCAGAAGTACCAGTGTTTTAAACTGTTACCTTGGCTATTCTGACATCAGGAGGATTTATGAGGGGAGGGAGGGAGATGTAGGATTTGGCTCATGTTTTCCTTAAAATTACACAACATTAAACCAAAAATTAAGCAAAAATGTAAAAGGAGCTGACTTCCTGTGTGTGCAAACGCACTGACTATGGAAGACCTCCCAAGCTAGCCGCGACCTGAGGTTAGAGAGGAACCGGCGAGCCTAGGTACCGTTCCTTCAAATGCCCTGGCGACGCAGCCGGTCAGTCCGGGGTGAAACCAGTGCCTCTCACGTCGGCGGGCGGGTAGGGGTGGGATTAGTGCGCGCACCGGAAAGACCCAACCCGGAAGTGCTTAGCGGTCGTCTCCACGCGCCGGTTCCTCGGCGTCGCGGAGCCTGGGCGCGAGGCTCCGCCGGAGCGCTGGGGCACGGAGGCCGCCGCTGGGGGCTTCGCTCGGTCCGTGAGCCGCGATCTCCACGGGGCCAGCGCCGTCATGCTGCTCCTGCCGGGCGCCGAGGGCGGCCAGTGCACCGCCGTCGCTCACGCCTTGACCTCCGGTAAGTGCCACCGACCCCGGCTTTGAGCCCCGGTCGCGTCCCCCGCCCCGGGCCTCGCTCGCCACCTCAGGACCCTTCCACCCCGGGCTGCAGCCTCCGGCGCCGGGGCCTGCGAGGCCGTGGCGTGGGCCGTCCGCCGCGTACCGTGGCTGGGGAGAGGGGCGGGCCGCCGACAGCCGTGCCTTCTGTCCGGGCTGCTGACTCACGGTCGGGCCGAGCGGTGTGGGACAGACCCCCCTCCCGAGTCCCCCACCCGGAGCCCCAGAAAGTCCCCGTTCGTCCCGCGTCCGTCCCCTCCCGCGGCCCGGAGACGAGCAGCTGCCGGGTGCACGTGCCGGGGTCGCACAAAGCCGCGGCGTGTACTCGCGCTCCACACACTTGCTTGGCCGCAGTGCCTGCTCTTCCTCGTGTCAGAGTCCAGACCTTGGCCGTCACAGCCAAGCCGTAAAAGGTCCTTGTCCTGTGCTACTGGAAGGGATGGCAGGTTACTTCCAAAGGCTGGACCCTGCGAGGGAAACTCTCCTTTCCGCTGTTCTTAGATGGATGCTTAGATTGAGTCTTCCGGACAGCCGTGGGTATTTCGAATTTAGAGCCTCCCGTTTGGGAAATCTGCTGTAATTCCCATAATCCTAATCATATAGGCGCTTCGTTGAATGTCAGTTTAAATGTGTACCGTGGCCTGCATGGCGATTGTTTGTTTCTGTGGAATCTTACCAAAAAAGTGTTGTTTTTTTTTAAAAGCCACACCCAAACCACAAAGGTGGTACTTCTCCGTGTTTTGAATCCTTTCCTGTGTAAAGTTGTAGAAATCGTAATCTCTCCAAACAAAACATGAGGAGTCTTTTTTTTTTTTTTTGTAGAAACTGTAACCCTGAAGTATAAAAGTATAAGAAAGCTTTACTTTGAGTTTCTCATTACTGGATTTTCAAAGATGTTTCTCTCTCTCTCCCTCCGTGTGTGTGTGTGTGTGTGTGTATGTGTGTGTGTGTGTGTGTGTGTGTGTAGGTATAGGTATGTAATGGGACTTGAACTCAGGGCCTAGGCACTGCCCCTGAGCTCTATTTGCTCAAGGCTAGTGCTCTACCACTTTGAGCCACAGTGCCACTTCCAGTTTCCTAGTGGTTAATTGGAGGTGAAAGTCTCACAGACTCCTATGGGGGCTGACTTTGAACAGCCATCCTCACATCTCAGCCTCCTGAGTACCTAGGAGGTTTGTGCCACCAGCGTCTTGCCAATGCCCAGCAAAAATATTTCCCCCTCTTTAGTGAGGCTGTAGGGTTTGAACTCAGGGCCTGGGCGCTGTCCCTGAGCTCTTTTCTCAAGGCTAGCAGTCTATCACTGAGCCACAGCTCTTTCTTTGCTTTTTTATGGAATATGACATATCACATTTCCCCCCCCCCCCCCCCATCCTAGTGACTGTTTTTGAATTGCTGATATGTTTAGCTCTACAGTAATTGGTAATTGACCCTCACCTCCCAGAAACAGGTAAAGAGGTAAAGCCTTTCCTTTCTACAACAGTTTGTAGTTTTCAAAGTGATTTTATGCTTTTTTTTTTTTTGCCAGTCCTGGAGTTTGAACTCAGGGTCTGGGCAGTGTCCCTCACACTCTAACACTTGAACCATAGTACCACTTCCAGAGTTTTCTGTTCATGTGGTACTGAGGAATAGAACCCAGGGCTTCATGTACTCTGCCACTAAGCCACATTCCCACCCCAGCTTTTATGCTTTCTTGCTTACTCTTAGAACTGAAAGAGATAGATATTATTCACATTTTGCCCAACTTTCTGGTGATTAATTGGAGAAGAGTCTCATGGACTTTCTTGCCTAAGAAATAGTTGTTCAGATCTCAGCCTTCTGAATAACTAGGATTACAGGCATGAGCCACTGGTGCCTGTCTGATTTTTTTTTTAATTATTTTGAAGCTGCTCTTAGTGACACTGTTACTGCTTTATTACCATTATTAGTTTAAAAGGAAAGCAGTTTGCAACATTTCTTCCTATTCCTTAACTTCTTCACATGTGACTTTTTTTTTTTTTTGGTTGGTCTCAGGGCCTGAACTCTGGGCCTAGGCGCTGTCCCTGAGCTCTTCAGCTCAAGGCTAGCACTCTACACTTGAACCACAGCACCACTTTTGGCCTTTTCTGCTTATGTGGTACTGAGGAATCGAACCTAGGGCCTCAAGGCAAGGCAAGTACTGCATGCAAGGCAAGTACTTTACCATTGAGCTACTTTCCCAGCCCACATGTGATTTTTGAATGTTTTACTTTGTCTGTTAACTGGAAGAGGTTGAAGTAATCTGTAAATCTTAGAAATTATAATTTCTTGCTAATATTCATGTAAACTGGGTGACCACAATTGTTTTTATAGTTGAAGGTTTTAAAATTTTATTCTGATGATATCATTGCCTTGATCTTACATTCTTAGGAAGCTTTTCATTTTGAAATAAATGTGTTCCACACAATATATTGAAGTTTCTCTTTAATATTTTCAATCGCAGCCTCTGCCCTCTGTCGAGTTGAACCTGTGGGAAGATGGTTTGAAGCTTTTGTTAAGAGGAGAAACAGAAATGCTTCTGCCTCTTTTCAGGAACTAGAGGATAAGAAAGAGTTGTCAGAGGAATCAGAAGATGAAGAATTGCAGCTAGAAGAGTTTCCTATGCTGAAAACACTTGATCCCAAAGACTGGAAGGTATTTGCTATCCAAATGCTTTGCTGAGTCAAAACATTTAGACAGAAAACAGTATTCACATTGATATACGATTAATAAATCTTGTCTTATGGTGGCTCCTAGCCACCCAGATAGTACTTTAGCTGGTCTTAAAAGGGTGACTGGCAATTAGTTTAGCAGAGAAGGGAGACCAGGCATTCTGGGCAGAAGGATTAGATAGAAGTGACACAAAGAAGTAAGAATACTGACTCTTGGAGGATTAAAGGTGAATAGAGTATATTAGAGATAGTTGTGAGAAATTAGACCTGAAATAGACTCTAGATGGAACTGTTACATCTTTTTTTTTTTTTTGGTCAGTCGTGGGGCTTGAACTCTGGGCCTGGGCGCTGTCCCTCAGCTCTTCAGCTCAAGGCGAGCGCTCTACCACTTGAGCTACAGCGCCACTTCCGGTTTTCTGGTGGTTTATTGGAGATAGGAGTCTCACAGTCTTTCCTGCCCGAGCTGGCTTTGAACCGCGATCCTCAGATCTCAGCCTCCTGAGTAGCTAGGATTACAGGCGTGAACCACCAGCGCCCGGCTTGTTACATCTTTTTTTATGGTTTAAGGAATTAAGTTTTACTTTAAGGACAATAGGAAGTCAATCAAATGTTTCTAAGCTAATTTTAGAAAAATAATTCTCTTGGCAGTACAAAAAATTGCTTAAAAGTGGGAGGCACAGTTAGAGGGGAAATAGTTTTCTATTTATAGGTCACACCTATAAATCCAGGACTTTGGAGACTTGAATCAAATTGGTAGTTGGTTTTTGAGGGAAAGGGGACAGATGTTGGGTTGGAAAGGGTAGACCAGCAGAATCAACAGGCAGTATTCTGGTTTTAGTGACCTGTGGATGATATGTACTGTCAGTAACCAGCACTGAGATGCAGGATAAGGAATTTTGCCGGGAGTGTTGTTTGTGTCCAAGTTTGACTATGTCAAAATTGTTCTAATACTGTACTGGTAACACTGTCTAATAGATAGTTAGAAAGAAGTCTGTGACTTCATAAAGAGATTAAAGCCAAAGACATTTTGAAGTCATTGGCATATAGGTCGTAGTAGTTGAGGTTGGGAGAAATGAATGAGATAAGCCACTGAGAATAGTGTAGACAAACAGATACTTTGTGTGGGGGTTCTGGAATTAAGAGTGCATTACATCAAATCTACCTCTATAGTTTAGTACAGTGTAACTTCGGGAAAGTTATTGGACATCTTAGTATCATGTTTTTCTTGTAAATTCAGTGAGATTGTCAACAATTCAAAGAGTTTTGGTGAGGCTAACAAAAAGATACATAGATCTGGGGACAGGTATGTCACACCTGTAATCAGCCACTCAGGAGGCTGGATCTGAGGATCACAGTTCAAAGCCAACCCTAGCAGGAATGTCCATAAGACTCTTTATCTCTTTCAAGCCCTAGTACTGGCACATACAAAAAAGAAAAAATTTACAAAGCACTTTAGTGGGCTAATTGTGGCAGTGCATGACTGTAATCCCAGATGCTATGTAGGTGTAAGTTGGATCACAATCCAAAACTGCATCAAGGCATAAAATCTTGTCAAAAAAGAACTCATGTATAAAAGGGCTGGGGACATGGGTCAAATGATAGGATGTGCCTAGCCAGCTGGGAGCTCTGAATCAAAGCCCAGTGACAACTAAAAAAGCTTGAAAAGCATTTTAGTGCTTGGTGCTTGGTAAATGCTAAACAAATAGTGAGTAAGAAGAATTCCTGGGGCAGGCATAGTAGTGTTAGTGGTAGTAGTAATTGTCATCGTCATTGTCCTTGTTGTCCCAGCACTCAGTAGTAGTGTCAGCACTTGGAGGCTGAAGCAGTTGGATCATGAGTTCAAGGCCAGCCTGGGCTGTATAGTGAAACCTTGTTAAAAAACAGAAATGAGAAGCTGGGTGCTGGGTACTGCCTGTAATCCTAGCTACTCAGGAGGCTGAGATCTGAGGATCACGGTTCAAAGCCAGCCCAGACAGGAAAGTCTGTGAGACTCATCTCCAATTAACCACCAGAAAATTAGAAGTGGCTCTGTGGCTCAAGTGGTAAAGCACTCACCTTGAGCTGAAGAGCTCAGGGACAGCACCCAGGCCCAGAGTTCAAGCCCCACGACTGACAAACCCCCAAAACCAGAAATGAAGTTTTTTTTTCTTTGTTAAAAATTTTTTAAATTGGTGTTATCATAAACATTTTACCTGGTTTCATTTGGGAAAGTAAGAAAAAAAAGCCCCTTATTTTGAATATTTAATGAAGTAGGGCATCTGAGTAGAAAAACAAATAAGTACTTGAAATGTTTGCTGATTATCTGATTTGAAAGAAAAGAATTCATACTTTGAGGATAAAGAAAGAGCAGAGGATAGCACGGTTTAAAGAAATGAAAGTAAAATGAATTTGTTAGTTTGACAGTAGTTTACTTCGGCACTTTCCTGTTCCAGCAGCTGAGGAGGAGGAAGTCTCAAGGAAGCAGCTGCTTTAAAGAGGTGTGAGTATGGTGTGAGAATGAAAAATGATAAAGCCAGTGAATTTGGCAAGCCAGAAAATTTTTTTTTTTTTGGTCGGTCGTGGGGCTTGAACTCTGGCCCTGGGTGCTGTCCCTGAGCTCTTCAGCTCAAGGCAAGCGTTCTACCACTTGAGCACCACTTCCGGTTTTCTGGTGGTTTATTGGCGATAAGAGTTTCACGGACTTTCCTGCCCCGTCTGGCTTTGAACGGAGATCCTCAGATCTCAGCCTCCTATGTAGCTAGGATTACAGGCGTGAGCCACTGGTGCCCAGCTGGCAAGTCAGAAATTTTAGTTACCTTATTGAACACTTTCAGTAAAACTATCAGTGGTTTGAGAAGTAATTAGGATATTATGAAGTAGAGACATAAATGTAAAATATTCTTTCATAACTGGATTGTAAATAAAATGATAGAAGGTAGTAACTAATATAAAAGTAGAAGATGGAATTGGAGACTTTAGAGATTTATGAGTGAGAAGAAAGTGTGGGACAGTAGGTACAGGAAGGAGTACATGACATCACAGCAAGGTAACAGGATTCACTCACTTGAGGAGCTCATAAGTGGATCAAGCACCTGCTATGGGCCAAATACTATTCTAGGTGTTAAAAATACTGTGCTGAACAAGTCAGTATTTCTGCTTCTATATAGCTTGTATTCCAGTGAACAGATGGCCAATAAATGCTGAGCAAAGTTTTAGAATAAGAGGAGATGTGATCAGGTGTCTAGGTGACTACTTTAGATTAGATATGAAAATAAGAAGTTTAACATTAAAAGATAAAAGCTGATAGGCAGTGATCAAGAAGAAAAGCCTTTTTTGGGAATTTGTTATTAGGGATTTAAGTTTTTGAGCTCTAGGTATATTTTTGATATGAGACCCTTGTTTGTTGTAGAGCTAGAGAAGATCTTTTCCCAATCTGTGGGCTTTCATTTGATCTTGCTAGCTATGTCCTTTGCTATTTAGAAGCTCTGCAGTTTAATTCAGTCTCATTTATCCAGCCTTTCTTGATTTGTCGTGTTTCTGGATCTTTATTAGGAAGTTTTGACCTGTGCCAAGGAGAGCCCTAGTATATCCCTTATCCCTTCCTGTAATATTTTCAGGGTTTCTGCTTTTACTTTGAGGTCTTTGATACATTTGTAGTTGATTCTGGTGCAGGGTGATATATAAGGATCTAACTTTAATTTTCTACATGTGTATAGCCAATTCTGTCAGCACCATTTGCTGAAGAGGCTGTCTTCCATCTCATAATTTTGGCTCTCTTATCGAAGATACAGGTCTGTGGGAACATGTCTGGGTCTTCAGTTCTATTCCATTGATCCTCAGCCCTATTCCTGTGCCAGTACCAAGCTGTTTTTATAACTACAGCTTTATAATAGAGTTTGAAGTTTGATATTGATATTCCTCTAGCACTGTTCTTCTGCTAAGGATTGTTTTTGCTATTCAGGGTCTTCTATTGTTCCATATGAATGTTTGCTTCTTCTATTTCATAAAAGATTGTTGTTGGGATATTGATAGGTATTGAGTTTGTAGATAGCTTTGGGCAGTATTGTCATTTTCACGATGTTAATTCTCCCAATCTAGGAGCATGGGAGGTTTTTCTACCTCCTTAAATCTGCTTTAATTTCCAGCAGATCTTTTTTTTTGGTTGTTGACCTTGTTGTCATCGATGTACTGTATCTTGTTCTTTCTTACTTCATTTTTCTTTTTCCATTGGTTTATCCCTGGCAGTCTCTGTCTTTTATTCTGGTACCTGAATCTTGTATATACGTTTATCTGATTTGCGGAAGGGAAGGGGAATAACAAAATGCTGAACAAGGACAAAGGATGAGCCATTGCAACAAAGATACTCACAAGACACTTTGTCGGAAATAAACTTTCCAACTTAGAGGGGGTGAGTTGGGGAGGAGAGGGATATTGGGAGAAAAAAGGAGTGAACAACAATGTTCAACAAGAAATGTGCTCTTTGTCTTATGTAACTATAACCCCTCTGTACAGCATCTTTACAATAAAATTAAAAAAAAATAGCCTTCTAGATAGAGAGCTTATGCAGAGGCAGAGAAAAAAAGAAGGCAAGTAGGAGAGTAAATGAGAAAATCAAAGAGCAGTAGTCAGTGGTAAGCATTAGAGTTTTAAGCATTTTGGATTTTTCAGTTTAATTTTTGGCAATACTGGGATTTTAATTCAGGGCCTGTGTTTGGTAAGCAGGTACTCTATCACTGAACCATGGCTCCTGCCCATAGTAAAGTAGAGACACAGAAGTATCATCACCTTATTTAAGATGGCCTTGAAGGATAAGAGGGTTACTACATAAAGGGGATAAAAAGCAGAGGAGGCCCCAAAATGGGAGAGTACAGTGTTGTGTGTAGAAGTAGGAAAGCAAGAGAGAAGATGATAATCTGGGAAGTTAGACAAAGGGTGATGCTGTGTCTCTGCCTGGAGAAGAGAGGCTAGAGTTAGTTGCTTGGGTTCTGGAGTTGGTTAGGTGAAAACTTCTCAGCATGTACAGAGTACTATATATTCGATCCTCCTTGGATGAGTTATGATCCCCTAGGATCAAAGCATAGAGTGAGAGAAAAAGAACCCCAAAGCTGGCCATCAAGGAGCTGGTCATCAAGAAGGCCATTAAGAAGCCAGTAAAGATGACTGAAAATGACCATATGAAGTTGGGAATGGATTCAGAGAAACTTCAGGAAACCAGGCACTAGTGGCTCACAACTATATATCCTACCTACTAAAGAGACAGATCAAAGGATCAGATTTGAATATAGCTCAGTCAGAAAAGTTTGTAAGAATTTTCTTTAATTAGCCAACAAAAAAGCTTAATTGGTGGTATGGCTCAAATAATAACTTGCCTACCTATAGCATGAAGTACTGAATTGAAGCCTTTGCACTGGCAAAACAAGCAAAAAATTCTTTTTCAAGAAGATAATGTTTCAAAGATGGAGTGTGCTGTTTTGAGTCAAGTAAAAGCCACAATTGATAATGATTAAAAAAAAAAAAAGGCTCAGGACTAGGAATGTAGTTCATTGGCAAATCACTTGCCTACCATGTGTAAGATTCTGGGTGCGATCCGACACAACACCAGGAAAAAAAAAAGAAAAGAAATTGAACATGGATATGGTGGTGTATATTCTAATCACAGCACTCAGAGGTTGAAGCAAGAGAATTGAAATTCAAGGTTAGCTAGTGTACATAATACATTTGAGTCCAGCCAAGCATTACACTTCAGGTAGGAATGGACAGAAGAGTGATTGAGAATAGATGTCAGGTATGGACAGGCAAAGCTGTGAGGCAGTGACCAGAAGAGTAGTCTTGGGATGGTTTTCTTGAGTCATGACAGCATCTTTTATCAAGTTGAAAGGTAGAATCCAAAAGATGCTAATCTTTGAGAAGACTGCAGGTAGGTTTTCAATGTAGAAGAAGGACTGTAGTAATTAGTAATTCCTTGTAATGGTGCAGACTCACTTGTAAAAGGAGGAAGAGATTATGTACTGGTACCGTGAGGCAGGTAGAAAGAGTCTAGGATAGATGATTTTGGCTGTTTTCACAATGCCATTGATATGCAAAAATGCTACATGTGTTTAATGCTTCTTTTTTTTTTTAAACAAGAAGTTTATTTAAACAACAAGACGCTTGACTTGAAGGGAAAACTGTCTAGGATTCTTTTTTTTTTTTTAAGAGTAATTTACCCCTACTTAAAGACAGATTGCCCTACATGTAACAGCTACGTACAAAAAAGTTATAAAATTGTCCTTGGTTTTACAATGATAAATGAAAACATTAAAATTCTCCAATCAAACAAGGTATGCAAGGATTTTTGTTGTTTTTTTTCTTTTTTTTTGTTAAAACAGTGAGAGCAAAATAACTTACTGAAATATAAAGATAAAAGCTGAATGAGCATGCCACGAATGGAGAAGGGGGATATTTTCACAGGACAGTATTTTTCCCCATCCCATCTCCATTTGATGTCAATCAAAATATACCATTGGCCATTTAGTTTAAAAGAAAAAAAAGAAAAGCAATATGCTTGTGCACATACACCAGTTACTTTATGTACAATAAAGGAATGGGGAAGGGGAAAATGAAAGAATAGAGAAAACTATACTGTAGTAGTCAGGATGTGGTGGAACCAAATTGCAGTTTTCTAATTAAGAATGTATTCTTGGTCTATAAGAACAAAGTTCTGGAGCAAAGTAGCAGGTTCCCTTTTTTAGCAGACACCTGTCTGCTGCTGGAACACATCAATTGTATCTCCATCCTCCATTTCCAACTGTGCAGGTGTGTCTGTGTCATTGATTGGCTGCCCATCAAATCGGAATCTGACCTGCCTCATTGACAAACCCTGTCGTTCACAATAGGCTTTCATTAGTTTACTAAGTGTTGTATGCCTCTTCATCTTAAACTGCCCCACAGAACCATCCTGCCCCGCCACCTTCAAATTAATATGATCGTTGTTCTCAGTCTTGACTCCTTCCTTGGGCTTTTCGTCGGCCATCGTGAGCGCCGCAGTCTCCTCAGATGCCGCTTCACAAAAGAGGTCCCCGGTCCGCACCGAACGAGCACACAGGCAGCACCACAGCCTGTTTAATGCTTCTAACTTGATGAAACCACTGTAGTTTTAACTGGTGAAGCTGGAGGCAGGGCTGAAAGCTATTGGGTGGGGAAGGGTGTAGGAGGTATGAGGAAGCTTTGGAGAGATTAGGGAGTGGAAAAGCAAACAGTGGAACAAACAGTGATTGCCTTACTTATAAAGAAAGCCCTTCCGTTTGATGCTTGTAATCTTTTTTTTTTAATTTTAATTTTTATTTTTTGTGAACATACTGTACAGAGGGGTTACAATTACATGGGCAAGATAATGATGCTTGTAATCTTGAACTTAATGAAAACCTATGATGGCTGGCTTCCTTCTCTAAAATAAAGTGCCCAGTTTGCCACCTTTATGGAGCTCAGCCTTACTTGGTACCTCCACTTATAAATCCACTAGGATGTTAAAGCAGAAACGAAAGCAGTACTTCTTTTTTTTGTCTTTTCTTTTTTTTGGTACTGGGGATCGATGAAAGCAGTACTTCTATCCAGAGAAGCCTCCTCCCTCACATTTTAAAGTTTCTTCCCAATCTACCTCCTTTTGACTCCACATGGTTAGTTCTACACTCATTGTTAGTGGCTTATTCTGCTGGGGCTATTGTAATGTACATCTCTCAGTTTTGGGATGTTCCAGGATTTACATTGATTGAAGGTAAGTACTGTCTGTTTTTAGAGAGACTCCTTTAGTCAGGTAAATATAGACAATGCTGGGTTTTTACAAATTTCTGTTAGCTTGGGTTTTTTGTTTTGTCCTCCCTGGAATTACAAGTCTTTTCAGAGTCTTTATTAGGCTTATGTGTATACAAATCATCAGAATGTATTTTATATAAAATTTCTCACTGGACTCTTATGGAAGTGTCACTTGAGTAAACAGGGAGGAGATACATTGCTTCAATAATCTTTTGTTTGTTTATCAGAACCAAGATCATTATGCAGTTCTTGGACTTGGCCATGTCCGATACAAAGCTACACAGAGACAGATCAAAGCAGCTCGTAAGTACTTATTATTTTGGAATAATTTGAGTAGTATAGGAAATTTATTCTTTTGAATATCGTAGTCTGTAGCCATAATTTTCCTCTTAGTAGCATCTTCTACAGTGCCAACATTATAAGCCAGATTCCTTTGCCTTCAGAAACAGAAAGCAATGTGTGAAATTTCTTATGAGAAGGAATCTTTGAATGTGTGTGTGCATTGGGGAGGGAGCAGGGGGGAGAGAGAGAAAGAGAGAGAGAGAGCAGATAGAATAAAGAAGACTTTACCAATGACAAACTACCTTTAGTAGAAGATGGACAGTTCTCCTTAGTAGAAGCCCTACTTTGTTACTTTAGTGTTTTGATACTAATTTATGGTCTAAGGTAACATCTTCGTTGATGACACCATTTCTTTAAAGCTTCCTTGTTTTCATTAACAAGGTTAAAAATTGGGAGAGAAAAATGTTGGGAATCTAGTCTTCATATGCCTTTTAAAGCATAAGCCTTAATATGCCTTAATGTCCTGTTTGTATTCTTATGGACGTACTTCTGTACACATTCAGATCACCTACTTAGTGAAGTTTAATGAAAAAGGTGAAGGTGATTAGTTTTCTGTGTTTTATCTTAGGAGAATGTTCTGCCTTCCACTGTAGAGAATGGATATTGAGGTCAGAGGAGGTAAGATTGTGGCCATCTGGAAAAGGAATTAGGGAGTCCCCAGGCCAGTCAAGAAGAGAAAGTGTTACACCTGAATGAACATGGCTAAATAAGAAATGGTGTTGAAAACTACTAGTGGAGACTTCTAGGCTGCATGGTTTTAGTAAAACATGTTAATGTATCAGTAATCATTGTGATACATGTAAATGCCAGAAAAATTCAATTTCATTAAAAAAGTATATGCTGTTGTACTATAAGGAAGAATAGCAAATAAATATCAAACATGTCATGAGGCATATAGATTTTTGAAAGAAACAGACCCATGCTTACTGAAATTCAATTTTGAGTATTCTATGCAAACAGCTTTGCAGCATCTGTGCAGACTGTTAACTGTCAGGAGTTACTCCTTATTGTTTACTACCCTTGTTAAGTATTTTGTCAGTATTAACTGAAGGAAATTGTCATTCTTTTACCTTTGACTCTAAAAACTGGGTAGTTGCTACTTACAGCTTTTTGAAAGTCTAATCCAAACTAGAGATGTAAAATTAGTGTTTTTAACACAAATATAATAAAAATAAGTCTCACAAGCCACAACAACATAGATACTTGCACATCCATGTTCATTATTACATTATTTGCATAGCCAACCTATGATGCTTTACAATAGTTGGATGAATTCTAAAAATGTACCTATATGTTAGAATGAATATTATGTCATTTGCAGGGAAATGGATGAACCTAGAACAAATCATGTTAAATGAGGTAAGCCAGGTTTATAGAGACAGATAGGACATGTTTTCTTTCATATGTGAAAGTTAGATCTAAAATACACTGAGATGTCATAAATTATACAAGTCTCTAAGCATTTACACCAACTAAGACCAAAGGAAGATACTGTTAGGAGGGAAAAGAAAGGTACAATGCCTATTTATGTCTGACCAGATAAAATGATATTGCTGGAAATGAACACCAAGAAATGGAAAAAAGAAAAGTAAAAAATAAATCTGATAGCAGATGAGGTCCCTTGAGTTTTTACATCCTATTAAAAGGTTTTATTAATATACTTGAGCAAGTTTATAGAAAATTATGAAATCAATTAAAGATTAAGTTTTTTTCTTATTATCTAAGGGAAATTACCAGAAGTTATATAATGAATTCAGAGAAAGTACTTGAACACTATAATGATATTTAAATTTATATGGTTTTGGTATTGAAATATACTTGGTCAGAGAAGATATAGTGTGATAATTTGAAATTTCTAGATAATTTTAGCCTATATATTTTAACTGAAAACTTCCATATCAAGATTTTAAAAGTTCAAAAGAGATTTATGTGTGTGTTCATGGTCTGGGGGATTGGACAATGGGCATTGAATATGCTAGCCAAGTGCTCAAACAGTGGTCTACTTCCCTAGACCTTTATTTTTCATATTTGAGACAGAGGCTTATACTAAGTTGTCCAGGTTGGCCTTGAACTTGGGATCCTCTTGCCTCACCTCCCAAAGTAATTGGGATTACAGGTGTAATGTACAGGTGAATGTACAATGTAATGTACAATAAAAGCCCCTTTTGCATTGGGGTAGAAGGAAAAGCCTGAAGTTTTAATAAACAGCTATTCCTACATTGCCTTTGCTTTATTATTTGAATTTACATTGTTCATTGGCCCTTTTTTCCATATTAGTTAAAAAAGATAACATTGTTTCCTTTGCCCCACCTCTAACATATAAATTAAGACAGTACAATCCTATAATATGATATGAAGGGATTAGTATATAAGGTCCCAATAACAGTGATTAGGAAGAAATATAAATGTAGGACAAAAATAGTAGTACAGCGTCAGAGGAAAGTGAAACAGAGCTTCTTTTCAGCAAAAGATTAAGAAGTCCCTTGTCGACTTTAAGATTCCAAAAACAGGAAGTGGCGCTGTAGCTCAAGTGGTAGAGCACTAGCCTTGAGCTGAAGAGCTGAGGGACAGCGTTTAGGCCCAGAGTTCAAGCCCCACGACCAACAAAAAAAAAAAAAAAAAAAAAGATTCCAAAAACAGTGTATCTACTACATGTTGTCAGTGAGATTTTTTTTTTTTTTTTTTGCGTCCGGTCGTGGGGCCTGAACTCTGGGCCTGGGCACTGTCCCTCAGCTCTTCAGCTCCAGGCTAGCACTCTACCACTTGAGCCACAGCGCCACTTCTGGCTTTTTTCTTTTTGCTTATGTGGTGCTGAGGAAGCGAACCAGGGCCTCATGCATTCAAGGCAAGCGCTCTACCACTGAGCCACCTTCTCAGCCTGTCAGTGAGATATTAAGAAGCTGTTAGAGTGAGATAGGCATTGTGGAAGAATTAAGTAGAGATTGTATGAAATAAAAACATGGGAACAATTTAAAATAACAAAGGCTGATGTACAAATAGAAAATACACTAAAGAATGCTTTTAAGGTTTAGATAGAATGAATAGGGAGACACTAAAATTTCCTTAAGCAATTAGCATAATTTTAACAGAAACAAGAATTGAAAATAGAAAACTTGATTTTTAAAAATTTTTTATTGTTATTATAAAATGTAAAGCCGGGCGCCAGTGGCTCATGTTTATAATCCTAGCTACTCAGGAGGCTGACATCTGAGGATCGTGGTTCAAAGCCAGCCAGAAAAGTCCCATGAGACTCTTATTGTCAATAAACCACCAGAAAACCAGAAGTGGCACTGTGGCTCAAGTGGTAAAGCACTCACCTTGAGCTGAAGAGCTCAGTGACAGCCCCCAGGCCCAGAGTTCAAGCCCCACGACCGACAAAAATAAAATACAAATAAAAAATGATGTACAAAGGGATTATAGTTACATAAACACCACCTGTTTTAAAAAAAATACTTCTGTCTTGATGAGCTTCTCTGTAGGCATGTGACTTGGGTATCACAAATAAGCTCATACTTCACATTCAGGAGAACAATGTGAGTTATGCTGTGCTACAGCATAACTTGCTGGCAAATGGGAAGAGCGCTTTGGAGAGAAATGAGCCATTCACTAGCTACACAGCATAGGTCCTAGGTGGTGCTCAGTATTAGCAGTAGGGTACAGTGGTTGGGCCCAACGTGGTAGGATCCTCTTGCTACTAAACTAATATAATTTGATTCTTGACCTTTCAAAGCTGATAATTTGACTCACAGAAATCCCAAATTCCTTTTCTACTTGAACTAGTTAGAATTTGAGAATGCCTCTTTAGTACAGGTAGAGAATGGCTCCCATACCTAATTCTTAGGTCTTGGAAACAAATTTTATTTGCAGAATTTGTAGAAATGATGAGGTATAATGTACCCATAAAAAGATTTATACATAGAAACCTTGTTCAATATATGCATAAACAGAAACTACCCAAAAGTTCACTAACAGAAGAGTGTATATACAAACTATTGTATTTTATTTTTTATTTTATTTTATTTTATTTTGGTCCAATCGTGGGGCCTGAACTCTGGGCCTGGGCGCTGTCCCTCAGCTCTTCAGCTCAAGGCTAGCGCTCTACCACTTGAGCCACAGCGCCACTTCCGGCTTTTTTCTTTTTGCTTATGTGGTACTGAGGAATCGAACCTAGGGCCTCGAGCATGCAAGGCAAGTGCTCTACCACTGAGCCACCTTCCCAGCCGAAACTATTGTATTTTAGTGGAATCTTATTCAGCAATAGAAAAAAATAAATTGCCTGTGTACCCAGAAATGTGGATGAACCTCAAAATATGTTGATCAAAAGAAGGCAGACACAAAGACATACTTTAGGTGTTATCTATATAAATTTTGAAAATATGCAAAGGCAACCTATGATGACTTAAAGTGGTTGGTTAGGTTCAAGTGATAGAGCACTTGCCAAGTACAAGACTTGTTCAAGCATTAGTACCATATTAATGATTTGTTTTTCAAAAATAGGATCATTGCCTATCCAAACTTAAATGGGTGGTAACTAGAGTTGTAGCATAAGCAAGTTAATTTCCTTAATCAATTTATTTAATTTTATTTTTGTCCGTTGTGGGGCTTGAACTTTGGGCCTGGGCGCTGTCCCTCAGCTCTTCAGCTCAAGGCGAGCACTCTACTGCTTGAGCCACAGCACCACTTCTGGCTTTCTAAAGTGGTTTATTGGAGATAGGAGTCTCATGGTCTTACCTGCCTGGGCTGGCTTTGAACTGCAATCCTCAGATCTCAGCCTCCTGAATAGCTAGGATTATAGGCATGAGCCACTGGCACTTGGCCTTAATGTATATTTTTTAAAATGAAAAAAATATAGTCATTTCAAATGTTTCAAATAATAACACTAATGAAGATGGAAAATGGAAGAGACAAGATGGTATCCTGAAATAAATTTCATAACAAATAGTGAAATACATAAAGGTCAGAAACTATTGGAGAAGATGTTTTTAATTGAAACTATTATATATAGTGAGAAGGAAATTTTAGTCAGTAAAGAATTACTTCATAAAAACATTTAGGCCCAGGTAATTTTTCAGGTGAATTATTTCAAATGTTAAAGGAATTTAAAATGTTCATGCTAATCATAAACTTTTGGAAAATTCATTTTATAAAGTTATTATAATTAGTTTCATTAAGAAATAATTATTGGCAAGATGGGAAGATATATGCTATTTGTAGTTAATGTAAATCTACCTATAAAACCAAAAGTGCCTATATGCCGGGAAAAAATGCAAAAATGATTACCATTTTTACAAGTTAGCAACAAGTACATTAGAAAATAAAGTCATTGTAAATGTAACCCTTGGAATACCCAGAAAGAATAACCATTGAATAAAACATTATAAAACTTACTGTGATAAAGGAGCCATTTATCAGTGGAAAAGGGAAAGAAGATAATAGATAATAGTAGGATTTTGAGAAATAATAAGTTTGAAAACATCCTTGTCTATATTTCAGAAAATATTTAAAGAAAAAATTTAAACAAAATATTTATTAATTTATTTTTGGGTCTGGTCGTGGGGCCTGAGCTCTGGGCCTGGGCGCTGTCCCTCAGCTCTTCAGCTCAAGGCTAGTGATCTACCACTCTTGAGCCACACCACCACTTCTGGCTTTTTACTTTTTGCTTATGTGTTGCTGAGGAATCGAACCCAGGGCCTCATGCATGCAAGGCAAGTACTCTACCACTGAGCCATCTTCCCAGCCCTTAAAATATTTATGAAACTAAAAATATTGTAAGTACTAGAAGAAACCATAAAGGAAACAAATCAGTAAATGCAAATAAACATTTAAAAAAATGTAGACCTAGCTGGGCACTAGTGGCTCATACCTGTAATACTAGATACTCAGAAGGCTGAGAGCTGAGAATTGAGGTTCAAAGCCATTCTGGGCAGCAAAATCTGTGAGACTCATCCCCAATTAACCACCAAAAAACTGGAAGTGTTGCTGTGGCTCAAAGTGACACTAGCCTAGAGTAGAAAAAGCTCAGGGACAGACAACACCTAGGCCTTAAGTTCAAGCCTCACAATCACAATCTAGGAGTGAGGGAGATAAAGTATAAACCTAACCTTTGGAAAGGAAAGATTAGCAATGGACATCACATGTAATGAGAGGCAGAGGAGTGAGACTGCCTGGACCAGAGCTCAACTTGGTCAGAAATGAAACAGGTTGCTATGCCTCCTTTTCCTTTTCTGTGAAATAAAGAAAATAATAGTGCTTTCTTCATAGGGTTATTGAGGTAAGAGGCCTGCCACGTATTAATGCTTAGTATATTAATAGCCAGTTACTTTATTTAAAGTTATTCACACAGAAAGAAAATCAAGACAATCACTCTTCTTCTATTGATAAAGGATGAAAGATAGATACAAAAAATGGTAATCCTAGCTACTGAGGAGGCTGAGATTTGAGAATCAAGGTTCGAAGCCAGTCTGGGCAGGAAAGTCAGGCTCCATCTCCACCAAACCAACAAAGAGGCTGGAAGTGGAGCTATTGCTCAAGTGGTAGAGCAAAAGAACTCAGGCACAGTGGAAAAGCCCTGAGATCAAGCCCCAGGACCTGCATAAAAATAAAAAAATTGTTGAGTACCATTAATAATTGCTAGTGAAGCTGGGATGAAAGGGATGTTTACTTAGGAGAATGAAGTAGTGTAATGTTTGAAATGGAAGCTGTTCCTGTATTTATTCATTGCAACTCTATGCTTTATCCTGAGAAGAAAGTACTTCTATTCAAAATAATTCAGTATTATTTCTAATACAATCCAATTGTATAATAGAAATGTTTATAATCAAATATATTTGAGATCCTCTACTAAGTACTCACATTTTTTTAATGTTTACTCAGAAAAATAAAACATGATATAATGTTTTAAAAAAAGCAGACTATAAGCCAGGACCAGTGGCTTACACCTGTAATCCTATCTACGCAGAAGCCTGAGATTTGAGGATCCCAGTTTGAAGAAATGGAGGTGTGGCTTAAGTGATAGAGTACCAGCCTTAACCAAAAATCTAAGAAATAGCATCCAGGCTCTGAGTCCACGCCCTAGTATTTATATTTATAATATAAATAACATACATTTTACATAGGAAATTATTGCACATTTTGTGGTCTGAAGGTCAGTCCTACAACTTCAAGCCTGTTAGGCAAGTACTCTGCCACTGAACTCTGCCAGAAACACAACTGAATGTTTAATTTGTATATTTAAGGAAGAAAATGCCTACATCAAAATAGGTCAGAATATCAAGTAATTGTCTTTGGAAACTCACTTTTGGCTAATTCTTAAGATAATTATTTTATTTTGCAATTTCCACAATAAATATGCATAGCCTTTACCTCAGAGAAAGATGTTAAAATTAGCATTATAGGGGCTGGGAATGTGGCTTCGTGGTACAGTGGTAGATTCTCAAATCTCAGCCTCCTGCATAGCTAGGACTCTTTACCCTCAATAACCCTGTGAAGCATGTATGAAGCCCTGGGTTCAATTCCTCACAGTGCCAGAAGTGGCACTGTGGCTCAAGTGATAGAGTGATAGCCTTGAGCTGAAGAAGCTCAGGGACCATGCCAGACCCTGAGTTCAAGCCCCAGGACTGGCAAAAAAAATCAGCATTATGGCACTCATAGGAATAGGCAGAAAGTTTTTGAAGAGACCCAGGGACACAGCACAAAGGAGAATGACTTGACAAATGGGATTACATCAAACTAAAAAGTTTGTGCACAGCAGTGGACATAGTTACTAAACTAGAAAGTCAGCCAACAGAGTAGAAGATTGCCAGCAATACGACAGAGGCCTAATATCCAAAATAAGCATAAGAATGGCAAAGAAAATGCTCATCATCCCTAGCCATAAAGGAAATGTAAATTAAAACAGCTCTGAGATTCCATCTCACCCAGTTAGATTGGCTAATATTGTAAATTCAAACAACAAATTTTGGTGGGGACTTGGGGAAAACGGAACTCTATTGCACTGTTGGTGGGAATATAAACAGGTACAACCACTCTGAACAGCAGTCTGGAAGTTCCTCAGAAACCTAAACATAGATCTTCCTTCTGACCCAGCCATACCATTCCTAGGCATCTACCTAGAGCATCACAAACAAGGATACCATAAAGATACTTGCATATCCCCGTTCATTGTTGGCACTATTTTTTGTTGTTGTTGTTTGTGGGGCTTGAACTCTGGGCCTGGGTGCTGTCCCTGCTCTCTTCAGCTCAAGGTGAACACTACAGCTGGAGCCATAGCGCTACTTAACGGTTTTCTGCCCAGGCTGGCTTTGAACTGCGATCCTCAGATCTCAGCCTCCTGAGTAGCTAGGATTACAGGCGCGAGTTACCAGCGCCCAGCTTGTTGCACTATTTATATTAGCCAAGTTGTAGAAACAGTCCAGATACCCTAGGATAGATGAGTAGATTAAAAAAAAGTATTTATACATAGTAGAATTAGAGAGACTAATAGGTCATTTGCAGGGAAATGGATGGACCTAGAACAAGTTATCTTAAATGAGATAAGCCAAGCTCAGAGAGACAAACAGCACATGTTTTCTCTTAGAAGTGGCTTCATATGTATTTTTTAAATGTATCTATTTTTAAATATATATTTTTTTATTGTAAAGATACTGTACAGAGGGGGTTACAGTTACATGAGCAAGGTAATGCGTCCATTTCCTATCAAGCATTATCTCCTTTGTTTTTCCCTTTCCTTCCCATCTCCCTTCATTTGTATTTTTTTTTTTTTTTTTGGTCCGGTCGTGGGGCCTGAACTCTGGGCCTGGGCGCTGTCCCTCAGCAGCTCTTCAGCTCAAGGCTAGCGCCCTACCACTTGAGCCACAGCGCCACTTCCGGCTTTTTTTTTCTTATGTGGTGCTGAGGAATAGAACCCAGGGCCTCAGGCATGCAAGGCAAGCACTCTACCACTGAGCCACCTTCCCAGCCCCTTCATTTGTATTTTTAACTTACATTGTTATTGTAGATATAAAAAGTATCAAAACTGTCCAAAAATACTTTGAAACTGTGGCTACATAGACTGTTCTTTTAAAGGATCTGCATTTTGATTTACATTGCCTGATTAAATACTACCAAATGTTAGCTATTTCATTAAAAAACTCTCAAAATGTGAATCTTGAACTTCAACAGTAACTAATATGATCATTATAATTATATATAATAACTATAATGATTATCTATTTTGTGTGTGTCTGTCAGTTCTGGGACTTGAACTCAGGGCCTGTGTATTGTCCATGAGCTTATTTTTTTTGCTCAAAGCTGGCACTTTACCATTTGATCCACAGCTCCACTTCTGGCTTTTTGGTGATTAATTGGAAGATAAGAGTCTCTCTTTCATGCCTTTGAACCTTGATTCTCAGATCTCAGCCTCCTGATGAGTAGGTAGGACTATAGGCATGAGTAACCAGTGCCCTGCTCCTTTTGCTTATTTTAATATCCAGGTTTGAATATAAAAATGTTTGCTAAGATGACTAATGTTCTTTATTATTTAAGAAATAAGATATCTTAAACTTTTAGTTTGTAGTATAATAGTACGAATTTAGAGGTAGTCTATATTTAGCTCATCCTTATTTTTAATTTTGATGCCTAAAGTGACAAATCTGATTCATTTTGTAGATAAAGCAATGGTTTTAAAACATCATCCAGACAAAAGGAAAGCAGCTGGGGAACCAATAAAAGAAGGAGATAATGACTACTTCACTTGTATAACTAAAGGTAAGAAAATATAGTCAGGAATTTCTCATGCCTAAATTGGGTTTCCTATATGTAGATGTAGTTCAGTTCATTTACCTATCCCATGACTTTGTAGGTGTGTGTGTGAGTGTGTGAGTGTGTTAATGAGTTTGAACTCAGGGCCTCAACCAGCAGCATCAACACTTAGAGTTTGTTAGAAGTGTAGAATCTTGGATTTTGTTCCAGAACTATTTATTATTGGGAATTGAATCCAGGGCTTTGGGCCCTTGCTAAATAAGCAAGTAGCGTTCCTTCAATCCTTTCCTTTGTGTTTTGTTTTTGAGATAAAATCCTTTTGACTAAATAGGCTAGCCAGACATCTTCCTGTCTGTGCTGCCCAAGTAGTTGGCATTACAAGCATTTACTATCACACCCAGGTCCTAGATGGTCCTTTTTTTTTTTTACGTTGTGTCTTACTGTGTTATTCAGTTTGGTAACCTGCTTCAGGCTCCCAAGTGCACTGGTATTCTTAGAAGTGATATATTACTATAGATAACTCATTAAGTGTCTTTATTGATTGAACTACTATATATAGACTACCATATAGACTACCAAGAACTTTTGCCACTTCAGATTCTTTATGGAATTAACTATTCCTCAGCTGTGCTAGTTTAAGGTGGTTGAGTTTGGGGGTGTAGTTTAGTGTCTGAGACCCTGGGTTCACTCCCCAGCATTGTAAAGACAATATGATTATGTCATAGTATAGGCTCCACAATTTATTGGTACTTACATTGTCGTAACATCATTAAGTAGATTAATACAGTCAATCACCACTTCTGAGTATTTCCATAAGTGTGATCTTACATTTTATACTATTTTTGTGTGTAGTGAAGGGTGAGGATGGGGATTGGGGATTCATGACTTGTAATAGTGTCTTGTTATGTAGACCAGGCTGGCCTAAAACTTGGAGTCCTTCCTGCCTCAGGCATCTAAGTGCTAGGATTATACATGTGTGATACCATGCTTGGCTTGATGTTGTTTCTTAAACCTTATATATACACCCTTCAAGTGTAGTCTTCAGCCCACTGTTATACAATGCTTAAGGAGTGTAAGGTTTTTACATCTTTTACAGTATTGAGATCTTGGAATTTTTTAGGTTCTTCCTTCCCAGAGTCTGCTTTCTTGAGTAGTTAATATTTAAAACTTATCACTTATGTACCAGTAGTACTTAAAGGAGCTAAATACACACAGTTATATCCAGAAGTACCAGCAGAACTGTTGTTACTAAATTTAATTCTCCCTCAAAACACAAAAATAATTTCAACTGTAAAAATTAGTAAATTTTTTAAGTTTAGTGGTGTTTGACTCGTGGTGGTGTAATCTGACCTTTTTTTTCTCAGCTTATGAAATGTTATCTGATCCAGTGAAAAGACGAGCATTTAACAGTGTAGATCCTACTTTTGATAACTCAGTTCCCTCTAAAAGTGAAGCAAAGGACAATTTCTTTGAAGTGTTTTCCCCAGTGTTTGAAAGGAATTCCAGGTGAGTTAAAGCACCCTTTCTGATCATAATGCTGTATTGGCTTACTTTTTATATTGAGATTTCTATTATTTTCCACTGACAATAGTTTTGTTTCTAATATGTTAGCATAAGCTCTCATTTAAACAAAAGTTCTGCATTTCCATAACGAAATAATGAGATGTTTTTCTTATACATTTTCTTTGGGGAAGCCAAGAGTGGTGGTTCATGCCTGTAATCCTAGTATTGCAGAGACTGAGGAAGTAGTGAATGTTATCCTGGGCTACATAGCAAGACCCAAATATAAATAAATAAATAGAATATTTTAAAAATATTTTATTATATTTATTTTTTAAATGTTTCATTAAATAGTGTGAAACTGTTTAGATGACAGGACTTAATCTCTTTCTTTGTTTCCCTTTTATTAGTGGCTACATTGTATGGCTCATTGTCAATTGAGAAAAGCTTTGAATTCTTTAAGATTAAAGTATGCAGAATTTGTTGCATTAAAATGTGTTTTAAAATAGTATACAGTACCAATATTCTAGTCTTTTTTTGTTGTTGTTCCATCAAAAATATCCCTTAAAATTTATGTATTAGCTTAGTTGGAAACTGGAGAGCTTGAAAACCCTTTGATGCCTCTTCCACGGAAGAGATTCTGAGTTTGAATACTTTCAGTTTGTTTTTGGTTGGTCATGGGACTTGAACTCAGGGCTTGGGTCCTGTCCCTGAGTTTTTTTTTGCTCAAGGCTAGCACTGTACCACTTTGAGCCACAGCTCTGCTTCCAGTTTTCTGGTCATTAATTGGAGGTAAAGTCTCAGACTTTCCTGGTGGCTTTGAACCTCCATCCTCAGTTTTCAGCCTCTTGAGTAGATTACAGGTGTGAGCCACTAACTCCTGGCTTACTTTTAGGGATTGCACTGTGCTGCGAAATTTGCAAACTACTTTGATGTGAGCAGTTTAGATCCATAGAATATTTTTCTTACCCTTCCTGATATTTATTGTGCAACAGGATGATATAAAGGTTTAGTGGTGTGTGTGTGTGTGTGTGTGTGTGTGTGTGTGTGTGTGTGTGTGTGATAGACTAGATAGCATGAGTGAGTAGCAGTGTAAGGATCTTTTCAGAAGTAATGAGTGAAGTGCTAAGCCTAAAAGACTGGCGCTAAGGTGGTTGGTGTTGTAGAATTGGAAACCCATCTGTAAATATTAACATGATTCGTGGGCATTGGTGGCTCACGCCTATAATCCTAGCTACTCAGGGAGGCTGAGATCTGAGGATCATGGTTCAAAGCCAGCCTGGGCAGGAAAGTCCGTGAGACTCCTATCTCCAATAAACCACTCAAAAAACTGGAAGTGGTGTTGTAGCTTGTGGTAGAGCGCTTGTCTTGAGCTGAAGTGCTGAGGGACAGTGCCTAGGCCCAGAGTTCAAGCCCCAGGACCACCAAAAAAAAAAAAAAAACTAACCTGATTGGGAAGGCTAGGCCTACAGCTTGCTGCCTACAGCTTACAAAAGGAGCCTGAGAAAAAACATGATTTGCTATTTTGTTCTAGCCTGTGGCAGCTGCTACATTGTATTTTGTGGAATTAAAAGTAACTAATGGGTAGAAGACCATTTGTCTTTTGCCCTTCCCCCCACCCTTCCATCCTACCCTCAGTCTCTTTTTTTTGGGTCCCGTCATGGGGCCTGAACTCTGGGCTTGGGCGCTGTCCCTCAGCTCTTCAGCTCAAGGCTAGCACTCTACCACTTGAGCCACAGCGCCACTTTTGGCTTTTTTTCTTTTTGCTTATGTGGTGCTGAGGAATCGAACCCAGGGCCTCAGGCATGCAAGGCAAGTGCTCTACCACTGAGCCACCTTTCCAGCCCTCCCCCTCCCCCCCCCCCCCCCCCCCCCGCCCCCCCAGTCTCTTTTTTTAACACCTGTATTTATTTAGCACATCACTGCTGCTGGCTGGCCATCCCCATCTTTTGCTTGGATGTTATAGGTGAGGGAAGTTAGAGGGATTGGAAAAAGCCTAGTTTTTAATACATTAAGTTGTAGGTTGATTACATAGTTTTGAGTCAGATTATTCTTATTAATATTTCAGGTGGTCAAATAAAAAAAATGTCCCTAAACTTGGTGATATGAATTCATCCTTTGAAGATGTAGATGCATTTTATTCTTTCTGGTAAGTAGATTCACTACTGTTATTACTTTACTTTTTAAAATAAATTTACTGTAGAATCTTTACTGAACAAAAAGCACACTGTTCAGA
Source organism: Dipodomys spectabilis (assembly GCF_019054845.1). NCBI lineage: Eukaryota > Metazoa > Chordata > Mammalia > Rodentia > Heteromyidae > Dipodomys > Dipodomys spectabilis. Next base: position 15,466,504 of record NW_024870766.1, read on the forward strand.
AATGAATAAAGGTTTTCATGAATGTATTGTGTATTTTCAATGTGATATTTAGGCTTCTGTGATTTTTAGTCTAATTAATGTGATGTAGATATCAAGCATTTATTAAAAAATAATTAAAAACGAGTGATCACTTGAATTCAATAAAACAACACATTTCCATTTAGTTATCTTCCTACTTAAGAGTACTTGACATAGGTAGTGTTTTTTGGGTAACTAAATCTTGTGTGTGTGTGTGAGAGAGAGAGACAGACTAGAGATTGTACTTGGTGTCTCAAGTTTGCTAAACAGGCTTTCTACTATGTGAACCACTCAGCTTTTTTTGCATTGTTTGTATTCAAAAGAGGTCTCAAGCCTATAATCCTAGCTACTCAGGAGGCTGAGGTCTGTGGATCAAGTTTCAAAGCCAGCCTGGGCAGGAAAGTCTGAGACTTAACCTCCACTAAACTACCAAAGAAGCTAGAAGTGGAGGAGCTAGTGGTAGAGCGCTAGCCTTGAGCTTTTGCTCAAGCACTAAGGCCCTGAGTTCAAGCCCCAGGTCTGGCACCAAAAAAATAATAGGGTCTTGCTTTATGCCCAGAGTATACTGGACTTAGATCCGTCTACTTGTACTTCGCCTCATCACTGGGGATAATGAGCACATCGCTTTATCCAGCCATGTGCTTCCACTGTGACTGGGATAATAGGAGTGAAGGGAGTTCCTAAAACTTTTGCTTTTTGGTTGGGCTTGATCTTGAGCTGCTATCCTCCAGTCTCCATCTCTCACATAGCTAGGATTAAAAGCTTGAGTTCCTGCACCTGACTCTTAATAGGAACAAGTTTAGCAAAATTCTTCTTGTGTCAGTACTAGGCTTGAACTCAGGGCCTGGGCATTGTCCCTTAGCTTTTTCACTCAGGTTGGTGCTCTGCCTCTTGAGCCACAGCTACACTTTGAGCTTTTTGGTTGTTAGTTGAAGATAAGAGTCTTATAGACTTTCCTATCTGACTAGCTTTGAACCTCAGTGCTCAGATCTGAGTCTTCTGAGTGTTGGGATTGCATATATGTCACCACGGCAGATCCAAAATATTTACTGTGTACTATACTTTCTTATTAAGTATTTAGTGAGTATGGAAATATAAAATTGCTACAGAAAACAATGACAAGATTCAGTTTTTGTGTTTCTTTTTTCTTTTTTTTTTTTGTCAATTGTGGGGCTTCAACTCTGGGCCTGGGCGCTGTCCCTCAGTTCTTCAGCTCCAAGCTAGCGCTCTATCATTTGAGCCACAGTGTCACTTCCAGTTTTCTGGGGGTTTATTGGATATAAAAGTGTCATGGGCTTTCCTGCCGGGGCTGGCTTTGAACTGAGATTCTCAGATCTAAGCCTCCTAAGTAGCTAGGATTACAGGTGTAAGCCACCGGCGCCCAGTGCCCAGCTAAGATTTAGTTTTATCAGTTGCAGTTGTTTTTACATTCCAAGGACAAACTAGATATAAAATAACTATGACTAGCCTTGATAGCAAAGAGATGTCATTTTTGACTGAGGGGCGCTTAGTATACTGTACATTTTCATACCAAAAGCCATGTCATTTATAAAAGAAGATGACACTGAGGAATTGAGCATACTGTTTGTTCAATACCAGAAGGGAGAGAAGGGAACCTATTTATACAACTTCATCTACTCTTGATTACCATTCTTTAAAATTGCAGGTTTCTGACTTTGTATTATAAGGATATTTTTCTTGTTTTTTTAAAAATGTTTTTCAATTGTGTATTTCTGTCTATATTAGGTATAATTTCGATTCTTGGAGAGAATTTTCTTATTTAGATGAAGAAGAAAAAGAAAAAGCCGAATGGTATGTATGCAAATCATGGTATCAGCAGGAGAACATTTGTTTGGTTCTTTTGTTTGGTTCATTTTTTTTTTCTTTTTTTTTGGCTAGTTCTGGGGCTTGACTGAACTCAGGGCTTAGGTGCTGTCTCTGAGCTTCTTTTGCTCAAGGCTAGCACTGTACCATTTTAGCCCACAGCACCACTTCCAGCTTTTTCTGTTTATATGATGCTAAGGAACCATATCCAGGGCTTCATGCATGCTAGACAAGCACTCTACCACTAAGCCACATTCCCAGCCACATTTTATATTTTTTAAATAGTTGTGTTTCTGTCATTTTATTTTGTCTCAATAAGTAGCCCATGCTGGCCTAGAATGATATTCCTGCTTCAGCCTCCCAAGTGCTGGGAATACAGATAAGTACACTATGCCTGGTCAAAATAAGTTTTTTAATACAATATTTTGAAATTCCTTCTCACAAGTTAAGCTACATAGCTAAATCAGTAATTGAATAGGATATGCCTATGATATTGCCTAGGGATGTAATTGTCAGAGTAGTTCAACCTAGCAAATTATTCTTTTCTTGGTTGTTTAGCCTAGAACTTACTTTTTCTGCAATGTGTAAGAAAATTCTTTTGGACATGAATGTCCCTCAAAAAATCAAAATTAATACTAAATAAAATCACTCTTTAACTTTATAACCTTCCAAGATGTTATTTATATATTTTATTTATAACATAGTTTGTTTACAATATTTTGTTTTGTAGTCGTGATGAGCGAAAATGGATTGAAAAGCAGAACAGAGCAACAAGAGCACAAAGGAAAAAAGAAGAAATGAACAGAATAAGAACATTAGTTGGTAAGTATAATTAGTGTTGTTTATACAACTGTTTTCAATGCTCTTTTGCTATTTGCTAGTTTCAGTTCAACAAATCAGTTTATAAATACAATGCATCTTAATCATTATTACCCCTTCCTTCATTTTTCCCCATGTCTTCTAACGCTACCCATCCCCTCAGGTCATGTGGTTCCATTTTCACATCTGTACATTGTATATAATAACTGTATTCACTTCCTCTCTCCACTTGTCCCTCTTCGCCTTAACACTCTTCCTCCTGTAATAAAATATAAGAAATTCAAAGGATTATTATCTTGCCCATGTAATTGTAACCCCTCTACACGCTATTTTCACAATAAAAAAAAAAAAACAAAAAAAAAAAAAGAAATTCAAAGAATTGATTTATTTTTGGTAGACAATGCTTATAGCTGTGATCCCAGGATAAAAAAATTTAAGGAAGAAGAAAAAGCCAAGAAAGAAGCAGAAAAGAAAGCAAAAGCTGAAGCAAAACGGAAGGAGCAAGAAGCTAGAGAAAAAGTAAGATGACATTTGGTAAAGTTGGACTGTAAATGTTCTTCTTTTTTTTTTTTTTTTTTCCTTTGTTTTTGTTAGTCATGAGACTTGAACTCAGAGCGTAGGCACAAAGCTCTTTTTGCTTAAGGCTAGTTAGTGCTCTACCACTTTGAGCCACAATGCTACTTCTGGTTTTTTGGTGGTTCATTGACAATAGAATTCTCATGGACTTTCCTGCCCAGGCTGGCTTTGAACTGCAGTCCTTAGATCTCAGCCTCCTGAGTAGGATTATAGGTGTGAGCCACGGTTCTGGGCTTGTTTTTCTTTTTTGTCAGTCGTGGGGCTTGAACTCTGGGTCTGGGTGCTGTTCCTCACTCAAGGCAAGCTTTCTACCACTTGAGCCACAGTGCCACTTCTGGTTTTCTGGTGGTTAGTTGGAGATAAGAGTCTCAGGGACTTTCCTGCCCTGTCTGGGCTGGTTTTGAACCATGATTCTCAGATGTCAGCCTCCTGTGAGTAGCTAGGATTACAGGTGTGAGCCAACAGCGCCCAGCTTTTTTTTTTTTTTTTTTTAACAAAAATGAAAACAAAACCCCAGTGATCTGGAAGCAGAGAATTGGGTATTACTCAATCTGGACAGGTTAGTATAATTTATAGTTTAGATGTACCTTACCAGCAGGTTTTGAGTAAAAACATATTGTATAAAGTCCTTTAATTCTATACTTACTTTTAAATGTCTATTACAATTTTCTAATAAATGTAGAACTCTACCAACTGTTTTCCTCAGATTATCCTTTAGACTTCATTCACTTGATGTATCATCTTTTTTCTAATTTGTTAATATTGAGTTTTAAAAATAAGATTATAGAACATTTAGAAATTCTAATTTTCCTATTAAAGTGATTTTACTTATCAATTTCAAAGCAAAGACAAGCTGAATTAGAAGCTGCTCGGTTGGCTAAGGAGAAAGAAGAAGAGCAAGTTAGACAGCAAGCATTACTGGCAAAGAAGGAAAAAGATATCCAGAAAAAAGCCATTAAGAAGGAAAGGCAAAAACTTCGAAATTCATGCAAGGTATGTCAGATTGGTCAGACAGACCCTGGGGATAAGTAAACCAGGTTCTCAATTAAGCTTGAAAAGTTTTCTTCTTATACTATACAACTATAATTAAACAGGTATACATTGTATCCTGAAATATTTAATTATGACATTACTGAAATGATTAATATTCTGATATTCACATCTCCTTGATTATCTCAATAATGTCCTTTTACAGTTGGTTTAAGCAAATTTGAATTTAAATAAGGTCAATGCAAAATCTTCAGTTGTTGTGACCTGCTTAGACAAACTAATCGAAAACTGGCCCTATCAGCAGGCTTTGGAACAGATTCAATAAAAATGCAAGTGTTGGTTATCTCTTCAGGCATTTTAGTTTGTTTTTTTGTTTTTTTGGGTCCGGTCATGGGGCCTGAACTCTGGGCCTGGGCACTGTCTCTTAGCTCTTCAGCTCAAGGCTAGTGCTCTACCACTTGAGCCACAGCGCCACTTCCGGCTTTTTTCTTTTTGCTTATGTGGTGCTGAGGAATCGAACCCAGGGCCTCTGGCATGCAAGGCAAGCGCTCTACCACTGAGCCACCTTCCCAGCCCCTTCAGGCATTTTAGTATCACATAATACTTCCTAGGTAGAAGATTCATTTTAGAAGGATGTAGTGTATAAAAGCAATAAAAGCATGGGCTCATGGGAGGTTGTGTGGCTTGAAGTCATTTGCATACTACTTGCTAGCTGTTGGGCCTTTGGGAGGTTACCTCATCACTATGATGCCTCACTTTCCATGCCTATACTATAACTGAAGTAATACCTAGTTATACATTTGAGAGAGAATTCCCATGTACTCCTTGTCACATTCGGCATATAATGAAAACCTGATAAAATGTCAGAAGGCCAATTAGGAACTAGCAAAGTTGCATAGTACTCAAGATTATGCATAAATGGGATAAAAATTCTAGCATTTGGTAACCTTGTTCTATTGCTTCTTTCCAGCATGAATTAATTTATTTATTAAATAACTTGATGAGGGCCTTGGAAGGTGGCTCAGTGGTAGAACGCTTGCCTTGCATGCCTGAGGCCCTGGGTTCGAGTCCTCAGCACCACATAAGCAAAAAGAAAACAGCCGGAAGTGGCGCTGTGGCTCAAGTGGTAGAGTGCTAGCCTTGAGCTGAAGAGCTGAGGGACAGCACTCAGGTCCAGAGTTCAGGCCCCACGACCGGACCCAAAAAAAAAAACCAACCAACTTGATGAGCATTTACTCTATGCTTAGTTATTATAAATATGTATATGACATAGTCCTTGCCTTCAGAAGTTCACTGATTTATTAATAGAAAATTACAAGAAATATATAAACAATTCAAACACTTAAAGATGAGTGCTAGAATATGATACCAAAAAGACAGTCAAGGAGGGCTTTATGCTGAGCAAGAGCCAGAGGCCAGGAGTTCAAGCCCTAATACCAGCATAAATACACAAAAGGAAATCTTTGTTTCTAGTATGATTTAACTAGTACAGCAATATGTACCTTGGATTCGAGATGAGAGATGAAAGTGTAAGAGAATGCAGAAACACAGAGAAATAAGATTTAGTGTGTTAGAGGTACCTGAAGAGATGAGGAGCCAGGTCCTAAGTAGGGCTTCACAGGTCTTTTCAAAGGTAATTTTTCCTAATGCCTTCTATTCCTATTAAAATTCTTTTTTGTAGTTTCATGCTTAATGGATTTGTTCAGCACAGTAGGCAGGCAAAGTTAAAAGAGGATGTTATATAGACTTTCTTGGATCCTTAGTTGCTTTTTTTTTTTTTGTTGGTCGTGGGGCCTGAACTCTGGGCCTGGTTGCTATCCCTCAGCTCTTCAGCTCAAGGCTAACACTCTTAGCACTTGAGCCACAGCGCCAGCCACTTCTGGCTTTTTCTGCTTATGTGGTGCTGAGGAATCGAACCCAGGGCCTCATGTATGCGAGGCAAGCACTCTACCACTGAGCCACCTGCACAGTCCCAGTTCCTTAACTTTTATGATATCGTCTTTATTTTTTTTAATAGTGTTTTTGTTTTATTAGCCTACATTAGTTGTACAAGAATATTCAGTCATTTTGAGTCATCTTCTTTTCTTGTTCTCCTCGCACTTGGTATAATGCCCTTTATCACTAGCCGATCAGGAGGACAGCTGGTGACACACAGGACATTGTGTAAGAATTTACACAATGAAGTTTACATCTGAAGTCTTTCATAGGCTCATGCTTCATAATTGAGTAGCTAATACATGTGGATATATTTCTGAATATCAGTAGATACAAGATTAAAGTGTTTACATTTTGTGTTTCTAGACCTGGAATCACTTTTCAGACAATGAGGCAGAACGGGTTAAAATGATGGAAGAAGTGGAAAAACTTTGTGATCGGCTTGAATTAGCAAGGTATATATGTGGAACTATTATTGAGGTCTGAGTTCAGGATTTAATTTATTTATTGTGATGCTTGGGAGTCAAACCAAGGGCTTCGTGAATGCTAGACAAGTGTTCTGCCACTGAACTATACCCTCTATCGCTCATCTGTTTTTTTTTTTTTTTTCTTTAGCTTACAGTGCTTGAATGAAACACTCACGTCTTCTACAAAAGAAGTAGGAAAGGCTGCTCTGGAAAAACAGGTAATAGACACAGAATTTCTACTTATATTAAGCATTTAAATATTTTATCCTTTTTTACCTTATAGGTTACTAAAGGCAAAACAATGTTTTTATCTTGCATTGCTTATATTCAGTGCTGTTTATTTAAATTTGGTTAAACTTACTTTTTAAATCACAAATAGTGTTTGATATGTGATATTATAGTTTCTACAGTCATTATTTTTTTTTTATTTAATTTTATTTTATTTGTGAACATACTGTACAGAGGGGTTACAATTACATGGGCAGGATAATGCGTACATTTCTTACCAAGCATTGCAGCCTCCTCCTTTGTTTACCCTTCACATCCCTTCCCAGCCTCCCCCCTAATGATGCTCATTTAAAGTCACAAGTTCATTCTAACTTTCCTGGAGCAAATTGTCTATCACAGTCTGTAATATATAACGGTGTTCACATGTTATATACCATATATGTGATCAGCAGCATGGGGATATTTAGTAGTGGTTCAACCAGATGAGTGGGAGTTCTTTGTTTCTTAAGTCCTGTTAGTTTTGTCATATCACCTAACATTTTGGATTTAGCATCCACTTATCAGGCAGACCATGTACCATTTGTCTCTTCGTTCTTGGCTAACCTCGCTCAACATGATTCCCTCTAGCTCCATCCATTTCCCTGCAAATGCCATTATTTTGTCATTTCTAATGGCTGCATAATATTCCATTGTGTATAGATACCACAATTTTTGGATCCATTCATCTGTGGTGGGGCATCTAGGTTGTTTCCATATCCTAGCTATTGTGAACAGTGCTGCAATAAACATGGAGGTGCACGTGTCCTTGTGTATTGATTCCTGTTGTTCAGGGTAGATGCCTAGAAGTGGTATGACTGGGTCATAAGGGAGGTCAATCTTTAGCTTTCTAAGGACCCTCCAGACTGCTTTCCAAAGTGGTTGTATAAGTGTACATTCCCACCAGCAGTGTAATAGGGTTCCTCTTTCTCCACATCCCCTCCAGCATTTGTCGTTGGCTGATTTGTGGATGTGGGACATTCTGACTGGGGTAAGGTGGTATCTCAGGGTTGTCTTTATTTGCATTTCCTTCACCACCAGGGATGATGAACATTTCCTCATGTGTTTCTTTGCCATTTTTATTTCTTCATTTGAGAAGTCCCTCTTAAGTTCCCTTGCCCATTTAGTAATTGGTTTGTTAGGTTTGGGAGGGATTAGTTTCTTGAGTTCCCTGTATATACAGGATGTTAACCCCTTGTCTGATATATTGCTGGTAAATATTTTTCCCAATTAGTTGGTTGTCTTTCTAGCTTAGTTGCGATAGATTTAGCTGTGCAGAAGCTTTTTATTTTAAGGTAGTCCCATTTGTCGAGTATCTCTCCAACTTGTTGTGACCCTGGGACTCTGTTCAGGAAGTTCCTTCCTGTGCCTATTAGTTCAAGTGTCTCTCCTACTCTGTCCTGCAGTAGTTTCAGAGATTCAGGTTTAATGTTAAGGTCTTTAATCCATTTTGAGTTGATGTTGGTGCATGGTGATAGGCTGGGGTCCACTTTTAGTTTTCTGCATGTGGCTGCCCAGTTTTCCCAGCACCAGCGGTTGAAGAGGCTGTGTTTCTTCCATTGTATGTCTTTGGCTCCTTTGTCGAATATCAGCTGGCTGTAGGCCTGTGGATTTATATCTGGATCTTCTATTCTGTTCCATTGGTCTTCGGGTCTGTTTTTGTGCCAGTACCATGCTGTCTTTGTTATTATAGCTCTGTAGTAGTTTGAAGTTCGGCATGGATAGCCCTCCCATGTTGTCTTTATCCCCTAGAATTGTTTTGGCTATTCTAGGTCTTTTGTTGTTCCATATAAATTTTTGGACTGTTTTCTGTATTTCAGTGATGTACGTCATTGGGATTTTAATAGGAATTGCATTGAATTTGTATATTAGTTTTGGAAGTATTACCATCTTTACTATATTAAGTCAGCCTATCCAGGAGCATGGGAGGTCTTTCCATTTCCTAGTGTCTTCTGCAATTTCTTTCTTTAACTTTTTATATTTCTCATTAAATAGTTCTTTTACATCTTTGGTTAGGTTAATTCCTAAATATTTTATTTTTTGTGAGGTTATTGTGAATGGGGTTGCTCCCTTTATTTCCCTCTCTTCCTGTACATTATCAGTGTATAGGAAGCAACTGATTTTTGTGGGTTTATTTTGTATCCTGCTATTTTGCCGAAGTGACTTATGATTTCTAAAAGTTTAGGGATGGAGTTTTTGGGATCGTGGAGGTATAGTATCATGTCGTCTGCAAAAAGGGATAGTTTAACTTCTTCTTTCCCTATGCGGATCCCTTTAATGTCTTTTTCTTGCCTTATTGCCCTGGCTAAGGGTTCTAGGACTATATTGAAGAGGAGTGGAGACAGTGGGCATCCTTGCCTTGTTCCTAATTTTAGGAGAGTTGGTTGTAGCTTTTCCCCATTAAGTATAATATTGGCTATTGGTCTGTCATAAATGGCTTTTATTGTTTTTAGAAATGTTCCTTCTATTCCTATTTTCTCCAGAGCTTTTAGCATGAATGAATGTTGAATTTTATCAAAGGCCTTTTCTGCATCTGTGGCGATAATCATGTGATTCTTGACCTTGGCTCTGTTGATATGTTGGATTACATTTATTGACTTACGTATGTTAAACCATCCCTGTGTCTCTGGGATGAAGCCTACCTGGTCATAGTGTATTATTTTTTTTATGTGTTTCTGGATTCTGTTAGCTAGAATCTTGTTAAGGATCTTTGCATCTGTGTTCATCAAGGAAATTGGCCTGTAATTCTCCTTTTTGGTTGGGTCTTTGCCTGGTTTGGGGATGAGTGTGATATTGGCTTCGTAGAATGAGTTTGGGATAGCTCCCTCCTTCTCTGTTTCTCTAAAGAGCTTGAGGAGTATGGGTATTAGTTCTTCTTTAAAGGTCTTATAGAATTCTGCTGTGAATCCATCTGGTCCTGGGCTTTTTTTTGTTGGAAGACTTTTAATAGCTTCCTGTATCTCATTATAGGATATTGGCTTATTTAATTGGTTAACTTCTTCTTTGCTCAGTTTGGGCAACTTGTATTTCTCTAAAAATGCATCCATTTCTGCCAGATTTTCTTCCTTTAGAGAGTATAGCTTTTGAAAGTAGTCTGTTAGAATTGTTTGGATATCTTGGGTACGTGTTGTGATGTTTCCCGTGGCATCCCTAATCTTATTAATATGGGTTTCCTCTCTTCTTTTTTAAATTAATCTTGCCAACGGGCCATCAATTTTGTTTATTTTTTCAAAGAACCAGCTTTTTGTTTGGTTTATTTTGGTTATGGTTTTCTGATTTTCTAATTGGTTAATCTCTGCTCTTAATTTGGTTATCTGGCTTCGTCTAGTAGCTTTAGGTCCCATTTTTTCTTGTTTTTCTAGCTGTTTTAATTGCAACATGAGATTATTTACTTGGTCTGTCTCCATTCTCTTGATGTGGGCACTGAAGGCAATAAATTTGCCCCTCGGGACTGCTTTTGCTGTGTCCCACAAGTTTCTTTGTGAGGTGTTTTCATTTTCATTGAGTTGTAGGAAATGCTTTATTTCTTCTCTGATCTCTTCTGTTACCCAGGCATTGTTAAGGAGTGTGCTGTTCAATTTGCATGTATTAGAGAAATTTCTGCGGTATGCTTTGTTATTGAGAGCTAGCTTGATTCCACTGTGGTCAGATAGGATACAGGGGATTATGTCGATCCCTTTGTATTTGCTTAAGTTCCTTGCATGAACTATGATATGGTCTATTTTGGAGAAAGTTCCATGAGCTGCTGAGAAGAATGTGTACTGTGTTGTTTTAGGGTGAAATACTCGGTAGATGTCAGTTAATTCCGCTTGAAGTATGGCCTCACTTAATTCGGTAGCTTCTTTGCCAATCCTCTGGTTGGTAGACCTGTCCTTTGGTGAGAGTGGTGTGTTAAAGTCTCCTAGTATTATCGTATTGGGATCTATTTTATTCTGTAAGTTTGAGAGTATTTGTTTGACATATCTGGGTGCACCAATATTTGGGGCATATAAGTTGATGATGGTTATATCCTCCTCTTGGATTGTTCCCTTTATTAATATGTAGTGTCTGTCCTTGTCTTTCTGTACTGATTTTAATGAAAAGTTTATTTTATCAGATATCAGGATAGCTACGCCTGCTTTCTTACTGGGGGCATTTGATTGGTAGATCCTTTTCCACCCCTTCACTCTGAGTTTGTTTGTATGTTTGTCTGAGAGGTGGGTCTCCTGAAGGCAACAGATGGATGAGTCTTGTTTTCTGATCCAGTCCTCAGTTCGTTTTCTTTTAATTGGTGAATTCAGCCCATTTATATTAAGAGAAAGTATAGAGAGATGCATTGTTGTCCCTGCCATTCCGTTTTCCTAAGTTTTTCTTCTTTCCTTTCCTCCTGTGCTTGCTCAGTTAGACTTTGAGTAACGCCTGTTTGGGGCAGGTCCCAGTTCCAGGTTGCTTTCTTCATGTTGTGTCCCCCCTCTTAGAATTCTTTGTAATGCTGGCTTAATGTTTATGTATTCATTTAGTTTTTCTTTGCTATTAAAAGTTTTCAGTTCTCCATCGAATGTGAATCCTAGCTTTGCCGGGTATATCAGTCTGGGTTGGCAGTTATTGGCTTTTGAGGTGAGCTTGCTGTCCTGGGTGGTGGTAAACCTTGTGATTTTTCTCTGTGATTTTCGCATGGGGGTTCAGGAGACTGCTCTTCAATTTTGTTTTGGTGTGTCTGTCTTTGCTTGGTTGCTGATTCTGTATTGGTAGAGAGAGTCTGTGCCTGATCTGGGTTCTGTTGGGAGCCTATTTCCAGCTGCTATTCTGACTTACTTAGGATTCTCAGCTCTCTGCTGTAGATTGCTGGCAATTCCCGCCTTTGGAAGGGTTGAGCAGCCTAGACTGCTTGTGTTTGCTCCTACGGGTGCTCTTGGGAAGATCAGATGCTCTGGATGCACTCTCCCAAATACTGGAGTCTGCTATGGGCTCCTGATGTGTTTTTGTTTGTTTGTTTTGGGCTGGTTGTGGGCTTGAACTCTAGGTTTGGGTGCTGTCCCTCAGCTCTTCAGCTCAAGGCTGGCACCCTACCATTTGAGCCATAGCACCACTTCTGACCCTTTTTGCTTTTGTGATGCTGAGGAATCAGATCCAGGGCCTCATACATCCAAGACTATCACTCTATTGCTGAGCCGCCTTATCAGCCTGAGCTCCTGCTTACTATCAGGTGCTGGCAGCCTGTGTTGCCCAATTCCAGCCTAGGGTATATGGGTGGAGTTTTGGTGGGGTTTGGGCTTCTCTTGTCCTGAGCCTCCAGGTCTTTTGTTGTCACAGGCGTGCTTCCCGGGGAGTGTTGTTTCCTGATTTTCTCCCCTCTGTTGAGGCGTATGCTCAGCTTTTTACTTCAGTTGGGAGGAGTTGGTTGTGTTGTTCAGGCGCCGGATCCCCGGGCCTGGTTCCGGCCCCAGCCTGGAGCGCGCTCGTTAGGCCTATGCTGATGTGTATACCACCTAGGTTATGCAGCCTGGAAGACACAGTTCAAATTTCTTCTACTGTTGGTAGTCTTGACCCAGGGGCGCTGTTCCTGGCTTGGGCATTTAAGCTCCCTTCCAGGGGCACTCTTGCTCTGGCCTGGCCAGCAGAGTGTGCTCCACGGGCTGGTGGAGCTCTCGGACAGTTCCCAGTTTTAGTGGGTCCTGTGGTCCAGGTGTTGGGGTAGGGAGTCTAGGTCAGGGTCTGGGGATTCCCTCCAGCTCTGGTCTCCCTTGAGGGATACACTGTCCCCTGTGGGGTACTCACCCTGGAGCTGGTTGTTTCTGTGTGGTGTAGGTCGTCAGTTGTTGTTGCAATCCGAGTTCAGTTGGGGTGGTTGTGGGCTGGGTTGGGCGGTGGTGGCTCTGTGTGATTCTTTTCTGTCTCTGCCTCTATTGAAGCTGTCGGGTCAACAGTGTCCACGCTCAGGCGGCTTCTTCGCGGGTTGTAGAGATCCGGTGGGTCTGAGTGCGTGGGTGATCTGCAGGCAGCCCCCTGTCTCTGGGACCCGGGTTGTTGCGATCGCGATTGGGCGGGTGTTCTGCTGACAGGTCCCTTTGTCGTGCTGCTGGTGCCGGGTGGCTTTGGCGGGATGGAGCCTCTCTGCTCCGGTGGAAAGTGAGGGGTGGGGGTGGGATCCTCGTGGAGACTCCCGGCTGGTAGGTTTCTCTGTTCCTGGCGATCCGCTGTTCTGCAAACCGGTACCTGGTGATCTGCAAGCGGCCCCCTGTGTCTCTGTGGCTCCGGCAGCCCCCGCCGGGCTGGCTGGCCGGCGGCTTGGCGCACTGCCGCGCGGCCAGTAAAGGTTGGGGGAGGGGTCTTCGCTCTTCTCTGTTCTGAAATTCTTCTTTTCCTCTCTTTCTTTTTTTGTTATTTTCCACCTCTGGTTTTTCTCTGAGTGTTCATCTTTTTGTTGTTGTCGGTCTCTTGGGGAGATTAAGCGTTGGAACTTGAACTCTCTTTTTGGTTGGAGAGAGCTGTGGCATTTCCCTACTGCCCCGTCGCCATCTTGGTCCCCCCCCTTCTTTTACAGTCATTATTTGAACAACTAATTCCTCTAGTATATTCATAGGATAACATTTAAATCCAAATCTTTGTTCTATCTAGTCTGTACCTTTATTTGAAAATGAGGAATCAGGCTGACCCAGGAATTGAATTGATCTCAACAAGTATTGCACTGTATATGTGTGTACATACATATAAATATATGCACATGCCTAGGTGCTTTTGGAGAAATCCCCAGTGCTAGTGCTACTACGGAGGAGCTTGAGTAAAAAAAAAAAGCTTGAATAAAAAAATGGAGGGCCGGTGGCTTAGTGGTTGCGTGCTTGCCTTGCATGCATGAGGCCCTGGGTTCAATTCCTCAGCACCGTGTAAACAGAAAAAGCTGCAAGTGGCTCTGTGGCTCAAATGGTAGAGCACTAGCCTTGAGCTGAAGAGCTGAGGGACAGTGCCCAGGCTCAGAGTTTAGGCCCCACAACAGACAAAAAAATAAAATAAAAAATGGAGGGCCCACAGTAAATGCTGCAAGACAGGGAGGACCACGTCATAGGGCCAGGATAGGCTCAGGGAAACCCTTGGGGAAAAGTCATTGCTAAAATGAAGGTCAAGTCATTACATGAACTAAAAAGTAGAAGATTATCGTGAGTATAACTAGGAAATGAAGTTGTTTAAGAAAAATAGAAAAAAATTAAGTAGGTTTCTACTACTAGTAGGGTAGTTTCCATTACTGAAAGATCTTCTAACAGAAGGGTCTGTACTGTATTTATTATGTCACTAGTGAGAAAGGTGCAATAGGTCGATTTCAAGTAGTTCTAACAATGTCATTGTAAGGTTCTGGATTATGAGGGACGAGAATTCAACTTTAAAATTATAGGAATTGATGACTAGTTCTAAGAAATTGAAGAAGATAAATGAGACAAAGACAACAATTGACAGAAGCATTAAGGTCATTCAAAAGTTTTCTTATGAGTAGCTGTGGTTTACAGGTATGAGCTACTGTCTTGGAAACTTTTTTTGCAGATATCCTTTTAATGCCCTTAATTTAATATCCTTTTAGTGCCCAGCTATGTTCATAAGCTACAAGTAAAGGATAGCACTTATATAATAGCAGTCACTGTCCTATATTATTTTTTCCTCTTGTAGAGAATCTCTTGAGTATTGGTCAATTTGTAGATAGCACGTGAATATGGGAAAACAGGGTGAAAAGCTGATACAAGTGTGAGTTCAGCTAAGGAAGAGTATAGGGTTAGAGTGAGGATAACATTGAGCTGAAACTACAAAGTCTCAACAATAAATGAAGTACAGAGTAGCAAGATCCTTGAATACCCTGACGTACCTGTACTATTTATGTAGATAGAAGAAATAAACGAACAAATTAGAAAAGAGAAAGAAGAAGCTGAGGCACGGATGCGACAAGCATGTAAGAACGCAGAGAAGTCAACTAGCGGAAGTGGGAGTGGCAGTAAAAACTGGTCGGAAGATGATCTACAATTACTAATTAAAGCTGTGAATCTCTTCCCTGCTGGAACAAATTCAAGGTATTGGCTTTTATGAAACTTTTCAACACATACTGGAGCCTGGAGATGATGTAGCCAGAACTCTCAAGTGTTAGATATTGTACAAACTTAAAAGATAAAGCTTCTGCCTAGAAAGGCCACTAAATTATGTGTAGTAACGGAAAATATAAATCTGCTTGTCTTATCCATTATATCAACACATACTTGATAGCAAGATGCTTCATCCATTTCTCTGGAAACTGAAGATCATGAAACTTAAGTGTTGACGGCTGGTGTTGGCTTATGCCATCATTATGTGCCAGAAACTGGGCTTTATGTCCTGTGGTTTCCTTTGCTAGTTTGTCCTTTGGTGCTTTCCACCTTTACCAGAGCTTACTTTATAGTCTAGTTTAGAAACTACTCACAAAAAAGACTCAGATCCAACCCATCAGCATTCTGTGGATGAGAAAAGGCAGTGTTTATATAGTTTCCTTAAGAAGTATGTGGTGGCATACACAAATGTGTATGGATTTTTTTCCCTTAATAATATTGAGCTTTTATACCATTTGCTCTAGGTGGGAGGTTATTGCAAATTATATGAACATACATTCTTCGTCTGGTGTCAAAAGAACTGCCAAAGATGTGATTATCAAAGCAAAGAGTCTCCAAAAACTTGGTGAGTTACATTTTTTAAAAAAAGGATGCAATCTTTTTAATAATTTGTGTGAAAGATTAAATGTTAAAATTTTTCATTTCTCAGATCCTCATCAAAAAGATGACATAAACAAAAAGGCTTTTGATAAATTTAAAAAAGAACATGGAGTAGTACCCCAGGCAGATAATGCAGCACCTTCAGAACGATTTGAAGGTAAAATTTTGTGTTTCTTTAAGTTGTTAGCCATGGTTTGCAGGCTATTTGAAGATACACAAGACCTGGGATATAAGTTAAGAATAAAAGTTTAGAGGCTTGGAAGATGAAATCTTTGTTTTGGGGAGGGTTGGGTGGGAGGTGTTGAGTTTTGTTTTTTAAAAGAAAGTCACAGATTGACTAGCCACTACTTGAATTGTAGTTTTCTATTCAGATTCCATACTGTGCTTTTTCAATAGTTGCTATAAAAATCCCATTAAGATAGCTGAACAAATTATAATACCTTATCTAGTTATTTTCCTAATTTTGAAAGATGTACTATAGTTGTTGACTGAAACTTATACTGTGCTGATGAACCAGTCCTCAACATTGCTACTGCTAGGCAAGCACTCATTACTGAGTGCCATCTCTTACAGGAATTTTGTAACATTGCTTTATTTTGACATTGTGAAATTACTGGAGAACAAAAAACAATTGGATGTCACTTTTTTTCCCACTAGTACCAGGGCTTGAACTTGTTTTCACTCTGTTTGCTTCGTACTGCTGTTCTTTGATCCTAGCCTCCTGGGTAATTAGTATTACTGTTGTGATCCACTGGCACCTGGCATGCTTCTACCTTTTTTAAAGAGGAATCTAGCAAGGCATGTTTTAGACCACTAAAATGACATCCATCTAAGGTCTTCATGGAATTAAAAGGATATCCTCAAAAAAGCTTCAAAGGCAGTAGCTTGTACCTGTAAACCACAGCTAATCAGCCGATAGAAATCAGGAGAGACCAGTCCTGACAAACCTCACGAAGTGGGATCTAGTAGTCATTACTTTAATCCCACCTGTTCAGAATACATTTGGGCAGGATCCTGGCCAAGAGTCAGCAAGCCTTAGTACTTTAACAAAAAAAAAAAAGTCTTTATCTGCCTTGAATACAGATAATATGTTCTCTGCCTTGCCATGTGTGCTATTTTTCTTTTTCAACTAGGAGATCAAAACCCAGTTTCACAGAACATGATTTTAAGCAGTAATCAGAATGTTAGTTGTATAAGATGCTACTGCTTTTGTTGTATGAGCTGCCACTAGTGCATTATGTTATAGTAATCAAGATAGCTTTTCAACATTTAATACTGCATTTTACCCTCAGAGGTGGGTTAATATTTAGTAACTTTATTAAATACATTTATTCCTGACATGTTTTCTCAAGTGTAAGAAGTTTATTTGAAGACCTGCTTTAATGGCTACTAGAAGTACTCAACATTGGCTCTACAGATTTTAGCAAATATATTGAAAAGATAAATTACAACACTGACTAATTGCAGCTTACCTCAATAGCACTCTGTAGTACTCAAGTTTTGGGTACTTGGCAAAAGGTACTTGGGTACTGTGAAAGAACTTCCTCTAACCTGTAATGAATAATCAGAAATCTTGACTTACCTCAGAACTCACAGGGTTAAGTAATTCTCAGCTTTCCATGTAGCTTGGACTACAGGTATGCATCACTCAGCCCAGCTTTTAAGTAATGACTTTGTATTTCTGAGCACAAAAGTTCAGCTTTAAATGTAATTTTAAAAAAAGATCTGGTGAACATATTAGGTCTGAAGAGACTAGCAGATATTTTCTATTATACTGTGTTTAAATGGCCCTCAAGAAGATTAATTTCTATACCACTGCTCCATTTGTTCACCCTTTGTCTCTCCATTTCTGTGCTGCACTCCCACCCTTACCAAAATAGATAAATGAATAAACAAGACAAACAGAAAATAAAACAAAAATAACAAAGGGGGGAAAAAAGATTAATTTCTGGGGAGCGAATTGGTTTTCTTCTCTTCATCACGTTTATATGTATTTCTTACCTGTTTGCTCAAAACTACACATGCCAGACTAGAATGGGTAGCAAGATACCTATGTACCAAAAGACTCACCTGGGGAAGTGTTCAAAGACAGCTCTTCCTACCTACCAAATTTTTAAATAAATATTTTTACTAAACAGGTCCATGCACAGATTTCACACCTTGGACAACAGAAGAGCAGAAGCTTCTAGAACAAGCTTTGAAAACATACCCAGTAAATACCCCTGAAAGATGGGAAAAAATTGCAGAAGCAGTTCCTGGCAGAACAAAAAAGGATTGCATGAAACGATACAAGGTTTTTAGCATTTATAGATTACTTGATCATTTAAATTGTAACTTATGAAATAGTTACCATTTTAATTTTGCATGCTAATTGAGTGGTTAACGTAGTTAATGGGTTTAAGTTACTATAGAGAAATGACTGGTAATGACAAAACTTATTAATGTTACAATACTATTATACTTTTTAAAATTATTAACATAATAATTATAAATGCTTAGACAGGCGCTGGTGGCTCACACCTGTAATCCTAGCTACTCAGGAGGCTGAGATCTGAGGATTGCAGTTCAAAGACAGCCCAGGAAGGAAAAGTCTGTGAGACATTTGTCTCCAATTAAACCACTCAGAAAACCGGAGGTGGCACTGTGGCTCAAGTGGTAGAGCACTAGCCTTGAGTTGAAGAGTTAAGGGACAGCGCCCAGGCCAAGAGTTCATGTCCCATGACCGACAAAAACAAACAAAAAAACAACAAACGAATTATGTCCATTTTAAAATGACAGCTTCTAATGTAAACCTTTCTCTCTCTTAGGAACTTGTTGAAATGGTAAAAGCAAAGAAAGCTGCTCAAGAACAAGTGCTAAATGCAAGTAGAGCTAAGAAATGATGTAATGACAATCTTTATTATGTGTTCATTTTTATAATAAAACTGAAAATACTGTAGAGGGATGTGTGCTGCTTCCCAACAAGTTTCCTCACACAAATACCAATCATTACACAAAATGGTTATCAGGGTGGCAATCAGGGTGGCAGTCCAGTCCTTTGAAAATATGACTCAATAAGTTACTCAAAATTCCAAGTACATTTTTATTTCTCCCTGTAGGGACTGATTGACATGTAAAACCTGCAAGTCTCATAGTTATTGTTGGGAATATTTGATTATACTGGCGTTTTAATTTTGAGGCCAACACATGTTACTGCAAATCTGGTTAAAGTCTGGTAGTTGCTCAATGGGACCTGCAAATGAAAAGTAATATAATTAAAACTGAATTAACAGAAAAATACATGACCAACTTTGTGCACAAGAGAAAAGGAACTTGGCTTACCAACAGCAGCGATAGCTGGACTTTTGCCATAAATATATTTGGTACATATTTCTCGAACTGTCTCAGCATTCACAGCCTGAAACAGAAAAGCTGTCATTAACATTCTATATTTGGAATTTTTAGGATACTGGGATTTAGACTGTATTTTTTAGCTTCTCTAACAAACACATTTTAACACAAGACCCAACAGTATATAAAGGCTACTTACATCAATTCTTGCTTCAAGTTCAGGGATTGGAATTCTTCTATTATAACACAACATCTGTCTACCAATATCTTCACA
Source organism: Dipodomys spectabilis (assembly GCF_019054845.1). Lineage (NCBI taxonomy): Eukaryota > Metazoa > Chordata > Mammalia > Rodentia > Heteromyidae > Dipodomys > Dipodomys spectabilis. The sequence goes on from NW_024870766.1 coordinate 15,485,700, forward strand.
AATTGGAGTTGAGCCTGTTAAAGAAAGTGGTAAACTAAATACTGGAATATAGATCAACCATGTACGATGATGGTTAAGTTAAGCTTTTTTGTTGTTATAGTGCTAGGTACACTAGGCAACTACCTAAGTCTTTATTCTTACCATCAAGCTGTAACAACATGTTTGTTTTTAGAAGATTTTTCGCTCGTGCAACTTCATTCTCAGTGACACTTGTACAGAGTCGCATCCTAAAAAGCAGTTAAAAACTAGCATTGTAAAGTAGTCGGAAAATGTCCTGCAATCTGTAAGTTTATGACTTAAACAGAAATGACACTCTATATATTATACCACAACATAAGAGATTATTATAGTTAATGCCAGATGTCATTTTTTTACATGATAGTCTAACCTCATAATAGTGGAAGAACCAGACACTGGTGACTTAACACCTGTAATTCTAGCTACTCAGAGGCTGACGTGAGGATCACAATTCAAAGCCAGCCTGGGGAAAAAAAATCTGCAAGAGTTATCTTCAATTAACTATCAAAAAGTTGAAAGTGGTGCTGTGAATGTATGGTAGAGCGTTAACCTTGGGCAAAAAAGCCTCAAGGATAGGGCCCAGGCCCTGAGATCCCGCCACAGGATCCTGGCAAAAGAACAGTGGAGGAAAGAATTAAAAGTTACATTGTTAGGCCTTTTGCCTCAGACTACTGACTGAAACACTCATATTTGAAATACCATTTTTTTTTTTATTTTAATTTTTTATTTTTTGCTGGTCCTAGGGCTTGAACTAAAGGCCTGGGCGCTTTCCCTGAGCCTCTTTGTGCTCAAGGCTAGTGCTCTACCTCTTGAGCCACAGTGACACTTCTATTTTTTGTTTTTTTTTTGTTTTTTTTTTTCAGTTTTGGGACTTGAACTCAAGGCTTGGGCACTGTCCCTGAACTTCTTTTGCTAAAGGCTAGCACTCTACCACTTGAGCCACAGCACTACTTCTGGCCTTTTCTGTTTATGTGTTATTGAGGAATCAAACCCAGGGCTTCATGCATGCTAGGCAAGCACTCTTAACACGAAGCCACATTCCCAGTCCATCACTTCCATTTTGAGTAGTTCATTGGAGATCAGAATTTCATGGGGATGATCCTCCTCAGATCTCAGCCTCCTGAATAGCTAGGATTAAGGTGTGAGCCACTGGCGCCAGCTAAAACACAACATTTTTCTTTTGACAATGACAACTTTAGATTCACTTTTATAATCTTAGATTCCCAAGGCAAATAAATTTTAGAGGTATTTTCTTTTAAACATTTTGGTTCTTTATCTTCCAAAAGATGAACTTTCTGCAGTACATAACAGCTTCACACATAATTTAAAAGAAATGTCTTTAAAAACACTGGTAACCACTGGTACTGCTTTGAAGACTAAAGTTATGAGAAAACTGCCATAAGATTTAAACTACATATTTCTCACCATTCTTTTTGAACAACATGTAGCATGTCTGCAACCGTTGCTGGTTCACAAACCATATAGAGCCCCCATAGTCCTGTATCAGTGTAGGAAGTATTGAAAGACTGGAAGCTGTGGCAGAGATTGCCATGACAAGTGAGCTGGGCCAGCTTGCTAGATAAATTCTGCAAGAAAACAAGACTTGTAGGTATATACATTCAAATCGCAATGAACAAGGAGATACATGGCAAGTAGAGAACTCCCTAGAAGGCTAAATAAATTACATCTCAATTGTAAATTTAAAATTCAACAAAACAACTATTGATGATCTAGTCCAATGTATAATGTAAAAGCAATGAATCCTTATATGTATGTAATGTAACAGCTATACCTACTTAAAAAAATCCATTGCAGCTATCAACCCATTAGAACTTTTAGTTACAAATGCTTAAGGGCTTAAAATTATGCTGGATATAAAGCTTAAGATACTCTCATGACATATAGTTTCATGACATCCTTCATACAAGTCAATACTCTTGGAATTTCACTTACAGAAGAGCTATAAAAATAGCACAGTACAAAGAATCTCTTCATTTACATTTTCCTATAATTTACTGTTGGCTTTATTTTTACTTTATATGTTTTTCAAGTTATAAGATCCTGCTAAACTTTGAACCTAGGGCCTCACCCATTCTAGGGTAGCCCTTTACCTCATGAAATACATCTCTCCAACCCTTTGTATTTTGTTTGAGTTTCACTATCTTTGGACTGGCCTTAAATTCAGTGACCTTTCTACCTCCCTCTCCAGTAGGCATGTGCTAACATCACTGGCTGCATCCCTAAACACTGTGCTCTAATGAAAAACATTCATGTTTTCAGTAATACACTGAATTCAGAGTATTAACATTGATAGAGTATTATTAACTACCATATTAATAACTACTATTAACTGCTACTATGACAGCAACTTAACTAATTCTATCCTTATATTGTCAAACTTTGTGGCAAAGATACATGTTTTTCTTACATACCAATCCAGGATCAGTTTATAAAACACACATGCCCGTGCTCACACACACTAGTCTTGGGGCTCTTGAACTCAAGGCATAGGTGCTGGGCTTTCTTGTTAAAGGTTGTGTTCTAGCCCTTGAGCCATAGCTCCATATCTGGCTTTTTGGAGGTTAACTGGATATGTGTCTCATTGACTTTTCTGCCTGGGCTGGTTTTAAAAATACAATCCTTAGATCTTAGCCTCCTGAGTAGCTAGGATTAGTGTGAGCTACTGGCACTGGACTCAGTTTATATTTTTAAGTACAACATAAAAGTATAAGCCCAGCACCGGTGACTCATACCTGTTATCCTAGCTACTCAAGAGGCTGAGCTCGGAGGATCTTGATTCAAAACCAGGGGGGGCTGGGAAGGTGGCTCAGTGGTAGAGTGCTTGCCTTGCATGCCTGAGGCCCTGGGTTCGATTCCTCAGCACCACATAAGCAAAAAGAAGAAAGCTGGAAGTGGCTCTGTGGCTCAAATGGTAGAACGCTCTCCTTGAGCTGAAGAGCTGAGGGACAGTGCCCAGGCCCAGAGTTCAGGTCCCACAACCGGACCACCCCCCCCCCCAAAAAAAAAAAAAAAAAAAAAAAAAACCAGGGCAGGAAAGTCTGTGGGACTCTTATCTTTAGTTAGCCATAAGAAAACAAAGTGACTCTGTGGCTCAAGGTGGTAGAGATAGCTTTGAGGGCAAAAGCTCAGGGACAATGCCCAGGCCCTTAGTTCAAACACCATGACCAGCCCCCCTAAAAAGCCAAAGTCATAGTACAAATCTCTGTTTTGTCATTTCAAAAAATAGCATATAAACATTCTATGAAATATAAAAACATTTCAGAAAACTAACTTTTGCAGGGTTCTGGTGGCTCATGCCTATCTATAAGCCTAGCTACTCAGAAGAATGAGATCATGGTTTGAAGCCACTTGGGGCAGGAGACAATCTACAATTAACTACCAAAAAGCTGGAAGTGGAGCTGTAGATCAAGTGGTAGAGCAGTAGCTTTGAACAAAATTGCTCAAGGAACAGTGCTCAGGCCCTGAGTTCAAGATCCTGGACTGGCGCATGCACTCACTCATGCACATGTACAACACACACACACACAAAAGTTATTTTTAAAATCAATCACCATTCCTCCACCAAAAGAGCGATCCCAGTTGCCAATCAATGTGTTTGCAACCATGAGACAGATTGTATCTGGATGTGCCCAACCAACAGCTTCAACAGCTATTGCTAGATGCGCCAGAGGCATCTTGTCATCCCTCACTCGAATCTGGTTAAGAAAAAAAAAACAGTAGTTAAGTGCAACTGTATAACATGCTTATTAACAAACAAAAAGATTGATCAGTGCTATGCAATGTTAAAATGCTCATGACACTTTTTTCTATCTAAACTGAATTTATTTTTGTACTGCCATTGCTATTAGAGTTCTTTGTAGCTGCCAGCATCAGATCTCCTTCCATGGAAAACTACGCTTGGGTCTTAATGCTACAGCTGGTATGTAGTAAATCTGCAAGTTCTGGCTCTAACAGCTACCCTCACAAACGTACTGTGAGAAGAACTCAGCCAAGAGCAAACTCAATGTGAAAGCCAAAATTTCTAGTTATTATAAGGTTACTTTTATGCTTTTCCATATATAAATAAAAGAGTGCCAAAGAAAAAGCACAGAAGCACCAAATTATAACACTGCTAGAAACTCCTATTAGAAATACACATTTTGTATACTCATTTGTAAATGTAACACAATATATCTATCTAGAAGGCTTACTTCTAACTAGGAGGCTTGCCCTACCTCACTTCCTGTGAACTTGCAGGGAGGCAGAGCTGGTATATTTCCTTTCTGTGTGCACAAGGAATCACCAAAATGAAACTTTGCTAACTCAAGCAGTTCATCATGGGAAACACCTAAATTGAAGGAAAACATTTTCATATGTATGAATACCACCTAAATAAAACAATTAGCTGTTGTAAACTGCTTTAAAATAAGCTCTAGTAGGTACAAAATGTACATTACATAAACTACTTTCTCTAAGAGCATACTTATTTTCTTGATATTAAGATCTGGGTTGCATAACTCATTCTATAAAAATACATCAATATACCAGTGTATTCACAGCTAAAGATAAGCAATCACTATACAAAACCATAACTATAACAAACCTAGTAAAAAGCAAATTTCAATAAGTTATTTTTCAAAGTAGGAAAGAATAAAATGGGGTCCACCTCACTCAAAAAAGCTGTACATACATGTATGCTTCATTCTTTCAGTTCTGTTGGCAGAATTCAGGAACAAATACTTTCATCTAAATTTTCTTAATACGTCCATAGTAATCTACATGTTCATTATTTGACATCCAACTCTTAACAGGAATTAATCTAAGATTAGATTAAGAAATTCTTAGATTCTATATTCTTTTTGTTTTTTGTTAGTCATGGGGCTTGAACTCTGGGCGTGGGCGCTGTCCCTCAGCTCTTCAGCTCAAGGCTAGTGCTCTATCACTTGAACCACAGCACCACTTCTGGTTTTCTAGTGGTTTATTTGAGATAAAGAGTTTCACGGACTTTCCTGCCTGGGCTGGCTTTGAAAAGCAGTCCAGGAGCTCAGCCTCCTGAGTAGCTAGGATTACAGACATGAGTCACCAGCGCCAGCTTTCTATATTCTTTACTATTCAAATGTAGGACACAGAATTCAGCCAGTGAAGGATCCTTCCCTTCATTGGGGATTGGGGGGGGGGGGGGGGGGAGGGGAGGGAGAAAGTGCTAGATTTTTTTAACTTCCTGAAACAAAAACTTATCTCAGGTAAATAAAACTAATTGTCACTACAGTTACTTTTAAGATAAGAAAGAGTGGGGCTGGGAAGGTGGCTCAGTGGTAGAGTGCTTCCCTTGCATGCCTGAGGCCCTGGGTTTGATTCCTCAGCACCACATAAGCAAAAAGAAAAAAAGCCGGAAGTGGCGCTGTGGCTCAAGGGGTAGAACGCTAGTCTTGAGCTGAAGAGCTGAGGGACAGCGCCCAGACCCAGAGTTCAGGCCCTACGACCGGACCCCCCCCCCCCAAAAAAAAAAAAAGTCAGCTGAAGCAACAACAGGGGCTGGGGGCTAAGGAACGCCACTGCGCTTAGGCACAGGACTAGTGGGGTTAGTGGCTGGCTTGGCTGTGGGCAGTGCTGGTCTACTAGGCCTTCTCTAGGAAGGCCCTGCAGCACCGGAGACACTGCTGGTACACCAGCTCGAAGTCGGAGTCATTTCCATAATAGGGATCTTCAATAATGAGTTGTTTGTGTGGATCATAGCTCCCAAGCACTTTGATTTTAGCTTGGCAGTTTTTAACTTGATTACTTTTTCTATTCAAATCTCTCAGATTGCTTTCATCTACACACAGTATGTAATCAAATGTAGCAAAGTCTTCTTTGGTAACCTGCCGGGCAGTGTGACTCATGGGGATGCCATGCTTCCTCATGCAGCTCTGCCCTCCATAGTCAGGGGGATTTCCCACTTCATATGTGGATGTGGCCACCCTGTCCATCCTCCAATCACCTGAAACATTTTGGTCAGCTACACGTTTTCTGAAAACTGCTTCTGCAATGGGTGACCGGCAAATGTTACCCAGACACACGACTAGCACGGACTTGTGACTGCGTTCCGCCATCTTCCCAGGTGCTCCAGTACTGGATTTTGAACTCAGGGCCTCATGCTTGCTAGGCAAGCTACGCCTCCAACTACTCCTTTTCTGTGTGTGTTTTTGTTTGTGTGTGTGTGTGTTTTTAAAGTTTTTGTGTCACTCCTGGGGTTTGAATTCTGGACCTGGTTGCTGATCTTGAGTTTTTATTTATTTATTTCTTTTCTTTTTGTCGGTCCTGGGGCCTAAGCTTTGGGCCTGGGCGCTTCCCCTCAGCTCAAGGCTAGAACTTTACCACAGCAGCACTTCTGGCTTTTTCTGCTTATGTGGTGCTGAGGAATCGAACCCAGGGCCTCATGCATGCAAGGTAAGCACTCTACCACTGAGCCACCTTCCCAGCCTCATTCTTGAGCTTTTTTGCTCAAAGCTAGAAGCCACACAGCTTCACTTCTGGCTTTTTACTGGTTAACTGGAACTAAAACTAACTTCCAGGCAGCAGGCTGGCTTCTAACTGCAATCCTCAGATTTCAGCCTCCTGAGTAGGATTATAGGAATGAGCCACCAGCACTGGCATGTGTTGATTACTTTTTTAAGATAGGGTTTTGTTTTATGCCTAGGCAAACCTGCACTATGATCCTCCTGTGACCCTTGTGTCACTGGGATTATAGATGTACATATTATACCCAGCTTGATCAAGTGCCTTTTTTTGTTGGTGGTGGTGATGGGGCTTGAACTCTGGTACTGGGCACTGTACCTGCACTCTTCAGCTCAAGGCGAGCACTCTACCTCTAGAGCCACAGCGCCACTTCTGGTTTTCTAGTGGTTTATTGGAGATCAGAGTCTCATGGACTTTTCTGCCCTGGCTGGCTTTGAACTGTGATCCTCAGATCTCAGCCTTCTAAGCAGCTAGAATTACATGTGTGAGCCACCGGCGCCCAGCTCAAGTGCCTTTAAAAAACACTGAACTAAGATTTCTGTAAATGAAATAAAATATTACACAGCTTACATCGTATTTTCCAAATAAATCATACGATTCAGTGAATGACAAATTATTTTTGGGATCACTACATAGAGATCAATCTTAGATACCAATCTAGATATTATCTTCTGTTTGGCAGCACAAACAGAAGACCATTGCATGACAAGGATGTCAGATGCACACTTGCACCGTAGTATTACCATCATCTATTAATCCTCTTTGTTAGATGTGCACGATATTTAGCTAGTATTCTAACCACTACCTCCACTTACCCCAAACAAAGAGCAAGGGAACTTGGAGTGGTAACTACAGCCTTAAATTGCCTATTCCATTGAATTTAAGATGCCATCGTTTATAACATATGTCAACATTTATGTTCCAACAATATAATTAAACACACCATTAACTAGCCAAAGCTCTTACATCAACAATGCCAAAATAAAACTCAAAAGGGCAGAGAAGTCCCAGGGAGCATGGTTGCTGGGGCTTCATTTAACCAAGGCAATTTAAAATGTTTGTCTCAATCAGTATCAGATATTTTAGAAACTTTGGCACATTTCAGAGTATCATGTCTATCACACAAGGACAAGTTAATGTTGCCAGGAGCCACAATAAATAAGAGACATTCAACCTTCACTTTCATTACTTTCTCTACCCCTAGGTAATTAACTCAGAAATATAGTTAGAACTATTTAAAAATTTACAAATAAGCTAGGAGCCAGTGGCTCATGCTTGTAATCCCAGCTACTCAGGAGGCTGAGATCTGAGGATCGTGGTTCAAAGCTAGCCAGGGCAGGAAAGTCCATGAGACTCTTATCTCCAATAAACTATTTAGAAAACCGGAAGTGGCACTGTGGCTCAAGTGGTAGAGTGCTAGCCTTGAGCTGAAGAGCTGAGGGACAGTGCCCGGGCCCAGAGTATACTGCATCTATCCACATTGCTCTAATACTAAATGACAAAAAGAAAACTGGAAATCAATTAAAAGATACTGTTGCCTAAATTTAGGCTGCTAGGAAACTGGCAGAATCTGGTTCACAATACATTCTCATAGCTTCCTGTGTATTTTCTGTGGTTAGTAGATCTAGTGATTACATGACTGAGCTCATGAAAGAATGAATGTTTCTCAAGAAATAATTTAAAATCTTAAGAGATTCTCTAATTATAGAACAGTAACTTCTCAATATAACCACCTATAGTTCAATTAGGCCTTGTCTTATAAGTCAATTCCACTATGTATGTATACTGAGGTGTTGAATGGTTCATTAAGTTTTTCTATAAATGAAAATTACTAAAAGAAAACAAGAGTCTGGTTCCAGGCCTTCTGTTCATTCCTTCAACAGTTTGCTCTGGAAATAAAAAATTCTTTGAGAAGCATATAATCACCACTGTGTTTAAACACTTATAAAAATTTAAATTGACTAACCTCCAGCAGCAGCAAGTACTATTCTCGGTCCCTTATAATGTGTAGTTATATAATCCACTAAGTCCTTACGATTTATAGATCTGTAAAAGTAAAGCAATTTTAAGGATATCAGAAAGCATGCATCTTTACATAATACACCTAAAGCAAACAAGATCTTAAAAAGTATAACAAAAAGAAATAGGGTACAGACAGTATGTATCAAAGAGCTTCATCTTATTTATATTCAGGAAGACAGATTTGACACTTTTTTTTATTCCAGAAGAGTCCAGACAGCTGGGAATTGCATAACTTCAACTGCAGCCAACTACAATTCCATGCATATTTTTAGGAGGAAAATAATTTTTTAAAACACACTTTTTGAAAATTTGTAAGTCATTTTTTACTGTGAAAATTAAACCTACTTGATATTTTCAGTTGGTCCCAAAATTGTCCGTCCAAGTGCAGTATTTTGATAAGCTGTGGCATGAAGATAATCAAAAACAACTTCTTGCAAATTGGTTTCAACTTCTTGCATCTCTCTAAGAATTACTCCACGCTCACGTTCAATCTCTGCTTCTCCCAATGTGCTATTTTGTATTATATCAGCAAGAATTTCTACAGCTAATTAGAATGAAAGCATAAGGAACACTAAGAATCTTAACTTTTCTATTAAAATTTTCTTAAATCAACATTAGAACTATGATACTATTATTCACTATTGACTAAATGATTAGCTTAGGAAGAAAAGATTTTCATATTTGACATAACTAAAAAGACAGCATTGAAATAAAAATGTGAAACAGCCAGGTGCTGGTGGCTCATGCTTGTAAATCCTAGCTATTTAGGATGAGATCTGCAGACTGGTTCAAAGCCAGCTCAGGCAGGCCATTCTGTGAAACTATCAGAGCCGAAAATGGCGCGGTGGTATTCTATGGCATGCCACATTTCATAATTCTGGATTTGTACTTGCTGTTTTTGTCCTCTGACTGCTACTTAACTGTTCATACCAATCGCCCCTGGATCTACTTGCTGTTTACATAATCAGAGGTAGACCAAAATTCTCTTCACCAGGAAAGCCTTTCCAGGTATTCCCAGTTTAGGTTCAGTTTAGTCATGAAATCCTCTACTTGTACTTCAAAGCAATTTTTTCATTTTTGTTTTGCCAATTCTGGGGCTTGAACTCAGGGCCTGGGCACTGTCCCTGAGCTTCTTTTGCTCAAGGCTAGCACTCTTCCAACTTGAGCCATAGCACCACATCCGTCTTTTTCTGTTTATGTGGTACTGAGGAATTGAACCCAGGGCTTCATGCATGTTAGGCAAACACTCTACCACTAAGCCACATTCTCAGCCCTGTAATTATAGTTTACTTAAAAATATTAGCATGGGGGGGGCTGGGAAATTGGCTCAGTGGTAGAGCGCTTGCCTTGCATGCCTGAGGCCCTGAGTTCGATTCCTCAGCACCACATAAGCAAAAAGAAAAAAGCCGGAAGTGGCGCTGTGACTCAAGTGGTAGAGCGCTAGCCTTGAGCTGGAGAGCTGAGGGACAGTGCCCAGCCCAGAGTTCAGGCCCCATGACCGGACCAAAAAAAAAAAAAAAAATTAGCATAGGGAAGTGGCGCTGTGGCTCAAGTGGTAGAGCGCTCACCTTGAGTTGAAGAGTGCAGGGATAGCACCCAAACCTAGAGTTCAAGCCCCATGACCAACCAAAAAAAAAAATTAGCATAGGCCGGTGCTGGTGGTTCACGCCTGTAATCCTAACTACTCAGGAGGCTGAGATCTGAGGATCACGGTTCAAAGCCAGCCCGGGCAGGAAAGTCCGTGAGACTCTTATCGCCACTAGAAAACCGGAAGTTGCTCTGTGGCTCAGGTGGTAGAGCATGCACCTTGAGCTGAAGAGCACAGGGACAGCTCCCAAGCCCAGAGTTCAAGCCCCACGACTGACCCCCCCCCACACAAAAAAATTAACATAAATTCACTGTGCACCACACTTTCATTGTAATATTTACAACTTGCACATAATGTACCTTAATTGAATTTATATTTAATTGAATGAATCTTTCCAGTAACATGTTTTTTTGCATATGCTCCATGAAGGCAGATATTGTGTCTGTTTTGCAGACACTGCATGCTTAGCAACTACTTAGAGGCAGTCAACACAAAAGAGGAATGAACAAAAATTAGTTTCAGACAGGTACTGTTGGCTCATGCCTGTTATTCTGGCTACTCGGGAGGCTGAGATCTGAGGATCATGCTCAAAGGCAGCCAGGCAGAAAAGTCTATGAGACTCTTTCCTCCTAATTAATCACAAAAAAAAGCCAGAAGTGCCACAGTGGCTCAAGTGTAGAATGCTAGTTAGGGATAGTGCCTGGGCCCAGAGTTCAAACCCCAGGACTGGCAAAAAAAAACTAGTTTAAAAATCCTGGAGTATCAGGTGCCAGTGGTTCACACCAGGAACTCCTAGCAACTCAGGATCACTGTTAAAAGCCAGCTCAGGCAGTAAAGTAGATGAGACTTATCTCCAATAAATTACCAAAAAGCTGGAAGTGGATCTGTGGCTCAACTTGTAGAACACTAGTCTTGAGCAAAAGAAGCTCAATGACAGCACCTCATTCCCTGAGTTCAAGCCCCAGGACAAGGGGTGGTGGGTACTGTAGTGATATGAATCTCTCCACATACTTACATATTTTCTAATGTAATTTTCTACTTTGTAATTTACATGTAGGGCAATCTATTATTAAGTAGATTTCCCTGGCATTTTCTAAATACAGTAGGTATAAAAATGGTGACAAATTCAGGATTTTCCTCCAAACTCTTCTGCATCATAGAGATTAGTATTCCACTTTTTTTTTTCTTTCCTTATACCAGTTCTGGGGCTTGAACTCGGGGACTGGATACTGTTCCTGAGTTTTTTTTAGCTCAAAGCTAGTGCTCTATCACCTGAGCAACAACTATATTTTTGGCTTTTTGGTGGTTAACCAAAAAGATAAGAGATAAGCGTCTCATAGACTTTCCTGTCTGGACTGAATTTGAACCATGATCCTCAGATTTCAGCCTCCAGAGTAGCTAGGATTACAGGTGTAAAACAATAGTGCATGGTTGTTTTACTTACACTAGGACAATGCTTTGTGTAAACTGGAGGTATAGCTCAAGTTGTACAGCACCTGCCTAGTGAAAACAAAGACTTGAGGTCGAACTCTGGCACTCTGTCACTGTTGAGAAACAGAAATAAGAACAGCTCCCCCTCACTCAGAACTTGGTTCATTTTTTTCACATTTCTAGGCCACTGTTTTACAATAGGCATAACAATAGTACAAAATTATTTCTGAAAAGTACATTATGTGTAGTATAATAATACCTCTTGGTAAATCTTTAGAGAATGCTTTAGCATAATATACAGTTTGCTCGCGGGAGGTATAGGCGTTAAGATGAGCACCCATGTTTTCAATCTCAAGCTCCAGGTCTAATTGGGATCTCTTTTTAGTGCCCTTGAAATAAAAGAGAAAAACAAATTATGATACCTTACCCTTTGTCTATTCCAAACACTTCAGATAATGAATATGGAAGACTGAAGCCAATGTGAGTTTGGTGGCATGGACAAGTTTGGTTTATAAAACATATTAAGGTTCAATATACTAAACTGCTTTTACAAAGCAGCTAGCAGTAATGATACCAGATATTGTTGTAGGAAAATAAAACATGTCATACTAATGAAGTAGTTCTTGCCTTTAAAGCACTTTTGTGCTTACTACCTCTTAAAGAGAATGCATTTTTTTTTGTAAAAATAAGTCTTGCAATCTACCTTGAAAGCCATATGCTCCAGAAAATGAGCTGTTCCATTATTCTTCTCATTTTCATATCGACTTCCAGCATCAATCCACAGTCCAACCTTAATGCAATCAAAGAATAATTTAAAATTTTTTAATTTTTTTCTTTTTGGGGGAAGATAAGGGGTAATTTCCAGTAGTCTCTTTTCCTGACAAATGCTTTCTGTCTTACCACTAAAGTTTCCTTGACCAGAGAGAATTGACAGTTCATTCCCATGAACTGAGACATAAAACTTTTGACTATCAGGCTAGAAATAGGTGTAGAATACATACTTATGAGTTTCAATAATGACTTAGATCCTTGCACGCGCGCATATGTGTGTGTATGTGTATTGGTGTTTGAACTCAGGTCCTGGGTGATCTCCCTTAGCTTTTCTGCTGAAGGCTGGTGCTTGGGGCTCTACCACTTAAGCCACTTCTTTTTTCTCTTTTGTCCTGGTGGTTAACTGGAGAAAGATTTTTACAGATTTTCCTGCCTGGGTTGGCTATGAACTAGATCTTCAGATCTCAGCCTCCTAAGTAGCTAGGATTATAGGCATCAGCCATCAGCACCCACCTTATAACTCAGATTCTTAACCTAACTCATTACTACAATCATTTAACTGTGGTATAAAGAACATTAGAGAAACTGTCAGAAAACTGTGGCCCAAAGCTTCATATTACCTGCATAATCTTGTACAAAACCATTTAACTTCCCTGAATCTGCTTCCTCATCTATAAAAAAGGTGAGATGCTTACTAAAAAAGAATTTTTAAAAACAAGACAAAAGATGTAAAACATCTGGCACAGAATATCCCAGCAAAAATACCTCTTTATCATCACTACTACTAGCAATAAATTTAATAGTATATGAGAAACACATAGATGGTGAAAGTGGATTCACTTCCACTTGATATAAAAGTTTAACCAGGTTCAGAGAAATTGCTCAAGTCAAAATAATCACCACTGGCCAACTAAAGAGCTGAAGGTTGAGTTTACTTTCTCCTAAATGAAGTGGCATCATTCAGATCACTTACTGTGCATGTTGACAGCCCAGAATCTTCAGAGGCCACTCTAAGTCCATTTTCCAAGCATGTTACTCGTGTTTCAGGAACATTAAGAACAACTTGTGTAGCAGCCTGTGTACTTCTTAGTCTGTTTCCTCCAAAATACAATGGCTGGTTGAGGTAGAAGAAAAGCAAACCTTACTATTCTGGTATTTAATGTCAAAAAATCAAATCTATCTGAAATAGACTCTATAAAATCCTCTTTCCTAGGCTGTCCACCTTAGTGGACAACAGCTAAAGACTCCCATCTCCACCAACAACCACAAGCGGGAAAACATACAAAACACAAACAAAAACTTCCGCCTCTTCCTCAACTTCTGTTCCACTGGGATCTAGCTCTTGCCCAGTCTAAGACATCTTTTTCTTAACTCATCAGTATCTTAAAGCAACATGTCTATAAGCAGTAATTTATCTTTACTCTGAGAGAAACAAACCTCTCAGAAAGATTTCATATGGAGGAGAAGGCAGGCAGCTGGGGTGGAAGCTTGGGTCGGAGAAATAACCGTTAGGTGTTTAGTTCCCCTGATCTGCAGCCACTACGCTAGCACGGTAGATAGGACCTCTTGAGAGAGACACCCACCGCCTGGGAGTGACACCGAAGAAGGAAGCTTCCCTCAGCCTGAGAACGACCCCCTGCTCGCTCCCCCTCCCCCTCCCCCCTTCCCTCCCTCCCCCCCCCCCCCACTGCGCGGCGGCCCGGCCCGTTGCGCGGCGCGAGGCCGCAGCGCCCGCGAAGGGACCTGCCTGCCTCGCCGAGCACCGCCCGGCACGGCGCTCAGACCAGAGGGACGAAGCTCACCTGCCCGGCGGCACCTCCGACCACGAACTTCTCGGCGAAACCCCACAGACGCCGCCTCGCCGCTGGTAATAACAGGGTTCGGGCTGCGGCCGCCGCCATGACAGTTAAGGACCACACGGGAAAGATGTGCTTCCGGGGTCGTGACCCGAGGTTCCGGAAAAGAAGGCGGGCCCCATCTAGTGACGGCAACGGGATAACGCAGCGCAACGCAGCGCAGTGTTATATAACCCGGATTAGGCAATCTGTGCACACGTGTGTGTGTGTGTGTGTGTGTGTGTGTGTGTGTGTGTGTGTGTCTGTGTGTCTGTCTGTTTGTGTCTGTGTGTCTGTCTGTGTCTGTGTGTCTGTGTCTGTGTGTCTGTCTGTGTCGGTGTGTGTCTGTGTGTTCCTGGGCACTATCCCTGAGCTCTTCTGGTCAAGGCGAGCGCTCTACCACTTGAGCCACTTCCGGTTTTCTGGTGGTTTATTGGAGATCCGAGTCTCGCGGAGTTTTCTGCCCGGGCTGGCTTTGAACCGCGATCCTCAGCTCTCAGCCTCCTGAGTAGCCAGGATTGCGGGCGTGAGCCCCCGGCGCCCGGCAGTGTGAGTGCCTCTTGCTAGACAGACACTGTATCACTTGGGCAGTATCCGCAATCGTGATTAGTTACCTTTATTGATCCGCTCCAAAATGCAGTATAGAAGTGTGGCAAAACTAAAAGTAACTTCAAACAAGGTACAGTTTTCCTTGATGGATGTGACTGATTGGAAAAAGCAGAATAAGAGAATTAGATCATCACTCACTTGTTTTTAATTTAATTTTATTGCTGAGGTGATGCACCAGAGGGGTTAGTTACATTCCTAAGGTAGTGAGTACATTTCTTGTCGAATATAGTTACCCCTCCCTCGTTTTTCTTCCACTATTCCGACCCCCCCACCATCCTCAAGTTGCAAAGTTCATTTCCAGCATGTTGTCTTGTGAGTATTGTTGTTGCATTGGTTCGCCTTAAAAGTAACATTTATTGAGAGAGACAGACTTGGTGAGGAGAGGAAGAACTGGGCCTGTCCTATTCTACAGACATACTCTTGATCAGGTCACTAATTACTGAAAGATGAACATTTTACAGACCTTATCTTAGAGTCCTATTGACAGACTTTCACATTGGTCTCTGAAATTCTCTTTTCTCATTACATCTTAAAGCCTGACACCTGAACATAGTTTTCCACTTCTCCTTCACATTGGTTATTTAACCATAGACCCCTTAAGAAAACTAAAAACAAAGTTTTGAGGCAAGTACTATGATCTGGGTGTGTGTGCATGCATGCCTGTGCAGATCCTGGGGCTTGAATTTAGTGCCTGAGTGCTCTCCTGAGCCATTCCCACAGTTTGTTTTGTTTTGTTTTGTTTTGCGGGGGGGAGGGGAGTTTATTGGAGATAAGAGTCTCTGAGTTCAAACCCCAGTACCCTATACCCCACACCTCCATACACACTCCTAACACTCTAAAACCAAGCTGAAAATAATAGCAGTGCCAGTCAACCAAACAGGACAGAAGACAGCATGAGTTCCTTCAAAGCCAGAGAACTAAAATTATTAAGCCTTATTCTGAGAGTGTTACTCAAAAACATTCAGAGTTGGGAGTGAAAAACTGGGAGAGAGTGAGGGAAGGGGTGATACTGTCCAAAAAGAAATGTACTCTTTACTTAATCTATTTTACTGTAACCCCTCAGTGTATGACTTTTATAATACTATTTTTAAAAATTAAAAGAAAATATTTAGAGGTAGTTCTATATCTTTGTGGATTTCTCTGGTAATGGATAAAGTAGAGACAAGCTAGACTACCCAAAAAACTTAAAAAGAAAAGCTAGCATGTGAAATGTCAAGATTTGAAAAACTTGTACATATTCCTGGAAACCTAAAAGGAAATACACATCTGTATGACTGAGTGTATGGCTAGTCCTGTTTACATGCCCAGGGAAGATAGGAGAAAGCCCAAAGATTTCACTTCTTGCTGACCTTGAGCTTGTGTGCAAGCGGGAAATAAAGGCTAATACGTAATTGTCACCTGCCTGGATAAGAGTTGAAGGCACACCACAGGTTGGGAGGATATTTGAATCATGTATTTAATAAATGATTTTTATCTAAAATGTACAAACAACTTTTGAAACCCCATAATAAAAAAGTACCTAGCCTTATTTTTAAAATGGATTGAAGCAGACATTTCCACAAAGAAGGTATGCAATTGTCAATAAGCCTATGAAAAAAAAATGTTAATATCATTAGTCGTTGGAAAATAAAAATTAAAACCAAAATGAGATACCACTCATAAGGGTTGGCCTTAAAAAAAAAAAAAAAGGTATTGCCTGGTAAGCCAGTAGCTCATGCCTGTAATTCCAGCTACTCAGGAGGATGAGATCTGAGAATCATGGTTCAAAGCCAGCCCGGGCAGGAAAGTCTGTGATCTCTTATATCCTATAAGCCACCAGAAAACTGGAACTACTGCTGTGCCTAAAGTGGTAGAGAGCTAGCCTTGAGCTGAAGAGCTGAGGGACAGCGCCCCATACCAGAATTCAACCCCCATGACCAACCAAAAAAAAAAAGCCAATTTTATTTTTTTTAATTTTTATTTATTTTTTATTGTGAAATACTGTACAGGGGGTTACAATTACATGGGCAAGATACTGAGTACATTTCTTATCAAGCATTGTTGCCTCCTCCTTTGTTTCCCCTTCCCATCCCTTCCCATCCTCCCACCGCCCCACCCAAACCTCCCTTTCCCCCCCCCCCACCAAAGTTGTAAAGTTCGTTTTTGACATAACAACTTGTACTTCTCATTGTTGCAAAGGGTAAAAGCTGGTGCATGGGGTAGAGTTAAAGGCAAGTTTGAATCTGGAGATAGCTATACAAAATGTATCATACTATGTTATAAAAGACTTTCTCTAAGCCATTTTGTGCCAGATATCATGCCTTTAACATGGGGTAAGTGCAAAAGGTCATGTTGCAAACACTATAACAAAACCCTTCACTATTTTTTCACTAACAGATACTGATGGCTCACAGAATAGAAGCAGTAGGTCCAAGGCCAAGGCCTGAGCCATGCTTTCTGGATCAGAGACAGCAACTCTTTAGTGTCCTTGCATGGCCAGGAAGTTGCCTGGGTCAAAAGTGCTCTAATTTCATCCCAGAGTACCCACTCTGGTGGTGTAAAGTATAGCAAAGACCTCGCTCCTGATGCTTTGACAATCATGATGGGGTTTCCACAGGTGAATGAATCTCAGGGACAAAGACATGCTGAGCAGTAGTCTAGCTTCTGATAGGAAGCCACAGGAACAAAGCATTCTTCCTTTCCTCAGTCTCTGGGAAGGTCACAGGACCAAGCCTCATTCCTCAAACTCACCACCATCCTCTAAGGTCAATTCTAAGTCAAGATCCTACCTCAACTAGGGAAATTATAGTCCCGTAGGTCCCACCAAAGACCAAATCACCACCCCCAAACTAGAGTCTAGTGTCTATTTTCAGGAAAGCCTCTACTTAGGACTTGTGAGCTATAGTCAGTCAGAACCCACACAGGACCAAGCCATTCCCTGCAGCCTATTCTCTCTACCTAAGGACCCTGTTCCACGTAGGAGAGCTAGAGACTACCAGCACCCACAAAGACTAAGCCACATCCTCTCTCCAGAGCCCTTTCTCTGCCTGGGCTCTCTCTCCTCTCAGTCCAGACACTGCATCCTAATCACAGTGGAGATGATCTCCACATGAAAGTGGTTGTCAGGTAACCTCAGCTGGACTTGATGTGACTAGCAGGAGGGGTTCCTTTCAGTTACCTGACATTCTGAGATGCCTTGGTTTTGTGTGACTTGGAGAGACAGGGAAGGACCACAGAGGGCTGTTGTCCTGTGTTTGGACTCAGTGTTTTCATCTTTTAGTGTCAGCTCCCCCTTCTGCCTCTTTCATAGGGAACATAGAAATCAGGATGAAAAAGCATTTTAGGTGAGGTCTTGCAGGGGCTTGTTCAAGGTCTGTTTCACATGGTGAAGATGCTACTTTCATCCTTATGTCTGAAGTCACAGGCTGCCACTTACAGGTAATGAGTATCTTAATACACTACTGTTTAGGGACTTGGAATGCATGAGTTGCTTTTGGCATGTAAAAAGAAGAGGTCTAGTTTGTACAAACATCCATAACCATATCTTTTCAGAGTTTCTCTTCATCTTTCTAAGGAATAATTCTAAGGAAGTTGAACTTGACCATGAAAAAAACACTTTTTCAGGGAAGATCTGTAGGTAAATTAAATTCCTCAAGCTTCATGTCTGAAAGTTTTGTCACCATTCATTTCTGAAGGACTCATATGCCAGACAGGTTACTGTTGACAAACATTGGGGTTTGGTAATTAGTTTGTTCAAGGCTGAATATATTCAGCTACATCTCTCTGGCCTCCCTTGTTTTTGATGAAGAAATTAATAATAAGCTTGTATGAAATCCTGAAGGTCATCTTTGGGTCAGCTAGGTAGATAAATGTTCATAATGAACTTGTATGTTCTAAATGTCATATCAAACTGGTGTTTGATCCCCATCTGAATTGAATGAAAAAATAATGTGTTCAGAGTAGCCTTCCTGTGGTCATTCTAAATAAAGGTAATGGTAATATTGAAGCAGAAACAAAAAGGGTGATGAAGAATAGGACAGGTTTGTGTTTTGGTGAAGTAGCTGACTTTAGACTGACCTTCTGACACTGAATCCAGCTTCTAGACATTTAAATCTGTGCTGGTGAGTTTTGAGAAAAGGACTTGCTTTTCTTGCAGGCAGAGCCTGAATCCCATCCCCTTGTCCATTTGCCACCTTAGCTGGGATGAGGCATGCACCACGATGCCAGCTTCTTCCCTTGCCATGAACTCTCATGGACTATTTTGCCAGGCTGATTTCAAACTGCAGTCTTCCCAATTCTAACTCTACAAGGAGCCAGGGTTATACACATGAGCAACCATACTCTGACTAGATTGCAATTGAGAGAAATATTATCAATCTAAATAACCATCTAAGAAAACTTGTGCTGTACTTATATTATGATTAACTCAAAGCGTCTTGCAACCTAAGATTAATAATGCCTGTCATTTTAGCTAAGCAGGAGGCTGGCATGCGAGGACGCCAATTCAAAGGCAACCTGGACTGGACATCCCTGAGTCCATAATCTCCCAGGAACCACCAAGAAGATAGAATGTGGGCTGTGGCCCAACTAGAAGGGCACCAGCTTTGAGTGTAAAAGCCAAGAGACAGTGCCCAGGTCCTGAGGGCAAAGCCAGTGCAGGCACACACATCTAAGAAGCATCCTGAAGGCCAGGAACTGGGATGATCACAGGGGGAGACCCCCAGATGGACGGGGCCCTTGGCAACTCTGACATCATAGAGGACATTGTGAGGTAACTGTTACTTAACTATATATAGAGGGTGGTGATTGATGGACTCTTGTAGGTAGTGGGGAGGTTGGAGTTCAGTTGGTTTGTTGTGTGGTGTTTTGTTGGGTTTCTGGATTTTGTGTGTTGATTTGGCTTTGATTTTCAGGTTTGGGCATTTGGATTGTGATTTGGCTTTGACATTTGGACTTTGGGTTTGTTGTTTTGCCTTTTTTATTTTCCTTTTTGTTGTTTTAGTTGTAATTATTTTCTTTATATATCATTTCCTTTAATTTTCATTTTTTTACTTTCTTTTACTGTTATTTTAGTTTATTTCAGTTTTTCTTTTTAGTTTATTTTTTCCGTTGACTTAACAATTTTGCTTCTATTTTCTTTTATTTTCCTTGTTTTAAATTAACATTAAGGCATTTTTGTTCATTATTATTATTCATTTATTCCTTCTATATTTACTTATTAGGTTTTGTTTTCTTATCTATTTGCTAGATAAAAGTTACATTTTATTCATTTATTTACATTTTATTGTTTCTTAGTTATTATAGATTGTTTACATCTTAGTCCTTTATTATATATTATATATTTAATTCCATTTCATTTTATTTTATTATATTTTGTATAATATAATACAGCATCGCTAGGGTGCTGTGTAGGATGACTAGCCAGAGTAAAGAGGTGAGGTCACGGCAGAGCCTTGAGGCCAGTTCCTCAGACAGGAGCTCTTCAGGGCTCACTACCGGCTGCTGAGGACCATCGGTGAGAGGGGCTAGGCCACCATGAAGTTGGCCCAGCACCTGCCCACTGACACCCTGGTGGTTGTTAAAGTCTTTGACAGGTATGACAGCCTCTTTTTCACCACTGAATTGGACATTTTGAAGGCTGTGGAACACCCAAACATCGTGAAGCTCTACGAGGTGGTAGAAACAGAGGAGCCATTGTACTTGGTGATGGAGTACTCCTCCTGGACCACCTGCAAAAGGTGGACAGGCTGGGGGAGGAGGAGGCCAGGCCTGTGTTCAGGCAGATCTTGAGGGCGATGAAATACTGCCATGACAATGGCATTGCGCACAGAGACATCAAGGCAGAGAACGTCCTTCTGGAACGCAAGGGCACAGCCAAGTTATGTGACTTTGGCATGAGTACATGGTTCCTGCCCAGGCAGCAGCTGGACGAGGAGTGTGGGACTCTGGCCTACTGAGCCCCTGAGATGATCAAGCAGCAGAGTTACCAGGGCCCCAAGGTGGACATTTGGAGCCTGGGGTGCTGCTGTACTTTATGGTCATGGGCAACATGCCCTATAAAGGGGCTTGACCTTCGCTGCCTGGTGAAATGCCTGCTTCCTGGGCGTCCGCCTTGCTCCTGGCCTACACACCCCTCCTGCCTAAATGTGCAAGTCAAGAGAGCCAGTGCGCCTGTGCACCATCCTGCTGAGCAGCAGCAGGAGGAGGGTGGCAGGAAAGGCACTGTATCTGTGTGCCTCCCCTGCCTCCTCTGCAGCCCCTACATAACCAGCACAGAGGGAGAGACTGAGGGCAGCAAGCCTCCCCATGCTCCAGCAGCAGCAGCAGCAGCAACAGCAGCAGTAGCAATAACACCTCCCCTCCCCATAGGCCACCTCAGGGAACTGACCTGCCCAGCGCCTGAGCAGGAGAGGCAGGTGGGCAGCAGGGCTGATTCTCTCCCCCCATCCTATGTAATATGTGGACAGGGGCCACACAGGGGGAGAGGGACCTCAGCTTGGCTGCCAGGTCCAGAAGCATCTGATGCAAACTGCAAGGGCCCAAGGGAGGCAGAGGAGAGCAACAAGTTCCCCTCAGGATCACCACCAGCAGAAATGTCCACCAGGGCCACGGAGGCAGAGCTGGAGGCAGCAGCGCCTTTCCTGCCCCCGGTCCTGCAGCAAATGGGAGAGGCACAATCTGGAAGAGACTCAAGAGGAATGTTTTAAATGGCTTTGAACGAGTGTGCTGCTGCTGCCTGCCTTGTTAGGACATCCCCAAAGGTCATGCTTCCTCCTGTGCGTGGAGAACAGCATGGACTGCCTGCAAACAAGCAGGTGGGCCCTGAGCTGTGCTCTGTGTTTTGTGGATGCTTCAAGGAAATCCTTTTAGCTCATCACCTCTGACTGGTTATCTGTCTGGGAGTGGGGTGGGGAGGTTAAGAGAAAGGAGGGTATGGGGTTGGGGGGGGGGGAGATGGAGTGTTGTGCAGTTGTGTAAAGGGATAGAGTTTCAGAAGGAAGGGATGGTGACTTGTCAAGTGTTGTTCTGTGCAATTCAGTCTCTGAGTTTCCTTTCCTCCCGCAGCTCAAGTGGAGAGGCAGAAAACCATCACCATGCTACTCGCCTTGAAGACATGCTCAACACGCCTGCAGACAAGCTTCCCTCTGATGCCACCTCCAACAACGTTCACACACTTCACACACCTCTTTTTCTTTTTGTCTTTTTTCCTACATTGGATACAATTTCTAATGTCATTCCTGTGGTGCTCATCAACTTAATAAATTGATATTCCTGTGAAAAGATCACATGTATTCTAAGTTTGTCTCACTCATTTTGCCCATGAGGGCTGATGTTTGACTGGGAGTTAATTGAAGAGTGTAATGGAGCAACAACTAGTCTTGCCTGTAGTCCTAACTATTCAGAGGACTGAGTTCTTAGAGGATTGACTTTCCAAGGGAACCAACACACAAGTCCTTTCTCCAATATTATCATCATACAGCAGGGAGGAGGAGATCAAGCAGTAGATGGTTAACCTATTAAGCACAGCAAGTGCAAAATCCTGAGTTCTAAACACTAAGGAAGGGACATGGTGACGCCATCTCCATTAGCAGTAAGCAATGGACAGTGTTTCTCAAAAATAGGAGGTCTTGAGGAAAATACGGCTCCAAACTCTTGTTCTGTTTTATGGTTGATTTTTTTCTTTTATGAAGTCCCGGAGCTTGGATTCAGGGCTTGTGGACTGTTCTTGAGCTTGTTTTCTAAAGGCTAGTGATTTATGATAGCATGGCTCCACTTCTGGCTTTATTGGGGGTTATTTCCAGATAAAAGTCTGCCACTAGGCTGGCTCAGAAGCAATATCCTCAGATCTTAGCTTCCTGAGTAGCCAGGATTACAAGTTACAAGGATTACCAGCACCCAGCTATGTTTGTCCTTTTTAGATGGACAAAGAGGCTATTAGGTAGACATAGCTATCTAAGTCTGCCTGTAAGTGTGCAGTCCCATGGTAAACTCCAGTACCAGGAACAGAGAGCAGCGGCGGTGCAGCCGCAGCATGAATGGGCTCCCGAGGGGCAAGGGGATTGATGATGGAGATGGAGAGAAGGTTGAAGGCATAACTCTGTTTATTCCAGCAAAAGCCTCAGCTATATACCTTTTCAATATTTGTCAAATGCTTGCATCACATTGTTCTCAGACCCACTCTGCCAACAAGTACAGACAGTCCAGCATCCTCCTCCTATTTCAAACAATATTGGTTACCATACTCCCCCAAATAAGCCCCAGGCCCAGAAGCTGAGAGGAACACTTCCTCAAACAAAAGGGCAAGTACTTGCAGCCCCGAGGCTTGTAGTCAATGGCCTGGAGCCTTTGCTCACCATTGCCAGCTCCTGGCACCTCAGGGTCTGCAACAAGGACTAAGTATGCTCACAACTCAGGGGCTCTGCTGAGCTACAGCCTTTCAATTTACCATCTTTCCAGAAGCAGGAACTCAAGAGGGTCTTTAGAGCTCCAGGAAATGGAATATGTCTAGGAACAGACAGATGCTGCTCTCTCACACTTGAAAATCTAGCTACTTGAGAGACACATCTGAGGATTGATTCAAAGGCAAAGCAAGCAGAAAAGTTTGAACACTCCTATCTCCAATTCTTCTGCAAAATGACTGGAATTGGGGATGTGGTTCAAATGATAAGTGGCATTGAGCAGCCAAAGCAAAGAGAAAGCACAAGACCCTAAGTTCATGCTCCACTCCTGGCACAAACAAAAGGAAAATACGATGCCACAGAGCTACCTTCTCAGCCCCCTTCTGAGTATTTCAAAAAAGGGTCTCAGAAAGTTGGCCCACATGGAGGATGTATTTCACCAAGACATACGCTTAGAAGATGAAAGAGAAACTCTTCAGAGAGCCGAAAAGAAGGGAAGCTTGCAGAGGTTTATGGGAAAGAATGTTAAAAATGTAGATGAAAGCAATTATGTAACAGACAAGCTGTGCTCTTCTGACCCCAGAGGTAAGCATAGGCAAGGTAGCCTCAGACCTGCAGAGCCTGCTTCTGTCTTGGGACTGGTGAGCACAGGATACAGTTTGATGATGGGTGATTCTTCCCTGCACCTCAGCTTCTATGATTTAAGGACTGTTTTCTTTAAGAAGATTAGCATTTGTATCTTTTGTGTATCCCACTGAATTTGTACATTATCTTTGGGCTTTACCTAATATTAATTCTGTCAAAGCAGAAATATAGGAGGTTTCTACCTTTGGTGTTTTCTTTCATTTCTTTCTCCATTTTTTTCTTGTTCTGGTCCCAGAGCACATGGTCCTAGGACACAAGACCTGGGTCCTGTCCCTGAGCTTTTTCTGCTCAGGACTCTACCACTTGAACCACAGCTCCACTATCAGCTTCTTGCTGATTAACTGGGGATAAGAATCTCAGAATTTCTTGCCCAGGCTGGCTGGAAAAACTGGGTTTCTCCAGTCTCAGCCTAGCATTACAAGCATGAGCCACTGGTGCCTGTCTCTCCATATTTTTATAACTTTCATGGTCTAAAGCCTTTATCTGTTTGGTGAGTTTTCTCACTAGGTCCCTCATTTCATTGAAATTAACCAGCTTGATGTGGCTCTTTTCACAACATTGTTCCAACAAAGGAGCATGTGATCAGCTAATTTGATGAAGGACTTGGAGTCATCAAGGTGCAGCAGAGAGTATAATTCAGGTTTGTATTCCAGATGCAATCAACCACCTGTCTACATTTGTGAGACAAGAGATGGCATGAGAATCAGCATTTTTCTTAGCCTCCGGCTGAATCTGACATGCCCCATCGCCCTTTAAACTGATAGTTAAGAGGCTACAAACATCTGTTTGCAACCTTAAGGAAGCATAAGATATTGAAATGCCTTAAAAAAATCAAGAGGGTGCCAGGTGCCCATGGCTCACACCTGTAATCCTAGCTTTTCAGGAGGCTGAGTTCTGAGGATCATGGTTCAAAGCCAGCACGGGCAGGAAAAGCCCGTGAGACTCTTATCTCCAATAAACCACCTGAAAACCAGAAGTGGTGCTGTAGCTCAAGTGGTAGAGTGTTAGCCTTGACCTGAAGAGTTCAGCTACAGCATCCAGGCCGAGTTCAAGCCCTACGACTGACAGGAAAAAAAAATTAAGTATTGGTGAGGATGTAGAGAAACTGAAAACTGATTCACTGCTGGTGGCCATTTTATTTTATTTTTTTTAATTTAATTTTATTTGTGAACATACTGTACAGAGGGGTTACAATTACATGGGCAGGATAATGCGTACATTTCTTACCAAGCATTGCAGCCTCCTCCTTTGTTTACCCTTCACATCCCTTCCCAGCCTCCCCCCTCCCCCCCAATCCCAATCCTTCTCCTTCCCCCCCCCTTCCCTCCCCCCCACACCGACGTTGTAAAGCTCGTTTTGGACATGTCAACTTGTACTTCTCATTGTTGCAACAGGTTGGTGGCCATTTTAAATGCTAGTCTCTTTAGAAAACAGTCTACTGTTTCCTCAATAAGTAATTGTCAATTCCATTTAACTCTGAAGTTACATTTCCACAAAGCAAGGAAATAGTAGAGAAGGTATACTGCTTTTCATTTGTTGATCATTAGGTATTACAGTAACACATGTAAATAGACACACACACACACACACACACACACATACCAGTCACAGGGCTTCTTAGACAAATAGAAGTAGGAAGAGAATTTCAGGATTGTTCATCTAGCCATAACTAATGAGGTAATAAAGTAAACTGCAAATCAACTGGAGCAAAAAAATCTTTGCATGTTTCATAAATCCTTCCTGATCCAGCTTTTTTCTGCAATGGCCCCCTGGTGATGAGGTAGCGATTAGTGTGTTGTGAGATGTGTAATGTGACTGTCTGAGCAGTTCTCTGCATCTGGCTGTGTAATGTGACTGTCTGAGCAGTTCTCTGCATCTGGCTGTGGTGCTGGCAAGCTATTGTGCAGCCTGGGCTCACTGATGTGCTCCGGCTTTATTCCCTTTTGTGGCTTGCCTCCTAATGGAGAGTGTGTTGAGAAGGAAGCAGGCCATGAGTTGAATGTATAATAACCATGGGAACTGAGGTTCCAATTAATCCCTGGGAATGTGGCCCAGGGTCCCATAGGTCCATTGTGAAAGTCCTTCGTGTATACTTTTCTATGTTCTGAATGGTTGGGTTTGAATGAGTGTCCACAAGAGTCTCAGTGCATGTATATGCTTATAGAGTAGAGGGCTTGTCCTTGAGGATAGAAACAAAAGAAAACGTGAAGCACTTTATACAGCAACTTCACACTTCCCATGTTTCTAACTTGTGCCTATTAACTAGGAACCAAGTATAATCAAGTAAAGCAGAACATATGTGTGTGTGTGTGTGTGTGTGTGTGTGTGTGTGTGTGTGTGTGTGTAAAACTCCCTTATTCAAAGCAAGTCAACATATGTTTTCCACAGAAAACTCAGACTAGTATTGTCTTCATTTTTTTTTGGCCAGACCTGAAGCTTGAACTCAAGGCCTGGGCACTCTCCCTGAGCTCCTTTTGCTAAAAAAAAAAAAAAAAAAGTCTAGTATTCTATTGATAGACAGTTGACTAATGTGGATGGGGACAGAATTCACATCTTAACTTACTCTGGGGAAGACTTGATAAATACCTCAATTTAAAATTTTCGGAAATACCAAATCACCTCAGTGCCAAGAAGTTTTTCTTGAGATATGGTTGTTAGGTTCTCACAGAAATATCTTGACCTGATTTTTAACAGCTCCCAAGTTAAGTATCTGAGAAAAGAATGGGAGATCCAGACAGTGTGGGGATGGTGACTTTCCAAGTCACTAATTCAATGAGAGAAAAAAACTAGTGAAAAACACGTTGATTAACAATCTGCCTGGATCAATTAGGTACATCTCTTCTTTCCTTCCCTGGCTGATATCACTATATCTGTGTAGAAAACTGTAACCCAGAAGCATAAATTTCATAGTAAAGACATTTTTCACAAATTCATCAAACTTTTATATTGTTTATCTTTTATAGTTTTCAGTTTGTGATAGGCAGACTCTTTTTTGAATGGGTGCTGTCCCAGAGCTCTTGTGCTCAAGGCTAGTGCTCTACCACTTGAGCCATACCTCTGCTTACTGCTTTTTTTAAGTAGATAACTGGAGGTAAGATTTTTACAGTCTTTCTAGCCAAGGCTAGCTTCAAACCATATCTTCAGATCTCAGCCTTCTGAATAGCTAGGATTACAGGTGTGAACCACTGGTGCCAGGAAAAGCAGAATTTTTTTTTAATGAACCTGATGACCTTTAAGACATTTCCCATGGAATCAAACTCTTGTGATGAACTCACAAAGATGAAGGCTGCAAAGGTGAAGGTTTTTTTAAAAATGTTTATACAGCCCATAATCATTTACTTTAAGTTAATAATCAGGAGATTATCCTGTGTTGTACTTAGTCAGATAAGCTGTTGGAGAGAAGGTCTACAAGGAAAGATTCCCAAGCTAGTTTTACAGAACTAGTTTTCTTCCCAAATACTTTATTTTGCAGAACTAGTTTTGCATGCTAGTTTTGCAAGACTCTGAGAGTTCTGCAGCTGCAGAAAGAGGACTGAAGCCTTAGATGAACCCCAGCCCAGCTGACATATTGATTGCAGCGTTGTGAACCTGTGAGACTAGGACCAAGCACAGATTCCTGACCTAGTTTTCTGCTCATTTGTAGTGGTACCAAACTAATATAAACTTTGATAGCTAGAAGATTGGCTGGAAGTAGCTGGGTTTTTTGCCTTGTTTTATTATCAGTATCTTTCAATGTGCCCTACCAACTACCAGGGACAGACAAGGGAAAAAAATCCACCAGTAACACCAGGAAATAATAGAAATAAAAATTCTTCCCTTTATCTCCTATACCCTGCTGAAAATACAAATTGTCCTCATCACAGGCAATTCATTACCAAACCTTATTAATTTCATATCTAAACATATTCTAAGTTTATCTTTTTCATTAAATCTCCATTCTACCCTAATGTAAACCATTCCTTTCCCTCGTCTAACTCCTTTCTGACTAACCCACCATAACATTAAAATACTAGAAGGATTTTATGTAATTCCCATTCAATAGATAGTGTGATTTTACAATCCCAGAACTGAGAAGTTGTGGCAGGAGGATCATGAATTCTAGGCTAGCCTAAGATAGATAGTGAGACTCTGTCCCCAAACTAACTAACTAAACCAACAAAGTACCTTTCAATGTGTTCTTAATGTTCTTTAGATAATATTTAAAGTGTTTTGGATCTTCCACCAAATGTTTTTGACCCATTTTTCTCTACCTCACATTTTTCTAGCTCTGCTGATTTTTTGTTTATCTTAAAGTCTTTGCAAGTGTTGGTTCTTGGATTTTGCTTTATTGTGTTCTAAAGAAGAACCTTTTCTTTGCCTGATTCTTACTCATCTTTCAGGTGTCATCTTGGCATCATTTCTTCAGAGAATCCTCTGTACACACTTGGTAGGGATTCCATTGACTGCTATCTGTGTCCAGCTAGTAATCCAACCTTAGGGCTGCTGCTTACTGTTTACAGGTGCATCTATAAAGTATTGCCTTTCCACCATGGTAACTGCCTTTTGGAAAGATGCCTGGAAGGTTAGTCTCAGAAGGTCACCTGAGCCAGTCATCAATGGATAGGGAAAACAGTTCAATCCTCTACCCTGTGAGTGGGACAAACTCCTGACCTGTAATTCATGCTCCAAAGTTTATGGAGGGATTCTGCTGGATTTAGAGTTTTCTTTTTTTTTTTTTGTCAGTCGTGGGGCTTGAACTCTGGGCCTGGGCGCTGTCCCTCAGCTCTTCAGCTCAAGGCAAACGCTCTACCACTTGAGCTACAGTGCCACTTCCGGTTTTCTGGTGGTTTATTGGAGATAGGAGTCTCATGGTCTCTCTTGCCCGGGCTGGCTTTGAACCGCCATCCTCAGATCTCAGCCTCCTGAGTAGCTAGGATTACAGGCATGAGCCACCAGTGCCCGGCGGATTTAGAGTTTTCTTCTGAAGCCACAGCTTTGCCCAATCATATCACACTCATTCCCTTAAAAGTTCTTGTACCCACTTGCTCAATAAGGCACTTGCAAAAATATCCCTTCAGACTCTGATTTTAGAAGACCTGTCCTAAAATGTCCCCAATAAATGACAGTTTCTCTCACTGCACTTTTTAAAATAGCAATTTTAAATCTGCCTGTGTATTCATTTGTTTGCTATCTATTCCCATAGCCATGAGGCTGATGAGCTGTGAGCTCTTGAGGATGGAAATATACTCATTGACCTGTATCCCCAACACTAAAAATTAGTCCCATGAGAAAGCTCACAAGCTGTTGAATGGATGAATAACTGAATTTAGCAATTTGTTTAGGATGACTATAGCTGCAGTGAATATAAGAATTACATAATTTCTATTGAGCCATGACTTGTGTGACGCCCAGATGGCCTTGGCTGAGGTTCAGTCTTCCAGCAGAATGTACGCCCTGTCCACTTTCAGTTGCCATCCTTTGGAAACAAGTTAGGGGGTTTCTTGACTCTTGAAGTGAGAAGCAAACCAAAACAAAAACCTAAGGTGTTAACAGTAACACCTTCTGCAATTCCAATAAATTAATGTTAGTCTGAGTTTTGCAAAATATGAAGACTTTCTGTTCTTTGTTTACATACACACACACACACACACACACACACACACACACACACACACACACACACACACACACATTTTGCTCCTACTGGGTACCAGCACTGTTTTGTGGCTAAGGCTGTAGCACCCAACATGGACAAGATCTTTACCCTCATGATACTCAGAGTCCACATGGGAGAGATGATCAATTGGCTTAGAAACAAACAGAAAGTGGCAGGTAGTGATGAGAAGCAAAAGGTAAAGGGTGAAGACATACTGTTAGGTAAAGTGGCAGGAAGCCCTTTTAACTAAGCCTTATTTCAGCTCAGTGGCTGAAAAATTATTACCCAACATAGAGTAATATAAAAATAATATAGTAATAGTATTTCTTTACATGCTTCTAAGTGGAAATACTTAGAAAGCTGAGCCTTTTTTTTTAGGTCATGGGGCTTGAACTCTGGGCTTGGGTGCTGTCCCTCAGCTCTTCAGCTCAAGGTGAGCACTCTACCGCTTGAGCCACAGTGACACTTCCAGTTTTCTAGTGGTTTATTGGAGATAAGAGTCTTACTGACTTTCCTGCCCTGGCTGGCTTTGAACCAAGATCCTCAGATCTCAGCCTCCTGAATAGCTAGGATTATAGGTGCCCAGCTAAAACAGAGCCTTTTTACTTATATTTTTGTTTCCTGAGATATGAGGAGGTAGAAAAGGAAAATAGTTATCAAAAAGTGGTAGCATTTCTTTGTTGTTTTCGTGTGTGTGTGTGTGTGTTCTGGTCTTGAGGCTTGAACTCAGAGCCTGGACACTGTTCCTGATTTTTTTTTACCCAAGGTTAGCATTTATCACTTGAGTCACAACTTCACTTCTGGTTTTCTGGTGGTTAATTAGAGGTAAGAATCTCACAGACTTTTCTGCCTGTGCTAGCTTTGAACTGTGATCCTCAGATCTCAGCCTCTTGAGTACTTAAGATTATAGGCATGAGATACTGGTGCCTGGTGCTAATATTTCTTTAAAACCAAGAAAAACCAAGTGTCAGGAAAATTTGGTCCTTTCCCAAAGCACAAAATAAGTACTCTGAACATCACTGAGGGCTTTCTAACTCTGAAGTATGTGTTTTACTTCCATTACATTTTATTCTACTTCCTTTTGGATTGAACTGCAGGGATCATGCTTGCAAGGCAGTTATTCTACCACTTGAATCACACCTCCAGCTTCTTTTTTACATTGGTTATTTTTGAGGTGGTGTCTCACTTTATGTCTGAGCTGGCTTGGGTTGTGATCCTCCTGCTTGGGCTTTCTTGAGTCACTAAGAATGACAGGAACATGCTCCTATACCCAGCCATTGGTTGAGATTGAGTTTCATAAACTTATCCCTTCCACAGAGCTGGCCTCAAAGCACAATTTACCAATCTTTGTCTCAAGTGGTCAGGATTATAGGCTTGAACCACTGAACCCAACTTCTTTTTCTCACAAGCTACTAACTGACTTAATTACCTTTCACTAAATATTTACAAGTAGAATTTTTAATATTGAAATTTCGGTGCTTGAATAAGTGTCATAACTAGTAATAAACTTTAATATTATGCTAGTCTCTTTTGCCATGGCATTGTTAGGCATTGGCAGTATGTTGAACATTTCTAATGTGTTGAACATTGACCTTTCATGTATTAAGGAAATGAATTAGAGATGTTTTCTTTCTTTCTTTTTATGTATTTGCTTTCATCAGCATGTTTTATCTTTACATGGATATTTATTTTCCTTTTGGTAATAATTACAAATTTATTCCATATTTTCTTTTGCAGTAGATTACTTATTATTTAAAGAGGCTGCAGCCACTTCTGGGTTCTACCTCTCTGATTCTATTTCTGGTTTCCTACTTTGTTACTTTTAAAACAATTCACCTTTATCATCAGTTTCTTCTTGCAATGTATCTTTTCACATAGCTAAAATTTTTTTTAGGAGCTGGGAAGGTGGCTCAGTGGTAGAGCGCTTGCCTTGCATGCATGAGGCCCTGGGTTTGATTCCTCAGCACCACATAAGCAAAAAGAAAAAAGCCGGAAGTGGCACTGTGGCTCAAGTGGTAGAGCGCTAGCCTTGAGCTGAAATGCTGAGGGACAGTGCCCAGGCCCTGAGTTCAGGCCCCACGACCGGACAGCCCCCCCAAAAAAATTTTTATAGAAGTATGTAAAGTGAGACAGTAACTGCTTGTCAATTCATGTAATTGGTACAGGAGGAATACAAGATAAAAAGCTGAAGTCATAAATCTAAATGCTGTGAGCCCTCACTGCCTCTGTCTTTCAATAAGGGAGAAAAAGTGACATAGCCTAAAATATGGAAGGTTTGTTATGGAACCAGATGACCTCTTCTCTAGCAGCTCTTGAGTCAGAACAGAGTTAGTGGCATAAGAATGTGTGTTGGGCAAGATCTGTGGTCCTGACCCTGTGTCATTCAGAAGAGTACAAACATCTTTCCCAATCCCAATATGAACTAATTAAGAGAAAGTTTCTCTAGGCACTCTATTCTAAAATATGTCAAATGGATGAACCAATAGTAAGCAAATTTGATTAGATTAATAATTTGAAATATTAACAAATATTATTAGGAAGTTTCCCTTCATGTTTGCCAACTTGTGTCAAACAACTGGCTTTCTTTCTGGTCCAACTCTCCCAGATTCACTGCATGTATTTCTGTTTTCTGCTAAGACCCTTGCTGATGTAGAGTCCCTTCCAAACCAGAGAGTCTACCATTCTAAGTCTCACTAGGGCATTTCCCAAATGAATATTGGCATATAACAAAAGGTGACTATACAAGCAGTCAAGCCCTAACTGATCTCTAAAGCTTTAAACAGTAGTCATCAAGACTTTGCAAAGACAACCTAAAATCCCCCCTTGTTCTACTTTTGACTATTTTGCCAGTATCAGCATTCATGATGCTGGCCTGGAGTGCTTACTAAAAATATAGCACAGGGCTTGAGAGTGCTTCAGTGACTCTGCCTAGAGGTTCTTTTCACTCAGTGAAGCAGCAGATAGGAACTGAAAAGAGAGAACAAACAAATAAGAGATGAGAGGTTTTGTGTGAAGTAAACAGCATTCTGCATTATTATGTTCCTTATAATATACATAAATAGCATTTTCAATGTGTGCTTTTTTATATAGCTGTTCATTAGTGGTCAAAAATTGCATTTTTTTAAAAATCTATAGGATACTCTCCAACTAATTAAGTTGAAAATAGGGGACTATTTTTTACTCCATGAGTAGTTTTAGAGCAATAGCCTAAAGAGTCTCCAGGGCATTGAGACTGATTTTTTTTTGTACTTTTAGGTTGTAAGGAAATGTGATTTAAGCTAAAAGGTAATGGTTGCAGATTGTGACACTGCTCATTAGCCAAGCTTGTGCTTTTGAAATTGGTGATTAGGATTTTCCTTCAGGGAGGATCAGGCTGCAAGGTCTGCACAGTTTTTGTTTCTCTACATTAGCTACCATGAATACAGAAAACACAAAAAGTAGGTCTGTCAATTTGTCTCAAATCATTCAGCGTCTAAAATAAACAGAATTTTCTCAGGCATAAAAAGAGGTTTTGAATGATTCATGAAATTCTTTCTCCTTATAAAAAAGGGATGAAAGGAATGTCAAGCAAAATGATTCATTTAATGGAACGTCCTTTGGGAAAATATATGCAAAAGAGAGAGAAAGAAAGAGAGAAAGAAAGAAAAAGGGAGAGAGAAAAGGAGAAAGGGAAAAAGAAAGGGAGAGAGAGAATGCAGAAGAATTCTTCTTTTTTAATTTAATTTTATTGTCAAGGTGATGTACAGAGGGATTACAGTTACTTATTGAAGGTAATGAGTACATTTCTTGTTGAACTTTGTTACCCCCTCCCTCGTTTTTCTCCCACTTTCCCTTCACAGAAGCTTTCTTATTTACAACTCTAGAGACTTTCCTCTAAAATCAGCTTGGGATAAACTTAGTAACAAGTTTGCTTAGTTGTAGATAATCTACTTGTGCTTCTTATTGCACAGTAAATCTTGTGTATGTATGTGTATTTTTCTTTAAAATGTATTTCATTTGGGAATGCATTGACACAGACATAATATGGTATTTTTGGTTTGACTTAAGTAGGGACATCACATTCACACACTACACTTTCTGGTTGATAAGATGAAATTATCTTTTGAAGTATGCCAGTATTTGGCTTCAAACATTTTTTTTTTTTTGGGTCGGTCGTGGGGCTTGAACTCTGGGCCTGGGCGCTGTCCCTCAGCTCTTCAGCTCAAGGCAAACACTCTACCACTTGAGCTACAGCGCCACTTCCGGTTTTCTGGTGGTTTATCGGAGATAAGAGTCTCCCGGTCTCTCCTGCCCGGGCTGGCTTTGAACCATGATCCTCAGATCTCAGCCTCCTGAGTAGCTAGGATTACAGGCGTGAGCCACCAGCGCCCGGCCTTGGCTTTAAACTTTATAGTGACCATTTGATCACGTTTTACTGTTGTGTTTTGGTTCCCATACACCTTGAGCCTTACATACTTATGACCAACTTACAATGAAAAAAGTAGGTTAATATTCAATTTCTATGGAGAATTAGAACATCAAAATTATCAGAATTGTTATTGTTATATCATTATTATATATAGCTGTTATTATTTATTTATACAATTGTACCTATAAAAATACATTGTTCAAAAAGATATGTACTCATTACCTGACTTATATAATATTATAATATCACCTTTATAAGAACCATAAAAAAATAAAATAAATAAAAGAGTACCTTGGTGTTAAAATGATCTCTTTTTGCCATCTGTGATTGGACATACCATCTGGTTTCAGCCAATCTGGAAACATATTCAACTTTGATTTGTAAACTTAGCTTTAAAGCCCTGTGTCACCTCCATCCTAGGACACTTCATCCCAGAGTTGAGCCCTTCCCTGTTACATCACTTTTCTGTTCTCTGTTGGACAATTAGGTCAGCTTAGTGTTTCCCCCATCTCATAGGCTGTTTGTTTTTTTTTTTAATGTCGTTGATACTATCATATCCATCATAGCAACTTTTTTTTGCCAGTCCTGAGGTCTGAACTCAGGACACTGTCTCTGAGTTTCTTTTTGCTCAAGGCTTGCACTCTACTACTTGAGCCACAGAGCCACTTCCAGCTTTTTCTGTTAATGTGGTACTGAGGAATCTAACCCAGAACTTCATGCATGCATACCACTAAGCCACCTTCCCAGCCCCACAACTTATTTACCAGCAACTGGTAAACTTTCCAGGAAATATTTATTTGATTCTTTTACTAAGGATTCTTTCACAATTTAGTTAATTTACTTACTCTTTGGTGCCTTTTCTGTGCCAGGTAACAGACCTTGAGCATCTAACGTGGTGACATGGAACTCCTTCTTATGGGGTTTAGTCTAGTCAGAGAGACAGATGTTTAATATCAATATATAATGATTAATTTTTGTTGTTGTTGTTGGTCGTGGGACTTGAACTCTGGGCCTGAGTGCTGTCCCTGAGCTCTTCAATAAAAGGCAAGCACTCTACTACTTGAGCCAAAGTGCCACTTCCAGTTTTGTGATGGTTAATTGGAGATAAGAAGCTCATGGAATTTCCTGCCTGGGCTGGCTTTGAACTGTGATCGCAGATCTCAGCCACCTGAGTAGCTTGGATTAGAGGCATGAGCTACCAGCACCTGGTGACTAATGTTTCTTAATGCATTGCTTAATCTCCTTGAACTACATTAATATATTTTTGGTGCTTCTTAAATGCAACATGTTATGTTAATAGTGGTTAAGTCATGAGATTATGAACTTTGTTGTCTTCTTTATGTAGTATGTTATGTCAGAGCCAGGTTCTTGACAGCTGCCTAGTTTGAATCTGGCTTTATTTTCTCACCAGTCTGCCTGCTGAGGCTTTTGGGAGAATTATGGTTGTTCTGGCAAGCAGTTAAAGGCCTGTTTTATTTTAGTGATCACTCATCAAGACCACTATGTACAGATTTGAGAAGGGGAGCTTTATTTCTTAGTTGTTTCCCCCTGGAGTGTGTTAATCTGTTTGGTTCCTGGAGAGCTAGGAAATTTACAGCTTCCTAGGTCTCAGACTTGTGGCCTCAGCAGTCTCAGCCAGGAGCTTTCTGTGAGCCATGGGTGACTTCAGTTTATAGATGTGTTCCATCAGAATCTGCCAGTTTTTAAACGTGCTCCCCTTCAACTTCATGTGTACACATTCTTCTTAGACTCACTGTACCTTCTTAGCAGCCTGTGCAGAGTTTACAACCTCCTCCCTAGGCTACAGGCCAGATATTCTCATTGGCTAATCTCTTCCACTTACCTATCCCATTTACCTGCCTTTCTAGACTTCGAAGGTGTTTTGCTGGCAATGAATCCTGGGAATAGGCAGTCTTAGACTTGCTGATGATCAGCCCATCTTTCATAGGTTTCCACATCTTCTGATGAAAGTTGATGTTGGTAATTTCAATGATCTCACCCTGGTCCATGCAGACCTTCCTTCTGGCATAGAGAAGAGTGGAGGTCAGTGTCTTCTGAAATTTCAGTATAGTCCGAAGGTTAATACATATTAAGGTTCTTAGTCCAGGAGCTGGCATATGATAAGTGTTCAATAAATGATGATCATTACTTTTATCATTAATTTCCTCATAAATGTTATTTGTAATAAACATGTCATATACATGGCCCCTCCCTCCAGATTCCCTTCTGGTACCAGGGTTTGAACTTAGAGCTTCATGCTTATTCAGCTCTCTTTCTTGGATGGTACACTACCACTTGATCCATGTCTCCAGTCTATACAAAGTTATTTTTAGCTGGATGCTGGTGATTCATACCTGCAATCCAAGCTATTCAGGGAGGCTGAGATCTGAGGCCTGAAGTTCAAAGCTAGCCTAGGCTGGAAAAATCTATGAGACTCTTATCTTCAGTTAACCACCAAAAAGCCAGAAGTAGAGGTGTGACTCATCTGGGAGAATGCCAGCCTTGAACAGAAAAAGCTGAGATGGCACCCAAGCCCTGAGTTCAAGCCCCAGGACTAGGACACATACAAAAAAAGTTATTTGTGGGCTGGGAAGGTGGCTCAGTGGTAGAGCGCTTGCCTTGCATGCATGAGGCCCTTGGTTTGATTCCTCAGCACCACATAAGCAAAAAGAAAAAAGCCGGAAGTGGTGCTGTGGCTCAAGTGGTAGAGTGCTAGCCTTGAGCTGAAGAGCTGAGGGACAGCGCCCAGGCCCAGAGTTTAGGCCACACGACCGGAACCCGCCCCCCCCCCAAAAAAAGTTATTTTTAAACCACAAGTATAATCAACATAATGTTAGTAATGCTAATCTCTAGATTCTGGACGGATGGATAGTGGTTTCATCTACATCTTTATATTTAAATGTATTTTTATAAGTTTTTTACAGTAAACATGCATTATTTTACAATATAAAATGTTATTTTCCAGTTGTCTTCTTCACTATTTAGACTATTGTCACAGGGCAGGTAGAAGAATTAGGAAAGTGACAACACTTGAAAGTTTGCCAGATGTGTCAGCAGGAAGAAAGGATGATTGAATCCAATTACTGAGTCTGAGTTGGACTTAACTCTGAGACAGTGTTGACAAAACAGTACTAGCTATGGCTGCATCTGCCTCGTTAGCTCTCTGTAAGTCAACAAAACAAGCCAACAGCTGTGTTTTCTGAGAAATAGCTATATTATAAACACTCATCTGTGATATAACTGAAACTCTGTCTTCTGTGACCTGTTTAAGGCGAGGAGCAGCTGAACTCACAGCTATTCAATATATGAGCATTCTAGATTAATTTAAAGCTCCACAGAAGCAGCGACAGCCTGCAACCTGAGAGTACTTTAATTTGTACTTGCAGCCTTTATTATCATTTACAAGGTCAGACAAATCAAAGACTAACAAGACTTTATACTCCTTAACCTCTCAATTATATGCTTTTATGTGATAGTTTTAGTCTTCTGATACTTCCACCAATATGAATAACTGGATTAGAAGATATTCAGGTATCAGGAGAAAGGTGCAGGCAGGGAGACAGGACACTTTAACAAGCTACATGAGGGGAAAATCTAATTTGAAGTGGGAGATCACAATGGGTGAGGAACAAGGCTTAGAAGTCCACTTAGAGTGGGTGTCATTTGTAAATCCAGAGAGTAGAATCAGGGTTTTTTGAGCTGGTGGTAGGACTACATTATGGAATTGAATTCATGATCAGAACTGTCACCCTTGATCTTGTCAATTCTTTCCAGGGAGACTGGGAGATTTAGTATGAGGACCACATGAGAAAGACTTGATTCTGCATCCAGTGCTAATATGTACGCCTATGGAAAAAGGACAATGGTTCAATTTTCAAAGGATAAATAGATGGGCAGGAAAACCAGAAGCCAGATGGCTTGACATCTTGGTCAAGACTAGGCTACATACTGGCTTAGAATCGATCTACCTGTGGGGGATCAGGACTGGAGTACATATAAAGTAGCATCAGACTGATAAGCACAAAAGCCCTCACCACATGCTGGCACCATGCTCTTGGACTTTCCAGCCTCTAGTATTATGAGCCTAATACATTACTTTTTATATGTAAATTACTTTTTGTGATCTTATACCTCCATACTTGATTCTTGTATTTGTATTGTGTGTGTGTGTGTGTGTGTGTGTGTGTGTGTGTGTGTGTGTGTGTGTGCCAGTCTTGGGGCCTGAA
Organism: Dipodomys spectabilis; assembly: GCF_019054845.1. NCBI lineage: Eukaryota > Metazoa > Chordata > Mammalia > Rodentia > Heteromyidae > Dipodomys > Dipodomys spectabilis. The sequence goes on from NW_024870766.1 coordinate 15,523,764, forward strand.
CTCAGGCTGGGTACTGTCCCTTAGCTTTTTTCACTCAAGGCTGGTGTTATACATACTTGAGCCACAGCTCCATTTGTGGATTTTTGTGAATTGAAGATAAAAGTCTCACAAATTTCTAGTCTGTCCTGGCTTTGAAGCATGCCCCTCAGATCTTAGCTTCCTGAATAGCTAGGATTATAGGTGTGAACCCCTAGTACCAAGCCATACCTGATTCTTTTTATTTTATTGTAAAATGCTGTACAGAGGGGTTAGTTACATGAGTAACATAATGAGTACATTTCTTGTCGAACACTGTTACCCCCTTCTTTGTTTTTCTTCTACTATCCCTTCCCTCTCCCACCTACCAAACTCCTCCCCCCATACCTGATTCTTATAGAGAGAAGATGGGACAAAAAGAGTTAAAACAGAAGTTTCAACAAAAAGCCTTGGAGTATGCATAACATGTTCTTGATATGTGTGGCAAAAAACAACAAACCATCATGTATGTGTAAATAGAAGCAGTCTTCTGCCTTTGACATAAACTCAACCCTTCTTGGATTCTGTTGTACAAGTAATAGTTCCCAGAGGAGGAAATGTATTCTGCTATTGGCTACAGAGCTGCAAGTAAAGATGGTGCCATTGGACAGACTTGGAGCAGAAAGGCAGCTGACCAGACTGAGTGTTCCTAGTAGTTCAGGAAAGTTATCTGGACTAATTGGGAGGTGGAATGAATAAAGCACACCTGTAATTACACCTTCATTGGTTAACACCATGATAGATGTTCCTCCCCTTCCTACCTCATTTGATTGCCCTAGTTGTTCTCCCATTTTTTACAAATAGAAAAGTAAGGCTTTTGAGAGTTTAAAGAATATATGAGAATATGTTCTTTAATGGCTAATAATAAATATGTAGCTAAAGTGAGGATTATGCCACAAATACAGTGGCATGACGATACCAGTTACCATCATGACCAGGAGAAATGAAGCCTTGATTTGTAATGTTTGATACTGAACTAATTTCAAGCTCCCAATATGACATCATTAAACACAGGTTGGGAAGAGATGCACATAAACAACTCTTACAAGTCAGAATGAGCCACCTGAGGTGGCCAACGGCCAAACCTAGGTGACTGTCAGGTAAGAAAAGGAGATTTATATATCATATGAGTGTTATCAGGGTTCCCAAACATCACTACCCATGAAAATCATGTGCAAAACTTGTTACAGAAAATAGGAAGCATAGCACAGCGCTAAGAGTGCAGATTCTGAAGACAGGCAGTTTAAGTTCAAGTCCTGCTTCTGACTGGCATTGGGATATTGGACAAATTCTTTAACATCTGTCAGTTTCCTTATTAGCACATGGTGATGGCAGTTATACTGCTGAGAAGTTTAAGTAAGTAAATGTTAATAAAGTACTTAGAAGAGTGTAAGCATATAGTGAACACACTCTAAGTATTAGTATTAGTATTATTATGGCTGGTCTTACTAAGACTTCTGGAGTGAGGTCCAGCTGTTTGTATTTTGAATATATGCCAATGACTTTTCATGCAAGCAGCTGGGGTTACCTACAGACATCTAGGGAAACCCCCAAAGTCCATAGTTCTTGCTCTTTGGAGAACTGAGTGCCTCCACCTCCCCTCCTCCTCCTGTATTAGTATTGTTATTATTATGGCTGGTCTTACTAAGACTTCTGGAGTGAGGTCCTACAGACATCTAGAGAACCCCCCAAAGTCCATGGTTCTTGCTCTTTGGAGAACTGAGTAGCTGCCGCCGCCACTGCAGCCTCCCTCCCCCTCCCCCTCCCCTCCCCCTCCCTACTCCTCCTCCTACTTCGGGTCTTGGGGCTTGAACTCTGGGCGCTGTCCCTCAGCTCTTCAGCTCAAGGCTAGCATTCTACCACTTGAGAAATGGTGCCACTTCTGGTTTTCTAGTGCTTTATTGGAGATAAGAGTCTCATGGACTTTCCTGCCTGAGCTGGCTTTGAACTGCAATCCTCAAATCTCAGTCTCCTGAGTAGCTAGGATTATAGGCATGAGCCACCAGTGTGTGGCCTGAGTAGGAACCAAAACTAATTAAGAGTGAATCCCGGAACTGTCCTCAAGAATTCTAGTATATTCTGAAAACCCTAAATTCATTATGGGTGCCTTGTGAAACCAAGAAGGAAAATTGTATGTACATAGTTTTATGAAGTATTACTCAGAAAGATCTATAACGACAGAGTTGTTAAGTAGCTACTATAAAATTCTAAAGTTGCCAGCCTCTGCCTAGAGCCATTCAGGGAAACAGTGATGACAAATCATGTGTGGCTGTCTGCCATCCACCCCAGTTAAGAGTTTCTAATCAGCAGATTGCTCTGTGAGGTAGCACATACTGTTCACTCCACTTAGAAACTGACTTTGAAGCAAGGTCAAAGAGAAATGCTAAATTGAATATGCAATGAGCATCTGAGGATAGCCTTGAATTAAATCATCATGCAAACCAGTCTGCCTTTTCTCCAGGGCTCTGTATGTCTTGCTGAACCATGAATTTCCTGTCCTTTTGTCCTTTATGTGCATCCCACCCTGCTTTCTATTCTTGACCACCTCTAGGTAGGCTCTTCAGAGTCCAAGGAATTCCTCTATTTATTCAGACCACAGACATGAGTGTCTGCACCAATCACAGAAGTAGGTGCTAAAAGTATAAATAGGGAGTGTTTGCATAACATTCTGGTTTGAGAAACAAAAAAATGAAAATAGCCACACTATAACTTGACAACTGCTTTAAAAGATCTATGAACAGGGATGACCATTTTATTTGGGGAAGGTAAAAAATTACCTTGAAGGCAACTATTCTGAAGTGTTAAAAAATGAAGGCTGGGAAGAAAACTGAAGCATAAGTGACTAACTCAGACCTGAGTGTGGTTTATAGATAAGCTTCATGGTAGACAGGGAGGGTGGAGACACTGATAATAAAGTGTGGATATGAAATTCAAAGGTAAACCTTTTTTTGCCACATGTCTGAATTTTAGATCTGGAAGTGATCTTAGAGATCCTGTGAATTAACCTCATTATTTTACAAGATAAAGAATAAAGGTTTAGGGCAGTTGGTGACTTATTTAGAACAAGACCAGAAGCAGCCTAAGTCTTCTGCTCCTTTCCCTGTAGCTTACAGACATGCTTTGTAGTGTCCAAGGACAAAACCAGTCCTATGAAGCCTAGAAATTATGTCCTGTCTGTGTTAATTTAACAATTGTAAGTATAAACATATGGACATTTATTATATATAATATATATTATATAAATACACACATACATTTGGGTGGGTTGTTGGAATCAAACCCAGGGCTTTGAACATATTATCAAGGTCTGTACCACTGAGCTATACTCTAGACCAGAATTTGACCAGTGTCTTTCCTGCTGCTCCACTGCGTCGTGCCCCTCCCTTCTCTCATTCTCTCATGTGTTTTCTTTTCTTCTCTCTCTCTCTCTCTTTTTTGGTACAAGCCCTGAGGCTTGAATTCAGGGCCTGGACACTGTCCTTGAGCTTTTCTCCTCAAGGCTAGCTCTCTAGCACTTAAGCCAAAGACCCATTTCTGGCTTTTTTAGTTCTTTTTTTGGGGGTGTAGGGGGTCTGGTTGTGGGGCCTGAACTCTGGGCCTGGGTGCTGTCCCTCAGCTCTTCAGCTCAAGGCTAGTGCTCTACCACTTGAGCCACAGCGCCACTTCCATTTTTTTTTTTTCTGCTTATGCGGTGCTGAGGAATTGAACCCAGGGCCTCATGCATGCAAGGCAAATGCTCTACCACTGAGCTGCCTTCCCAGCCCCTTTTAGTTCTTAATTGGAGATAAAAGTCACAAACTTTCTTCCTGGGCTGGCTGTGAACCATGCTTCTCAGATCTCAGCTTCCTGAGTAGCTACAATTGCAGGTATGAGCCACTGGCATCCAGCTTTTAAGTGACTTCTTAAGGGAGGATATATTGAGCATTCACTGCTGCTCACACAAGTTACTATATACCATTTGACTTAAAACAACACAAATAGAGACCAAACACGAGATCAGTTTCTCTAGGCTACAGTGAAGGTGTTAAGTCTCCTAGTTCCTTTTAGAAGCTCTGGAGAGAATTCCTTGTCTATTCCAGCTGCTCAGGGTTTCCTTTGCTGTGTCTTCATCACTCCAATGTCTGGGCTGTTGCCACTTTGGTTCCTCCTCCATTGACTTTTCAAGGTATCCTTGTAATTACATTTAGGACCCATCTAGATGAGTAGGCATCTTGGTTAGTGCTGATAATGGAGCTTATTCAGCCTTCTTTGTTCTCCAAGTGGAAGCATAGATACCCGTTTGTGGCTGGGGAATGAGGAATCAAGGGGAGATAGGAAGGGTCAAGTTAAGTAACTATCTTTAATGACTCAGTCTGTAGAGAATCAGATGTAGCTAAGGGGTCTGGTTGGATCTTTGCAGGGAAGAAGACAAAAGTCTATTCTTCCTGTGCCTGTAATAAATGTCATTCTTGCTGACTAGAAATGCTGAAATTAGTGTTGTCTGATCACTAATGGTGGAACTCTGTGACTCTTTCATATTTCCTTGTCTCTGGAATGGTTGTGTGTATAATTCAGAACAGAACTTCCCTTAGATCCAAGTACAAGGGCACCCTGCTCCAGGCCCTGCACTTGAGAACTCACTCTGGCCTCTTTTGGCTGTGCCTCCACCCAAGTATGCCAGAAAAACAGGCTCACTTGGAGCCTAAAGTCCTTCCCCAACCATTTTTCAGATAGCCAGAAGTTTGGACGCTGTGTCAGGAGTCCCAAGGACTCACATCAACCTCTTTGCCATGTCTATCCACTTAATACCAAGCTGTACCAAGCTGCGTATACTGTGCCCAGAGGTGGCTACAGGGGCAACTCATTGTTGGGGATAGATGGTGTCATGATCTGAATGTTTGTTTCAGGTTCACATGTTGAAATTCTAACTTACTAGATGATAATATTAAGAAGGCCTTTGAGAGGTGATTAGAGAGTGGTGTCCTTATAAAAGCAGCCCCCAAAAGATCCTTTACCTCTTCCATTATGTGAAGTTAAAGTAAGAAAGTGCCATCTATGAACAAGACACTGAATCTGCTAGTGCCTTGATTGTGGACTTCGAAGCCTCCAGAACTATGAGAAAAATTCTTTTGGTGAGTTGCATAAGTTATGATATTCTGTTATAGCAGCTCTAATGTACCAAGACAAAATAATTTGGACAATGGGCAGGATACACATGGGTAAGCTCCAGGATGGGAGAGAACAGGACAAAGCCTTGGGGCTAATGTCATAGACCAGAGGTCAGCTCTGAATGACCTCTAAGGTCTGGCTGACAGAGAAGGTTGATTTTGTCAGATCAGAACAAATCCCTCATATGAATTCTGTGTGAGAATCCAGCTCATCTTTATGAAGGTATTTATCAAGCAAGGATGACTAAATGTCTTCTACTTTACAATCTCTAGCCTTATTTACAGCTTTTAAATTACTAGATATGTGGAATGTGGACTTTCTTATTACTCTTGCCTTGGGCCTTGTATATGAGAAACAAGACTGTCTAGAGCAACTCTAATTGTCATGTATAGGAACATTTAGGTCGGAGTTGGCCATAGGCACAAGGCAGATCAAATGATCAAAGTGGAAAGAAATCAAGTTAAGTATGTAAAAAAGTTCAGTGATGCCTTGCCTGTAAAGCTACCTACTCAAGAAGCTGAGACCTGAAGGTTGAGGATCACAACCAACCCAGGCAGGAAAGTCCATGAGACTCATTTCCAATTAACCACCAAAAAGTCAGAAGTTGCATTGTGGCTCAAATAGAGTCAACCTTGAGTGGAAAAAGCTGAGGGACTGCACCCAGGCCCTTAGTTGAAACCCCTGTACCAACACACATACATATACACACAGAGTTCAATTAGCCCTACAAGCTATTAGAAAAGTAATACCTATTTAGGGCCTCAACTTTCCTAAAACAGGGTGGCTAGTTGGGATAAGGGAAATAACACAAACTACATTATTGCTGAACTTAATATATTACCAAGTTCAATATTAAAACTCAATCTCTAGGTTTTGAAAAACATCTGATGCTGTTTTTAAAATTATTTTTTTACTTATCTTCAAATATCTGTAAATAACCTTTAAATCTTTAAATATCTTTGTACAAATGGGTTTCAATTCAGTTTATAATACAATGATGTTTTATTCTAACCTTATTATAGTTGTAGAACTATATAACTACATGATAACTAAAAATATTGGCAAAATCTCAGAGAACAAAATGAGTGATTAAAAAATGGCATACTTCTATGAAGATTTACTCATTATGTTCTTTGAACCAAGAAAGTGTAGGAGTCATTTGAAAAAATAAGAAAAAAATTCCTACAATTTCCTGGCTAACTTATCAATGTATTTCACTTGATAATCTAATGATTAGAACTAAAGTCTAATAATTTGTAATCATAAATATATATGGACTAATACATTTTCCCCATTCACTATTTTTGTTATTGTTATATTTTAAAATGTCTAAAATTCCATTGCTGATTAAAATTAGTATACCAGTGCTGCAATGAACATGGTTGTGCTAATGGCTTTGCTGTCATCTTGTGTTCTATGGGCTACATGCCCAGCAGTGGGATTGCTGGGTCATAAGGTAGTTCTATATTCAGTTTTTTGAGGAACCTCCATACTGCTTCCCAGAGTAGATGAACAAGCTCACATTCCCACCAAGAGAGTAAGAGTTCTATTGTGGTTGGATCTTCACTAATATTTGTTGTTGTTTTCTTGATGTTAGCCATTCTAACTATTCATCATAGCCAACATATGGAATCAGCCTAGATGCCCCTCAATGGAGAAATGAATCAAGAAAATGTGGTATATATACACAATGGAATATTACTCATGTATTAAAAAGAATATTGTACCATGATAAGGAAAGGAAAAGACTTGGGGGGGAAAAAGTTTGCAGTTTTCCTTCATATGTGGTAGCTAGCTATAAATCTCTAAATAATTACATTGATGGTATGTGAGTGGTTATAAGTGATTTAATTGAGTCTATTATAATAGGCTCTATGGAGAACTCAAATAGTATTTTAGGAAGACTAGGACAAAACCCAACAAAATCAACATCAGGAAATGGGTACTTCTAAGAAGGAGGTGGGGTCAGGGGGAGAGGGGAAGAATAATGAAGGGGAGGAAGAGAGAATGCTGTAAGAATTGTATATACCACAAAACTAAAAGGGAAGGGGTGGTTGAATGGGGGTGCAAATGTGAAGGGGTAACACTGATCAAGATGCATTGTATTCATAAACTGATTTGTTATATAGCACCTCTACTTAGAAGGTGAAGACAGGAGGTTCATAGTTCAAGGCACAACACCGTGTTAAGTTACTGGTTGAGAAGGAAGTCTCATAAACTTTTCTCCTAGGCTGGCCTGGAACTACAATCTTCTTGGTCACAGCCTCCTAAGTGGCTATGATTACAGGCATGTAATTTACCTGTTCTAGACTTCTATAGATTCTTCATAATAAGCGATTTTTTCATTTGACTGGGTATTAATGTGGTATTTAACTGAATTCTATGGGTAGCATTTTAAATGTGTCCCTAGACTCTAGGGACACATATGCTCTAGGCTAGGGCTCAACCACTTTGAGCCACAGGGCCACTTCCAATTTTCTGGTGGTTAATTGGAGATAAAAGAGTCTGAAGGACTTTTCTGCCTGGGCTGGCTTTGAACTGAGATCCTCAGATCTCAGCCTTTTGAGTAGTTAGGAGTACAGATGTGAGCCACCAGCACTGAACTTGAATATGCTCTGATTTGTATCTTTGAGTTTTAATGCTAAGACCTAAAATAAATTCTATGCTTAATAGATCCTTTGTGATGGTAATATGTACAGAAAATAGCCAAACCTTCAAGTTGATTTTTATTATTAAAAAAAATAAAGGCAATACATGAGCTTAAATACTATCCTACTTCAGAAACAAATGAACAAAAAATAGTTATAAGACTTTCTGGGGAAGCGGGAGGGGGAAATAGGGGAATTGTATTCATTACCTTACTGATGTAACTGTAACTTCTCTGTACAGCATCTTTACAAGAAAAAAAAAAAAGACTTTCTGAGTCCAATCATGGAAATTTGATATGGTATGAATGGCTAGGAATCATTTCTTAAGGTGTGACAATGATACTGTAGTTATGAAATATTTCAGGAGAACCAGCTGAACTATGTTGTCTGCAGCTTATTGGAATGGCATTGTAAAAACAAGTATCTTTGTGTATTATTGCTTTTGTAATGAAGGATAAGAAAGGGAGAAATGGCATCTTTCAAGTTTCCTAAATACAATGAAGAACTTCTGAGTAGTAACTTTAATTTTCATTTTGGTTCAGTTTGTAGTACTGTTTTTTAACTTTGCTGGGCAGTCTCTGCCCCACCCAAGTGCAAGTAGCTTTTAATTACACTTTTTAAAACAGCCACAGAAATGGAGGGACAAAGGGTGAACAAATGCAGCAGTGGTACACACTAGGTGCTGAAAATGAACTATACAACTTCTAGGTGGGGATGGAAGAGAGGAAAGGGGTAATATTGTCCAAAAAGAAATGCACTCTTTACCTGACTTACGTAGCTGTAACTTCTCTGTGTACCTTTATAACAATAACAAAACAACTATTTTTATAATTATCCATATTGATATATAATGTAAAATTCATGTACCAATATAAATATGTATTATACATATGTGAATATTTATAATTACTATTAAATAAATTTAAAGGATTGAGGAAAAAGGCAACAACTGCAAATCAGTTTGAAGAGATAAGGCCCATAGTCACATGAAGTGCCTTCAGAATTACATGGATACATTTAACCCAAGATAACCCTGTTTCTGTTTCATGAACTCACCCTAGATTTTTCCCCCCCAATCATTCGTCATTGAATTCAGTTTGCTTATGTGCAAGTTAATTCCTGAAATGACTAATTGCAACTTGCAGTTTAAATCGGAAAGTCCGACTAAGAAATTTAAAAAGTCAGTTTTACCCTCTTTCGTTCTTATTCTGGGATTTTTTTTTAAGAGGATGAAGAACTGCAGGAGCACTGTATGGATGAGGAACTGCGGGAGCACCGTGTGGGTGAGGAGCCGCGGGAGCACCGTGTGGGTGAGGAGCCGCGGGAGCACCGTGTGGGTGAGGAGCCGCGGGAGCACCGTGTGGGTGAGGAGCCGCGGGAGCACCGTGTGGGTGAGGAGCCGCGGGAGCACCGTGTGGGTGAGGAGCTGCGGGAGCACCGTGTGGGTGAGGAACTGCGGGAGCACCGTGTGGGTGAGGAATTGCGGGAGCACCGTGTGAGTGAGGAGCCGCGGGAGCACCGTGTGGGTGAGGGGCCGCGGGAGCACCGTGTGGGTGAGGAGCCGCGGGAGCACCGTGTGGGTGAGGGGCCGCGGGAGCACCGTGTGAGTGAGGAACTGCGGGAGCACCGTGTGGGTGAGGGGATGCGGGAGCACCGTGTGGGTGAGGAGCCGCGGGAGCACCGTGTGGGTGAGGAGCCGCGGGAGCACCGTGTGGGTGAGGAGCCGCGGGAGCACCGTGTGGGTGAGGAGCCGCGGGAGCACCGTGTGGGTGAGGGGCCGCGGGAGCACCGTGTGGGTGAGGAGCCGCGGGAGCACCGTGTGAGGAACTGCGGGAGCACCGTGTGGGTGAGGAACCGCGGGAGCACCGTGTGGGTGAGGAGCCGCGGGAGCACCGTGTGGGTGAGGAGCTGCGGGAGCACCGTGTGGGTGAGGGGATGCGGGAGCACCGTGTGGGTGAGGAGCCGCGGGAGCACCGTGTGGGTGAGGGGCCGCGGGAGCACCGTGTGGGTGAGGAGCCGCGGGAGCACCGTGTGGGTGAGGAGCCGCGGGAGCACCGTGTGGGTGAGGAGCCGCGGGAGCACCGTGTGGGTGAGGAGCCGCGGGAGCACCGTGTGGGTGAGGGGCCGCGGGAGCACCGTGTGGGTGAGGAGCCGCGGGAGCACCGTGTGGGTGAGGGGCCGCGGGAGCATCGTGTGGGTGAGGACCGCACCGTGTGGGTGAGGGGCCGCAGGAGCACCGTGTGGGTGAGGAGCTGCGGGAGCACCGTGTGTACCAGCGGGCGCTGGCGTCACTAACCGTCCCTACTCCATACGCACGCTTACACACGTGCAATGCAGTTCAGCCGATCCCGGAGCTGAGGAACCAGGAGGTCTCAGCAGTGCTGTCCACGAGGACGTTCGTGTGATCCGGACACAAGCAGCCCGGTGAGGGCAGGGAGGTGAGGTCGGTCTCCGGCCGGCTCGGGGCCGAGACCCCGGGGTTTTCCTTTACCAACATGGCAACGGCGTCGCGGCCTATGGGGGCGGCCATCTTGGTAAAGGCCCGGGCAACGGCCCGCGCGGGCCTAACGCTGGCCAGACGGCCGGATTCCAAGGTCACCTCAGCGAGTGATCCGGCCGAGGGTGGCGCGGCGAACCCAGCTGCCATCTCTCGCGCAGCCCGAGGGGCCCGGCGGCCTTCGAGCGGCGGCGGCAACGGCTCACCTCCAGGATGGTGAGGCGTCGAGTGCTGAAGCGCTGCCTACAGCTGCTGGCTACCGGGACCCAGCCGGCGCGGCGAGGCCGAGGGCGGAGGAACGCGAGCGCGGGACGCCGAGGGCCCACCCGCAGCGTTGGGGCGGCGTGGCCTTCGGCGCTGTGGCCCACAGCGGGGGCGGCCAAGGACCAGCCACAGCAGCAGCAGCAGCAGCGGCGGCGGCGCACGCGCTTGGCAGCCCCTCGCGCAAGGTGAGCTCCGCCTCCTCCGCCCGTAGCCCCGCCCAGCCACCGTAGCCCCGCCCTCCACCGCGCGCCCACGCCCGCGCCAGCGGCCGGGGAAAGCACTGCGCGCGCTGCAGCCCGCGGGAGGAGATTCGTTCTCTCTGCAGTTCTCTCTGCTGTCTCTGCTGCTGCTTCGTCTTCCGTCTCGGTGAGGAGCGGTCGACTCTCTCCCGCCCGGGGCTGTGTGGGCTTCTCAAGCTAGTCTAGCGGGTGGCGAAAGGGTTTCCTGGTCCCCCCCCCCCCGACCTGCCTCCGCCTGCGGGTAGATGCTGCTGCACTTGTGAGCCGCCGGGCTGCGTTTGAATGTCTGCACCTGGAGGCTTGCGGAGCCTGCGTCTCCGGAGCCCGCTGGGCGAAGAGCGCTGGGCTGGCTTCCCTCCCTCCCTCCCTCCTTCCTCCCTCCCTCCCTCCCTCCCTCTCCCCCTCTCCCTTGCTCCCCCCCCCCCC